>NC_081219.1:4565000-6040000 GCF_902713425.1 Acipenser ruthenus
AGGGAACAGAAAATGAAGGCCAAGTCTGTGGTGTCTGTTTCGGGGCAGGAGACTACTGTTCACCCCCCACACAGCCAGCAGAAGTTCTCGTTCTCCTTCGACTTCTCCTTCTGGTCATGTGATGCCCAGGATGGCTGTTATGCCAGCCAGGAGACAGTCTATGAGAGTTTGGCTCGTCCTCTCCTCGACAAGGTCTTTCAGGGGTATAATGCTTGTCTGTTTGCCTATGGACAAACGGGATCTGGGAAATCCTACACGTAAGTGACCCTTGCACAGTATCTACAATATGAATAAGGCTCGTCGATTCACGGCAGGCATTTGTTGCCTGAATTTTAGCTGTAGCTTATTAAAGAATAAGAAAATGACTTTCTTTTATGTACATAGTTGAGTATCTCTTCCGTTTTAGTTACCTGCCATGGATGTATGTAACCCAGGCTAGAAAGTGTCCTAAAATTAAGAGCCAGCGCTACCTAATGTACAGGTATTAAGTATCAAGATTCTTTTTGTATTGTTGGTAATACACAGCAATGCACTAGATGGTGTTGGCTCTTTCTATAAAGAATATTTGACTGCTCTATGTCTGTCATGCAACTGGAACAGAAGAGCTGCTCCTGCCACATGCACGTTATTTCAATAAGCACATCATCTCACAAGTGCGATGGAGCCCCACTTTCTAAGATTTTATTTTGCATTTTAACCCCCTTGGACCTCTTGGAAAATTAATGAATGTTACAAATACAGTATAACATTAATTGTGACTGAGGGTCTTTTTTCCTTGTCATGTTTCTGCATTGATGTCTGCAAAGTCTGGTATTGCATTGAATGTGGTACAAACTCATTTTTAGGGGTAAAATTAACAAAATGTTCCACTGTGATTCTCCATTCGTAGTCATTGTAAGAAGATATTGGTACACAAAGGGGTCTGAGTGATGTGACAGTGTGATGTCATGTGTTGAAGTGAAATGTGTAGAATGATTATAGAGATCTCGTCTTCAAGCTGCTTCTGTATTGTTTAAACAGAATGATGGGATACAACGAAGAGGCTGGAATAATCCCCCGATTCTGTGAGGAAATCTTTCTCAAGGCTGCTGAGGTCAAAGAGGACAATGTAAGAATTGAGAGTTTCTTTTTTTATATATTATATTACCAGGGTAAAACACCTCTGGTACTACATTCAAAACATATGTAGGTATAAAATTAAAAAATAACAAATTACAGCACTTGCATATCTGACCCTATAAAATTGACTTCAGTGACGGTTAAACGCATGTGACGCATATCTGATTATTTCATTTTGGCCCGTTCCAACCCTTGTCCGTTTTTCAGGGAACACAGAAAAGATACAATGCCAAAAATACATAGCTGAAGGACTGTGTTTTAAAATATAGACTTCCATTTAGATGTACTGTATTGGTTTTGTTGGTACAGTACTATATTTTCAACAGAAGTATTTTCATTCAGAACGATATGATTCTGAAAATGTCACTTGCCAAAAGAGACGACTGTGGACTGTAATACAGTACATACTTTTAAATCCGGTACGTATTGTAGCAGTATGTAAAATTCCCCATTAACAACCCAACAGCAAAATGTAATCAAAATGTTACCCATGCACAGAACTGCGTAAAACATAAAAGGCACTACAATTTAGCAAAAGTAACTGCACAATAAAGACTGCATGCAATGATAAAAAATAAACAAAAATGGCTGTGACGGATAAAGAAGTACATTGTAACATATATATATAATGGGATTGATTTTATTCTTCACACAAGGGTGGTAAAATGTGGCTGAAGTGTATCTGGGTAACGGATGTCTGAGTGCTGACTGTAAGTGCAAAAAAGTAATGCAAGTGCAGAAATGTACAGTACAAGTAGGCTACATTACTGCAAATTGTTTCCATGAAGAACTCTGTGATACGCATCTGGACGATCTTTTTTTGCAAGTATGAACGGCAAACCTTGTCAGCGTTTTCTAAAAAATCCCAATTCGGCTCTATATCCGGATGCTGCTCCATATTAGCAGTGTTACAAGCGCAGCACGCGCGCTTACGTCATCCGTGTCTGTTTCAGGCAGAGCGTCCTGGTTGCTAAGGTGACACTGAGAATTCTTTCTCTGACATCCCCTCTGGTGTTGTCCAGCGTTTCGGTTGTATTTTCGTCAGCACTCTCCTCCTCGACTACAGCCACCCCAGCTTTTTTGAAGCAACATGGGATTGTTTGCTGACTGACAGAGTTCCAAGCATGCTTCAGCAAGCGCACATTATTGAACAGACATTTTATTTACATTGAAATTTTGTGTTGAAACGCATTGCTTTTCTCTTTCTAGCCATGCTGTTTCAGTCAGTGCTGTTTTTTCAAACTGTAAACCTCACACTATACAGGGATAATCGCTCAGTAATGAGGTGCAAAGAGCTGATTTATCAATCTGTCAAGCTTTTCCTACAGTAATAAGCAGTGCATTTATTATTTAAATCTATGTGAATGGTACATAACGAGATCCAAACATCGAGTTTGCCCGAAATGTACGATGTGCTTAACATGGTATAAATGATGCATTTGTTATTGAAATCAATGGGAATGGCAAACGCTATTTGTCCGATTTATAAGCGGCTGTCTGAAATAACCCTGTACGGTGTAAGTGGTGGATACTGTACATTATTTAAACAGTTGTAGCAACATGTGGGAACATATAACGCTATATTTTTCGAAAACCCGCTACTTACTAAATAACTCTCTCACTCAACATGCCTCGCCATACTACCACCCAGTCCTGGGTTTAAGAACTACAGTATAGGGGAGGAACAATTTAAAAACATTTTACATTTACATTTGTTTCTGATCCAGAACCTGGCTATTTGTGAAGGTGAGAATTTGGAAGATGAGAATACTGTGAATCAACTGACATTTCTTATCCTGTGACTGTGCTTTTCCCTGAACTAGGTGACCTGTCACATTGAAATGAGTTACTTTGAAGTCTACAATGAGAAACTCCATGATCTCCTCACATCTGACAAAGAAAAGAATAAAACCAAGAAGACATCTGTGAGTTCAGTGCGTTCTACTTGTGCAATGCTGTTGCAAGGTTACAGCCCAATGAAATCACTCAAGTCTCTGTTAAAATGAGTTGTAATACCAGCGACATATGTGGGCACAGCCAGTGATCTTTATTTACCTGTCCTCACCTGTACAGAGCATACTGGCATTCCCCTTCCAGAGAACAGGTTTCTTTGCTTGGGGCATGTCAAGTTTAAGTTTGCACACATTTCAATCTACTAATACTAAAAAGAGATGGAAGATAGTCATCCATTCTTTGGATGTTCTGAAACACTAGAGTTGTTCTGCATGGTTTTCAATTTTTTTTTTTTTTCTTGAACAGTTTGAGTAGATTATTTATTTAATAGCGAGTGCTGTTTTAGCATGTACAGTTCAATTGCACAGTTTAAACATACTGTATGGCACGCAGTCACTTCACCTGGGCAGCATCAAACCAGAGGGAGGTGAGAAGGTTAAAGAAGTTTATTTAGCCTTTCTGTCCTCCTCGCCCAAACCGGATTTCTGACAAATGATTTTTTTTTTTCTTTTTTGAAAAGCTTCGCATACGAGAACATCCGGAATTGGGACCGTATGTAGCTGGGCTTTCTAAGTGAGTATCGCCTATCGATTCATTTTAGTTTCAGAAGAGGGGGGGCATTCCTAAGGATGTGAAAACTTCCTTTATCCTAGTATGGTGTCACATTTTAGTTTTTTATGGAAATGCATGTTTCTTTTAAAACTGAAAATGTAAGAAATAAGAGGTAAGATTTATGGAATTATTTAATTAGCCAGAACCCCTTAGGAAAAGAAAGGTGGGAGGCAGTGAAACCAGGTTGGAAGCCAACTTAAGGTAGGAGAGTTTATAAGGTTACCGTATGGGTATTTACCTCCTAAAGACCCAAATCTTGAATATGATATGCCGAAGCTGCTCTCTGAGCTAGTGACGCAGTCATGGCCTGCCCCCCGAGGGCACAAAAAGACTGCTCACAGATCTCATTGTCATTTTCTCCTTCAATCCTGCTGCAGTCATGAACGCCGCAACCTTGAAGGTTAATGGTTACGTTTCTATTTCAGGGAATCGGGGTGATTATCATAACCCTAACATTCCCTTTCAAGTACAAATGTAACCATTGCCGTATGGGTGACCGTACCAAAATTCAATCGCAAGGGCAATATGACTGGAATGCTATAAGGCTAAGCCAAGAGGCTGCCCTGTGCTCTACCATACGGAACCCCAGTAACAAATAGCTAGGGCTAAAGGGAGGAACTCTATGCCCTCTAGGTCGACTGAGAAGCTCCCCTTAACACTAGTTCCAAAACGAGGGTTTTGAGGATCCACGACCTGGTCTGTAGAACCTAGTAAAGGTATGGGGAGTAGCCCACAACGCTGCACTGCAAACGTCTCTGACAGATACACCCTGCAAGAAAGCCCACAAGCTTTTTTTGAGAGGGTGGCAAGTTGGCCAACTCATAGATAGTCTTGTCCGTGTCTGCTATCCACTTGGACAGCTGCTGCTTAGACAGGGCTTGACCATGGGACAGCCCCATAGCAGACAAAAAAAAGTTCAGACTGCCTTCAACTTTTCGTCCTGTCAACGTAGTATGCCAGGGCCTGAACTGGGCAGAGCATATGGAGCCGTCACTGTCAGACTGGAAAGGAGGTGGATGGAAAGCCTTGAATTTCACAGACTGGTTGACGTGGAATGCATAGACAGTCTTCAGCAAGAAGGCAGGATTGGTACGGAGCGTAACCTTTGTCCTGTCCTCTGTAAATAAATAAATAAATAAAAAATAAAAATAAAATAAAATTTAAGCAGGCTTTCACAATAGAAAATGCCTGCATCTCACTCGCACACTTTGCAGAGGTGATAGCAAGCAAGAAATATGCTTTAAATGATCAAAATTTCAGCTTGGCTGAATGCAGGGGCTCAAATGGAGGCTTCATGAGTGCATTAAGCACCACGTTTAACCTCCAGCGAGGGAAAACGTCCTAGGGTGGCCGAAGCCGCCAAGCTCCTTTCAAAAATTACCCCGCCAGGAAGTGAGCTCCTGGGGAGTGTCAGTTTTGACATAGCAAGCTGAAATAGCTGCCAGATAGACCTTTGATGTGGTGGGGGATTTCCCCTCGTCAAATGGGTCCTGCAAAAATTGCAGTATTACTGCCATGGAACAGGTCGTGGTGTCAAACCTACGTGGCAGACGCCACATCTGGAAAACACCCCACTTGTACCCGTACTGGGAACATGTGGGTGGTTCTCTGGCATTCTGCAGGGTGTCAATAACCCTGTTGGAAAGTCTCAGGTGGCTCAAATTAGTTTTGGACGATAATGCCATTTTCAGCTATCGATTTTATCGTCTGTAAATTATCATGATAATTGTGATTTATCTGCCGAATAAATAAAACATTACAAATTATTTTGAGCAGCATTACATCTGCCAGTCTAAGTCACTGAGTTTAGAAGAAGAAAAACTAAACCGTATATGCGCCAGGTTTTTACATTGCTGTTGGGTGCCCAGAACAAATGTGAGTATTAAATACACCTATTGTAATTTGAATTTTTATAAATTATGTAGTTTTCCTATAAAATAATGCATATGTATCTTGTCTTATTTAAACATTTGTTAATTCAAGAACGTTTACTTTCATAAAAGAAAGTGCGGCCAAATATATTAATATAATGAAACAAATTTGCTAACGTTACCTGGAAGCATTTGTTTTCTTTACTTGTGTGGGGAATCTGCCATTAAGAGAATCAAACTAGCTTTAAAAAAAAGTGTGTGTGTCTCTGTATATATAGTTGTACAGGAACATGCTGGTTTTTTTTTTTTTGCAATTGCATTCAATTTACATAAAAAAAAAAAAAAAAAAAAAAAAAACAGCAGAGCTGCTTCATTGGGTCACGGACAATAATTATGATTGATAATTTTTCAATGTGATACATTTATTGTTGCAAAACAATTATCATTATTATCGATGTTATCGATTTTATTGTTCCAACCCTAGCTCAAATGCAGCCGTTCAGGGACCAGACCCAGAGCTGCAGGCTCGATGGGTCGGAATGCCAGAAGGTCCCCTGTGCTTGACTGAGCAGGTTGCGGCGCTTGCACAGTCTCTACGGCTGGCCGCTCGGGAGCCTGGACCAACAAGGGGCTACTAGGAGCACCTTGGCCCAGTCCTGCCTGATTTTCTCCAGACATGGCGGGAGCAGGGCGAGCGGTGGGGAGGCGTTTAACAGAAGCCTTGGCCACTAGTGTGCAAAGACCTCTATTGGAAGCGGGTCCCTGTCTCCTATTATGGAGAACCAAAGGGGACAGTGGGTTGATTCCTGGGAGGCAAAGAGATCTATCTCTGCTCTCCCAAGCCTCTCCCAGATGAGGCTCACCACCTTGTGGTGAAGCTGCCACTCTGAGCTGCTGGGGAGGTCCGCCGGCTAGTTTGTTACCCTGAGCAGATGTACGGCCTGCAGTGAGGAGGTTTGCATGTGCCCAGAGCAAAAGCTTGCGGGCTACACGATGGAGACTGGGCAACCTGATGGCACCCTGGTGGTTGATGTAAGCCACCACCGTTGTGTTGTCTGTACGGACAAGCACATGTCTCCCTCAAACCGCCTGCAAAAAATTCTGCAAGGCCAGGAAAACTGCCTGCAGTTCTAAAACACTGATGTGGAGTCCTTGCCATGGGGGTTCCACACACCTTGCACACCCCGGCCAATCCACACAGTGCCCCAGCCCAGGCTGGACACATCCTTGGTGACGACCTCCCTTCTGGTGACGCTGCCCTGCGCTACGCCTAGGCGTAGATGGGCTGGCTGTTTCCACCATAGAGTACCTTCAGACAGTGATGGGACACTTAATAGGCGGTCGTGGTTCAACGTGGGCTGAAAAACCCTGCTGTTGAACCAGGTCTGCAGAGGGTACATGCTCAGGAGACCAAGTGGAAAAGTTTCTGGAACGTCACTACGGTGAGCTATCTGAGCTACAGCCGACTTTGCTGGATCCCTGGGAAGGAGTGACTCAAGCTGCTGGCTTCAAGCAGGGCACACGGCCGCAGCGGGACATAACAAGCTATAGCGCACGCAATACAGGTAATTGGGAAAAACTTTTATAGCGATTAGTTTAAATATTACAAATAATTTGTGTAAAAACACAATAACTGAGAAATATATACAGATAGAAGCAACAACGTACTTCTCTGAACAAGGCTCTCCGATCAGGTCAGTCTTGAAAGGGAAAATGGGATCTGTGAGCGGAGTCTTTTTGTGCCCTCGGGGACGGGCCATGACGGCGTCACTGGCTGAGAGCAGCTTCGGCATCTCATATTCAGCATTCGGGTCTTTAGCAGGTAAATACCCATGTGGTAATGGTTACATTTCTACTTGAAAGGGAACCTTAGTTACTCTACACCTTTAGGTGTTTGATTTTCTTTTCACCCTATATTGTATTTAAAACTCCATTTTTAGTTATGTATCCCAGTCGAATGGAGCCATAGCTTCATATCTAGCACCAAAGCAGATGTGCTCTTGATCCTTTCAATGTCTTGATGAAGTTGCAACAAAGGCCCCCGGGGAGCTGATTCTAGTGCTCAGGTTTGATTGACACGCTGAGTGAAACATTGGTGGTGGGGAGCCGGGGGAACACCCACAACGTGTTTGCTGGAGGGCACAGCACATGGATATCCTGCCTGATTTGTAATATTGGAACACATGTCTTACAATTATTTCTATTTTGCTGCATGTCTGTTCTCACAGGTACGTGGTTGGCTCTTTCGCAGATGTGCAGGTAGGTCTGACTCGCACTACATATGTTTCATGTTTTGCACAATTGATTCCAAACCGTTTCTAATACTATATAGCAGTGGAGTGACAGTTGTTGCTATTGTAGATGCTGTGAATGTAGATCAATTATCATCTTTTTCATGCTACTGGTACAAGGGGTGGATAATAATAATTGATTTCTTATCCAGGGCAACTTTGTATTGTGATATTTTATAACAAATGTATCACATTGCAAATTATCACATTACAAATAAGAGCAGTTCAAGTACAGTAAAATCAATATGGTAAGATCAAATATAAATAGGAGCAAAATAAAGAATACAGCAAATAATGAGCCAGTTCCTCTAAGAGCAGTAAACGTAGTAAAAATGTTTGCTTATGAGAGTAAATTCCATTAAGAGCGCGTAGTAAGTTCGATAAACGGATAAGAACTAATCTGCTAGTGGTGGAGGAGCGGAGGGGGCGAGAGGGGATGTAGGGAGAAATAATAGTCTGAAGATAGGAGGGAGCAGAAAGGTCAAGGCAACGATAGGCGAGTACAAGAGTTTTGAATTGGATGCAAGCAGTGATAGGGAGCCAGTGGAGCAGCAGTGTATCGTGGGAGAAACGAGGAAGGGTAAAGACGAGATGGTCAGCTGAGTTAGCATTTTCAATTAATGAATATTGGCTAAAAAAATTAAACCATGAATTATATTATTATTATTATTATTATTTATTATTATTTATTTCTTAGCAGACACCCTTATCCAGGGCGACTTACAGTCGTAAACAAAAATACATTTCAAGAATCACAGTACAAGTAATAATACAATTAAGAGCAAGATAAAATAAGATCACTTCAGTTCTAGCAAGTACAAGTATATGACAAAATATGATTCAATAACGGAGTAGATAACAGTGTCCGTGATAGTTACATCAGGATATAATTAAATACAAAATACTACAGATGACACTTGACAGATTACAGTACTCTAAAGTACAGGATTAAATGCAGTAAAATAGGGAGCAGATAAGAGCAAGTAAAGCGTATTTAAGGAAGAGTGATAAGTGTTTATCTTGCGACATTCGCGGTTAGTAGGTAGTTCCTTTTTTTTGTAGTTTTATTGATTTTGCTTTTCTTGACTAAAAAAAAAGGGGGGGGGGGAAGGAACATACTATCTGTAGCTGCGGCACTGATCGTTTTTAGCATTAGATAACTATCAAACACTATTATCAGAGATATGATAATTGATCAGATTTCAGGACACATAATCAAGACAAAGATACTGCGGGTGTAGAGTGGTACATTCCCATTGCAAGTGGCAGTGTAGCATTTTCTGATTGTGAGTCCCAGGGTTAGCAAAGTAACCGACGTTTCCACAGTGTAACCATGAGATCCTTGCTCTTAATCTGCAGGCCTGGCTAGAGTTGGGAAACAAGCAGAGAGCTACAGCTGCTACTGGAATGAATGACAAGAGCTCCCGGTCTCACTCGGTCTTTACAATGGTGGCGACGCAGACAAAGGTGAACACTGTTAGTGGGGTTCAGGGGGCTTGGTGGCAGAGCAGGCTAGTTCAGTAGCATTTCGATCATGTCCCCTCTGGAAGCCCGAGTTCAGGTAACAAGTAAAAGGAATTCAGTCAGGGAGCACAGGTTCGTGTCCTGGCTGCCAATTTGCGATCTTTGTTGGGGATCCCACGAGGAGCGTTGCAAATTCTATACAGGATTATTTGCATTGTCCCACAGTCTTGTTGAGCTTTACACTGAAGTATTCTTGTGCAATCAAAAAGCAAAACCGATGAGCATTCTTTTAATAGGTAACTTAATTTACAATGTCTGTCCCTTTACAGTTTTTATGTGGTTCTTATTGTAATTGTTTATTTGATCTATTTTCACAAGTCTGTGTTAAGGTGCTTTGAGTTGAGGAGTTGCTCTTTTATATATATATAAAAAAAAGCAACAGCTTCTTGCAGAATTCTATGTAGGAAATTAAACCGAATCTAACATCTGAAAGCTCTCTTATAGCTTATGAAGCCAAAGAGAATGTTACCCCCTGTCCCCCCACATTGCTGATAAGAAAACCGGTTTGAGAAATGCCCCTATTTAATAAACAGGCATTCTCAAAGGGGTTTGTTTTGCTTGTGTTCCAGAGAGAGACTTCAGACGGTGAGTCTCTCACCCACACTATGAGGAGTCACGTCAACCTGGTGGACCTGGCAGGAAGTGAACGGTCCTCATCGGCTCAAACCTCTGGAATGAGACTCAAGGTCAGAAATAAAGTTTATAAAACTGGTTTTGTAGCATTTGCAGAGAGATCCTGTATATGAATACCAAAGACTAAGTGTGTACAGTGGAGAGACGGCCATGGTCGTTGCAGTGATCGTGATGACTCCCATGGTCCTGGCTGCTAGGTGTAATGTGAGATCATATTTGTGTACTCTTTGCATACCCCCAATACGAGACTATAGTGGAGGCATCTGTACGTCTGCACTTGCTGTATGTCCCACTTCAGAATTTTACATAACATATAGAGAACCACTTATCCATTGTGATGCAGTGTATTTCAGTGTTCTGGCTAAATATCAGGGGTAGTATTGAGGGTTGATAGAAAATCATCTCACTTGCTTGAAATTACCTTAAAAACTAATAACTAACCTGTCATGAGACTAGCCAGGCCGGGCCTTTCCTCTCACTTTTAGTATCTTCTCTTTTTTTTTTTTCCCATTTAGTGTTGACTTTTTTATCCTATCATTTTGGGGTATATTATCAAAATAATATTGCTTTATTTCGCAATCATTAATGCATTTTTGCAATAGGGAATTTTGCTAATTCCCATTCAGTCCTCATTTAGCTTTATGGGCTGTGTATTTAATCATAAACTAGTGCACAGTATGTATTGTATAGGTAAGACACTCCAACAAAACCAGGCATTCCGACTTCCACAAACTTACTGACTCCACTGCAAACACATTCCGACCTCCACAAACTGACACCACTGCAAACACATTGTTTCACACTGAGGGAACTGTAATAGAGGTGCTTCAGATTCTCACTGTTCAGCTGCACTGTGACATCTTTTATTGCTGATGAAAACTGTCTTGTAGCAACGCAATAATTGTGAAGTAATGCAATAATTGTGCGGCCTGCCAAAGGATTCTGTGTGGCCCACCAATGTGTCTAGCAAAAGAAAAAAATAAATGTATATAAAATAACCTCACCGTGGCAGACAGGAGAAATAAAAAACACATCTCTCTCGGGTATTGGTGTAGAATTTGTGCCTCGCTCTGACTCGTTGCCCATGACGTGAGTCATGGTTGAGCATAGCAGTGTAAAGACTGATAGGTTGATACTGCCATGGTAACATTGCAGTGTTTGAGAGCCAATTTGCTAATTTTTGTTCTCTCACGAACTGTGAGTGAATTTGAAGAGGAGTATCAAAGAAGAAAGTAGATGGTGAGTGCAGAATATTCAGCAAAATATGGACTTCAAAATATTTTTTTTAAAGTGTGGAAAAGCTGTGTACTTAATTTGCAACACCAAAGGATGGCAGTGTTCAAAGAATACCATTTTTAAATCGGCATTTTGAGAGCAAACACGTACATATAAACTTTTCTGCTGAAGAAAAAGCAAAGAAAGCAGATGAGATGGTTGTGAGAATGCAAAAACAGCAAAGTATGTTCACAAAGCTGTCCGCGGCACAGTAGGGGATTACGAGAGTGAGCTACATGATTGCACACACAATCGACAAGAACAGCAAACCATTCTCCCAGACAAGAAAAAGCAGTTTGAGAACATCCGTTTGTCAAGGCGAACCATTGTGAGATGGGTTGAGGATATCTGCGAGAACCAGCAGTTGAAAAGTAAACAATTTGTCACATTTTGCACTGGCGCTCGATGAAAGTGGTGATGTGAAAGACACGGCCCAGTTGATGATTTTCTTTTGAGGTATCACCGAAAACTTTGAGCTCACAGAAGAATTGGCATCAATGCAGTCAATGAGAGGCACGACAATGGGAATAGATTTATTGGAGGCACTAAATCAGTGCATCTCAAAATTAGGAGGGGAGTGGAAAAAATTGGGAAGTGTGACCACCGATGGAAGCCCAAATCTGACAGGCAAACATGTTGGCTTGCTGAAAATAATTGAAGTCCAAGAAACAAATCCAGAACAGAATATTGTTTTTCTACACTGCATTATTCACCAAGAGGCCCTCTGTAAGTGTGTTAAAACTAGGAATGTCATGGACACAGTTGAAAGTTATCAACTACATTCATAAGAACATAAGAAAGTTTACAAACGAGTGGAGGCCATTCAGCCCATCTTGCTCGTTTGGTTGTTAGTAGCTTATTGATCCCAGAATCTCATCAAGCAGCTTCTTGAAGGATCCCAGGGTGTCAGCTTCAACAACATTACAGGGGTGTCTGTATCGTGCGTAGCAACAAGTGCATAGATCCAGGCTACACAGGGTTTACGTGCTTTTTTGAGAATAGACCCCTAAATGATGTACAAATATCTAAATGTAAAAAATAGCTCCATTTATAGTAGATCCAACACAGCTTTATTTATTTATTTTATTTTTTAAAATCTAAACATGCACAGTTTTCAAAATCTGCAGTATTGCCATGTTGTGACACAGATGGCTGTAGGGTGATGTCAGACCAGGAAGGATCACAGTCAAGACTGCCAGGTACTGTAAAACAGGATTTTTTTGCAGCACATTAATTTTGCGCATTTCTTGCTTGTGAAATTCTTGTTTTACAGTATGCAAAGCGGTGATGCATGTATTTATTGTAAATAAACAAAAGGTTTTAACAAACAAAACACTGGACAGAAAACAAAACGGCACGTTGGCCAAATCAAATAGACAAACAAAACACTAACAAACAAGAAGTACAGTGCTGGTGCTTCCAGCGCGAGTAGCAATTGTTTTCTTTTTCTTTCTCTCTGCCTGTCTCTCGCTCTCTCTCGCACCTCCTCACTGTACACCCAACCCCGTGTGTGTGAAACATTCATTCTTTGATACAGCTGTGCCGAGACTCGATTGCTAATCAATCATTCAACTGAATCTCGGCACAGTCTGCACGTTAACTAATTGTGCATTTCCTGTGCCCCCATACAAATATCCATTTTAATCTGCACCTGAAGTGGTTGTACATTTCCCCGTGCCTCAATACAAATATACATTTTAAATCACCTGTGCTACATAACCCACACTGCGTGCACCAGTACAATAATACATAACGGACAACATAAAACACAAAAAACAAAATACACACAGGGGCAGAGCATCCTGCCACACAGGTGTATCCTTCTTTTTGTTTAGGAGTGCTGTATTGCATGTGATGAAGTAATATCCAGCACTTGAGTAATGTGTTCATTGTGATTTACCTGTGTCTTCTATTTCAGGAAGGAGCCAGTATAAACAGATCCTTGATGACTCTTGGCAAGGTGATTAGTGCTCTTTCTGAAGCGACGCAGTCCAAGAAGAAGCCCTTCATTCCGTACAGGGACTCGCTGCTAACCTGGTGAGACCGATCTCTCTCTTCCCCTTCTCAAACTACACAATAAACAAATAGTGGTTAGGCAACACAAGATGTCAATTGAGCCGATTCGGAAAGTACAAGAGGTCTTGTCATTGTACTGTCTCTACTGATGTGCTAATGACATGCACATACATATACTGAGCATCAAAAGAAATTTATCACTGTAACACATTTATTTCGAAAAAAAATAAGGTATATGAATGATGGACATTGACAAAATGTTTTTGGTTTCTTTCTCACTCATCCTTGACCAATTATGACTACAATTATGTTTCTAAAAATATAAATTCCAATTCCTTCACACTGTCTCACATGGTCTGATCGGAACAAGGAAGTCTGAGTGCTCTGCAGATAAGCTCAAAACAAGTTCAAAGGCAGATAGATGGATAGAGAGAGAAATAACTCAATATTGGACCAACAGAACCAAGAACTACTCCTGTATGATTGAACATCTCATAAAAGGACAAGGATAATGGAGAACAAATCAATTCCATTTTGAAGCTATGTTCTCTTTGTTTTGCTAATGTTTGTGTGTTTTATTTTGTTACACAGGCTTTTAAAGGAAAGTCTTGGGGGAAATTCCAAGACTGCAATGCTGGCGACGGTGAGCCCAGCTGCAGTAAACCTGGAGGAAACCCTGAGCACTCTGCGCTATGCGAAACAAGCGCGCAGCATTATTAACGTGGCCAAGGTCAATGAAGACTCCAATGCAAGGATTATTCGAGGTAAAGCCTTCGGGGTGTGAGAGGGCATGTGGGTATCCACTGACACGATGGAGAGATCAAGGATCACAGATGAGACAGAAGCAAACACTTAAGCAACTTTAAATGAATAACGTTATTTAGCGGTTGTATCTTTTGGACATTTTGTTTTTATTATTTACACTTTTATTTTTCTAACATTGAGTTAGTTACATTTTTGCAAATCTCCTTTTTTAAATACAATTTTTTTTTTACATTTAAACAAAAATCCCCTCATTTTTATCCAAAAATTGATAAAATCAAATAGTGAAACATGAAACTTAAACATTTTAATGTTGAACTTTGTACCTCCGCCCTCTCCGCCAGAGCTAAAAGCAGAAATCGAGAAGCTCCGAGCATTCCAGCGATGTAGCCAAGGAACAGATTCGATGAAGTCTGACTCGAGCCTTCACGAGATACTGTCGCTAAAGCAAAAGCTTCTGGAGCAGGAGAAGAAACTGACAGAGGCTCAACAGTAAGTTGTGTGCCTAAACTAATTGATCAGCTCATTGTTTGAACACTTCTCCAGGTTTTAAATTGAGTTATTCTCAACAAGCTTAAGCCCATGTTGAAGACACACTTTGAGTAATTCGGAATAATTTGAAGGAAACGTTTTTTCGTAGGGAATGGAAAGAAAATCTTGCCAGGGCCGAGCAGTGTAAACTTGAGGAAGCCAGAGAACTTCAGGTTAGTGACAGTGTTTTAATCCCAGATTTTCTCCCCAGTTTATAGAATGTCCAATTACATTCCCTAAATGCACCAATTCCCCACAACAGCTCAGGAGAATTAAAGGCCAGTGGGCATCCTCCAATCCCACTATCAAGCCAATTGCCTCTTACACCCAGAAACTTGACGGCAGATGTTGATGAGCTTCTAGAAATTGCAGGTGTTGGCATGAACTCATCTGTTGTCTGGCCAGTAGGGCCGGCTGCAGCACGATGAGGAGAGACTCACAGAAACCTGAGGGAGCGCTAGATCCAGTGTGGCATTCCTCTGGAATCTCTTCACACAGCCAGGAGGCCAAACAGTGTTCCTCTCCACACGGCCAAATGGTAGAAACTTGGCATGGTGGTAACATTCTTGATATATGATCCTATGGGCTTTTGAGAGTGCCTCAGCATGGCAACTGTCTGGAAATTGGCTGGATGGGGTGCTTCGCAGGGAACACCAAATGAGCACCTCCAGTCTTCGGTGTTTCATCAACTAGCCCACAACACCTCCCCTCCCCTTCCCTTCATCCCCCACCCAAACCCAGCTCATTTTACTTGGGTCCCAGCACCACTCCCCTCCATCCCCCACCCAAACCCAGCTCATTTTACTTGGGTCCCAGCACCACTCCCCTCCATCCCCCATCCAACCCAGCTCAGTTTACTTGGGTCCCAGCACCACGCCCCTCCATCCCCCATCCAACCCAGCTCATTTTACTTGGGTCCCAGCACCATCCCCTCCCCTTCATCCCCCAGCCAAACTCAGCTCATTTTTTCTTGGGTCCCAGCACCACTCCCCTCCATCCCTCATCCAACCCAGCTCATTTTACTTGGGTCCCAGCACCACTCCACTCCATCCCCCACCCAGCCCAGCTCATTTTACTTGGGTCCCAACACCATCCCCCTCCATCCCCCACCCAAACCCAGCTCATTTTACTTGGGTCCCAGCACCACTCCCCTCCATCCCCCACCCAAACCCAGCTCATTTTACTTGGGTCCCAACACCACCCCCCTCCATCCCCCACCTAAACCCAGCTCATTTTACTTGGGTCCCAACACCATCCCCCTCCATCCCCCACCCAGCCCAGCTCATTTTACTTGGGTCCCAACACCACCCCCCTCCATCCCCCACCCAAACCCAGCTCATTTTACTTGGGTCCCAACACCACCCCCCTCCATCCCCCACCCAACCCAGCTCATTTTACTTGGGTCCCAACACCATCCCCCTCCATCCCCCACCCAAACCCAGCTCATTTTACTTGGGTCCCAGCACCACTCCCCTCCATCCCCCACCCAACCCAGCTCATTTTACTTTCCTTAGCCAGCCATTCCTTTTCATTGATGTTAACTTCCTACATCACCTCTCTCTTGAGAGTTGTTATTCTAATTTAAAGCATTGCTTATTACACATTTTTGCTGTAAGCAGGCTTTCTTTCAATGTTGCAGAAGGCGGGCGTCTCTTTCAAAGTGGACAACAGGCTTCCCAACCTGGTGAATCTGAATGAGGACCCCCAGCTCTCTGAGATGCTGCTGTACATCATTAAAGAAGGGCAGACTAAAGTTGGTAGACACATGGTTGACTCGGAGTACGACATCCAGCTGACTGGAGCGCTCATTGCAGACAGCCACTGGTAAGTCCTTCAGCCCAAAGTCCCCTTTCAGACTTTGTGGTGTTTGGAGAATTCATGTGTGCTTTCAAACAAACCACCCAAACAAACTCGGCCTCCTTCAGTGTTTCTTCTAATCAGGAAGTGGTCTCAGATTGTTTGGGCATGCAAACTGAGTTCGGCTTGTTTATTTCAATGTGAAAGCAAGATCAGTTCAGAAAACAATGGAAACAAACAAGTGGCCTGAGTTGTTTGCACTGAAGTGTAATGGGGAATTGCTTATTTATGAAGTGCTTTTTTCATGGTTTTAGAAGGAAAATCCAACATGCATCAGTTAATTATTATTTTGTACTACGTACAGTCCATCTTTATCTGTAAACCAATGGTCTGCTAAATAAGTGGTAATAAATAAGTGGTCTTTGGAGCCATCCCTTGTTTGTTTGTTTGTTTTGGCAGGTGGGGTTTTGGGAATGAAGAGGTCTTCCATCCCTTCTTGGCACACTATTTGCACCTCCTAAATGGATCTAATTTAAATAAACAGAATTGAATGTTTTTTGCTGTACAAAAAAATAAGCGCACTCATCGGAACAGCAGTAATATGGGAATGTGTTGCATAAAGATGAACATTCTAAATTAGTAGTTAATGTGATTTATATTTGATCAGACTACTGCCATCTGCAAGGAGATTGGTTTTGAACTTTGTGAGCTTCATGTTGGAACTGTTTAACTTCACAGTCTGATCACAAACGAGCAAGGAACTGTCACGTTAACTCCAGCTGCAGATGCCGAGACTTATGTAAATGGAGATCTTGTGTCGGAGCCAGTCACTTTGCATCATGTAAGTGCCATTTTAATATCCTTTTTAATGCCATAATGAAGCAGTGACTGCGGCAGGGCGGAGGAAAAGCCCTGCACATAGGGGGCAGAGCCAAGCCCTGCATATAAGTGTGTATTTGTTTATTATGATTTATGTATTATTAACATGACCGTGAAAAGCTGTGTTTTGTATTGTTTGGCAGGACAAGCAAGGGGCTGTCCGTCATTATTTGTTGTTTTAGAATACCTTGTGGGAATGAGTGCCTGTCAGCTAGTAATTGTTGAATTAGCTGGCAGTCACACATAATTTATTAAAGCTGTGCAGACTATGGCCGAGGGGTAATAAGATAATAATTAATAGCTAATTAACCTCTCGGCCAGAATATGAAAGACCTGCAGTTTGGCTGCAGAGAGGTGGGAGTTCAAAGAGGAGACACGTGTGTGACAGCGGAGGATTAAAAAAAGAACTCAAACGAAAGTAAAGGTAAACTGTTACTACATGTGCTGGAAGCACCAGCACGGTATTTATTTGGATTTTGTGTTGGATTTGTTTTTTGTTTCAACCTTTTTATTTTGCTCTGTGAGCAGTGTTTTTGTTTAAATATTGTATTTATTTGTTAAATACGCGCAGGAGCGCGATTCATAACCCAGCCTACCTGTTTGTGCTGCAATTATTTCCTGGCCTGACGTCCCCGCCCTGGCTACCCTGTCACAGTGACACTAAACTAAGAGTATTCGTAAGACAGATGGACTCCAGTATTTGAACTGCTGGCCAGGAATACATCTGGGGGTATATGAATATGAATCTAGAGGAGGCTTGGGTAGAAGTGTGGAAATTAGGAAACTGAATGGCCGTTTTAATAAAAAGGCAAACATGCTGCTTTAATGCATCCAAACCGGCTTCTAACTAGGCTTGCTCTTTTTCAAATTTATTATTTTTATGGTCTCTCAAAATTACCATTGCTCGCTTTATGATGTATTTGACTGGAGTTCATTGGAACGCCCCGAAACCTGTTTTATTAAAAAACAGGTTTCCCCACTTTCAGTTTGAGTCCTTTCTAACCAGCTGAGATGGCATGCCTTGATTGTTGTAACTAATCATGCTCATTTTCGTTGTATATTTTTTAGGGGCTCACAAAATGTCCTAATCTCACATTTTTTAGAGTGTATTTGGCTGGGGTTCTTCATTGGAACACCATGAAACCTGTTAATTCATGCAACAGGTTTTGCTACTTGGCTGCACAAATACAATCCAGTTTCCTTTTTGTTTTGTTTTTTCATTTTTGTTTTACCTTAACTGACTACATCAAAAACATCCGAAAGAAACTGATAACCGAACTTATCATAACCGACTTGCATCCGTACTTAAAATGAGAAACATAATGAAATAACTTCCATAGTAAATATTTGGCTGTCACCCCTGTCCTTTTTATATTCGTTGATAATCAAGTCTTCTGAATGGCATATGGATTTAGTTCAGTTAAAAGTGAAAGATATTGACGCTGTCCAACTGTATTACTACGTTTGTTCTGCAGTAGTAGTTAAGTGTTTTTGTGCATTGAACCCGTAGATGCCTGATTAAACTCTTTCCTCTTTATATTTACTCCAGGGAGACCGAGTGATTCTTGGCAGAGATCATTATTTCCGTTTCAACCATCCGGTGGAGGTTCAGAATGGCCGCAGAGCTTCCGAGGGGCCAGTCGCTTGCAAAGAGATGCTGCAGGACTTTGAATTTGCTAAGAATGAGCTGGTTGAATCCCAGAAGCAAAGGTAAGATCATTAGAATTGGGGATGCAATCTATTGCATCTTGTAGCAGGGTGAGATCTGTGCTGGCTGTCTGACGCGTGCACGATCCTACAGGGGAGGTCAGCAGCCCCGTAGGATCCGCCTGTCAATCACGGCAGTAACACGGAGAGGTTGGGTGAGGGCGTGTGCTCGCTCCTTCTCTCTGAGTGGTGGGGAGGTCGCTAGACCTATAAAAAATAGCCCTTTATTTCCTCGTTCTTGCCCTTTTAGGAAAGGACAGCGGGAGCTGTGTTGACAAACAAAAACAAACCCTGGATTAAAAACCATAATAGAATGCCAGTGTCTGGAGAAAGAAAAGGGGCAAACGTGGACAGCCGCTGCCAAATAAATTGGATTGATTTATTACGTACCCGAGTGGGACATGTAGAAGTAGCTGGGGAGGTCTGGGCAACCCCAAGAGTTATAGCGAGGGAATAGCAACGCACAAATAATACCGGAGCCGCATTGAGTAGCGGTGGCTATGGAACACTGCCAGGGGCAGCACCTTTTTGTTTTGTAGGTTTATTACTGTGTTTTATTTTCTCTTTTGCGTTTGCCTTTGGTTATGGAATATTATTTTCAGCACTTGAACGGTGACTGTTGCTACCTGTGTTGGTAACCCTGTGGTCCTGATTACCGTTGTCGGCATTCAGGCCATGGACAAGAGCACCCTCTTCAGGCAAAAATAAATCTGTGCACCCCAGTGGTATTTCAAAAGAAACTTCTGTGTGAATTCCCCACAACCCTTCCACACATCTACACAAGTGTTCACGTTTTTATTTTCGTAATTCTGACCAGGCCCAGTGCAAGCATTCATTAAGTAAACAAAATAAAAACGGTGCCCTGTCACAAAGGAGAGCTGTTGACACTTGCAGGTGCTGCTGTTCTAGATGGCTTGCACTGATAAAGAAACCAACAACAGAACCGTTTCAGTATCTGACTTTGCTTAACACACGTTGAGATCGATTCCAGATTATACTGCGTTACTAAGCAGATGCAGAGCTTGAGATAAGAAAAGTAATTCGTACAATGTACTTTATGAACAAAATACTCAGCGCTGTGTTATTCAGCCTCCTCATTTGTGGAATAACTACAGTACTCCCATGTTTATGAAGTGCCCTCTTTGTTTCCTTAATACAAATCGAAAATGCGAGTCGTCTATGCAGTCTTTTTAATTTCTGCCCTTTTAGGATTGAAGCAGAAATTGAAGAGGCGAGACTGCAGGCCCAGCAGGAAATGATGCAGGAACTGCAGACCGCGAGAGACCTGGCGCAGAGAGAACTGTCCGCACAGCGCTGCCTCTACGAGGAGCAGATCCGGGAGCTGCAGAAAGAGATGGTCAGTGTCACACAAAACATCAGAGATAAGGCTGCCACGTTAATGTGTAAACTAAACGACACAGTTTAAACGATGGGCTGGGCCTTTTCAAGAATACAGTACTGGTTTATTAAATACAGCAGAATCCACATGTCAAACTTTACGCATATTTCTGGATAACTTTCAGAATCTTGTTTGCCCCGGCCCCAAGTCTAACAGGTATATCTTTTCTGTGGGATAAGTAGAATTTCTGGATAGCTCGAAGGAAAGTGACATCCCCCAGTACAGATTTTTCGTATACTAACTTGAAGTTTCAGGTTTATAGGTCACTTCAATATAACTGCTGTGCGTGAGGAGAGTTGTTTGTGGTAAAGTGAAGCATTACAGTAATTTGTTGACGCCGGAGGTGATGCATATAGCACATGTACAAGAGGAAGGTCCTGTATGTAAAGCCCTGGACACACTGCCCGATGCAATCCATAGCGACGCGATTTTTCACTCGCATCGGGCAGTGTTATGCTTTGCGATTCGATTTTACATGTTTAATATTTTGCGATTCACTTGCATCAGGCAGTGTGTTATACTTACTCGTAAGTCTCAAGTCAGAAACCAAGGAGTTCACTGCGTTCACAGGTGCCTATGACTGGAGACAGACATGCATGTATTCTTTCTCGCTATTAAAAAAAGTGTGTGTATTTTTATATATACACACACACACACACAAGGTATTCCATTGGTTTGTATACAATGTCCGTGCCAATATCTTCTGAAAACAAGCTCTGACAGCCCCATAAGCATTGTACTTTTTAACTAGTACAGGAAATATTTACAGAATACAGTACTTAATTGAACTAGTGCTATAACAATGATTAATTTATTAATAGCATTTTAATTAAAATATACCAAATAACTTTTACAATCAAGAGAACATAATACTGTACATGTTTTTATTACAAGCATGTGGGCGACACAGTATGTTCCCTACATTAAACGTACGTGATTAGGTCAAATTTAATTGAAACACTATTAATAATAAATGAATCATTGTAGCAGCAGTTTAAGGATTCTGTAAATATTTTGTCTAACAGTTAAAGTACAATGCTTATGTGTGTTTGTATTAATAGAGAGATTATATGCAGCATGTCTTCAGTCATATCTGGTTTTCACACTCGCGCCGCCTACTAGCCCAAATTGTAGATAATACTGTCATAGCCTTAAGTTTTCGACAATTGTCATTGATTTGCCCCATTGCTGCTGTACTTCATGCATCCAGGCCAGGTCAAACAGAAAAATCACAAGTGGTGCGTCCTTTCGATTTCAGTCGGGCAGTGTGTGTGATTCCCGCTTGCAAAGATTTTTTTGGCAGTGTGTTCTGGTCTTGATTCTCTGCTAGTGACTTTATTGAATGCACATTCATTTGCAGCTTTCGTCATCAGTGTTGAAATGGGGAGGAGAAAACTACAAACGCTGACTTTAAAAAGTAAAGTTGACCTAATAATTGGTATAGAAAAGGACGCTTGCAGCGGAGTTCGGTGTTCCAGAGAACACTTAGGCATGCGTCTTCAGCAGGGGCTCCCAGCCTTTTTCAATGTAGGGACCACCTTGGGGTTGGGATTTTTCACATGGACCACTTGCCACGCATTTTTTCACAACAGCATTTTGAAACTAATTTGTAGCCTTATATGTATGTGTATTTATATAACGTACCTAACTTAATGAGCTTCCTGGGCTTGAATCTTTGCTACCAGTTCATCAAGGAATGTTGTCATTTTGCGCATTGAAAGTTGCTGAAGGCAAAGTTCCCTTTTTCT
Source organism: Acipenser ruthenus (assembly GCF_902713425.1). Classification (NCBI taxonomy): domain Eukaryota; kingdom Metazoa; phylum Chordata; class Actinopteri; order Acipenseriformes; family Acipenseridae; genus Acipenser; species Acipenser ruthenus. The sequence continues at coordinate 4,587,118 of NC_081219.1, forward strand.
TTCTTGTTTAAAAAATATTTTTTTTCAGATTGGGAATGCTTTGTAGATAAACAGCATCTCAATCTTGCAGGTTTAAGTTTTGTTTGTGAAAAGCTCCTAATAAATAATGCATATATTAATGCATGTAATATCTATTGATTTTATAAACACACCCGTAATAAAAGAAAACAGATGCAGACTCTACATACATACAGTACTGTGCAAGAGTTTTAGGCAGGTGTGAAAAATGCTGTAAAGTAAGAATGCTTTCAAAAATAGACATGTTAATAGATTATATTTATCAATTAACTAAATGCAAAGTGAGTGAACAGAAGAAAAATCTAAATCAAATCCATATTTGGTGTGACCACCCTTTGCCTTCAAAACAGCATCAATTCTTCTAGGTACACTTGAGTCAGGGATTTTGTAGGCATATAGTCAGGTGTATGATTAAACAATTATACCAAACAGGTGCTAATGATCATCAATTCAATATGTAGGTTGAAACACAATCATTAACTGAAACAGAAACAGCTGTGTAGGAGGAATAAAACTGGGTGAGGAACAGCCAAACTCAGCTAACAAGGTGAGGTTGCTGAAGACAGTTTACTGTCAAAAGTCATACACCATGGCAAGACTGAGCACAGCAACAAGACACAAGGTCGTTATACTGCATCAGCAAGGTCTCTCCCAGGCAGAAATTTCAAGGCAGACAGGGGTTTCCAGATGTGCTGTCCAAGCTCTTTTGAAGAAGCACAAAGAAACGGGCAACATTGAGGACCGTTCCTTGCAAGTTTGGGGCGGCATTTCTGCAAATGGAGTTGGGGATTTGGTCAGAATTAATGGTCTCCTCAATGCTGAGAAGTACAGGCAGATACTTATCCATCATGCAATGCCATCAGGGAGGCATCTGATTGGCCCCAAATTTTTTCTGCAGCATGACAACGACCCCAAACATACAGCGATATGCAGACCTTCATGTAAGGCCGACCAAACAAACAATAACAAGCAGAGCGTTTTGAATGTTGCATGCGATGCTGCAGATTCACTGCGTTTAAAAGGGAAAAAAATACTACGCTGTTAATTTAAATAAACTGTCATTGTTTTAAAGAAAGAATGCATACAGATATGTTGTCAAAGTCCAATATGTGGGGAAATTAGACCACAGTCGCAGCACTGCACCATTTTGAAATGCCCACCGAGTAAGCTCCTCAGAATGTTCGCTAAAATTACGAAGCGCTCTCGGTGTGCGGGTCGGTCAATAGCAGGCGCCACGTAACACTTCTGTTTAGTTAATGGCCACCAAGTTTCCATCAACTTATTATCCCCACCTACTGTTCAGATTTGGCTATTTAAAACTGTATTTTCCAATACACCAATAATACTTTTTTCTATTTTACTTCCATCACCTATACCATTTAAAAAAAAAAAAAAAACATTGAAATATTGCAATCCCTTAATTTCTTCCCACACATCCTCTCTCACCTCCCTATATCTAACATATTCAACCATCAGATGCTCCACTGTTTCCTTTACACTACATTCCACACATAACCCATTCTCATGCGCTCCAGTTCTATACAGGTGTTCCTTTTAATGTTGAATGCTCTATAAGAAGCCTTATTCATGCTGCTTCCTCCTTCCTATTCCACCCATACCACCCTTCCCTAATTTTAACCTTGAGTCTTATAATATATATCCCATATATTCTGCCATTCATTAGTAATCTATTCTCAATTATTCTATAATATTCATTTAAACCATACTGCACATCAATATCCTCTTTCTTCACTGCTATTTTAAGTAACTTACCCAACCTCTCATTCCCATCTATTCCTAAATGAGCCAGAAGCCATACTGAAACTACATATAAACCTAAAAAGCAGCATTCTGAAAGTAAATAAATTATTCCTGCACTAAATCTCTTCTACCACCTTCCCCTCCATTTAATCACCTGTAATCCTGATAAGGAATCTGAAAAGATGGCTGCTCTATTCACCTTGACATCTACAATCCATTGCAATGCCAATATAATCCCTATCAATTCTGCTGTCATAATTGACACATCATCTGTAATACGAACATGCTTTCCCACCTCAAATTCCAGTATATAATAAGCTGCTGCAACCCTGCCCTTACCTGTATTTTTTGACCCATCTGTAAAAAACGTACAATCATTTTCCCAATCATTATTTACCCATCTCAATGCCCGTTTACAAAATTCACCTCTGCCCTTCACCCTCCTTTTTTTCTTTTTTTTCTTTCAACAAAGATAAATCAATCGGAGGGGTTTTAAAACACCGCAGACTAATGTTTGAATGTACTCTTTTTAATCTCGCCCTTCCTGCCACGTAACCTATGTACCTATTGAACACACCCCAGGTCCTCTTGAGTCGGGTATCGGGCATCGGCCCTCTCGAGTCAGTCCTCAGGCATCAAGCATCAGTTCTCAGAGTTTTTTGTTTTTTTCGGGAGAGAGTGGACAGAGTTGTCTGACTCTGAATCACCCAATCAAACAAGCAAAAAAAAAACTTTCGGTGCTTCCATTGGATGACACAGATGTCAGTGCAGCTGCTGATTTGGTGCATGCATTTTTATATTTCTTTAGCATTTAATATGTATATTTAAGCGTTTTATGTGGATAAAACGCCTAACGGTAGAATATATAATAAAAATAGCAAGGGACCTAGAATGGACCCCTGTGGAACACCACAGACAACTTCCAATAATGCCAATTTTACCTATCCAATAGAGACAAACTGAAACCTATCAGAAAGATAAGATTTGAACCAGGATATGACAAGGCCAGACAGTCCCACTGTGCTTTTAAGGCGATTCAGTAGGATGGAATGGTCTACAGCAGTGGTACTCGACTCTGGCCCTTGATCTATTCCAGTCCTGGTCTTTATTCCAACCAGGTCCTAAATTAGTTAGTTGCCTCTTAGCAGTGTCAATTAACTACATTAGAACCTGCTTGGGGTATAAACCTGGACTGGATTGCATCTCGAGGGTTGAGTACCACTGGTCTACATAGAAGAATTGAAACTGATGGAAAGCCTGTCGGAGCTTCTCAGCAGATCATTCACAACTCTGTGACAAGGGCCGTCTCAGTGCTATGTGCAGCATGAAAACCAGACTGAAACTTCTTGAATATACATTAAGAGTTAGAAATGTTTGTAATTGAATTGCAACAACTCTCTAGAACCTTATCTAAGAATGGTAGGTTGGAGATTGGCCTATGGTTACTGAGGACTTTAGGGTCCAAATTGTGTTTCTTAAGCATAGGCTTTACCACAGCTACCTTAAGTGCTGAGTGAGCTCTACCGGAGGTAAATGAACCATTTATAATTTTTAAAATGTGGGTATTAATAACACCAAGAACATCTTGTAATAGTTTTGTAGGAATAGGATCAAGAGAGCATGTAGTAGCTCTCATATGTTGAACTAGCTCTGTCAGTTCCTGTAAGGTAATCAAAGAAAAAGCCCTCATAAAGCCTTAATAGGTGTAGTTGGTAAAATTGTGCTGGTCCTCCTTAATAGAAGGTGTCTGTGGAGTCTCATTTCTGATGTCTAGTATTTTATTTTTAAAGAAATGCAAGAAGTCATTGCAGCTGTGAGAGGAGCCAATGTCAAGGTTAGGACTATTGGGGGGAAGGATTAATTAATTAAATTTAATTAATTAAATTTAATTAATTAATTAATGTATCTAGGGTAACAACAAAAATCTAGGATTATTTTTATCCGTGTTCAATTAAATTAGAATACTATGATGATCTAGCCAACGCCAGAGCCTATGGATATCTTGTCGGGCCGTAGTTTCACAGTTCGGTTGAGGGTCGGCACCCCAGTACTCACAGTAGAAACATGTCTTTCATGGGTCGGGTACGACAGTTATGAGTATTCATTTGGGTCGGGTACGACAGTTATGAGTATTCATTTGGCAGGAAGTCCAGTCAAGTGCATTGAGGACTTTTTGGTTTAAGAGGAGCGTGCGTGCAGTGCTGGAATGCTAGTATTTAAAACATTTTTAAAAAATCCTACACTCTTTACGAGACCTAGAAAAAAAGCTAGGTCCTTTTAATAATGAACCAGATTGCCATTGAGTCAGTATTGGTACAGTCGGTGCTGCTTTATCGGGACGTCTCGGGAGAAGGACAAATATCACGAATAAGCGGCTGTCCCAGTTAAACGAGAGGCAGTTATGACGACCTTGGTCACACTTTTTTATTCTTAATGAAAAAAATAATGAAATCACATCACATTATGTTTAAATGTTAAATACATCTTTTAAAAGATAAGTCAATGTTGTGTGTTTTTTTCTTTTTTTTTTTAAATATTATTCTTAAACCAAATAATCGCACCAGCAATGTTGACGTGCCAACTTTCTTTGCAGCAGCAGTCTGAGAAACCACAGGCGACGCCAGCTGCTTTACGTCTGCTTACATGGTTTACGCAATTTACGCAAGTCACAGCGTAATCACTGCACTGTACTACATGACCTGTCTTGCTCTGAAAAGTGACTTCCGTTCATCATTTGAAAAACTGTATCCCAATTAAACAAAGTGACGTCCCAATTAAACAACATCAATAGCATTGGGAAGAACCTTCCCAGAGTTGTATCCCATGTAAGCAGCAATCCCCATCATCAGGATCCAGATTCAGGCAGTGCTGACTGTACTAGTCCCTGACTATAATAAAACAATAAGTGTATTAAGAAGTCAGGTATTTGATGTCTGGTGCTCTGTTTGTGACCGTACTGCTGTCGCTATTTTAAAACTGCTCCAGGTATTTTAAAACTATTTATTAATGTTTGCAACCGCAATCCGTTTTGATTAGTTTGAGGTCGGCTCACCACTCTGTGCTACCCCTAACAGCGACCGCATTGCTTTCACAATCCCACTACTCTTACTTGCCCTGTAAATAGGGAGAATTGTCTAGAAATCAAATTTCCAGATTCCTTAAAGCCTTATCAAAGCCAGTATGTGATCGGGTTATGAAATACATTTAAAGGATTATGTGCAATGTCTATCCCAGCTTTCTCTGATTCAGCCGTTCGGCAGTATCTAAATGTAGCTTGCTTTTAAGATTATAGCACTTTCATTTGGCTGTCAAGTGTTCTGCTGATTTTTATTTAAATTTTATTATTTTTTTTGTTACATATATTATATATTATTAATTTGCACAGCTGTTGTGATTTTTAAATATGCAAATTAACAAAATAGTCTGCAGCACATTTTAACAACATTTGAAACCATCTTGTAATTCTGAGTCTGGGAAGTCTGTCTCATTTCAAACGTACAACCCAGTTCAGTGTGCTTCCGTTGTGTCCAAGCTGTTGCTGTGGTGGGATCAGGGGACCTGTCTGTCTTAAACACGGGGTCTCCATAAACACTGGAATTTGAAGCCTGCTGTGACGTATAGCAGTACTGTTCTCATTGGTTATTGGAATTATTGGAACCATAAGAAAAAGTTCAAAGTTCAGTGCAACCTTAAGTGCCTAAAATATACAAACGGAGGCATTTATTGATGCAGTATAAATGTATTAGTGTTACTCAAGCCTGTAAAGGTTGCAACACAAGACATTACTTATCATTGTTGCCTGCTGTGTTGTGTGACCAAGAATATAAGCCATGGGTCTGGAGCACCATTGAGTGCTGCTTTAGCTTCAGTGTTCTCGTTTATCTTCAATGTATCTACGTCTGTGTTGCTTTGCTTGCTTTCAGGAAGATGAGCTCAGTATGAAGCAGGAGCTTCTCAGCAAGGAGATGGAACAGAAGAGGCACAAACACCTGGGGAAGCTGCTTCTGACTGAGCCATCCACACAGGTGCCTGTGTGCAAACTAACAGTGTGGGATTGGATGTAAAAATGATTTGAACACAATTTCATAGGCATGGCATTTCTGCAGTGTTCCATGAATACAGGCATGGCCATACTAGTGTCATGGTATGTGAATATGCCTTTTATATTGGGTGTTTGCAAAGTAACACTTACTGTATTTCGGGGATGGATTTATTTTGTTTCTTTTCAGTCCTGACAATTTGATAAGTGGTTCTCTAGATGCACTGTATTCAAAAACTTAGATATATGGACAGACCCTCTCCCCCCCCCCCCCACAATGGACCTCCCATCTCCTCTAACATGAGAGGAAAGAAGGGGGTCTCTTAGATGTATGGACAGACCCCCCCCCCCCCCCCATGGACCTCTGATCTCCGCTAACATGAGAGGAAAGAAGGGGTCTCTTAGATGTATGGACAGACCCCCCTCCCCTCCCCCCTCCCCCCATGGACCTCCCATCTCCTCTAACATGAGAGGAAAGAAGGGGGTCTCTTAGATGTATGGACAGACCCCCCCATGGACCTCTCATCTCCTTTAACACGAGAGGAAAGAAGGGGTCTCTTAGATTACACTGCGGTTTGCCTGAAGATCTTCACTAGACTAACACCGTTCTCGCAGGAGCTGGAGGAGAGCCAGCTGAGGCACCGCAGGTTCATGGAGGCTTTGCAACTGGAGAAGGAGAAGCTGGCTCGGGAGATGGCCCAGGTGCAGCAAGCCCGGCTCAGCAGGGAGGAGGAGAGGAAGAGTGCTGCCAGACAGGGTACAGTACCATAGACACACATGCACATCTAAATCATTCAAAACTGTAAGGTTCTGTGCTGGAGTAGCGCTGTGTAAAATATTATTTCACTACATAAGGAGTCCAGCTTTCCGAAGAGGCCTCGGTTTATTTACATCACACATTCCGTTACCCTGTCCTTGCATTCGCTTGCAGTACTTAAGCCACAGATAGCCGTGTAAAGCCAGGCCTGTTGGGAGAAATTTTGGGTACATCATGTTGGCTGGGGGCCCCCACGACCTCCATTGCTCCTGTCCTATTTTTAAATTTAAATGGGTAAAAAAATATAAAATTGATTTTTATTAAAGTTTTAATTTAACTTTGGTGTCTGAAACAAAAAAATTAAACCAGAAGTCCATCTTGGCTTTAATGTGTACACTGAACTTTGAGTTTCAGTGGTTAAAATTTTTTTAAATGATAATATTAAAATCACATCAATTCAAATCAAGTGAACGTGTGCTGCATTGTTTTGTTAAAATAACAAATCACTGACTTGGTGGTTCAGTATGTGCCACTAAAAACACCATCTCTCACTGTAAACCGCCTGTCGAAAGTGGAAGGCACCAACTGAGCAGCTGCCCCAGTGCACTTAGGTCTGGTTCATACTTCTGTCACAGATGAATGCGATGCATCAGGCACAGACGGCTACAAAAGCTGTGCAGCTTCACTATTTGCTGAATGATTTGCTGTCATTAATATTTTTAAATACAGACTGCATTCGTGTAATTGGAAAAACTGACATTTTAGTAGATGTGCTGAGTTTACCTTTTTTTATAGAAGAGGTTTAAAAATCAAAAGCAATGTTGGTACATCCATCCTCTCAACCAACAGAAAACCTGAAAAGGGAGAATTGTAAAGATTAATTGGAGAGATACGGGTGTGACAGTGAGAGGAATATTTAGAATTTTTACAGGTGTTAAACAGTTTGGGACCATTGCTTCAATGCAAAAATAGATGCAGTGACACCTTGTCAACGAGTTGTTTGCTCTGCACAGGTGTAGTGGGGATGCAATTTCTCAGACGGACATAAAGTTCACGGTTCAAACAATTCTTTTATTTCCTTTTTGGTCAGCTTGACCATTGAAATAATAATGCTGGCTCTACCCAACTATGGGCATTGCCAGCGTATAAACCAAGAGGTTTCAGTCCCATAATAGTAATAGTAATAATAATAATAATAATAATAATAATAATAATAATAATAATACAAAACACAGATACAGACACGTCTCCGGACAGTGAGTGCTCTAGGTGCAGGTGTGGTGATTTAACAGTACTGGTGTAAGTACAGGTGCAGTGCAGTCTGGGTTTTAGCGCTGGCTTGAAGTGGCAGCTCCCGGGTTTGCATTAGTGGTCTGACAAAAGACAAATACAGACAGTTACAAAACAAACCAAACACTTCACTCACGAGTACGAATTGGTTGTTTCCTTTCTCGGTCCTAGCGGTGACCACATCAAACAGATTACATCATCACATCCCCAATTATACCCTTAGTCACGCCCCCTGCGATAGCTAGTCCAGGTACGTCTCCTCCAATCCATGACTGACACATCGCATACCGCTTCAGGGCGACTACTTTGGGCATTATGACCGCCCCCTTCCTAGCTGTCTGGTTTCCGACTGACCCTGGAATGAACTGCCAGACCAACCAGTATGAGGCACTCTGTTCCTGTTAAACAGCGCCCTCACAGATCGGGAGGGAGATTGTTGACTAGGATTCATCGTTCTCTGTCGCATATCCCACCGCTCAGAGTGGAGCAAAGTTCAGTGTACACATTAAAGCCAAGATGGACTTCTGGTTTAATTTTTTTGTTTCAGACACCAAAGTTAAATTAAAACGGATTAATAAAATCAATTTTATATTTTTTTACCTGTTTAAATCTAAAAATAGAACGGGAGCAATGGAGGTCGTGGGGGCCCCCAGCCAACATGATGTACCCCAAATTTCTCCCAACAGGCCTGGCTGTTGGAAACACTCACCTGAATCTACTTTCCCCATTAAACCCCCTCCCGGGAAAAGTAATCCGCATTTTGATGATAGTTCCCTGCACAGTGTGTCATAAAATACATGAAGGGTTGCAGCGCCAGATACCACCGAGTTTTTCTGGCGTTGCTATCCTTCATCGTTCTTAACCATCTGAGTGGGGCGTGGTCAGTGACGAGATTGAATGAAAGTACCAATAGGTAGTAGCGTAAGGTCCAAGTAACCCATTTAATGGCCAGACATTCCTTCTGTATGATGGAGTAGTTATGCTCCAGAGGGAATTTTTTTTTACTTATGTAGAGGATGGGGTGTTCTACTCCGACCTGCTGGAACAAGACTGCCCTAGACCAACATCCGAAGCGTCAGTGTGGAGGATGAATTCCTTATCAAAATCTGGTGTGATAAGAGCAGGGGCTTGGCAGAGTCTTTGCTTAATAGTATCAAACGCCCCCTGACATTCCCCTGTCCATTTAATTAAATTTGGTGCGCTCTTTTTAGTGAGGTTCATTAGAGGGTTGACCACTGTGGCATACTCTGATGAATCGGCGGTAATAACCGGGCCAAACCCAAGAGTGTCCTCACCTGGGGCTTGGTTTTCGGGATTGCCGCTTCCATCAAAACCTGGACTTTGGTGGCGAAGGGTTTCACCTGCACATGCCCCATAACAAATCCCAAATATTGCATCTCTGCTTTGGCAAATGCACATTTACCCAAGTTGGCTGTCAGCCGGGCTACCCTTGGAGACTGCAGGACAGCTGTGAGCCTAGCCAAATGCTCTCGCCAGGTGGAGCTATAAATAACCCCATCATCAATATACGCTGCCGCATATTCACGATGTGGGCGTAAGATCTAGTCCATTAGTCTCTGAAAGGTAGCGGTCGCACCATGTAGCCCAAACGGCATGGTTGTGAAATGAGACCATCAGGGGTAGAAAATGCAGTTTTCTCGCGTGATCTGCTGGTTAAGGGGATCTGCCAGTATCCCTCTGTCAAGTCCAAAGTCGAGATGAACGTTGCTGTTCCCAGTTTATCTAGAAGCTCGTCGACCCGAGGCATGGGGTAGGCATTGAACTTGGCAATAGCGTTAACCTTACGGAAATCAACACAGAAGCGGTTGGTGCCGTCCTTTTTGGCGACTATCACAATGGGACTGCACCACTCGCTCCTCACCCCAAAGCTCAATCACCACAAGTTCGAGCATCGCCCGCACTTCTTTGCTAATGCCACTTCATCGACTTTTTGGAATCCGGTAAGGTCTCTCTCGAACCGTGATACCTGGGGGAGTGATAATGTCATATTCAACAAGATTAGTTCTGTCGGGCACGTCACAAAAAACATTTTAACTGATCCGGGAGTAACTGTTCCCACCCCCCCCCACCCATCGGAATGCTAGGGGCCTCTATACAGGGTCCAAAATCATCCTCTACCTTGCCCTTGGCTATAAATAAGGCCTCCCTTGCCTTCCAGGGCTTCAATAAATTGAATAAATTTACCCTCAACTTCAGCCAGAAATAATGAGTCTGAAGTATGAACCAGCCTTAAGCCCGTACTACAGTAAAATGCGTAGGATTAATTAAAAAAGTGTGTTTGGTTTACAACATATCAAATATGATAATTAAATGCTTGTTAAAGTAAATTAATTTGCCAGGTGCAACACTATCAATCCTTTTATTTTTTCTAATTTATTTGAAGGTTACAAAGACACAGTAGCACCAATTTTTTTTTTTTTTAAACCTCGATTTTGAAAGATTACACAACAAAATATTTGATGCATAAAAGTATTTGATGCATATTTAACTGAAGTCGGGGAATTCTGTCAAAATGGCCTTTCCCAGGTCCATTCTTATGATACATGTTGAAATGCCAAAAGAATCGGGGGAGGGGTGTATATCCTCTTATTTATTTTTTTCCTCCTGTTGAACTGTAACTTGATTGAGACCATAGGTGCCTAACCCAGAGGGCACAGAGGAGGCAGACTGTATATATTTTGCCCCTATACTTTGTACTTTGTTTGCTCAGTGTATCCACACTATTATTCTATGTTTTTGTTTTGTTATGGTTTTGCCTTTTTAAACGGTTTAAAATGTAAAAAAACGCAAAGTCATTCGGAAGATGCCAGAAGACTGGCATTGATTTTAAAAAATAAAACAAATTCAAAATTTGGTTTGACCCATAGTCTGCACTGCACTATTACAACAGCTAAGGTCCTGTCCACACTGCATAACCAATCTTGAGAACCATACTCCAAAAATGTTTTAATTCAGCTCAAAGCATCCACGCTAAAGTACCGTGTCATGTTTAATCGGGCTTCATGTGTACAAACACTATTAAAATAGTCTGATTACAGTTCCTAGCAGCGCAATGGACTGTGGGACTTAATATGACATTATCCCACCATGCACTGTATTTTATGTTTATAACCCGACAAGTATGGAGCCCATGGCCACGGGTTCTGAGCATGAACATTATGGTGTGGTTTCTTAAACACAAGGAACAATTTATCATAATGTGTGCGTTTTTGTTTTGAACTATGAAGTTCTCCTTGACCGATTTTTCATCGCTCCAGATATCAATATGCCTTGATTTCAGCATCTGATCACGTCGCTCCATGATCCACCATTTTACAACAAGCCTCAGAAATTGTATACGGTACAGCAGTATTGATAGTCATTTTCAACTCCTTCAGACCTGTTCCGAGTACTGTATTTGTAATGTCCACGAGCCGAAACATACCGGAAAGCATTTTGGTATATTGGAGGATACTCAAATGTAATTCGGTATTACAGCATCCACACTTCTGACAAACTGCACGACCTGATGCGATGTAATTTAGAACTGGAATCGAGACTGCCCCTGACTTTGTAATCGTATCAGTTTTAATATTATATTATTGTTTATTGTGAAGGCTGGTATTGCTTTGAGGTGAATACCCCGGAAATGCTGTATCACTTGTAACATAACACTGATATGGTCGATTCGCACAGGAGTAAAATGAGACAGGACGCCTGAGTTTTACATTTTACAGAAGGTCCCGATGTCCTGTAAAATAATCCGAGGACCTCCTGAGAATTATCTGGGATAAAAAACGTTCAAACCCCTAAAAACACCCCCTTGCTACGCCACTAAATTGGGGAGGAAATTGGGGGTAAGTAGTTGGGCACTATAAATTTAAAATCAAGGCATTTTTCCCAAAATTAAATATCCCAAAATATTGGTTTTATAAAAATATTCAAGAATGCACCATTGCTTTAGTGAACTCTTAACATTGCTTGGCGGGGCTCCCGAGTGGCGCATCCAGTAAAGGCGCTCCTCGCAGGATGTGCCCTATAGCCTGGAGATCGCAGGTTCGAATCCAGGCTATGTCACAGCTGACCGTGACCGAGAGTTCCTAGGGGGCGGCGCACAATTGGCTGAGCGCTGCCCGGGGAGGGAGGGCTTAGATCGGCAGGGGAATCCACGGCTCACCGCGCATCAGCGACCCCTCTGGCCGATAGGGCGCCTGTGGCTCTGCAGCGGAGCCGCCAGATCTGTGTTGTCCTCCGGCACTATAGGTCTGGTGGCATTGCTGTGGATCTGCAGTGCGAAAAATGACGGCTTGGAAGGAGCACGTTTCGGAGGACGCGTGTTCCAGCCTCCGTTTCCCGAGTCGGCGGGGGGGTTGCTAGCGGTGAGCCGGGGATACAGATAATAATTGGGCATGCTAAATTGGGGTGAAAACCGGGGTAAAAATAATTGGTGACGACTAAATTAAAAAAAAAAAAAAAAACATTGCTTGGCTATGAGGGCCTTGAACCTTGCAGAAAGAAATCATTCGATGGATGTGTCTCCTATTTAAAAAAAAAATAATGATAATAATAATAAATAAATAATATATATTCCTCCATGGAGCAAATTGTTGATTTTGGTGTGCCCAATTTCTGTGCTACGGTTCTGATTGAGTTTCTTTTCTTTGAGCTTCAAAATTGCCTGCTTTTCTTTAACAGAAAGTTCTTTGGTTTTCATATTGATTTTCGACTATGGACTCCAAACACTGATGTCAAAGCGAGACAGGTTGATAGGATGTTCACAGCTCTTTTATGAGTGCCTAATTAGCCGACAACAAACATCTGACCAACAAGAGACACCCGTCAGCCAAATGTCCCAATACTTTTGCTCCTTCAAAATAGAGGTTCAACACTATCAATTTGTTTAATTGACCCAAGAGGGTAGAACTGAATTGACGTTATTAAATAAAACTTAGGAGTTGTACTTGGTCTTCCCCCCCCCCCCCCCCCCCCCCCCAGGAGAAATTATTATTAGAGTTCATAGTGAAAATCCCAGTTTAGACTTCACTGTCCCAATACTTTTGGAAGGCACTGTAGCTTGGCGCTAACCCATGCAGAGCCTTAAAAGTCAGCAATAGGACTTTAAATTTTACTCTGAACGTCCCTTACCTGCTAATAGGGCGAAACTGCTAAAATGCTACTTTTGGAAAACTGAATTTTTTTTTTTTTTTTTTTTAATTGACAAATACATTTTTCAGAGCATTATGATGCAATGCAAGGAGGAAGCTTGCTGTTATTTTTTTATTTTTTTACCATGCTTTGTTTTGCCCTTGTTACATTTGTGGTCAGTTTTATTTTGTCTGACTGTGCTGCCAAAAGGCAAAACTGCAATGTTATTATTTAAAAACAATTCAACTTTTGCTTGAGGTTAATGATCACAATGGAGTTGGTCTGTAAAGGATGGTTTCTATGCAACTGAAAGAACCTTTGCTGCAGCAATGCCTTGCTTATGATCTTTATAATGTTAATATTTACAGTTACAACAGTATGTTTTTGAAAACACAACTAAAAAAATACAACTAAACTTTTTTTATAAACACATTTCCAAAACCAAACACACACGTCTCCCTATTGAGATTCAGGTTCACACTTAGCAGGCTAAGCATTTCTCTTTGGGCATTCATTTTGCAGTCTGTTTATTGCTTCATATTTTGTGTTTCTATAGCAATAGCCATCAACGGTTTTGATTTTGCGAAGGAAGTCTCATAGCTGCCTGGACAACATTTCTACCCAACAAAAGTAAGCAACAGCCCAGAAAAAAAAAAATTATATATAAGCTCAAAGAGCCAGCTGCCCTAACGTTTCGATATATGTTGTACATATCTCTCAAGGGAGCATGAAGCATTGTGGAAGTAATCTCATGGCCTGGGCATGCATGGCCACCTCTGGAACTGGCTCACTCGTCTTTATTGATGATGTAACTAATGAGCAGAATGAATTCTGAAGGCAGCAGCAGAATGAATTCTGAAGTTTACAGAAACATTTTGTCTGCTTATGTAGAAGAAAATGCTTCCATACTTATTGGGCGGCGCTTCACCATGCAGCATGACAATGACCCAAAACATACAGCCAATGCAACCAAGTTCATCAGGAGAAAAAAGTGGAAAATCTTAGACTGGCCAAGTCAATCTCCAGATCTGAATCCAATTGAGCATGCATTTTACATGCTGAAGAAAAAATTGAAGTCAGAACACCCCAAGAATAGACAAGAACTCAAAATGGCTGCAGCAAAGGCTAGGCAAAGCATCTCAAATGATTACACAAAGAGTTTGGTGAGCTCAGTGGGTCGCAGACTTCATGCAGTTATAATCTCAAAGGGATATGCAACCAAATACTGGCTTTTACACCCTGAAAGTTAATTAAAGTGAATGTGTCCCAATACTTATGGTCACTTGAAATAAGTGGGTTGAACACACAGTATGTGTGGTGTGTTTTTTTTTGTTATAAATTTAGTCGTTGCCAATTATTTTTTATTATTTTTTTCTCTAATTTGGAAATGGCCAATTATTTTTTGGCTCAGCTCACCGCTACCACCCCTGCGCTGACTCGGGAGGGCGAAGACGAACACACGCTGTTCTCTGAAGCGTGTGCCGTCAGCCGACAGCTTTTTTTCACACTGCGGACTCACCATGCAGCCACCCAAGAGCTACAGCGTCGGAGGACAACGCAGCTCTCGGGTAGCTTGCAGGCAAGCCTGCAGGCGCCCGGCCAGACTACAGGGGTCTAACCCTCCCTCTCCCCGGGCGAGTGCCGCCCCCAGGGGGCTCTCGTCGGCTGTGGAATAGCCTGGACTCGAACTCCCGACGTCCAGACTATAGAGCGCATCCTGCACTCCACGTGGAGTGCCTTTACTGGATGTGCCACTCTGGAGCCCAATATGTTTCTGTTCTAATGTGATCAAATGTATGCATGGAATTACCCCCAAATAAAACATATTGTATTTATTATTCATATTACTGATGATTCACAAATACAAATTGCTTGACTGTAAAGCAAAAATAACATTTTAGACCTCGCTGTCCCAATACTTTCAGAGGGCACTGTATATCTGCAAGCTTCTGGTGCCATATACCCCAATGCACAGTCAATACTTTCAGAGGGCACTGTATATCTGCGAGCTTCTGGTGCCATATACCCCAATGCACAGTCAATACTTTCAGAGGGCACTGTATATCTGCGAGCTTCTGGTGCCATATACCCCAATGCACAGTCAATACTTTCAGAGGGCACTGTATATCTGCAAGCTTCTGGTGCCATATACCCCAATGCACAGTCAATACTTTCAGAGGGCACTGTATATCTGCAAGCTTCTGGTGCCATATACCCCAATGTTCAGTCTTCGATCCTATGATTCCGGTCTACTTAAGGTACCAATAACGAAGTGGTGATCTTTCTGAGACAGCCTTTACATGTCTATCTCCAGGGCTGTGTTTCATTGTTGTCGTGTTGTCGTGTTGTGTGTGTGTGTGTGTGTGTGTGTGTTCTGTGTGGTGTTTTTTTTGGTTTTTTTATATATTGTTCAGCGCTATATAAAATAAAGATTTTTTTTGAAAGGCGCTATATAAAATAATATTATTATCCATGTCTTTAGAATTTGTCAGTTGGTAGTCTACTGTACACAAGACAACACAACAAAATGAGATGCACTGGAATGTTCCGAGTGGCTTCATGGTTTATGAAGTGTTGGATTTAACACTGAAGATGTGCTTAAATAAGCCACAGCAGAGAATTTCCATTTTCACATGAACCACAAGATGGCACTGTATCAAAGGGAATCTCTTTCATAGCAAATCCTCTCCAGTTTGTCCTTCATAAATTCAGTTTTGTTCCAGTTTATTCTGTTTTTATTCTACTTACAAGCCAGTGATGTGCGGTGGATGAAATGTCTGGGTGGCATTACTGTCAGGCCACATTATTGGAAACACATTACATTATTTAAAATGAATACAATATAAACCAGTATTGAATACGAGTTCCACCTTGACAGCTCGTGGCGTGCGTTGTTTCACTACCTCTTCGAAGCCTGGTGTGTTTTGTGGATTTATTAAAAAATGCAGCCAACCCCCCTACATTTTGAAAAATATCTTGTATTCTGTAATGACCATTGAATCTGTTCATGTTTTAATGTCAACCCATTTCATTGTCTAAAATAACCAATTACTTCAAATTGAAACACTGAATTATTTCGGTAGAACATCACAATGGAGCGGGTGGTAACATAACTCGCATTCTTTTTTCCCCCTGGACACTTATCACTCCTTCTTAAATGCACTTTACTTGCTCTTATCTGCCCCCTATTTTACTGCATTTAATCCTGTACTTTAGAGTACTGTAATCTGTCACAAGTGTTATTTAATCTATAGTATTTTGTATTTAATTATATCCTGATGTAACTATCACTGACACTGTTACCTGCTCTGTTATTGAATCGTATTTTGTCATACTTGTACTTGCTAGAACCAAAGTCATTGTGTTTTTATTTTGGTCTTTAATTGTATTATTACTTGTACTGTGATTCTTGAAATGTATTTTTGTTTATGACTGTAATAATAATAATGAGATCTGCCGACTGGGAAAGCACAAGGTTTCATTTCTGCCCATAGCAAGGAGTGAATGCTGCTTCTGGCACATTTCTGCCCATAGCAAGGAGTGAATGCTGCTTCTGGTACATTTCTGCCTGCAATCCATTCAGTTTGGATGCCATGGCAGCGGCTTCATTGTAAGTCTGTGCTTCCAGCTTCTGAACACAATTGTAATTTTCTAACTTCTTGAACACATACTCCGATAACGGCGCTGCTGTTCTGTCTCCGCTCACAACATCAAAGCCTAGGAAAGCCTCTTTGACTTGATCGTTTAACACATACCTCAAAACGACAGATGCCTGAGCTAAGTGTGAAATGTCTGTTGACTCGTCGGCTTCTACAGCAACAAACCGAAAATGTCTTCGCAGTCTCGATATCCATTCTGACTTCCCTTGACTTTGATTTATTGCAGTGTTTAAAAACATAAAGCAACGTTTTATTATTTAATGATTAGTACTTGTATCCAAAAGCGCAGTGATGTTGAGATCATGAACGTACAATGGCTGGACAAATATGATTGACAGATAGACTACAGAGGTAAAGCAGTTTCGTTGTGCTTATTTCTATCTGATCAACGGGATTTGCTGCGTCTGCTTGGATTTTTGCCAAAAATGACGTTTTGCACAGACAGAACGAACAGAACCAAAAGCAGCCACAGTCTCGGCTTTTTTCGTCCCTAAAGGCCTGGTCACACGGGCAACTTTTGTCGACGGGAACAAGAGGAACACATTTTGTTGCCTTGCAGTTTGCAGTGTTCATGCGAGAGAAAGCATGCACAAACATAATGCACGTTTTTGTCAGGGGACGTGTGTGTCACCTCAACAAAAAAAAAAAAAAAAAATTTCATGAGTTTTGATAGGCTGGTAACTCGACTCCTGTGTGTCATGCAATTCGTTCATTGGGTGAATCAAAAGAACCGATTCAGACAGGACTCCCATGATTCACCGTAATGAGTCGTTCAAAAAGAACGGATCGTTCACGAACTGCACATCACTAGTCCTAGGTGAGAGACGTGTTGCCCAGGGTGCTTACACGAGACGATGGAAACATCTGCTGCCCGTGTGACCAGGCCTTTAGAGTGCATAGAAGAGTAAACACGCATGTCTAAACCGATTCTATCTTAATACTGTACATGGTAAAGAGGCAGCTTTAATACTGTACATGGTAAAGAGTCAGCTTTAATACTGTACATGGTAAAGAGTCAGCTTTAATACTGTACATGGTAAAGAGTCAGCTTTAATACTGTACATGGTAAAGAGTCAGCTTTAATACTGTACATGGTAAAGAGGCAGCTTTAATACTGTACATGGTAAAGAGGCAGCTTTAATACTGTACATGGTAAAGAGGCAGCTTTAATACTGTACATGGTAAAGAGGCAGCTTTAATACTGTACATGGTAAAGAGGCAGCTTCTGTGGCTATCGCATTCCTCCGACACAGCTTGAGCTTGCAAACAGAAAAGCATTAATAAACTTTCTTTCATAGACAGTTACAGTTGTGTTTGATAGGATTGATTGAACAAAATCACTCAATTTTTTAATTGTTTCAGGAACAGTAGAGTGATAAGGGAGGAAAGTAGTCCACAAGTTGACTAGGTGACATTACTACAAAGGGACAGTATAGTAGAGCAGGACCCTGAGAAAGGACAATCACGCAACATCTGACTCGTTTTGCCTTTGTTTTGGCAGATCCAACCATGTAGGGCATTACTAGGGAGTTTGTGGTTCCAAACTGGGGTATCTGCCCTGATCTAGTGGTCATAATGCAAAGGAAGGCAGGGGTGTTGGCTTGAAGTAGCTTCCAAATATCTGCATATCTATTGTTGTACTGGACCTACTGTATTGCAAGCACTGTATTAAGATATCTGTATACCACAGTTAGTGTTCCGCAGTGTAGCATGATACCAAAATCCTATGAGACAGAATTTAGGAGTAAAAAAAAAAATATCCAAGTATTGCAATCTTTTTGAGTGTGTGTTTTTTTTTGCTTTTAAAACAAAACTCTAATTGTGTGTTTTAAAAAACCAATAGAACTAAGCTTACTAATTTCCGCTTAGCAGAAGTGACCAACTACCCTGCTGCGGTCTGGGAAAATAAAATTACTGCAGCTGTAGTGGCGAATGCTAGAGAAAGAAGCTTGGTGTGGAGCTGTTTTGGATTTCAGCCAGATGACAACAGCAATCTGGTTGAAGGCAGGCAGTCAAAATGTTGAAAGTGTTTTAAAGAAGTGAAAAACAAAAGAGGAAATGTCACCAATTTATTGAAACATATTTTAGATCGTCACCCTGATCTCTTTGCCAAAGTTTACTTTTTTCTTTTACTGTAGTTTCTTCTGTTCTTTTAGTTTAAGTGAATCCCAGTGCATATTACTAGCAAATAGCATAGCAAATAAAACAGGAATGCGCTAGAAGCTGATCAAAATGAAGTTTATTGATGCTTGCTTATTTCATCATTGCAATTTGCTAGAAGCTGCAAAATCTATCAGTTGCTGACATGTGTCATTAAAACTCATCCCTCATGTCCAAAATGTAAGTGATGCTTTTGAATTTTCAGATTTTATATTTTGTATTTTATGTGCATGTAATGGGATAGCTGTGACACTCCTGAGTTTTGAATTGTATGCATGAGCGGTGGAAAGACCAGGATGAATACAGACTCCATTGTCAGTGTATTAGTTTCCCTACAGATAACAGGATCAATGTGACCCTTCACTGGCAATCACACTGCAAATGTCTGCCAATGCAGAGGCTACAGGTTCAGCATGAAAGCAATAAAAAGCACTTACAGTTTATTATAGTAGCCAGAGTGGTTGTCTTTTGTCTAATTTACTTTCTTTGTAAGATTGTTAACAACCAAACGAGCATGATGGGCCGAATGGCCTCCTCTCGCTAGTAAAATGTCTTTTTATTCTTATTTAATGTGCACTGGGGCGTTTGGCTTGAATACGCTCAAACAGAATTCTGTTCTAATAGCATGTAAGAGGAAGGCACCTACATTAATAACCCGTTTTGTTTTAGAAATGTAGCATTAAATATAATGCTTAACCAGTTTTATTTAATTTGTTTGGAAGTGGGGTGATTTTCAAAAATATCGAACACCTAAAATTGTAAAATAAACACATGGTGTTTAACATTAAGGAATGTAATGTTTATGTGTATTCCCTAATGTAACACATTACTGTGTTAATTTAAAAAAAAGTCTGTGTGATATATATATATATATATATATACAGCTCTGGAAAAAATTAAGAGACCACTGCAAAATTATCAGTTTCTCTGCTTTTACTATTTATAGGTATGTGTTTGGGTAAAATGAACATCTTTGTTTTATTCTATAAACTACTGACAACATTTCTCCCAAATTCCAAATAAAAATATTGTCATTTAGAGCATTTATTTGTAGAAAATGACAACTGGTCAAAATAACAAAAAAGATGCAGTGTTGTCAGACCTCGAATAATGCAAAGAAAATAAGTTCATATTCATTTTTAAACAACACAATACTAATGTTTTAACTTAGGAAGAGTTCAGAAATCAATATTTGGTGGAATAACCCTGATTTTCAAGCACAGCTTTCATGCGTCTTGGCATGCTCTCCACCAGTCTTTCACATTGATGTTGGGTGACTTTATGCCACTCCTGGCGCAAAACTTAAAGCAGCTCGGCTTTGTTTGATGGCTTGTGACCATCCATCTTCCTCTTGATCACATTCCAGAGGTTTTCAATGGGGTTCAGGTCTGGAGATTAGGCTGGCCATGACAGGGTCTTGATCTGGTAGTACAAGTACAAGGTTGTCCTGGAAGAAAACTTGCTTCCTTCTGCTCTGACAATGTTCCCCAACTCTGAGGATTGGTTTTTCCAGCAGGACAATGCTCCATGCCACACAGCCAGGTCAATCAAGGTGTGGATGGAGGACCACCAGATCAAGACCCTGTCATGGCCAGCCCAATCTCCAGACCTGAACCCCATTGAAAACCTCTGGAATGTGATCAAGAGGAAGATGGATGGTCACAAGCCATCAAACAAAGCTGAGCTGCTTGAAGTTTTGCGCCAGGAGTGGCATAGTGTCACCCAACATCAATGTGAAAGACTGGTGGAGAGCATGCCAAGACGCATGAAAGCTGTGCTTGAAAATCAGGGTTATTCCACCAAATATTGATTTCTGAACTCTTCCTAAGTTAAAACATTAGTATTGTGTTGTTTAAAAATGAATATGAACTTATTTTCTTTGCATTATTTGAGGTCTGACAACACTGCATCTTTTTTGTTATTTTGACCAGTTATCATTTTCTACAAATAAATGCTCTAAATGACAATATTTTTATTTGGAATTTGGGAGAAATGTTGTCAGTAGTTTATAGAATAAAACAAAGATGTTCATTTTACCCAAACACATACCTATAAATAGTAAAAGCAGAGAAACTGATAATTTTGCAGTGGTCTCTTAATTTTTTCCAGAGCTGTATATATAATATAATATAATATAATATAATATATATATATATATATATATATATATATATATATATATAATATATATATGAGAGAGAGAGATTTCTTGTAATTGGAGTATTTGAAACTGGCTGAAATGTCGGTTCTTTCTTTTTATATGTAAGAAATAAAGAAAATTGTGTCTTTTACTGTGTTGTGCTTTCTTACCAGTTTTATTTGAATTTTATTGTTGGTGGCAATGACCTTTTTGAATACACTGGTACTTGTTTTCATATATATTATAACTAGTGTTTTGGGTAGGGAATTGACATTCTCCGTGTTTTAAACCCCATTTATTTTTTAAAAGTAGATGCTAATGTCTTTTTAAGAAATTCTTCCTCAAACCCCACAACTAAACTCAGAGAAAAATGCGATCAATTGTGTCATCCGCTCAAAATTGGGCCCGGTCTAGCATGTGACTATACTGATTTTATACTAAGAATACCCTTTACTTCCTTAATTTTACAATTGCTAGATTTGTGTAACAAATGAATGTATTGCAAGGCTGTCTAGACATGTGATAGGACAGCGTTGCACAGTCATTTTATTTTTAGCATTATACAAAGAAGCAACTGAGCTCCCCAATTTTTAACATGATGACCTTCCTCAAAAAAACAGATTTATTTATTTATGTATTTATTTGTTAATATAAATTTATTTATGCTTTTAAATACATTTCCAGGGGGTTATATGAAAATATCTGACATTAATCGCTTGTACTTATAACTAGGCTTGCTACTATTCGATTTTTATTTTTTTCTTGCCAAATCGACGATGGGTGAAATCGACCTTTTATACTTAAACAAAAAAACAGACTTATGCCATTGAGAAACATCTCATTTAGAGAAACCCCTTTATCATATTCAACATGCAACAAAACCATGGTTACCAACATTCTAATTGAAATAAGGTTTGGTCACAGCGAAGCTATACCTAGATATAGATCCTACACAAATTTTAAAAAATGTCTCAAATAAACCGTAGAAAACGCAGCATATAAAGTGTATTACACAGATTTTTATAGCATACATATACAAGTAAAAATGATATGCACAGACAGAACAAAACATTAGAGAGTTGAACAGAACTAACTTGCGCTTATTCCAAGCTCCACCCCTCTCCTTCAGCACAGCTGGACTCACTGGAGGCAAGGCAGACTGGCCCGCTAGAGGAAAAATATCTGGGAAACCAAAATGATTACCAGCAAAACCATTAGTGTGTTTTAGTGTTAAGGAAATTATTATTTTTTTTAAAAGCTTTTCCAAATTCCAGAAGTTGGAAACACCAAACAAATATTTAGGAGTTTGTAAACCGGTAATGTTAGTAACCCCCTCAACGGAATACCCCATCCCCCTCTGTTTCAAAACCATATTGAATTGGGGTTCTGTCACAGAAAGAGGTACTGTTCCCACACCCTCTTTCAACTGATTGAATAACATGACTAAATTCCACATTCAGCAGTTAAAAGGTGTTTTTTTTTTTTTTTTAAGCTTTATAGTAACTCCATTTTCATGTTGTATTCTCTTATTTGTTTAATATCATTTATGTGTTCTCTGTCATTCTGTTTTGTTGCTGCAGTGTTTATAGAAATACTAAAAGATATTAAAACTCAATGACAAATGTTTCAGCTAGAAGTCTTTTTCAATGTCTTCAAAAGACATCCTAGTCTGAGCATTTGTCATTGAGTTAGTTTCTTTCAGTATTTCTAAATTCAACATTGAGTGTTGATTAGTTCTGGATGGTAGTTCTTTACCATGCTCACTAACCTAACTGTCTTTTTCAACCCCTGGTTCACTTCTTAAAAGCTGAATTTCTAAACCTGAGGTGGTTTGAAACACAGAAAGAACACCAATTATTCGTATTGCTACCCCTTTCCCTATACTTAAGACCAATAAAAAATAATCTTTCTCCAGCCCTGATTAATCAGTTAAAAATGCTAAATCAATAACATGAAATCTTACACCCAGAAAGAGAGAAACAAATGTGACCAGACAAACAAGCTTGGTATGTTAGAAGTATGAAGTGTCGGAACATTGGGTCCTCATTTTGTGTATCATGCGTGCCTGCAATTTGAAGAGGTTGTGGTTGTTTGTATTAAATAATTATTTGACACCCATTGAGCCTTGAAAACGTTTTGTATAGCTCCCTCCTGTTTTGTTTCCCTCCATTATTTCTTCAGGCAAGTCTAAGTGGGGCTCTCTCAGGCTGTCTGCCCTTCTGGAGGAAGCAAACACAATCAGCAGAGTGCTAAAGAAACCGGTCACATTCACCAGGTACTTTTGTTGTTTTGGTCTTGTAATCATTTATCCACATGATCTATTTTATTATTTAAACAGTGACATACAGTATATTATGCCACAAGTGTTGAGATATCAAGCATCAAACTATTTGGTCGTCCTCTTGATAAAGAATAGTGAAAATCTGGTAAAGCATATTGGATATGGAAACATTTTGCATTTTTTTTTTTTAATTATTTATTTTTTTTCTAAACAGAATATTAGTCGAGTGCTACGGAATGGGATATATATATATATATATATATATATATATATATATATATATATATATTGCACACACACATTTTTCAATTCCATTTCCAAATCTGTTTTAAAATAAAGTGACAAACAGTGACTTCAGTTGAAGTAATTTGTCGCTGCTGTGAGAAGCTCATTTTAACACAATACTGCCAATTGCAATTTTGAATGTGAATGTGTTGGAATTTAATTAAAAGGGATTGGAATTGATCCCTAATGGGAAGAATCAGCTGATGACCATAACATATCAACTGTATGTCCAGTATAACAATTAGCAATGAAATGGTTAATTGGCAATTCTCCAGATGTAATGCAGAAATGTGATGGACAGGTGGATGAATGGATTTTTAGCACACAGAAAAATGTTAGGTTATTATCATAACCCTGGTTCCCTGATATAGGAATATTTAAGGAATATTTATTGTTTCCCTTTTAAGACACCCAAACCTGAAAACTTATACCAAAGACTTCTCGTCCTAGCAGTGTGACGTAGCTGCTGCTCCGACCCCAAGAGCAATATAGGAGCTGCGCACACTGACAATGATGCCGTCTTCCTTCGAGAACGGCGACCATGAACGCCGCAACCCTGAAGTTAATGGTTAATATTCCTATTTCAGGGAACCAGGGTTAGTAACCCAACGTTCCCTTTCAAGTAGGGAATATTAACCATTACAAAATGGGTGAGTATACCCAAGCTGTCGCAAGGGCATGGTTGTATAACACTGAGCTACAAAGCAAAGTCGAAACCTGGTCGGTAGCACCTGGTAAAGGTATCGGGGGAAGCCCACACTGATGGACTACATCTGTCCTGGACAGCTGCACCCTGGAGCACAGCCCATGAAGTCGCCTGACCCCTGGTGGAATGGCCGGTGAGCTTCTCTGGTGGAGGCAGATTGGCCAGTTCATAAGCACTCTTAACTGTGCCTGTTGACCATTTAGACAGACGCTGCTTAGACAGAGCCTGCCTCTGGGAATTGTTCCAACTGGCTCCAGCTTTTAGTCCTGTCCACATAATATGCCAATGACCGCACTGGGCAAAGCGTGTGGATATGGTGCTCCATGTCAGATTTGAAAGGAGGGGGGTGGCAAGCCTCCAATTCCACCGACTGGTTGACATGAAAAGCAGAGATGGTTTATGGCAAAAAAGCAGGGTTAGTACGAAGGGTAAACTTCGTCCTGGCTTCTGAAAAAATTAGTCAGGCTTTAGATACTGAGACTGCCTGCATTTCACTCACGCGCTTAGCGGAGGTGATTGCAAGCAAAAAAGCTGCCTTGAAAGACATACAAAAAAACATTGAGCTCGGCTAGTAGCAATTCCCATGCTACAAAATGTGGGTGTAAGTCACCCACCTGTCCCTTTTAATTAGGGTCAGTAGCCTGGCCAGGTTAAAACTTAATTTCCTACAGTTCCTTGCAACCACCCTCTGTTCATCCTCTCTCCCCATTGGCTCATTCAAATATCCACTCTTCCAATTTCAGCTCCTTAGAAGCCAGCACCTGTACTAAAGCTGGCTGATTAGGCCTGGAGGTCGACTCCCTTGGTCTTGACAAATGTGTGATCACAACAGCATTTTCTTTAATTAAATATCAGTGAATCCTTTAGCTTTTTTAGATAAATACCAGTGCACCCTTTAATTCTCTTTTGTTGCTACACTTTGTCTTAATTCTCCTTTTTGTTTTCACTGTTACTTGTTTAAGTTTAGCTGTTTTTCAAGGTCTGCTTTTAGTGTTTGTTGTTTTGTGTGTTCAGTCTCCATTTTTTCCTGATCCTCCTTTTTCCAAACAACTGTTCATCATTCAACTCAGCACTACTGGACTCTTTCCTGGACTTCCTATCAGTTGGTGAGATCATTCCTTTCCTCTTCTGTATTTTTTTTTACTTTTGTTTCCTGTATGTTTTGGTTTTGTTCTTCTTGTTACTTTGTTTGGTTTTCAGTTACCCTGCTGTGCTGGACTTGTTTAGGCTTAACTTTCATTCATCATCCATTGCCATCAAGTTTGTCTTTGTAATTTGTTCTCCATCAGTAATTATTTCATTCACCTTTATCTTTCTCTGTCTGTGTGTGTGTGTGTGTGTGTGTGTGTGTGTGTGTGTGTGTGTGTGTGGGGGGGGGGGGGTTATTTGAGGCCCACCGGACACTCGGCGCATTTCTCCTTTGTGTTATTGTTTGGCTTTGTGTTTTGTTCACTTTACTTTCCTACTTGCCTGTGCTTCTACATACTTACCTGTTCCCTGCAATTATTTGTTTTCTTTCTTATGATTTATTGTTATTACTGCTTTCAACCTTTCTTCTTTCTCCTTTCTTTATCTGTTCTATACTCATTTGTATTTTGTTTTTGTTTATTTCATTTGTTGACATTATTGTTAACAACAATAAACCGGTTGGCTGTGAAATTGACACTTCTTATGTCCCTGCTTTTGCTGTCTCCTTACTCTTGCTGACTTATTTAGTTACAGGAATAGGGCCAGTAGTATCTCCTTAGGGAGGACAGTGCAACTGCTTCTCAGTTGTACAGAGTGATCCTTAAGCTGAGTGCATGGGCTCAAATGGAGGTTTCATCAGTACGTTAAGCAAGGAACTATATCCTTCACCGATGACCTAAGCCGCCAGGTGCCTTTCAAAAATTTCTCCACCAGGAAATGAGCTCCTGGAGAGAATCTGTTTTTACATGGCACACCAAAATGGCTGCCAAATAGAACTTTACATTAGAGGGAGATTTCCCCTCATCAAAAAGGTCCTGTGAAAATTGCAGTTTAACTGCCATAGGACATGTCATGGGTTCAAAACCATGAGACAAGCACCACTCTTGGAACACGCCCCTCTCGTACCCATATTGGGAATGGCTAGAGGCTGCCGTGGCATTTTTGTAGGGTGTTAATCACCCTGTTTGATAACTGCAGCTGTTCAGGGGCCAGACCCAGAGCTGTAGGCTCGATGGGTGCCACAAAGTGCCCTGCGCTTCGCTGAGCAGGTCATGGCACTTCGGCAGTTCCCACAGCTGGCTGCTCAGGAGCTACATCAAGGAGGAGAACCAAACTCTCCTGGGCCAGTAGGGGGCTACTAGGCGCACCATGGCCCGGTCCTGCCTGAGCTTCTCCATGCATAGCGGGAGCAGCACGAGTGGTGCAAACACATAAAGTAGACGTGCTGGCCACAGGTGTGCCAGTGCATCTACCTCTAGGTGTCCCCCCGTTTCCTTTTGTGGAGAACCACGGGACAATGTGTTGACTGAGAGGCAAAGAGGTCTACCTCTGCACTCCCGAATCTCTCCCAAATGAAGCTCACGACCTCGGGATGGACTCTCCACTCTGCACCGCTGGGGACCCCCCTCGAGAGGAGATACATAGCCCAGTTTATCACCCCAGGTAGGTGAACTGTCCAAAGTGAGAGGAGGTTCTCTTGTGCCCACAGCAGAAGCTTGTGGGCCACATGGTGGAGACTGGGTGACTGCAAACCACCCTAATGGTTGATGACACAACAGACGTGTTATCCATCCCCAAACCTGCTGCAAAAAATTCCGCAAGGACAGGTGCACTGCCTGCAGTTCCAAAATATTGATGTGGTGACCCTTTCATGGGGGCTGCCACACACCCTGCACGCCTCGGCCATTCCACACACCACCCCAACCAGAGTTGGACACTGTCAACAAGAGGTTGCGATTCAACATGGGCTGACAACCCGTGCATTTGAACCAAACCTGCAGCGGGCACATATGCAGGAGACCCAGTGAAAGGGTGTTGGATACTGTTACCATCAGGCCCATAGGCCTCTGGAAAGTCACCACTGTTGGTGCCCTGCCGAGCTGGAACAGCTCTAGGCAGGCAGTTACTCTCTTCACTCTGTCATCTGACAGAGTGGCTAACGTGAGTTTTGAGTCCAGATGGACTCCTATCTGGGTGGGTGGTAACTGTGTCTTTGCATAATTCACCTTCAGGCCCAACTGATGTAGCTGGAGACTTGGCACAAAGGAGCCAATCGTCCAGATAGTTGAGGACTGATGCCTCTGCCTCAACGGGGCCAGTATAGCCTCCATGCATTTCATGAACACATGTGGAGCTAGCTCCACATGTGGAGAGGCAGAATGGCACAATACAGAACTGGTATACTGTTCCCTGGAAAGTGAACCTCAAGTACTTCCTGTGCAATGGTTTTAGGCGTCCTGTAGGTCCACCGTGGTGAACCAGTCACGGCCTGATGGACTGCAACAGCCGTTGCGAAGTCAGCATCGTGAACCGTCTCCGACTCAGATAAAGGTTTACCTGTCTGAGATCGAGGATTGCTCTGAGGTGGCCGTCCCATTTTGGCTCCAGGAAGTACCTTGAATAGAATCCCCTGTTTTTGTTGAGGGGGTCTATTATGCAAATAGCCACTTTTGCAGCAGAGCTGCTAGCTCTTGAACCACCTGAATGGTGGCTTGTGGGTCCGTGACAGTTATCGTCACACCCTGAAAAAGAGGCAGGCCGTGTTGGAACTGAAATGAGTAACCAGTCTGTACAGTAGTGAGCATCCAGGAGTCTGTGGTGCACTGGTTCCAGTAGTCCAAGTCACTCCTGGAGAAGGGGCCCTGTACCTGTGGCAGCAAAATCCTAGGGCCGTTACTTAGTCTGATGTCCCGCCTGCGCCTGCTGTCTAGGCATAGAGCGCTTAAAACTACGCCTGTAGAAAGCGGTTGGGGGCTGTTTCTGGTCGGGTCCACCAGAAGTGGGAGCAACGCGTTGTGCCAGTTTCTGGTGAAAATGGGGCTTGGGATGCCACTGTTATGCAGTCTTATGTGGTGGAGGTGGGCGCTTAGGGAGAAGACGCACCAGTTGGATCCCCCGTGCGCGATGGGACCGCTGCAACATCTCGTTCACTGCCGGGCCAAAAGTGTGACCTGGAATGACCGTAGCGACCAGCAGTGCTGTCTTATCTCAGTCAGGCATCTGTGCCTGAAAGAGCCAAAACTGCCTGCACACCATAAATAGAGAGCCTCTCTTCCTTTGTCGCAGGCCATGGCACCTGCAAGACTGCAGTAGCCCGATGTATCAGGGGCATAAGTTTTGCCGATTTTTAAAGAGGGCTGTGTCATCGCGGTGCTGTCAGAGTCTACATTATCAGATGGGAACACTATATCCTGCTCATCAGCCTCCTCAGAGGCGATGATAGATAGCGTATCGCCCACCGCATCACATGCTATTACCTGCACAGGAGCAGGTGGAGGCGAGGTGGGTGGGGGAACCGGTGGTGCTGAGTGCTCTTGCAGTAGTTCATTAAGAATAGCCTGTTGGTGTGACACAGCCTCCCAGATCTTTATATATATATATAATATACACAGTGCCTTGCAAAAGTATTCAGACCCCTGACCAATTCTCTCAAATTACAAATGGTACATTGAAATTTTGTTCTGTTTGATATTTTATTTTAAAACACTGAAACTCAAAATCAATTATTGTAAGATGACATTGATTTTATGTTGGGAAATATTTTTAAGAAAAATAAAAAACTGAAATATCTTGCTTGCATAAGTATTCAATCCCTGTGCTGTGGAAGCTCCCAGTTTACACCGATGAAAGAAATTGCCCTAACGAGGACACAGTTACCTTACCATTGGCCTCCACCTGTGAACCATTAAAGTTGCTGTCACATTTTCTGGATAAAAACCCCACTGTTGAAGGATCATTGGTCAGGCTGTGAATCTGAAGGAAAATGAAGACCAAAGAACATTCTACAGAAGTTAGAGATAAAGTAATACAAATGCATAGATTATCCAAGTGTTTGGATATCCCAGTGAGCACAGTTGGATCAATAATCAGGAAGTGGAAGCTGCATCACACCACCCAGGCACTGACAAGAAAAGACCGTCCCACAAAACTCAGCGCTCAAACAAGGAGACTTGTGAGAGAAGCCACAGAGAGGCCAACAATCACTTTGAAGGAGCTACAGAGTTCAGTGGCTGGGAGTGGAGTAATGGTGCACCAGTCAACCATATCAAGAGCTCTGCATAACACTGGCATGTATGGGAGGGTGGCAAAAAAGAAGCCGTTACTCAAAAAGTACCATCTGAAAGCACATCTGGAGTTTGCCAGAAAGTATGAGTGACCCAGCTGCGATGTGAGAAAAGGTTTTGTGGTCAGATGAGACCTCACTGTAGGGATGCCTCAAAACACACCATCCCTACAGTGAAGTATGGTGGTGGCAGCATCATGCTGTGGGGATGCTTCTCATCAGCAGGGACTGGGCATCTTGTTAAAATTGAAGGAAGAAAGGATGAAGCAAAATACAGGGAAATACTGCAAGAGAACCTGCTTCAGTCCGCTAAAAAACTGAAGCTTGGGAGGAAATTCACCTTTCAGCAGGACAATGATCCCAAGCACAAGGCCAAAGCAACATTGGAGTGGCTTAAGAACAAAAAGGTGAATGTCCTACAGTGGCCCAGTCAAAGTCCTGATCTCAATCCCATTGAGCATCTGTGGCACTATTTGAAAATTGCGGTCCACAAGTGTCGTCCAACCAACCTGAACAACCTGGAGCAAATCTGCCAAGAAGAATGGGCCAAAATCACTCCGACACTGTGTGCAAAGCTGGTACGTACTTACCCCAAAAGACTTAAAGCTGTTATTGCAGCGAAAGATGGCTCTACCAAATACTTATGGAAGCAAGATATTTCAGTTTTTTATTTTTCTTAAAAATATTTCCCAACATAAAACCAATGTCACCTTACACTAATTGATTTTGAGTTTCAGTGTTTTAAAATAAAATATCAAACAGAACGAAATTTCAATGTACCATTTGTAATTCAGTAATATGAGAGAATTGGTCAGGGGTCTGAATACTTTTGCAAGGCACTGTATATATATAATTAGTGTTAGTTCACACAGCAAACTGAGTCAGTGCCACTTGGTACCAGTACTTGGGGGCACAGTAACCTCGGTCTCGTAATTGGTACCAGGAGCGGGAGCGACAGTGTCGCAGTTACCGTTAGTGGTGTGTTAACAGGGATGCCAAGCTGTAAAAACAGCCACTGATTAACCTTCTAGTCAGTACAGACACGAGACTGGAAGCAGTCAGCTTGTAAACAAGCCTTTGTAAAAGTGTGCTGATAGCTACACTAATACAGGAACAAGCTGCTAAAGTAGGCATGCCGACAGTAGCTGCTCGGTTTAGTTTCAATCCTTACCTCCTGTAAGAAAAAAGAAACCAAATATTGATCTGTTACAAGTTAAGTTTTCAGGGTCGGGTGTCTTAAAGGGAAACACCCATTTGTAATGGTTAATGTTCCCTAAAAGGAACCCGCACCACTGCTGTGACCCTCGCCAATGTGTTGCAGGAATGAATATCCCAGTGTCAGTGAAGGAGCCCCCTCTGTTCATGTCCGAGTCACCAACTCTGAGCTGGGAGCCTCTGCACTTTGGGATCTGCAGACATTTGAGGGAAAACTCCTTTCTATGAGGGAGTACTGTCAGGTACCCAGCCTTGTTACATTATAATATAGGAAACCCTTTAACCCCGGTACCCTAACCTTATTACATTCTAATATAGGAAGCCCTTTACTCCCTGGTACTATTTCAATGCTGTTATTTACAATAAATAAATACATTGATTGAAATTACTTGTGTCGCACCCCCCCCCCCCCCCCCCCCCCCATGAAGCACAAACTTTCGGCTCAGTAAGCTTCAATATGTTAAAAGCAAATGGGGGGGGGGGGGGGGGGGGTTACAGTATAAAATTGCACTCAATCTTTTTCAGCCTAGGTCATTCCTCACACCTGTCTGTTTAAAACTGTAGTCTTAACTCTTGAAGATTTATAGCTTCAAATGTGATTTTCTTAGTTATACTCCAAGAATTACCAAGATGCCTTTTATTTATTTTATTTGTATAATTACAGGTGCTTTTCTGTTTTGTTGTGTGTTTTAAGGGTTCATATGGTGGGTGCGATGAGGATGTTTTCCGTTTCCCCACTGATGTCGAGGTTAAATCACATTCACCTCTAAGGTAGTAAAGGAGTTCAACTGTTCTGAATTTACTGAAGTAACGGGACCTCTGGGCATTTCTGCCTTAAGGATTATTCTGATTTATCCATAGTTGATGTAACAAAAACAAATCTCTCCTCTCCTCTCCTCTCTCTCTCTCTCTCTCTCTCTCTCTCTCTCTCTCTCTCTCTCTCTCTCTCTCTCTCTCTCTCTCTCTCTCTCTCTCTCTCTCTCTCTCTCTCTCTCTCTCTCTCTCTCTCTTGTCAACCAAAGAAAAAAGGGGCCCTGTGATGCTGCTGCTTTTGCTAATGAAAGATAAGGATTTGAAAACTTTGGTTTGCACTCCTTTTAACCCTCCAATGCCAATAGTTTCAGGATCCACAAACTTTATTTGAGGCAAATTTTAAATTGTAATTATGTGCTAGCTGGTGCAGCAGGCTAATTTACCAGCCCTGCCATGAACTGGGTTTGAATCTGACTTGGGTCTCAAGACAACCTACTCCCCGGTAGATATTAGTCCACATTATAAAACCACCACACAGTCTGGCACAGCTAAGCACAGTTGGTAGTCTCTGCTTGAGAGAGGCACAGGACTCCATGTCGGGGGTTGATTTGTTGTAGTTCTTTATACTTATCGTATACATTATAACCACAAATTAATTTGTACGATTTAGGTTTTAGTTTTCCAGATGTATGCAAAAATGTAAGTGACGTACAGATGGACAAATGTACGGACAGAGACCGCGCCATATATACACAGAATATAACTCTCTCTAACTTCTGCTAAATGTAGTTAATACCACGTTTCATCACATTACATTGGTGGTTTTCCACATATATGAGGCAATGTAAAGTGTGACGTACAGTACAGGGCTCCCTCTTATAATGTGCTAGTCGGGAGACATCGTTAGAAAGCCGTGCCAAGTGTGTTGCGCCTTCTAAAGAGAATGAAAGGGCTAGTGGAATGGCATTATAGGTCAAATGGGAGCCATAACTGTACCGCATTATAACTGCTTCTTTTGGTATAAAGGGCAGCCTTCTAAAGCACTGTACCCGTGTCCCTGCAGGGGTTAATGGTCGCTTCTCACATCCATATTAACCAGCTCACAGTAGAGGTGTGTAGAAAATCCTCAAACGGTTAACATGTTCTCTGGATGTCAGCTACTAGACGCCTCGCTGGCCTTTGTTTTTGCTGGTTGTGGTAATGTATTTGAGATCCTGTCTTTGGATACAATATAGCTGTCGCAGACTAAAGACAAGGGGGTAATTGATGGAACAGAGAACAGGGTTGGTCTTTGAACCACAGTGGCAATAAACTGCATCTGCTGGGGCTAGATTAGACTGTCCAAACAGGGAGAGAATGATAGAGATTTCTGGAATGTTTCTTTATGGGCAACAATACTGTTAATCCTCCCAGTAACACTTATTTATTTTTTTACATTCCGTTTTTAGATTTCTTTCTTCAAACTAGTCTTCATCGCACTCTATACAGCAATACAAATAAGAAATATGTTTTTTGCATATTTTGTTATATAATATATACAGTATACATTGTTTTTGTAAGGAATATATACAGTATGTTTATATCATTAGTTGACCCAGACCCAACTTTAAACTCATTAGCTTGGTTTTGAAAAGAAAATCAAATGCAGTATGTTTCTGTACTGTGTTTTGCGCACATCAGTGCATGATCTTGAACTAGACCAGGTTTGTAGTCCCGTTTTGTCCTCAGAATACACTTGCTTGGGCCCTGAGCTCATAGCAATCTGTATGAACTCTTTCCATTTAAAGGTTTCTTTTTGTGTTCAAACAGGCAGGGGAATTCTCTGAGCCAGCAGCGATCTGACCAACTCGTAGAAAAAGGTATTTTTGTTTAGTCGTTTCTCAATACAGAAAAACCGCTATTATCCAAGGGGTGTTCGGATAAATGGATTACAAATGTGAAATTGTTTGTTTGTTTGTTTGTATGACTTTCCCAATCAAGAAACCTTCCAAAAATAAATAATTCCACCCCTTTACCTGTAAATAGAGAACACCCAGTTCTGAAGTGTTGTGTTGATATCAGAGATTAAGGGCTAATCGTGCGTTCTCAAAGACCACAGAAGAACAAGCACACAAGACAGGTTACCAACAGCCTTCTCTGATTGGGATGATCAGGGTTTTACTGTACTGGCAAGACTTTTTAAAAACATTATGCTGTGTAGTTCTGTGATTGAGAGTGTATATTTGAACATTCTTCAGATATGCATATTTTGCACACTGCTTATGTATATTTTGATTTAAGTCTTGATAAAGTAAGACATGTCATGAATTCAGTATTGTATCCCTGTACTATTGCTAACCTATTGGGCATGTCATGAATTCAGTATTAGTAATCCTATTACCTGTGATTTTTCTAATGTTAAGTGCCTTGTAATTTAAAGGTAGGCATCTCCTCTTCAGCACTAAATAAAGTAGGAAACACCAAGATGTTTCTGTTGAGAGCGAAGCAATGGCAGACTTGTTTATCTGTAGGTAGAACTTTTTTCAAAGGTCACATAGTGTGTAATATGTTGAACGGCACAGTCATTAATTTAACATTTCAGTGTATGACTCGGCCCTGGTCTTGGATACTGGGTGTGTGACTGTCTGTAAGCAGCTGCTCCACTTTGCGATGGAGGCTCTGGAGAGGGAACAGGAGGCCGGCAGCCTGACTGAGCAGCTCTTGTTGGACCTGCGGGTTGTTACTGAATCTGCCAAGGCAATTACACAAACATATCAGCAGCTACCCAGGAATTCTGCAACAAGTAAGTGTTCTTGTCTGGCACCAAGCGAGCAGCTTTCCGGGTTTGAAACCGACGCTCTGCAGTATGTTACCTGTGTGCCCTTGCTGGATGGAGAACACACTAGATTCACCGCCAGTGCACCAATTATTAGAACCCCACCTAAAACTGCCTTTGCTGCACAGAGAACTTTAGGTAGCATCACGTAGGAACCTACTAAGAGCTGCACGGGGAGTGAATCTACAGTGATGAATGTGCTTCACCAGATTTCAGTAAATACAAAGTGTGAAAAACTGCTCTGTTTGTTCTGTCGATAGTACAGGACTGGCAGGAAAGTTGTTTGGCAAATGAGACAAGAAAATGTTTTAAAGCCTTGGTTATAGGTTAGCACCCTTTTTAATATTAATATTACCACTTATTATTAAATTCAAGTTTAGCATCTTTCTCATTTTCATTTTAAATGCCACTAATTAATCCTTTTGGCATCCATTTTTTTTATTTATTTTTTTCCCCCCACTAATTTGGAATACCCAATTTTATTATTTTTATCCCGGGGGGTAATGGCGGCAGACGCGCATGTCCTGCCAAGCCGTCTTTTTTTCACGTTGCAGGTTTACAGTGAAGTCACCAGACCCATAGTGCCAGAGGACAACACAGATCTGAGTGGCTCCACTGCAGAACCACAGGCGCCCTATCGGCCACAGGGGTCGCTGATGCGCGGTGAACCGAGGATTACCCTGCCGACCTGAACCCACCCCACCTGGGCGGTACTCAGCCAATTGTGCGCCGCCCCTGGGAACTCCCGGCCACGCTCGCCGATGGCATAACCTGGACTCGAACCAGCGATCTCCAGGCCATAGGGTGCATCCTGCACTCCACGCGGAGCGCCTTAACTGGATGAGCCACTCAGGCATCCATTTTCAATCCAGTGTGAACATTAGTCTACTTGAATGAATACTTTACGACCTATGCATGTGTTTTTTATTTTCCTCAGTGTTTCAAAACCCTGACCTTCAGACCCATGGTTTCAGTGCTGCTACCAGTTTAAACAGTATGGTTACACTGCTCAGACTGTGGGGGACCTTCATCTCCCTGTCCAGTTCACAAAGTGCCATCCTGGACAGCCTTGCTACTGAGCTGAAGATACTGGGAGGGAGCCTTACCCTTCTGCTTCATGTAGGTCACCAACCCCTTTCCTTGCTGATGTCTGCTGAAAAACGGCCAACACTCAGATTCCATTCTTAGAGCAGTGTGGTCGCTATGGTAACTGGACAAACCGTGAAGGTTTTGATTCAAAAGAAAATGTCTTGCACAACAAGGCTCAAATGTTTCCTTTTGTGAGTTTCATTAGAGATGGGCCTCCTATTTTGAGGAATTGGTGGGTGGACAGTTGTATAGACTTAATATAGCAAAAATATAGATGGTTATGTTTTACTGTTTTAAAAATAATGAGTTGTTGCTCAAATTTGTATTTATGCTTTTATGTAAAACCATTTTAATTGAGAGGATAATGCCATGGCTATGTTGAGGTCAAGGACATTATTTGAACAAGGTTGTTCCATTTATTACTGAGGAACACACCACAGCAGTGCCATAATTACTATTCTACTACACATTTTTAGCCTTTGCTTTGTTTGTCAGATATAATTATTGTAGTCCTCTTAGTTAACTTTGAGAGCAGGGTTTGAGTCTCCATAGCAACACGTCATTAATTGGTGTCATCGCAGCCATGCTTTGTTTTCTGTTCCGTTATTGAGTAATAACGGAACGGTTGGCCCCATAGAAGACAGTGGGAGTGCTGTGTTGTGTAAAAAATAAACAAAGTGCTATTAGATAAATAAGATTTATCCTGATTGATAATGCATTGTTCTCGAAAGCCAGAACTCACTAGCTCTGACCTGCAAGATTCATAACGAGCTGTAGCAACCTTCATTTGCCAATTTTGAAAGTCTTGAATTTAAAAACAACTGAAATGTAGTAGTATATAAAATGCTGTAGCCCGTGTTTCCTTTTCATTTGCACAGGGCTGTGAGAGTGACATTGAGTCCATGGTGAAGGAATCAAAAGAGAAAATGAACCAATCCTCTCTCTGCTTTGCCAGCCAGCTGGGTAGGCTGCTGGTTTCCATGGGGCCTGAAGGCAGTTTTATGATGATAGAAAAATGCAGTCTGGAACAAGCAGAGGTAATATTTGAACAATGGCTTCAGGGCATCGATTTAAAATGTGCTGTGACTATTTTAATTTATTTATTTATTTATTTATTTATTTATTTATTTATTTAATGTATTTATTTTAGCATTACTATTGTGGTATTCATAGTATGTGGTGTGTCCTAAACACAGACCAAAGTATTTTAGTGCAGTCTTGAGGTAAAGCAGAAGGTTGGCGTACAAACATCCCCAGACCCTTAGAAATTGCATAAAGTTTTTATTTTTTATTTATTTATAGTAGGTGCTCTGTTGGCAGGTGCTTTCATATCCAAGACTGTATACATTACTGATTTTGATGCGTGAGGAACAGTATTAAAAGATTCTCATTCTGGAGAAGGTTATTTAATACCAGTAGAGCACACCTCTGGCCCTCGAGATCCGTTCCAGTCCAGGTCTTTACTCCAAGCATGACCTACATTAGTAATTGAACCTGCTGTGTGTTAATGAACTAATTCAGGACCTGATTGAATGGATCTCGTGGGCCAGAGTTGTGCTGCACTGTATTAGGCAATAATCCCTGAGAAACTGGAATGCAATGTTAACAGCTGTGCTGGCTGCCCACGGCGCGCCTTAACCCAACAGTATGAATTATTGTAGTCCAGCTTGGATACATTCTGTGTGTGTTCTAAACCAGGGCTAGGCAACTCTGATCCTGGAGTGCCTGATTTTAGTTGTTAAATTGGTCTAAACTAATAATTTAAGGACATGGTTATAACAAAGACCTGTACTGGAAGTGCAGACATAACCTATCAATGTTCTAAACTATTTCATTTAATGAGCCTAAATCCTCCCACTCGAACTCTTGATGACGGCTGCAGTTTTCTTTTTAGCCCTGTCCCATTTTTCTTTTAAAGTAGATGTTTTATAGTTTTTCCTGGGTAGCGTGTGAAGTGTATTTAACATTTTTTATTCTGCGGATGGGACTGTGGTTCCACAGTGCTAGGATACCACTTCAGGATTGCAGCATTTGACACTGAATGTCTGTCGGGCTACCTCGCAAATCAACTCCAGACAATCACTTCACCTCCATTGTGACCTCAGTGCTTCCAGACAATCACTTCACCTCCATTGTGACCTCAATGCTTCACCGTCATCTTCACAGTATCCATTCTGCTGTGTTCGTCTGTGCGTTTCAGTCCTGTGTGCTTTTTACAAAGAGGTGTCTTCATCACATTTAACAAATGGCAGAGCTTCTTGTTAGACATACTGTAACCTCTGCAGGAGAGTCGATGTCTCCAGAAAACCCAGCACTGCTACCCTTGCATTCCGTTTTAGTACTGTAGGTTAGTGGGGGTCCCAGCACTGCTACCCTTGTATTCAGTTTTAGTACTGTGGGTTGGTGGGGTCCCAGCACTGCTACCCTTGTATTCCGTTTTAGTACTGTAGGTTAGTGTGGTCCCAGCACTGCTATCCTTGTGTTCCGTTTTAGTACTGTAGGTTAGTGTGGTCCCAGCACTGCTATCCTTGTGTTCCGTTTTAGTACTGTAGGTTAGTGGGGTCTCAGCACTGCTACCCTTGTGTTCAGTTTTAGTACTGTAGGTTAGTGTGGTGCTGACAGGGAGTTGTCCTCTCAGAATTATCTTACCTCAGCCACTTATTACATATGGGTCTCTCCCTCTATTAAGGTGCATGTTGCTGCAATGTCCAGTATTCTACCTGGCTGGGATAATCACCCGGTGGGCTCCCATCTGTTGGTTACTAGATTTGTTAAAGGAGTGAACCATTTAAAACCCCCAGAGGAAACGTGTTATTCCACAATGGAGTCTCAGTCTGGCACTTAATAAGCTCTTGGGACCACCATTTGAGCCCATGGCAACTTGTGACATGAAGTACCTGACATGGAGAACGGCATTCTTGATGGCGGTGACATCGGCAGGAAGGGTAAGCGAGCTCCAGGCACTGGTTATTGACGCTCCATATTTTCAGTCTTTTTAAGGACAGGATTGTTTGAAGAACTAATCCTTAATTCTTGCCAAAGGTGGTAACCGAATTCCATCTAGATCAAACCATAACATTTCTAGATTTCTACCCCAAACCTCACAAATCAACTCCATCTAACTGATGTCAGAGCCCTAAACTTCTACCTCCTCGGGACCATCAGTAGCAGACCATCAGGGCAACTTTCCATCTCCTTCAATACCCCAGATAGCGGGAAAACTGTGTAAACAGACGATTTCTCGCTGGATAACATCATGCATGGACTTCTGTTACAGGCTTGACAGCGAAACAGTTCCAAGACTCATCAAAGCCCGCTCAGTAAGGGGAGTGGCTACTACATGGGCAAAATTAAAATCTGTTTCTATTCGGGACATCTGTAGGGCCGCTACTTGGGCATCTTTTGAGGCAAGAAGATGAGGTTACCTGTAATATGGTTTCTTCATAGGATGATGAACTCCACACACCTACACCCCCCCTCCTGCCCCCCTTCTCTTTCCATTATTATTATTTTTTTTTTATTTTGTGTTGTTGAAATTTGGACACCGGTTTGGGTTACATGGGGGTTTTATGGAGGAGGAGCACATGCTTGGCGCCAATGAGGATTATAAAAACGATCTCTGGGAAGAGATCTGGTTCTTTCTCCTCACCCAAGCGACATGGAGACCGGGAGGTCACGTTGTGTGGAGTTCATCATCCTATGAAGAAACCATATTACAGGTAATCTTCCATAGCATACCAAAAGATATTAGCCAATTGCCTGAAACCCTCCGGTACAAAACTTGGTTTAAAGCGCAACTGGACATTCCAACATGACAACGATCCAAAGCACACATCAAAATCTACTTCAGAATGGTTAAAGAAGAATAAAATCAAAGTTCTGGAATGGCCTAGTCAAAGTCCTGATCTAAATCTGATTTGAGAATCTTTGGTATGAGTTGAAGAAGGCTGTGCACAAGAGAAGTCATCGGAATTTGAATTAACTGGAACAATTTAATTAAAGAATCATGCCAAAAGCTCAATGACAAATATCCTAATCGTTTAAAAGCGGTTATTATTGCTAAAGGTGCCTCAACTAGCTATTAATTTTATTTTCTTTGTCAGGGTATGAATATTTTTGAATTGGCGTTTTTGGAGTTTTGCAAAAAAAATTCTGAAATAGACATAAGTAGACATCTATTTAAATGTAACCTTTTTTTTTTTTTCCTCATCCACAAAAGCAAGACTTTTGCTACAAAAGATTTTTCCTATAATTTTGTTATCGAGAAATTATATATATATATATATATATATATATATATATATATATTAATATAGTACTGTGCAAAAGTTTTAGGCAGGTGTGAAAAATGCTGTAAAGTAAGAATGCTTTCAAAAATAGACATGTTAATAGTTTATATTTATCAATTAACAAAATGCAAAGTGAGTGAACAGAAGAAAAATCTACATCAAATCAATATTTGGTGTGACCACCCTTTGCCTTCAAAACAGCATCAATTCTTCTAGGTACACTTGCACACAGTTTTTGAAAGAACTCGGCAGGTAGGTTGGCCCAAACATCTTGGAGAACTAATCACAGTTCTTCTGTGGATTTAGGCAGCCTCAGTTGCTTCTCTCTCTTCATGTAATCCCAGACAGACTCGATGATGTTGATCAGGGCTCTGTGGGGGCCATACCATCACTTCCAGGACTCCTTGTTCTTCTTTACGCTGAAGATAGTTCTTAATGTCTTTCGCTGTATGTTTGGGGTCGTTGTCATGCTGCAGAATAAATTTGGGGCCAATCAGATGCCTCCCTGATGGTATTGCATGATGGATAAGTATCTGCCTGTACTTCTCAGCATTGAGGAGACCATTAATTCTGACCAAATCCCCAACTCCATTTGCAGAAATGCCGCCCCAAACTTGCAAGGAACCTCCACCATGCTTCACTGTTGCCTGCAGACACTCATTCGTGTACCGCTCTCCAGCCCTTCGGCGAACAAACTGCCTTCTGCTACAGCCAAATATTTCAAATTTTGACTCCTCAGTCCAGAGCACCTGCTGCCATTTTTCTGCACCCCAGTTCCTGTGTTTTCGTGCATAGTTTAGTCGCTTGGCCTTGTTTCCACGTCGGAGGTATGGCTTTTTGGCCGCAAGTCTTCCATGAAGGCCACTTCTGACCAGACTTCTCCGGACAGTAGATGGGTGTACCAGGGTCCCACTGTTTTCTGCCAATTCTGAGCTGATGGCACTGCTGGACATCTTCCGATTGCGAAGGGAAGTAAGCATGATGCGTCTTTCATCTGCTGCAGTAAGTTTCCTTGGCTGACCACTGCGTCTACGGTCCTCAACGTTGCCCGTTTCTTTGTGCTTCTTCAAAAGAGCTTGGACAGCACATCTGGAAACCCCTGTCTGCCTTGAAATTTCTGCCTGGGAGAGACCTTGCTGATGCAGTATAAATACCTTGTGTCTTGTTGCTGTGCTCAGCCATGGTGTATGACTTTTGACAGTAAACTGTCTTCAGCAACCTCACCTTGTTAGCTGAGTTTGGCTGTTCCTCACCCAGTTTTATTCCTCCTACACAGCTATTTCTGTTTCAGTTAATGATTGTGTTTCAACCTACATATTGAATTGATGATCATTAGCACCTGTTTGGTATAATTGTTTAATCATACACCTGACTATATGCCTACAAAATCCCTGACTTTGTGCAAGTGTACCTAGAAGAATTGATGCTGTTTTGAAGGCAAAGGGTGGTCACACCAAATATGGATTTGATTTAGATTTTTCTTCTGTTCACTCACTTTGCATTTAGTTAATTGATAAATATAATCTATTAACATGTCTATTTTTGAAACCATTCTTACTTTACAGCATTTTTTCACACCTGCCTAAAACTTTTGCACAGTACTGTGTGTGTGTGTATATAGAATTTAAGTAGCTCAGAGCCAGCTGCCCAATGTTTCGATATGTTGTACATATCTTTCTCAAGGGAGCAGGTGTTCAAAACATTGGAGGTATTTATAGGTGTTTGATGGCATAACTACTTGTTTTTTTGTTCAAATCCATGATTTATTCTTACAGGATGTAATGGTGTTCTATATATTGCGACATCATTTTTACTTCTATCTTTTAAATCTGTATTAATTTTAATTAACATTATTTTATATAAACTATATGTTTATATTATCATGCAATGCTGGCTCTGAGGTTAAGCCTTGATTTGGCCTCCCCAGCGCATCAGCATGCACAACTTTTGAATGAATTTTGTTTATTTAGTTAAATGTTATATATTTATTGGAGTTAATTCATTCTTTTCTGTTGAGTCCTGCTGGCATAATCGTGTTCAGTCTATTTATCCATTTACTTTCTTTTATTCTATATGTCGCATTGTCTAATTTTAGCTGTTCTAATACTACAAACTTTACATCATTTGCCATGTCCTTGACTGGTGAAGTGCTGTACTATTGGTTCATTCATTTTATTTCTAATTAATGAAAGGTGGTTCTGAATTCTTTTATATAAAGTTGTTCCAGTCTCTCCAACATTATTTTATTTCATAGCATTTTTCACAGACTATTCCATAAACAACATTGCTATTTTTATAGTAGGTATTAGTTTTTAGTGGATATGTGTTCTTATGTTTTAATTATATTTATACTTTTGTCCATGTATTTACACACTTTACATGTACTAGTGCAAGTATTTGTAGAACCTATTCTGTCATTTATTCTTTTATGTTTACTGTGAACTAAAATATCACCTAAATTAGCTTTTCTTTTGAATGCTACAACTGGGGCCTTAAGAAATACTTTTTTCAATGGTTCTTAATTATGTAGAATCTGCAAGTGTTTCCAAACTGTCTTAGAAATATTGGGCAAAAGTTTAGAGTAAGTCATTACTAATGGGACTCTTCTGACCTTTTTATCTCTATTCTACTCTAATAGATCATCTCCTTTTTAGTTAATCCACTTAACTCCATCTCTAATTCTTTCTTTGTGTCTTCTTTTTTTAAGATTTGTTTTTAATACATTTCTGTTTTACATAGTCACTTTCTTTTGAGCATATTCTTCGTATTCTTCTAGAACCTTTAGGATTCCCCTTTTTAGTGTGTATTGGATGTGCAGAGGACATGTGTAAATACTGTTGCATGTCAGTAGGTTTACAGAAGAGGTCAGTCTCAATTGAACCTTCAAGTTTTCTAAAAATTCTATTTCTTTTCTTGTCCATCGAAGGTCCACCTTAATATTACTGTGTATTTCATTTGCCATTTTATGAAACTGGAAAAGAGATTCTTCTCCATGTGTCCAAACCCCAAAAATATAATCTACAAACCGAATGTATTCTAAAGGTTCTCTTTCTGATTTTCTAAGTAATTGTTCTTCCCATTTCCCCATGTATGTACTGGCAAAATGCATTCCTAATTTAGATCCTGTTGCTGTACCATCGTTTTGTTTGTAATTCTCATTAACAAATGTAAAATAACTGTTTTCTAAAACTACGTTGATCATGTTCAGCACCTCTGCTGTTGGTATTGATTTATCTAGTCTATTATCTAGTGCT
This sequence comes from Acipenser ruthenus, assembly GCF_902713425.1. Lineage (NCBI taxonomy): Eukaryota > Metazoa > Chordata > Actinopteri > Acipenseriformes > Acipenseridae > Acipenser > Acipenser ruthenus. Next base: position 4,630,025 of record NC_081219.1, read on the forward strand.
TTTTGACAAGCTTCTACAGTTTCTTTACAAGGGACACTTGGGTACAAGGATTTTACATCCATGCAAAATAAAATTGTATTCTCTGGTTGGTTGTGCTTTAGTGATTTGAAGTCTTTTAAAAAATGGTGTTGTATCCTTAACATAACTTGGTAATTTCTCAACATGTGACTGAAGTTGTTTTTCTGCTATTTCAGCTATTATGTGTGTTGGATTATCAATCGTGCTGACTATCATTCGTATAGGGTGATTTTCTTTGTGCATTTTAGGATTTCCTCTTGCTAGGCCTGTTCTTGCATTATGTGGCTGCATATATTTGTTTAATTCTTTTGATATAATTCCTTTATTGTATAGTCTCTCTGCAATTTCCTTAACTTCTTTTACCGATTTATTGATTTTATTGCTTTTAACTTCTTCATATGTATCCATATTATTTAATTCACATTCTACAGATTTCATATAGTCATCTGTGTTCATTATCACTATTCCTGAGCCTTTATCTGCTGGTCTCATACTTATATCATCATCATTTAACAACTCAGTCATAGCTTGTTCTTCAATATTGGTTAAATTTAAGTTTACATTTTTTTTCTTTAGTCCTGCTATAATTTCTTGTTTAACTACTTCAATATACATATCTAACCATGTATCTCTTCCATCCAGAGGAGTCCAAGTGCTTGTACTATTAACCTTAATCCCATGCTCATAATTACCCTCTGAATCTCAGATATTTTCATTGAAAAAATACTCTGCTAATCTCATGCGTCTCTCCCACTCTTAATTCGGTGGCCAGTTTGTCTTTATCGATGTGTGTTTTATTCAGTATAAACTTACGTCCTTTACTCAATACTGCTTTTTGGGATGTGGTTAAAGTGTTAAACTGTCTATTTTGTGTACTTTCACTCTGCACTTTAAATCCAGTTAAGTTATGTGTATCGGTCCAGGTTCCTGATGTGATTGCTGCACCCGATCTGATTTGAGAGCAAAGTGGTTAACAGTGTGCAGTTGCAGGTGATCAATAATCAGGCAAATAACGATAAACCAGGTGCACTGAAGGTTTGAATTGTATAATCCAATGCCTGATGGCTAACAGCAGTAAACAATAACAGCGGTGTGTATTGCTTATTTATAATCTGCGGGTTTGCCCCGAAAATAATAAGTCTTGTTTCAGTTCACCCACAAACACCAGTCCACAGCGCATGCTCTAGTGCTCGTGGTGAATACAGTTCTTTAGTGACAACAAAAGTGCAGTGTTGTTGATCCGGGTTTAGTGCTGGCCTTTGGCGACAGCTCCGGATCGTGTTAGCCATCCAAATAATTACAAACCGTATTATTAAAGACAAACAAAAACAAACAAAACACTCACGTTTCACAGCACAGGTTCTCCTTCTGATCATTTCACGTAACCATTCACAAAGGAACAGATCACATCACTATGTCCCCATTTTATAGTGTCACCCATGACTCCTTGGTCAACGAGCGCACCCGCTGCTCCAATCCACGGATGCCACGCCGTTTCCCGTCCGGGTCATTGAGTTTGTATACCGTAGCTTTGCCCCCTTTCTAGATGGCCGACTTCCACCTAACCCTGGGAATAAACTGTCGTGCCATTGAGTCTAGGGTATTTTGTTCCTTTTTATGCAGCTGTCTCGCAGGTCGGGAGGGAGATCTAACACCAAGAATCATTCGATCTCTGTCGCAGTAACACAGTTAGGTTTAGGGGTTGAGATTAGGTTTAGGAGTAGTGATTAGGTTAGTTGTAGACATTAGGTTTAGGGGTAGGGGGTAGATTTAGGGGTTAGTAGGTACCTACTGGCCCATTCCTGTGGGATGATTTTTGCTTGATAACGTCCCATTTCAATCAACTATATATATATATATAGTATAAAATACATTAACAAAGCAGGGTACTCTTGATCATCATCCGGTATTTGTTCACACACATACTCCAACTTTTAGAAGCAACAACACAGATCACGTTCTTGACAGTAAATTAATATATACAAGACATTTTTAATTTCATGGAATATTCGATGTCATTAAAATATTATTGATTTTGTTATTGTGGGGTCCCAATCGATAAATAATTTGATTATTATTGTTTTACAAGCCTTGTATATCTCTGTATACCAAAAACAAGATTGTATTCAGAATATCAACATCTATTGAAGATTTATTCTGTATGCTGACAATTCTCTGAAAGTGTAAGATAACTTGTGTTATAACACGGCTTGGAAAAATAACAACCTCTAATTGGTTTAACAGCATCACATGTATGCGTGTATATATAGCGTACAGCATGGCTTGCACACTAATGAGCCGCTTCACACTGAATAAATCACTATGCACCGCTACATTCTAAATTCCATGACAAACTGCCATTTTATTTGTTGTTGGTTACAAAACCACAACCCTGCTGAATTGGCATCTTGCTTTGGGGCCTACAGGCCTTTATGCGCACAGGTTAGAAAACTCAGCTGGGGTTGGCTGTCCTCACCCAACAGCACAGTCCGCTGCTTGGTCCAGTGGCTGACATGAGGCCGTATGGGAAGACACGGCTGCGTGTTGTGCAGGGAGAGTAATAGTCGGGGTGCAGGGTCGGGTCCTGGCTGTGTGAAGTCAGCAGCCTTCGCTTGGATTAGAACATAAGAAAGTTTACAAACGAGAGGAGGCCATTCAGCCCATCTTGCTCGTTTGGTTGTTAGTAGCTTATTGATCCCAGAATCTCATCAAGCAGCTTCTTGAAGGATCCCAGGGTGTTGGCTTCAACAACATTACTGGGGAGTTGGTTCCAGACACAATTCTCTGTGTAAAAAAGTGCCTCCTATGTTATGTTCTGAATGCCCCTTTATCTAATCTCCATTTGTGACCCCTGGTCCTTGTTTCTTTTTTCAGGTCAAAAAAGTCCCATGGGTCGACATTGTCTGTACCTTTTAGGATTTTGAATGCTTGGATCAGATCACCGCGTAGTCTTCTTTGTTCAAGACTGAATAGATCCAATTCTATTAGCCTGTCTGCATATGACATGCCTTTTAAACCCGGGATAATTCTGATTGCTCTTCTTTGCACTTTTTCTAGAACAGCAATATCCTTTTTGTAACGAGGTGACCAGAACTGAACACAATATTCTAGATGAGGTCTTACTAATGCATTGTAAAGTTTTAACATTACTTCCCTTGATTTAAATTCAACACTTCTCACAAGCCATCTTTTTTTATAGCTAACCCACATTGTCTAGATGAAGACATTTCTGAGTCAACATAAACTCCTAGGTCTTTTTCATAGATTCCTTCTTCAATTTCAGTATCTCCCATATGATATATATAATGCACATTTTTATTGCCTGCATGCAGTACTTCACACTTTTCTCTATTAAATTTCATTTGCCATGTGTCTGCCCAGTTCTGAAGGCTGTCTAGATCATTTTGAATGACCTTTGCTGCTGCAACAGTGTTTGCCACTCCTCCTATTTTTGTGTCATCTGCAAATTTAACAAGTTTGCTTACTATACCAGAATCTAAATCATTAATTCCAGAGGGTGAGTCTCAGTGGCTCTGGCGATCCTGCGGATTAGGGGGACAGATACTTGAATACATTAGTAATCCCCAAATTTAAATGACTTCTTGAAAAAGACAATCATGTAAAATATTTACAACAAAAACAATTCAATATTTGAATCACCGACCCAGTGTTTAAGATGCAGTGCGACATGGGGTGAAGAGGGGGTGAGTTCTCTGCTCTAAGTTGCTGTTCTGTCAGTACCTTGAAATGCTTTTTTTTTTCTTTTTTTTTTTCCAAAAGCTTTTCAGTGCCTCGTTGAAAGAGGCATTGATGCGCGGAGCAGATGAATTCATTGAGAGCCAGGTCTCTGCTGGAATATCATCAGTGGACCACCTTGAGTCACATATCTGGACTGTTGCTTCAGAAAAGGTAAGAGAATGCCCTTTCATCTCCAGTCCTATAGTGAGAGACCTTGATTTGAAGTGGAGAAGAGGTTTTGTTCCTGTATTGAGTTCAGAAATGATTTCCACTGTGCTGTAAATCTCAGAATTTGTTAGACATTCACTAGAATGTGTAAACTGTATGTTGCTATCAGAAAATGGCTTATTCGTAAGAATCTCTATCCCAAAACTGGTTAAAACTAGAATTCTCCAGCAAATTCTACCTCCAATGCCAGAATTAAGCATTTCTTTAAGGAAGAGGTGAATATCATTGTATTTGGTTTTACTCCATGCGTCTAACCTAAAGATGAATTGTTGGAGAACCAGAGATTAAAGGAAAATCCATTGCTATCAAGCCAGCAGATAAAGGGAATACCTGTGGGGGACTAGGGTCACCAAGCATAAATCTCAGAAACTACTTGAACAACGCATTGAGGAGCATCCACTGGCTAATCCCTAGTTCTAACCAACTGGTTTCATGATGTGATTTTTCTAGTCCGCACTCATCAGACTCGACTCGTCATAGGTTCCCCTGGTGGATAAATGAGTGATGGGTTTATGAAATATCCAGTAGATTACAATGCTAAACCAGAAACAAATCTAACAATGTACCAGAAATAAGCACTAAAAGCACATGCGTAACAACATTTAAATTTAGTTACAGTATTTCAAGTAGTGAAAAATGCATTTAAAAGCTATAGCTTGTAACAGTAAAACCTACAGTAATATAAGCCCATATACAGCTCTGGAAAAAATTAAGAGACCACTGCAAAATTATCAGTTTCTCTGGTTTTACTATTTATAGGTATGTGTTTGGGTAAAATGAACATTTTTATTTTATTCTATAAACTACTGACAACATTTCTCCCAAATTCCAAATAAAAAATATTGTCATTTTAGAGCATTTATTTGCAGAAAATGACAACTGGTCAAAATAACAAAAAAGATGCAGTGTTGTCAGACCTTGAATAAAGCAAAGAAAATAAGTTCATATTCATTTTTAAACAACACAATACTAATGTTTTTACTTAGGTGTAATGTTTTAATATTTGGTGGAATAACCCTGATTTTCAAGCACAGCTTTCATGCGTCTTGGCATGCTCTCCACCAGTCTTTCACATTGATGTTGGGTGACACTATGCCACTCCTGGCGCAAAAATTCAAGCAGCTCAGCTTTGTTTGATGGCTTGTGACCATCCATCTTCCTCTTGATCACATTCCAGAGGTTTTCAATGGGGTTCAGGTCTGGAGATTGGGCTGGCCATGACAGGGTCTTGATCTGGTGGTCCTCCATCCACACCTTGATTGACCTGGCTGTGTGGCATGGAGCATTGTCCTGCTGGAAAAACCAATCCTCAGAGTTGGGGAACATTGTCAGAGCAGAAGGAAGCAAGTTTTCTTCCAGGACAACCTTGTACTTGGCTTGATTCATGCGTCCTTCACAAAGACAAAGCTGCCCGATTCCAGCCTTGCTGAAGCACCCCCAGATGAGTCCAATTTTCAGCTTTGCCCAACACCTGGTCGTCTAATGGTTAGACGGAGACCTGGAGAGGCCTACAAGCCACAGTGTCTCGCACCCACTGTGAAATGTGGTGGAGGATCGGTGATGATCTGGGGGTGCTTCAGCAAGGCTGGAATCGGGCAGATTTGTCTTTGTGAAGGACGCATGAATCAAGCCAAGTACAAGGTTGTCCTGGAAGAAAACTTGCTTCCTTCTGCTCTGACAGTGTTCCCCAACTCTGAGGATTGGTTTTTCCAGCAGGACAATGCTCCATGCCACACAGCCAGGTCAATCAAGGTGTGGATGGAGGACCACCAGATCAAGACCCTGTCATGGCCAGCCCAATCTCCAGACCTGAACCCCATTGAAAACCTCTGGAATGTGATCAAGAGAAAGATGGATGGTCACAAGCCATCAAACAAAGCCGAGCTGCTTGAATTTTTGCGCCAGGAGTGGCATAGTGTCACCCAATATCAATGTGAAAGACTGGTGGAGAGCATGCCAAGACGCATGAAAGCTGTGCTTGAAAATCAGGGTTATTCCACCAAATAATGATTTCTGAACTCTTCCTAAGTTAAAACATTAGTATTGTGTTGTTTAAAAATGAATATGAACTTATTTTCTTTGCTTTATTCAAGGTCTGACAACACTGCATCTTTTTTGTTATTTTGACCAGTTGTCATTTTCTGCAAATAAATGCTCTAAATGACAATATTTTTATTTGGAATTTGGGAGAAATGTTGTCAGTAGTTTTATAGAATAAAACAAAAATGTTCATTTTACCCAAACACATACCTATAAATAGTAAAACCAGAGAAACTGATCATTTTGCAGTGGTCTCTTAATTTTATCCAGAGCTGTATATTTACAATATAAAGAGCGTGCATTTGTGTGATATGAGCAGCACTGTCCACTAGCACTTGCTTTTACTTTTAATGCAATTATACACTACTGTCATTTTGAACTTTGTTCAGTTAGTTAACAAATAATAAAAAAAATAATAATCCAACAGCTTTTCAACTGGTAAAACCTACATAATTAGGCAAGAAACACAGTTATGAGTAGGCTGCAGTTCAGCAGTTCCTGACATGCGCATTCCCACCGCATGTCTTGGGATGGGTAAATGAGGACCATTACATCATTAGGGCATTGTGACACTTTGTAAAGGCATGTGGTCACATTGCAGAACAAGCTCTAAGTAGTTTAAAGGGAAGTCTCATCAAGATAGATTAAAGGATACAACATATAAAATACATGAAGACTGTGCATTCCTGTTCTCAATGCAGCTATCCCCAGGCTCTGAAAGCTGTACTGGTATGATTTGCTCTTGAGCGTTTCATGCAAAAATTACATTTAGCTTTTGTTCTTAAAAACTGTGTGGTGCTTGAACTTTAATTTTAGTGTTCTTGCGAACTCCATCGTCCTTGTAAATGAGGATTTGTTCTCGATGAACTCCTCTGGATTAATAAAGGTGCGGAGTGATTGTCGAGCCCTGGATTGTGTTTTCTAGTGTTTCTTACTGAGACGATGTAGATCTACTGCTTTTCAATGGATCTCTCTGTTGTATATCTCACAGCTACAGGGGTGCTAAAACTGAGTTCAAACTAATTCTCCATTTGGTTTAATATCCCTCTCCTAGCCGCTCCTTGTTTTGGATTCATGCACATATTGAGAGGTGAACTCTTGAATGCAGTACCAAGTCATTTTCACGTAGGATCTGGAAGAAACAGCCAGCAGCTCTTATTCATGCAGTGAAATAGGATGCATTAACTGCTATATTTGTTAAACTGAAAACATGAGGGGAGGTAAACATTTTTAAAGTTGAGCAAAGTGCAGGGAAGATAATCCGATAGGCACTTATCCTTTTGACGCTTCCTGTAACAGATTCTCATTGTCCTCCTATGAAAAAGAAATCTTCCTTTTTAACCTTCTTTCCAGATGACGGAAGATGCCAAGAAAGGACTTGGTTCCTTTACTTCCTCTCTGACACGGTTAATGGACAGAAGCAAAGCATTTTGGGTAAGAACATCTGCTGCCCTCAAGGCACTTGCAATATAAGAACTGAATAACCGTTGTACGTAGTTGGACCTTTGAAATGAAAGAAAATGCAAAGTGTCCATACGTAACAGCCAGTGTTGTGTGACTTAAATGATGGTATTTAGATTCCCTAGCACTTCTCAAATTAGCTTCCTGCTAAACATCTATAGAGAAGATCTATAGAGCTATAGAAATGAATCATAAAACAACATTTCAATGATATTATATTGACGTGAATGGTTAACTGTTTCTTGAGGGCATGTTTCAGAGTTTACATCTTTTCTAGCCTAGACTCATGTTACTTAGACCACAATCTTGTTTAGCAGTAATCCATACAAATAAATAAATATGATAATCAAATAACGAATAATAAAAATAACACATTTTTTATTTCAGGAGCAAATTTTGTCTTTAAAAAAAGAAAAAACAGAACAAATTTCAGATGCTTTTTTAAAAGAGAACTTCACGCTGTATAAAGTGTTAAATTCAGAGCTGACTGGGCTACTGAAAGCTGGGGAAAATATCTACCATCTGGCTCTGGAATATTTTACAGGTGAGATAATTTGAACTATGCTGATCCACACATCTTGGATTAATAATCCATCCATAACTTCAAAGCACTCAATCAAGGTAAACGTGTACATAAAGAAAAGTCAAGTAGATACATTTCAGCGAGAGCCTTCGCCAGTGCACTGGATTAATAATCATCAGGGGATTGCTTTATTACCCCTGAACTGTCTCCTGTATAAAATCTGCATTTCTGATTCGGTTTAAGTTTTTAAATTGCATATTAAAGCATATGTTTGGCTTGGCACCCCACCCCAGGAAAGCATTCCACATGAAGTACCTAGGAGCTGACTTTGCTAAATGTTCATGCAGACCTATTTTTTATAGTTTCAATGATATACATTTTCTAGTATTAATTCAATAAATGCACAGATAAAGCAGAAAGATCCATTAAGAATTAAACATTTCCAAGCTTTATATAACTGATATCTAGATCCAACAGTTATCTAAATACAAACACATTCATTTTACTATACATAAATAGATATGGATTAGTTACATACACATTCATTTCTCGCATATGCCTTTTCCAGTAATGTCATACTATCACAGTATATAGCCTAAATGATGTAAAGCTCCCATCAACAATGCACTTCTGTGAAATAATTTCTGACAATGATTTAATAACTTCAGAATAACCCTGCACCATGTTGATCCAAATATTGAGAAAGTCAAAATGAAAGTGAATGAGAAGTGCTAATGAGAAGCACATCTAAAGGGTTAAAGAGGGGTGGGTGTGTGTGTGTGTGTGTGTGTGTCTGTCTGTGCGTGCGTGTCTGTGTGCGTGTGTGGTGCCATTGTTTCTTTGAGATGTGAGTTCATGAAGGTGGTGCGTCACACCTTGACAAAGCCCTTCTGCTGCGTCAGAACAAACTCCCCTTACAGAGTGGAAAGAGATGCGTTTCTCGAAGGCTGTGCTGTGGATTATTAACTTGGTATTAACTGGGCTGACAGGCTGAGCATGGGGAAGTACCATGGCTTTCAGACCATGTTTCGAAACCTACTGCTGCTTGCAAGATATATTGTCTGTTCTGCCAATTCCCCTTTTGGAAATACCATGTTGTGTTTATTTAAAGATTTTTGTAGGATAGTTTTGATTTAATTAAATGTTTGATATCCTGCCATGCTCACTAGATTTGGTTTGGTTTTGTGAACCATACCTAAAGTATCATTATAAATCACATATAAGAAACCAATCACTATTAGGGATTTGTTCATTTCCGTATTATCCTGTCAACATACTGCACAATTCTAATGTTAATTACATATTGATTTCTGAGTACAATCTTTTTTTTGTGATTTTATAAGAAGTCATTCAATCATGTGAGCCAGGTGTCTTATTGTAAGAGACATCATTAGCACAGTTGCCAGAACCCAAACTGCAAGAGAGTCCTCCTGACACATTTAACCAGGGAAACAATAACTTGAGTTAAAGCTTTGTAAATAGGACTATATACAACATTCTGTGGCTATTTACCCTAAATACTGTATGTACAGTAAGTTTGTTACACTTATAGTTTTACATACATTCCTATAACTGCTTCTCTAATTGGGAGAGAACTTGGTAAGAATCATCTTTTAACAAGTAATTCAGAGTAGAATATTGTGGGGCAGGCACGCCCCCAGAAATCCTTCACATGGTACGCACAACTGAACCACACCAACATCCCTTCTCACGCCAGCAACATCATCACTATGCCCTAAAGTGTTTCAGCCAATCAGAGTGCTGCATTTGTTTCCTGAATTTCCCTTTATAAAAATGAATAAACACTATCGAGACAGAACAGCAGCTACAGTGATAGCCAGATAGTCCACAGCAAATACAAGCTACAAATAAACCTATTTTGAAATACAGATTGGAAAAACCTACTTTTCATGACTTCATAACATTTCCCGTAATACACATGAAATAATCATGAACACGCATTTTAAAGTGTTACCGTTTTTTGTAATGCTTTTGTTACGGTCCCACTTGTATTTGTGAGTCTCTACTTTCATTCTGGTTTTTAGATTTGCTCCAGTTATTGCTTAGATCTTTAAGAAGAAAGCTCTGGTAAATATTAGTTATATAAGGAAATCGGGAGCAGTAAACATGGACTCATGCTCTTTATACTTTAGGACTTTGTAAAATGTAACAGTTTTTATCAGATCTGTAATTTGGTATTTATTTTTATGATAAGTTGTGGTTTAACAAGTATTAGAATGACGATTGTCAAGATGAAAATAAAATATTGATTTAATTTTGGTTTTAAATAGCAGATGACCCCAGCCCCCAAATGCTGAAGCAGTGCATTGAGTCAGTTCCTAAAGCAGCTGAAACCCTCTCCAAGACCCTGAGCTCTCTATGGACAGCCGTGTGCGATGAATCCCAGGACCAGAGCGCAATAATGAATAGGGAGGCTGACGCCGCCGTGAGGGAGCTGCATTCTTCTGCGGGACAGTTACTCAAGCTGCTGGAGAGGGAAAGGCAGAGGGCTTTTGATTGCCGTGACTCCAGGAGCTGCTCACAAACGCTGACAGTTACCCTGCATGCAGCTGTGGGGGAGGAGTGGGGACCCAGTTCACCCCACCGTGGCTAAATTGAATTATCAGACATTAACCAAGGAGGGACAGACCCCAGAGAGCAAGAGGACTATCTCTCTTGAGTGCGTCAACTGCAGACTGAATACTTTCAGTATTTTATTGCTTCTGAACCCTGCACAAAAACTAGCACAGTAGATGCAAAAAGTGTTACTTTCAAAGATACGCAAGCACTTCAAGATTAAACCACTACAGTATTTTTTGCTCTACCCTGTACCGTAGACAGTCAGTCCTTGTAATTGAACCCATTAACATCTATACAAAGGACACCTCTGAATCACAAGACATTTCATTTGGACAACCCTGGGGCACTGGCACCTACTTCGGTGTAATAGTCGGTATACCTTTTTTACACTACAAAATAATAAACAACATGTATTATGACAGCTCTAATTTAAATAACAGATACTGATCAGTAAAACTTCTATTTAAGTAAACTGTCATAAAATAATGTTATATGGCAAATCACATTTGAAAACTTTCCAGACCTGAAATAATGGATTTCGTTTTGTTGTTGCACCTACGCACGAGACATTACACGTGCTGCGTTTCTTTACCATGTCTGTTCACAGGTTGTTTGGAAGAATACTGGCAGGCGGGTCTTTTTATTTAACGGGTTCATACTTTTGTTCAGCCATTTTGATTTGATATTTATTTAAGCTGCTTTCAAGTTTAACTGTTCTAATTTTATGTTTTAGTTTCAAATAGTTATTTCAAATGAGTTGCATCATGGCGCATCCAAGTTTTCAAAGGGTTTAGAGGGGATGGTGTTGGTCTTATTTAGAGGGGATGGTGTTGGTCTTATTTATTGTACATAGGTGTGATATGCAGGTGGTGGCCTCCTTGATACTGAACACTGGAAGTGACTTTACACTGCGGTCAATATCAGCACATAGGGACCGCTAGGCCTTCATTGGGAGATTACCTTTATACTAAAGTGTGTTTGATGAAAACTAAAATATATTATGTTTCTAATGTAAATATTGAACATTGTTTTTTAAAACTACATGCATCACATACTCTATGCGGTATGTTTTGTGTTTCAAATACTGTATAAAATAAAATGTTTCAAAGTTTAATTCCCTGTGTTTCTTTCCACAATAAATATTCTCCATAATAAACACCCAGTAGTGCTGAATTTACAAATACTGAAATAAACTTGACAAACGTTTCGACTGTTGTAGATGATGTGAGGTCCTAAGTGGGAAATATTCTCTTGGTCTCATATAAAATGTCACACTTTAAAATAAGCACCCTGACAAATTATTGTAAGGGTATAATGGTAAGAAAATACAGTGCCTTTTATGATTTACTTTTGAATTACAAAGGTGGCAGTTCTTCTGAATGACTGCATTGGTTGAAGTGTGTTTTATCTTGAATTTATTTTATTTTTAAAACTCATTCCTACATTGGTTCATCACATTTAAATGTTTAGTGCTTATTGTTCATGTATCCTACGTGGATAAGGTTTTATCACTCAACATGTTTCCCTGTAAGCGACTGTATCAAATGTGTATCAAAATTTTTGAAGCTGTAATGCAATGAATTTGGAGCATTCATTTCCTTAGATCAAGTTCTGCATCTGCGTAGCAATGCAGTGTTCTTTGGAACAGTGCAATTCACCCCTCAGTATGTCATTGGATTTGATGAAGATAAATTCCAAAATGAATACAAAACAATATTCGTGCTGTAGCATTGAATATGAAAGTTATTTGCTGCTAGATGTTGTTGAACAACTGTAACATTTCATGGCAATGTTCACTTTCCTAAACCTGACCTGATTTTTTATTTTTCCCGCCTTTAAATATTGTTCGATGCACTTTTTTGAATTTACATATTATTTAAGCACTAGAAGCACAAGAAGAAGGCTTTACTGTCTGCTAAGGCCCTCCTCATGCTGTTAAATGCTCGAGCTGATGGCTGTAAACTAGAAATCATTTTAGGAGTCGCTTGCAAATGGTAATAATTTGAATCACTGAATAAATAGTGTCACATAAATAAAACTACTGAATGAAACCCCTCATACTGTATGCTTATTATATTGTTATGTTTTATTCTATTTGGTCAAAGAAGCTTGCCAGGGCTGAGATGAAGAATTCCTTGGTACAGCCTTTAGTTACACTGTAGTAGAAAGCTGCATGTGGTTACATCACAAATAGGATTTTCATTGCTGAAGTCTCATGAACACACAATACAGCTTTTGAACTTGTTGCCACACAAACAAATAAGTAGTTTTAGTCAATTTGCACGGCTTTGTCGCATGAGAAGGTGATTTCCCCACTCGTTCTAGCTGTACCGCTAGTGCCATGTTTTGGCGGTGCATTGCTGTAGCGTGTGGAATGTGTGTGATGTGTGCTGCTACGTCACATTCTCACGACAATGGACAGAGCATCGAGTTTCTACACTGCACAGAAACAAAGCCAATGGTGCTGCATTGCAATCGCCTTGAACACTCTGTCTCTTCACTTACACGCTCTATTGCTCAAGCTATTAGGTTGCCTGCTTGCTTGCAGGCTTGTGTGGTTTTGTCTTGTTTTCTTTATCTTTCTGAACATCATGTGATATTGCGACTATACAAATCTGTTGACACCCCCCACCCCCCCGTAAGCAAGATATCATTATAGTGTTAAGTGATACAACATAATCTGAGCCATTCATTCAAACATTATAAACAGGTCAGGAGGGGTAAAACAACTATTAAATAGCATTTGTAGCTGTACTTGAAATCCCAAGTTAAAATCATATAAGCATCCTAGTTGTGTATCTTTGATACAGTGTGTGTTACAACTGATCATGTTGTGATAGTGTTAGTCTGTGTTAATCTTAGATACAGTGTGTGTTACATCTGATCATGTTGTGATAGTGTTAGTCTGTGTTAATATCAGATACAGTGTGTGTTACAACTGATCATGTTGTGATAGTGTTAGTCTGTGTTAATCTCAGATACAGTGTGTGTTACATCTGATCATGTTGTGATAGTGTTAGTGTGTGTTACATCTGATCATGTTTTGATAGTGTTAGTCTGTGATAATCTCAGATACAGTGTGTGTTACATCTGATCATGTTGTGATAGTGTTAGTGTGTGTTACATCTGATCATGTTGTGATAGTGTTAGTCTGTGTTAATCTCAGAAACAGTGTGTGTTACAACTGATCATGTTGTGATAGTGTTAGTCTGTGTTAATCTCAGATAGTGTGTGTTACATCTGATCATGTTTTGATAGTGTTAGTCTGTGTTAATCTCAGATACAGTGTGTGTTACATCTGATCATGTTGTGATAGTGTTAGTCTGTGATAATCTCAGATACAGTGTGTGTTACATCTGATCATGTTGTGATAGTGTTAGTGTGTGTTACATCTGATCATGTTGTGATAGTGTTAGTGTGTGTTACATCTGATCATGTTGTGATAGTGTTAGTCTGTGTTAATCTCAGAAACAGTGTGTGTTACAACTGATCATGTTGTGATAGTGTTAGTCTGTGTTAATCTCAGATAGTGTGTGTTACATCTGATCATGTTTTGATAGTGTTAGTCTGTGTTAATCTCAGATACAGTGTGTGTTACATCTGATCATGTTGTGATAGTGTTAGTCTGTGATAATCTCAGATACAGTGTGTGTTACATCTGATCATGTTGTGATAGTGTTAGTGTGTGTTACATCTGATCATGTTGTGATAGTGTGTAGTGTGTGTTACATCTGATCATGTTGTGATAGTGTGTAGTGTGTGTTACATCTGATCATGTTGTGATAGTGTTAGTCTGTGTTAATCTCAGAAACAGTGTGTGTTACAACTGATCATGTTGTGATAGTGTTAGTCTGTGTTAATCTCAGATAGTGTGTGTTACATCTGATCATGTTTTGATAGTGTTAGTCTGTGTTAATCTCAGATACAGTGTGTGTTACATCTGATCATGTTGTGATAGTGTTAGTCTGTGATAATCTCAGATACAGTGTGTGTTACATCTGATCATGTTGTGATAGTGTTAGTCTGTGTTAATATCAGATACAGTGTGTGTTACATCTGATCATGTTGTGATAGTGTTAGTCTGTGTTAATCTCAGATACAGTGTGTGTTACATCTGATCATGTTGTGATAGTGTTAGTGTGTGTTACATCTGATCATGTTGTGATAGTGTTAGTCTGTGTTAATCTCAGATACAGTGTGTGTTACATCTGATCATGTTGTGATAGTGTTAGTCTGTGTTACAGCTGATCATGTTGTGATAGTGTTAGTGTGTGTTACATCTGATCATGTTGTGATAGTGTTAGTCTGTGTTAATCTCAGAAACAGTGTGTGTTACAACTGATCATGTTGTGATAGTGTTAGTCTGTGTTAATCTCAGATAGTGTGTGTTACATCTGATCATGTTTTGATAGTGTTAGTCTGTGTTAATCTCAGATACAGTGTGTGTTACATCTGATCATGTTGTGATAGTGTTAGTCTGTGATAATCTCAGATACAGTGTGTGTTACATCTGATCATGTTGTGATAGTGTTAGTGTGTGTTACATCTGATCATGTTGTGATAGTGTGTAGTGTGTGTTACATCTGATCATGTTGTGATAGTGTGTAGTGTGTGTTACATCTGATCATGTTGTGATAGTGTTAGTCTGTGTTAATCTCAGAAACAGTGTGTGTTACAACTGATCATGTTGTGATAGTGTTAGTCTGTGTTAATCTCAGATAGTGTGTGTTACATCTGATCATGTTTTGATAGTGTTAGTCTGTGTTAATCTCAGATACAGTGTGTGTTACATCTGATCATGTTGTGATAGTGTTAGTCTGTGATAATCTCAGATACAGTGTGTGTTACATCTGATCATGTTGTGATAGTGTTAGTGTGTGTTACATCTGATCATGTTGTGATAGTGTGTAGTGTGTGTTACATCTGATCATGTTGTGATAGTGTGTAGTGTGTGTTACATCTGATCATGTTGTGATAGTGTTAGTCTGTGTTAATCTCAGATACAGTGTGTGTTACATCTGATCATGTTGTGATAGTGTTAGTCTGTGTTAATCTCAGATACAGTGTGTGTTACATCTGATCATGTTGTGATAGTGTTAGTGTGTGTTACAGCTGATCATGTTGTGATAGTGTTAGTCTGTGTTACATCTGATCATGTTGTGATAGTGTTAGTCTGTGTTAATCTCAGATACAGTGTGTGTTACATCTGATCATGTTGTGATAGTGTTAGTCTGTGTTAATCTCAGATACAGTGTGTGTTACATCTGATCATGTTGTGATAGTGTTAGTCTGTGTTAATCTCAGATACAGTGTGTGTTACAGCTGATCATGTTGTGATAGTGTTAGTGTGTGTTACAGCTGATCATGTTGTGATAGTGTTAGTCTGTGTTAATCTTAGATACAGTGTCTGTTACATCTGATCATGTTGTGATAGTGTTAGTCTGTGTTAATCTCAGATACAGTGTGTTACATCTGATCATGTTGTGATAGTGTTAGTCTGTGTTAATCTCAGATACAGTATGTGTTACTGCTGATCATGTTGTGATAGTGTTAGTGTGTGTTACAGCTGATCATGTTGTGATAGTGTTAGTGTGTGTTACATCTGATCATGTTGTGATAGTGTTAGTCTGTGTTAATCTCAGATACAGTGTGTGTTACAGCTGATCATGTTGATAGTGTTAGTCTGTGTTAATCTCAGATACAGTGTGTGTTACATCTGATCATGTTGTGATAGTGTTAGTGTGTGTTACAGCTGATCATGTTGTGATAGTGTTAGTGTGTGTTACATCTGATCATGTTGTGATAGTGTTAGTCTGTGTTAATCTCAGATACAGTGTGTGTTACAGCTGATCATGTTGATAGTGTTAGTCTGTGTTAATCTCAGATACAGTGTGTGTTACATCTGATCATGTTGTGATAGTGTTAGTGTGTGTTACAGCTGATCATGTTGTGTTAGTGTGTGTTACATCTGATCATGTTGTGATAGTGTTAGTCTGTGTTAATCTCAGATACAGTGTGTGTTACATCTGATCATGTTGTGATAGTGTTAGTCTGTGTTAATCTCAGATACAGTGTGTGTGTTACATCTGATCATGTTGTGATAGTGTTAGTCTGTGTTAATCTTAGATACAGTGTGTGTTACATCTGATCATGTTGTGATAGTGTTAGTCTGTGTTAATCTCAGATAGTGTGTGTTACATCTGATCATGTTGTGATAGTGTTAGTCTGTGTTAATCTCAGATACAGTGTGTGTTACACCTGATCATGTTGTGATAGTGTTAGTGTGTGTTACAGCTGATCATGTTGTGATAGTGTTAGTGTGTGTTACATCTGATCATGTTGTGATAGTGTTAGTCCGTGTTAATCTCAGATACAGTGTGTGTTACAGCTGATCATGTTGTGATAGTGTTAGTCTGTGTTAATCTCAGATACAGTGTGTGTTACATCTGATCATGTTGTGATAGTGTTAGTGTGTGTTACAGCTGATCATGTTGTGATAGTGTTAGTGTGTGTTACATCTGATCATGTTGTGATAGTGTTAGTCCGTGTTAATCTCAGATAGTGTGTGTTACATCTGATCATGTTGTGATAGTGTTAGTCTGTGTTAATCTCAGATACAGTGTGTGTTACATCTGATCATGTTGTGATAGTGTTAGTCTGTGTTAATCTCAGATACAGTGTGTGTTACATCTGATCATGTTGTGATAGTGTTAGTCTGTGTTACAGCTGATCATGTTGTGATAGTGTTAGTCTGTGTTACAGCTGATCATGTTGTGATAGTGTTAGTCTGTGTTAATCTCAGATAGTGTGTGTTACATCTGATCATGTTGTGATAGTGTTAGTCTGTGTTAATCTCAGATACAGTGTGTGTTACATCTGATCATGTTGTGATAGTGTTAGCGTGTGTTACAGCTGATCATGTTGTGATAGTGTTAGTGTGTGTTACATCTGATCATGTTGAGATAGTGTTAGTCTGTGTTAATCTCAGATACAGTGTGTGTTACAGCTGATCATGTTGAGATAGTGTTAGTCTGTGTTAATCTCAGATACAGTGTGTGTTACATCTGATCATGTTGTGATAGTGTTAGTGTGTGTTACAGCTGATCATGTTGTGATAGTGTTAGTCTGTGTTACAGCTGATCATGTTGTGATAGTGTTAGTCTGTGTTACAGCTGATCATGTTGTGATAGTGTTAGTCTGTGTTAAGGTTCTTTCAAGAGTTCAGTGGCTGCTCTTGAGTTCGAGTTGCTTGCCATAGTTACTAATGTAGCTTCGGTTAGATCAGCCAAAGTGGCTTCATGCAATGTATGAGCCAACGACACCCGCTATCTGCCACTTACTGTAGGGTTATGTTTTCTGGATTACATGTATCTATGGCAACTAGAATTGAAGAGCAGCTCCTGAATGCAGATGAAATAATACAAAAATAATAATAATAAAAAAAAAACTAATTTGCAATAAGAATGTTTTTAACATCATAAAATGTGGGACTTGCACCTTGGAAATGTAATTTAAAGTAACCCTTGTTTGAAGTGGTGAGATTATCACTGGAGAATGCTAATTACTAGTTCTCAGTTTCAGATTAGGTCTTGATTTTTTTTTTTCCCTGTGATTTCTATAAAAGGTTGAATGTTGCATGCCAAAGAAAGATCCTTATGAAAGAGTGAGTTTTACTGGGTGAAAGGTCTGTGGGTATTTTTAATTGAATGTATTGGTCGTAATGGCATGCATATTGTGTTTGACTGGGGCAATACTAGCTCTACAGTGCTTTCCTTCTGCAAGGCCACTGTTAGAAGACTGAATATTTCTCCAATCTTATTATCCCACATTGGGGATAAAATCTGCTGCGAAGGGGATATACTAAAGTGTTGTAGTGCAGGGGGTGTGTGACTGTCTGTCAGTACATCTCTCCACCTGGATCATGTCTCTCCACCTGGACAATTACATGTTTGCATATATCTGAAGGGCTGCTCATGCAGTTCACATGAAACTTGGTATTAACATTATGTAGCATGAATTATTGAGAATATTCTGGAGATCTACTGAGGTGTCACACATTTTTTTTTACTGTATATCTGAACAGTGATGCTCATAGACTCAGTAAGGGGGGGCACGACTATGACTGACTAAACGGGCAGTTCTCAGATATGCCAAGCCTTACGCATTGGGCATGAGACTCACGCATTAGCATGTTATCTCACGCTCTCACGCATTCCTAACATTATCTCATTCATTTTGAGTAAATGTTAGTGGTGTCAATTAGTTGCAGTTAAATCCATGATTAACAATAAAGTTGAAGACGTTTTGGAACTCGGGTCAATGTCAAATCTGGTTGCCTGTATAAGGTACCCGTAGCCCATTTCTCAGGGGCTGCAAGGGCCTAGGGCACGGGATCTAGAGCATGCAAAGCAGCTTCCCAAGCTTCTGTACTGTGGCAACCATGGAGACTACAGGCGTTCTAGACGTGCACACTTGACTGTCGAAAAAAGTATAGTTTGCCCAAAAAAACGAGCAGCAAAAGTTCTTTAGGCAGTGTGACTTTAAGGGCAGGGTCAACCGCTTTCTCACGATGAAAATAGCTGTAAAAACCCATGTAAACCGGAGCAGGAATCATGCTTGTGGCTCACAAGGTTCCAGCAGTCAAGATCCAGTTTAACTGGGGGAATCTCCCGTTATTCCTCAGCAAAGCCGTACCAAACCGCACGCACACACACACACACACACACACACACACAGACAGACGAGAAAGAACGCAAGACATTGCAAATGCAAACCTCTTGTATAGCCTATTATTAATGTTTGTATAAATGCATGTTGTTAAGCACAACTAACCAACCTTTTAGGATTCTTCTTCTTCTTCTTATTATTATTAGTAGTAGTAGTAGTAGTAGTAGTAGTAGTAGTAGTAGTAGTAGTAGTAATAGTAGTAGTAGTAGTAATAGTAGTAGTCGTATTTTCTTTCTATAATTCTTTTAAGATGTCCCAGGAATAACAGAGGTCCACCTCTTCTTCCACCGCACAGAACTGGAATGAATTGTTGGCATCAATTGGCGTATTGTGCAATAAGTAATGGATATCTTTAACAAACAGCATAAATGTACCGTATCGCTTCAGATAAAAACTTTTGTTTGAATGTTTGTAATAATAATAATAATAATTATACATATTATTTATAGAGTGCTTTTCTCAGACCCAAAGCACTGTACAAGAATGACAATACAAACATACAATATACAAAGGTACATATAAAATATCAGTTCAATAAAAACAAATCAAAAGTTAAAATAAATCAGCAAAAGCTATCTTAATAAGCGAGATTTAAAAATCAGAATCTCGAATAGATCTGGGCAGCATGTTCCACAGACGCAGGTCAGCACTACAAAAAGCTTGGTCTCCCATGTTATGGAGCCTAGTCCTAGATTGAATAAGACACCCAGCATCTGTGGATCTTAAATTGCACGCTGGAATGTACTCTTGCAATAGATCTCTCAAATAAACGGGGACAGCACCATTTAAGGCCTTGTAGGTAAGGAGCAGAATTTTGTAGTCAACCCGATATAATTACAAGTCATCCACGTTTCATTATAATGTGTGTGTTAAGCAGGTTCTGCGCCCTGCACTTCTACCGCAGCTCTCGGAGCAGAGGCAGGGTATAGGGACCAGCAGGTGTGTACTGGAACATTAGGATGCTCAGCCTGGTACTCCACCTATAGAACTGCCAATGCATGAAGCTGCTCAGGAACCTCGTATGTATTTTTACATATCCCCCTGTTCTCAATCTTATATTCATGTAGGCTGAAGGATCATGCCGTTTTTTTTATTGTACTGCAGTATAAAGCCGTGTTCCCACACTTCAACATACAATTATAGGTATTACGCATATCTATTTTTTAAGTAGTAAAACCTGTACTTAGAAGTTTTATTTTATATATTTTTATGTCTGTGCGTGCGTGCGGTAACGAGACACAAACAAGTAATGCGTGATAATTCGGAATGTGAGCGACAAGAAGTTAATTCTTTTCTCTTGTTAATTTTTTTTAATCTTCATGGCAACACATGAAGCTCTCCTCATGATATTCGGAGTTGTTCTTTTCCTAATTACTAGGCAGACACAGACATTTAAAAATCCCCTCCCCTAAATTACTATGAATTGAGTAATCTGCATTGGTACGGCCAACTTTTTTCATAAATCAGAACAGCATAGCAACGCGTTTCATGAAAAGTACGGCAAAAACATTGTGAGGAAAACTGTCATGACTTGTCCATGTAAACACCGTCACTGTGTGGTCCAGTGGTTAAAGAAAAGGGCTTGTAACCAGGAGGTCCCTGGTTCAAATCCCACCTCAGCCACTGACTCATTGTGTGACCCTGAGCAAGTCACTTAACCTCCTTGTGCTCCGTCTTTTGGGTGAGACGTAATTGTAAGTGACTCTGCAGCTGATGCATAGTTCACACACCCTAGTCTCTGTAAGTCGCCTTGGATAAAGGTGTCTGCTAAATAAACAAATAATTGTCTCTTTACGATGTCCCATTTTTAACAACCTTATAAGGAAAGGGCTCAACATGCCAGATTTCTCTTTGTTAAAATGTGTTTTATTCATCCCTCATTATAGCATGGTAATATTTCACAGATTTTGCAGTTTCTGCCCTGGATAAGTCTGAAGTAATAGTTAACTGTCTAACTATAACTAATATGCTTTCCTCTACACTATACTAAAAGTGTCATGAAAAACAGAACACTTTGTAGATGAGAGGATTGAAAGATCCCAGCTCCTGCCTGGCTGTAGGGGTCCAGCCCCTCATGAACTTTGTATTGAAAAGCATTTGTGCTGGAGGCTAGTTTGAAAAATGGCCCAATTTGCATGACAATGACCGGAACAGATTGGAACAAAGTCAGATTTCACCTCCTCTTTTACTGACAGGATCTTTTACAGGCACTTTGGGTTTTTTTCTCCAGTGCTGGGAAATGTCACAGCAGAGCCCCACTTATTGTAACATGACTAGTGGGAAAGCAACTGGATTGTGTCTTTGAGCCCAAAATGCACCAGAAAACACCAGCAGAACTACCCTTTAAGGTAAGATTGTCATTCGCTTCATTCCTTCAACAAAATGGCATGCTCACTTACCAGAAGCATTTTCATCTAATTTGTGTTTTTTTCCCCCTCATACTTGTTTAAGTAGTGTATAAATTGTGTGTGTTTACATTGTGCCATTATACTGCACTCGGTTAACTGTACTATTGTATGAACTATTTCAATATATTAAACCATTTTTACAAGTTGTTATTTTTCAAGCCGTTTTTAAAATAGCTTTGGATAATTACGCTGTGGAATCATGCTGACACATATATTTTCCTAAAAGGGGGTGGTGTGTTTCAGAATACTAGTTTCATTAGCATGTTGGAACACATCAGGGTTTATATAATGTCATCACAGGAGAGTTTGCTTCATCACCAGCCCTTCGTATAAAAATAAGATGAGCCCCTCCTCATTGTTACTCTGCTCCTTGAGCTTAAAGATGATATTTAGAAATGTTTTTGCATCCCCAAGTGGCATTGGAACATGCATGTTTAAGAGGAAAGAAAGCTTGTTCAGGGATTGTAAACAAACAACAAGGTTTTATGAAAATGTAGAATGAGTACAAGGCTAAAACGTGAATGATCATCAAATTAATTGAGACAGCATTATGATTATAAAACTGTTTTTTTACAAACACGTAAAAGACATGTAAGATTTAATTGATATTACTTTTAATACCCTGTTTATGAACCCCAATACATCTCTCGTTAAACTGAAGCCAGTAGTCCGAAATAACTAATTATCCAGCTGTAAAAAAAAAAATCAGAAGTGTGTAAAACATGAAGGCCTAAAGTTGTCGCTCTTATTTATGAGTGTTTTAAATGTATTAGTTGATTTTGAAAGTATGACTTTGGAGAGTATCAGAAACAGAAAATAAAGACTAGACAAGGCATTCTGAGAAGCAGTTCACTGTACAGTCTGTGTGCTATTTATAAAGAAAGGAGAGAAGCAGTTCACTGTACAGTCTGTGTGCTATTTATAAAGAAAGGAGAGAAGCAGTTCACTGTACAGTCTGTGTGCTATTTATAAAGAAAGGAGAGAAGCAGTTCACTGTACAGTCTGTGTGCTATTTATAAAGGAGAGAAGTGGTTCACTGTACAGTCTGTGTGCTATTTATAAAGAGAGGAGAGAAGCGGTTCACTGTACAGTCTGTGCTATTTATAAAGGAGAGAAGCAGTTCACTGCATAGTCTGTGCTATTTATAAAGGAGAGAAGTCATTCACTGTACAGTCTGTGTGGTATTTATAAAGAGAGGAGAGAAGCGGTTCACTGTACAGTCTGTGTGCTATTTATAAAGGAGAGAAGCAGTTCACTGTACAGTCTGTGTGCTATTTATAAAGGAGAGAAGCAGTTCACTGTACAGTCTGTGTGCTATTTATAAAGGAGAGAAGCAGTTCACTGTACAGTCTGTGTGCTATTTATAAATAAAGGAGAGAAGTGGTTCACTGTACAGTCTGTGTGCTATTTATAAAGAGAGGAGAGAAGCAGTTCACTGTACAGTCTGTGCTATTTATAAAGAGAGGAGAGAAGCAGTTCACTGTACAGTCTGTGTGCTATTTATAAAGGAGAGAAGCAGTTCACTGCACAGTCTGTGCTATTTATAAAGGAGAGAAGTCATTCACTGTACAGTCTGTGTGGTATTTATAAAGGAGAGAAGCAGTTCACTGTACAGTCTGTGTGCTATTTATAAAGGAGAGAAGCAGTTCACTGTACAGTCTGTGTGCTATTTATAAAGGAGAGAAGCAGTTCACTGTACAGTCTGTGTGCTATTTATAAAGGAAGGAGAGAAGTGGTTCACTGTACAGTCTGTGTGCTATTTATAAAGAGAGGAGAGAAGCAGTTCACTGCACAGTCTATGTGCTATTTATAAAGAGAGGAGAGAAGCAGTTCACTGTACAGTCTGTGTGCTATTTATAAAGGAGAGAAGCAGTTCACTGCACAGTCTGTGTGCTATTTATAAAGGAGAGAAGCAGTTCACTGCACAGTCTGTGTGCTATTTATGTTGCCCCAGTCGCTACATCAGGATGAGTCATGCAATTTCATTTTTTTTTTTTTTTTTTTTAAATGACTTATATATTTATTTACTTTTGCCAGGGGCCAGTGAGATATTTTGGGGGAGGGGGGTCAGGATAGCAGTGATCTCATTGGCTGGATATCCCTGTCTCAGCCAGGGAAACTGTACACTGTAAAATACAGTTCCATCAAAATAGTTCCACCCGCTTGCTTATTAAGTGACTGCTGACTCCACACAGTTTAAAAAGATAAATTACACAAAGTACAGTATGGATGAGGTTAGATGTGCATGTGTAGAATTTTATTTAATGTGATCCAGTGCCAAAAGGTCGCCTCATTCGAGAGCATTATAAACATGGACCCGTTCAGACAGGTGACCAGAAAAGCAATACTGGTGAGCATGGCTTCCAGAGTTCCTAGAACTTATTTTGAGATAACTCAGAACTACTGTACATCGCAAGGAATGTCTTGTTATCAGTGTTGCTTTGCCAGCAGTGCCGTTTACTGGATGCTTGATACCCTGGTCTTCTTTTTCATGTCTTGTCTTTAGAGCTACATATTTTTAGATCATTATTGACAAAAAAATATTTGTAATCAAAGACTAAATGCCATGCTAGCTTCTTGTTACCCAGTGGCTATAAATTTGGCTGCAACTGTAATACAACTGAATGTATTGTTAATGATGTGCTTTCAAAATAGTCATTAGTTAAAAAAAATGGTACATGATGGAAATAACAGGGTAGGGTGGGGAAAGATGCAGTTTATTGCAATCACTACTGCCTTGTATACACACAGGTGGCAGTAGTTTTAAAAATGTATTTAATTCCTTTGGAAATCGTAGGTATTATCAAAGTTTTTAACATGGGCGTTTTTCCCCGTGCAACTCGAGAAACTTTGTTTTTGAAACTTGTAAGGTATGAATAGTTGTCAAAGAGTGTTTTCTATTCTAAGCATTAATCGACTCTGCCACACTGAAATAAACAAAACTGTTAAGCTTTCGTTAAACTAATGATTATAATTTTCAATCGGGATGTTTTCAGAAAAAAAAGAAAAAATACACTTTGGTTAACGAATATGAATCTATTCATGTAAGATATGAAAATCTATTTAATATTAGCTATTTAATAAGCTAATATGGGGACGTGCATTGTGGTTATGATTTATAAGCGTTAAACCTTAGGCATTGACATACAGCTATGGCCACTAGTTTTGCATCCCCCTATAGAATTAACACATTTTGATTGATAAAGTTGAATGAAACCTGCTGAATGAATAATGTTATGTTAACATATTGAATTACATACCACTTTGTAGTTTTCCATATACGGACAAAAATGTTAAAATATGACATTTTGAAATCCAACATGAAATACTGTACTACTATTATGGCTTCCAGTAGAATTTTACTATAATTTTGTAGTTTCTTTGATTACATGATAAACAAAATATATAAATTCTGTTCATTTTTTAAAAAAAATCTAATTATGTCTCAATTCTAAAATTCTAGATGCTGCAAAACTTTTGGCCATAGCTGTACTTAAAACTGAATCAGAACAGGAACGCTTGGCAAAAATTTAAAGTTTCTAGAGAGATTTGTATTTTTGCCCCAGTTGCAAAAATGTTCTTTCTAGCCAGTGAATGTTGACATTATTGTATTCTTTTCAGTTTGCCCTTTCTCCTAAAAAAAAAAAATTATAAAAACATCTCTCTTTTATTTCAGCTGTAAAAAAGGAATCCAGACATGAACATGATTGGACGACTTGTGAAAACAAAGTTCTGGCTTTGCTGCTTTCTGGTAAATGTTGTTGTTTTTTTTTTATATTTTCAATGTTTGTGTTTGAGAAATGAGTGCTCATGAAAGGTGAGAGATAATGGCACAGCCTACAGTTAGCACATTTATCAGTACAGACAATTGGACAAACTGGTGATTTTATGATGCATGTTGACTTGTTTCACTTGTGAGTTACATTTGAAACGAGTGAATCGGCACATTGTCCATCAATTTTTTGTTTTCTTATTTTGTAATTTTGATTTTAAAAAGTTACAATCTAATCATGATCAATACTCAAATGTAAGAAAAAACAGGGAGTTGTAAAACTGAGAGAGATTGAGGTTCAATCAGTTTTCTATTCGAATAATCGGTAATAAACATTGCGAACAACTTTGAGAAATGTTTAGACTCACATAAAACTTAAAATACAACTGAGAACATGCATAAGCATATCAATATACTTAGTAATATAACACAGTATATGCATTGAGTAGCAGTGTGGAGTAGTGGTTAGGGCTCTGGACTCTTGACCGGAGGGTCATGGGTTCAATCCCCGGTGGGGACACTGCTGCTGTACCCTTGAGCAAGGTACTTTACCTAGATTGCTCCAGTTAAAACCCAACTGTATAAATGGGTAATTGTATGTTAAAATAATGTGATATCTTGTAAGTCGCCCTGGATAAGGGCGTCTGCTAAGAAATAAATTATTATTATTATTATTATTATTGAGACAACGATTAGTGAGCAGCAAAAAACTACAAATATTTAGGAAAGCAATCAAATATAAGTGAAAACATGCACATGCTAGTGCTGTAATATAGATGTGAGGCTCTAAATAGGGCATCAGGAGTATTAGTCTCTCAATGAATGTTTGATTGAGGATCACAAAATGAAAACCCTTGGCAATCAACAGATGATTAATCAATTACTTGTTGCATCTCAAAGAGAGCAAGCAGCAGAGCTGAGAGCCAGTACTTGATCAGTTTCAACAGCTATACAGTACAATGTGTCTCTGGACACAGCAGGGATTCTACACCTATGTATTAAAATGTGTCTCTGGACACTGTGTTTACTGCAGAGATACTTGATGTACTATTTACCAGAAATACAAGATTTTTTTTCAATTACTATACTGTTGTTTTGTAGTTAATTCACTAGGGTAAAGCAAGACCTTCACACCTTACTTCTGTAGTCAGGTGTTACAAACTGTAATGAATTAGATTAAGTTTTGCAAATGATTAATTATTGGAATTCTTGAACTTGAAAATTCCATGCTCTTCTCAGCACTACTTTTTGATGTGGTTTCTTTCAAAGAAAGATTTTAGCTGTAATAACTTGATTTGAAAATGTCTGTATGTTCTCATAATGGTGGGGAATCAAACAAAGCACACTGCACTGTTGTAAGAGAGGAACACACCCTCTCACCCCACTGGCTAATAATAGATCTGTGAGCATTATCATTGCGAAACACATTCGCATGATTTTCTGTGTTAAGCAAATGTCATTCCAGTTTATTTTCTCTTATTGCATCAGACGAATGTGTGAAGATGGGTCAACCTGCTTTCTACCAGACAGAATTATACATCTAGCCAACTGGGCTGTCTTACACTTTTACACAGACTGATTTAATGTTAACTTTTGAAAACCACTGAAAATCTGTGTATTTAAATGGTGTCATAGGGCGAAGGAGGATGTA
This sequence comes from Acipenser ruthenus, assembly GCF_902713425.1. NCBI lineage: Eukaryota > Metazoa > Chordata > Actinopteri > Acipenseriformes > Acipenseridae > Acipenser > Acipenser ruthenus. Next base: position 4,657,171 of record NC_081219.1, read on the forward strand.
ACTGATATGCATGTGTATTGTGTTTGCTATGGAGGGTGTAACTGATATGCATGTGTATTGTGTTTGCAATGGAGGGTGTAACTGATATGCATGTGTATTGTGTTTGCAATGGAGGGTGTAACTGATATGCATGTGTATTGTGTTTGCAATGGAGGGTGTAACTGATATGCATGTGTATTGTGTTTGCTATGGAGGGTGTAACTGATATGCATGTGTATTGCATTTGTTATTTATTATTATTATTATTATTATTATTATTATTATTATTTATTTATTTCTTAGCATATGTGAAAGCTATAGCGAACGAAAGGGTGGGGCGGGGCTGGAGATGCCTAGTGAGTGCTTTGTTGATATGCAGGGCCTTTTAAACCCGTTTGACTGTGGAAAAAAATACTTTTAAACAGCGCGTCTAAAATTAACTGCGCTTGTGAAAATAAATTGGACCTGACGCGCCTGACACGCACTTAATAAATGGACTGCAAAGGGTTAAAGTTGCCTCTGCCTCGTTATTTCTCCCGCCCCCCCCATAAAAGCACATCCTATCCTGCCACACCGATTCCAGACCTGCTCTCTTATTTGTACATAGCGGTTATGGGGCGGGCCGGCGAGGTATGTAACTGATCTTGAAATAGTGGTGGTCAGCTAGTGAAAGGTCCCTACGTAATCACGTCACGTAGCCTAGTGTAAACGGTTCACTTTTGCTCCAGTAATGTGAATGTCTCTGCGTTGTGTTTTATTTATTATTCTCGCTTCTGCTACTCTGTCCCCCTATCCTTATCATACACGGACGACACAATTCAGGTACGGCAGGCAGTTTATTGTGGTTATTGCTGTTAAAATAAAAACAGATTTCAGTTTCAGGCAGCAATGTACGTTTCCTTAAATCCCCTCTTTCCATTCAAGCAGTGACTGGACACAGTAGACAGTACAATTATAACATGCATTTGCAGAAAAACAAAATTGAACAAAACCCTGCTTACATGCTATCGCTGTATAGTCTACTAGATCCTACCGTTAAACCCTAATATAAAAACATTCAACACAATTATGTACAACTGATAAAAGGGAGGACAACATACCTGTTAAAATAAAAACAGATTTCAGTTTCAGGCAGCAATGTACGTTTCCTTAAATCCCTAAACAAAATAAAATAGATTCACCCGATATGCAATTCAGGTTAGGTCAGATCCCCGGGTGACAGCGTACAGTATACAAGCAACCACGTGTAACTACAGTAATCACAAATGCAACAAAAATATATGTATTAAAAACATATAGCGCACTTATATGGGAATAAAACGTTACAGGTAGAAGTTATTTTCAGTTTGTTAAAATTACAAAACTATTGGAGTACTTTTATCTTGATAAAACTAAAGATTATGATTGGAGGGAACGTCATGATGCTTACCCTCTTTCCATTCAAGCAGTGACTGGGAAGAGGTAACCCGAAACCGGAACTATTTAAAAGGGCATTGTGCACTCCCTTTGTCTCACCACAAGGTGTCAGAACAGTTAACCTCATTATCACAGTTGACTTTTGGTGAAATTAAACTGGTAGAATTAAACTCTGTATTAAACCTGTTACACTCACCCCCCTTAAATTACACCAAAATCAATACATTGTAAGGAAAAAAAAAAAAAGTAGCCACCCATTAGAATTCAAACACTCAAGAATCATCAGGCCCAAGTCAGACACATATGAAAATACACATACATCTTAAGTCAGCATTTTGCTACCTAACAGAAGGCTTGGAGAAAAAAATTGAGGTTGATCAAGTCTCAAATCTCCTAGACTAATATGATGCCTAGTACACCACAAACACCTTGGCCAATAGACATGCAGTAAATAAAACAGGAATTCCATAGCATCTAAGCTTAACATCAGGGTGGTAAAGAACAAAACATGTATATATAATAATATAGATACATCTGATACAAGAAAATTACCAACATCTCCCGTCAGTCATTAAAACGAAGTGAAGGATTACACACTAGGGAGCAGATTCTGATCGTGTTGCAAAGTCATGTGCTCAATTAACCTGTTCACTGATCGAACAATTCTACCAAATCTAGTTCAGACAGGTTCAAGGCCAGAGACAGAGCCCTGAATACTAGTGCAACAAGTGGGGGAGCTAGTGCTGTGAGGGAAAGTGGGAGGAGCAGATGAGACATCAGTGCCTGGATTGCTACATGCATTTGAGCTTTCATCTAATTGTGCCAGGTTCTCAGTAGTTAAGGCAGAAACAGAATTGGAATCCAAGTCTTGTAATGTTTAAGATCCGCCGGTATTGTTGCAAGTCGAGTTGTCAAAAACCCAGGAGCGGACGCGATCATCAACACTTGCTTTCTCGACAAGGACAACAGACTCTGAAGGCAGCGAATCTTGTAATGAACTGTCTTCCATCTCACTAAGGAAATCTGTGGAAGGGTTATCGTCAGGCATATGGAGAGGCAAGAAGTTGGCTTGGAGCAGCAGGTTTCTGTGCACTACTCTGGTGTTCCCAGACTGATCTTGGATCTTATAAATGTGGATTGAAGGATCCGTGTCTAACACAGTGTACACTGTTGGTTCCCATTTATCTGCCAGTTTTCATTTGCCTTGTTCCCCTTTATTGGCTAAGAGGACTCTGTCTCCCACGGAGAGAGGCGAACCTTTTCATTTCTTGTTATACTCCTTGGCTTGATGGGTCTGTTCTTTAGCAGAGTGTTGCTGAGCTAGAGACATGGCTTCTTTGAGATCACTAATGAGAGACAGGACATAAGAATTGTAATCACACACTGCACTGTCATTCAAGACATTTTTGAACATCAAATCAACTGGCAACCTGGGTACCCTACCAAACATGAGAAAGAAAGGTGCAAACCCAGTTGTCTCATGGGCCGTGCAGTTATATACAAATGTCATTGACTGGATCAGTTGAGGCCATTGGTGCTTTGCTTTAGGTGGCAACGATCTGAGCATGTTCCCCAACGTTCTATTGAATCTTTCAGTACCGCCATTACCCATTGGATGGTATGCGGTGGTATGGGATTTGCTAACTCCAGCTAACTCAAGTAGTTCGGCTATTAAGGTGCTTTCGAAATTCGCTCCTTGATCGGAGTGAATCCGCTCAGGAAAGCCGTACACACAAAATAAATTGTCCCATAGTTTCTTTGCAACTTGCTTGGCAGTCTGGTCTTTGCAAGGAAAGGCATGAGCCAGCTTTGTGAAGTGGTCTGTTACCACAAGAACGTCGACTGACTTGTTTTTATTGTCTTCAGCTGACCAGAAGTCGATGCATACAAGCTCAAGTGCAGCAGTGGTCCTAATGTTTTCTAAGGGGGCTCTTGCAGCAGGTTCGGGGATCTTGGCAAAGACGCATCTGTGACAGCATCGCACGTGTTCTCGAATGTCTTTTAAATCTCAGGCCAAAAGAATCGTTGACGAGCGAGATATAATGTTCGAGCTTGCCCCTGATGACCTGCCAGGTCATGTACTCTAGTTAAAGCCTCATTTCGCAAGACCTCAGGGACGATCTATTGGAACCTTTTCTTCTTTGTGAGTGAGAAACCCTATATAAGATGCCATTCTGCAGCACAAGTTTCTCCCACTGTTTAACAAGTTTCAAGGCATGGTTTGGTATTCCAAACCGCTCTCTCCTGGAAGGCCGTCTTCTCCTCTCCACATACGTGATGATCCTAGAGATAGTAGCGTCCTGTCTTTGGTGAATTTGTAGGTCATGTAGGGACAAGGTGGGTAGAGTATCTTGACCTGAAGGCACCAGCTGCTGAACATGTTGTGCAAGGCCGACAGCTCTCTGCTTGGAAGCAACGTCCCATTCCACATGCATATCTAGAACTGCAGACACTTCTTCCATCGACAGTAACCCTTGTACTGAATGCAGTGGCTGAGTGGAAGCACCACCTGATAGATGGGGAAAACTGGGGTTTAGTACCTCCTGTTGATGGCAACTCCACCGAAACACATCCTGTATTTCAATAGCTGCAACTTCTTGAGCTCCCTCCATCAACTTAGTATAAGGCACAGACAGCAATCTCTGATCAAGAGGCTTCACGAAAGGCTCCCTACTCAAAGCGTCCGCCACGATATTCAACCTGCCTGGAATGTGCTTAATATCGAAAGTATAAGGGGCAAGTTTAGCGACCCAACGCTGTTCACAAGCATCTAATTTTGGCTTGGTCATAATATAGGTCAGTGGATTATTATCAGTCCACACAGTAAATCTGTGGCCTTTAAGCCAATGGCTAAATTTGTCACAGACTGACCATTTCAATGCGAGAAATTCTAGCTTGACTGCGGCTCAATGATTTGCTTGCAAAAGCAACTGGTCTTGCTTTGTCCTCTCCGACTGGGATTGTGACAGCACAACTCCAAGACCATCAAGTGAGGCATCGATTGACAGGACGAATGGTATGTCAAAGTCAGGGTGTGCTAAAATAGCACTGTTTAGAAGAGCATCCTTCAATTTCGCAAAGGCAACGTCACAAGGGGTGGTCCAATCCTGTGGGGACAGTTTTCGAAAAGCACCAGGCTTTCCCAGGCCTTTGGCTGTCTGGCATTTCCGCTTCTGACCTGCAGTGAGACCGAAGAGAGGCTTGGCAATAGAAGAACAGCCTGGTATGAAGTGCTGATAATAGAGGACCATGCCGAGGAACGACCGGACCTTCTTTTGAGATGGTGTACAGCCGTCATCATTCATAAGATCCTCTTTCCTTATGTCCGAAATGGCCTTTATCTTGTCTTGATCAGCCCCAACACTGTTGTGGTCAATGACATGACCTTAAAAACTTGACAGTCTTGCGCAAAAGATGACACTTTTTCTGAGCAAGTTTCAAGTTGTTAGCTCGGAGACGACTGAACAGTATCTCAAGGCGTTTCAGAGCCTCCTCTTCGGATGGTGCGAACACAAGCAAATCGTCAAGATAACAAAGGAGACTAGAAAAATTTAAGTCATCAAAAATACTCAACATCATGCGCATAAAAGATGCAGGGCTGTTACATAACCCTTGGGGTAAGCGATTATACTCGTGCAGCCCCAGTGGAGTAGTGAATGCAGTAAATTTTCTGTCCGCCTCATGTAGAGGGATGTTATAAAACCCTGAAGTCAGGTCCATTGTGCTAAAGAAAACGTTTCCTCCCAATGCTGCAAGACAATCGGCTTGATGAGGTAGGGGGAGTGCGTCCTTGAAGGTCCTGGTGTTCAGCCATCTAAAATCTGTGCAAATCCTAAGATCCCTATTTTTCTTCCAAACCATGACTAAAGGAGAGGCATATTCACTAACAGACTTGCTGATAATCCCCTTCTCCTCCATTTCTGTCAGGACCTTTCGTAACTCCTGGTAATGTGCAGGCGGGATTCTACGATAAGGAAGTCGAAATGGACGCTCATCAGAAGTGGATCCTGTGCACACAGCCTTTAGCCTCACCACAGTTTTCCTCTCGAAAAAATGTCTTGGTACTCCACTAATAAGTGTGCCAATTTATTCTTCCAGACGGGTGAGGTCTGACAAGCTTCAATGTCGATATCACCTAATCCTGCGTCCTGTAAAATCGTCACATGATCTGTAGCTGCAGAGCGTACTGTATGGTTTTCAGAAGCTTGAGAGGCACACTTATATTGACTAACTCCTTGATCAATGTTCAGGTCTTCAACAGCAAGACTGGAAAAGATGTCCGCCAGTTTACAGTTGCGCTTTAAAGTTATAGCTTTCATGGAAGGGTTGATAATCTTCATTGGAACCCATCGGTCTCCCCACATGGGTGTGACCACTCTTCCTACTAGAATGTTTTTCGGCGAAGTTTTAGATGTGGTTGGCTCAACAATCACCGTGCTCCCTGGAGACACACAAGCAGAACTAGGCAACTTCCCCCACACCAGATATTCACGCTTTAGTAACAGAGGGACAGCCTCATTTAGTTTGACTGTTCCAATCTTCACAGATACACCATCGCCTTTCCACTGAACAACGTTTGATAACATCTCTAGGAAATGTTCACCATCAGAGTTGTTGCTCTTTGAAGAAATCAGCTCCCAGTAACTGTCTGTAGATCTCATAGTTTGTAATATGTGCTTGATAACATTAGAACCTACAATTAATTCATCATGCTGTCCAGGTACAACCAAGGTAGGAACCACCATTTTTAGACCATAAACCTCAAGCTGTAACTCATAGATACATTTTGGGTGAGTTGTCAGGCCTCCACAGCCAACTAGCACCAGATTGTCAGGTGCGGCTTGCTTCGGAGAAAGCACACCAGCCGATAGTAATTTCAACTCTCCTGCTTCGCTCAAGGTGCACGCCATGGAACCAGAATCAAGCATGGCCTTCAACTCGACAAGATCACAAACAGTAACAGATGTGTAAAACAGGTCACTAAACTTTTTAAGTCTCTGTGATCCTACAAAAATGGCTTTCTGACCCTGTGGTAACGTTTCACAATGTTGCATGAACATAGCTTCCAGGTCTTTATCCACACTGAGGGTTTGTTGTACAATGCCCATACTTCCCCTCTCGCTATATGGGATCTCTAGTTTAAATGACTTGTATGGGGCTGGGTCCCAGGCGGCCCAGGCCTGGAACGGGCAGCACAGTCCCTTTTGATGTGACCATGTGCAAAGCATTGGAGGCACAAATTGTCTCGCATGCAGTGAGCATGAGTGGAGTCTGTAGAAGAGCCACAAACCTTGCATGCTCCACCATGGTAAACATGAGATCTAGAAAGATTTTGAACCAGGCTTTGGTTATGTGGAAAAGTGGTGGTTTGCGTGTTCAGTGACAGAACTCTGTCCAGCATTCCTATCATTTTGTGAAGGCTTGGTTCCTCCAAAGTTGGTGTACTCGCAGGTGATGGTGTTAGGGAAAGCTGATCAACCTGAGTGCACGCTACCTGCAACTCGTGAGATGTCTGTGTGCAAGCAGTAACGGATCTAGACATCAAATTCACAGGCTGATTTGCATTCCTTCTTGCTTTCTGATTTCTTTGAAAATCGTCGAGACGCTCCTGAACCTCACGGCTGTCCACTTCTCAGCAGATTTAAGTTTAAATACTCTCCCAAGGCCAGAGTCTGGGCAATGTTTTATAAACATCATAACCACTTCCAAACTGGGATTTTCAATCTTCCTCCCCTGCCGACGTAAACATTCGTCTGCCACATCAACTGCTTTGTTCAAACGAATCCAGAAATCCATTGCATCTTCGCCAGTCCTGGGAACCGTGTTGTAGAAATCAGCCAGTGGCATACAGGAGTAAGTTAATTCACTGAAGTTTTGTTTCAGAATGTCAAACACAATTGATGGGTCTTGCTTGGGGTCCAGCGTTGGGTTGCTACGCAAGGTAACTTTAACTATGTCCTTAGCTTTGCTCATCAGCTTGCCTAATATCTCTTCATATTGCTCATGGGTAGGGTAACAGAAGCATTATGTGTGCTTAATCTGACTGCAATGGAATCACCTATCTGGTGTGCTAACCAGGTGATAAGATCACCCAAAGCCTCAATTGTAACATCTTGGTGTCTGGGTGCAGATGGTGCAGGTGCGATGGGAGTAGAACTAAAGCCAGGTGAGTGTAAGGGAAACAACCCTGGGGAGCTGTGTACATTTGTATCATTATTTGCAAGGAATTTACCCCTACCAATGTCACATTTTTTTCTATGAGATACAGAACCGCTAACTCCAACAGAAAACCCACAATCTGAGTCATGTCCTGAAGCCATTGTAAATCAAATGCAGTATCTATAAAGAAGACCTTTAGGGATTTTTTTGTTTGTTTTTATGAATGATTTAAAAAAAAAAAAGGTATATAGATATACACACAATTACAAAAAGCACTATTGAAATAGTAAGAAAAAAATATTTATATTAAAAAATATATACAAATAAACAGTACAGTGCCAATAATATACAATTGCACTGCAGTCGAATCAGAATTGCATCAGAACAGGCGCGAGTCATGTGATCCGAGTACCTTACTGTCATGGAGACAGGCAGCAGACAGCGTTGCAATCCACCGGCGATCACACGAGAGTTGGTCGGTTGATCCAAAAAGAGTCACGGCACCACTGTAACCGGTTCACTTTTGCTCCGGTAATGTGAATGTTTCTGCGTTGTGTTTAATTTATTATTCTCGCTTCTGCTACTCTGTCCCCCTATCCTTATCATACACGGACGACACAATTCAGGTACGGCAGGCAGTTTATTGTGGTTCTTGCTGTTAAAATAAAAACAGATTTCAGTTTCAGGCAGCAATGTACGTTTCCTTAAATCCCCTCTTTCCATTCAAGCAGTGACTGGACACAGTAGACAGTACAATTATAACATGCATTTGCAGAAAAACAAAATTGAACAAAACCCTGCTTACATGCTATCGCTGTATAGTCTACTAGATCCTACCGTTAAACCCTAATATAAAAACATTCAAAACAATTATGTACAACTGATAAAAGGGAGGACAACATACCTGTTAAAATAAAAACAGATTTCAGTTTCAGGCAGCAATGTACGTTTCCTTAAATCCCTAAACAAAATAAAATAGATTCACCCGATATGCAATTCAGGTTAGGTCAGATCCCCGGGTGACAGCGTACAGTATACAAGCAACCACGTGTAACTACAGTAATCACAAATGCAACAAAAAATATGTGTATTAAAAACATATAGCGCACTTATATGGGAATAAAACGTTACAGGTAGAAGCTATTTTCAGTTTGTTAAAATTACAAAACTATTGGAGTACTTTTATCTTGATAAAACTAAAGATTATGATTGGAGGGAACGTCATGATGCTTACCCTCTTTCCATTCAAGCAGTGACTGGGAAGAGGTAACCCGAAACCGGAACTATTTAAAAGGGCATTGTGCACTCCCTTTGTCTCACCACAAGGTGTCAGAACAGTTAACCTCATTATCACAGTTGACTTTTGGTGAAATTAAACTGGTAGAATTAAACTCTGTATTAAACCTGTTACACTAGGCTCGTCGTCGCTACTGAATTTGAAACGTGTCGTGGGAAAGGAAAGCCAAATCAAAAATGAGGGGCAAACTGCTCCTGATGGCGATGCCTTTTAATGAATATTTTATTGTAAATATATAAATAAAATTCAGTTATAAATGTAATTACAAAGAAAATTCAGTACATTTACCATGTATAGCATTCTGCCTTTCCCCCTTTTTCTTTTGCAATCCACACAATTTAGAAGTATAGTGACATCAAACATTACCCTACATAAAACAAAGTTTGAAACCCCCTTTGTAGTGTTCTCTCTTGATTTTACACAAACTGAAACAGTTGCTCTATATACGACTTATTAAATGTTTAACATTTCTCATAAATTACAACAAAAGGTGAAAATGCTCCTGTAATTTATGAGAAAATAGTAGGCTACCCTTATAGTAGGCTATAACCAAAATATCAGTTAATTAAGATTCTTATGGGGTAAAACAAATCAAGCTGTACAAATAGTATAGTATTCAAGTACACCGGTCAAATATTCTGGTTAGATTTTCACCCGAGAATACTTTCGGAATAATTCTTTTTTGTGAATAATAAACTGGTGGGAAGTGATGGACAGTAGACTGCTGTTTAGTAAACTGGGGTTATTCGCTAGATGTGATACGTCATCGTATAAGTAAAATTGCATACATTTGTAAAGTAAAATCAGGGAGAAGAGTGGAAACGGTCTGTCGCATTATTTTTCTAGCGTATTTCAGTTTTCAATGCAAATAATTTTAGCTCCGCCCACAACGTCATCATGTCGGCCAGTTTGTCCGCTAGAAATCGATTTGAATGGGGCTCCCAAGTGGCGCATCCAGTAAAGGCGCTCCACGTGAAGTGCAGGATGCGCTCTGTAGTCTGGACGTCACGAGTTCGAGTCCAGGCTATTCCACAGCCGACCGAGGATGGGAGCTTCCAGGGGGCGGCGCTCAATTGGCCGAGCGTCGCCCGGGGGGAGGGAGGGGTTAGGTCGGCCAGGGTGTCCTCGGCTCACCGCGCACCAGCGACCCCTGTAGTCTGGCCGGGTGCCTGCGGGCTTGCCTGTAAACTGCCCGAAGGCTGCATTGTCCTCCGACGCTGTAGCTCTTGGGTGGCTGCATGGTGAGTCTGCAGTGTGAAAAAAAGCGGTCGGCTGACGGCACACGCTTCGGAGGACAGTGTGTGTTCGTCTTCGCCCTCAGCGCAGGAGTGGTAGCGGTGAGCTGAGCTTAAAAAAATAATTGGCCATTCTGAAATTGGGAGAAAATAATAAAAATAATTGGCAACGACTAAATTTACAGAAAAAAAAAGAAATTGATTTGAATGGAAAACCCAATTTTAGGTTGATTATACGCATTACTTTTGTCGAATTTCAAAAGCACATAAGATGTTATTCGCTTCGATATCTTAATGGAAACATAGCCAATGTCATTGAAGTTTCTCAAACCACGGAATTACCATGTACACTGACTTGGCCATGCTGCAGGGCGAGTACATCCTTTTTCAGTGTGCTGCTGCAAAGATGAATTCCCGTCTTTCTGCTTCATAAGTAAAAGTTTGCAAGATTTGCACTGTACAAATCCACTTGAACTTTTACTATCACGGAAAACAACAATGTCAATGTTTTCCCTTTCCAGCAACAGAACTTTCCACTGCTAAACATTCTCCAATAGACAGCTTTCTTTTTATATCAACAGCCTCCATATTAATAATGTAGAATCACTTTTTGGCTGTATTTCTTACGTAACATAAACACAAGAACACAGAAACACCTCTATCGTGAGATCCATGATAAGTAATTTTAGGAGGCATTTGCATTTGCAACAGGAAGAAAACACTCGCTAAAATCTAATAATGTATTTATTTATAAAACACTGAGCCGGTCCAGCCCGACCCGAGCCCGAGTGCTTGACACAGAATATACACGGGTTTGGGTCGGGTAGCCAGGCTTTAACGTGCTGTTTTAAAGCAGTACAAGTAGCAATTATTTGAATCTTTCACTTACGTTCCTTCTCTGAACAAAACCCAGCCTCGAGTGAGCGATCCGTGCCTCTTTATATACAGCTGTGCTGGGACTCAATTACTAATCAATCATTCAATCTGGCCCCCGTATAGTCTGCATGTGAACTAATTCCCCGTGCCCAAATACCACCCAAATACAAATATACCCTTTAAGTCACCCGTGCTACATAACCCAAACTTTACAAAATAAACCAAATACACCCAGGAGCGGGGGATACCCTGTCACACTGCCCTTTTTAAATCATGTTCTCCATTGTAGTGATTCAGTAGCTACTTGTATCTGTTTTTGGGCGTATTTTCATCCGGTCAGTATAACAGTCAGTTTTTTTCAATGGGCCTCTTTGGATAATGTAATTCCTAGCATCACACTGAATTGGTTATAATCGGCGACATATCAGGCATATCAGAATGTACGGCATAACGGTGTCTGTATAGCAAGGGACTCCTGTAGTAAAAGGTGCTGGACGCGAGTGAGAGGTTAAGACATGAGGCAGCAGTGTGGAGTAGTGGTTGGGGCTCTGGACTCTTGACCGGAGAGTCGTTGGTGCAATCCCAGGTGTGGGACATTGCTGCTGTACCCTTGAGCAAGGTACTTTACCTAGATTGCTCCCGTAAAAATCCAACTGTATAAATGGGTAATTGTATGTAAAAATAATGTGATATCTTGTAACAATTGTAAGTCGCCCTGGATAAGGGCGTCTGCTAAGAAATAAATAAAATAAATAAGAAAACCTGCTCTCAGCTGAAAAAATATGTCAGGAGATAGCTGATTGGGTTAATGCGGGTGGTCCTGAAAAGGGGAGATCAGATCATATACTGGCAGAAGCGCTGGCAAGATGAACGTCAGATTGGAAACAAATCTGCAGGATCTTCTCTCTTCTGGATCATGCTCTTCTGGATCATGCTCTTCTAGATCATGCTGCCTCCTCTTGATGTGCAGTCCACGCCAGGCTTCGGTGTGCTTGTATTTTCTTAGAGCAATGAATACCAGCAAGTAGACTATCCTGTTCAGACAAGTTAACAATGCAATTTAATGTATGCATTTCAAATAACAAAATACTTAAATTACATAATTATTATATAATTAAACATAGAAGCTTTTTTATTATTACTATTGGCTTAAATACATGTTCCTAAATGCAGACATTATGCTAGGAAATTATACCGTTAAGACATATCTCATTCTCCGCCTGGTCTGAGGCACATGCTAATTATGATGCTGGTAAGGGTCAATTAATGGCACAATACAAATTTATGAATCAGACGAATAATATGCTAATGAGAAAATTGGTCTCTAAGGGCACGTTATTCTAACGTCGCAATGAGTGATGTTTTTTTGACAGTAAATGGCGTTTGCATCACCTGATGAAATGCTGTCATGTTTAAAACTATTACTGGCACGATAAAGGAGACGCTGAGTTTTATGCATATGGGCAGGGCTAGAAGTTAACTTTTTAAGGCAGTAGTGAGGATTTGCTACCTGCCTGGAAAGTAGGTAGCAAAATGGTCTTATTCTGTAGTGGTTTATTTGACTGATAATTAGAAAAATAACAATTTAACAATTTTACTTGTGGTCTATAACATAAACTTCATACCTTGCAATTGTATCCACGTTGTTCTAGTATTTGTACCAATACGATTAGCATTGTGGGCCTCGCACGTGTCTACATGGGGCGGCACAAACCCCAGTCATCTAAAAATCGATTAGCAATGGTTTCCCGCTGTATGAGAGATACTAATAATGTACGTGTTTAAAAAAACTAATACCAGTAATTATGTATGTGTTCACTTAGGGGTGGTCATATAAACTGCAGCGTAGGGTATCAGAAAAAAAATGCTACTGCATAAAAAAACTAGTAGCAAATTAAGAATTTTGGGTCTCAGAATGCTACCAAATATACATTAAATTCGAGCCTTGCATATGGGCTTATGCAATATGTTATAACCTTACTGCACTGGAAGGGCACTTTCTGATGTAGTTTAAAATATTGTAGCACTGCATGGAAATGAATAGAGTCACACAGGTTTCTCAGGTTCTTGAATGCAGCACTTTATTAAGCCTGGTGCAGCTACAGCTGAGCAGTGCAGTGCTACTCAGACTGTGACAGCTCCCCGGCGACTGTGCGGAGCTGCACCATCACTGGCTCAAGCTGGACCCGCCCCTGGATCACATTGGGTTGCGTCAGCATCACCGTCGATCCCGTGTTGACAAATTCTGTGTATGGAAACCCCCTCCACTCAGACCGGGACGTGGCAGAAGCCCCCACAGAGGTCCTCCCCACAACAGCGGCGGACCCTGTTTAAACTGTGGTGCTGTCAGCTACTTCTGGGGGAATGGAGCCCCACTCCCCCGACTGCACTGTCGTGCTCCCCTGGCTGGCAGTGGCGTGCTTGTGGGTGGCGGGGTGGCAGTTGCTGGGCATTGGCGCTGCAGGTGTGTGCGGGGACCAGCCGCCCGGGGTCCTGTGTGGACTACGAGTTCCGGGAGCCAGGTGGGGGTGACCCAGCAGGCTTCAGTCTCTTCGCTGGGCAGGACCTGGCGCACTGTGGGTTGGTGTCCTGGTTGATGTGGCAGGGGCTCCTCATCCTGGAGCATGGCCTCTATTGCCACAGCCTGGTTCACCACCCATGGGCCAGTGAGGCGGACCTGGTGTCGCAGTGGCATTGGTTGCAGGCTGTGCATAAGGGCGTCCAGGGCTATCTGTCTACCGAAGTTGTCGGGCTCTACGCTGTACGCCCGTCTCGCCAGGCATGTGGTGTCCACGGCCAGGGCTCCCAGCTTCTCTCCCGGTACTCTCCTCCAGTGATGGAGCTGGTCCTGCAAGCACAGGTAGGAGTCGCAATTCCTAAAACTCCGTTTTAGAGCCTTTGTCAGTGCCATGCAGTCGACCCTCTCCTCCCAGCTCAGGTCCAACAGCACTAACAGAGGCTAACCCCTCCAGGGCATGGGACAAGTAGGTAGCCTTCCTGCTTTGGTGTTGGACCTTGGGGTGGGGCGGGCTGTCGGTTCGCTGCGGGCGGCAGTATCTTGCTCTCCTCTGCCCTGCTCTGCGGTGTCCTCTCTTTTATAAGGTATGATGAGAATTTTTTTTGCTGCTGGCTGTTTGTTTGACCTTGTATAATTTCTTGTATGTTTTCAGGTTTGCAGACTTATTGGAACTAGTGCATCCTGGGAACACAGAAACATTTCTGAAGGTTAGTCTTAATGTTTTTAGGATTGTTGAAGCTCTGCTCTTAGGAATGAATAGATTTTTAGTATTTGCAGGATTGTTAAAGCTCTGCTCTCAGGAATGAATAGATTTTTAATGTTTGCAGGATTGTTGAAGCTCTGCTCTTAGGAATGAATAGATTTTTTAACAATCTGCCACAACACTTTTAATAGTCGGGTCACCAGCTAGAGTCAGGACCCTTCTGACTCTGTGACTACTGCCACCGAACGCTGGACAATACTAGAGTCAGGTCTGCTGTTGTGTAAGGCAGGTGGGGATGTAGTGTCAGCCATTATTGGGAATGGAACAGTAAGGGAGGGATGTAATGCTAATGAGAGGCAGGAGTGCTGTGTTTTTATAGGGGGTTGTGGATTAGGGGTGCTGGGGCTCAGGGCACAGCATATACGCTGTATGTGAGGCACCAAAAACCAAACTAACTGTAGGGTGTTATTGCACACCCAACATGTTCAAACTTCACTATGCAGTTGTTTCATTGATTTTATTCATATACTAATAGTACCACAACACCCACAATGCTTTATGTACTGGTTCATGTATTATAAATGGTCACATTTCAGATTTGGTTAAACACTGTGACTTGTTTACTTTTTAGTAATTATAAGCTTCTTTCTTTGCAGATTCCCAGCTTTCACAGACAGTCCTCCAGACTCCTGATGGAGTTTTTGAATATGTAAATGTTTCCCTGGATTTCAGGCATGCAGAGAGATACTGCAGACAACAGTTTAGCCTGTTGCCCAATGATACCTCACAGGATGATCTGGAATCTACAAAGAAATTGCTACTGGTCATGGGGGTCAGTGATCCAATATGGTTAAGGGACTCGAGCGCTCATAGATGGGGACACCCATGGTTTACTGCAGGGCAGAACAGTAAGTATGTCGAACAATGTGTTGTGTGGTAATATGTCAGTCTGCTATTGTAGCATGCAGTATATGGGCATTCTAGAGTGGATTCAACAAAAGCTTAAGAGATACAGTAATAGACAAAATAATTTGCTAACCTCATTAGCAACATTCTTGCCTTATTGTGCTGTAGCTTTATTTTACCCTTTGAACCAGGAGAAGCCAGTTTATCCTCCCACCACATTAGTTTACCCTCTGTTGAGTGGGTTAAAATCAGCATGTATCTTACACAGAATATTCTGTATTTGTGTAATACAGTCAGCACCGCCTGATCGGGATACTGATAATTGGGATTTCTGCTTAATTGGGACGTCACTTTGTTTAATTAGGGTACAGTATTTTCAAATGATGAATGGAGATCACTTTTCAGAGCACAGTACAGTGAGTACATATTTACCCTGTGACTTGCGTAAATTGTGTAAACCACATTGAACTCTTGAAGGAGCTGGTGTCTCCTGTTGCAAAGAAAGTTGTCAAGATCACTGGTGCCTGGCCTTGTGATAAGATGTGATTTCATTCTTTTCCATTTCATTTAGCAATAAAAAACAGCGATTCATTTTGTTTAGGAATAAAAAAAACAATTGACTCGTATCTCTAATTATGTATTTAACATTTAATCATAATGTGATGTGGTTTTATTCTTTTTATTTTTATTTAGAAAGAAAAAAGGGTGACAAATTTCGTCTCATTTAATTGGGACAGCCGCTTATTCAGGATATTTTTACTTCCCACTAGGCGTCTCATTAAAGCAGCGCTGACTGTTTATACAAGAATATTTAAATAATCTAGCACATTTGTACATAATTTCCAGGTGATGCAAGATGTGGAGCTTTAAGGAAAGATTCTTTTAGCTGTTTAATTTAGATTTAAACATAGTCTTTTTCACAATTTGTGTTATTTTCACTTGAATGAGGTCTTCCTCATTCATGAAATAAATACTTCCTGAACTTTCCTAGAGTATCCTCTTCAGTACTGCATGTGTTTTTCATGTTTCCAGGCCCTCTTCTGCTACCCATTTTTATGTTCCAAGAGATAACACACACCAAGTATGCCAAGGTTGAGCTCCACTTTCCTGTGTTGTCTGAGATCACTGTCTGTGCATGGGTGCAATGGGACAACAAAAGCCAGGGAGTTTCCACCATCTTCTCCTATGCAGAACCTTTCTTTATCAATGCGTTTCAACTGCGAGGGCAAACGGACGAACATGGCAACATAAACATGGCTTTAATTGTGCATGGACATCACACGCCCTACAAAACACTGCTCAGAAATGATGGGGAGTGGCATCACCTCTGTGTCACCTGGCAAAAAGCTAAGGGGATCTGGGCAATCTATATTGATAGGGAGAAGGGAAACTCTGGCAGTGGTCTCTATGCAAGCAACGATATTAATGGTGATGGCATATTTATCATTGGACAAGACCAAGACACTCTGGGAGGAACTTTTAATGAGGCTTTCTGTGGTAACATCACAGCGTTGAATATCTGGAACAAGTCCCTGAGTGAAGAGCAAGTGGCAGGGGTCAGTCCCTGCTCAATGATCAAGCAGAACCAGCTGTTCCATTGGGATGTAACCAAGATAACTATTGAGGCAACAGTTGGGCGGTCTTTGATGAAGTTCATGTGCCCAGGTAAGGTTCTATAAAATAATTTTTTGGAATTATATACATGTATAAAACAGTAGGATGTTCTGGAGAGATGTCTTGTGGCTTGCGTGAATAGACTGAAGTTTTCTCTCTATAGCTATGTGGATATTGAGAGAGAGAGGAGGTGAGGCCAGCAGAGTTGAAATGTCACATAATTATGAATAAGGAAATAATGTTCAATGCCCAGCAGTTAAGATTCTTCTACCAAGCTGAAAGCCCAGCAAAAGAGCCCAGCACCACTCAGAACAATTGCGAACATCAGATAGATCTGGGAAAGTCAATAAAATAGAACTGGTGTCTTTGTACATAACACATTTTTTTAGATACAGCTATAGGACTGATTATCCAATTAAATGTGGTAATGGGTTTGAGAGTGCTGGAAGCTGTTCATTGTTAATCAGTATGTCTTTATTTTATTTTAAAATATGTTGCCTTTGCATTTGCTGTAAAAGGTCCAATATCTTTCAAACCAGAATTTGTACAACCGTCCTCTACTACTGTACTCTGGCTAAAACACCACGCTCCACCGTGCAGAAATCCGACCACACCAGCTATTAAAGAGCAACTACAATGTAATGTTTCCCAATTTTACCCATGTTTAACAGCACAGGTTCTTTTATTGGAAAAGAGCACTACAAGAACCACAAGAGAAGCAGAGGAGAAGGAAAAATTGAGTTTTGCATTCACAACTGGAGATTATATCAAATTAATCATTTTCCAGGGCTTCATAAAGACAGAGGCATAGTAGTTAACACCAGCTACACAAATTACAGACAGCGTCGTTCACAAATCAGCATCACAGGCAGTAAAGCACTGAAGGGCACCTAAAGTTACATTACATTAGTGACTACAGCTCACCCCATTTTACACACAGAGTAGCAGTTTGTCAAAACCCCTACCACCGCGCTTACTTCCCAGCCCCAGCATCCATGCTTACACAAGCTGCTCGTTATCCTGAACGTCCTCCCAGCCCTCTCTCGTTCTTCTTAATCAAGCTTGATAAAGTATCCACCTACACACAATTGGACTAATTGATTAATTACACTGTATTGTCCTTACACTTGCTTTCAACACATACCAATATAAAAAAATCATAGTGCAATGAAAAACGAACCATCTTCAATAAAAGTAAATCAAGTGCAAAGAAAGCTTAACCCTGTTCGACAGGCTCAATGTGTTGTTTTTTTTGTTGCTAGGAGACTGTATGTGCTATGCACAAGGTAGAAACAGGAGGGGACCCCCACTTTATTGAATAGTGACCTGGAAAAAGGCTTTCTCAATGTTGCATTTAACCATTTAGGCGTAATTTGATTTTTTATAAATGATGCTTCTTGCACTTCCTTTCCCTATAAATTCCTCCCAGGTATTGTGTTTAAATTTGATACAGTACAGATTATTTACCACAAAAGTTTAAGGTTCTCAGAATTTAACTCATACATTTAAGGTAAGACTATTTGAACTGGACACGATGTAACATTCATAACTTATTGGGAATGTAAAGACATAATCACAGCATTGGCAAGCAAATATACATTA
Organism: Acipenser ruthenus; assembly: GCF_902713425.1. Classification (NCBI taxonomy): domain Eukaryota; kingdom Metazoa; phylum Chordata; class Actinopteri; order Acipenseriformes; family Acipenseridae; genus Acipenser; species Acipenser ruthenus. The sequence continues at coordinate 4,675,476 of NC_081219.1, forward strand.
TAGCAAGGATAAGTATTCTTGTCAGGCAGACTGAGGTACAGAGTGCTCAAGGACAGAGTTCTGGAGAATACACAATGCATGGCTGTTGAGATGTTAAATAAATGTAGTGCTGCTACTGTTTGAGATGAGCACAATCCTGCTTGGGTTCTGTCAGGCTGCAGAGAGATCAATCAGTTGCAATAGAATGTGGCTAAGCAGACCTCAGACACGAGCAAAAGAAAAATTAGACGTGCCTGTGGGACTGTCTCATTTTATGCATGCGCAATGCGCCAGGGGATACAGATTTCTGAGGGGATACAAGACCGGCAGTGTCACAGACACCTGAAGCACCTTTTAGACTGATAAACAGAGTCCTGAGCCACTAATCTAGCTTTGGGAGCCTGATCTGGGATTTACGGCCGCACTGACCACTTCAGTAGAGAAAACCGGTATGGAGCGCTGATGTTGAAGCCCAGTCCGAGTTTTTGGACTCGCCCCGCGGTACAGGGCTGAACCGGATATCAGACCGCTTTTTGCGGTCCAATATATATATCCCTATTAACCATGTTTTATTTTCTGTTTTAAATATTTTGTTATTAGATATTGGAATTTTGAAAATGTTGTAAAAGATTCTATCTGGCTTGGCATGCAGCAATAATATTTCTTCAATTGGATGGATGCTATTAGTGTGTAGGCTATATTGTGGTCATTTTGAGGACTTGAAAGAACGGAGTGCCTTAGGTCTTGTATTGTGCTTGACTGTGCGTGTCAAAGGATAACAGGGTGCCATCCGGAGATGTCCTGCAGTGTGTTGATGCCATGCTTTCTATTTTGTGGACGAAACAATTAGTGTATGCAAAATACAATTTATTTAAAATGTTTAAACAATTTTTAGGGGACCAGGAGATGTGAATAGTCAGATTATTTTCCCAAATGGTTTCATGTGGTGGGTACATTCCACATTCATATTTTTTAAAATGCAGTATTGTACCGATAGCCTTGCAGCCAAATAATATTTCTGAAGAAGAGGCAAGGATAGCCCTCCTAGTTTAAAGAGGGAGGGTCTATTTTTCTTTATTCTGGGCTGGGAACTTTCCAGAGAAAATCTACCCAACAGTGACAGCATAAGCTGCACTATTAATTCTAATGATTTCCATTACACAAGAGTAGGTGTTAAAACTTCATGCTGATTTGAACGCGGCTCTCGCCAAGATAAGCACCAACTAAGACGTAGCTTTACAGTAAACTAATGTGATCCATCTGTGTCTCCATCCATTTGCGCTTCCTTCCATAGGATGATGTACAGTGCCTTGCGAAAGCATTCGGCCCCCTTGAACTTTGCGACCTTTTGCCACATTTCAGGCTTCAAACATAAAGATATGAAACTGTAATTTTTTGTCAAGAATCAACAAGAAGTGGGACACAATCATGAAGTGGAACGAAATTTATTGGATATTTCAAACTTTTTTAACAAATAAAAAACTGAAAAATTGGGCGTGCAAAATTATTCAGCCCCCTTAAGTTAATACTTTGTAGCGCCACCTTTTGCTGCGATTACAGCTGTAAGTCGCTTGGGGTATGTCTCTATCAGTTTTGCACATCGAGAGACTGAAATTTTTGCCCATTCCTCCTTGCAAAACAGCTCAAGCTCAGTGAGGTTGGATGGAGAGCATTTGTGAACAGCAGTTTTCAGTTCTTTCCACAGATTCTCGATTGGATTCAGGTCTGGACTTTGACTTGGCCATTCTAACACCTGGATATGTTTATTTGTGAACCATTCCATTGTAGATTTTGCTTTATGTTTTGGATCATTGTCTTGTTGGAAGACAAATCTCCGTCCCAGTCTCAGGTCTTTTGCAGACTCCATCAGGTTTTCTTCCAGAATGGTCCTGTATTTGGCTCCATCCATCTTCCCATCAATTTTAACCATCTTCCCTGGCCCTGCTGAAGAAAAGCAGGCCCAAACCATGATGCTGCCACCACCATGTTTGACAGTGGGGATGGTGTGTTCAGGGTGATGAGCTGTGTTGCTTTTACGCCAAACATAACGTTTTGCATTGTTGCCAAAAAGTTCGATTTTGGTTTCATCTGACCAGAGCACCTTCTTCCACATCTTTGGTGTGTCTCCCAGGTGTCTTGTGGCAAACTGTAAACGACACTTTTTATGGATATCTTTAAGAAATGGCTTTCTTCTTGCCACTCTTCCATAAAGGCCAGATTTGTGCAGTATACGACTGATTGTTGTCCTATGGACAGAGTCTCCCACCTCAGCTGTAGATCTCTGCAGTTCATCCAGAGTGATCATGGGCCTCTTGGCTGCATCTCTGATCAGTCTTCTCCTTGTATGAGCTGAAAGTTTAGAGGGACGGCCAGGTCTTGGTAGATTTGCAGTGGTCTGATACTCCTTCCATTTCAATATTATCGCTTGCACAGTGCTCCTTGGGATGTTTAAAGCTTGGGAAATCTTTTTGTATCCAAATCCGGCTTTAAACTTCTCCACAACAGTATCTCGGACCTGCCTGGTGTGTTCCTTGTTCTTCATGATGCTCTCTGCGCTTTAAACGGACCTCTGAGACTATCACAGTGCAGGTGCATTTATACGGAGACTTGATTACACACAGGTGGATTCTATTTATCATCATTAGTCATTTAGGTCAACATTGGATCATTCAGAGATCCTCACTGAACTTCTGGAGAGAGTTTGCTGCACTGAAAGTAAAGGGGCTGAATAATTTTGCACGCCCAATTTTTCAGTTTTTTATTTGTTAAAAAAGTTTGAAATATCCAATAAATTTCGTTCCACTTCATGATTGTGTCCCACTTGTTGTTGATTCTTCACAAAAAATTACAGTTTCATATCTTTATGTTTGAAGCCTGAAATGTGGCAAAAGGTCGCAAAGTTCAAGGGGGCCGAATACTTTCGCAAGGCACTGTAGATATCCTTCTGTCTGGTGTTGTTGGCTGAAGTGTAATGCTGGCTCCAGGGATCAGCTTATTTACCTTCCTGGCGCATCAGCACACACAACGGCTGCGATGCTGGCTCCGGGGATCAACCACAGTGCGGTCCCCCCAGCGCATCAGCATGACAACCGTCTGGATTGACTAAGTAGGGTACATCTCTGGGGTCTTCAAGTGGGCACCTTCATTCCTCTGTGTTTCATCGACTAGCGCACGACACCACAAGAGGGCTCGACGGTGATTCTGGCGTCCCAGCATCACCCCTCTCCGTCCCCCACTCAACTCAGCCCAGCTTACTTACCCGTACATCAGCATTTCTTTCTTTCTATTGTGCTTGAGATCCCTATCCAGAATCTTTCCGTCTCAACCACAGCCAGTTGCTGCTCCTCTGCTGCTTCAGATAAGTTCTTCACTGTGCGACACAACTCTTGGCCACTGAATCCAACGTCTCTGAGAAACCAGGTTGTACAGTGTGCCACAAATCCTCTCCAACCCACCTCCACTGGGTAAACCCGGACTCTCCATCCTCGCTGTTCCGCTTCAGAGGCTAGTTGAGCTGGGGCTGCCTTGTGCCATGTAGGAGGAGTTGAACTGAGACCAAGACCTCCTCTTCCAGACTGAACTTTCCCTATGATATCACCAATTCGAAGGGCAGCCTTTGCATCCTCCACAGCTTTCTTTGCCGCCCACTTTCTTCCAGTTTTTAACACAGGTGCTGCCTCCCTTACACATTTGTCATGCGACTCTACTAACGTCATTTCCAGTCGGACCTTGGCGCACTTAAACTCCTCAGTTAGAGCGTAGACTGTTAGCTGCAGTTTTCCTTTACCATAAAGTCCCACTCTGCTGAGGCAGCGTGGAACTCCCAACCATTTCCTGGTGTATGAACTGATTAAAGCTTCCAGCTTCTCTACTGTTGTCAAAGAAACCTCGTACACAGTCAGTGGCCTCAGCAACCTTGGCAGTAGACCAAACTGAAAGCACCAGAGTTTTAGTTTGCCTGGTAAAGCGCTGCTGTCTATGCTCTTCAACCCTTCCACTGCTTGTTGTCTGACTTTTCCCACACAAACTGTGTCCTTTAGATCCCCGTCATACAATCTCCCAAGACTTTTCACTGGCTTCTCAGACACTGTTGGTATTGCCTCACCATTAATGAAGAATGTTTTATCTACTACTTTACCTTTAATTATGATGCTCCTTGATTTAGTGGGCTTGAATTGCATTTGTGCCCATTCAATGTTATTGGTTAATTTGCCCAATAACTGATTAGTGCAGGCTATTGTTGTAGTCATGGTTGTCATGTCATCAATGTATGCTCGAATTGGTGGTAGTCGCATTCCAGAAGCCAAGCGCTCTCCTCCCACTACCCATTTTGATGCCATAATGATCACTTCCATTGCCATGGTAAAAGCTAGTGGAGAAATGGTGCATCCTGCCATTATTCCAACTTCTAGGCATTGCCATGTAGTGCTGAATTTGAAGTTGAAAAACTAAATAAATAAAAAAAATTCTCCAAAGTAGGCTTTCACTAAATTTGTTATTGTCATCGGTACACTGAAAAAATCAAATGCTGCCCAAAGAAGTTCATGTGGCACTGAACCATATGCATTAGCCAAATCCAGGAATGTCACATGGAGCTTCTTCCTCTCCTTTTTAGCTGATTGAATTTGTTGCCAGATCACATTAATGTGTTCTAAGCATCCTGGGAAACCTGGAATGCCTGCTTTTTGTACTGAAGTGTCCATGAAGCAGTTCTTTAATAGGTAAGTTGACAATCTCTGAGCAATAATGCTGAAGAAAATCTTGCCTTCTGCGTTTAATAGGGAAATATGGCGAAACTGACTGATGCTTGTACAATCTTTTTCTTTAGGTATAAAGACTCCACCTGCTTGGCGCCATGCTCTTGGTACAACCTGTTTTTCCCATTCCACTTTCATCAATTTCCACAGGATTCCTAGAACTCCTGAAGCACTCTTGTACGGAACTCCATTAGGCCCTGGAGATGATGAAGCCTTTGCTTTTTTCACAGCTCGCTCTACTTCTTTCCACTTAGGTGCACAGTCCTTCATTTGGTATTCTGGTGGATTGAGAGGTGGGATGTTTGAAGGAATTGACATAGGCTCCTGCCTATCTGTATGTGTTTCCTCCAAATATCTCTCCAGCTCAAACTTAGATGCTTTTGTGCCATTCTTCTCACTGGTGAATAACTTCTTTTCAAATTTGAATGGGTCTTTATAAAAGTTAGTTCTCGCACGTTCCTTCTTTTTGTAGGGTTTCCGTAGGCGCTCAGCTCTGCGCAATGTTGCAAGCTTATCTTTTATGACCCTTTGTAAGATATTGAGTCCCTCCTTCTGACTTTGTTCTGCTCTTCTCCATTGCTTCCTCAGCTGTCTCCTTTCTCTAACTAAGCGTTCAATCTCCTGCTGCCGTCAAGACTTTCCAGGAATAGTTTGTAATTTTTCCTTCCTTTTTTCAACTCCAAACCTCTCGCTTCCATATGCTTAGATGATGTCCCCAAATTTATCCAGCTTCTTTTCAACTGTTCCACTTAACCTTTCCAATGCAAAGCAGAGATCTGTGTTTACTGTGTCCCACGCAGTTTTTTCATAAGCTCTTGGCCATTTAACTCCAGGCTTGTGTCTGTTGAGGTTCTTTTCTCTCTTATGCTGGTTTGTCTGACCGGGTTCACAAGGATCATTAGGTTCATCACTAACTGTGTCCATGCAAGTCCTCCTCATGTCTATGACAGGGGTGCTGATATCCTGCGAAATGTGGTTTGCTTCCTGTCGCTGGATTTCATTCGACTGACTTGACTGACTTCGTAAGACATACTGATCAATGCAAGGCCCTTGTCCCTTCTCCCTCAAGCATTTCATTCTCCCTTGATGAATCTTCAAACCCCTGACCGTTGTCGCCTTGCTCAAGCCGCAGACACAAACCTGTGGAAAGATTATTGGTAGCCTAAAACTTAGCTCCAATCTCCACATAACATCATTATTTAAATGCCAATAAAGATTTCCCCATCCAACTAACAGTATGAGTTTTTATTATTATTATTTATTTCTTAGCAGACGCCCTTATCCAGGGCGACTTACAATTGTTACAAGATATCATTATTTTTACATACAATTACCCATTTATACAGTTGGGTTTTTACTGGAGCAATCTAGGTAAAGTACCTTGCTCAAGGGTACAGCAGCAGTGTCCTCCACCTGGGATTGGGGGCACCACGACCCTCCGGTCAAGTGTCCAGAGCCCTAACCACTACTCCACACTGCTGCATTTTATGGACCTGGCTTCCTAAATAATATCTATAGATCAATGTCTTCATCTTTTTAGGTGTAAAATTGACTTCACTGGCATCGTAAATGTGAAAAGTTCCCCAGGGGCTTTGCCCCTGGACCCCACTGGGCCTTGGGGTCACAAATCCCCTTGTGGGTAGGAAAATGTGCACCATTACTCAACATTGGTTAAACCTATAGAGTCCACTCAGTATTTTCTGTAGGAGTCTAACCCTAATTTTGATCTTATGAAAGATTATCTATTGAGGTATAATAATGAAGTAAAATCAGCAAGACATGCTTATTTCTCTAATCTTAGTGAGGAAAATAAAAATAATTCCAGGGAGCTCTTTTAACAATAGATAACCTGGTAAACCCTTCTGTAACATTGAAGTGCCTTCAACTAAGTGTGAAGAATTTCTTAATTACTTTCAAAATAAAATAAAGTCCATTAGGGATCAAATTCCATTTTATGGCCCTGTCTTAAGTATCCCAGTGTGGCGGAGTGTCCCGCCCCTATGTATTATTATTTGTATTTCTGTTTGCGGCGCGGGTAAAAGCGCTGCGTCTTTTATTATTATATTTAAAAACCCTGTGAGGATGCATGGCTGATCAGCTACTGATTATTTAACTAGCTGACAGTCATGCATCCTTACCAAACGCGTGCAGACTCTGGCCGAGGGATATTAAGATAATTAACAACTAGTTAATCCCTCGGCCAGAGTATATAAACCTGCAGCTCTCTGCACTCGAGGTTGGGTGTACAGAGGAGAGTACGGGGAGCGGAGAGAGCGAGCAACATTTAAAAAACAATTGCTAAAACGTGCTGGATTATCCAGCACGACACTTACTTGTTTGTTTGTTTATTCGTTTGGCCCTCGTGCCCTTTTGTTTTGTGTTTTGTGAAAATCATTTGTTTGTTTATTAAATACGCTGAATGCAATTGCATTCAGCTTCACCCGCCCATCCACTGTTTTGGTTTGAGTTACTTCCTGGTCCGTGACGTCATCAACCTCACCACTGCGAGCCAGACTGTCACACCCAGACAGATTGGGGGAAACAGTGCTGGAATCTTTTGTTTTGATTACAGCTAAGGAATTAAACATGACTGTAATACAGATGAAATCAGCAACTAGTACTTTAGATCCCATTCCAACTAGGCTTCTGAAGGACATCTTTAGTTTCCTGTGCAGTGATATTCTTATGATTATAAATAGTTCACTGGAAATTGGAATAGTTCTTTTAAAATTGCCCTGGTTAAGCCCCATCTTAAAAAAACAAACTTAGATAGATAGGTCACTTCTGAGTAACTTTAGACCCATTTCAAACCTCCCTTGAAAAAAATAGTACTTAAACAACTTAATGTTTTCTTGAGTTCAGCCTATATTCTTGAAAAGTTTCAATCTGTGTTTCGTTCTAATCACAGTGCAGAGTGCCCTGGTTAGAGTAACACATGATTTACTGATGAGTGCAGATTCAAATTCTATTTCCATTCTGGGTCTTTTGGACCTTAGTGCTGCTTTTGATACAGTGGATCATTCCATTTTAATTGACCGTCTAAAGGGATGGGTGGGTCTGGCAGGTAATGTACTAAACAGGTTTAGATCCTACCTCTCTAATAGTTTTTTCTTTCACTGGGGGAGTCGATGTCATCTTTATCAAATATCAACTGTGGTGTCCCTCAGGGTTCTATCCTTGGTCCAATTTTATTCTCTTTATACATTTTACCTCTAGGCCAGATTATTCGTAAACATGGTGTACATTTCAACTGTTATGCAGATGATACGCAGTTATACATCTCAGTGAAACCAGGTGATATCACTGCAACTTCAGTCCTGGAGTGTTTTACTGACATAAAGACTTGGATGTCCCAACATTTTCTGCAACTTAACTCTGATAAGACAGACGTTTTGATAGTGGGTGCTCAGCAACAACTTGACCTGTCAAAAATAAACTTGGGTTACCTAACTCCTAATTTGAAATCTGAAGTTAGAAATTTGGGTGTTATTTTTGTTTTAAGTTTTGAGTCACACATCAAAAATATTATAAAGGTTTGTTTCTACCATCTCAGAAATATTGCCAAAATTAGATCTTTTCTGTCTTTTTCCGATGCAGAGAAAATAGTCCATGCCTTTATTTCTTCGAGATTGGACTACTGTAATGCTCTTTTTGCTGGACTTAGATGCCAAGCTGTATCACGATTACAGCTTGTGCAAAATGCAGCTGCAAGGGTCCTCACCAACACAAAAAAGAGAGCTCATATAACTCCAGTTCTGGCTTCTTTGCACTGGCTCCCAATAATATATAGAATTGATTTTTAAATCCTTTTGCTTACCTTTAAAGCATTGAATGGTTTGACACCTGATTATTTGTCTGAGTTGTTGTCCTCCTATCAGCCTCAGCGTGTGCTGAGGTCAGCGGATAGTGGTCTTCTCTCTGTTCCAAGGGTTAGGCTCAGAAGGAAAGGAGAGGCTGCTTTCTGTGTTCGAGCTCCGCAACTGTGGAATTCTCTGCCTGATCTTGTTAGAAGTGCATCCACAGTGGCTATTTTTAAATCAGGGCTTAAGACCTATATTGCTTTACCTATCTTTTTATATTACATTGTCTTATTTTCTTACTCTTTTTTGTAAGTCTGTGTGAAGCGCCTTGAACCTCTCGGTATGAGAGGCACTCAACAAATAAAGTTTATTATTATTATTATTATTATTATTATTATTATTATTATTATTTTTATTATTATTATTAATAACGTGAACGACTCACATACATTCTGGAATGTTGTGTAAACGAGGTCTCGTCAGCTTTGCCCTAGCATGTTGCATTTAACGATTGCACTTATTCTGAGAGTAAAGATATCATTGACTGTTTAAACAGCATTTTCATAGGGTTGGTTTTGCACTTGACAAATCTACAGATGCTAACGAGTTCTGTTAAAACATGTGATCAGTCAGATATTGATTCTAATTTAGCTGCACTAAGACATCAAAGGTTTTCAGCTACATAGTATTTCCGTACTGGGCCATTTCATATGAACTCAACCAGAGCCGTTGCCCGACTGTATCGGATTTTACTAGAAAAATTCACCTGGGTTATTTAAAAAAAAAAAAATTCCCTTTTTCCCTTTGAAAAGGTCAACCTACAGTGAAAAAGAGACCCTGACCAGAAAACTAACTCACTTTTGGCAAGTTGCCAGACGAGCTGTAAGTGACGAGTTTTATTCGAACTTCAGCCCAACTCTTTACCCTGTAGGGGATGCAGGTCCTAAAATGTTAGTATTGCTGTAAGAACCTTAGGGACCACTCTTCCAAATTTTGTGAAACACTTTTGATTTCAAGTCCCCCCCACCAGTCATTAACCCCCTCTGAAATTTGAATATTTGGTATTTCTACCAAGTTTAAGATATTTTTGGATAGATGTTGATGAGATCTACAAGCATCAAGCAAAACATTTTGTTATCTGCGGATTTTGGATTTTTTTGCAGATTTCTGAAGTTGCGTTTGTCATGCATTCGAGCATTGCTTATGGCAACTTTGGTGAGGCTAAAGCACCACATAGTTCTAACCGAGCTGGCGTTATGATTCAGTTTTGCATTGTCTGGGGTTAGATCGAGAGTAAAGAGTGACATGGTGTGATTCCAGTGGCACTAGCTTGGAGGGTGATTTTTCTGGTCAGGGTCACTTTTTCACTTTAGGTTGACTTTTGCTAGGTCACAGCTCGAAGATGAAATAAAAAAATAAAACAAATGATTAGTATTTCTGAACTCAGCGGGCCCGAAAACCCCCAGGTGAATTTTTCTGGGAAAATCTGAGACGGTTGGGCAACAAAATGCCTCTTTTCTGGTTGAGTTGGCGTGGAATGAACCTACTATTAAAGCACACAAGGTACTTAAACTGTTACTGTCTTGAGATCTAAAGCCTGTGATTCTGTAGATCACACAGTTCTGTGTAAAAAAAGATGCTGTAGATGCTACAGTATTTGCAAAATGGCAATAAAGCAAAATTTAACAGTAAGTAATATAGTGCTTGCATCACGGCCCACAGTCTTCTTTCCTGTTGCTAACCATAGCAACGGGAAAGAAGATCACTGATTGGCTAGAGAGGATGACAAGGCATACCAATCTCCAACTAGCAAAAGACAATGTGGGAGTGATGTTACCTTTTCTGTTTCGGTTTATTTTTCGTATTATTTTGCAATGAAATTACATATAAATAATGGAAACACTGTAGTCACATTAAAAGTTGCGGCAACTATAAAGAGTTGTGGTCTGTGTTAAAGGTTGCGGTTTCTGCAACAAATTCACAGCCCGCGATTTTCTTACACCAAAATTAATATTTATAACTCAATAGAACTTTCATCCACCAATCATCAACAGAATGTGCAGCTTTGAAAATGTGAAAAGGAAAGAAAAGCAACATAAGAACATAAGAACGTTTACAAACGAGAGGAGGCCATTCGGCCCATCTTGCTCATTTGGTTGTTAGTAGTTTATTGATCCTAGAATCTCATCAAGCAGCTTCTTGAAGGATCCCAGGGTGTCAGCTTCAACAACATTACTGGGGAGTTGGTTCCAGACCCTCACAATTCTCTGTGTAAAAAAGTGCCTCCTATTTTCTGTTCTGAATGCCCCTTTATCTAATCTCCATTTTTGACCCCTGGTCCTTATTTATTTTTTCAGGTCGAAAAAGTCCCCTGGGTTGACATTGTCTATACCTTTTAGGATTTGTAATGCTTGAATCAGATCACCGCGTAGTCTTCTTTGTTCAAGACTGAATAGATTCAATTCTTTTAGCCTGTCTGCCTACGACATGCCTTTTAAACCCGGGATAATTCTGGTTGCTCTTCTTTAATTCTGGTTGCTCTTCTTTGCACTCTTTCTAGAGCAGCAATATCCTTTTTGTAACGAGGTGACCAGAACAGGTAAATGAAGCTGGAAATTAGAGGTTTAAAGGTGGGGTGCAATGATTTTTTTTTCAGAATTCACTTGTATAGTACTGTTGGTAGGTCAATAAAAGTATCTGTGTAGTTTTAATGTACAGGTTTTAATGCTAAGTGTATAAAAAACAACTTGACTGCTGCTGCTAATTTATGCGTGACGTCACAGCAGGACAAGCTCGCCTTTCCCACCCGCTGCTTTCCTGCATTACCCATCACCAAAACACAAGGCACCCAGGGGAGAGATACCATGGTAAATAGGTGTGTAATATATGGCTGCTCCAACACAGCAGGGCCATTGGTATCTCTCCACGAGTTTCCTAAAGAGCCGGTACAATGCCGGCAATGGGTGAAGTTCGTGAGGAGGACCAGGGATTGGGATGCTAAGCCAAACACAGCTACATCTGCAGCACCCACGTAAGATTTTACCTACGTAAAATGAGAAACAGCAGGTTGTGTAGAGGATTTATAATGGACCCTGATGCCTCCCGATAAAACAAGGGAGTGGTTGTACAGTATTTGTTAGTCTATTTGTTTTTCTATGGGTCTCTCGCTATATCGCGGCCCTCGATATACAGTGCCTTGCGAAAGTATTCGGCCCCCTTGAACTTTGCGACCTTTTGCCACATTTCAGGCTTCAAACATAAAGATATGAAACTGTAATTTTTTGTGAAGAATCAACAACAAGTGGGACACAATCATGAAGTGGAACGAAATTTATTGGATATTTCAAACTTTTTTAACAAATAAAAAACTGAAAAATTGGGCGTGCAAAATTATTCAGCCCCCTTAAGTTAATACTTTGTAGCGCCACCTTTTGCTGCGATTACAGCTGTAAGTCGCTTGGGGTATGTCTCTATCAGTTTTGCACATCGAGAGACTGAAATTTTTGCCCATTCCTCCTTGCAAAACAGCTTGAGCTCAGTGAGGTTGGATGGAGAGCATTTGTGAACAGCAGTTTTCAGTTCTTTCCACAGATTCTCGATTGGATTCAGGTCTGGACTTTGACTTGGCCATTCTAACACCTGGATATGTTTATTTGTGAACCATTCCATTGTAGATTTTGCTTTATGTTTTGGATCATTGCCTTGTTGGAAGACAAATCTCCGTCCCAGTCTCAGGTCTTTTGCAGACTCCATCAGGTTTTCTTCCAGAATGGTCCTGTATTTGGCTCCATCCATCTTCCCATCAATTTTAACCATCTTCCCTGTCCCTGCTGAAGAAAAGCAGGCCCAAACCATGATGCTGCCACCACCATGTTTGACAGTGGGGATGGTGTGTTCAGGGTGATGAGCTGTGTTGCTTTTACGCCAAACATAACGTTTTGCATTGTTGCCAAAAAGTTCGATTTTGGTTATATCTGACCAGAGCACCTTCTTCCACATGTTTGGTGTGTCTCCCAGGTGGCTTGTGGCAAACTGTAAATGACACTTTTTATGGATATCTTTGAGAAATGGCTTTCTTCTTGCCACTCTTCCATAAAGGCCATATTTGTGCAGTATACGACTGATTGTTGTCCTATGGACAGAGTCTCCCACCTCAGCTGTAGATCTCTGCAGTTCATCCAGAGTGATCATGGGCCTCTTGGCTGCATCTCTGATCAGTCTTCTCCTTGTATGAGCTGAAAGTTTAGAGGGACGGCCAGGTCTTGGTAGATTTGCAGTGGTCTGATACTCCTTCCATTTCAATATTATCGCTTGCACAGTGCTCCTTGGGATGTTTAAAGCTTGGGAAATCTTTTTGTATCCAAATCCGGCTTTAAACTTCTCCACAACAGTATCTCGGACCTGCCTGGTGTGTTCCTTGTTCTTCATGATGCTCTCTGCACTTTAAACGGACCTCTGAGACTATCACAGTGCAGGTGCATTTATACGGAGACTTGATTACACACAGGTGGATTCTATTTATCATCATTAGTCATTTAGGTCAACATTGGATCATTCAGAGATCCTCACTGAACTTCTGGAGAGAGTTTGCTGCACTGAAAGTAAAGGGGCTGAATAATTTTGCACGCCCAATTTTTCAGTTTTTAATTTGTTAAAAAAGTTTGAAATATCCAATAAATTTCGTTCCACTTCATGATTGTGTCCCACTTGTTGTTGATTCTTCACAAAAAATTACAGTTTCATATCTTTATGTTTGAAGCCTGAAATGTGGCAAAAGGTCGCAAAGTTCAAGGGGGCCGAATACTTTCGCAAGGCACTGTATAGCGGATTTGTATTGGACCCCGACACCCGCGATATATCGAGTGGGTGGTGTAATTATCTCTTACTGTTTGATGAAAATATGTATAAAGTGACAAGACTATATAGCCAACAACCTCCCATGTACATTATTCATAAATAATGTGATAAAATGATCATGTTATGTCACATTCTCGTATGCATTCCTGTGAAGTCTCTCTTTTATTTTGGGAGACTCCCGCGTAAGATCTTCTGCCTGCGGATTATTTAGATCGCCAATCTTAACATAACCTTCAGTTTTATTTATTTATTTTATTTTCCCCATCCGACCTGCGAGAATGTCTTAGGCTACGTTATGATGTTGACGTAGGGTGTGTCAGATTCTAATAAGCTACAAGTTAAGAATAAAGTATTATTTACTGTATATGTAAGAATTATTATATTGATTTGTTTGGAGAAATTTGTTCAGTAAGTCTGAAAACGGAGACCTCTGGTTCTCGTGTTTTCATAAATTGACAGGTATTACTGTACTTGTTTTACATGTTAAATTGCGGCTGATCTGTTGCCACGGAGATCTGACGCACTCTGTGTCTATTGCTCAGCTTTTAAAAAGCCTACAGTGAAGAAGCGAGAGACTGGCTATTTATTAAAATGAGACTTATTAGGTCTCATTTTTAAAAAATCAAATGTTTCTGTCACTGATATATTGGGCATCAATGTCGCCTTTCCTATAGTCACAAAACTTGCATATTACAGTTATTTATCGTTATTATTATTGTTCGATCGTTTCCATTTTTCTATTTATTTTTTAGCAGGTCACATTTTCTGGACATAGTACCATGCTTAGACGTTTACACCATTGAATGTTGTCTCTGTATGTGTGCATGTCTGTCTGATTTTCAACAGCAATGGGACAATTTCAGTTCAGCTAGGTGCAGTATGCCAGGGGTCAGTGTAATTGAGGAACCCTCTGTGAAGCTGAGATAGGAGACCATAGAATGTGACAGAAGTGATAAAGGCTGTTTTCAAAACCAGGATGTGATTTGCAATCTGTTCCATTTAATGACATTCCTTATAGTGGCAGGAGATGAAGCACATTTCATATTGCTTGCACTTAGGGATGTCCTTCACTGCAGGCCTGATTTTGGTTTAAGATTTTAAAAAAATAATAATAATAATTAAACATGTTCGCTGTTGCCAGAAAAGGTTTTTTTGTGAATGAGTTTGATATTATTGGCTCGTTTTAACAGAAGAGTTTCTGGAGCTGTTTTATCAAATTGTATTCTCTTATTGATAAAACCCCTGCGGCTGTAAGATGACATGCTTGAGATCTCTTAGAGACCCCTGAGGTGCTTTGCCCTTACTTTGTTACTAAGGTAGCAGGTTGTGATGCCTGAAGCAGAACAGACAGACTCTCCATCTACACAAGAAGAAGAACGCATTCGTTAAGATCTGATGGCTCTTAAGGATTGCTTTTCATAGCTAAACTTACTGATAAATAGTTTTATAATGATCATAACATTACGTCTCTTCAACTATGTAACTGAAATGAAGTGTCTGATTTTAGTTTGCATGGAATACAGTTGGGTAGCAGGATTGTGTCAGGATTAAGACTGAGTCAGGAAAAGCTGCAGTTGAAGCTCTGTTGTGCACATTTATTTAACACAAATAAAAATAAACACGGCACGAGGGTCAAAATAAAGGCTTTAACAAAAGAGCACAACATTTGTAGGCGGGTGTGGCAATGTGCCCCGCCCCTGTGTGCTTATTATGTGTTGTATGTTGCGTGCGTGTGTTAATGTTGGTGTATAGTCATTGGTACACGGGATATAAACGGGTCTGTGTTTCACGTGTATTTAAAAATGTAGATTTATATTTAGGCACGAGGAGGGCACAAATCACTTCACGTGCTGGTTAAATGTAATATGTGAGCACGGGGTTGCACAGAATTAATTCACGTGCTGGGATTCAAGTGAATAATTAATTAGTAATTGAATCCCAGCACAACAGTATATATAGATGCACGTTCTTTCACTCAGGGTTGGGTGTTCGAGAGTGGAGAACGGGAGAGAGAGAGAGAGGAGTTAAAATAAATAAGATCGTAAATATAAGTGTTTGTACTCACCGTGTTTGTTCGTCCCTGTTTGTTAGTGTCTGTCCGTTTTGTTTGTCTCTTTATTTTGGCTACCAGTGCCGTGCCCTGTGTTTTTGTGTTCCAACCTTTTATTTTCTGTTCTGTTCTGTTTAATTATTAAATGCTGAGCGCAATCACGCGCCCAGCTTCATCAAACCACATCTCTCTGTTTATTTATTTCCTGGCTCTGGTCTGACACCACCCACTCCGGCCGTCTTTGTGACAGCGGGGCATTAGCCTTCAGTACAAAATGACTAGTGATGGGACTGAAGCCTCAGCTGATTGGACCCAACATGAACCAATTGAAGCAAACAGTGTTACTTCAGGGCCATAGACTGCTCAAATGTTCAATATTGTGATAAAAAAAAACGTTTATAACAGTTATAACATTATAGCAATGTCAATATTTATTTCCTTGATGTCTGTGCTCTGAACCAACTCGAGTCGAGGTGCATCCAAAATAATAAAATCTAATCTGTTCAAAAAGCGCAACACTTGCTCATAGTACAAAATATTTATTAGATTAAAAGATTGGCGTGGGAGATTGGCCGTCTAGCGATCTTCATCAGAATACCAAATTCTGATGAATAAATTGTTTATATTTATAAATATTTTGTACTACGAGCGAGTGTTGCGCTATTGAACAGACTAGAATACAACTTTAATAGTAAGCTACTACAAGTTTGTCATAGGTTTAAATTTGCAACAGCGTAATCTACATTCTCTCTATTTCTCACACACACAGACGCGCACCCCTCCTCGTATTTTGATTAAATTAGCAATACAAGCATACAGTAGGGGTTTGAAAGGGATATCGAATACTGACTGTAGAAATTGATTGCCATGAGAGCACACACTACCACACATAGTATCTGCTTCGGCAATTACCAGGTACCTGAAGTTCCAAAGCAATTTCCCTCCATCTTTGTTCCTTCAATGAGCGATCATGATAGGAAATGTCACATGTCAAAGAGACACGGATGTTCCTGCCACATCTCCACCATCCTTTCCTCAATTTCGAGGCTCCACACCTTGTGGGGCACAACCTTTCTCTTCGTCGCCATTGTTGCTAGCTTGTCCTATTGGCTACTGGCAGCATTCATCAAGAAATCGGCCCGTAGCCCCTCACACATTTCACGAACTGCTTTGTTGGGGACTAAAGTTTTCTGACATGTTAGAAATTTGTCGGGATGTCATAAGAGCGTCGGGAGATCGCAGAAGCCATTAACGGGGCATCGTAGACCCTCTCACACTTATCGACCATTTTGTCCCAGACAACCTCATTTTGTCCCAGATTTTAAGAAATTAGTCGTCGGCGATCAGCAAAAATCGTGCAGTGTAAGCCATCACAGATTGTGCCCCCTGTCCGCTTGCATAGTGGTTAAGAAGCTTGCTTGTGGTGCGCGTGGTCGCTGGTTCACGTCCATTCCTCCTGTTACATATATACAAACATATATAAAATACCTTATTTAAAAAAAACAATCACTGTATGAAACTTTATTCATAAAAACAGAGTCTGTGAATGGGGCATATATTTCATGTTTTAAAATGACAGATTACTAATGTTTCCAGTATGTTAATTGCATGCTTGTTTTCACACTGAAATGGAATTTGAAGAGGTATAACATATCACAGTGTAGGCTGTTTTCAGGGGCGCAACCAGGATTTTCATTGTTTCATTTTGGGGGGGGGGGGGGCTCAGGGGGGGGCCAGTAGTGCTAACCCAGTGAGCTGATATTCTCTCATAGTTGAGCATGTATAGCTCTTAATGCGCCTGAGAGTGCTGAAGGATTTTAATTTTTAATCAACGAATGTTCAGTTCAGTGTTACAAAGAGTAGTCTCCCTCGACTTCTTCATCACCAAAGTGAAATTAGGTATAATTTCGTGTTCCTAAATATAATGAATATATTCTTTAACAAAGCCCATTTGCAAATTAGTAACAACACTGTATAAAAGAAGTAATCTCTTACCTGAACTAGCTCCATTATTGATTTGTCAGAAGAGTCAGCCAGGTGATTAGGCAACAAGCACCAAAGCTTTCCACATCTCTCCTGCTTCGTGTAACGCTGCCAGGTGCAAATGTCGCACACAATTTACAAAATCCACCCGGCTGTGCAGCACTCTATGCCAGCCATGAGTATTGCAGCAGCCATATGTGCTGAAAAGTGTGTTTCTCTTTTTTGTGGTCTAGTGTCAGGCATGGGAAACTTGTAAGGTACGCCGGTATCCAGCAGTCTTCAATATAATTATTAGATCGCTGTCACTTAATTGATGACCACAAAATAAAACAACATCATTTTTTTCCCACGCTGTATTTTAGCAAAAGGATTATAATGAAGAAAGAATAAATCAGTAGCCGGCAGGCTGCGTTATTTTCTGTCCAGCACAAGCTGACACGACTGGACACGGAGGGGATAAAACAAAAAGGAGGCATACAGTAAAAACACATTCAGCAAAATAGAAGGTTAAATGTAAACAGGTCTCGCCAATTTTATTCGATTCTCTGTTCTCTCACTGGGTGTCACAGGCTCCCGCCAATCTCCGAACTTGCACCCTTAACACGATTTCCAGCACTATTTATATCCCAGCCCTGCAAACTATCCCCGCACTTTACCACTGCATTTTATACACGGGGGGTCAATCACAGCCCCCCCTTCCCAAACCTGCCTCCGCCTCCCGCCAGGTGCACCCCAAGTCTTGTGTATCTCTTTTCCCGAGCCCGGGGGAAGGTCACCGCTGGTGCAAGCTTGCAGCAGTCCTGCAGTTGCACGCTCAGCTTAGCTGCAACAGGGTCCCGCAAACAAATAGTCCTTCCAGAAGTGACACATGTGTTGCGATAGACAAGCACCTTACCACATTTTGTAAGCTGCATACATTCATGGTTTTCATTAGTTGTTGGAAGCAATGTTTGCCACACTGCTTCCATAGAATATCTTTATGTAAATGCGGCTGTACAATCATGAATTTGTAGTAGCGTCTATAGCTGGGGGGTGGGCTCCAGCCCCCTGAGCCCCCCCCCACCCCCCCCTCATTGCACCACTGGCTGTATTGTTTGCCATCACATATTGGTGACTTTTAAAACTGAGAAGTTATAAGCACCCCTGCGGCTTTTAACTTCTGAGACCTAATTCATAAAATGATGGTGCTTATTACAGAATAGATATTATTTGGTAAGCTAGTATCATAGTGGAGCTACCATTTCCCCACTATTTCATTCCACTTTGTTTTGTTTATTAATGGTTGCATTGTTCAGTGCACTCTCTTGTTTGTGTTCCCTGCACTCCAGATCTTAAATCTCTACCCAATAAAGAATGCAGGGCCTTTCATATCGCCCCGGTAACGCAGCAGCAAACACATGGCTACAGCCCTTGCACAAGACCTCTAGCATTCGTGTGCAAACACAAAAAAGGTAATTTGCTAATGAAATGCTTTTTAAATAATGTAACCCATATCTTACAGTATGTTAAGGTACTGTACCTTACCTCATAACTTACCATGAAGTTGAACTTTCTTGTTACTATTTTAAATTCTCTACTGTACCTTATGTACGTGGTTTTCAATGCTTTCGTTATACCGTAGTCAACAAAAACTGCTATATAAAGTTATAAGACCATTTTATACCTAAAAAAAAAACAAATCTGTATACGGTTTATAAAATATAATTTTAGCATATGTGGTTATATTTTCTTCTTCCACAATTAAACTGTATTTTTGTTTCTCATTCCATATATAATGCTTTCCAGTGCACTTGAATCATTTTGACTATTTTAGAAAATGATATAGGTGTTTATTCGGATTGAAATTGACACTCCGTGATAACAATGCTAATTATTATGTTGCAGGTACATATTTGAAGTTAAAGGAAATGCAAGAAGCTCGTGAAGAAAGTAACACTCAGTTCATCGACTATTTGATAAAACTTACCAACAGTTCCACGGTAAGCAAACTCAACATTTCAGATATTACTGAGGGCGACTTACAAGTGTTACAAGATATCACATTATTTTTCATACAATTCCATTATTTTTTACACATTATTTTTACATACAATTACCCATTTATACAGTTGGGTTTTTACTGGTGCAATCTAGGTAAAGTACCTTGCTCAAGGGTACAGCAGATTTGTCCCCCACCGGGGATTGAACCCACGACCCTCCGGTCAAGAGTCCAGAGCCCTAACCACTACTCCACACTGCTGACACTTTACAAGTATCTAAAGTTGGTCAAATCTTTTTGGGAGTCATCTGCAGTTACAATTGAGGTCTGGGCTAATGAATTGATTTGCTGTGTTGAGTGAAATCATTTCGCTTAGACTGCAGTCTGCTGTATCTGTAGTGCTGAAGGAGTTACTTGATGAAACATGAAGTTACTGGAGTTCATTAACTCCATAATTAGACAGTGTTGGGGAGTAACGTGCAACACATAACACATTGCTGTAATCTGAGTACATTTTTCAGCAACTTGTAACTGTAATGGTTACTTTTTCAGACAAGTAACGAAATGTGGTAATACACTACATGTTATGTGAAAAAGTCACGCACATTTAAAAAAGAAGTACTATGATTAATGCATAACGTGGAAATCAGAAAGCACTTAAACAGTCAAACCCTACCTGTCACATGAACGTGCTGTCAATCATCAGAGGAGTGAAGGAGTGGGTGTGCTGCCTGTCACATGAACGTGCTGTCAATCATCAGAGGAGGGAAGGAGTGGGTGTGCTGCCTGTCACATGAACGTGCTGTCAATCATCAGAGGAGTGAAGGAGTGGGTGTGCTGCCTGTCACATGAACGTGCTGTCAGTCATCAGAGGAGGGAAGGAGTGGGTGTGCTGCCTGTCACATGAACGTGCTGTCAATCATCAGAGGAGTGAAGGAGTGGGTGTGCTGCCTGTCACATGAACGTGCTGTCAGTCATCAGAGGAGGGAAGGAGTGGGTGTGCTGCCTGTCACATGAACGTGCTGTCAGTCATCAGAGGAGGGAAGGAGTGGGTGTGCTGCCTGTCACATGAACGTGCTGTCAATCATCAGAGGAGTGAAGGAGTGGGTGTGCTGCCTGTCACATGAACGTGCTGTCAGTCATCAGAGGAGGGAAGGAGTGGGTGTGCTGCCTGTCACATGAACGTGCTGTCAATCATCAGAGGAGTGAAGGAGTGGGTGTGCTGCCTGTCACATGAACGTGCTGTCAGTCATCAGAGGAGGGAAGGAGTGGGTTTGCCATAATAGTTTGAGCTGCAGCCTGACCAAACCGAAAATAAATATCTCTGTAAGATGTAAACTGTGCCTGAGAAGTAACTATTCGTAACTGCTACTGTAAAGTAATAAGTTACTGTAACTAGTTATAATTTTGTTAAGTAACTTGTATCAGATTCTTTTATGTTACTGCCCTAACACTATATTAGGGCCCTATATGAGTGCAAATACAATTAGCAATATAGAACTACCAAGAAACCACTCTGAACACGTTTTATACCATTAAAATGGTTTTATTCCTGGACAGTACATTTTCCACAAGTTGCTATATAGGACCAGCACTAGACATGAAGTTCAGTTACTCATCACAAACTGTGGGCAGTTACAGTGGGGTGGTGTGACAGAGAAAGAATGAATCTTGGTTATAAATCTCCCTCCTGACCTGTGAGGGCACTGTGTAAAGGGAACAGAGTGCCCCGGACTGGATGGTCTGACAATTCATTCCAGGGAAAGGTGGAAGTCGGGCAGCTAGAAAGGGGGCGGAGCCACAGTACACCAAGTCATCGCCCCAGACGGGGAGCGATGTGGCAATCGCGATTGGAGGAAAAGTGATTGCACTCGCTTACCAAGGGGGCATGGCTGACGATACAAAAGGGGACGTGGCCGAGCGAACTGCTCCTTTGTTATGGTCGAGAGAGAACTATTGAAGGAGAGTAATAAAAGTACCGTGAGTGTTTAGTGTTTGTTTGTTTTGTCGTTTCTAATTGAACTCATTTGTTCTTGTTAGACGGCTAACACATACCGGGAGCTGTCGCTAAAGGCCAGCACCAACCTGGACAACACTTCACCACTGTGCACGAATAAATTGTATTTCACCACTTGCACGTTCGCACTCACTCTGGACTTGTGATCGTGCTTGTGTTGTGTTGTGTGTGTGCGTTTATACTGTGTTTATTATTTTGGGACTGTAACCCGTGGTTTAAACTGTGCAATGCACATTGCTGTGTATTGTCTGGGATTATTATTTGCGGTCGCCAACACGCCCTGGATTACAATTAAAACAAATAAATAATTGCTTGGACCAGGAACTTGTTTACGCATTGCATCACCTCTATAGCTGCGCACTGCAAACCACTGTGCCACAGGTGGCCATTAACAGGAAATGGACTTGAGGGGAAGGTGGTTTCCTGGAGGGGGAGGGACTTGACATTTGTGGGGCTCTTCGGCTGTAGGTAATCCACTTGTTCAATATGTATTTAATTATATGTATAATTGTTGCTCAATTGTAAAACTAATAAATAGAATTAAAAAAATACATATTTGTTAAAAATTAAACACATACAGAAAAACCTGAAATATACAAATTCAACAAATCAAACCTCTGACTTTGCTTCTTAATCTAATATACTCAAGTGACTTTATTTTTGGTTTTTATTTTATATATAATTTCCTGGGAATTTATCTGTGTTTATTTTTAAAAAATGGGTGAAAAAAGGGTGAAAATAATGAAATCCCCAGTTTCCCACAAAGATATCAGGAGCTAATCAACAGAAATGGTCAGAAAAGCAGCTCACCTGCTTCTGTTTGTGTGAATGCAAACTGTGTAAAGCTGATGAAGCTCACCTGCATCAGTACTTAAGTTCATTATGTCAAACAGACAGCTCCATATTACACTGAAACTATATTTTTCACATACGTATTTACCGAATGTGAAGTCACGCATTTTCTTGTTTTAAATCTGTATTTTCACATGCTTGAGTCGGCCAAACTTTTGGTGAAAATATTAACCTATAGCTTTTGTAAAACGTGGCAAAAACTGAGAATAAAGGGCTTGGATTTGCGGTATAGTGTTGAGGTCACGAGTGTGCTCAGGGTGTAAATTGAGCTCCGAACAGCAGCTAACCTCCAGAGTTCTCCCTTCCTCAGATTGAAGAATGTTTGTCTACTAAGTGTTCAGTAAACCTGAGTGTCTCTGAAGTGCACCAGATTCTGCATTACACACACCAAGCCCTCAGAGAAGCCGATGGGGAGCTGGAGCCGTCTGACCTGCTGGCGCTAGTGCAGTTTCTCATACATGTGGCCGACATGGATGTTAAAGCCAGCGAGAGCACGGTAACCATTGGGGAACTCAGCAGGAACTTCATTGCAGTGGCGGGTGCAATGTTTGAAAAGGACCATGTCAGCAAGTGGGCAGCAATTAGGGAGGTAAGAGTCTAGATTGAAACCCAGCTACACCCCTTGCCTCCTCTGTAATATGACTGTTAAACGTTACTAGCGAGGCAATTACATTATTTCATCAGGGAACACAACAGAAATTCAAAATGTAGACTTTAATTTGATGTTTTAAAAGCAATACTAAAAGTGATATTTTCTAATTGTAAAGACTAGTTTTAAGGTGGGGCATGCACTGTTTAAATTAGGGGTGTCAAACTCCAGTCCTTGAGGGCCACAGGGTCTTCTGATTTTCATTCCAACTTAAGCTCTCAGTTAACGTAATTGATCTAATTATTTGTTTAATTGGAAAAATGTTATATTTTTTTTAAAGGTATTTTACAGTTGATTTAAAAATGCACTTTATTCAAGCTACACTACCTATAAAACATTTTAAGGGCCTGGGGAGAAGTGTTAAATTTGTCCAATGATGCAAATAATTAGCCCAATTAAGTAACTGAGAGCTCGGGTGGAACGAAAGCCAGAAGACACTGCGGCCCTCCTGACACGCCTGGTTTAAATAAATGAGATTATATTATCTTGCAGTGGGCGTTTTGACCTCTAGGTGGGAGTGTAAAACAAGCAATATCCAATGACACCAATGCATGCTACATTTTTCTATCTAGTACATTGTTTCTCTTTCCATATTATTAACCAATATTGATACAGGGAAGAAACCAATGTGTTTGTCTAAAGGTATTTGGGCTCTTTTTTATTTTTAGCTTATTGAGTAAAATACAAATGAGACCTTCTAAGTAAAGTCATAGAACTCCATGTGGGCCATCAAACAGTATGAGGCCAGATGAAACTGTGTCAGCATACATTCCCAGAGGTACACCAAAGCTTGAAGACTGCTTTTATTACTTTGTAGAAAGAGAATGTCATTTTGATTCAGTGTCAGAGCGTTCTTCAAAAAGAGAAAAAGAGAAAAAGCATGTATGCCTGTTGCCTGTTTTTAGCTTCTCAATATTTGTTCTTTTCGTTCATAATAATATTACAATACTTAAGAAACAGTGTATACAAAATAATATGGTGTGTGTGTGTGTATATATATATATATATATATATATATATATATATATATATATATATATATAATATACACACACACAGGTGTGACTCAGTCAGCAAGCATTTACACATTATATATTGTAACTTGTATTGTAACGCTTGAAATGTTTTTGATTACGATTGTAAGTCGCCCTGGATAAGGGCGTCTGCTAAGAAATAAATAAATAATAATATATATACTGTGTGTGTGTGTGTATATATTATATATATGCATACATACATACACATGTGTGTGTATATATATATATATATATATATACATATATACACACATACATATATATATATATATATATATATATATATATATATACACACATACATATATATATATATATATATATATATATATATATATATATATATATATATATATATATATATATACATACAGTACTGTGCAAAAGTTTTAGGCAGGTGTGAAAAAATGCTGTAAAGTAAGAATACTTAAAAATAAACATGTTAATAGATAGTATTTATCAATTAACTAAATGCAAAGTGAGTGAACAGAAGAAAAATCTAAATCAAATCCATATTTGGTGTGACCACCCTTTGCCTTCAAAACAGCATCAATTCTTCTAGGTACACTTGCACAAAGTCAGGGATTTTGTAGGCATATAGTCAGGTGTATGATTAAACAATTATACCAAACAGGTGCTAATGATCATCAATTCAATATGTAGGTTGAAACACAATCATTAACTGAAACAGAAACAGCTGTGTAGGAGGAATAAAACTGGGTGAGGAACAGCCAAACTCAGCTTACAAGGTGAGGTTGCTGAAGACAGTTTACTGTCAAAAGTTATACACCATGGCAAGACTGAGCACAGCAACAAGACACAAGGTAGTTATACTGCATCAGCAAGGTCTCTCCCAGGCAGAAATTTCAAGGCAGACAGGGGTTTCCAGATGTGCTGTCCAAGCTCTTTTGAAGAAGCACAAAGAAACGGGCAACATTGAGGACCGTAGACGCAGTGGTCGGCCAAGGAAACTTACTGCAGCAGATGAAAGACACATCATGCTTACTTCCCTTCACAATCAGAAGATGTCCAGCAGTGCCATCAGCTCAGAATTGGCAGAAAACAGTGGGACCCTGGTACACCCATCTACTGTCCGAAGTCTGGTCAGAAGTGGCCTTCATGGAAGACTTGCGGCCAAAAAGCCATACCTCCGACATGGAAACAAGGCCAAGCGACTCAACTATGCACGAAAACACAGGAACTGGGGTGCAGAAAAATGGCAGCAGGTGCTCTGGACTGATGAGTCAAAATTTGAAATATTTGGCTGTAGCAGAAGGCAGTTTGTTCGTCGAAGGGCTGGAGAGCGGTACACGAATGAGTGTCTGCAGGCAACAGTGAAGCATGGTGGAGGTTCCTTGCAAGTTTGGGGCTGCATTTCTGCAAATGGAGTTGGGGATTTGGTCAGAATTAATGGTCTCCTCAATGCTGAGAAGTACAGGCAGATACTTATCCATCATGCAATACCATCAGGGAGGCATCTGATTGGCCCCAAATTTATTCTGCAGCATGACAACGACCCCAAACATACAGCGAAAGTCATTAAGAACTATCTTCAGCGTAAAGAAGAACAAGGAGTCCTGGAAGTGATGGTATGGCCCCCACAGAGCCCTGATCTCAACATCATCGAGTCTGTCTGGGATTACATGAAGAGAGAGAAGCAACTGAGGCTGCCTAAATCCACAGAAGAACTGTGGTTAGTTCTCCAAGATGTTTGGGCCAACCTACCTGCCGAGTTCCTTCAAAAACTGTGTGCAAGTGTACCTAGAAGAATTGATGCTGTTTTGAAGGCAAAGGGTGGTCAGACCAAATATTGATTTGATGTATATTTTCCTTCTGTTCACTCACTTTGCATTTGGTTAATTGATAAATATAAACTATTAACATGTCTATTTTTGAAAGCATTCTTACTTTACAGCATTTTTTCACACCTGCCTAAAACTTTTGCACAGTACTGTATATACATATATATACACTACCGGTCAAAAGTTTTAGAACACCTCCATTTTTCCAGTTTTTATTGAAATTTACGCAGTTTAATGTCTCAATGTACTCTGAAATTAAAGCACAGAACAAATAAACAATTGGAGATAAAAAAGAAATCATGGAATCGTTTTGTTTAACAAAATTTAATCTAAATTTTTGACTCATCAAAGTAGCCACCTTTTGCAGATATAACAGCGGAACACACTTGTGGCATTCTTTCTACAATGGAAATCAAATATTGTTCGGAAAGTTCTTCCCAACACTATTGCAGAAGTTCCCACAAATATGTTGCGCTTGTAGGTTGCTTTGCTTTCACCCTTCTGTCCAGTTCATCCCAAACCAGCTCGATGGGGTTTAAGTCTGGAGACTGTGCTGGCCATTCCATGATTTGAAGCCAACCGTCTTGTTCTTTTCTTCTAAGGTAGTTCTGACATAGCCTGGAGGTATGTTTTGGGTCATTATCTTGCTGTAGGATGAACCCCTGACCAACTAGGCGTATACCAGAGGGTATTGCATGGCGCTGCAAAATGCTGTGGTAGCAGTTTTGGTTCAGGGTGCCACTCACTCTGTGCAAGTCGCCGACTCTGGATCCAGCAAAAGAGCCCCAGCCCATCACGCTTCCTCCTCCATGTTTGACAGTTGGTGTCACACACCGAGGAACCATCCTTTCACCTACTCGACGGCGTACAAAAACCCTGCGTGATGAACCGAAGATTTCAAATTTTGATTCATCGATCCATAAGACCTTCTTCCAGTCTTCAGTAGGCAAGCCTCTTTTTCTTATTTTGCCATCTTAGCAATGGCTTTCTTACTGCCACTCGACCTGTCAAACCTGCAGCTCGAAGTCTTCTCTTCACAGTTGAAACTGAGACTTGCTTACTTCGACCAGTGTTAAGCTGTGCTTGAAGCTGTTGTCCTGTGAGCCGCCTGTCATGCAAGCTGTTGACTCTCTGGAACTTGTCTTCTGATTCTGTTGTGGCTTTGGGTCTGCCAGACCTCTTCCTGTCAGAGTTTCCTCCAGTTTCCAAGTGCCTTTTGATGGTGTAGGAAACTGTACTCACTGACACCTTGGCTTTCTTTGCAATTTCTCTAAAGGAAAGACCTACACTTTTAAGGGTTATAATGGTCTGTCTGTCTTCCTTTGTTAATTGACTTTTTCTCGCCATTATGAGAGCAATATACTACTTACTGCAGTACAATACTGTCCAAATAATGCTTAAGAGGGTGTAGTAACACAGTCTGTTCCAACACTGCTTTTATACAGACAGAGGGTTTGTAAGTAATCAACAAAAGTTGGGACACCTGTAGGAATTGTTAGCATCAACTTTCAAGGCTTAATTTACTTCCATTGCTGCAGAACAGCTGTAAGTTGTTAACCCATTACTTGTTCCCTGAAAAAGGCCTTTTTGTATAACTCTGAAATGTACATTATTTTTCAGTTTTTGGTAACCTAAACTTTTTTTTTTAACCTCTGGCAGTTTACCGCTTACCTTTGCACCATTTCAGGTTATTCACTGGACTTGAACTGCTTAAATTTCAATAAAAACTGGAAAAATGGGGGTGTTCTAAAACTTTTGACCAGTAGTGTGTATATATATATATATACTGTATATATTTAAAAAAAATAGTACACAAGCATACACAGTACATTGTAATGTAGAAATGCTTTAACTACTGAATCTCACTTTACAGAAGGCAGCACTCTTAAACCAATTCTAACTCTGCCTTGTATTCTGTGCGATGTCAATAGGCAATTCGAGCTTGATTTTATCAGCAACTCTCTCAAGGTCACTCTTGGAGTGGAAGATACTTTACAGGAGCTCAATACCAGTTTAAATTGTGTCTGTTGTCATTTCTTTTTTCTAGCTTGTAAATGGACCCATGACAGTGGTCCAGAGCATTGACAGGATGGCTGCTAATCTTAACCTGCTGCTGACGGCTGGAAGCAGTGAGATGGTGATAGACAGCAGTAACATCAGTACGTTAAGCACCCCGCTGCCATGCTCTACACATATGAAGAATAGCTCACTTTAATAGCACGCCCCCAGTATTGCGTTTACATTTTCTGTGTTTGCCTGTTATCACAGAACATTTCCATCTGGGAAAGGCATATAAATACCATTTATTTTCAAACCAGTTATGGTGATTGTAGCTAAAAAAATAATGCCATAAATCTTACCCATTGTGCACATGTATTTTTTTATTTTAAAACATGAAATATGGTACAGCACTTTGTTAAATAAATGTGTTTACAACCCATGCTTCAGTTAGTGTTGCATCACCTGGCAGGTGAAATTGCACCCACCTCTTCAACACTTCATTCGAGTCATTAACTAGTCAGCTGATTCCCTTATTCTCTGACTTGATTTCAGCCAGTAACATGCTTTAAGTAAGGGATAAACAACGATAAGTGTTGAAGCAGTAAAAATAATTCACTCTTTCGAGTGCCTTTAGGCTCAAGAGACTGTGGAATGATATGTTACCGCTTCAGCACTTAGAGTTGTTTAGGCCACTTAAAACATTTCTATAATTAATTAACTAATTGTTAAAATGATTGTTGTGTAATACAATGGTATTGACTTTTCTGTTGAATTGTTCTGACTGTGGTTTCGTTGAAGAATCAACAGTGTTCTGTGGATTGGTAGCACAAACTGTGGATTCGGAAATCAACAGTATATCTGCCCCGCACTCCCCTTCTCTTCAAAGCCACTCTTTTAGTTAAAAGATTTGTAGAATGAATCAGTCACAAGATCAAAGGGTGATGTCACAGGAATGTTTTAAGCCAGAAGAAACTGCTGTGAAATGACCCAGGAAGTTGAGTAAGGCATAGAAACTGAGAGCTTTCTGTAACCTAAGATACCGGGTTTTAAAATGAAAGTACATGCTTGTCATATCATACAGCAGGTTATATGAGCGACTACAAACATGGTCAATACAGAACATTTCAAAGCAGTGTTTGTTTGAAAATTCTAATGTTTGTCCAAACACTATTATAAAGTCACTTTGGGACTAAGCACCATAAAAAAAGAGAGAGCCCTGAAATGTACTAGGTAGAGTTTCCCCAATATGTGCTCCACATTGCGTCAGTTTCTACCGTAGCCCATAGGGGGGAGCTCCCCGTGCCCAGAGTTTGAATCATGACTGTAATGCGTTGCTTGTTTCTGCCAGAACTCAAAGTGAAACAGCGGGTCCTCAGCCATGATTCCGCTGGGGCTGACTTCTACGGGCTGCAATCTGGGAATGAGAGCACTGGCGATTACATTTCAGTTCCTCCAGAACAAATCAAAGACCTTCAACAAAATGGTGAGTTTGTGTGAAGCACGCCAGGTGAGGAGGGTCTCACTGCTGTAACATGTCAACATATGGAATAGAGAATTTGGCAAACCAGTTCAATTGATTTACATACAGGGCTGGCATGAAGCCCCGGTGTCTTATCTAGTCGACGCAGAGTGCTGAATTTTAGTACTGGCACAGAACAAGGCATGTGGAACACAATACCGAATTACAAACTGTAGACCATAGGTGGCGCTGTTGAATCTCATATGGAATGATAACCCTAGTAAGGGATATAATGATGAATGAGGCCTCAAACACACAGCTTTTTAGCTAATCTTAGGTCAGTTACTATAATTAACTGTGATATGTTGTCACCCGGATGGCTTGTGGGCGACGTCAGACCAGGAAGTAGACAGACACAGGCTTGTGTGCGCTGGACGCTCGGGCTCCCCCCTCGTGGAACACTCCCATCCGTCACACATACACTACACACAGGGGCGGGCTCCGACCCGTCACACATACACTACACACAGGGGCGGGCTCCGACCCGTCACACATACACTACACACAGGGGCGGGCTCCGACCCGTTACACATACACTACACACAGGGGCGGGCTCCGACGCGTCACACATACGCTACACACAGGGGCGGGCTCCGACCCGTCACACATACACTACACACAGGGGCGGGCTCCGACCCGTCACACATACACTACACACAGGGGCGGGCTCCGACGCGTCACACATACGCTACACACAGGGGCGGGCTCCGACGCGTCACACATACGCTACACACAGGGGCGGGCTCCGACCCGTCACACATACACTACACACAGGGGCGGGCTCCGACCCGTCACACATACACTACACACAGGGGCGGGCTCCGACGTGTCACACATACGCTACACACAGGGGCGGGCTCCGACGCATCACACATACGCTACACACAGGGGCGGGCTCCGACCCGTCACACATACACTACACACAGGGGCGGGCTCCGACCCGTCACACATACGCTACACACAGGGGCGGGCTCCGACCCGTCACACATACACTACACACAGGGGCGGGCTCCGACCCGTCACATATGTACATATGACTCTTTTTTTGTATTTCTTTAATGTAATCCACTCGGTTTGCTCTGGGCCAGGACAGGCTGCATCACTGTACGTGTGGATATACCACAAGCAAATCACCTTCATGCCGAAACCACTGGGACATTGGAAGAGGTCTAGTCATTTTACTGCGTCTCCTAATCACCCTAAAAATGTTACAAAATGCAATTGATCAGTGTTAACTATATCTGTGACAGACACCAAAGTATACTAAAGATACTTATTTGTAAAATAAACCTTTATAAGTCCTTTTTTAATAGTAGGAATATTCAGACCCCTCCACCCCCCCTTTATGTTCAATTGCACTTCAGTGTCTTTAGTTCATTCACAAGAAAACCTGGAAGCAGCTTATATATACGTCTCTTTTTTCCTTCAGGTTTTAAAAAAGTTACCTTTGTTAACACGTGGTATGGCTCCTTGCATCCCTACTTCGGAAGTGAAAACAATGTCACTCAGTTTTCTGCAGTTTCAGATGGAAGCCGCAAGTAAGTTTACTGCTACAGTACAGTACATCAGAAATATTGAACCGGACCCCAGAATTGATCTGAATCTCGAGTATTACTCTATATGGAAGATGACAGAGGCTGCACCGCTCTTCAGAGTGTTGGTTGATTTGGCTGCCACATAAAATACATCACTCTGAAAAGTGTCTTAATGGTGGTCAATTAAATCAATCCAAAGGGATCGTGTGGTGTGCAGATTGAGTCATTCTGCCACAGGAATGCAGGTTTGCTTCCTGGCGGTGCCAAGTTTCTGATCATTGCTGGGGATTCCACAGGGAGGTGCGTTTATCCAAAACACATGAGTTAGTCATTGAATTCCAAAACACATGACTCAGTCACTGAATTCCAAAACAAATGAATCAGTCATTGAATTCCAAATGAATCAGTCACTGAATTCCAAATGAGTCAGTCATTGAATTCCAAATGAATCAGTCATTGAATTCCAAATGAATCAGTCATTGAATTCCAAATGAATCAGTCATTGAATTCCAAATGAATCAGTCATTGAATTCCAAATGAATCAGTCATTGAATTCCAAATGAATCAGTCATTGAATTCCAAATGAATCAGTCATTGGATTCCAGATGAATCAGTCATTGAATTCCAAAACACATGACTCAGTCATGTCAGGGACAGTCCTTTTACACAGAAGTGTGTGTTTATGATGTTTCCCATTGTTTGTCCACCCCCTGTTGTGTTGGGTTAGCGGTCTATAATAGATGTGGAAATGCTCCCTGCTCATGCATGTTAACCCTCTTTGTAATCTGTTTAGGTATGTGGGTACAGTGCTGGGGTCTTCTGTTATCTCCACCACTATACTAAGCGATGATCAACAAATTAACATGGCTGTACACTACCAGCTTCAGCACAGAGTTGAGGTAATGCTAAGAATGTATAATGACCAAAGTGATATTACCCAGAATGTGTCCCCATTGACTTGGTGGATACTTTCATTACATGATATATTGTATCGTAATATGGGTATGTATCGCTTGTATCGTGATATAACCCTAAAAGCACAGCAGAGCTCATTGCGGCTCACCAAGTGGTTCACAAACATGTGTTTGTATGAATACATACCCTCCTGTCTCAGTTAAATTAGATTTAACAAAGTAGCCCATCGTTATGAGACCATTTGATCTTATTATGCATCATACCAGTAGCCATGCAAGTAGCCAGTCAGGACAATAATGTGTTTAATGATACCTATCCTATCGCAACTCGCATGTCGCGATGAGTATCGTATTATTAATGCATTCGTGTATCATTACACCTCAGCCACTGACTCTCATTATATTGTGGTCAGGACATTACAATGTGGAGATAATAAGAGGAGGGGGGCGTTAAAGGAGTGATATTAAGGGGTTAGACTGTAAATCTTGTGGATGGTGTAATTTCAGTAAAATACATATATTGACTGGTTTCTGTTTATTGCATGGGTATTTTCTCAAATTACTGTCGTTTGACCAATATTTTTTTTATTTTCTAAGTATACTCCTGGAATAGAATTTGAGCCTATTTGTGTATTCTGGGATTTCAACCTCAGGTAGGTACAGTGCTTTAGAGCAGAAAAACTACAATCTCTTGGTCACTTACTTACTATATCACATGTACATTTCATATCTGTTGTGCATTTAGAAGTCAGCTAAATTTGGCCTGGAATGTTGTGTTCATAGGCGTTCTACTATAACGTTGTAATGTGTACTGTGAGCCTAATTAATATTATTATTATTATTATTATTATTATTATTATTTATTTCTTAGCAGATGCCCTTATCCAGGGCGAATTACAATCGTAAGCAAATACATTTCAAGTATTACAGTACAAGTAATAATACAATTAAGAGCAAGATAAATACAATGACTTTAGTTCAAGCAAGTACAAGTGTGACAAAATACAATTCAATAATACAGCAGATAACAGTGTCAGTAATAGTTACATCAGGATATGATTAAATACAAAATACTACAGATTAAACACTTGGCAGATTACAGTACTCTGAAGTACAGGATTAAATGCAGTAAAATAGGGGGCAGATAAGAGCAAATAAAGCGCATTTAAGGAAGGGTGATTAGTGTCCCAGGGGAAAAACAGAGGAGTTCTACAGGTGCTGTCTGAAGAGGTGAGTCTTAAGGAGGCGCCGGAATGTGGTCAGGGACTGGGCAGTCATGACATCTGTAGGAAGGTCATTCCACCACTGCGGAACGAGGGTGGAGAAGGAGCGGGCTCTGGAGGCAGGGGAGCGTAGAGGAGGTAGAGCCAGTCTTCTAGTGCGGTGGAGCGGAGAGGTCGAGTGGGGGTGTAGGGAGAGATGAGGGTCTGGAGGTAGCTGGGTGCAGTCTGGTCAAGGCATCTGTAGGCTAGTACAAGAGTCTTGAACTGGATGCGAGCGGTGATCGGGAGCCAGTGGAGCGAGCGGAGTAGTGGAGTAGCGTGGGAGAAGCGAGGCAGAGAGAACACCAGGCGGGCAGCAGAGTTCTGGATGAGCTGGAGCGGACGGGTGGCGGACGCAGGAGGCCAGCCAAGAGGGAGTTGCAGTAGTCTAGGCGGGAGAGTACCAAGGCCTGGATCAGGAGCTGGGTGGCGTAGTTGGTAAGGAAGGGTCGGATTCTTCGGATGTTGCTCAGGAAGAATTGGCAAGTGCGTGCCAGAGTGGAGATGTGCTCGGAATAAGAGAGGCAGGGGTCCAGGGTGACTCCGAAGTTCTTAGCAGAGGAAGAGGGAGAGAGTGTGGTAGATTCCAGAGGAACAGAGATAGAGAGATCAGAGGAGGGGGAGGAGGAGGGAAAGAAAAGGAGGTCAGATTTAGAGAGGTTGAGTTTGAGGTGATGCGAGTGCATCCAGGAGGAAATAGCAGACAGACAGGTAGAGATACGGGAGGGGATGGTGGAGTCAGAGGTGGGGAAGGAGAGGAAAATCTGAGCATCATCAGCATAGAAATGGTATGAGAAACCATAGGATGCAATGAGGGGGCCCAGGGAGCGGGTGTAGAGAGAGAACAGGAGAGGACCCAAGACTGACCCTTGGGGGACTCCTGTTAAGAGAGGGTGAGGTGTGGAGGTTGCTCCACGCCAGGTTACCTGGTAAGTGCGGTTGGAGAGGTAGGAGGAGAACCAGGCCAGAGCAGTGCCAGAGATCCCCAGGTCAGCGAGAGATGATAGTAGAATAGAGTGATCAACAGTGTCAAATGCAGCAGAGAGGTTGAGGAGAATTAGGACAGAGGAGAGAGAGGCAGCTCGGGCAGACTTTAGTGAGTTGGTGACAGACAGGCGGGCGGTTTCAGTGGAGTGAGCAGAGCGGAAGCCAGATTGGAGTGGGTCAAGCATCGAGTGGTTGGACAGGAAAGCAGAGAGCTGGCGGTGTACAGTCCGCTCGAGGGTTTTGGAGAGGAAGGGTAGGAGGGAGACAGGACGGTGAGAAGGTGAGAGAAGGAGGGTGAGTTAGTAGGGGATGCAGTGGGTGTAGGGGTTGGAACAGGAGGGGGTGCGGGGGAGGGAGAGGTGTTAAAGAGTTTGCGGATATCTGAAATTTTAGAAGAGAAGAAGGAGGCAAAGTCATCAGGGGAGATAGAGGAGGGAGGAGGAGGGGGGAGGGTTTAGGAGGAAGGAGAAGGTAGAGAATAGTTTACGTGGGTTGTTAGTGGAGGCTTGGATTACAGATTGGAAATAAGTACATTTAGCAGAGGAGAGAGTAGAGGAGGAGGAGGAGGAGAGGAGAGTGCAGTAAAGGTCTAGGGCAGCAGGGAGTTTGGTTCTCTTCCATTTCTTTTCAGCAGATCGCAGTGTGATTCTTGCTGAGCGGCGCGCAGAGGAGAGCCAGGGTTGGTGAGGGGAGGGGAGGGGCGAGCAGGTCGGGAGGTGAGGGGACAGAGGGAGTCGAGGGAGGAGGTGAGGGAGGAGAAGAGGGTGGAGGTAGCAGAGTCTACGGAGAGTTGTGAAAAGGAGTCGATAGGAGGGAGGTGAGAGAGAGCAGTGGGGGTAGGAGGAGCAGGGAGAGAGGGGAGAGACAGAGAAAAAGAGATGAAATAGTGATCAGAGAGGTCCAGGGGGGTGACAGAGAGGGTGGAGGGGCAGCAGGCCCTGGTGAAGGTGACGTCCAGTTGATGGCCAGATTTGTGGGTAGGAGGGGATGGAGAGAGACAGAAGTCGAAGGAGTGAAGGAGAGGGAGGAATCCAGCAGAGTGGCTGGGGTTGGAGAGATGGATGTTGAAGTCACCTAACAGGACAGTTGGGGTAGACAGAGAGGGGAGGGAGAAGAATAGATAGTCGAGTTCATCTAGAAAGTGAGCGAGAGGCCCAGGGGGACGGTACAGTACAATTAGCAGGAGTTGACAGGGAGAGGTTAGTTGGACTGCATGAAATTCAAAGGTATTAACAGAGAGTGAGGAGAGATCAGAGGGGACAGAAAAGAGTAAGGAGGGGAGAGAGGAGAAGACCAGTCCCACCTCCCCGTCCAGTGAGACGTGGGGTATGGGACAGGATGTAGAGAGAGGACAGGGCAGCAGGAGTTACAGTGTTATCAGGGGACAGCCAGGTTTCAGTGAGAGCAAGGAAATCGAGAGAGAGGTGGGAGGCAAAGGCAGAGATGAAATCAGCTTTGTTAGCAGAAGAGTGACAGTTCCAGAGAGTGTGTGGGAGGGGGGGAGAGGCAGAGGGATGAGGTTAGAGGGGTTGGAGGAGCAGCAGTGGAGAGAGGGCAGAGGATGAGGGCGAGAGGACAGAACAGGGATGTGAGAGTCATAGCAGGACAGGCAAGACAAATAGGCACAGTGGGAGCAGTGGGGTGGAGGGTACAGACCTGGCTAGTAGATGGCTTCTTCCAGAACGCTGTTAGGTTCAGATCTATTCGAACAGCGTCTCGGCGCAGGTCTCCCCTTGCTGGACTCCCACAGCTAGACTCCCGGCTCTTTTGTTGAGGCTCTTCTGTTTGCTGGCGTGGAAATAGGCTGCTTGATTAATATTACAACTGCGTGGCAAAAGAACCAACTAAACTGTGTGGAATCCAATCAAATAGCAAATCAACTTCTAATCAATTTAACCACTCACCTGGTACTAATCACACACTAACTCAGCTAATTCAAACACCACCTTACAATGTTACCAAATGTAGTTAATTTAAAATTACTTGAAGAAGGAACTTACCTATCTGCCTCGGTCCCTGGTTACCTGTAGACTGACAACTATTAGATACCCACCCTTAAATAGGTTCCACCTCACTTTGATTAGTGATTAGGTAACAAGCCTAATTTAAGCTTATCTATAATTTCTATCCCAGTCTTCAATATATATTATAGTTGAGGAAGCAACCCAGATATATAATGAGAATTGTCCATTTGTTTTCCAAATAATAATTGCAATTTTGTTACACAGATACAATTTCACAGATAAAAACATGAATTTACATTGACGTCAAATCATAAAAATTATATGGCACTATGTCTATAGCACATCTAACATCCAAGGCCAGAATACGTCTGTATTTATAGCTTTAATCTTTTAGGAACTGTATTTCACATTCTTGTCTTGCTAAAATGATTTCTGTGTAGTAGGGTGGCACAGAATAGTTGACTAATCAACTAGAAAAGTGACAGTGACAGAAACGGATATTTGACTAATCACACTCTTCAATTTCAAAACAGCAGCAGCAACACAGTGATGCTTTTGTGTGTTTAAAGTGTATACTGGTAGTGAACTAGCAATGTCAATATTTTAATTGCATTCAGCTGTTGAATTAAAATAAGATAATTGTGTGCAGTCTCAGATGGACAGGAGTGCTGTTGTGTTTGTAATCCATTGCATTTAAATAACATTGACATTTATAATAGATTGCACAAACAGCAAAGTGTTACTAAACTGTACGAGAGCAGTCAAATATGTGTGTTATTAATATGTTTTTGTTGACTACTCGTTTTTGGACAATAAGTAGTCGTTGTACCCCTGCTGTGCATGTAGTGACTTGATTGTGTCTGTGTTCTGTCCAGGATGGAGAAGGGAGGGGGCTGGTCCACGACAGGGTGTTTCGTAACTGCCCTGGGTTATAAATCAACATCCTGTTTCTGCAATCACACCACCAACTTTGCCCTGCTGTTACAAGTTTACGAAGTGCACGTGAGCATCTATTGTACACATAACTGTCGTGCATCATCATACTGCTGGAGATGTTACCAGTTGCAATATGTTATCACTTTACTAGGACCTGCCGACCCTATTGGATTTTGCATTGCCCTGGTGTGGGACATACTCTCCTTTGGTCACTCTGAAAAGCTGAACAAATGCCATAGCTTACTTAAGTATCATTGCTGATCAATGTCCAACCAGCAATGCTTCACTTGTACTCTGATAAGGATGGCTACTTCAAGATGATAATGTGCTCATTATTGCGCGTGAACAGTTTGAGGAATGTGACAGAGAAAATTGTGGCCCAACCCTATATAGGTATAGGTCCTAATAAAGTGGCTGCTGGGAAGTGTATGTTACAGTTTTTTCCATATAAGGTGTGTAACCACACATTGTATAAATTGCAGATATGGACATGTTTCAGTATACAATAACACCTTTTGTTACACAAGTGAGGATGGCCTAGTAACACGACATTAGTAACTGCTACATGAATAGGGGAGAGGCACAATCAAGGCAGATCTCCTGTTCAGCATGTAGTGTGTGGCTGACAGCTAGATGGACAGACATGATCAGCCCATAAGGTTCCCAATTTTTGAATGAGAATCCTAAAAATAATGGCTTCTAAAACTATTTCAACATTGACCTGAATACTGCATTGTGTGTTTGCAGCGAAGCCCAGCGGAAGAATCTACTCTGAGGATCCTCACGTTCATTGGCTGTGGGGTGTCCCTCTGTGCCCTGGCCATGACCTTCATTCTGTTCATTGCTGTGGGGTGAGCCTGATAACCTTTCAAAGGAATCTGCTAGTAATTGTATAGAGTAGACCTATTTCACACTCTGCATGGTGAAGAAAAATGAAATCCCTTTATAGTTGCTTGTGTGGAAATAATTGATAATTACACACATTTCTGAATCATATATATTAGAACTAGGGTGTGCCATTTGTGTGCCATTTTTTTCATTTCATCACAGCAGTGTCTAATCTGTAAAAGCATGTTACTGACCAAAAGCATGTCAGTCATAGGGGAGGCTGCTTTTTCGTTAACAACGGAAGCAGCCGTTGAAGGGGTGGAGACAATTTCACTTTCCAGGTGAAATGACCAAGGAAGTGCAACACTATCGGAAAGCACAGCTTGCAAACAGATTTATTTAACCAGATATCAGATATTATTTGTTTTAACTTTTTATTTAACACAAGAAAAAGCTATACATATATACGTAACATTACATAAAATGTCTACACATGCATAAACCTCTTCCTTCCTTTTTTTAAAATTATAAAGCAATATAACTATTTACATTGTGCCAGCAAAAATTGAGAGAGAGAAAAAAAAATCTTAATAAATACATCGTAAATAAATATTTTGTATGGGTTTTTATGGTATAAAATTAGACCTCAAAGCAGATGCGAAATCAATCCCAGTGGCCCAGTATCTCATGTCTCAGTTTTTCTGATTGCA
Organism: Acipenser ruthenus; assembly: GCF_902713425.1. Classification (NCBI taxonomy): domain Eukaryota; kingdom Metazoa; phylum Chordata; class Actinopteri; order Acipenseriformes; family Acipenseridae; genus Acipenser; species Acipenser ruthenus. The sequence continues at coordinate 4,713,893 of NC_081219.1, forward strand.
ATCTCAGAGAGAAAGTTAATTTTTCCATTACAGAGAGTTCCTGAACAAGCCATTTTCTTGTAATAGCTTTCTCACTGGCCACTAAGAGAATACCCGAGATGTATCTATCTTTACTTTCTGAACTCGAAGGGGAGATTTCCCAAATACATCGATGAAAATCCAGTGGTACTTCAGCATGTACCAGCTTCTTAAGAGCTAAACCCAAGGAATGCAAAACCATGCCTTTGGACAGGAGCAACAAATATGTGTGTGAGTCACCACCTGTTCCCCTGTAACCCTAACCCTAACCCTAACCCTAACCCACAGAGCCTCCAGCACTGTGAGCTCATGCCTTTCTGTTGTGATTGTATTTTAGGACTTATAAAAAACAAGTTATGTTTTTCCAGCCAAATTCTCTCCAAATCTGTGAATTAGTGGAACTCTGCTGAAATTTACATATGCCTTCCCATTGTTCATTAGAAATTACACTATCATTTTCTTTTTCCCAATTAGCTTTTATGTATAATGTTGATTATTGTTTAGTGTCCTGAATGCTATTGTATAATTTAGATACAATTGTCTTCTGATTTCTTTGCTGATAGGCAGCAATGAATATTTCAAGATTATCATTAGAATCTGACCTTGTATTTCTAGGTTTTATATGTTTACTTATATGTCACATTTGGAGGTATCTAAATTATACTTGTGCATCAACTCTTCAAAACTTTCTAACTGACCCTGCTACATCACCGTGCTTATAGCAGTAATACTCTCTGTAGCCCAAGATTTAAACCTCTGGTCAAGCTGAGCTGGATGGAAGTGTGAGTCATACGCAATCCATTTTAACAGGCAGTATGACCCTTGACACTTTAGATTTATATAGAAGTGTCAAGGGTCAGATTTATATAGAAGGCTGTGTGGTCCAGTGGTTAAAGAAAAGGGCTTGTAACCAGGAGGTCCCCGGTTCAAATCCCACCTCAGCCACTGACTCATTGTGTGACCCTGAGCAAGTCACTTAACCTCCTTGGGCTCCGTATTTTGGGTGAGACGTATTTGTAAGTGATTCTGCAGCTGATGCATAGTTCACACACCCAAGTCTCTGTAAGTCGCCTTGGATAAAGGCATCTGCTAAATAAACAAATAATAATAATAATCCCCAAAACTGCCTGTATCGGAAATCTATGTACTACCGAAGTTTCTATATCTTTTCTTAAGATAGGGCAATGCCAGTCCACCCCTTTCCTTGGATAGATGAAGTGTTTTAAATCTGATTCTTGTTTTTTTGCCATTCCCAATCATTAAACTGTCCTGGTGAGATCTCCACAGGCAGGGTCTGAAATAGGTACAGCTGCCTTGGCAAAACATTCACATAACAGCCTCCACTCTGAACTTAAAGACAAACGAAGCAAATTCCACCTTGCAATACCATCTTTGATTCTTGAGCTCAAGGGGTTAGAATTTAGATTACATTATTTTGAGAGGTCTCTTAGCAAGTGGACCCCTAAGTATTTAATAGATGCTGATTGCCACTACGGATTGTATTTTCCTTTGAGTTGGATTGATGGGTGGAAATTATGTGATAAAACTGTTTTTTCCACATTGTCTGTACCTAGAGACTTTACCATATTCCTCCAGGAGAGCCACCCCCCCCCTCAAGGGAAACAGCAGGCTGCTCCATATATATTCATATATATATATATATATATATATATATATATATATAACCTCATCTGCATAGAGTGTAATTTTATGATCCTGTCCATTTATTGTTATACCTTTAATCTCCAGATTCTGTCTTATCCATTGCGCATGTGGTTCAATATATAAAGAAAACAAAAGAGGGGACAGTACCCCTCTGTCTTGTTCAAATCTGTCTGAAAGATAACCATTAATTTTAATTTGTGTATATGGGTTTGAGTATATTGTTTGAATTCCTTTAATACATTTGTCATTAAAACCAAATCTTTTGGGGACTCCCGAGTGGCGCATCCAGTAAAAGCGCTTGCGTAGAGTGCAGGATGCGCTCTATAGTCTGGACGTCGCGAGTTCGAGTCCAGGCTATTCCACAGCCGACCAAGGACGGGAGCTCCCAGGGGGCGGAGCTCAATTGGCCAAGTGCCGCCTGGGGGTAGGGAGGGCTAGGTCGGCCAGGGTGTCCTCGGCTCACTGCGCACCGGCGACCCCTGTAGTCTGGCCGGGTGCTTGCGGGCTTGCCTGTAAGCTGCCCGAGAGCTGCATTGTCCTCCAACGCTGTAGCTCTTGGGTGGCTGCATAGTGAGTCCGCAGTGTGAAAAAAAGCGGTCGGCTGACGAGTCATTGGAAGAGCTGAGTATAATAAAATAATTGGCCATTCCAAATTAGGAGAAAATAATAAAAAATAATTGGCAACGACTAAATTTATAAAAAAAAAAAAAAAAATATATATCTTTTTAGGGTTTGATATAAGAATTCGCAGTTAACCCTTTTCTGAAAGCCTTTTCTGCATCCAAACTAATCAATACCGCTCTTATCTTTTTTGTTTGGATATGATTCATTTTATGTGGTGTACGCCTGATGTTATCTTGTGTTTGTCTATTCAAAATGAAACAAGTTTGATCTAGATTTATTAATTCAGGTAAAATCTCCTCTAATCTCTTGGCCATAATTGAAGCATACGTCTTCTAGTCCACGCAGAGGACGGAAACCTGACGAAAAGAACTGTATTTAGTCTGGTCTTTTCCTTCCTTTGGAATGACAGAAGTAACAGCTTCCTTCCAGGAAAGCGGAAGCTCTCCCCTTTCCCATAACCAGTTGCAAGTGGACAGCAGCATCGGGGCTACTTGATCTCTAAACATCTTATAAAACTCGCTGGGGAAGCCATCAGCCCCAGGAGATTTATTAGATTTAAGATTTGATATAGCATTATTAACTTCCTCAATATTTACTGCTCTTGTCAAATTGCTGTTTTGTTCCACATTTAAAGGCAAATTTAGAGAATTTAATAAAGAAGCAGCCTCTTGCCCATTTTGTTTCTCTGGCTGTGTATATAGAGTTTTATAATATTCTACAAAAGATGTTTGGATTTCCTAGTTTGCAGCAAATCCTGGGTATTTGGGGGAAATCCTCTCTCTTTGAAAGAGAAGAGGGCCCTAAATGGCATGCATGTTCATCAAAAAAAAGAAAAAACACCAGAGCAGTGTTGTGAAATTTTTAGTCACTGCTCCTGGTCACTGATTTACTAATCATCTTCCAGAGACCCTTTGAGGGAATTCAAGTCGCTGCTTATACTGTTATATGAAGTAAGATTAGTTTACTTGTGGAATTAAAGTACAGTATTCAGAAAGAGACGCAACTTAATTTCTAAACCTGTGCATAAACATACATTACATGCCCGAGCTTCCTGTAAGGAGTTACATATAACAAGTAAACAGTAAATCCCTATGTAGAGCAATGATCCATTTTAGCACAACATTCAAATAAATCTGTTATGACTTATATTATGGGTAATATTAAAGAAACGCATAGCAACAATCTCACCAGTAATTTGGGAACTCCCTGAATTATACTGTTGAGAACTTTTTTGGTGTCCAACACTGTTCAGGCACGTATTTCAGTCTTCGGGTGGGGTACGGTGTTCTGTTTTGTATTGGTCATTTGTTGTTTTTTGTCCCCTGCCTTTCCCTCTCTGACTCCCTGCCGTCTGCCATGCATTGTGTCTGATCATGTCCATCGTTGTTTCAGATTTCTTGAGGGAGCTGATAGCAAAACCTCTGAACTGTCTGATGGATCTTTTATTGCATTGTCCGCTGACGAGTACAGTTGCACACCAGATTCAAAGAAGACCCTTAGCTTCACTGGAAATGGCGTCTGGAATTTGATTTTGTTTTCCTTTAGTATTTTCTTCATTTCTTTGTATTCCATCCGTTGCTGTAGAGCTTCGGGTGCATAATTGTGATCGAAATATATCCTTTTCTTTTCATAAAAGATTTCTTTTTTTCCCCTATGCTTTCACCAGGATTTCTTCTTTGGTTTTGTATCTCAGAAATGTTGTCACTATAGATCTCGGTCTGGACCGAAGATCCACGGGCATAGCATAGCGGCCTTGTGCCCCTCACGAAGCCCCCGGCTCCGCTGCCCCTTCCCTGGGATACAGGCATAGCATAGCGGCCTTGTGCCCCTCACGAAGCCGCTGGCTCCGCTGCCCCTTCCTCTGGATACGGGCATAGCATAGCGGCCTTGTGCCCCTCACGAAGCCCCCGGCTCCGCTGCCCCATCCCCGGGATACGGGCATAGCATAGCGGCCTTGTGCCCCTCACGAAGCCCCCGGCTCCGCTGCCCCATCCCCGGGATACGGGCATAGCATAGCGGCCTTGTGCCCCTCACGAAGCCCCCGGCTCCGCTGCCCCATCCCCGGGATACGGGCATAGCATAGCGGCCTTGTGCCCCTCACGAAGTCCCCGGCTCCGCTGCCCCTTCCCTGGGATACGGGCATAGCATAGCGGCCTTGTGCCCCTCACGAAGCCGCTGGTTCCGCTGCCCCTTCCCCGGGATACGGGCATAGCATAGCGGCCTTGTGCCCCTCACGAAGCCGCTGGCTCCGCTGCCCCTTCCTCTGGATACGGGCATAGCATAGCGGCCTTGTGCCCCTCACGAAGCCCCCGGCTCCGCTGCCCCATCCCCGGGATACGGGCATAGCATAGCGGCCTTGTGCCCCTCACGAAACCGCCGGCTCTACTGCCCCTTCCCCGGGATAGAACAACCTTAAGTCCGTTACTTGTGTTCTCTCTCAAGCTGCTAACTTCGGTTGAAGTTTAAAATAAAAAAAAACGTTTTTTGTTAACGACAATTATACTAAAGTAATGGTAAATAAATTGTTACTGTGTTATGTGAGAAAATGTGTTTCTCTGTGTATATTTTTTCTATGTTTTTTTTTTTTCACAGAGATACTAATGCAGCTGCTGGTTTCAGCTGTCCTGTGTTAGACTGCGGTGCGTGCTTCGGTTAAGCTGCTGGCAGTTTTCCTACAGTGTCTCGTTGCCACATTAGTTCTGCTTGCAGAATCAGTTTGAAGACTGTTAGCTAACATTAGGTTTTCCTCAGTTTTTGGACTGTTGGTTAACCAAGCGTGTTATAGGTGGGCACCCCTATAATTGCGCCCATGGTAACTGTAGGTACTAGACCTGCTCCCGTTCCCGTCAGTACTTTGTACAACGAACGAGATTACCTTGCCGATTCACTAGCAGTCGCTGGGCTCAGCTCTGCTTCGGGTCTGACTGCTACAGTCCTTTCTGCAGTGTTTAGTTGCCACTCTGGTTTCTGCTTGAAGTGCCATTGCGAAGGCTGTCCGGGCTCTGACAGCAGGCTTCCTCCAGTCTTAGGGCTGTGTTTGGTTAAGCTAGAAGCTATATAGATGGGCCTACCACTGTTCTTAGCAAATGAGGTTACCATACCGATAGTGCACTGTACCATGCTCTGTGCACCATACCGTACCGTTGGTACCATTCTCCGTGCACCATACCGTGTGCACCGTACCGTGTGTACCGTACAAAAATTCTATACAGTACTGTACTAGTGCTTAGGCACCGTGCAGGTACTTAAAAGTAACCTAGGTTAAACGGTACTGTCCCTGGTCCAGTACCAGCGGATTGGACAGGTGATTGCCCTGTTTACAGTGCTATTGACTGTTACACAAGTGGCATTACTTGCGCTGCCTGTTTGGGTCCAGGGTATGCTAAGGAGGCACTCACTAACTGCAACTCCTGAGTTCTGTGCGTCTTTTTCTAAGCGCACGTTGGAGAAGCGAGTGTCTTGCAGCTCTAGGGAGCGATCCTCGTCCATTCCATCTGGACAAGGCTCCCCTCCTTCCTCAGCTCAGAAAGAGAGGGATAAATCCTTCTCTGATGGCTCTGTGCCAAAGGAGAGCAGGAGAGCTTCATGTAGGAGACTGCCATTGCCATTGACGTTTTACAGGTTCCATGGCCTGTGGATGACGCGCAGAAACAGTGTTTTTGAGGATGATCCTGCTCCCTCTCAGGTGTCTCCTCCAGTACACCCAGACTGTGCTTTGTTCTTTTTGAGGTCCATTCATCCTGGGGTCACCCAGCTACAGCGCCTGCTGTTTCACATTCTATGGAGATGCTGTACAGTTTGCATGAGGCGGGGAAGCTCGGCTTGGCTGATTTTCCTCCGGTAGATACCGCTATTCCCTTGCTGGTGCAAGCACCAAAGCTAGTGCTTTTAAATAAAGACACTACCTGCCCAAATTATTCAGCTGGTGCGTTCGCCGTATGGCTGGAGAACTACAACAGTATCTTGGTAGCTTTCCAGAACTGTTTGTTTAAGTCTCTCTGAGAGCCGCAGACCCACACCACAGCAGCTCGAAGAACTGTGGTTGGTGAATAAGAACCTGCTCCGTACATCTAAGTTGAACGGGCAGGCAGTGGGCAGGAACCTTGCTGCGTTAGTAGCCACAAGGAGACAGCTCTGGCTGTCCCAAGCAGGAATAGCTGATGGAGACAAGACACCATTGCTGGATGCTCCCATTACTCCGGGACACACTTTTGGTCCCTCAGTAGATGACATACTGCAGTGCTCACACTGTACGCAAGAGTCTACAAAAGAACTGGTGCGCCTGCTTCCCAAACGGCCTCCACCAGTACACAGACCAGCACCAAACTGGCGACCAGGATTCCAGCAGCCTCAGAGACCGTGTGACAGAGAGTGAATGAATCCGAGCCAACAATCTCCCTCCTGACCTGTGAGGGCACGGTATAACAGTAACAGTGTGCCCTGGACTGGATGGTTTGACAGTTCATTCCAGGGTCAGTCGGAAGTCGGCCATCGGCGAAACCACAATACTAGAAGTCAGAGCCTTACTGCGGTAGGCAATGTTTCAGTCATGGACTGGAGGAGACGTGATTGCACTCACTACCAAAGGGGGCGTGACTGAAGGTATATCGGGGTGTGTGGCCGAGAGATCTGTTCCTTTGTTATGGTTATGGAAAGACCTGTAAAGAATGAACGAAACTGAAAGTAACCGTGAGTGTGTTGTTGTTGTTGTTGTTGTTGTTGTTGTTGTTGTTGTTGTTGTTGTTATTATTATTACTATTATTATTATTATTTATTTCTTAGCAGACGCCTTTATCCAGGGCGACTTACAATCATAAGCAAATACATTTCAAGTATCACAGTACAAGTAATAATACAATTAAGAGCAAGATAAATACAATGACTTTGGTTCAAGCAAGTACAAGTACGACAAAATACAATTCAATAATACAGCAGATAACAGTGTCAGTGATAGTTACATCAGGATATGATTAAATACAAAATACTACAGATTAAACACTTGGCAGATTACAGTACTCTGAAGTACAGGATTAAATGTAGTAAAATAGGGGGCAGATAAGAGCAAGTAAAGCGCATTTAAGGAAGGATGATAAGTGTCCCAGGGGAAAAACAGAGGAGTTCTACAGGTGCTGTCTGAAGAGGTGAGTCTTAAGGAGGCACCGGAATGTGGTCAGGGACTGGGCGGTCCTGACATCTGTAGGAAGGTCATTCCACCACTGCGGAGCGAGGGTAGAGAAGGAGCGGGCTCTAGAGGCAGGGAAGCGTAGAGGAGGTAGAGCCAGTCTTCTAGTGCAGGCGGAGCGGAGAGGTCGAGTGGGTCTGGAGGTAGCTGGGTACAGTCTGGTCAAGGCATCTGTAGGCAAGTACAAGAGTCTTGAACTGGATGCGAGCGGTGATCAGGAGCCAGTGGAGTGAGCGGAGTAGTGGAGTTGCGTGGGAGAAGCGAGGCAGAGAGAACACCAGGCGGGCAGCGGAGTTCTGGATGAGCTGGAGCGGACGGGTGGCGGACGCAGGGAGGCCAGCCTGGAGGGAGTTGCAGTAGTCTAAGCGGGAGAGTACCAGGGCCTGGACCAGGAGCTGGGTGGCGTTGTTAGTGAGGAAGGGTCGGATTCTTCGTATGTTGCTTAGGAAGAAAAATCGGCAAGTGAGTGCCAGAGTGGAGATGTGCTGGGAATAAGAGAGGCAGGGGTCCAGGGGTCCGAGCTTCTTAGCTGAGGAGGAGGGAGAGTGTGTGGTAGATTCCAGAGGAATGGAGATAGAGAGATCAGAGGAGGGGGAGGAGGGAAAGAAAAGGAGGTCAGATTTAGAGAGGGTGGTTTTGAGGTGATGCGAGTGCATCCAGGAGGAGATAGCAGACAGACAGGTAGAGATACGGGAGGGGATGGTGGAAGTCAGAGGTGGGGAAGGAGAGGAAAATCTGAGCATCATCAGCATAGAATTGGTATGAGAAAACATAGGATGCGATGAGGGGGCCCAGGGAGCAGGTGTAGAGAGAGAACAGGAGAGGACCCAAGACTGACCCTTGGGGGACTCCTTGGGGGACTCCTGAGGGCGAGGTGTGGAGGTTACTCCACGCCAGGTTACCTGGCAAGTGCGGTTGGAGAGGTAGGAGGAGAACCAGGCCAGAGCAGTGCCAGAGATCGCCAGGACAGCGAGAGAGGATAGTAGAATAGAGTGATCAACAGTGTCAGAGAGGTCGAGGAGAATTAGGACAGAGGAGAGAGAGGCATCTCGGGCAGAGTTTAGTGAGTTAGTGACAGACAGGAGGGTGGTTTCAGTGGAGTGAGCAGAGCGGAAGCCAGATTGGAGAGGGTCGAGCAGAGAGTGGTTGGACAGGAAAGAGAGCTGGCGGTGTACAGTCCGCTCAAGGGTTTTGGAGAGGAAGGGTAGGTGGGAGACAGGACGGTAGCTCTGGAGGCTGTAGCACTGTGCATCTACAAAGTTTAATACGTCTTTAATGTGCTTCAGTGAAAAAATAAGAACACTGTATTGTAAAAGTGTATGCAGTTTTCTTTTTTACTGGCAGATGGCAGCAGTCCCTAAAAAATTGCTTGACAGACCGGGTCATCTGTATACACACCACTGAGAGTGAAAAATTGATGCCTGTGTATCTACAGAGAATACAACGAGGACATTTCTTTATTTGTTGCTGTTACAGGTTGTAATCAAGCCCTGTCAGGTTTGGTACTGGTCAAAATGACCTATTTATTTATTGTCAGATAATAATTCATATAACAGCGCTATAGACCCGTGCTTGAAACTGTGGAAGATACTGTATGTGACGTGTATATGTGCTAGATGAAGATGTTAGCACTGATGAGGGTTTGATGTGCGTCTGCTTTGAAGTCCATCACACAAAAAATAATGATATACCTGCACAAGTATTATAATGCTGTGTGGCAAAGTGGTTTGCAGTGTGCAGATGTAGTGGTGATGTGATTAGGTAACAGAAGACAAACAATAAAGTTCACGGTCCAAACAATATGTTTATTTGTAATCCTGGTCTGGTGACCACAAAGAATAATCCCAGGCAATACACAGCAATGTGTACTGCACTGTTCTAAAACACTGGGTTGCAGTCCCGAATTAATAGCACAGTTTGTAAATAATATTCACAGTAGAACACACACAAAGACACACATGTTCACAAGAATGAGTGCTATTGTGCTTGTGGTGTAATACAATTTATTAATGGTATAGTGGTGCAGTGTTGTCCGGTTTTAGTGCTGGCCTGTAGCGACAGCTCCGGATCGTGTTAACTGTCTAATAATAACAAACAAGTAGATTTTTAGACATGACAAAACATACAAAACACTCACGGTAATTTCACAATCATCCTTCAGCGGTTAGCTCTTAACCATTACAAAGGAACAGATCACCTAGCCATGTCCCCTTCTTGTACCTTCAGTCACGCCCCATTGGTTAGCGAGTGCAGCCGTCTCTCCTCCAATCCGCGGTTGCCACATCGCTTTCCCTCTTGGACGATGACTTAATGTACCGCAGCTGTGCCCCCGTTCGAGATGGCCGACTTCCACCTAACCCTGGGAATGAATTGTCAGGCCATTCAGTCCAGGGCACTCTGTTCCCTTTATACATGTCCCTCACAGGTCGGGAGAGAGATTCATCACCAAGAATCATTCTGTCTCTGTCACATGCTGCCATTGTAATGCTGCCATTGGGAAAAAAAGATGCTTTGTTGTGATCTGTATTATAATGCTACAATTGTAAACACATTGTTGTTATTTTGTTTAACCCTTAGCGGTCCATTTATTCAGCGTGTCTCAGGCGTGTCAGGTCCAATTTATTTTCACACGTGCAGTTTATTTTAGACGCGCTGTTTAAAAGTATTTTTTTCACAGTAAAACAGGTTTAAAAGGCACTGCATATCAACAGGACACTCAGTACTGCATCTCCAGCCCAGCCCCACCCTTTGTTCGCTATATTTTTCAAATACCTCTTAATAATAGTACATACCGATCAATCATCTCCTGATCACTCATTTTATCACCAAACTCCTCAATAATGTGATCCAAGTCGTTATTTTATTACTATAACATCTAAAAAAAACCTCTGCAAATGTCTGTGATGTTCTTTGAGCGCTGAATGCGGAAGCAGCTATCTTGTTTGTTTATGTCCATGTTATCTATGTGGTGTCGGGTCTATCAGTATTCATGAGATACGCCCTTTTTTTCAGCTTCTCTCGGCTCCTATCTGTTTTCTCGGCTTTTTACTGAGAAAAAACGACTAGAGACCTGTGTTATGTGTCTTTTTGATGATGTCGGACAGGGTCCGACATTATTATTATTTATTATTATTTATTTCTTAGCAGACGCCCTTATCCAGGGCGACTTACAATCGTAAGCAAAAACATTTCAAGTGTTACAATACAAGTAATACAATAAGAGCAAGAAATACAATAACTTTTGTTCAAGTAAAGTACAAGTTTGACAAACCACAATTCAATAATACAGCAGGTAATAGTGATAGTTACATCAGGATATGATTAAATAGTGATAGTTACATCAGGATGTGATTAAATACAAAGTACTACAGGTTAAAAACTTGGCAGATTACAGTATTCTGAAGTACAGGATTAAATGCAGTAAAATAGGGGCTGATAAGAGCAAAATAAAGCACATTTACATGAAGGGTGATAGTGTCCCAGGATACAAACAGAGGAGTTCTACAGGTGCTCTTTGAAGAGGTGAGTCTTAAGGAGGCGCCGGAATGTGGTCAGGGACTGGGCAGTCCTGACATCTGTAGGAAGGTCATTCCACCACTGCGGAGCAAGGGTGGAGAAGGAGCGGGCTTTGGCCCGGAAAGGGAAAATTGCGATGTCGGACCAGGTCCGATATAGGACAGCAAAGGGTTAAGTTCTATTGAAATACTGTATTTCTGTTTATTGTAATCACAATAAAAAAGTGTGTATTTAAAAAAAAAATAGCAAAAATTATTTTGAAAACTGTCCAAATTGCTTATTTGAGGGCTAAGAATCTGCAAAAAAGAGCATTTTTAAGATGGAAATTGCTATAATAAATGGGCAGCTAAGTGGTTAAAACCCACTAAGATAAGAAAGCCATTTTATAAAAGTGTGTTTTTAGTCTTGACTTGAAAACTGAAACAGTCCCAGCTTCCTTGACAAACAAAGACATTCCATAATTTCGGAACTCTACAAGAAAAAGCCCTACCTCCTCCCGTGTTGCTTTAGTTGACCCTAGGAATAACCAGCAGCCCCGCATCCTGTGATCTCAGAATTCGGTTTGGAAGATACGGGGTCAGTAACTCCTGCAATAACTAGGTGCTAATCCATTCAGGGCCTTGTAAGTTTAAAGAGGCCAAGACAGGGGTAATATGTTCACAATTCTAGCGGCGGTATTCTGAACAAGCTGTCTATGTGGACAGAATTCCGAGTCGGAGGCAGTCTGAAATTTTTTTTTCATATGGGGCTAAGTCCCATGGAAAAGCCCTGTCTAAGCAGAGGCTGTCTAAATGGATTATAGACAGTCAAGACTGCCTATGAGCGAGCCAACTTGCCCCCTCCAGAGAAGCTCACTGCCCATTCTATCAGGGGCATGGCAACTTCGTGGGCTTTGTTCCAGGGACATTTGCGATGCAGCAGTTTGGGCTACTCCCCATACTTTTATGCAGTTCTATCAGCTGAATGTCACAGATCCAGAAAACCCTGGTTTTGGAACAAAAGTGTTAAGGGCGGCCTCAGGGTCAACCCTTACAACATAAACATAGAGATGAGTTCTCCCTCAATGTTTTAGCCCTAGCTACTTGTACTGGGGTTCCTAATGGTAACGCGCAAGGTAGCCTATGGCTTAGTCTTGTAGCATTCCAGTTGGTCTGCAATATTGCCTTGCGACAGCTTTGGTATTCATACCCATTAGGTAATGGTTACATTTCGTACTTGAGGGAACGTTGGGTTATTATCATAACCTTGGTTCCCTGAAATAGAAATGTAACCATTCACCTTCAAGGTGACTGTGTCTACATTGCAGCAGTCTTGAAGGAAAAATGATGATGATGTTTGTGTCAGCAGTCTTTTATGCCCGTGTGGGCGGGTGAGACTGCGTCACAGGCACTACGTGCAGCTATGTGTATCTTGTTCAGGTTATCATGGTCTTTTAAGGATAAATACCCATTAGGTAATGGTTTCATTTCGATTTCAGGGAACCAACGTTATGATAATAACCCAACGTTTTCATGATTCAGTGAAACCAGACGTTCTGCTTATGTAACTTCATAAGAGACTATTGGAAGGTCCTAATAGAAACTTTCTTTATATTTGGAAAAGGATTCAAATAAAAATAGATAAAATATGACTAATAAGCAGTGGCTAGTCTTAATACCGCCATCCTAAATTTATGAACCAGATTTTGTGCAAATCTCATTTCACTGTATTTTTATTGTAAGTTGTAATGTTAATAAGTGGGTGTAACAGGGGGAGACCTGTACTGACTCTTCTGATGTGTTCATAGTGCTGCAGGAAGAGGGCAGCAGCCCGTCAATATCCGCCTGTCAGTCATGGCAGTGACACGGAGAGGTGGGAGAGTGGGTGTGTGGGCTTTCCTTCTCTCTGAGTGGCTGAGAGGCGGGTCTTGGGGGAATTGCTGGCCCTATAAGTTAACATTCTGCTGTTCCCTCAGGTCTGCCCTCTGAGACGTAAAAGGCGTGCGGAAGCGCTGGAGTAAAAGCTGCGGGGACGGAAATCCCAACAAGAAAAGAAAAGAAAAGAATTAGCGGTAGCGGAAAAAAACCTTGGGCAGCCCCGATAAACAAGTGTATAGCAGGCTGAGGGAGCCGCTAGTGTAGGACGGAGACCCGGGCAGTGCGGGTAGCGACGGTTGGGGTGAAGCTGCCGAGCGCAGCACCTTTTATTTGTAGTTTTGTTTACTGTGTTTTATTTTCCCTGTTCCTTTCGCCTTTTGATTATTGTTTTGTTGAACAACTGTATTCTGTACCACCCCCAGTATAGTTGTGGCTCTGTCGTTACCATAGCTGGTACGGCAGACCATAGACAACAGCGCCCTCTGCGGGCTGAAAAGAAATTATGCTCCCATAATAAAACTGGGCACCTGTGCGGTGTTCCTAAATCACTTCTCTGTGTCCTGTGTGTCAGTGAATTACCCACCACCCTTCCACAGTGGGGCAGTCAATGACCTCTGGTGAGAAACCTATCTGGACAAACAGTATTATGATCTAGCTCCTAGTCTAGTCTATTGTACTACAATTAGATCATTGAAAACATTTGCACATTTTATGTGAAATAACAGTGAATATAGATAGCTTTAAACAAAGTCACATCAAGGTTTTGCTACATACTTTGCTTTCTGTGTGAAAATTGTAAAGCCAGTGAAGTCTTGAGAGCAAAGTAAAAAATGGCAAAAATACAGAAGGGGAGAGTGCTGCCCTGCCTTCATCTCTCCGTCAGTATACTCTGGAATTTGAAGTTCATACAGGCAGTGTTTTTTCTTTCTTGAAGGGTTAAATAATAGTGATATAGACACGGATTTCTCTGCATATAATGAAAATGATTACAAGGGTAATAGAGATTTTGAAATGATTGTTATGTACAACAGGCTACTTTTATAAAGTATTGATTTACACAGTCCCTTGGGGTCTGGAAAGCGAGCATCTTAACCGCTATGCTAAGAGCCGTGCTGTTCCGCATTCGTGGTTAGAGAGCGTTTTCACCTCGTCCTATCTCACTGACGGGACAGAATCTGTAACGGCAGTGCGTCACACAACACTGCCTGTTACATGTAGTTATACTGTGTGATGAATGGGTTGTCAAAAATCAATTCATAAATCTTTTGTTTGTAATCTGTTCTTTCAGCGTTCCTAATTCAGACCGAACTACAGTCCACAAGAATCTCATCTTTGCATTGGCAACTGCGGAAATCCTGATTCTGTTCAGTGAACTGGCCAGCAGCAACAAGGTACAGTACCAAGAAAACAAACTGCCTTGATCAGCAGCAACAAGGTGCAGTACCAAGAAAACAAACTGCCTTGATCAGCAGCAACAAGGTGCAGTACCAAGAAAACAAACTGCCTTGATCAGCAGCAACAAGGTGCAGTACCAAGAAAACAAACTGCCTTGATCAGCAGCAACAAGGTGCAGTACCAAGAAAACAAACTGCCTTGATCAGCAGCAACAAGGTGCAGTACCAAGAAAACAAACTGCCTTGATCAGCAGCAACAAGGTGCAGTACCAAGAAAACAAACTGCCTTGATCAGCAGCAACAAGGTGCAGTACCAAGAAAACAAACTGCCTTGATCAGCAGCAACAAGGTGCTGTACCAAGAAAACAAACTGCCTTGATCAGCAGCAACAAGGTGCTGTACCAAGAAAACAAACTGCCTTGATCAGCAGCAACAAGGTGCAGTACCAAGAAGAAAACAAACAAACAAAAAGTCTTTATCACTGGCAATACTACCAAGTATGACCAAGTATAGTATGAAGGGTGAAGCCAGTGTACCCTTATAAAAGTTTACCATGGTATTTTTGCACTGTATTTTTGCAGTTTTTCCATGGTTTTCCCATGTTTATATTATACATTTACCATAGTTTACCCTGCTTTGACATGTTTATTAATATGCTTTACCATACCTCACTGTTCTTAACAATGATTACCTATACTTAACCATTCTTTTAATATGCTTAATTACACTTTGTTGTGCTTTTACTATGGGTCATGGAAGCCACTAAAAGCATTAGTATTGCTATAATTTCCATACATCTAGTATTTATATACTTTAATACTTGTAGATGTATAAAATATGCAGACCGACTTGGAAAGATTTTGCCTGCTCCGTTTTTTTTTTGTACGTTTATATGCTCCTCACTTGCTCTTGTGCAGAAATTGACTATTTTCAGTTGATTCCTGACTGGTTTTCCCCCAGAGCACCCAATCAAATATGAATGTATTCATTCCTATGGTAATGAAGGATACACCCTAACCCTAACACAAACCCAAACAGGAGCAAACATCAATATTAATGAAAGAAAAAAATACACTGGAAAGGAAAAACACTTCAAGGAATGTATCTCTTTGAAAAGATCCACCTCTCTAATTCTTGATAAGTCCCAGTTTGCAGTTCAATGGCTATTTTTAACAGCCAGTATGTTAAGGTAACATTTATGGGACCATCCAAGGGGTTTAACGCCAAGTCTTTCTTTTATTAATTATAATTTTTAAAAGTACTGGTATAAATTAAAAGTGTAAGCTACGTAAGGCTATCTTTTAATCTTTGAGAGGTGTCTATGTTTTAACAAAACACTCCAGCTTCCCTTTAACATCTTGTAGTAGCTAATTTACAGCTTATCATAGGAACATCTATTTTATTTGCAATCGAAAAAAATAAAGTAGTGCTGTGCAATGACAAAGTCTATTTTTTCCAAAAGGAATGAACAATCATAGAAACCTAGCAAACATGTTTTTTCTGCTAGTTTTACTGTTACATTTGTTCCGTTTCTCACAAAAAATGGTCTTTGCACTTGATTCCAAATCCAGTATTTTTGTGTTCTAATGTAGTAGGTAGCTGCAGGTACCACTATAGGCTAGTAGTCTCTCTGAGGAGAGAATGTACTGATATGGAACGATACAGCAGGCTCTTCTGTAAGTTTTTGGAATTCGCTGTCATTGTGAATGGCAGAATTGACTAGAAGATGTTACTGGAATTCCAGTAACATGACCTCCTCTTGCCTCCACTAGGCGCTGTGCATGGCTGTCACAGCTCTGCTTCATCTCTTCTTCATGGCTTCCTTCACCTGGATGCTGGTGGAAGGTCTCCTGCTCTGGAGCAAAGTGGTTTCTGTGAATATCAGCGAAGACAGGAGGATGAAGTTATACTATGTCATTGGCTGGGGTAAGGTCATGCTGTTACATATTTCACTAATACAAGCAGGTGTATCTTTATTTACAGTGGTGTTGCAATTCCACTGCCCCCCTTCTAATCCTGTACATTGGGATCCTGTTGTTGCATTGGGCAATGATCTGTAATGGCTTTATCCACATTGTTTTATAGGAGAACTGGTTTGCATTGTGTGTCAGTGGAGAGTTATGTTTTGTTGCACCGACTTGTGTTACTAAATTAGTTAATGGAATAAATATGTGGTTTGATTCATTATCAATTAAGTAGTTTAAGGCAATGGATCCTAAATCGTGATTGCTTAAGTTATCGTAATTTTGTTTGTATGGATCCAGACACTTTTGAGGATCTGCTGAGGCTTGTAGGACCACAAATAACCTGAAGTGACACTACAATGCTTCAACATACATATCAATAAAATGGTTGATTGTAGCAGGATTCCAAACCATGATATCTTCTGTAGAAGTCACCATCTTGCATAGCCACATGATCAATGGCTCACAGTCCCTCTTGATTGGCCAAAGGCAAAATGTTTCTTGAAAATGTTTCTCAAAGTACCCAGGTCTACTCCGGGAAGCATGTTTTCTTGTTTCTGGAAACACAGAACCAGCATATTTAAGGAAACATTCTGTCTGGAAACATGTTGATAACATATAACAATCTCAATAATAAAAGGTGTATGTATCTTCTGCTCATTTTACTTTTTGAAAAAGAAAGTAAGGCGCTAAAATCTATTACTATAACCATGATGTCATCCCCCCAATAAGAGCATGCTTTCACTTCACTCTATCCATGATGTCATCCCCCCAATAAGAGCTCACTTTCATTTAATTCTATCTATGATGTTATCTCCCAATAAGAGCTCACTTTCATTTAATTCTATCTATGATGTTATCCCCCAATAAGAGCACATTTTCACTTCACTCTATCCATGATGTCATCCCCCAATAAGAGCACACTTTCACTTCTCTCTTCATGATGTCATCCCCCCAATAAAAACACGCTTTCACTTCACTCTATCCATGATGTCATCCCCCAATAAGAGCACACTTTCACTTCACTCTATCCATGAAGTTATCCCCCAATAAAAACACGCTTTCACTTCACTCTATCCATGATGTCATCCCCCAATAAGAGCATGCTTTCACTTCTCTATCCATGATGTCATCCCCCCAATAAGAGCACACTTTCACTTCTCTCTTCATGATGTCATCCCCCCAATAAAAACACGCTTTCACTTCACTCTATCCATGATGTCATCCCCCAATAAGAGCACACTTTCACTTCACCCTATCCATGAAGTTATCCCCCAATAAAAACACGCTTTCACTTCACTCTATCCATGGTGTCATCCCCCAATAAGAGCACACTTTCACTTCACTCTATCCATGAAGTTATCCCCCAATAAAAACACGCTTTCACTTCACTCCATCCATGGTGTCATCCCCCAATAAGAGCACACTTTCACTTCACCCTATCCATGAAGTTATCCCCCAATAAAAACACGCTTTCACTTCACTCTATCCATGATGTCATCCCCCAATAAGAGCACACTTTCACTTCACTCTATCCATGAAGTTATCCCCCAATAAAAACACGCTTTCACTTCACTCCATCCATGGTGTCATCCCCCAATAAGAGCACACTTTCACTTCACTCTATCCATGATGTCATCCCCCAATAAGAGCACACTTTCACTTCACTCTATCTATGATGTTATCCCCCCATAAGAGCACACTTTCACTTCTCTATTCATGATGTTGTCCCCCCAATAAGAGCATGCTTTCACTTCTGAAGAATACAAAAAAAACCCATTAAATTTATTTTTTCTCTTCTATTCAGGATTGCCAGTCATTATCGTTGGCATCACCTTGGCAACTTCCTTCAACAAGTACGTGGCAGACAATCACTGCTGGCTGAATGTGCAGACAGATATCATCTGGGCTTTTGTTGGGCCTGTACTCTTTGTTCTGTCTGTAAGTGCTTACGCTGTTCCCTTCCTCTATGAAGTATGTTGTAAAAAGAAATCCACCGTGCACATTGTCACATGTTAATTGGAGTAGGACAAACAGATGCCATTTAATGGCTTATGAAACTATTGGAGGACTAGGTAATTTTATGATAATGAATGTCTTCTGGCATTTGCATCTGTTTGTTATATAAATGTTTAGTAGTTGGCTCAGCAGGCCCTTGAATTAGTTGATTCTGGTACACATTTTAGAAGGGGAATAATATTAGGCACTGGACCGTTTGTATTATTGTAATTCATCACATACACTGGCAAATACAACTGAAAGCAAGCATGTGCATACACTTAGTAATATAATACATGCACTGAGAAAACTATTATTAAAAAGAAAGATCCAAATGTGGACTCTTTACAAAAGCCTTCAAACCCAACAGAAAACACACCTGTGCTGGTATTATAATATATCCTGTACACAGGCTCCAAGAAGGGCACTTTGATCACTCAATGAACGTTTCATTAAAATAAGTAATGACCATCAGTAATCTATTAATCGATTTATTGGTGAATCTCATTCATATATACTGGATATATATACTTGAACTTTGACCCATTCGACTCCTCCAGACCACTTTCAATTCAAACACAGAATATCTCGTTGTCAATCACATGACAACACCCACAGTAGAGAAATGTTCATTAATGATCAACAAAATGAAAAAAAAAAAAATGGATGTAAAGCTGGTACATTCGTATCTCAGAGAAACTGGAGAGGAACGGGAAATTAAAGACATTCCCGTCAATGACTTTCATAATTTCAATCACTCGACAACACAATTCATGTTTTTTAGGCACTTAACAAATCTGTCCCGTTTATTGTCTTTATTTTTATTACAGATACTAATATACATGTATTATAAAAAATAGATAGGCTTCAGTGAGTCAAAGGATAATAATTCTGTCTTGGGTTTCTGGTTTATGACGTCACATAAACCCTATGTCTATCTATCTATCTATTTATCTATATATATATATATATATATATATATATATATATATTTATATATATTTATATATATAATTATAAGCCATTACATCAGTACTGTTTTCAATATGACAACAAATTGTGTTTTCTTATGGGAACCGAAATACATTTTTGAACATTTATTTTCAATTAAAACAAGTCATGTACACTGTGACACTGTTATAATGTTAAACTTGGAATGCATTTGAGTGTAATTGGGGAGTATTTCTAGTGCAGCTAAGTGGTAGTTATTTAATTTTACAAATAGAGGCCACTGGATTGTCCCTGCAGATTACCTTTAAGACAGTTCATTATTAAAAGTAGTTGCCATGCAGGTTGCAGGTGGTTTACAGATCGTATATTATTAGTTATTATCAGTTGTTTGGCAAAATGTGCATTTTAAAGGAAATTATATCTGTACTTCTAAAAGAAAAGATCAATGCGCAGCTTATTTTGGATGCCAAGTTAATGGACCTCAGTTATTTTCATCACGTTGTGGTCTTGTCTGATCTCACTCACAGGTCAATGCCTTTGTGCTCTTTCGTGTGGTGATGGTAACGGTTGCTAGCGCACGGAGACACTCCAAGATGCTGACGCCAAGCAGCACCCCGCAGCTCCAAGCCTGGGACCTGACATGGTGAGTTATCATGGCAACAAGTCCATGCGCTGCTGTCAGAGCAGATCAGTCTCCAGAGTTGCGTGGGACTCACACAAGCTCCTAAGCCCCAGGCTTTGTGTGTTGGATACCGGGATGCTCTCTACCTTATGTTTCCTTCTGTGCTAATCACAGGAAAATCCCAGTGTCACTGTGACATTTAGAATGTGTTTGGAAATGATGTGTTAGAGCCATTACAGGACTATATTTGAAATGCTCAACTGGAAACCCTCGCAAATCCATTTATAGCCTTTGAGCCACGTCTTGAAAAGTTTTTTTCTGCAGTGTCTTAGTGCTGGGGGGGGGGGGGGGGGGGGGGGGTGTATTTTTTTATCTTATAGGAAAATATGAGATCAATTCAAATGTGAAACTCACCTAGCTGTAAAAGTGTGTGAAAGTGGTAGTACCAGCCCACTTAAATACGGACTCAGAACAAAATCAAGTCCTGACATTGTTGCATTATTTGGAACAGAAATAATTGATCTATATCCTTGTGGCAATGTGCCCCGCCCCTGTGTGTATTTCTGTGTTTTATGTTGTATGTTGCGTATGTTAATGTTGGTGTATTGTAGTTGGTACATGGGATATAATGCAGGTAATGAGCACGAGTGTTTAAAATGTATCATTGTATTTAGACACGGGGATTGCACTTCACTTCACGTGCATTTAAAGTATTTAATAATATGTGAGCACAGGGTTGCACAGAATTAGTTCACATGCTGGGATTCAAGTGAATAATTAATTAGTAATTGAATCCCAGCACAACAGTATATATAGATGCACGTTTCACTCACTCGGGGTTGTTCGGTGAGTGGAAAACGGGTGTGGAGAAGGAGGAAAAGTAAAATATACTAAAAGAATAATTGTTATTTATTTATTCTTACTCACCGTGTTTGTTTGTTTGTCTGTTAGTCCACTGTTCATTTAAGTGTCAGTCTGTTTTGTTTGTCTATTTATTTTGGCTGCAAGTGCCGTGTGTTGTTTTTGTTTAAAACCTTTTTATTTTGCTCATTATTAAACGCGCAACAGCGCAATTCACATTTCACTGTGTAGTATTGTGTGTTTCTTCCGGGTCTGACGTCACCACTAAAGCCAGCCTGTCACAATCCTGAATACATTTTGACGGCCATGGTCACCCTGAAGTTGGGGGTAGTTACTGCCACTTTTAGATTTCTTTCAGGTTGGTAACCTCCAAAAATGAATCCAGCATGCAATATTTATTTTGTATAACTTGGATTTGAATATGACAGTATCAGGACTTTATTTTGTTCAGAGTGAATTCAAGGGCTAATACCAAGGCTGTTACCACCACTGCTGGACACTTTTTTTACAGCTTGGTGACATTGCCAAATGAATTCGGCACACATTTCTCTAGAAGATAGTGAAACTGAAAGCATTGTGGAATGCTCATAGACTGTTAGTCACAGTGCTATACTGAGAATATGAGCATGCCAAGCAAAGCTGTACAGAAGATGGGCTCTTTCTACCCTGGCATTACAACATCTCACGCTGCAGTGATGTCAACTCTTTATTTGAGTTGGACAACAAGTATTGTAGCATTCATAGGCCATTCAGAAAGCCTACACAACACTGCAGAGCTCTGTAATAGAAACCAAGGGAATATGTGCTTATGAAATGTGTCATCATAATGTTACAAACTTTACATTTCTGTGACTGGTTGCCACACTGTATTTATTGAGATCTATTAAATATATTTTTTACCTAATTTATAGTAACAAGTGAATCTAAAGAATTATACACATCTAGCGTTTGTACACAGTGTAACATGTCCAGTGTTTCAGACCCTGCGTTTGTTATCATTTAGAGAAAAGCAAGACTGTGTATTTAATGTTCTTGTATCTATTCTGACTACAAACCTCCAGTGTTCAAAAACATTTAGCCCCAGTTCTCTCCCTAAATTGTTATCGGTCTTGGGTTTGGTATCTGCTTGCACTGTACAGGACATTTTCTACTAGAGAGAGTCTGTGTCTGAATGTAATGTTCAGGCTCGGATGTGGAATGGAATTGGCAATAATAAGGATACGTTTCAAATAGATTATTTTTTTAAAGCATGATATGAAAGGATATTGTATTGCTGTGTATTCCTAGTTTGAATGTGGCACCCATCTTGACAGTCACCATTGCAGAAATGTAATTTAGTCCCACCTGGTTACCACACTGCACTTGCAGAACAGATTACTCCATTAAACATATTTAGCATGTATTTGAAGATGGCACTAGAATCTATGCAGAAATACACGTACCAATACATCTGAGCATGCGGTCTGAGGTGAGTAAATGACTCCAGTCACTCTGCATTCCTAGACAATGTATGTATCTTGGGGTACCGCTGTACTTTGATTGTATTTCTATACTTCCTTGCTATGTACTCTTCTCTGTTTGAGGGGGGGGGAGCTATTTTTGCTTGTCCTATAAAATATATTTCTTATTTTATAAAAAGTAAAAGGGTGTGATTTGAACGCGTGCATGGTCTCCTTTTCTCTCTTTTATTACATATGAGGTGCTTGTGCATTTAGAGATGGCCTTGGTGAAGTTGGCGTACCTGCCATCAGTCCTAGTCGTGTTTTTGTAGACTTTAGTCCAGTGGGGGCTAAGCAGAGTCCCAAACTAGATTTGTGACCTGAATTTGGACCCAGACTCGGGAAGTGTAAGGCTGGAGATACACAAGCAATGTTTTCATGGCACTCAAATTGACAATAAAAATTGACAACTCGAGTTGTCAACACATTTTTGATTGGCAGTTGAGTTGCTAGAATAGACCACTGCTGTTTTTCTGCCCTCCTGGTACTGTGGGGGGGATGCATGTTACTGACACACCTGCTTTAATTCTCCAGGGCAGCCATTAAACCAGTCCTCGTCCTCCTGCCACTGCTGGGTCTGACCTGGTTGTGTGGGGTCTTGGTTCACCTCAGTGTTGTTCTGGCTTACATATTTACTGCAATGAATGCATTTCAGGTAAGTGAATTCTTTTTATATGGAATGAACTATCTAAGCCGTATTTGTGTAGTTACTTTTAAAGGTGCCTTCTACATTCTGTTTTTACTATCTCCAGCTAATTCCCTTTGACCTTGGCTAGGGTTAACATCAATCAATACTACTGTGTTCTAGGCTAAATATCCTACTGTTGGTCAAATCTCTTCAGTAATGTCTTTGGTGTCAAAGCATGGTAGTTGTTAAAGGGTCTTGAAGACCTAGGGGCGAGCAGTCTTTTTGTCCAGTATATCCAACATTAATTAGTATGAAGCCTTAACTTTGAACGCATATGAATGTTTTTGATTGCTGTGATTTAACTTGTAATACATATCATGTCATACTTATCTGTGATAATATCACATTGAAGCAAAAAGGTCACCAAAATTGGAGTAATGTTATTTATAACCTGCATTTATTTTTAAACTAATTCTGGCCTCAGCTCTTAGAAATTTGCCGTTATTAGTATTGTCAAGTCTGCTGGAGATTCATAGACTTTGTTGTTGCACATCCTACTTGATTTTGGTTATTAATCCCTCAAAGGATAACAGTATGAAGTCAATTACCTGTAATAAAACAAGAAGATTTATAATAATTATGCATCACAGACTGCTGGCATATAATGTTAGTACAGTGAAACATTTTATTTAAATATATAGAATGTTATTATGTTGAGGGCATTTATTATCTTTGGGTGTGCTGGGGATGGCCTTGTTCACACAAATCAGGCTGAACTTTCTAGAAAACTCATAAATTTGTTGTTCATTGGGTCCTACGCTACTTATCTTGATGCATTGCCACTATAGGCGTCTGTAGCAATGCCAGCAGACATTATTCACAATGAAATATTACTATCTAAAGCCTCATTTGCACTTCAGTTTCTTTCTGTGTTTCTTGCACAGTGAAAACATTTCCAGGATTGCTTTGCTAAACCTAGTCATCATAATAGCAAAACAATAGGTAAGGCTGCAACTGTTACAATTTTTTGCAAACTGGGCCTCAAGGTTTAAATGCTGGGAGGAGTGTAAAATACCAAACAACTGTGCATTTTACAGTACTCTGCATTTGCTACTTAGCAGTTTATAATCCATTCTTCTATTCTCGTAGACAAAATGCTGTACTGAGCAGGCAGAAAAGCACATGGCTAATTAGTATAGAACGGCTTGGTAATCACACCCCAACTGCTGTTTTTACTTTAACATAGCATTCTGCAAATCTACAGGTCATTTACACAAGAATAAACATTATCTATTGTATCATGGAGGTTGCTTATATATGGTCAGTTGATACAACAACTTCGCCCTGTTCTAAATTGTGAGGAAAAATAAAGAATTTCTTTAAAATGTTTGACGACTGTATCATGATGAACAAGCAAGGCATTTTCCATTCAACACGTGAGCCTCAGAATATGCATTTGAATCCGGTCAGGTGTAATAATCTCAAAAACGTTATCACTGAGATTTTTGGCAAGCCCGTGTTTTGGAGCAGCCCTGCTTCTCTCAGTATCTGTAACATGTTGTCTGGAACCCCAGAGGATTGAATAGCAGCACAGAGGAATTTTCTTTTCATCTCTGGAGCCCGTCCAGCTCTTGTCATCTCTAGATGCAAACGTATATCAGCTTACTGTCAATGCCAGACCAAGGCTTGTCTGAAAATAAGACCGGGACTCTGAAAGTCAAGAGGTTGGCAGAGGTAAAGCAGAGCACAGATCCTTTTTCTTTCTGTACTGAAGCACTGGGTATTGCTAGATGTATTTGCTTCTGTGTGGCTTATCAGGTAAAGGCATGACCAGGAATAGCCATGGTGTCTGCTGTAGACATCCCGCTGTAAATAGGCGATTGGCTTGGTCGTGGGATCGGAGGACACTCACTGAACTTCACTTTTCCTGAGCTGTTGTGGGGGTGCTGCAGTAAGTGAGCGTAATCTGGGGGAGAAAACGGGTAACGGGGGTCAAATAATAATAAAAAAAGATGACTATAATTACAACATCCAGTTATTACATTAGAGTCATCAATTCATGACTGTAATATAACACACAAATGTATGCCTATAATGTACAGCATCAGTATACCGTAGGATTCATTCTTGTTGTATATATATATTTTTGTAATACACTGTATGGGTATTGCACTTAACACTCTGTGACCAAGATTACTGAGCAGATATTTGTGCTGTAGGTTACAATGATTCAAACTTAGTATACAGAACTCTACAGTACAGAATTTCCTGGTGTGAGAGGTGTGTCCGTTTGTTTCAAGGTCAGGACATAAAGATCCTTGTGACAATAAAGAGAGCTCAGTACTGTGATGTCATTAACACTGTGATTATTTGAACAAGGGAGTTCCACTACTACAGAGGGACTTGCCACAACAATGCCATTATCACTGGTATACTGCAACTTTTTAAATGTAGTAGCCAATTTTATTTTTTTTCCCCCCCAGTTTAGTAATGTCCAATTATTTTTAGGCTCAGCCCACCGCTACCACCACTGCGCTGACTCGGGAGGGGCGAAGACGAACATACGCTGTCCTCCGAATCACGTGCCGTCAGCCCGCTTCTTTACACACTGCAGACTCACCATGCAGCCACCCAGAGCTACAGCGCCGGAGGACAATGCAGCCCTGGGCAGCTTACAGGCAAGCCTGCAGGCGCCCGACCAGACCACAGGGGTCACTAGTGCACGGTGAGCCGAGGATACCCTGGCTGACCTAACCCTCCCTCCGGGCAATTCTTGGCCAATTGAGCGCCGCCCCCTGGGAGCTCCCGTCCTCGGTCAGCAAAGGAATAGCCTGGACTTGAACTGGCGACGTCCAGACTAGAGGGCGCGTCCTGCACTCCACGCGGAGCACCTTTACTGGATGCACCACTCGGGAGCCCCATCAACTTTTTAAATGTATTCATTTACCTTTATTTGTATGTGTGGCAGGAACGGCTGAGTGGTCTGACGTCACGGCAGAAGAAGGGACAACAAAAACAAAAAGGTATTGTGCAGTGGCGCGGGCGCCGTTTTATTTAATGAATCCAAAAATAAAATAAATATTTAAACAAAAGAACACTTGCTCACAGAGCAAAATAAAAGTGTAAACAAAAACAAATCTCGAACACAAAATCCAAAATAAATAAACCATACAGGTCAGGCTGGGCAGTCGCTGTCACTGTTCCTGTAGGCTATGCTTTAGTTTCGTTTTTAAATAAACCTTCTCTCGCTCTCCGTCTCTATCACCCACCCTGAACTGGAGAGCTGCAGGCTTTTATTAAGGTGAACCATCTCCCAATTAGCAACAAAATTAATCCCGTAATTAATTCGGGAGATGGTTCACCTTCTGCACGAGTTTATTAATTATTACTCCTGGCAGAGGACGAGCACCGATCTCGCCTCTGCCAGGACACGTTTTAAAAATAAACGAAACAATAACAAACATACGGCGCTCGCCGTCATAAATACAATAAATCATAATAAAACAAAAACAATACTTTGCACAGGGGCGGAGGATGAACCCTCGTTCTAAAAATAACACAAAACAATGTACAGGGCTGCTCGCCCTGTTACATATCCCCCCCCTTGTGCAACGCACACATGGCCCCAACGGCCACCTCCCCCCTCAGTCTCAAAGTCCCGGACGAGGGGGAAGAGAGTTGCTTCTGGGGGGTGGCCATGGTGGAATCTCCGGCACCCCCCAATTCTTCGTGGCCGGCAGCTCCCTCTTCTGGGGCTCCCTCCACACTCTCTCCTGCCGCGAAATTGCGGCTGGGGGAGCTGGTCTCCTGACCTTCCCCCTCCTCTTCATGGCCAGCAGTTCCCCTCCGTGGGGCTCTGACCACACAAACTCCTGCCATGAAAGTGCGGCTGGGGGAGCTGGTCTCCTGACCTCCCCCCCTTTTTTGATGGCCGGCAGCTCCCCTCCGTGGGGCTCCGACCACATGACCTCTGGCCGCGAAAGTGCGGCTGGGGGAGCTGGTCTCCTGACCTCCCCCCCTTTCTTGATGGCCGGCAGCTCCCCTCCGTGGGGCTCCGACCACATGACCTCTGGCCGCGAAAGTGCGGCTGGGGGAGCTGGTCTCCTGACCTCCCCCCCTTTCTTGATGGCCGGCAGCTCCCCTCCATGGGGCTCCGACCACAGTGTAGGGACCCCAGGTGAAGCAGGATCCCTGGCGACCCCAGGCGACGGCAGCGGACCCTCGGGAGGCGACGGCAGCGGCAGCGGACCCTCGGGAGGCGACGGCAGCGGCAGCGGACCCTCGGGAGGCGACGGCAGCGGACCCTCGGGAGGCGACGGCAGCGGCAGCGGACCCTCGGGAGGCGACGGCGACGGCAGCGGACCCTCGGGAGGCGACGGCAGCGGACCCTCGGGAGGCGACGGCAGCGGACCCTCGGGAGGCGACGGCAGCGGACCCTCGGGAGGCAATGGCAGCGGACCCTCGGGAGGCAATGGCAGCGGACCCTCGGGAGGCAACGCAGGACCGGCAGCAACCCTAGGAGACGCAAGGGAGACACAGGCGACCCAAGGCGATGCTGACGGCGGGAGGGGAGCCCCTGGCCATGAAGGCGGCAGCAGGAGCTCCGCTTCTCCCAATGGTGGTGGTGGTGGTGGAGGTAGAGGTAGCTCCTGCTCCTCTCCTCTTGACAGTAAAGGTGGCAGGGGCTCCTCCTCCTCTGGCGGCCAAGGCTTCTCCCCTTCTGGCGGCCAAGGCGGCAGGGCTTCCTCCCCTTCAGGCGGCCAAGGCGGCAGGGCTTCCTCCCCTTCAGGCGGCCAAGGCGGCAGGGCTTCCTCCCCTTCAGGCGGCCAAGGCGGCAGGGCTTCCTCCCCTTCAGGCGGCCAAGGCGGCAGGGCTTCCTCCCCTCCAGGCTGCCAAGGCGGCAGGGCTTCCTCCCCTTCAGGCGGCCAAGGCGGCAGGGCTTTCTCCCCTTCAGGCGGCCAAGGCGGCAGGGCTTCCTCCCCTTCAGGCGGCCAAGGCGGCAGGGCTTCCTCCCCTTCAGGCGGCCAAGGCGGCAGGGCTTCCTCCCCTTCAGGCGGCCAAGGCGGCAGGGCTTCCTCCCCTTCAGGCGGCCAAGGCGGCAGGGCTTCCTCCCCTCCAGGCGGCCAAGGCGGCAGGGCTTCCTCCCCTCCAGGCTGCGAAGGCGGCAGGGCTTCCTCCCCTCCAGGCTGCGAAGGCGGCAGGGCTTCCTCCCCTTCAGGCTGCGAAGGCGGCAGGGCTTCCTCCCCTTCAGGCTGCGAAGGCGGCAGGGCTTCCTCCCCGTCAGGCTGCGAAGGCGGCAGGGCTTCCTCCCCTTCAGGCTGCGAAGGCGGCAGGGCTTCCTCCCCTTCAGGCTGCGAAGGCGGCAGGGCTTCCTCCCCTTCAGGCTGCGAAGGCGGCAGGGCTTCCTCCCCTTCAGGCTGCGAAGGCGGCAGGGCTTCCTCCCCTTCTGGCAGCGAAGGCGGCAGGGCTTCCTCCCCTTCTGGCAGCGAAGGCGGCTCCTCCCCTTCTGGCAGCGAAGGCGGCTCCTCCCCTTCTGGCAGCGAAGGCGGCTCCTCCCCTTCTGGCAGCGAAGGCGGCAGGGGCGCCTCCCCTTCTGGCTGCAACAGGGAAACCAGCAGGCATGTTCCCTCTGCTGGTTGTGGTGGAAGCGGAACCAGCAGGCATGCTCCCTCTGCTGGTGGTGGTGGTGGGAGCAACATGTCGTCCTCCCACGGAGACAGAGGTGGCACCAGCAGGTATGCTCCCTCTGCTGGTGGTGGGAGCGACACGTCGTCCTCCCACGACGGTGGAGGTGGAACCAGCAGGAATGCTCCCTCTGCTGGCGGTGGGAGCGACACGTCGTCCTCCCACGACGGTGGAGGTGGAACCAGCAGGAATGCTCCCTCTGCTGGCGGAGGTGGGAGCGACACACAGTCCTCCCATGGAGACGGAGGTGGAACCAGCAGGCATGCTCCCTCTGCTGGCGGAGGTGGGAGCGACTCACATTCCTCCCAGGGCGGTGGAGATGGCACCAGCAGGTATGCTCCCTCTGCTGGTGGAGGTGGGAGCGGCTCACAGTCCTCCCACGGCGGTGGAGGTGGAACCAGCAGGTATGCTCCCTCTGCTGGTGGAGGTGGGAGCGGCTCACAGTCCTCCCACGGAGACGGAGGTAGCACCAGCAGGTATTCTCCCTCTGCTGGCGGAGGTGGGAGCGACTCACAGTCCTCCCACGGAGACGGAGGCGGCACCAGCAGGTATTCCCCCTCTGCTGGCAGGTACCTGGGCTGTGGACCTTCGGCCTTCCCCTTCTTGGGCCGTGGACGCACCGACTCCCCCCTCTCGGGCCGTGGACGCACCGACTCCCCCCTCTTGGGCCGTGGACGCACCGACTCCCCCCTCTTGGGCCGTGGACGCACCGACTCCTCCCTTTTAGGCGCAGGACGTTCGGGCTCCTCCCTTTTAGGCGCAGGACGTTCGGGCTCCTCCCTTTTAGGCGCAGGACGTTCGGGCTCCTCCCTTTTAGGCGCAGGACGTTCGGGCTCCTCCCACTCAGGCGCAGGACATTCGGGCTCCTCCCATTCCAGGTCAGGACGTTCGGGCTCCTCCCACTCAGGCGCAGGACGCACCAACTCCTCCCTCTTGTCTCCCCTCCAGCAGCTGTAATCCCAGTCTTCAGGGAGGGGGCAATTAACTGGGAAATGCCCCCGCTCCCCACAGATGCAGCAACAACTCAGCTGGCTTATGCTATGGAGGAGGGCTTCCCAGCTCATCTCCTCCTGTGCCTGCTGTTGTTGCTGCAGCGGCTGCTGTCTCCTCATCCTCCTTCTTCCTCCCATCTTCCTTCCTCCCATCCACCTCTTCACTCTCCTTTTCTCCACACACAAAAACGAAAAAAAACGAAAAAACCTGCAGTAGCCTCTTCTGCCTGCGTCCTGGAGGCGCTGCAATCCCACGCAGGACACCACGTGTGGCAGGAACGGCTGAGTGGTCTGACGTCACGGCAGAAGAAGGGACAACAAAAACAAAAAGGTATTGTGCAGTGGCGCGGGCGCCGTTTTATTTAATGAATCCAAAAATAAAATAAATATTTAAACAAAAGAACACTTGCTCACAGAGCAAAATAAAAGTGTAAACAAAAACAAATCTCGAACACAAAATCCAAAATAAATAAACCATACAGGTCAGGCTGGGCAGTCGCTGTCACTGTTCCTGTAGGCTATGCTTTAGTTTCGTTTTTAAATAAACCTTCTCTCGCTCTCCGTCTCTATCACCCACCCTGAACTGGAGAGCTGCAGGCTTTTATTAAGGTGAACCATCTCCCAATTAGCAACAAAATTAATCCCGTAATTAATTCGGGAGATGGTTCACCTTCTGCACGAGTTTATTAATTATTACTCCTGGCAGAGGACGAGCACCGATCTCGCCTCTGCCAGGACACGTTTTAAAAATAAACGAAACAATAACAAACATACGGCGCTCGCCGTCATAAATACAATAAATCATAATAAAACAAAAACAATACTTTGCACAGGGGCGGAGGATGAACCCTCGTTCTAAAAATAACACAAAACAATGTACAGGGCTGCTCGCCCTGTTACAGTATGAAATAATCATTTCATACAAATAAATCATTTCAGAAAAAGAGAGGGTGAAGGACAGAGGTGAAGTTTGTAAACGGGCATTGAGATGGGTAAATAATGATTGGGAAGATTATAGTATGTCTTTTACAAATGGGTCAAAAAAATACAGGTAAGGGCAGGGTTGCATCAGCTTATTATATACTGGAATTTGAGGTGGGAAAGCATGTTCTTATTACAGATGATGTGTCAATTATGACAGCAGAATTGATAGGGATTATATTGGCATTGCAATGGATTGTAGATGTCAAGGTGAATAGAGCAGCCATCTTTTCAGATTCCTTATCAGGATTACAGGTGATTAAATGGAGGGGAGGGTGGTAGAAGAGATTTAGTGCAGGAATAATTTATTTACTTTCAGAATGCTGCTTTTTAGGTTTATATGTAGTTTTAGCATGGATTCAGGCTCATTTAGGAATAGATGGGAATGAGAGGTTGGGTAAGTTAGCTAAAATAGCAGTGAAGAAAGAGGATATGGATGTGCAGTATGGTTTAAATGAATATTATAGAATAATTGAGAATAGATTACTAATGAATGGCAGAATATATGGGATATATATTATAAGACTCAAGGTTAAAATTAGGGAAGGGTGGTATGGGTGGAATAGGAAGGAGGAAGCAGCAGCATTAATAAGGCTTCTTATAGAGCATTCAACATTAAAGGAACACCTGTATAGAACTGGAGCGCATGAGAATGGGTTATGTGTGGAGTGTAGTGTAAAGGAAACAGTGGAGCATCTGATGGTTGAATATGTTAGATATAGGGAGGTGAGAGAAGATATGTGGGAAGAAATTAAGTGATTGCAATATTTCCAATAATTAAAAAAAAAAAAATGTTATAGGTGATGGAAGAAAAATAGAATATTGGATGTATTGCAAAATATATCAGGAACACACTGTAAGATTCAAGAATATTGAACATACAGAGATGACAAGACTGACTGTTTGGTAAGCAGCTTAGCTGCCTGACTTCTAGTTAGGGAAATTAACTTTGTTAAATTTCAGGTACCGCCCTGGTTAAAACTAGTTATGCCTGTGTGTCAAATACTTCTGTCCGAGAAGACCGTGGAAAAGATCCCACAGACAGTGTTTCAGAACCCCACACTGTTACAATATATAAATATACATACACACATACAGTGTGTTCCTGTAACCTAGCAACCATTCATTCTTGTAGTTACCTGGATGTAGTAAAGATGGCGATGCCACAAAAGAGGTTGTGCAGTAGTCATCACATTGTGTCTAAGGGCAGCTCCTTTCCGAGGGAATATTGTGCTGACCAGGTGTCATCATTCCTGAGGTTACCAGGGGATGATGCTCCAGTGCTTCATGGATGGAAGCTTTGGCTGTTAAAGTTTGCAGTTCCTTCTAGCTGTTCTTTCTATGTTGTGAGCTGAGGTTGAAAATACAATGCGTATAGAACTTTAGCAACAAAACTGAGATGTGCTGTGTTTGAGCATGGAATAGGATATGAATAATGCCATTCAGTGCGTTTACATGAGCATAAGAATTCCGATATTTTTCAGAAAACTAATTCCAATATCAAAAGTCATGTAAACACAGTTTTCGGAAAATGTATCGGAATATTCCGAAAGTCAGTTTTCGGAAAAAACCAGCACCTAGAAATTTCTGATTTTAATTCTGAAAACTAACAAAATGTGTATCATGTAAACACACTTTTGGGGAAACATATTCCGATAGCTTACTGCACATGTGCAAACTTTGACCTTCAATCCTGCACGTGGTTTTAGAAAACAGGAAATAATAAGTGCATCCATTTGTCTAGTTAAGGATAAAGTAATACATTTGTTAAAGTCTGTATTTGTTAATAACCCATACTGAAGCAGCAAATGTTTTCCAGTTTTAAAATGACGTGAGAATTTAAAATAATGTCTGCATAAGAAACTGGTAATATAGAACAGGATGAGCTGTTGGAAAGGCTGATTGCACATTGTGGGGAATCTGAATAGAGGTATAGGATAGTAATCTTTGAATTTAAGACCTGACACTTTGATAAAGCACTTGAGTTATTGGATTGGTCTCCGTTCTATCGCAGAAATGTCCGGTCTTCAAATCGTACTTCGGCTACTACAGTACTTTGCATAAGAAAATATCCTGTGTTTTCCGAAAACTTCAATCCATGTATACAGTTGAATTCTAATTGGATTTTCTGTCGTTAATCATGTAAACACAGAAAAGTGACGTTTTAAGAAAATCAGTTTTCTGATTCAGTTTTCCGAAAACATTAGTTTTCAGAAAACACTTTGTCATGTAAACGTAAGATTGTCTCATCCAGGGCTGTAATACAACCATGTGCTGCATATACTCAAATATCTAATGCAGCTGTTCTCTTGCAGGATTATTAGTGTTCAGTGGCTGCTTCTAATCAAATTCAAAGTCTTTCTGTGGCATGATATAATAAGCCACTGAACACTTATACATGTATTATAAGTCATTAAATCTAAAAACATAACCCACAAAAAGCTGATATTAAGATATTTAATCTTTTATATAGAACGTTGTGGAATGTTTTGTCAATGACATTCTGAGTACAAGAGCTACACTAAATTATAAAATAGTTGCTGCTAATAGGTTCAAATGGGGATGTGACATCATTTTTATTTCATGCAACATGTAACTGGGAGAAATCAGGAACCAACATGTTGACCCTACTTTTAAGTCCAGGCTAAATAGCTTTCTGAACACAGATACTTGTTTTGGTGCAGTGGTTAACACAGGGTCAAACTCCATTTCTGCCCAGCTCCCATCTGGAGCCAGGAAAGCACAAGTTCTAAACTGCGCTGGAGGAGTTCACATAACTGGAAGCTGGACCACAAATCTGGCTTGTAGGAGTCAACAGCATTTCTCTTTGAAGGACAGGTCATGGCAGGCTTCCAGGGTATCACTACCAGTCCGCTTGCCAAAAAGTGTCCACTTATTGCAGGCAAGATGGATCGGCCTCGCTGTAGCTGTTTTATCTTGCTCTGATAAAAACAAGCAGATAGGGCATAAATCAGGTGTGCAGGAAAGGATTTCCTCTCGCTGTTCTGAGTTTAATTCTTGAGACTAATTAATCAGAACCGTTTGGCCTATGTTTCACCCTAAAAGGTGCTTGTTAATTTAGACTTGTAGCACACATCCTGCGAAGGTACTGGGAGGGAGACTTCCATTACTGGCAGGTTTTCATGTTTAGAGGACCTGTTTTTTTTACATAATGCTCAGAGTATTAGTAATTAGACTGTTGTCAAGTGAATACGATTATTCACCTTTTAACTTGAAATTAATTTCTGTTTTTCTAACTGTGGAACTGGTTTTCAGTACAAGCAAGATGCAATCACTTGTGTTAGTTTACTGTTGAGATTCTCAAAAAGTTCTAAAATAATTTAATAAACTTGGCAAATGCTTTTTATTCTTGTTGCTTGTAATTTCCAAGGGGGACGGGGATAAGTTATTCTAACTTGATAAATAACATTTATAGATATTACATAGCTTGACTGTTTAAAAAAAAAAAATAATAATAATAAAAAAAAGTTTACATTTTGGCCTGGAGTGACTTCTGATATCGTACAGCTTTCTTAAACGTGGTTTCCACAAATTGTAAGTTTCTGTTGAAGCACCGCAGGTGCAGCCTGTCTCACCAAAACATAAAGACTAATAAAAAAATTAAAAAAAACAAAAAAAGCGAGATAGTGTTACACAAATACAAAAAAACCCCACAAAACATTCCATAAGTAAGCACTGTGTACTATCCTTGTATTATTTGCAAAACAGGGTTTGACTGCATATTTATCATAAACCTATTATAATAAGTATTACGGTTCTGTTTTCCAACAGAACCGTAGCTTCAGCAATTCTGATCCTTATAGTCTGCGAATGGAGCTAAAATACCAGCACTTCTGGTTAATGATATAAAAATGATCCAGTCAAAATGTTTAGTACAGTACATTTTTTAAATATAAAAGTGTATCAAAAGTAGGCTACCCTCCTACTCGCCCACATTCCCCACTACATAAAGGCCACCATCTTCTTCTTCTTCTTGCTCAGTGAATTAGGCTCGAGCGTGATGCTGTCTGTAACTCGAAGCAATAACTTTCTTTACCCTTGGTACTGAGTCAAATGGCAATACAGTAGTCTCCATGTTTAGGAACACCTCTTAAGAGAACACTTCGCCTAAGGGAACACCCTTGTTGTGGTGAAACTGATTTTTCCCATTGTAAATGCTCCCGCTAAAGGAACAGGAACTTCGCTTAAAACATAACACCACCTTGACACCGGTAGCGATGGTGTCACAGCCGATACAGTACTGTTTTGTAACCAGATAACTCATCATCAAACTTATATTAAAATGGTTTGTTCAGTCTTTTCAAAAGCGACTTGTCATCGCGAGAGTGTCTGGAGGCACGCTATTAAATCTTTTCAGAACCGGCGTCACATCATTGACTCATTTTGTATTCAATTTCCACGTGTGCACCTCATCGATACAACATGGGTATGCAAACAAACAGGAAAATGCGCCGCTGTTTGTCTTGCTACAAAAACTTGGAAATTGTTTGAGCTCTTAAAAAAAAAAAAAATCCTGAAATCAGATACACGTTGAATAAATGGTGTTACTTAAAAAAGATCTCAGTCTAATAGATTGCTTGGCACAGCCTTCAAGTGTAGTAGAAAGTTGTGCAAGGTTACATCACAAATGGGATTTTCACTCCAGAAGTCTCATAAGCATAATGCACGACTTCTGGACATGTTTCCACTTGGTCAGTTGTATGGCATTTTAGCGTGAGTAGGCGATTTACCCACCCTTTAGAGTCGTACAGTGTTTTAATTTAGATGTGACCTTCCTAGTGCAGGGGTCGGCAAGTGGCGGCCCGCGGGGCAATGGGGTACCATTTGAGGTTTGGTGGCGGCCCCTCTGAGTTTCTTTATCAATGTATTACATTTAAAATTTTTTAAAAAAAAACATTAATTCGACCCGTCGCCTCGGCACTTGCGCAAACAGCTTCTGTGTTGTTGCTGGAGTGACTTTCTCACACCACACGCCGTCTGTCAATGGTTGCTAGGCAACAGTTCCAAGGCACAGAGCCAACGTCGTGGAAGTACGTAATCAATGCTTATGCTGACGTATGCGTTGTGGTGCTGAGCCAGCGGAACAACAGAGGTGAAGTTGGCCAGATTAAATAGTTTGTTTTAATTTGTTAAGAGAAATGTTTTTTTTTTCCTTGCTGGGAGCAAAATGTACAATTTAATCCACGTACCTTCAAAATACTATTAGCGCACTTATTTTCTGTAGGAGTTTTTTTTTTCTTTGAGAAAGACAGAAGTAATAGGCAGCTAGTAAATGTAAATGAAACCCATTTAAATAGTTATTTATCTTTGCTGTTGCACAGATTAGTGTTAAGCACTGTTTGAATTCTGTGTGGTTTTACACTGTGAATTCTGTGTGGTTTAATATTGTTGACTGAAAAGACGATAGCAGCGATATTGTAATATATTTGTTCAAAGATTTCCTTTTTAAAAAAAAACCAAAAAAAACACAGTATAATTGTACTCCATGCTTTGCCCAGTGTGTTTCTGTAAGTTCGTTGGTACTTCGTAGGGCAGCAGTGTGGAGTAGTGGTTAGGGCTCTGGACTCTTGACTGGAGGGTTGTGGGTTCAATCCCCAGTGGGGGACACTGCTGTTGTACCCTTGAGCAAGGTACTTTACCTAGATTGCTCCAGTAAAAAACCAACTGTATAAATGGGCAATTGTATGTAAAAATAATGTGATAACTGTATAATGTGAAATAATGTATAATGTGATATCTTGTAACAATTGTAAGTCGTCCTGGATAAGGGCATCTGCTAAGAAATGAATAATAATAATATTGTGTAGGTATTACAACCTGATGATTGAGTTTACAAATGTTCAGTTTTGTGGGCCTCCTCGTTACGTTAAGGTTAGGCAGGTATTATTGGAGGCTAATGGCTTTTAAAAATTGTAACACCATAAATCTGGCACTCAAAATCATAAAGGGAAAAAGCAGCTTCTTCAGTATTTTTGAACTCCACAAATCAAGGCAAAAATGCCGTCCTTTTACCAGGAGAATTTAACAGCAGGTCTAACAGCCTGGACAAAGAGGCAGCTTTATCTCTCTGTTGGAATCTGAAAGTTAGACAAAGTGCCAGTCCATCTCCAAAATGTTATGAGTGACTTGTGTTACTGGAACGACCGAGGGGTGTGTGTGTGTGTGTGTATATATATATATATATACTGTGTTCCTGCATCTTGTAAAGCGCTTTGTGATGGTGGTCCACAAGAAAGGCGCTATATAAAATAAAGATTGACTGAAAGAAAATAAGATTTTGAGAGCCAAAATATCATCAAATATTGTATAACAAGGGAGAGAGACTCAGAGACACAGAAAAGCTGCAGTTAAGCACTAATGCACTATTTACAAACATAGAAACAAACACTAATAAAAACACATCAACAAAATAAAAAGCACAAGGGCCAAAACAAAAGGTCTATACAAAAACTTACAATACAGGACGAGACAGCACAGAACACAAAACACACACCATGGATCTCCGCACCAATATTAACTCTACTAATTCTTACTAACACCTGTGATCACCCTCTAAATACACCTGTGGCTAATTAGTCATTTAATTAGTTATTCAACTGACAGCTCCAGCCAGGTCCCCACATGTTTTTGCAGGGAGGATTTTAACCCCCTCCCTGCCACCCAATACTCACCACACAAACATGCACTGGCAGGGTTTTCACACTGCCACACAAGCGTAGCCCTTTCAGCGCACGCTATTAGAATATTCATAGAAGTGTCACATTCGTCTGTCACCTTCAGAGGGCTGTTTTCAAAAATAATCATGAACCCAACTAACAGTATAACAGCATTGTATTATTACAAAAACTTTATTCAGCTGCAGTGACGTTCTTCACTTGACTTGAATTCTCGAGTGGTTTCTGAGTAACTCTAGTCGTGAGAGATTTATTGAAGGTTAAACAAACTGATGGTGAATGTACATGCTGAGATTAATAAACAACACAGAACTGTTTGATGATATCATGATTTGTGTATTCGTTTGTTAGAATAACTAGGTAATTGCTATAACAGCACACATTTAGGGTTCTGATGTAAATCTGCAGAAGAAAACAGCCATACATTTTAGTTTTTGCCTATTTTTACGCAGGCTATTGTAAATCGCTAGGGGGTGTATGAGGGTCATATATTTTAATTGTGAGGCTACAGCTATGGCCAAAAGTGTTGCATCACCCTATAGAATTAACTAATTCTGCTTCATAAGGTCAAATAAAACCTACTGAATACTGTTACTGTAACATATTGAATTACCTACTGCTTTGTAATGTTCCATATACTTAATGAAAAATTGATAATTGAAAAATGTGACAATTCAAAATCTAACATGAAATACTGTACTACTTATAGCTTCCATTAAACTTCTGCGATATCATTTTGTAGTTTCTTTGATTACATAATGTTAAATAAAATATCTAAATGATGTTCATATAGTTATTTATAGTTTTAATTGTGTCAATCCTAAAATTCTAGAGATGCAAAACTTTTGACCATAGCTGTATATAATGGAACATGAGATTAATGTTTACAGTATATATAAATCATTAGAGAATGTATGATTCAAATAGGTTTACTGTATTTTAACCAAGCTGAACCTATATCTTCTTCCAGGTTTTCTTAACATGGAAAACAAACTAGGGTGTTTACAGGACAAACCCTGTCCCTGTGCGCTCGCTGGATTATGAGGGGGGGCCCTTTTCAAAGGACTTGTCCCAGGCCCCTGCTGCACTTCTACTGAAAAATGAATATACAATACAAAGGCCTGTAAGAAATGCTTTTGGAACTGTACACCTGTACGGTATTAACAGAAGGCTGAAGGCTGAAACTCCCGGTGAAAACCTTTCCTGCTAAATATTAACAGGACATAAAAAGACAACACTTTAAAAGAAAATATAAATACAAAAAATATTTTATTGATAACTTTGGCAGGACCCAGAGTAGCTTACCTTGTAAAGGTTGTTTACATGTGTAGAGTCACTGCTAGGGCTGTCACCTCCAAACTAGAGAGTGACACGGGAATTAAACTTCAGTCCCATCCCATCCCATGAAACAGTAATCATTTCATTGGAGACAATCCCTGTTTTCTCTGTCTACATCAGATCCATCACTACATAATTCACGTTCATAAGAGGTGTCTGAAACTGATAAAATGAGGCTACTCTCACTTTCACTGTCGCTGTCATCCATACTGGCAGATGCAAGGAGCCTGAGGTTACAGCCTCCTGGCCCCACACCAGGAAATGGAGATCGCCCTCTTATGTTTTTCCGGGTATTATTTGATTCATTGTAGCACGATTAAACATAATTTGGTCAAATCAGTGTGATTATATGTTCAGTGAGGCCTGTTAACATTATTTTGTATGTCATAGGCTCTTTTATGACTTTAAAGAGCAAAAATAAAAAACCCGGTCCCGCCCGTTCCTGTGAGCTTCACTCCTGTACCATCCCATCCCGCAAAGTTGAACACAATTTTTTTCCCGTACGGTGGGAATCCCGTGGGTCCTGCGGGAGTCCTGTCTTCATGTCACTCTCTACTCCAAACCTCCCACCTCACTAACAAAGAGTCACTGCTAGGGCTGCCACCTCCAAACCCCCCACCTCACCAACAAAGAGTCACTGCTAGAGCTGTCACCTCCAAACCCCCCCCCCCCCACCTCACCAATAAAGAGTCACTGCTAGGGCTGCCACCTCCAAACCCCCCACCTCACCAACAAAGAGTCACTGCTAGAGCTGTCACCTCCAAACCCCCCCCCCCACCTCACCAACAAAGAGTCACTGCTAGGGCTGCCACCTCCAACCCCCCCCACCCCACCAACAAAGAGTCACTGCTAGAGCTGTCACCTCCAACCCCCCCCGCCCCACACCTCACCAACAAAGAGTCACTGCTCGAGCTGCCACCTCCAACCCCCCCCACCTCACCAACAAAGAGTCACTGCTAGAGCGGTCACCTCCAAACCCCCCACCTCACCAACAAAGAGTCACTGCTCGAGCTGTCACCTCCAATCCCCCCCTCAACTCACCAACAAAGAGTCACTGCTAGAGCTGTCACCTCCAAACCCCCCCCACCTCACCAACAAAGAGTCACTGCTAGAGCTGCCACCTCCAACCCCCCCACCTCACCAACAAAGAGTCACTGCTAGAGCTGCCACCTCCAACCCCCCCCCACCTCACCAATAAAGAGTCACTGCTAGAGCTGCCACCTCCAACCCCCCCCACCTCACCAACAAAGAGTCACTGCTAGAGCTGCCACCTCCAACCCCCCCCACCTCACCAATAAAGAGTCACTGCTAGAGCTGCCACCTCCAACCCCCCCCACCTCACCAATAAAGAGTCACTGCTAGAGCTGTCACCTCCAAACCCCCCACCTCACCAACAAAGAGTCACTGCTAGAGCTGCCACCTCCAACCCCCCCCCCACCTCACCAACAAAGAGTCACTGCTAGAGCTGCCACCTCCAACCCCCCCCCCACCTCACCAATAAAGAGTCACTGCTAGGGCTGTCACCTCCAACCCCCCTCCCCCCCCCCCCCCCCACCTCACCAACAAAGAGTCACTGCTAGGGCTGTCACCTCCAAACCCCCCCCACCTCACTAATAAAGAGTCACTGCTAGAGCTGTCACCTCCAAACCCCCCCACCTCACCAACAAAGAGTCACTGCTAGAGCTGCCACCTCCAACCCCCCCCACCTCACCAATAAAGAGTCACTGCTAGGGCTGTCACCTCCAACCCCCCCCCACCTCACCAACAAAGAGTCACTGCTAGAGCTGCCACCTCCAACCCCCCCCACCTCACCAATAAAGAGTCACTGCTAGGGCTGCCACCTCCAAACCCCCCCACCTCACCAACAAAGAGTCACTGCTAGAGCTGCCACCTCCAACCCCCACCTCACCAACAAAGAGTCACTGCTAGAGCTGTCACCTCCAACCCCCCCCCACTTCACTAACAAAGAGTCACTGCTAGGGCTGCCACCTCCAAACCCCCCACCTCACCAACAAAGAGTCACTGCTAGAGCTGCCACCTCCAAACCCCCCACCCCACCTCACCAACAAAGAGTCACTGCTAGAGCTGTCACCTCCAAACCCCCCCACCTCACCAACAAAGAGTCACTGCTAGAGCTGCCACCTCCAACCCCCCCCACCTCACCAATAAAGAGTCACTGCTAGAGCTGTCACCTCCAAACCCCCCCACCTCACCAACAAAGAGTCACTGCTAGAGCTGCCACCTCCAACCCCCACCTCACCAACAAAGAGTCACTGCTAGAGCTGTCACCTCCAACCCCCCCCACCTCACTAACAAAGAGCCACTGCTAGGGCTGCCACCTCCAAACCCCCCACCTCACCAACAAAGAGTCACTGCTAGGGCTGCCACCTCCAACCCCCCCCCACCCCACCAACAAAGAGTCACTGCTAGAGCTGTCACCTCCAACCCCCCCCGCCCCACACCTCACCAACAAAGAGTCACTGCTAGAGCTGCCACCTCCAACCCCCCCCACCTCACCAACAAAGAGTCACTGCTAGAGCGGTCACCTCCAAACCCCCCACCTCACCAACAAAGAGTCACTGCTAGAGCTGTCACCTCCAATCCCCCCCTCAACTCACCAACAAAGAGTCACTGCTAGAGCTGTCACCTCCAAACCCCCCCCACCTCACCAACAAAGAGTCACTGCTAGAGCTGCCACCTCCAACCCCCCCACCTCACCAACAAAGAGTCACTGCTAGAGCTGCCACCTCCAACCCCCCCCCACCTCACCAATAAAGAGTCACTGCTAGAGCTGCCACCTCCAACCCCCCCCACCTCACCAACAAAGAGTCACTGCTAGAGCTGCCACCTCCAACCCCCCCCACCTCACCAATAAAGAGTCACTGCTAGAGCTGCCACCTCCAACCCCCCCCACCTCACCAATAAAGAGTCACTGCTAGAGCTGTCACCTCCAAACCCCCCACCTCACCAACAAAGAGTCACTGCTAGAGCTGCCACCTCCAACCCCCCCCCACCTCACCAACAAAGAGTCACTGCTAGAGCTGCCACCTCCAACCCCCCCCCCACCTCACCAATAAAGAGTCACTGCTAGGGCTGTCACCTCCAACCCCCCCCCCCCCACCTCACCAACAAAGAGTCACTGCTAGGGCTGTCACCTCTAAACCCCCCCCACCTCACCAATAAAGAGTCACTGCTAGAGCTGTCACCTCCAAACCCCCCCACCTCACCAACAAAGAGTCACTGCTAGAGCTGCCACCTCCAACCCCCCCACCTCACCAATAAAGAGTCACTGCTAGGGCTGTCACCTCCAACCCCCCCCCACCTCACCAACAAAGAGTCACTGCTAGAGCTGCCACCTCCAACCCCCCCCACCTCACCAATAAAGAGTCACTGCTAGGGCTGCCACCTCCAAACCCCCCCACCTCACCAACAAAGAGTCACTGCTAGAGCTGCCACCTCCAACCCCCACCTCACCAACAAAGAGTCACTGCTAGAGCTGTCACCTCCAACCCCCCCCACCTCACTAACAAAGAGTCACTGCTAGGGCTGCCACCTCCAAACCCCCCACCTCACCAACAAAGAGTCACTGCTAGAGCTGCCACCTCCAAACCCCCCACCCCACCTCACCAACAAAGAGTCACTGCTAGAGCTGTCACCTCCAAACCCCCCCACCTCACCAACAAAGAGTCACTGCTAGGGCTGCCACCTCCAACCCCCCCCACCCCACCAACAAAGAGTCACTGCTAGAGCTGTCACCTCCAAACCCCCCCCCCCCCCCACCTCACCAACAAAGAGTCACTGCTAGAGCTGTCACCTCCAACCCCCCCCAACCTCACCAACAAAGAGTCACTGCTAGAGCTGCCACCTCCAACCCCCCCCCCCACCTCACCAACAAAGAGTCACTGCTAGAGCTGCCACCTCCAACCCCCACCTCACCAACAAAGAGTCACTGCTAGGGCTGTCACCTCCAAACCCCCCACCTCACCAACAAAGGGTCCTATAGTGCTGACTATAGTTAATTATTACTTAACAAAAAGCACACTCTGTGTATTTGTATGTAGGGAGGACACATGGCAGCAACACAGTGAAGCAGTGATAGATGCCGATGACCGGCATCCGCTGTCGCATATAGGTTAAATTAAGTAGGTATACATACTGCTGTAAGCTTTATATGCATAACTATATGCATCCCGGTTTGATCACTGTGCTTAACTCTCTCTCCCTAGTGAAAAAGAAAAATGAAACATCAAATCTTTTCACCGGCAAAACCCCAATACAAAACCATCCAGGAGGCAACCCTGCTCATTGCCCTTTTGTTTTATTTATGTCCCCCTGTGAGAGGGTGTGTGGGTGGTTCACTGATGCACAGGAGTCTGAACAGTGTCTTTGAAATGCTTTATTGGGTTACAGGTGCTGATAACAGGGTACCAGCAATGGTAATCCTGGAGGCCGTCAGGGTTGCTACCAGCAATGGTTGCTTAGCTGTCTAATCTGGCCGCTTCCTACTCAATACCCCTAATACTCTGACTCACTCTTCCCAATTGCACACTTCTTTAAGTTAGCAGTGAGCCCAGCCTCCTGCAGGTATTGCAGTACTGCCGCTACCTTCTGTAGATGGCTAGGCCAATCCTCGCTGTGAATGACCACATCATCAATGTAAGCAGTGGCATACAGCAGTTCATCTACCCGGGACGGGATTACCATCGAACATTGATTTTTCATTGACTTTCCTAAAGTCAATTGTGAACAGGATGACTGGTGGTGACGTCAGGCCAGGAAATTAATCCACAAGGCAACTGCAGGGTGAAACTGAGACGCTACGGCGCTCAGCTTTTTATTAAACAAAAGATTTTAAACAAAAGACTTTCACAAAACAAAACCGCACGTTGGCCAAAATAAATAGACAAACAAAACAGACACGAAACAACAAGTATCGTGCTGGTCTTCCAGCACACGTAGCAATTGTTATTACTGTTTTTCTATCTTCTCTCTCTACTCCCGTTT
Organism: Acipenser ruthenus; assembly: GCF_902713425.1. NCBI lineage: Eukaryota > Metazoa > Chordata > Actinopteri > Acipenseriformes > Acipenseridae > Acipenser > Acipenser ruthenus. Next base: position 4,757,366 of record NC_081219.1, read on the forward strand.
TCCACTCGCCGAACCCCCCCCCCACCTGTGCAGCCAAACTGCCGGTCTTTTATATTATGGCCGAGGTGTTAACTAGCTATTAATTATCTTATTACCCCTCGGCCATAGTCTTTCATAATTTGCGTGACTGTCGGCCAGTTAAACAATCAGTAGCTGACAGTCACGCATTCTCACGAGGTATTTAAAATACACAAAACAATAACAAATAATGATGGACGGCACCTCGCCACATCAATACAAAACCATCCATCTGGCTTTTCCACTAAAACAAGTGTACTATTCCAGTCACCCTGGGACTCTTCTGTTACCCCCAACTTAAGCATTTTGTCAATCTCCATTTTCACTATCTTTTACGTTAAGGTATACGGTACAGCCTCTGGTGAACTCGTGCTCCCGGCTCAATGTCAATGTGATGGTGGCCTTCCCGAGTCTGCCCCGGGACCGGAGAAAACTTGTCTGGAAAAGCCACTGCCAGGTCTTGAGCCTGACGTTTCTGTTTTGGTGTCAGATTGTCTCCAATCTGTACCCACCCTGTTCTCACAGAAAGATCAGGTCCCAAGTCTGTGATGTCATCAGACCGCGCCGCTAACAAAACCTCCCATTGCAATCAGGGTTTCAGGAGGTTTACATGATGAATCTGTTTTCTTCTCTGCCATCCTAAAGTACTTTTATCTCCCGGCTGAAATGTGCAAAATCGGGCCCCTCAGTTAAACTGGGTCTCCTGCCTGTGTTGTGCCTGCTGCAAGTCGTCATGTGCCTGTCGATCAATAGACTCCAGACACTTGCACAGGTCCAACTCATACTGGACCGAATTGGTCAAATTGTCCTGCTGTTCCTCCCACATCTCTCTGACCAGATCAAGCACATCCCAGGGTCTCTGCCCATACAGCAGCTCGAATGTAAGCAACCCAGTGGAAGCCTGGATCCCAGAGGCGAGGTCCCGGAGCCAGGCATTCCAGAAACCGGTCCACCACAATGACCTCCAACATCCGTTCCTTGGTAGTTGCATCCTGGTTCAGCCAGCCCACTGTGTAGTCCCAGAGTCGATGAGCAATCACCCGGGGATGTTCATTGTTGGCAAAGACTTCCTCCTGGAATTTCTTCCTGTAGCCCTCCGGCGTGGCCCCCACCCCATTCAGGATAGCTGCCTTGAGAGTGGGGAAGTCCATCATGGCTGCTAGGGACAGGGTTCTTGCTGCAGCCTGTGTCTCCCCTGTTAACTGTGGCAGGAGGTAGCTAGCCCACTGTGCCTGGGGCCATGGCTTCAAACACATCCAGGTGGTTGTTCTCAGAAAAACTGTTAGTTGAAAAATACACAGGCTCCTTCTTAGTTTATAAAAAGTCCAGTGTGTGGTCAGGCTCATAAAAAAAAAAGTGAAAGCAAGCAGACTTGTTTCTTCTGGGTCAAGCTGGACCTCATCTTCGACAGGTAGCAGGACTCATCCCGGGCGTCCCGTATTTCACATCACAGGTATGCTGAATCTGTGCCAGCTGGCTCCTGTAATGTACTGAAACTTCCTCTGTGCCCTGCCTGCACTGTATACATTCTAGGCTTTCAGCAGCTGCCCAGCTTACGTGATTCTTTTCCATCAGGGATATAGATCGGCTCTCCTGGGCTAATTCTGGTTAAGCATGACACCATTTAGGAAAACAGGCTGAACAGTCCCCCTTAACTGTGCCCTGTCTTTTCTGACCTGTCATAATTACAATATTTGTGTCTTGGAGAGGCCTGCATCTTCCTGGAACATATTACTCTTAGCCCAAACCTATGTAGAACATAAGAAAGTTTACAAACGAGAGGAGGCCATTAGGCCCATCTTGCTCGTTTGGTTGTTAGTAGCTTATTGAGCCCAGAATCTCATCAAGCAGCTTTTTGAAGGATCCCAGGGTGTCCGCTTCAACAACATTACTGGGGAGTTTGGTTCCAGACTCCCACAATTCTCTGTATAAAAAAGTGCCTCCTATTTTCTGTTCTGAGTGCCCCTTTATCTAATCTCCATTTGTGACTCTTGCATACATATCTGAATCCCCTGCAGGACAGTTATGAAAAGTCCTGTGCTTATCCATCTCAATCTGTTCACACAAGTATACCATTCCGGGTTCTCCATGGGCCATTTTAATGCTCTTAACATAATATTGACTAACTTCCCTGTCTCCAAACTGCCACAGCTCAGCATCGTAGTTACAATCAGTAGGTATTTGCAGCATTAAGTTAGACAGTGAGCCTGCCTGAACACCAGTGTTTACTTTGTATATTTTCCACACCTGGCCGGGCAGGGCCTAAGAGTCTTAAGTAGCTTTGTGACAAAATGTTGCTACATGAACTGTTCAATAGAATAAGCTTCTATTGATCCAGAGCTATTGTTAGCTTCATACTCAATAAATAATATTATTGTGTACTTCATTGGTCATCATGCACTGTTTGAAAGACAGTTCAGTCAGTCCTAGCCACAGAACAAAGGGACAAATTATCACAATTAAACACAACCTTTTAACACAATTTTGTTTTATTTCACGAGTGTTCAAACTACACACAGATGTGTGTACTGACAAGAATGCTGTCTCATTGATTAAGTGTTCTGAATATGGAAGATCTTGCAATGACTTTATTTGCCATCAAAGTGCAATAAATTAGGAACTGAAAGGGCCTCTATGACATTCTTATTTTTACAAATACTGTATGTAATGTAAAAATGACAATAGTTGGGTTCCATGTTAATTTCTATAATTGAACAGCATTTGTACAGGTTTTTTTTTTTTTTATAAAAAGTCTGTCAGTGAGGGTGTGCATTTATGCCCAGTTATTGGCTGTTGTCAAGTGTCAATCAAATAAATCCTGACCTGTTCTGATGAGCTTTCTTTTTTAAATTGAAACAAACTGACAATCGCATCAGGAACCTGTAAAGGTACATATGCAGTGGCTCTCAAAAGTATTCACCCCCCTTGGACTTTTCCACATTTTATTGTGTTACAACATGGAATCAAAATGGATTTAATTAGGAGTTTTTGCCACTGATCAACACAAAAAAAGTCCATAATGTCAAAGTGAAAAATAAAATCTACAAATTGTTCTAAATTAATTACAAATACAAAACAGAAAATAATTGATTGCATAAGTATTCACCCACTTGAGTCAATATTTGGTAGAGGCACCTTTGGCAGCAATTACAGCCATGAGTCTATTTGGATAAGTCTCTACCAGCTTTGCACATCTGGACACTGCAATTTTTGCCCATTCTTCATTGCAAAATTGCTCAAGCTCCGTCAAGTTGGATGGGAACCTTTGGTGAACAGCAATTTTCAACTCTTTCCACATATTCTCAATTGGATTGAGGTCAGGGCTTTGACTGGGCCACTCCAGGACATTGACCTTTTTGTTTTTAAGCCACTCCAGTGTGGCTTTGGCTGTATGTTTGGGGTCATTGTCCTGCTGGAAGATGAATCTTCTCCCAAGTCCCAGGTCTCTTGCAGACTTCAGCAGGTTTTCCTTCAGGGTTTCTCTGTACTTTGCTGCATCCATTTTGCCCTCTATCTTCACGAGCTTTCCAGGCCCTGATGCAGAGAGGCATCCCCATTACATGATGCTGCCACCACCATGCTTCACGGTAGGGATGGTGTCCTCAGGATGATGTGCGGTGTTAGGCTTGCGCCAAACATAGCGCTTAGCGTCGAGGCCAAAAAGCTCTATTTTGGTCTCATCAGACCATAGAATCTTCTTCCACTTGGTCTCAGAGTCTCACACATGCCTTCTGGCAAACTCTAGCCGAGATTTGATGTGAATTGTTTTCAACAATGGCTTTCTTTTTGCCACTCTCCCTTCAAGGTTAGTTTTGTGAATCACCCGGGCTATTGTTGTCGTATGCACAGTGTCTCCCAGCTCAGCCGTGGAAGACTGTAACTCCTTTAGAGTTGCCATAGGCCTCTTGGTGGCCTCCCTGACTAGTGCCCTTCTCGCCCGGATACTCAGTTTTTGAGGACGGCCTGTTCTAGACAGATTCACAGTTGTGCCATATTCTCTCCATTTCTTAATAATGGACTTTACTGTGCTCCGGGGGATATTCAATGTCTTGGAAATGTTCTTATATCCTACCCCTGATTGGTGCTTTTGAAGAACCTTATTCCGGATTTGCTTTGAATGTTCCTTCGTCTTCATGATGTAGTTTTTGTTAGGAAATGTACTAACCAACTGTGGGACCTCCCAGAGACAGGTGTATTTAACCTGATATCATGTGAAACACCTTAATTGCACACAGGTGGACTCCATTCAACTAATTATGTGACTTCTAAAGAAGTTTGCACCAGAGCTTATTTAGGTGTGTCATAGCAAAGGGGGGGAATACTTATGCAATCAATTATTTTCTGTTTTATATTTGTAATTAATTTAGAACAATTTGTAGATTTTATTTTTCACTTTGACATTATGGACTTTTGTTGTGTTGATCAGTGGCAAAAACTCCTAATCTATTTTGATTCCATGTTGTAACACAATAAAATGTGGAAAAGTCCAAGAGGGGTGAATACTTTTGAGAGCCACTGTAACTGCATTGGATTGTACTGCGGGTAAAAGTAAACAAAAGACCAGATTTCACGAGGGAGACCAGATTTCACGGCCATGACACATTTTTCACGGCCATGAATTTGGTAGGGACATAATCCATACTGACCTGCTCCTTGACAAAGTCTGATTTATCAAACACAGGCAAATATAGGAGGCACCTGTACATTCACACTTACATGGATCACAGTTTACCCTGCCATCCACTTCAATAAGACCTGTCTACACAATCTGATTTAGCATTGCCGTGGTGTGGGGCATGTTCTCCTGGTATACCCTGTGTCCCTTGATTATACTGGAAGGCTGAAGTAATGTGTTAGTTTATTTCATCGTTGTAGCTCAAGGACACCCAACAATGATGCACTTGTACCCTGAACCCGTTGGCAGCTTTTAAGAATGCATCTCCACCATGCCACAACTGTGCATGAACGGTTTGAGGAGACTTCTACCGTCTTCCATGGCCACCTTTTTTTTTTTTCTACAGCCGTAATTTCAATCACCTTTTCCCTCTTTTTCAGGGTCTTTACATATTCCTGGTTTATGCCGTGTACAACAGTGAGGTGAGTATTACAACACTTTGACGTATCACATAGAGGCATTGTCCCGTTTTACAATCTACTGGTGTGTAGTGGCAGTATTTACAAAAAAACATGGTGGCATATTGTTTTAACCACTACCTTTAGCTCATATTTTACCCTATTTCACCTAGTGGTTGCCTGATTACCTACTTAACAAACATTCACATAATATTGCTGAAAAAGTTCAAATTGGTTAGCTGAAACTTAACAGAGGACTATGCTTTATAACTGCCTTAAGCGACCAAGAACAAGTTGTGTTGTAAATGCCTTCATTTATTGCTAACAGAATCATGTATTTTGCACTTTCATTAACTACATATGTTATAGCTACACTAGGGCTTCTGATTTTCAGTTTTGCCCAATAAACGATAAAAAACCCCCGATTATATAAAAAAAAAAAGAAATCGGTGTATAGACAATAAACACCGGAAAAAAAATGGAAATGGTTCACTTAATTCACGTTCACCACCCCTTCCCCATTTAAAAAAGAAAAAAAACTACTAAAAAAAACCCAACAAAAATCTAAGGGCCAAATATTCAAATACCTTGTGTGTCGCAAGGGGAGTGGTAGAGATTTTTTTTCCACAAGTCCTTTTTGTGAAAAAAGTTGTGCTTTTGAGTGAGATTCAAAATAGATGCTGCGTTGGAAAAAAATGGTTTGCAAGTTGTTCTTTTTTGGGGTTCAGATTTGGGGGAGGTGTCATGAATAATCCCGCAAGTTCACCACCACAAGCTAAATTCAAAAGTTAATTTGCTCACAAATCACTATGTTGCATGGAAATCACTTAAGACTGGTTACACTCCTCTTAATTATTTTGCAGGAAGTATTTCAGGACAATCTCTGTTTCTAGTTAAAGTGAACATGGCTTTCAGACAGCTATTTTTGCAAATGCTAGAAGAGCAACAGAAAAAGAGGAAATATAGTGCGGGCAGAATATACAGACAACGTATAACATGTCTTGACTTGTCTGCTGAAGAAGTCCTTAGTTGAGTTATACATAATAACATTTTGGTTTATTTCCAACTCAAACATTTAATTTATTTGTGTTTTTTTTTAAACAATACTAATTACCAGTGCTTAATTTGTACAGAAAGAGGTGCCGGGGCGCAAGCAATGACAATAATACCGGTCTAAAGAAGAGCACATTCAAAATCATAACATTTGAAAAAGTATTGCACGTACTACTGTTAGATTTTATAAGCACGTATTCTACATCATATATGCAAAGCATTAGTATGTGCAGAAAAATAAATTAAAGGCAAATGCAGGACAAAAAAAAAATTATATATATATGTGCCTGTATGCATAGGCACGTAATCTGTAAGGAAGAGGGGGCAGTCCACCCCCTCTTTGGTGGGGGACGGGGATAACTATGTATTTTACCCGTCCACTTTTTTTACTCTCTGTATATACTCTGTTATTCTATGTTTTGTTATGGTTTGGCATTTAAACGGTTTAAAATGAAATAAAAAGTGGAAAGGCATTCAGATGACTTCAGAAGGCCGACATTAATTAAAAAAAAACAAAAAAAAAACGATACACGCATCCTACACAAACATTGGTTTGACCCATGGTCCGCGCTGTAGTAATATCTAGCTATAGCTAACATTATCAACGCTGTGAATGCAACAGAACCTGTATTTTGGGGAGATTGCAAAAAATAAATAAATACATAAATAAATACATTTCTGTTTAGGCTAGATAGTTGTTAGCTTGGTTTGTTTGTATTCTCTATTAATTAAATTATATTTATTGAAAAAAAGGAAAGAGAGAACCAGACCGTTATTTTTGTTTTTATATTTTTTTGAATAGGGGAAGTTAGCAGGGCAGTGTTCCTGCGTGGGGGTAGGGGTACAGGCAGGCATGAATGTGTTTGTTCAACACTAATCCTAAAGTGCAGCTGGGCAATGTCCCTCCTTCCTGACTTGTTTCTATCATTCAGTACGTTTACATGAAAAGCGTTTTCCAAAAACTAATGTTTTCAGAAAACTGAATCAGAAAACGGATTTTCTTAAAACGTCACTTTTCTGTGTTTGCATGATTAACGATAGAAAATCCAATTAGAATTCAACTGTATAAATGGATTGAAGTTTTCGGAAAACGCAGGATATTTTCGCATGTAAAGTACTAGTAGCCTAAGTACATTTGAACAGACCGGACATTTCTACGACAGAATAGAGACCAATCCAATAACTCAAGTGCTTTATCGAAGTGTCAGGTCTTAAATTCAAAGATTACTATCCTATACCTCTATTCAGATTCCCCAAAATGTGCAATCAGCCTTTCCAACAGCTCATCCTGTTCTATATTACCAGTTTCTTATGCAGACATTATTTTAAATTCTCACGTCATTTTAAAACTGGAAAAAATTTGCTGCTTCAGTATGGGCTATTAACAAATACATACAGACTTTAACAAATGTATTACTTTATCCCTAACCAGACAAATGGAGGCATGCAGACTCACTACAGATTATTATTATTTTCTGTTTTCTAAATCCACATGCAGGAGAAAAGGGTCAAAGTGTGCACATGCGCAGTATACTATTTCAATATTTAATCGGAAATTTCAAGGTGCTGTTTCCCGAAAACTGACTTTTGGAATATTACGATACATTTTCTGAAAACCATGTTTACATGACTTTTGATATCGGAATTAGTTTTCTGAAAAATACCCGAATTCTTTTGCTCATGTAAACGCACTGATTGATTCGCTCTGAATACTTTAAACCTACCTAACTCAGTGGCACTACATTCCTACATTTCTTTGGAGATTCCACTTGTGAGATTTAAAACAAGATTGCAATTAGGAATGGAGGCTTGTTCACAGGATTTAAAGCTGTATTAGTTAAGATATGGAGGATTTAAAACAGAATTGCAAATTGTGGTGAAATGTAAAAAAAGGAATTTGTTGTGGAAGACAGCAAAGGAAAGATGGTTCAACTTGGTGTGCAAATACTGTCGAGTTGCGTACTACTGTACATGTTGACAGAAAAAAACACCCAAGCATTGTGGAAAGTAACTGAAAACAATCATTTCATACAGTATGTAAAAAGCGAAAGCCCTAAAAAATGATTTACATAAAACTCAAATAGCTAAAAATCAGCTCTGAAAAATGGAATTAATAAAAAAAAGAAAAAATAGAAGCCCTAGTTATAACACACATGCATTTTAATTTAAGAACATGTTATCTGGTACTACTTCCGGTTAAATGAAGCTCTCAGTTTCTATGCCTTATTCTCAGGTTACTGAGACGTTTGACCTCAGCAGTATCGTCTGGGTCATGTTATATAGGGGAAGCAGCTGGCTGGTTTATGACAGGAAAGAAGCCATTGAAGGGGTGGGGACAATTTCACCCTCCAGGTAAAATGGCCAAGAAAATGAAAACTGGAAAAAGAAAATGATGCTTTGGAGAAAAATATTATCAAGATCAATGTGGACTTTTCTGTTAAAGGCAATACATCAATGCATTCCCTAGTTATTAATAGTACTACTGTCAGGCCTATTGCCACTGAATTATCAAAAGAGAAATAAACAACCTTTCTTAAACTTGCTTAAAATGCCTTTAACGAAAAACATTAAAAGAAAGGAGGTTTTCTCCTTTGACTATTTCACTCTTTGGTAATTGAATAATTTACACTTTGGTGAGATCGCTTTGAAAATCAGCCCCAAAGCTTTTTGCAATAATTGCCAATAATAATAATACGATTAATAATAATAATAATAATAATAATAATAATAATAATAATAATAATCATAGCAATCACAATAACATCGCAATAATGAAAATCAGAAGTTTATTTAGTAACAATAATTTTATTTCAGTTGTGTTCTCAAACATGTTTTCCGTATGTGTAACATGTAACAGTCGGGTGTTGAACGTGTTAAGGTTCTTTTGAACAGAGCACCCAGTACCATGGTTAAACAACAGCAGCAGCTGAAAAGGCTTAATGTCCAAGGAGATTCCTTTAATCCATTGTGCTTGTGTTGTTTTGTACTTGCATCACAAGTCAGGGTATCATAACCCACTCGTTTGGAAAGTGTCATCTTAGCTGTTCAATGTCATATGACTTTAACCTTTTGGGTAGATACTATGTATGTTTTTAGTTTTAGTTTTTAACAGCCAAACTCATTGCACTGAGCCTGAGTTGAGCCCAGGACTCCAGAGGTGAAAGGCATTGAAGGATAGTGAATGACCTGCTGTGCCACCAGCTAACACACTCTTACCATCTGTTTTCAGGTGAGGAGTGCTATAAAAAGAATGAAGGAAAAGAAAAAGGCTCTTTCTTTTACAGTAAGTACAAATAGACAAATAGAGTTTATATACTGAGCATCAAAAGAAACTTATCACTATTATAACACATTTATTTTCGAAAAAAAATAAGGTATATAAATGATGGACATTGACGAAATGTTTTTTTTTTTTTTTAATCACTCGATCATTCATCCTTGACCATGACACGCTTGAGTGACTATGACTGAAGCATATGCACTTAATCACCTAATTAGTGAGACAGTTTATTGGACACTGGATATGGAGTGATTTCAGCTGTTGAATTTCAAGCTTGAATAAAAGCAATAAAGAAAATCACAGAAAAAAAAAACAATATGCCACGTCTGTCAAGAGAGCAGCGCCTTCATGCAATTGGCATGTTGGAGGCTGGACTAGGGCAGCGTACTGTGGCTCGCCGCTTACAACCAGCAATTTCAAACCTGACGAGACACACTCTGTCAATGACAGGCCACGAACTGGGAGATCAAGAGTCACAACACCATCCCAAGATCGACAGATCATTTTGCAGCATCTTCGTGATGTCAATTGTTAATCAGCACAATAAAAAGTCACTGCACCTGCTCTAAAACAGAGTTTGTCATTTTTCGATCACATCTAATGAATTTTTTCTAAATATAAGTGATAAGTTTCTTTTGATGCTCAAATATAAGTGATACATTTCTTTTGATGTTCAAATATAAGTGATACGTTTCTTTTGATGCTCAGTATACAAAGCGTATCTCATTTACATTTGAAATAACTTTGCATTGTCAGTGTTTAGAGACTAAGCAAGGTTGGGCCAGGCCAGTACCTGTACAGATGGCCTCTCAGCTGAAATGCATGCCAGTCTGAATACGAGCCCATACCACTCAAGGTCACATCATGCACATGTCCTAGTGTTCTTCAAAGGTCTAGCCTGAGTCAACCCTCCATCCTCCCCTAATATCAGTTGACAATAATTGTTTGAATGTGCTATCAATTGGCCACTGGTAGAGATACTTAAGTCCCTATTGACTTCTCACTTAACTGGTAATGCATGTCTGTATAATACTGTTTTAATAAGGACATTTTATTTATAAGTAGTTATATTTTAAACAAACTGCAGATTAAATCTGTGCCCAAAAGGTGTGTTTTAACCAAGGTTTATGGGAGTCTCATTTCCAACCATGGAAATTGAAACAGGAACAGGAATGGGGGGCTCAAATCTACCCAGCAACATGATCCTGTAATCATTTGGAAGTGTAACTCTTCAGCCACAGCTCTCTGATTGCCATAGAAACGGCTTCAGCTTAAAAAATAAATTGGCACCCCAATGCACATTTCAATATGATAAATTGCACTGTAAGCCACCCAAAGAAATAAATAGTCAGTGAGTATCCAAGCACATAGTGGGTTGTTTTTGTTTTAGGTACTGGTATTAATTACTGTAAAAGCCTACATAATATAACTTGATCCTTGTTATTGTGACAATCCGCCCAGTGGGTTGTATTGATACTCCAGGGCATGTCAGATCCACGGTTTGGATAAGAAAGATTCGAAACACTTGCATAACACTGCCAATAGTGTTCTCACCATGGGCAGCCATTGATTCAGTGCAAGTTTGTAACGTGTTTAAATTGTTCTGGATGGGTAAATTACCTCATACAAAACTACACATTTGAGACTTGCTGAAGGCATGGGGTCTTAGAATGTTAATGTGGGCCATATACTGTATATCTTTTGGATTCACTACTTGCATCATTTTGGAGTATGGACTCTGTATTGATAAACTGTGAATGGTCTCCTCATGATCATGTTAACAGGAGTGGGTGTGTGCTAATTATCCACAATGGGGAATTAGCCCTGCAGAGGTGAGAGGGGCTAGTTAGTCAGGTAAGCAAGAATGGAAAAAGAGCACAAGTAAATAGTAAGAAGTACAAATAAATTACATCAAATAAAGATGTGAAACGTTGAAAACTTAATATCAAAGGGTAAATACATGTTTTAAAAAAAGGAGAGAAGAATTGTAGCTGGCGTGAGGCGTTAAGTGGGAAATGTTTCCTGGTATAGTGGTGGTGTTTAGTTCATTCCAATGGGCTGTCTGTTATTAGTTGTGCTTTTGCTGTTTGCTCTCTTGGTATTTTGCTAGTGTATAAGACTGCTCATTGAGGTGTGGTCTCTCTCGCTTGCAGAGCTATGAGGGACGCTCTCCTGGCACTTACCTGTCAGCACATAGCTTGATTGGAGATGATGTCCCTCATTATTTATGGCTAAATTCACTAACATTTTAAAAAGAAATGATGCTAATTCTAATACCAAATTCTGTCCCTTGCTGTTTTAGAACTGCTCCCAGCCAATAAGTTTCCTGACAACTCAAAAAACTACAGGTTCCTGGGATCATGGGAAATTGAGTCTTTCTACCCCTGAAAGCAGCGTGTCTTCACCAAAACAAAATGTCTCCACAAAGAAATCCCTGGTCCTAAAAAATGGTAAGTGCCACTACAAGTTGACTCCAATGATCACGACAGTTCCAGTCCATTGCATTTGGTTGTGAAACACACTTGTGGTCCTCAGTGGCTCTCCTAGTAAAAGCACTTGGAGTGGTTTGAGTCCTGCTCAAGCCGAGTTGCCGATCTTGGCTAGGGACCCACAGGGAGTGCTGCATTAGCGTTCGGGAGGAAAATGGGCTGGGCTGGCCTCACCACGTTTCAGCACCCCCTACTGTGCTGAGCCTGCCGAGTCCAGGTAGAAATTCCCAGGCTGGAGCCTTGCCTCCAGGGTTTAGTATCTTAATAACATTTGTCGCTTAGGTTCGTGAGGGAAAGAAGCAACCGACTTGACAGCAGAAATTGAGGCCGCTGTTGACCGTCAGTCCTCCTGATCGGAAAGTGGGTTGCAGCAGTGAGGCGATGTTCACATTGGGAATTTCAAATTTGATAGTAAATTAATACAAAAATGGAAAATAAAAAACTCACTTTCAGCACTGGTAAATTCAGAATTAAAAATGAAAAGCCCTGGCGTTCTCCAAGGGGTCACCACTTCTTTACAGATGGTGCATGAGATCGGTGTGCGTCGTGTATTTGCACTTACAAATACACAATAGTAATTAGATACACTTCATTATTTCTAATTACAACTGCAAGTAAATGTCAATGGTGCTACTGAACTTCATAACAAAACAAACACTGATTTTGTTTTGTTACATTTGTATTTCAGAGGGATTCAGAAAAGAAAGCATTGTGACCATTTCATTGAACCAGGTACGTCATTCACATACCTCCCCCTTTCCTTCCTTGGCTCCATGCTTCCTTCCTTCTGGGGGCAGGGAAGTTCACTGCAAGGCATAAGACTCATTACTACTAATGTATGTTGTTTCCTCATTGAAAATGTGCAGTTGGTAATTGAATATCACATCACATGAGCCTCCAAGTTTCTGAACAGATGCACCCTTTTAAGGTGTTATGTGTTTCTAATACAGTGCAGTCTTTTCATTTTCATTTAAAGTATGAGGCTAGAAATCCTAAGTAGAAGGCAGAGGGGTATGGGGGTCCTCCCCCAGCGTGGGTGCAGGGGGGTGTGGGGGTCCTCCCCCAGCGCGGGTGCAGGAGGGTATGGGGGTCCCCCCCCAGCGCGGGAGCAGGGGGTGTGTGGGTCCCCTCCCAGCACGGGTGCAGGGGGGTATGGGGGTCCCCCCCCAGCGCGGGAGCAGGGGGTGTGTGGGTCCCCTCCCAGCGAGGGTGCAGGGGGGTATGGGGGTCCCCCCCCCAGCGCGGGAGCAGGGGGTGTGTGGGTCCTCCCCCAGCGTGGGTGCAGGGGGGTATGGGGGTCCTCCCCCAGCGCGGGTGCAGGGGGGTATGGGGGTCCTCCCCCAGCGCGGGAGCAGGGGGTGTGGGGGTCCTCCCCCAGCACGGGTGCAGGGGGGCATGGGGGTCCTCCCCCAGCGTGGGTGCAGGGGGGTATGGGGGTCCTCCCCCAGCGCGGGAGCAGGGGGTGTGTGGGTCCTCCCCCAGCACGGGTGCAGGGGGGCATGGGGGTCCCCCCCAGCGCGGGAGCAGGGGGTGTGTGGGTCCCCTCCCAGCACGGGTGCAGGGGGGTATGGGGGTCCCCCCCCAGCGCGGGAGCAGGGGGTGTGTGGGTCCCCTCCCAGCACGGGTGCAGGGGGGTATGGGGGTCCCCCCCCCAGCGCGGGAGCAGGGGGTGTGTGGGTCCTCCCCCAGCGTGGGTGCAGGGGGGTATGGGGGTCCTCCCCCAGCGCGGGTGCAGGGGGGTATGGGGGTCCTCCCCCAGCGCGGGTGCAGGGGGTTATGGGGGTCCCCCCCCAGCGCGGGAGCAGGGGGGTGTGTGGGTCCTCCCCCAGCACGGGTGCAGGGGGGCATGGGGGTCCTCCCCCAGCGTGGGTGCAGGGGGGTATGGGGGTCCTCCCCCAGCGCGGGAGCAGGGGGTGTGTGGGTCCTCCCCCAGCACGGGTGCAGGGGGGCATGGGGGTCCCCCCAGCGCGGGAGCAGGGGGTGTGTGGGTCCTCCCCCAGCACGGGTGCAGGGGGGCATGGGGGTCCTCCCCCAGCAGGGGGGTGTGGGGGTCCTCCCCCAGCGCGGGTGCAGGGGGGTGTGGGGGTCCTCCCCCAGCGAGGGTGCAGGGGGGTATGGGGGTGCTCCCCCAGCGAGGGTGCAGGTTGGTATGGGGGTCCTTCCCCAGCGAGGGTGCAGGGGGGTGTGGGTGTCCTCCCCCAGTGTAACTTGTTCATTTTTTTATGATTTTAGGCATCGAGATTGAAGAGCAAGTTAAAGTTACTTATATGTGTCTATGAAAAGTAATTACAAAATAATATAGTTATATTAGAATTTTAAAACCACAAACTTGTCTTAGCACACAGTACATTTCAAAGTAAGCAAACTGTTTGGTTTTGCAGTAATTTATTACACACAGAAAAAGTGGTGAAAGACAGAACCAGACACCAATGAAACAGAGAAATTATATTTGAGGCACAAAAACAAACAAGGTCACATTATATAGATACCATAATACCAAGTGAGCCAGAAGAGAAGAATGTGAAGCAATTTCTAAATTAAAGACATAAGACAAGAAGCAGTATTAATTGGTAGTAAATTTGAATACAGAAAAGGCAAGCCATAAGTTGTATTTCGTTTTCTATTTTTTTCATGTATTCCATTTTTTTCTTTTGCATTTTATACAAAACAAACAAAAATACACATTTTAAGTTTGTAAAAATATTCATGGAACAAGCCAGACCTTCCATTTATTTGTAGTCTTCCAAGATTCTGAGTATACATACTTTCCCATGATGCCGTTTCTCATTAACTGCCGAGTCCAAGAATGTGCAAGTGCATTAATAAATAAAAATGCGCTTGCGAGAACTGCCATTTCAAACACTTTTGATTTTACAGTTTTCAGAAGTCCGTTTCTGTAAACATTAATGTAAGTTGTATTTTTTTATTTTGTTTTTAATATGTTTTATAAGTGTTGCTTGATTAAAATAAGTACAAATAATAATAAATAATTTATTGGCATTTACTTGAACAACGTAGCTTGAAAGTGTAAGTCCAGTACATAAATATCAAGTTATAGAAATGGAAACGCATGGAAACTACTTCAAATGGAAAAGAGTAATGTTGAAACGGAAAATCACTTTGGTGTACAAATTACATACACAAATGGTTTTGGATATTTCTTATTCATTTTATTAGTACAGATTAGCACAAACTGACATACCACTTCTTTAGGAGATGAGCATGAGCTACTACAGGAAACCTGGAGCAGCTTCCCTTTTTGGCTGGTGCTTGCAGTCTGCCACAAAACATTGCAATACACAGCTTACTAACTTTAATTTGTATTAAAGTACGACCACTTAGTGCAGAAATCACATGAATGTTTATGTAGTACTCTGGACAAGAGTAAAAGTTATTAACATAGATTGTATACAGTATATTTAAGACTTTCAATGTAATACTGTTGTAGCTCAATTTTGCCAGAACGTGTCTCCACGAGAGGCACTCAGATCGATGATAAAGACCGAGGAGTTTATGTTGACTCAGAAAAGTCTTCATCTAGACAATGTGGGGAAGCTATAAAAAAGGCCAACAAGATGCTAGGATATATTGTGAGAAGTGTTGAATTTAAATCAAGGGAAGTAATGTTAAAACTTTACAATGCATTAGTAAGACCTCACCTAGGATAGTGTCCAGTTCTGGTCACCCCGTTACAAAAAGGATATTGCTGCTCTAGAAAGAGTGCAAAGAAGAGCAACCAGAATTATCCTGGGTTTAAAAGGCATGTCGTATGCAGACAGGCTAAAAGAATTGAATCTATTCAGTCTTGAACAAAGAAGACTACGCGGTAATCTGATTCAAGCATTCAAAATCCTAAAAGGTATAGACAATGTCGACCCAGGGGACTTTTTTGACCTGAAAAAAGAAACAAGGACCAGGGGTCCCAATTGGAGATTGGATAAAGGGGCATTCAAAACAGAAAATAGGAGACACTTTTTTACACAGAGAATTGTGAGGGTCTGGAACCAACTCCCCAGTAATGTTGTTGAAGCTGACACCCTGGGATCCTTCAAGAAGCTGCTTGATGAGATTCTGGGATCAATAAGCTACTAACAACCAAACGAGCAAGATGGGCTGAATGGCCCCCTCTCGTTTGTAAACAGGGTGAGTGCGTAGGAGTACAACATTTCAAAGTGAAAGCAAACGCAGAGTTAACCCATTCATTAATGCCTACATTTGTATACTGTGTATCTATGTTTGCACACTTCGCTCCCCCCCCCTCCCCCTTTTTCCTGGGTAAAAAAGTACTTTCTAGCATTACATTTAGAAATAACTGTACAGTGTCTCACCCCAGCCCTGCACACGAGTGCTTTCTATTACTGTACAGTGTCTCACCCTGCACGCGAGTGCTTTCTATTACTGTACAGTGTCTCACCCTGCACACGAGTGCTTTCTATTACTGTACAGTGTCTCACCCTACACGCGAGTGCTTTCTATTACTGAACAGTGTCTCACCCTACACGCGAGTGCTTTCTATTACTGTACAGTGTCTCACCCTACACGCGAGTGCTTTCTATTACTGTACAGTGTCTCACCCTGCACGCGAGCGCTTTCTATTATTGTACAGTGTCTCACCCTGCACGCGAGTGCTTTCTATTACTGTACAGTGTCTCACCCTACACGCGAGTGCTTTCTATTACTGTACAGTGTCTCACCCTACACGCGAGTGCTTTCTATTACTGAACAGTGTCTCACCCTACACGCGAGTGCTTTCTATTACTGTACAGTGTCTCACCCTGCACGCGAGTGCTTTCTATTACTGTACAGTGTCTCACCCTGCACGCGAGTGCTTTCTATTACTGTACAGTGTCTCACCCTACACGCGAGTGCTTTCTATTACTGTACAGTGTCTCACCCTGCGCACGAGTGCTTTCTATTACTGTACAGTGTCTCACCCTGCGCAAGAGTGCTTTCTATTACTGTACAGTGTCTCACCCTACACGCGAGTGCTTTCTATTACTGTACAGTGTCTCACTGTCACAAAGACGGCCGGAGTGGGTGGCGTCAGACCAGAAGCAGGAAATAAAACGACAGAGAGGTGTGGTTTGGTGGAGTTTCGCTCAGCATTTAATAAACAGAACAGAAAATAAAAAGGTTGAACAAACAAACACAAACACAAAACAGGACACGGCACTTACGCCAAAATAAATAGACAAACAAAACGAACTAACACTTAACAAACGGTGCACAGACAGACACACAAACAAACACGGTGAGTCTATAAACACTTATTATTTACGTTGTTTTTCTTTTACTCCTCTCTCTCCCGTTCTCCACTCTCGAACACCCAACCCCGAGTGAGTCAAACGTGCATCTATATATACTGTTGTGCTGGGATTCAATTACTAATTATTATTCACTTGAATCCCAGCACGTGAATTAATTCTGTGCAACCCCGTGCTCACATACTATACTTTAAATGCACGAGTGCTTTCTATTACTGTACAGTGTCTCACCCCAGCCCCACACACGAGTGCTTTCTATTACAGTACAGTGTCTCACCCCAGCCCCGCACACGAGTGCTTTCTATTACAGTACAGTGTCTCACCCCAGCCCCGCACACGAGTGCTTTCTATTACAGTACAGTGTCTCACCCCAGCCCCGCACACGAGTGCTTTCTATTACTGTACAGTGTCGCACCCCAGCCTGCACACAAGTGTTTTCTATTACTGTACAGTGTCTCACCCCGCACACTTTTATTGGAGACACTGAAAGAGCTCAGGCCTAGCTCTGGAAGTGGGTCAGGTGGCAGAACTCTGGACTGGGATTAGTCTTTGCTACAGTAATCCCCTTCCCTACCTCTACGTGTAAATGAAACACAAATTCTAAAACAACCAGATACCCATCAATTTTCTATGGAGGTCAGCCATACAGTTATTACTCAATGACGGAATTAACAACACCTGTTCTAAAAAATGAAACACTTCAAAGGGATGCTCTAGCCTTGCTCTGAAAAACTCTTTCAGTGAATTACAATGATTATTTCAGACAAACAGGTACAGTAAATAAATAACTTCAAGTCGTAGTGCAGTATTGATAATGGCATTGCTGTGTCGCTTACTCTGTAATAATGAAACTCCCTCTTTCAAATATTTTTTTAATTAATCTTTATTGACTTAGGCGTTACATTCTCATCTTGCAACGCACCACAGCGAAGCCACTAGCCCTTAAATAAGGACCCTTATAAAACTTAGAAATGTGCTTCCGGATTTAACAAGATTGAACAGGTGGCTACGGGGGAGTTCTAACCACGTCTTTCCAATCCAAGGCCAGATCTCTCAAGAGATTCAATATATTGAAATACACTGTACTACCTAATCTGAATCCATGGTGATTAAATCCATCTTAATACAGAGCTAACAAACAAAGCTATATCAAAAAACACCTGCGAATGCCAACCAGCGATAAGCATGGAAGAAATGGTTTCTTAATTACACAGGGCAATGAGGAAAATACCAGTGTCATTATCATTAGAATCTCAACCAACTGTTCCATTAATCTGTGACAGTGATCCACTGCTTAGTAACAAAACACAAAGTAAGAAAATGAGAAGGCCGAAGGGATTACAGAACGAGACGCTGACTCTGCAGCTTTACAGTTGTTGTGTAAAAGCCAAGGACACAGTAGAGCTCAATAATAATAATAATAATAATCAGTGCAACATATCCATTTGTTTTCTACTTTTGTACTTCTCTCTACTGTTTTTGATAAGTCTGTTAAGTTGAATTCCCCAGAGTTGAGGAGTGGCTCCTTGGTTCTGTTTGCCTGTCGTAGATATATGTAACCTAGGCTAGATTAGCCAAAGTGTCTTAACAGAAGAGAGAGCCAGAGCCACTTTGGAAACCCGTTTCCTTTAGTGTTGTCGGGAGTACACTTCTCTGCACTAGATGTGCTGATGCTTACCAATAAAAAATCCTTTTGGTTGATCTACCCTACATTACATACTGTATGCCTGGCAGGCAGCTATAAAAGAAGTATTAAAAAGCATCCTATTTGAGTGATTACAAACATCATAAAAAGGTAAGGGGGCAGTAGGAGCCTGTCATTAGAAGCTGCTGTACTAGTTTAGATTCCCATTCCTGTCGAGTAGTCCATCCTGTGCAGCACAGTGTAACCATTAGCCTGCTTCCCATGCAGCACTCCATGTGTCTCTCCAGTGGATGGAAGAAACCAATAAGAAATTGGATAAGAAATATGAATCTTAACCAGGATTTAGTTCATTTGAGGTTAATAGTTGCCATGATTTGACATTAACTGAGATTAACTTAAATGGGTCTGATTGTACCTCATATAAACAAGGCTGAGCTCTATTTTCAGCCTGGAACAGTCTTATGGTGGGTGTGTAATGTAAACATCTGTCCACTAGGGGGTGGGCTCAGGCTACCAGAAAGGCTTAACATACGGGTAAACATATAAACATCACATATCTGATTATTTCATCTGATTTGACGTGTATGTAGGTGAGCACGTTGTAACCTGCCCCCTCCCACCCAAACAACCCCCTGCCCTGCACGGATGCGCACACACACCCACGCACACGCCCGCACACCCACCCACCCGCACACACACACACACACATTTCGTACGGAAAGAAAAAATATGACTTGGGTTTGAGGAACTGTACAGGGAGAACTATATTGTAGCAAGTATTTGTCTTTTCTTTGCCACTGCTGCTGTTTTCTTTGTATACCTGTTGTCCCCTATCAACCAGCCTCTCTGACTGTCATCCCACTGAAACGCAGCTGCCACCTGCGAATTAGCAAGGATAAGCGAGTCCTGAGCAGAGCCAGGATGGTTTGCAAACTCATTTGTGATGCAGTTGTTGGCATCACATACTTCTTGCATGTTGACAGAATAGGTCCCCTTACGATTTATGTAGATCAATGGCTCCCAGGACACCAGGAAACCCATACCTCCCAAGAAAACCGTGCTTTGTATTTTGTTGCAGCTCGTGAGAGACAGGGAAAGATGAATTCTCCTGCACACTTTACTTAAGCTGCAGGTACACCTCGCACTGCACAGCCGACTGGCTCATGTCTGCAGTATACTGTAACCGACAGTACGTTGGAACGAGCCAGTGGCCTACAATGTTAGTGCTACAGACAAACAGTGTGCTCTCTGCATGTCTCCTTCCAGGTCAACCTGAAGCAGCTGGCAGATGTCAGTGATTGTTTGTCTGTTGAGGCAAAATTGCTGCATACATTGTGTGTCAGCCAGGCTCAGAAAAGACAGATGACATCTAAATATTTGGGGATGTCTCCTCCTCCTCCTCTCTCTTTGCCTGGCCACGTAGAAATCCAGTGCGCACTCCGTATTTCTTTTATTTCTCTCTCTTCTTTACCTGCTTCACTAGTTTCACCGGTATTTATAGTCGACCATGTAATATGCACACAGTTTAGACCTGGTTTTCACATGTCAATTGAAACGCAAACGCTAACACTGTTGATAGTTTGCTAAATCGCTACATTTGTATGTAAATGAGGACACTCCCCTAAAGATCAGCCCGTGTTCAGTGCTAATGCTGACTTGCCAGGTGCGCATTAAAACACGGTTGCTAAATCACACAGGTGGGCAAAGTCTGTTTGCCACACGTGCGCATGATTCTGTGTGCTGTCTGCAAAAGTGTTTTGCGATTGCCTTAGGGGTTTGCGAACGTTGCTAAATAGGGCCCTTTGTATTTTTACCACATATTTCACGGCAATGGATACATTTCATGAAAATTGTGAAATCTGTGATAACCATGAAAAAAATACAGCCTTACTTATATTTCAACAAACTCTAAAGCTGCATCCACAGTGGAGGCGAGCGATGCAAGCAAATCATTTAGAAGTCACTTCAGTGAAATGGGAGTATTCACACCAGCAGCGAGCCATGCGAGCGACATCGCATTGAGAACATTTTGCATTGCTAAAAGAGAACCTGTTTCTATTTTTTTTCGTTGCGTGACTGGAATGAAACTGACCAATCAGAAGCCTTGAAACACGTCAAACACACGCCTCAAAACACATCATGCCTGAAAACAAGCTAATCATTTTATGTAGTTCCAGTAGTCGTGGCTTGCAGGTGGCTTTTTTTTGGTTTGTTCACTAAATTGTTCTGTGGCATAAATCTGTGACAAGAAGAATGTCTTTACATATGCATAAAGTGAACATCTGCATAAAGAGATTCACCAAGCTCATAGTTTGATTATGAGCCATATCTGTTCACCAGACTGTTTTAAAAGGAAAAACTAAATACAAGTCTTGCGTCTTGCCATGGCACACAAACTTGTTTTGTGTATAATTATTCATAAGTACATTGTCAGAGACGGCTCAAACACTCACCCATGATCTGATGTGTCACAGTCTTCAATAGTGTTTATGATAAAATAGAAAAATAGATCTGCAGAATGGCATCTGTACTAATACAAGGTAAGTGGTGACCTGCGCATAATAACACTAATAATAATAATAACACTAATAATAATAATAATAATAATAATAATAACAATAACAATAACAATAATAATAATAATAATAATAATAATAAAAATAATAATAATAATAATAATAATAAAAATAAAAATGAAAATAATAATAATAATAAAAATAATAATAATAATAATAATAACAATAACAATAATAATAATAATAATAAAGATAGTAATTATGTATGCTTAACAACAACAGAAGAAGAAGAAGAAGAAGAAGAAGAAGAAGAAGAAGAAGAAGAAGAAGAAGAAGAAGAAGAAGAAGAAGAAGAAGAAGAAGAAGAAGAAGAAGAAGAAGAAGAAGAAGAAGGGCAGCAGTGTGGAGTAGTGGTTAGGGCTCTGGACTCTTGACTGGAGGGTTGTGGGTTCAATCCCCAGTGGGGGACACTGCTGTTGTACCTTTGAGCAAGGTACTTTACCTAGATTGCTCCAGTAAAAACCCAACTGTATAAATGGGTAATTGTATGTAAAAATAATGTGATATCTGTATAATGTGAAATAATGTATAATGTGATATCGTGTAACAATTGTAAGTCGCCCTGGATAAGGGCGTCTGCTAAGAAATAAATAATAATAATAATAAAAAGAAGAAGGAGGAGAAGAAGAAGGTTGCACTTTAAAATACTTTAAGAATTTAATAAAAAGGATCCATGAAGGAATTTGTAAAGAAACACAATTGAGATTGCAGTAAGTTGTTATATAAATGTGTAACAATAAAATAATTTTGTTGAAAATATCAGTTCAACTATACTACTATTGTCCAGCTGTCTGCTGACCGATGTACCGAACTTAAAATCAGATTACTGCTACTGCTGGTACCACAAAGAAAAAAATAATACTACTACGAGTACAACTGTACAATTACTACTAATATAGGATAACAATAAAACTGTTGGATATATAGGGATGTTCAATAACTCTGATCTATAGATTTTACAAGTCCAACCTTTATTTTACAGCGGAGTTGCTGGAGGTCAGGGTGGTAACCTTTTATCAAAACAAGCCCTGTTTTGTAATGGGATGCCCATCCCTAGTATGTCCAATAGGAATGCATGGGTGGGGTCATGTATTTATTTCCAGTCTTTTGGATCGTTTCCAAGTCGCGTCTGGTGTGGATTGACATTCAACGACTTCGCTTGCATCGCTCGCGTCGAGTTTGGATGTAGCTTAACCCTCCAGTAACCACTGCAGGAAGCATAACACATGGGTGTGGGGTGCATGTGGGAACCAGAAACAAAATGTGTGGGAATGATGCGGTCCTCACTTCACCTGAGTCAAGGCTAAAATAAGGGTACTCTTTTGAAAGTATTTCTATTCTAGTGAGAGATAAGAAACCACTGGTTACTGGTTACCTCACCTTTAAAACACAGCATACCATGCCTTTACCACTGGAAGTAGTGATTTATACCACAATGCATGCTGTCAATTTAAGACTAGATGCTCTGGTGTGAAGCAATGATTGGGCCCCCTAGGTGCCGGTTTCACTCACCTTATTCTGACAGCTGCAATGGGTTTCACATCTCACCAAAGGGGCTGCCACTTCACTGTGGCCTCAGCCAGTTCCATAGATTACTTTTTTACACGGCTGCTTGTTAATAGAGAGCGTGATTATCTCTGGAAGCACACACTTCTCACCCAGGCTAAAGCTGTCATTAGCCTTTTATTTAGTTATTAGGGTTCAAGTGGTTTGAAAAACGTATTCTGAAATCTCATGAGGGTTGAAGGATAGGTTTAAAGAGTCAAACTAGAAAAAAGACAGGATAGAAGGGATTTTATTGGAGTTTGTAAAATCCTAAATGGTAAAGTTAACCCAATTCAGTACGTGAAGTTTAGCACAGAGATTAAGAATGCAAGGTGATAACAGTACGTTCTGAAAGGAAGGTAGGAAGCATTTTTTTACCCAGAGTTATAAATGCATAGAATAGCCTACCAGGTGAAGTATTCAAAAACAATGATGTTCTGCCCTGTTTAATTTGATCGAACAGACTCGTCTTGCTCCCAAACTTTTCTTATGTTTTGTCTAGTTTGCACCAGTAAAATTAAACTGTGCGTTGAAGGATTTAAAAGTGTGCCCAAGTTGTTTGTCTCTGTAACACTAACAGGCTGATTTTCATTTCACAAATAGCATGTTGGTGATACATCTGGCCGATTGTACATACTGTAGTACTTGAGTGTCTCAGTGAGTCACGAGGGGGATGCAAAAAAGAAACCAGAACCCGATGAACAGAATGTTCTTCTCTTCTCGAAGGGGTTGTGACCCCATTTTAACCCTAAACTTTCCAAGAGTTAAGAATAATATATAGTGAAGACCACAAAATA
Source organism: Acipenser ruthenus (assembly GCF_902713425.1). Classification (NCBI taxonomy): domain Eukaryota; kingdom Metazoa; phylum Chordata; class Actinopteri; order Acipenseriformes; family Acipenseridae; genus Acipenser; species Acipenser ruthenus. The sequence continues at coordinate 4,781,106 of NC_081219.1, forward strand.
GCATCTCTGCTGTGATCAAGTCCAGGATTCAACTTGCATTATATTCCCCCAGTTTAGAATGGATATTTCTTAGCAGCTTTCATCTTGGTAAGAGGGAAGGCTCTTGTATTTCTACTATATACTATACTATATTAAAGAGCGAGTAGCTTCACATGTAATCGCTTTTTTACATTCCTGTGACAGGGTAGCGTCACAGTACAGTAACAAACAAAAACACATTAACAAATAAAACACCACAAGGGCCAAAACGAAAGCTCTACACAAAACACTTACGAATATAAACAGGACAACAACACAGCGACATGCACCTTCACCAACCCCGACATTAACTCGCTAGCACCCGTGATTTCCCGTCTTATACACCTGTGTCTGGAGCCTCTTTGACCATTACTCATTCAGTTATATTCCCACGTGTTTGCTACACACACGCACACGCTCTCTCTCTTATGCTGGCCCGGCCACAATTCCCCTTACTATCTCATGGTGTCTGCTTCAATCATTCCAGTATTGAGTTCTTATCATTGTTCTCTAAACCTGCCTTTACATGGCTTTGAGCTTGTCTGGAGAATCCTAATTAATTAATTAATTAATTAATTAATTAAAAATCCCAAAGTAAATGGGACAATATTGAGATTCTGCTTCTGAATGTAACTCCCCTTGGTGGCTGTCAGTAGTCGCCCTCTAGTGGACAGATATGGAACTGCCTGTTTCAGCCTGATTAGAAGTCATATCAGAATTGCTTCTTTTAATTACAATCAGAGGAATACCATCTTAATTCAGGTTGCTGAATTCAGTAATACTAAACATGTGAAATTACATTACTGTATTAGCCACAGGTGGCATATGTTACTAAATACAGGTAAATGGCACAACGTCAATATTTATTTGGCTTTCTAGCAATATTTGTGTCTGGACATTAAGCTCAAATACTAACACACAGCTGGCTTCACAGACCATGGTTATGATCTCGGGTTACCTTACTTGAGGTAAAGTAGTCCAAGGTTAGTGTGAGTCTGGATCTGTCTATTGTCTTCTGTGACCTGGAGAAATGTTCCTTATATCAGGGTATTCACTATAATAGGGTTTGGCAATTTGCTGCATCAGAGTAATGAAGAAACACCCAATTTGAATTGAACATCAGTATATAGTACTTTTTATGAAGATTTCTTCACATTGATCAACATTTAAAAGGTATGTTTAAAAGAACCATGAATAAATGAAAAAGGAAAGAATGTACACTTACTGTACATGCTGAATACAGTTGTTACATGTCCTTTCTCTTGAAAAACTGTTCAGCGTAGATTGCTTCATATTTTTCATGTTCTTGTTAATGCACTGGTAACAGTTTGTGTGCAGACGGTGGGCAGGCAGCAATTGCATCAGTCATGCGTGATTCGCACTACAATAGGTTAGCTTTGAATTAGCCAGATCTTTGAATCAGTCAACCACTGGCTGTTCTTCACTGAGAGAAGAACACATTTTCACACTGGAGAAAGCAAAATATTTATTATGAAAACAGAAATATCTGAAGTATGTTTTGATGTAGAAAAGAATCTGGTTATGAAATATTCTCGTTCTTTTTCATTTTGTGTAATTTAAAGAGGTATTCACTCAAGTTGAGAAAACAAACAACTGCAGTTTAGTTTTCAGTGCATCAGGACCCAGCCTGACCCCACATAGTTATGTGTACTGGAAGTTAAAGACAAAGAATAGAGCGTTGCATGTCCCTGCGTGCTGCTACAACTGTTTAAATAACATTCCTGTCAAAGAGGTAACGCAGCAATAACGATCCATGGTGTGGTACGGAACACAAAAGCCAGAGCACTTGTCATGTTTTTATTTATTTATTTATTTATTTTAATCGCTCTTCCTGCAGTGATTTAGAGCAGTGATGTGCAAACTGTTTATATGCTGCCTCCTTTTCTTAGCATGCATTTGTTTTTTACAATTGATTCAACATTTACCTAACATATATATCTGAAAAACATTATCGTTAAGCAATTAAATCTGCAAAAACGAGTTTTCACCAAAAAAAATTTGCCAGCTAAATCTGAAACTAACATGCAAATGAGCCCCTGCCTAATGACGTGTTTGATTTGGCGTTGTCTGCTGCAGAGCTGCCCTTACACTCCAAGTGCCAATCCCTCCGCATCCCTGCCTCCTCTGCATACAGTGCAATTTTTTCACACATTTCAAAACTTTTAAGAATGTGTTTGTTAACATTTATGTTTTTAGCTAAATCTGTATTTTTTTTAATTAAATGTAGGAAAAAATACGCAGTTTACATTAAATCCATGAAAAACACTGTTAAAATATTGGTGCTTTTCTTTACACTTCACACCCCATACATGGAAGCCGCATTTCAGCTCTGTTCACTGCAGTTTCACTGACACTCGCCACTTCAAACATAGTGTGATCATCAGCGGCTCATTTTAAAAGGTAAGAACTTGGACTGTCATGGGCAGCAGTGTGGAGTAGTGGTTAGGGCTCTGGACTCTTGACCAGAGGGTTGTGGGTTCAATCCCAGGTGGGGGGACACTGCTGCTGTACCCTTGAGCAAGGTACTTTACCTAGATTGCTCCAGTAAAAACCCAACTGTATGAATGGGTAATTGTATGTAAAAATAATGTGTAAAAAAATAATGTAGTTGTATGTAAAAATAATGTGATATCTTATAACAATTGTAAGTCGCCCTGGATAAGGGTGTGTGCTAAGAAATAAATAATAATAATAATTTATGTACTTATTAAAAGTGTTCTAAACTTTACAAAAAAAAAAAAAAAATTCGATTTTACAGAACTGCCCCGTCCACATTCGCGCTTGCCTTACTGATTCGACCTGCCCTCGGCAGGGGGCCACGCCCCTCACTTTGCGCACCACTGACCCCAATGCACTAGAGCGGCCATTTTGAAAAGCGCTTGGAAACCGACTTTAAAGTTGTACGTGTAAAAGGTTGTCAGGATGTTAACAATGAAAAGAGAAATGAACAGGTACGTGTGACGGGGTATGCCCGCCCCTGTGTATTATGATTTAAAATGGTTTGTGTTTGTTTAAAAACTATGTTTTAGCATTATTGTTTTGCAGCTTGGGTGGTGTTAAATTCCCCGTCCATTTAAACTCATGTGGAATGTGGCCATCTCCAAATTGATTAAGTGATTACTATTAACTACAGGCACTCAATCTGCTACACAGTGCTCCCTTGCTATAGGCTCTCGATTATAAAGCTCCTACATGTCCCCGAATTCCCTATACCAGTGATTCCTGCAATATTTCTACAGCAAATACTGTACAATACAGGTGTTTTATAACTACATAAATATTAGGCTTATTACATGGTTATCTTTCCTAATGTATTTACTTTTTTTTTTTTGCTGCGAGAGGAGCTGCAGCTTTCTCTGTGAGACGAGACGCTTCAGCCCCGCCCCGGCAGCCGAACCTGTGGGGAGCCCATTCCCTCTTCCCCTCGCCCGACCCGCTTTCCTTCTCGCACTTGGTTTGCTTGTCACTTCGAACTGAACTCCCAACCGCTGTTTAGCCAGGCTATTTATAGTTTAAAACTGCCTATGATGAACGAGTGAGAATGTTACTTATATATATATATAAATATAAAATGTGTGTTATAGAGAGGGAGTTATTTTATTTTGTATTTTAGTCAGATGTGTGTTGTTGTGTGTACCGCGGCGCCCCCCACCCCTCTCCCCCGTTTATAACGCTCTTCGGTTATAACACTCATATTGTGTGTCCCCGAGACCCGCGGTATAGTGAGGGGGCTCTGTACATTCCCGTTTCTACTTACTAGTATGTGACTTACCTGTTTTTTGTTTGTTTTCTAGGCCGTTCAGCTGACAGCCTTCAAACCATCAGGTATGATTATATCATCAAATGAGAAAAATACAAAAAGGGTCAAATAGCCTGAACATCTTCAAAAGTAGACTGTCGCCTAAGATGTACAATACAATACTGTCAAGTTCTTGATTAAGTATGATTTGTGTTTAAGGCAAAGTAGAGGAAATCTATGGATTTAGATGCATTTCTTTATGAAGAGAATTCACATTTGAATGCAAAGTTGGAGTATTCAATTCAATTGCGGCTTACTTAAATACATTGTTCTTAGTTTTTTATTTTAATTTTGGAAGCCTTGTTGGATAATTATTGCCAACATGAGGCATTATAATGAAGTATTTAATTCTATACCGTTAACAGCCTTTATTTTACATCCACTGGGGGCAGTGTTGCACTCTGGTGCACCAGCTGACCTGGAGATCCCTTTAAGTTGGGTTGTGTTTTCTTCACTGTAAAAAGTTTTAGTTCCTGGCATTTCAAGCCCGCCGCACACAGCCCGACTCAAGCCGTCCCGACTCATCTCATCTCATCTCAACTGGCCGTACAGAGTTTGGATGAATCGTATCAGTGTGCGTGCCTTTAAAACCAAGATTATGCAGATTTCAGATGGGATGTCTTCAGATTTGAAGATTGAACATGTTGAATCTTTTTCAGACGCAGTTTCGTTCAGATGTGCTCAGTCTGTCAGTCTGTCTGTGTGCGGCGGTTGCCGACCGAGACTGACTGAGACCGATTAGTCATAAGAATGTCAACCAAGGATGAAGCAGGTTTAAGTGACATAGCTTGTCATGTAACTTGTCATACAAGATGGCGGAATATTGACAGCTATCTACTGGCACCCTATATTTTCTTACTGCGCTAAACAGAAGTAACCGGAGCGTTGATCTCCAATAGGTCACAAATCACAAGCCCCTAGATCCACATGCTGAGAAAAAAACCGCCAAAGTCAAATAAAAATCAACAGCTTGGATTTTATTTACCACAGGCTAAAGTGTAGTAGACAAGCTATACAAAAAGTCAAACACTGCCTGAAACGTTTGCACGGTGTACATAGTCAATTAATTAATAGGCTAATAAGCGCTTCTTTTGGTTGCCTCGCGGCGCTGTCTCCGCTGTCTAATCAGCATACGATGCCATGCATAATATGAGGGTCGCTATGTTGAGCTAAGTACAAATATGTGTACATGGCAGTATTAATTAAATCAGCATACATAGTAATCACCAGGATCTAGTTGTGGTCAGTCTAATTCAGTCTTAGCAGTGTGCGACACCCAGTCGGGAAAAACTCAATTGTGACGTCAAACCAAAACTGACCGCAACTGATCGCAGAATCTGTGCAAACTCAGATGAGAGGAGTTGGGACGGCTTGAGTCGGGCTGTGTGCGGCGGGCTTCAGGGTCTAAAAACAGCAAGATATTTCACAATTAAACATCTATGTATTAAAGCAGAAAAAAATGCATTGTCACATTCAAAATTGATCATTTTCTGTATAGTTATTAATAATAACTACAGAGAAAATTATCGATTTTGAATGTGACAATGCAATTTTTATAAAAGAAATGTTCCTAAATATTGATACCAATCAAAAAGCGAATTTAACCCAAAAGCATGCATTGGTTCAGATGCCAGTGATGAGTCAGACCCCTACCAAGCTTCTCTTAACATCCTTCTCAGTACAATGTTTTTAGGACAATGCACCTTTAAAAAGAGGGCATGAGAATAGAAATATCATCAGCACTCAGGAGTAATATGGTGTCACAATATTATGCTCCACATCTCTACAATGTCTGCATACCCACAAAGCTTTTGTTTTAAAACCAAACGGACAGAAAGAGAAAGTAATGTGTTTAATCCTAAATTGACTTGACCTTCGCTATAACAATATGTCTTCTCAGTGTCGGGTGCACATTAAGATACAGCCTCAGTAATGCTGTTCTATTCAGAAGTATGTGCACTATAGTGACAATTAATACATTTATGTAGGCTGCAATGGCAGGTAGCCATTGACTGGGGTAATCAGAACCTACTGTCAATAACTGCGGTATAAAACAAAACAAGAATACAAAAACATTTCTTTTTTTGTGCCAGCAGCCATCTGTTGTAACAGGAATAGTCTTCAAAAAAGTCTGCATTTATCAGACGATCCAAAACCTAGTCATTCATATTGTTTTCTTTTATATTTATTGTGGCCAAATTTGCCATTAAGAATCAATACTTTTATAAATTGATAGTGAACTGAAAGTTTATAGTGTTTGGAAAAGGGGGTTCTTTTTGTTTGATTCATAATCCATGGCTTATTATGATATGCAATTAGTACCTTTGGTATTCAGATATTTGCAAATGAATTGCATTAAAGTGCCACTTACCATGAAATGTTCAGTACACAGTGTTCCTGAACAGACTGAAAAGCTTTATTTTCTTTGCAAAAGGGCTCACTCAGACATATCTCAGATCATCCTCTAAGCACCTGTGCCCTGTTTACAACCAGCCTTCCCATTACAAAAGCAGCAAAGGGATTTTTTATTATTATTTGAAAGTTATACACTGGTAACTGTATTTTGAAAATATTGTGTGCATGGTGGAAGTGGTTGCCAGGAATGTTAGATTCAACAATCCAGAAATCTATAAAGTTAGACATTTCTTAACTCACAGAAATGTGTTGGGAAGAAAAAAATTCAGGTATGCTTAAAGCAAATGAAGCAATAAATAAAAAGTTCACCATTGGAACCCAGTACTGCAGAACCACCTAACAGTTGGTGAGCAACATTAGTTTTCTTAGTAAAACACCACAGTATGTTTGTGCATTATACAGTCATTTTTCCACGTTCTTTTTGTTAAGATTATAGTGCTGTGTTTTTTAAATATGTTTTACCGTGCCTCTCTGGGCTTTACAATGCTTACTTATGCTTTAACAAGCATTCACTATGCTTAGTTTATTACACTGCCATTTACTGTGATACACGTTTGTAAGGCCTGTACATCATTTCTTCTTCTTCTTAGTCGTAGTACTGTAGTCGTCGTAACAGTACATGTTTACATCTATGTAAACTGCAGGAGTTTTAAAGGCCTGTATTTCTAGTTGTGGGTGCGTGCCACCTGTAAATATCACAAGAGGAAGAGACCATTTCAATTCTAGAAATTGCTGGAACAATAAAAAATATACACATTTAATATGAATGTGACAAACCAGAGAAATTCATCATTTAATTATAAAAAATAAAATACAGTACACTTTTTAAGTTCTAAAAAACCAAGAAGGAATTACAGCCTTATATGTACAGCTGTGTTATTATTATTATTATTATTATTATTAATAATAATAATAATAATAATAATAATAATAATAATAATAATAATAATAATAATAAATAATTAATAATTATTAGTAATAATAATCATAATCATAATAATAATACTCCTTCATTGCTTCTAACGTTCTTCTGTTAAAAACAAAAAATAATAAATTGTTTTAATATATTTAAAGTACTGTATTTTGTATTTTTTTTAGGCTGCTGAGGCTTACATAATAATGTAGAAGAAAAAACGCTGTGAAAGAACCTCCTTGAAGCTCCTGAGCGCAGTGCAGTACAGCCTGGAACACAGCGCAAGCACGCACATGCTTTATTATACTGTGGGTCACTGTTTCCATGATGAGTGTCTGTCTGGTTTGTTTTCAGTATCAGTAAAATGCCTTCAAAAGTTCAATTCAACTGCACAAAATAACAATACTGCTGCTACCTTGCTGTTGGTATTGAATAGAAACAGCTTCAGTAGTGGATTGCCTATTTGGGAACACAATGTATTACAGGGCACATGTTATAGAAATAAATACCAAAGCGATAATTCACTGACGACAGAATTATGCCATAATATATCAACATGGATTCAAAAGTAAGTACTTTAGTTTGTTTTCCTTCCCCTTGCCTTTTTTGATATTTGCAGTCATTCGATGTTCCTGTTGCAATACCTTTTTTAACTCTTTGATGTAATCTGTGTTAGGGTGGGAAGTTAAGAATCTGCTCCTCTTCTAGTTGCAATATACAGCACAGACCAGATCAGTGTCTTCATAGTAAGAAGAGCCAATGGCATCTAGTGAACTCATTAGTATTGCCAGAAATATGAAAGAAAACGCATTCGTTTCACTAGATGGACAGATGATATTATATATTTGAGTGATTGCAATAGGAAGCACTCAACATGATTGCAAACATCATAAAAAGTACATTTGAAAAAATCTCTGATCTGGTTTGGGCCACATCCGCTAAGCTGCTCAAAATGTGCAAAAAAATGTATTTTATTATGTCACCCCACCCATCACATATTAACTCATTTAGAACACAAGAACACAGATTGGACAGAGTGAGCATAATAAGTATTGTTTTTAAACGTTAGAATTGTGCTGTGTCTTCTAAGCGCGGGATGATATCTGCATGTGCTGGGCTTGTGGTCCATTACAGTGAATGGTTCATTTCATATGTGTGAATAACAATACATAGTCATTGAGAGGGGATAGAAGATGTACAATAATTACCCAATATATTGTGTACATTGGTATCCAAATGATTACTCGAACTACACCACACAGCATAAACATTTCTGCAATCTTGAAAACCGCCTGCAAAAAGAAGAGGCTACCTGGGATTACAATATACAGGAAACAATGAAACAAAACTTCTGCAACCCTCAGAATAGTGGGAAATGGTTCCTTTAAGGCATGCATGGTTCAATATAGTGCAGAGTAGGCCACTCTTCACTGGGGACTCTGAAGGGAGCGTCTCATTGGCCCAGGCACTCCCGTGAGTTAGGCAGGTAAAACCAGGGACTATTTCTCCTCATTGCTCTTCAGCGAACCCTGCTGGCCAGGCGCCTGGTGAGCTCAAAGCGGACACCTGCAGGGCTGGCCTTTGTCCTCCAGAGGTCAGTAGCTCGCTGAAATCCACTCTCCTGGGTGAAAAAGGAAGCTGGCTTGTTCGTGGGATCGGAGGATGCCCACTGAATCTTCGGGTCTCCTAGTCATGTGGGGTATTGCTGCGGTGAGGAGAAAAGCGATTGGGCATTCCAAATTGGGAGAAAATCAGGAGGAAATTATAATTGGACACTAAATTTAAAAAAAAGATACAGTGTAAATTCAATGACAATGCTTGTCATGAATGTATGAAGTTTCTGAGCACAGTTTTGACAGGTCCCCTTATCATTGTCCAGTTGGTCTTTGCATTTCCAATACTTTTTCTTCACTTTGCACTGTGAAGGTACAACAGCATAAAAGCTTCTTAAATACTGTACAAATAAATATAGAATGAAACCTGTATTAAAATACACAGAGCTAAAAAAAAAAAAAAAAAAAAAAAGATTCCAGTAAATGTTATTTAGTTAGGGTCACTCTAAGTGTTTAGCCCACACTTCACAATTACTTTCTGATTTATTCAAATCGGTGAATACAAATAGACATTATTGACAATAAATTATTGACATTGTTAGTTCACTACTGGTATAAAAAAAGCATCACTATGTTGCTTCAGCTGTTCTGACTGTGTGATTAGTCAACTCCACTTGCATGTGAACCAATTGTTCAGATATGTATTCAAACTAGTCCTATTGAGAACATTGAAATGCCCATATTTAGGATTCTTTAGCTATGTAAGTGATGTCTTTAAGATAGCAAGAGGTATGACTGCTGGTGTTCTATCATTGTAGAAATCCCATCCCTACGACATACACATGTAAAACCTCAGGGGATTAATCAGAGCTGTTCCCATGTGGGGGCTGTAAAGAATACTATAGTTTATTCATGTACTACTGCCTGTATGATCGTTACACTATTGGCACAATACGATAGTATTCAGCATGCACAATCCTTTTGTATGTGTTTAGCTGTGAAAAATTGCATACTTATTGTTTTCATCATATGTGACGCTATTTTATTATGAAGAAAATACATTTTCTTGAAAAGGGAGAGAGGAGTTTGAAATAAATGTTTGTGTATTTACTGCTTCTCATACATGTCTGTATCTGTGAGAATATACAATGCAAGTCTTATGGGAATAAGATAAGAAGAATATTCTGCAATTTCACAAATAATTATATGTACTAAATCTTGTTTTAGACAAATGTTTCGGCTTTATTGATGTCTTATCTGTAGAGGGTGGCCCATAAATCAGGCAATATCATACAATATGCCAATGTTATATCTGATAAACCTGATGGCCACTTCATGTTAATATGCACGACAAGTGATCTGAATTTGTCTCATGAGTGTCAAAGGGGATTTTGTTAGACTATGACAAAGCTACATGTAGCCTTTCCCTTTAAATGATATAAGCATTCCAGAAGATGTATTCAGAATATTATTTTTTAGAGTGCCCAATTTGTTTCGCCACGACTTGAAGCCCAATTTCGATTATTCAGTTATGTTGACTCCCCGCAGAAATTCCCCACCCTGGTGGTCAGTGGGAATCCTCTGATTCCACGACCAAGCGAGTTCCCTCTTTACACCCAGGATCTCGAGAGAGGATGATGACGAGCTACTCACCTCTGGATGAGAAAGGCCAGCCCTGGAGGTGTCTCCTTTTGAGCTCTCTGGGCACCTGTGCAGCAGGGTCTGCTGTAGCGTGATAAGGGGAAACAGTTTTGCCACCCTAACCCCTGGGAATGCCAGAGCCAATGCAACTCTCCCTCTGGAATCCCCAGCGAAGACTGGCAGCTACACAGCCAGGATGCGATCCTGTGCTCTCCTGACTGTATGAATCACCTGGCACATCATGTGCCTGTGCTTTTACCAGGTGAGCACCTTGCTCTCAATATTATTTCAAATTACTAAAGCATTCAGAATACTTGTGGCAGCAGCCACATAAAGTGATGCTGGAAGTGTATCACCTGCTCCTTCTTAATAGAATGGCAGACAGCCTGGCCAGGCAATCATTTCCTTTCTAATTTTCACAGCTCCATCTCCAATACTTTCCTGTATGCTTAGTTTGCTTTAGGGCATTTTAGAAGGGTTTGTGGTACCTATTCTTTTTTTTACGTATCTATTGATAGAATTCTTTTCTTAGCTGCCCCTTATATTAACTGCTTTAACGTAAAGATGGGGGAGCCATTTTGAAGTTCGGCAGTCCTTTGTGAGGTCTGTTTGTTTTATTATCTCTTTATACAGTCAGCACTCACATATCTGACCATATAACATTTTTACTTCAGTGACGGTTTAACGAGTGCGACGCATATCTGATTATTTCATTTTGGCCCGTTCCAACCCTTGTCTGTTTTTCAGGGAACACAAAAAAGATACAATGTCAAAAATGCATAGCTGAAAGGACTGTGTTTTGAAATAAGTAGGCTCCCATTTAGATAGTTGGTTTTGTTGGTACAGAACTATATTTTTAACAGAAGTATTTTTAATTAAGAATGATATGACTGATGTGTATCTGAGTGCCGTATATCCAAGTGCTGACTGTATTTATGTTCCTTTCAATTACGATAGTTTTAAAAAAAAGGATATTGTTGGCTAGAGATCTCTCTTCTGGATTCAGACGTGCTAACTTCATCCGCTCGTCCTGCAAAATTTTTGTTTTTTCATTGCTGTGGTTGACCATTTTGAATTTTCTACAAACTACAAAGAAACCTGCACATTCGTGTGACTGGAGCGGTCTCAGTGAGATTGAACTCATTAACTTTTCTTTACTGCTGGGATTACAGGTTTTGAATGACCAGTCTTGTTTTTTGGATATCATTTTTTTGCTTTTGGGGAATGTTTCTTTTTTGAGAACTGCTGCTTCATGTTTTTTTCTCTTTGGGTATTTGTTAAATGCAAGAGACTTTTTCAAGAAGTATGGTGTAGAAATGTGCTGCAAACAGCAGGGTTTCTAGACTGTGCTTGTGTTTGTTTAGTTCAGTCACCAACTTTATATGTGAATTCCACCGAGTTATACTGCATTTCTGTTTGTTTTTGTTTGTGCAGGCCTTATTTCTGTATTGTTGCTATCCATTTATCGTTTCATGTGTTGCCCCCACAGTTCATTTTACAGCGTGGTTACCTAATACTACTCTTCAATGCCTTTTTTCTTGTTTTTGTTTTCCTTTTTTTATCTATTCCATTTTCATACATGTACTACTTTGAATTGTGTTTTCTGGTAACAAAATATGTATTTGTTTTTAAGGCAATACACTGGCTTTACTTCGGTAACTCTGTTTTGACTCTTCTAAATGTCTTATTTTGTGTAGCTCAGCTCAGATTTTATTCTTTATTGCATTGGAGAGTCATAACCTACATTTTAGTTTCGCTTGATGTTAAAAACTAAATCGCTATACTTTTTTCATAAAAAAATGTAGTATGGATGCCAGGTACATAATAATGAGAACTGGAGTTTCATTAGAGGTGCATTTATTGGTTGCAAACTATTACAATAAAATAATGTATGAACAAATAATGTTGTCAAACAAAAATAAAATAAGCAGATAAACAGCAATATAGATGTAAAGAAGGCACTGACATGAAATACATCTCTTTGCAAAATAATCATATATTACTATGCAGCACATAATAAAGTTGTGTGTCGAACATGTTCACAAACAGAACTCTTTGATTTAGAAGCTGCCATGTATAGAACAGCCAGGAAAAGAAGAGTCATGCATGTTTACTGCACAACCTTTCCTAAAAGTTGCTTTATTCTTTACAGAAATGCATAGTAGACTTCTACCACTGTTACATGAAGATACATCAAACATATTAAAAGGAGTGTGATTTGCATTGTACTGATATAATTGCAATATGAATACAGCATAATGTTCTATAGGGTGCACCGCAGATCAAGGTATCTGCCCAACATGTGGGAATTAACTCGGGTTCGACAAGGGTAAATAAAAGAAGGCAGACTCAGATTGTCAATAATAATAACTCATATTCAGAACCATATTCAAGTCACTTGAATTTGTTTAATGAACTTGAAAAATATGTTTCTCCTAAGCCCCTTTCACAATGGCACTCCTACCCGGGTCCAAACAGTCATGTCTGCGTGAAGGTTTCACTTCTGCAAGGAACATTTCTGTTTATTCTGTTTAGCCATATTCTTGTTGATTGAGACACACCATGAGCCCGATTGCAGCAGGGATGTAGAAACCTTTGCTCTAATCAACATTTGGGCCGACGGTTCAATCCAGAGAAGCTTGGATGGAAGCGTCAATAACAAGCTGCTTCCGGGGGATTGATGCGCGCATTGCTGACTTGCATCTGCCACCCAGGTCAACCCTGCTTTATCAAAAGCAGTGTGAAATCACATAGCCGACCCACATGACACCAGGTCTTGACCCGAGTATTTTCTGACCCGGGTAGAGCATGCCAGTGTGAAAGGGGCTCTAGTTGATCAAAGTAAAAATGTGTTCATTGTAAAAAACAGTTGTCTGAAAGTTGTCTTGTGTTTCATAGCCTTCACATTCAACTGACATGAATGCACAGATTGCTAAACAAAAAAAAAGTATCTTTCTAGACCTTTAGAAACTGTTTAGAAAACATTAAGATATACAATCAACATTGTTACATACAAACTAGAAATTTACCCCAGGAAACTCTCTCTGGTTAGTTCCCAAAAAAGAGAAGGCTATGGCCCAGATATTTGAAGCGATGCGCAATCCCCTCGCAAAATTTGTGCCTCGCAAAAATGAGTGCTTTTGCACAAAAATGTATATTTTCCAACACGGCACAAAACAGTTGCGCTAAGTTGGAAAATAGCAGTTTTTTGCTCAATTCGCGAATCTGTTTGTGCCTCGCAAAACCACCTGTGCATTAATTAGCAATATAGCAGAAATGCACAAGAGCTACGCGTGAATGCGCAGAATTGGAATACCACAAGACAATGAGCTGTTAACAATACCCTGCCAAGCAGCTATCATAGGTGTACAGTACATACCAATATTCCTCAGACGAGTCTACACTGAAATCTAACCTGCACATGGAATGCAGAATCAAAGCTCAACACACATCGGTAGCATTGGCACCCCCAAAGTTGCATGTCCACCCCCACAAATATATAAATCAGCTACTAAATGGAGAAATTAAACAGTGTAGGCAATGCAACATATAACTTAAATGAAAATATATTGTAGCGACTTGCTAACTGGATAAGTGTCAACATGGTGTAAAGAGACGGGCAAAATATATCTGTAGCATCAAACTCCACTCTTTATTTTACAGAAACGCGCCTGTCAGCCGGTGTTCTGAGTAGCTCTGACCCGTGCTCCTTACACTATACATAAACATATTTACAGAAGTGTGGACTGTAAAACAAACCCACAATGCTGAAAACACTACTCTATTCGGAAGCCCCGAAGACGGGAATCTCAGCATGGAGCCGGCCTAGAACACTGCCTGTGGATGCAGCCTGCACATGCGTACACCTTACTCATACTCCTGTTGAAAGCCACTTCCAACTGCCCCCCACTCACCACGCACCCTGCTCCTTCCAAGTATGCTTCTGATGTCAATGAGAAATAAATAACAATACTTAAAAAAGAAATGTCAGCTGTGTCCTTATACCCGAGTGTGGAATTACCAGGTGAGTGGTGAAAAGGAAAGGGAGCCTCTGGAGAATGCAACTACAGGGATATTTTATGGATTGAGCCTTGGGCACTGCGGCCCTTTGCCAATGTTGCTGAGGATAGGGCACTTAGCTAAACGCATGTAATGGAAACATTCTGCGCGTTGCAAGCCTGTCACGCTTATCGCAAAACTTAGCCATTTTCATTCAAATTTGGCCTTCGGTAGAATTCAAATAATACAGTATGCTATGCATACCTTATATTTGTGCACAGCGCAAAACGGATTGTGGCGAGCAAAAAGAAGTTTCAAATGGCACATTTTGCTCATTCGTGCATAACAGCCATTTGCGACGCACATAACCCTCTGCGCAGTGCGCAAATCTTTCAAATATCTGGGTCTATATGTATGTGTAGCAGGAATAAAAACAGCAAATGTGTCCCTTTTTAAGGAGAATTCAGTACAATCTTCCTAAATCGGCAGGCCCTTTCCAGGATTCAAAGGGACTTTTATCCCATTCAATTTGACTGCATTGATAATGCAATCTGAGTTTTTGTAATTTTGGAATTAAATTATAATCCAAATGGATTAGTTTGTAACAAACACTAATAGTGATACCCGAATGAACCAGTTACCAGTGAGGCCGAACCTTTATGGCAACTTACAGTATTCAAGGTTACTTCAGCCAAGGTTAAGTTATTCTGTATTCAAAATCCATTATTTTACAATATTAAAATAATGCTATAGATCATAAAATGCATTCATTAAACATTCATACAAGTAATTGATTTCCCCGGCATACATTTTGAGTGTCAAAATAATCCATTATGAATCAATTTGGAATGCAACCAAAATAATTCTCAGTGAATGCTTTTTGAATCTGGTATCAGGTATAGCTGCTTTGTAAAGCAGTAAAATTAGGAAGAATATTTCTGCTTTTTAATATTATTTTATAGGAAGAAGACAATGTTTTGCATGCTTGCTTTATATGTCCTCACTCAATAGGAAGTTCATTTGCTGTGTCATGTATCTTCTGGTCTCTGCAGTCTTAACTATGCTCCCTCCTCCATAAAGGACTACTGCCAGAGACAGCTTCCTGTGCCTGTGTTCTTTAATTCTCAGCATCGTCCAATAACAATTCACTTTACCAGTCAACACATGCACTTTTGGTTTCCAGATGATGGGGAACGATTGTGTTCAGTTATTGTAACTACACACAGCTGTACATCATGAATATCCTGTTTTACATACTGTGCATTAAGGTCATGGTGACCACCTTATTATGGTAGGGACTGTACTTTTAAAGCCTGCATCTTGGGAACAGAGCTCTCAAATATGTTACACGGTGGCCTGCTTTTTCATATTACAACTATACACTGAAAGGGTGGCTGTGTGGAGGCTGTGTGGTCCAGTGGTTAAAGAAACGGGCTTGTATCCAGGAGGTCCCCGGTTCAAATCCCACTTCAGCCACTGACTCATTGTGTGACTCTGAGCAAGTCACTTAACCTCCTTGTGCTCCGTCTTTCGGGTGAGACGTAGTTGTAAGTGACTCTGCAGCTGATGCATAGTTCACACACCCTAGTCTCTGTAAGTCGCCTTGGATAAAGGCGTCTGCTAAATAAACAAATAAGAATAATAATAATAATATCAGTAACCACTCTCCTGAATTTGCGAAATATGTTAAACCTGGAAGGCAAATATAAAGTTTCTAAATTTAAGACAGGTGGCTAATGCATAACACAACTGGTTTGCTTTAAAAATAAAAATAATAATTGATATTATGTATTCTAGAGCAGAAGATTATAAATATTACTGTTTAAATGTAAACTTCTCAAACCATTTTTAAAGACCCTTTTAAAAGCATTTAAAGATCACTCAGTTCCTTCTCATGACCTTAAAGGCATACTTTATACAACATACATGTTCATAATATGTAATATGTTACCTTTTCAATATCATAGTACGTATGTTCAGAAGTGAAGTAAAATGACCACTAGAGTTGTACAACTGTACGTTTTGCCCACTTTGCAGCTTGTGTTAGTTAATGGAACATCTCTACACAAAACCAGACAGAATTACAACTCTATACACCCCTAGATGTGGTCCAACCAACTCATTTTAAGGAGTCTTGTCAGAAGCAGACCAAATAGAAACAACAAGAGATTTATAGAGAACACACACTATAGGATCCAAAACAGGCAGAATTTCTAACAAGACTTTGACAAGCTTAAGACTAAATGGCTGAGAACCTAGAAACAAAAGCTTTGCAATGAGGATAGTCCAGGGGTTCGTTTCCATATGGCAGTACAATTTCAGGCTAGTGCGAATTCAGGAGCACTATATACGATAGAAGTAGCCTTTTTATATAATGTTGCTCATGCTGCCTGGCGTATTTCACTGACACCAATTTACCTGCCTGTGACAGAGAGCGAATGAATCCTAGTCAACAATCTCCCTCCCTCCCTGTGAGGGAGCTATATAACAGGAACAGTGTGCCCTGGACTGGATGGTTTGGCAGTTCATTCCAGGGTCAGTTGGAAGTCGGCCATCCAGAAAGGGGGTGGAGTCACAATGCCAGAAGGTGGTAGGCGATGTGTCAGTCATGGAATGGAGGATACGTGATTGCATTCGCTAAACGAAGGAGGCGTGACTGAGGGTATATCAGGGGATGTGGCCAAGCAGTCTGTTCCTTGGCCACGGTTACAAAAGGACCAGTGAAGGATTACTGTGTTGTAAAAAGAAACCATGAGTTTTTGTGTTTTGTTTTGTCTCTCTAGTAAACTGTCACGTTTGTCATTTATAGAAGGCTAAACTCCGGGAGCTGTGCTACCAGCTCTGCTAGCAGAATGTTTTCTTTCTGTTGCTGTTTAGTTTGTGTCTCCCTCCTAACACAACCCACAATTTCCCTTAATAATTCAACTCATTAGATTTTGTTTTTTAGATGTGTCGCATGTCCTCTAACATATTTAATAATTATTTAGTTAAATATTAAATGAGACTTCTTGAATAACTCTGTATTAATAACACAATGCAGTGTTTATGGTGCAGTTCCAAACGTGTACATTACATGGGAATATATACAATTACATATACAGCATAAATTAGATAGAAAATGGGGTGTTAGGTCACTTAAACCTATATTTTCTGTCTTGCATATGACTAATGATTATGAAAATGTGATTTCCAAGACCATTCAAAATGCATTCCTTGTGTTGCGTGATTCATGTATTTTCAGACATGGGGGTACACCTATCGGATTTGAATTTACGATCTCGCAATATAGAAACGAGCCCCATGTCTTTGCTCTAAACATACTGGCAATTAGTTCATCACCAGTAGCTTCAATTGACATGGTTTTTACCATGTGTATAACTTGTGGAACTTTCAGGTTCAAAAGAATGAAGGCATAAAATAACTACTTTTGGCACATTCCCATAGGTGGGAATTAGACATATAATAAAATATAGATTAAAAAAAAAAAAAACATGAAGAACCATTTTTACAGTAATATATATGAATAAACATTTGAGACACTTTATTAAATAAACTATAGCAAACAATCTTAAATAAAATCTGGAGCTAATTAATGATTCAATTTCACCTATGAAGCCTGGAAATGGCATTCGACAGGGGTTGCAGCGTGTCTTGCAGGCCCTTCCTCCACCACGTTTCCTTTCTTTATTAGCGACAGTTCTCCTGGCTCGACTGACCCACTCTGCTCCCGGGCCTCAGGCCCGTTTGGCGTGGAGCATCTCTATGAGCAGATTGTTGCAGGGCACCTCCCCACTCAGGTGCTTGTAGTACAGGTACTCTTCAGCCTGAGTGCTGAGGGAGCGGATCTCTGGGAACCGTAGCAACAGCTGCCCAAACTTGTCCATGAACTGTGGGTAGTTGTACATGGTGTATTCCAGGAGGGCGGAGTTGACTTGCTCCTGGACACTTTCTACCAAGTGGTGGTTTTCCAAAAGCTTCACGTCTGCAAAAGAGAGAGAGAATCAGGTTAAAATAACTGGGGGTAAAAACATGGTGGGGTTTATTTTAATGATCTATACAGTGGCTGATTTTAATAATGCCACTAAAGAATTTACAAACTTGATTTTTCACTGCATTTACAGTTTATGTAGTAATGTTAACAAGGGTGAAAACCCCACCTAAATTAATATAGAGTTTCAGAGTGTCTGCATTTACATTCTTGTGGGGGAAAATAGACTCTTTATATTGTGGATTGGAACATTTCAGAACTAACGTTTGTGTCCCATTATTGCATCCCCCTTAGTCTGAACAAGCCCAAATACGAATATCAGATGCAATGAAAAAAGCTGTAAATAGAGCCATACACCCACCCCTCAATTTATACTGTGATTCAGTTAGAATGCAGCCCTGGAGTCGGCTCCCCTTTTCAAAGTCTTTAAAATGCAACCAATAGAAACTAACTGCGCATGACTCTGAATATGAATTACTCCATCCGACTATTGTTGAACATTTTTCTGCCTGGAGCGTCAAGTGGATGCTGCTCGTGATTTGAAAGCTGGCGAGTCATATGACGCGCTTCTGTGAACATAAAGTGAATAAAAAGAAGCAGAAAAAAGGAACGGACTGGTTTCCACAGTTGAACTGACTGTAGGCACTTTTTTTTTTAAACTTTTGCAATACAGTAAGTTATGACTGGTACAATATGTAATTTATGAATTAGGACTGTCAAGCAATTCAAAAAATGTATCACAATCAATCTCGCTATTCAATTTTGTAATCTTAGTTAATCTTGGTTGTAATTGCATATTTAATTGATACAATTACTCGATCCATCTTATTCATTTGTTTTATTTCTGATGCTATTATTATTATTATTATTATTATTATTATTATTATATTATTTTAAAGTTCTTCTTATCACCTATAAGGCCTTACATGGTTTTAGGACCTTCTAATCTTCAAGCTCTGCTGACCCCATATGTCCCGGGTCGTTCCCTGAGATTGGAAAATGCTAATCTTCTGACTAAGATTCGTTTGAATTCTGATTAAAATGAGTTTGAACTCTGTCGGAGCCAGGGCATTTAGTTATAATGCTCCTCGTCTTTGGAACTTGCTCCCGATTCATATCAGGAATGCCGGCACAATTGAATCTTTTAAATCCTGTTTGAAAACATATTTGTTTGGGTCTATTTATTTGTATCTGGATTGTATATTAGGCACAGGCTTTTTAATATTTCTTTTGCCTGGTTATTGGGCAAACTAATCAATAACATTGAATGGGCATGAATGCAATTCAAGCCCATTAAGTCAAGGAGCATCTCTATAATTAAAGTAGTGGATAAGAGTTTCTACATTAACGGTGAGGCAATACCAACAGCGTCTCAGAAGCCTGTGAAAAGTCTTGGGAGATGGTACGATGGGGACCTAAAGGACACAGTTCATGTCGGAGAAGTGAGACATCAAGCACTGCAAGGGTTGAAGAGCACAGGGAGCAGCGCTTTATCTGGCAAACTTAAACTCTGGTACTTTCAGTTTAGTCTACTCCTGAGACTTCTGTGGCCACTTACTGTGTATGAGGTTTCCTTGACAACAGTAGAGAAGCTGGAAGCATTAATCAGTTCATACATCAGGAAATGGTTAGGAGTCCCACACTGCCTCAGCAGAGTGGGACTGTGTGGTAAAGGGATACTGCAGCTGCCAGTCTCAGCTCTAACCGAGGAGTTTAAGTGCGCCAAGGTTCGATTGGAAATTACATTGGTAGAGTCACACGACGAATGTGTGAGGGAGGCAGCACCTGTGTTGAAAACTGGAAGAAAGTGGGTGGCAAAGGAAGCTGTGGAAGATGCAAAGGCTGCCCTTCGAATTGGTGATATCATGGGGCAAGTTCAGCATGGAAGAGGGGGTCTTGGTCTCAGTTCAGCTCCTCCTACATAGCACAAGGCAGCCCCAGCTCAACGGAGGAACCTGGTAGTCAACGAGGTGCAAAAGCAGGAGGAGAAGATGAGGTGTGTAAAGGCAGTTTCCCAGGCCAAGCAGGGAGAATGGACATCGCCAGCTACATTAAGACACATTTTGACAGGATGTAAGGTGGATCTTAGCCAAGGATGGTTTACTTGGCGTCATGACTTAGCATTGGAAGACAAGCGCAGCGGTGCAATACAAAAAGGAATTAAAGAATGCAGTGTCAGGACAACAATAAAATAAAAAAAGCTTAAAAACCAAAAGTTTGTTGTCTCTTATTGTAACACAGTCCCCAAGGGTTGCAAGCTACACACGTTTGATTTATTGCATGTTATTTTCCACAGCCCTTTCCTGATGCAATCCTTCACCAAGTAACACCTGATCGGTGTTGTCAAGGATACACTGCTCAGCATTCCGATCGGTTTAAAACAATTCATTTGTAGCACAGTCCTTAAATGACCTTTATAAGGTAGCACACCCTCCTGTGTTACCTTTTATAGAAAAACTCATATACCCTCGTGTCAGGTCAGCTATTTTGTTGGCTGTAGCTCACACTCCTGCTTCAGACGTTCCATGTAGCTTTTAAATCAAAATACAAATGGCACGTTCTTCACACTATCAACACTGCGGGCTTCGAAACAAACACAGTCTTTAAAACACCCCACACTCCTGGTTTATAATCCACACGTTTTAAATCACAGTCCATATACACCACACATTAAGGTGCCAGGTGTTATTAAAAGCTTTTGGTTTAGGCTGAAGCCTATTCTCGCTGTATAGCCTGTTTTGGATAGCTTTTAAAATAAACCAAAACATCACTTTTTTTTTTTTTTTTTTTTTACTGTACTGGCTCAGGAAACACACCGTTATCATGCAGCCTCTTTAAAGTTGATAATGCTGGTCGCCATTAGCTAACACACTCGCAGTTAGAATCAGGGACGTCATTACAACACGCCACCACTACACTCTTGTGGTGCACACGTCCTGGGGCGGAGTGCACCAAGAAGTGGTAAGACTTATTCAGGTCGTAAAGGGGTCGTAACTGTACCCCTGCTAGGGGGTAGGTGTAAAGCTGGCAAATAACATAGGGGATAGAGGCAGAAAGTTACATTTAAAAGCAAATCAGCTTTGAAAATTGTAAAATAACATTTAGTTTAGCAAAAGCCAAAGATGGGTGGAATAGTACATTGGTTTGATGATTTAGAGCAGGGGTTTTCAACCGGGGGTATGTGTACCCCTGGGGGTACTTCTAAGGGTCATAGGGGGGTATGCAGGATGACTCAGAAATGCACAAATAAAAATGAAAGTAAGAGAAAATAATGATCTTGAATTTTTTTAACGGTATTATATATTCTCTAAACCACGATGTATTCTTATTTAATCTTTGTCTAGCTGCTCAAAGTTAACCACTAATGAAAAAAAAAAACACAGAATCTATCGCGTCCACATTTTCCACCTGTACGCATGCGCGATTTCGATCGTGTGGATTTCCACTCTGATATACAGGTGAAGCAGGCGTCTGGCGATTGTGCCTGGAGAGCGCCCTGTGCTGCTCGTGATCTTTGCTGTTTTCAGCTTGTCGTATCAGTGAAGCACAGTGTTTCTGCATTGTATAGAAGTATAAATGCTCCGGTAAACATAAATAGTCATCACAATACTCATATTTTGACGGTTTCTGTTTATTACCGCGGCTGCATTTTATTAACAATAGCCTAATAGCGGCTGGTTGAATATGTGTTTGGTGTTTGATACATTTCTTACTTGCAATAGAAAAACGAAGGGAAACACAAAAGTCAGAAAATGCAACACGACAAAGATATACAGAGTCCCTTTGGATCATTTTTAGTTAGTAATTATAGTTTTATCTTGAGGTTAATGTTTTTGATACTGTAAACATTTTAAACGGCACACAGTTATGCTAAGGTGGGAAGTAAATAATAACGTGAAACATTTACAGTGCAGACTATTTTGTATTATTTATAATGACTTTTCCCAATCGAAAGCGAATATGAGTCTCTCCAAAGATTCCTAAATACTACCTTTTAATTCTGTGCATCCAAAGACATGTAATTAGGTTTTAAGAATGGAGTCTACTGCTTGGTTTTCTGTCTCAGCAATTTGTCAGTCCCAGACTGTTGTGTAAAATTATACATTAAATAAACGAGAGAAAAAAGAAATGTTTACCAGATTATTCTACCTTTTATTGCAACTGTGGTACCATTCACTGAGTGAAAATTGTAAAGGGTACTAGTTGAAACCTCCCGACAGAAAGGGTACAGTTTCAAAAAAATGTTTAACACCCCTGATTTACAGTACCGCTGTGCATGCGTCGAGAAAGAATCACACGGGACAGACTTAATCCACTGGATATGTTTGGACTTGAGCTCTGTCAGTGCTATCGATTACCAAGATACCTCCTTCGTCTTATAGATGAAATACGGGATGACCTTCAATATATGAACCAAAGGAATGCTGCCTTCTTCTGAGGATGACTAAATATTACTGTCGTGTTAAGCTTAGAATTATATATTATATATGCGTGTGGCATATTGTGAAATCAGGGATTTCATAAAATGCCTGAAAATAGTAGTTAGGCATTACGTGAAATGTCCCTGGTCATTTGGTATTATTAACTCACACATTTCTGCTGCATTTAGTTGTATTCAGTATAGTGTTAAAGTTGTTCCCACATCTTCTCGATCCCAAATTTAATAAAATAAATTGTATTATGCATCCATGAATTCTATTTTCTAAAAATAAAAAAATGTTTAAATGACAAAAATGCTTTGTATTGAGAATAAAAACCTTTCAAGAGAAGTTATCTCACCAGTTCAAGTGAATTGAAGTCTGATATAACTAGTGTTACAATAATATAATGCATAAAGTTGAAGTTTACTGCAATGCATGTACTGAGAGAGACGCCCCTTATGAACCTTCTGGTGTAAGAGACACATTCTGTGTAGTTTGGGACCTTAAAGTTCTGGCTGCCCAAACTGAAACCTTACACCCTGAGAGAAGCATCTCTCATTATAACCATTATAATCAGGGGTTCACATGACTGGTGCGCACCAATAAAAAACAAATGCAGACTTCCATATTGTTTTTAACACGCACATGCGTATCATCAGTACATTTTTAACAGGAAAGCATTAGGCAGCGAGGGTGCTCACTCTTACAAGGTCAAGCATATTATCTGGCTGTGACCCATACCTGCCTATCCTCCCGATTTTCTATTGAGTCTCAAGGTCTCTGGGATCTGTCAACGATCTCCGGGAAACTGAGCTTATTATCGCTGACCATAATTAAATACCACTCCCCATATTTCACTTAAGGCTGGAGGGTGCTAGCATTGGCTGCTTCAAGGTTTTATAATAAAAACATGGAGAGCGGCAGGTGGAATCACTGTAGTTCATAATCATAACATCCATAATTTTCTTTTAATGGAGACTTGAAAAACCAGTAATAGCAGGGATCTCGATTTAGCTGTCCATTCAGAGGGAGTGGCGTTGTAGAAGCTGTTGTTGAAGCTGACACCCTGGGATCCTTCAAGAAGCTGCTTGATGAGATTCTGGGATCAATAAGCTACTAACAACCAAACGAGCAAGATGGGCCGAATGGCCCCCTCTCGTTTGTAAACTTTCTTATGTTTTTCTTATGTTCTTATGAGAGGAGGTGTCGATGTCTGGGAGCCATTACATTTAAACATGAGTTTAAAAAATACATTTACTTAAGCATTTTACTGAAAATATATTTTTACCCTCAGTTATATCCTTCTATAAATACTGTTGTGTCGTCAAGCTAACGTGCT
The DNA here is from genome assembly GCF_902713425.1 of Acipenser ruthenus. Taxonomy (NCBI): domain Eukaryota; kingdom Metazoa; phylum Chordata; class Actinopteri; order Acipenseriformes; family Acipenseridae; genus Acipenser; species Acipenser ruthenus. The sequence continues at coordinate 4,805,213 of NC_081219.1, forward strand.
CAACAACACTAATAAAGTGAAGAAGTGTTTTGTTTTTTGCTTTTGAATCCCCAGGGCTGGAATTTGGTGGTAGGCTATTGAAATAAACAGAGAGTGTGTCATGCTTTGTTACACATTGTAATAACCAGCAATCCGGACTCCTGCTTAAACATTCAGACACTCTTGTTGTTGTCTCTGACACGGCCATTAAGCAGTTTTCATATGTCAACATTTTAATCAGCTTCACGTCTTTCTGCCCTGATGCATATTCATGTGTAAGATGACACTGAAACCTTTGCTCCTGAACCCAGCATCATTGACAGGGGTGCAAATCATTTTGAAAATTGGTGTTAAACTGTTTTGAAAGTTTAGCACAAGAGAGCCTACTGATGCTAAATGATAAATACCACCCTAATCAAGCCCCCTTTGTAACTTCTAACAAGACACAAACCTTCTGTCCTGTGTATGTGGACGAGTGTGGGTGGGTCATTTGAGTAGTCCAGACCCAATGAGAAAAAAACTATAATCTGTGGTTGCTAACGAATAAAATAAATAATAATACATTAAACATGTCTACTGACGCCAGATTTTAACGTTGCTCGCGCTATATAAGAACATAAGAAAGTTTACAAATGAAAGGAGGCCATTCGGCCCATCGTGCTCGTTAGGTTTTTAGTAGCTTATTGATCCCAGAATCTCATCAAGCAGCTTCTTGAAGGATCCCAGGGTGTCAGCTTCAACAACATTACTGGGGAGTTGGTTCCAGACCCTCACAATTCTCTGTGTAAAAAAGTGCCTCCTATTTTCTGTTCTGAATGCCCCTTTATCTAATCTGCATTTGTGACCCCTGGTCCTTGTTTCTTTTTTCAGGTCAAAAAAGTCCCTTGGGTCGACATTGTCTATACCTTTTAGGATTTTGAATGCTTGAATCAGATCGCCGCATAGATTCAATTCTTTTAGCCTGTCTGCATACGACATGCCTTTTAAACCCGGGATAATTCTGGTCGCTTTTCTTTGCACTCTTTCTAGAGCAGCAATATCCTTTTTGTAACTAGGTGACCAGAACTGAACACAATATTCTAGGTGAGGTCTTAATAATACATTGTAAAGTTTTAACAATACTTCCCTTGATTTAAATTCAACAGTTTTCACTATTCTGAGCATTTTGTTGGCCTTTTTATGGCTTCCCCATATTGTCTAGATGAAGACATTTCTGAGTCAGTTACCCTGGCGCTAAAATCTAGCAACAAATTTGCACCCCTGATCCTTGACATCCCAATTGTTTGAACTGTTGGAGGAGGTGGAGATAGACAGCAACTTGCATGATGACCCCTAATTTTGGTGAGTACCAAACCATTTCTACTGGTACTCATGTGAGAACCTAATAATAAAAGTTATGTGAACCCCTGATTATAATCTCTCATTATAATCATCTTTTATTATAAACCACAAGAAATGTAGTAAACATCCTGAAAAGCTGACATTTTAAAAATTCATGTAATCAATGCTAACAAATGAACCTTTAATCGGTCAAACAGAGTAATTGAATGCCCTTAATGCCAGTCATTCCATGAAATGCAATTAAACTTTTAGGCATTTCATGGAATAACCAAGTGAAAGTCATTTCACAAAATGACTGAAAACCTTTAATGGTGCAATAGAATGCCTATAACGACAGGCATTTCGCGAAATAGGCAAATAGTATAATGGGATACTCCTAAAATCAGTAGTTTTAGGCATTTTGCAAAATGCCTGATTTAACAATATGCCTATAAAATAAGGGGGAAAGGAAAGCAAGTCTGTGTCTCATGATCGGGAACCTTGGTGACTGAAGGCTAGTCTTAATGACCCCTGAGCCTGACCTCCCATGATGCACTGAAGACGGTAGTGGTGCTGTATTCCAGACAGATAGGAACCAATAGAGGAAGGAGAAAGATGGTTATTGTCTCGGAGGTGAACAATAAATGTCAGGATCCCAGTGTGGTTGAACTGCACCGGGATTATCTGCTGTTGAGCACAGAATCGAGAGTACGCATTCCATGCAGTACGATATGGTGAATTGGTAGCAGGAGCCAGGGCTGCAGACATATAATCCTGGGTGTCTAGAAAGAGATGCATTTAATCCATGATTAATTGGTAGAAAACAGCAGGTTGCAGAGGGTGAGGGGCTGCGGCTGGCAGGACATGTGGAATCTGGAAACCCTCAATGATTTGACGTCTTAGTTGGGGTGATACGGAGTGGCTTCTGATGGCTGTTGTGGGCCGAGCTGTAGCGGAAGCTGCGGCTAGGTTGAAGTGCTGGGGACAAGTGGGGCTGCCGCTGCAGCGGGCTGCTTCTCTAGAACATCAAGCCTGGCGTTGATGGTAGACAATGAATCCACCAGAGGCTGTAGGAAGCCCTTGATGTCAGCAAATATCTCTTTATGGATACTGGCGGCCCTGGTGGATGCAGCCACTGATACCGGTGAGGTGTCGCCCCGGGTCTCTGTAGCAGACGGCTGGTCTGGCTCCTGACTTGCTGAAGCTGCTGCTGCACTTGGATGCCTAGATGAACGGACCGGGCAGCTGGAGGAGGGGGGAAGACCGGTTTGGCAGACATGACTTCGCAGAGCATGAGGAACATCGCGCTCCTGTCCGATCCAGCTGGAATTGCCATATCCTTGTCCTCCAGAGATTTGGGCTTCACAACTCCAGTCAATCAGGAGTGCAGTTGCAGATTTAAACAGTAAACTAAAGCAACTTTTGCATGCTGCAATAGTGAGCAGATCTGAAGAGGGAGCCGAGATCTGCTGTAGTGAGGAATGATTAACAGTAGAGGGCAGGATCTGCTGAACAGTGCAGAGATCTGAGGAAGTAAACGATGGGCCTGGTGTAGAGAGCAGAGATCTGTTAAAGCGGTGCTCTGTAATAGTGCACGGTGGACTGCCATCGGTAGAGTGCGTTGGTCTGCTGCAGACAGCAGAGATCTGCTGAATGCGGTGGATATTGGTCTTGAGTGTTAAGGTGGTTTAGATGGAGCTGGAGATGGGGCTGCCTTTGGGCAGAAATGAAGAATGCATAGATCTGAGGTCACTGCAGAACCTGTGAGGATGAAGAATGCGTTGCTCTGAGGCTGCTGCAAAATCTATTGATTTGGTCGGGAGCAGTCTGTGTATTGTCTATTGTGGGGTAGGAGGACACTTTGACTGAAGCGTTGATAATTATAGGACGTGGTTTCCGTATCTGACTGGCAGCTCACGTTGATGTAATGATGACTTTGAAAGTTGAATAAAGTGCCTTGATGAAGTTCGTCGGTTTGGAGGAGCGGAGCCAGATGAGGGGACAGGAAGAGGTCGCAGGAATGGATGCCTGATGCAGAGAAGCTGGAAGTTAATGTCAGGGTAGATTCTGAGCATCTCAGAAAGCTGATAAGCGTGTGGCTTCATGACCAGGTCCTCGAAGTGGGCGAACTGTATTTGAAAGTGTATCCATGAATATATTCATATTTATAAATATTTACAGTTGCAGGCTAGCTGCTTTCTACATTTTTTTAATGTAACAACAAGCTAGCTCCTAATTAGTCAGTTAAAGATAAGTAAACCTTTGTCCCAATAAGCTTTCAGCTGGCACAGGTCAGCCACAGCCTTGCATGCCGCAGCAGCAGCCTTTCTATTGTTATTATCAGCTCTGTTGATTCTCTAAACTGATTCCCTGCACCGATGAGCACTTCCGACTCAGCGATGCAGAGCACCGATGAATTTAACAACGCACCGGGAATGAATTGAAATTGAAGAATGTCAGTTAATATATGTAGGGAAAAGGTTGAGGCAGGAGGGGAACTCCCGAGAATCCCTCAGAGTGACAACGAACTGCAGGAATGGATAGAAAAGCTTGGAGTGTGCGAGCTCTGCAGCGATAGCAAACCAGCTTCAAATATATACAGGCTAACTTCACTATAACGAACCCCCATGGGACCTGGAGAAATGTTCATTATATCATGCTGTTCATTATAATAGGGTTTGGCATTTTTCTGTATCAAAATAATGAATCTCCCTCCTCTGTAACTCCCTCCTCCCTCCTCTGTAACTCCCTCCTCCTTCCTCTATAACTCCCTACTCCCACCTCTGAATCTCCCTCCTCCCTCCTCTGAATCTCCCTCCTCCCTCCTCTGTAATACCAACTCCCTCCTCTGTAACTCTCTCCTCCCTCCTCTGTAACTCCCACCTCTGAATCTCCCTCCTCCCTCCTCTGTAATACCTCCTCCCTCCTCTGAAACTCCCTCCTCTGTAACTCTCTCCTCCCTCCTCTGTAACTCCCTCCTCCCTCCTCTGTAACTCCCTCCTCTGTAACTCCCTCCTCTGTAACTCCCTCCTCCCTCCTCTGACTCCCTCCTCCCTCCTCTGTAACTCCCTCCTCCCTCCTCTGAATCTCCCTCCTCTGTAACTCCCTCCTCCCTCCTCTGAATCTCCCTCCTCTGAATCTCCCTCCTCCCTCCTGACTCCCTCCTCTGTAACTCCCTCCTCCCTCCTCTGTAACTCACACCTCCCTCCTCTGACTCCCTCCTCTGTAACTCCCTCCTCCCTCCTCTGTAACTCCCTTCTCCCTCCTCTGAATCTCCCTCCTCCCTCCTCTGAAACTCTCTTCTCCCTCATCTGTAACTCCCTCCTCTGTAACTCCCTCCTCCCTCCTCTGTAACTCCCTCCTCCCTCCTCTGAATCTCCCTCCTCCCTCTAAAACTCCCTCCCCCTCCATCATGCTCCATGCTCCCTCCTCCTTCCCACATCATTTTTGCTTGTCTGAAGAGATCAGCCAATAAAGAACCGTTACGCGTTTTCATTGGTTAGATTAAATGCCAAACGTCATATTACCTGGGAGACGTTCAACGTTTGAGAGATGAAAAAAGTAATAATAATAATAATAATAATAATAATAATAATAATATCTAAAGCAGAATAATTATCGTGCATGGTAATGATTGAAATTGTACATTTCAATGCAAGCAAAGCAAGCCCAAATTCTTTTACTTAAACTCCTCCTCTCAGTACATCTCTACCCTGACACGCTCCTGTCGCTTCTTCCTCAGCAACATATGCAGAATTCACCCCTTCCTCATCAACTACTCCACGCAGCTCCTAGTTCAGGCCCTGGTACTGTCCCGCCTTGACTACTGCAACTCCCTTGTACTTGATTTTACTCGTAAAGGTATTTTTATTTGAAAACGTTCTTATCCATTTATTACTACTTGCTCTTAATGGAATTTACTCTTATCAGCAAATATTTTTACTAGAAGTTTAACTGTTCAAATGTAAAACAAAGGGCTTTCTGAGTTTTGGCTCGTGGACTATAGCTTTCTATGCAAACTCAGACTGCACTCATTGCGTTGCATGCGCTCCAGTTCTGTATATTAAAATGGTGCTGTAGTGAATGAGTTACGGAATGCTAAGAAGCTCAAGACAGAGGAGTGTGATTGAAGTAATTTGAATTTTATGAATTTTACTATCTGCCCTGCAACATACAGTATTTGTCAATTTTTAACTAAATTTATAAAGCAATACAGTACATTAAATGAATATTACTGTTGCATTATTTTTTCCATGTGTGTCTCAATATATCGCTGCTCTCATTATAAGCAGATTTATATTGGACCCTATGACCCGCTATAAAGTGAGGGGGTTGTGTATATCAATGAGGAATGGTCACACATGGTCACTGCCTCTATAAATAATTGGTATAAGCTTAGTGAATACAGTAATATTGTTCTTCTAGAATAATATACTGTATAGGTGGATAGATAAATAATAGCTAAGCCTGGGTGATGAACTCACCTGATACTGTGAAGAAGCACATTCACAGATTAATTGAATATTCTGAATAATCTTTTCCCTGCTCCACTGAATAAAGAAACTCTGTGACTCATTGAAAGAGACGCAGAAGCAGTTGCACAGACAGAAAAGAAGAAGCGCCTCCTCACACATGCCTCAGATTACTCCAGGGCCTCCAAGTGCTCTTATCATGAAAGCACCTTTTGTTTGGGAGACGCTGGCACTACATTGCAATCGCTTAAGGGAATGTGAGCTATACAAGCTCATTTTTCTCCCTTTTAGCTATAGCTGTAGTATGAATGCGAGTCAGAAAATCGAATGATAGGTCAATCCATTAAGCTTCTATTAGTGCCTATTGTAGAACAAAGCTGACATGTGTTTTCTTCATACACATTGCTTTTAGAGGAGCACTAATTTTAATTAAAACTCTTAACCTGCTCAATGAAGACATCTATTAGACAACAAATGGCACTCTTTTAACATATATAAATAAATAAAGGAATTGGTTTGCACTGAAGTACTCAATGTGAAAAATGTCAATAATCATGCCTTGTATTGTGCTGGAAGTAATCATGCCTTGTATTGTGTACACAAATGAAACAACCTTTCTGTACAGCTGAGCCCACAACCCCTTCACCACACAACACTCCCATTTACCGTTTTCACTTGGAGAAAACAGAATAGCGTATTTTCTGGTCAAAACGACCTAAATATGTGAAAAGTTAATTTCGAAATGCATTTGTTTGGGAATTGGAATTTTAAAACAGATAATGAGGGAATGTCATTTATGTGGAAAGTGTACATGTGGAAGCTTTTCATGTCTTGTTTTTGTTTTGTTACTTTAAAAAAGTAATGTACCTCAATATTACTGTTTTTGCCTTGTTTTCATAGCTTTTGTAATCCCTGTTTGTAATTTGCAATGTAATTAACCCTGACCTAGCTTGACGAGCGAGTATTGACGTTACTGCAGGGGTCTATTCAATTGATCTAAACAGTGGTGGATCTAAAAAACACCACCATTTTAACATCAAATTAGAACCAAACCTGTCCTTTTACTTACTTTGAAAAACAAACACACCGTAACAAGCCTCTTCCATGCTGTTTGATAAGTTGGGTTATCAGAGGGTTCTTGTAATGATTCAAACAGTGGCAGTGCTCAGATCCGCCACCATTCCGATCAATGGAATAGACCACAGTGCCTTCATTATCTATGCAGTGATGCAAACAGGTAACGTACCATCTCTATGGTGTGCAAGACACACTGAGAAAGCCCAAAGAATATACCATCAGCAGCTCTGATTTTGGCTGGGGGCCCTGCAAGGAGCACTGGATTGGTCTTTGAGAGGAACATCATCGGAGGATAGTTCAAAAACAACACGCTTCAGGGATCCCTACTGGTCAGGAGACCAGCCAGATTGGTCCTTGATTCCAGGGTTCAGTATATTCCTAATATTAGGCAGGTGAATAGAGGCAATCTGACCCGCTGAGCTTCTGTCCGCTAGGTCTTGTAAGTTCGATGTTCAATTTGGGCATTTCAAATTGGGTAGAAATAACAGGAGTAAAAAGATACTGATGGAGAAAAAAATAATTTATTCAGATTTTACAAAAACCTTGTATGTTTTAGCGACAGTATATATTTTATTACTATAAACTTTTATAACTACTGTATGCAGTATGAACTTCAAAAACATTTCCTGTTATTTATTTATTTACATATGCTGTATCAGCTGTATTTAATAAAATATATAAATTCGTATTTACTATCCAACCTTGCCTCACCTGTTTTCTTGACTGATTCATATATTAAATATGTACTGCAGTCTCAGCCAGAGTGGAAAATTAAATGGCTCTCGGGAAGACTATTGTTACCTCCAGGGTGCTTCGGGCATTATAGCCCCCTGTCAGTAACAAGAGTCTTCTCTCGGGTCAATCATTTTCCAGTTTAGCCATCCTCTCCAGTCCACTCTCTCTCTCTCTCTCTCTCTCTCTCTCTCTCTCTCTCTCTCTCTCTCTCTCTCTCTCTCTCTCTCTCTCTCTCTCTCTCTCTCTCTCTCTCTCTCTCTCTCTCTCTCTCTCTCTCTCTCTCTCTCTCTCTCTCTCTCTCTCTCTCTCTCTCTCTCTCTCTCTCTCTCTCTCTCAGCTCAAAGAGCCAGCTGCCCAACGTTTCGATATGTTGCACGTATCTTTCTCAAGGGAGCATGTGTTTGAATCAAAACATTGGAGGTATTTATAGGTTTTTGACGGCATGACAACTACTTGTTATTTTTTATATTCAATTCCATGATTTATTCTTACATGATGTAATGGTGTTCTATACATTGTGACATTATTTATTTATTTATTTATTTATTTATTTATTTATTTAAATGTTATATATTTATAGGAGTTAATTAGTTCATTCTTTTTTGTTGAATCCTTGGCTGGTGAAGTGCTGTACTGTTGGTTCATTAATTTTATTTCTAATTAATGAAAGGTGGTTATGAATTATTTTATATAAAGTTGTTCCATTCTCTCCAACATATTTTATTTCATCACATTTTTCACAGGCTATTCCATAAACAACATTGCTATTTTTACAGTAGCTACTAGTTTTTAGTGGATATGTGTTGTTTTTATGTTTAATTATATTTTTGCTTTTGTAATACTTTTTTCAATTTTTGCAAGTGTTACTAATGGGACTCTTTTGACTCTATTTTTATAATCTAGTAGATCATCTCTTTTTAGTTTATCCACTTTTCTTAACTCCATCTCTATAATTCTTTCTTTGTATCCTCTTTTTTTAAGATTTGTTTTTAATACATTTCTTTGTTTTACATAGTCACTTTCTTTTGAGCATATTCTTCGTATTCTTATTCCTAGACCCTTTGGGATTGCCCTAACGAGACAAAATGAACTGTGATATTTTCAGTTGTGCCATGGCATATTAGACTTCTACAATGCTGCAAATTAGTTGCTTTATGTATTTATTTCTTTACTTTTTTTTCATTCTTCATTTTAAATTGGGACTCCCGTGTGTCCTTCCAAAATCTGCAGAGATCTATTTGTACATCAGTGCCTTACTATTGGTTGTATGACCGAAGGACCTTTCATTTCATTGGTTCTTTGTTTCCCGTGGGCGGGGTTGTGGGGATGGCATCTTTTTGAAGCTCAGTTGAGCTGCATCGGTTGAGCAGACAGCATGTCCCGTACGAAGTGATGGATTTGCTCACCCAGGCCCAAATTATCTATAAAGACATAGTTCTGCCTCAGCAGCTACGTCATGTAACACTATTACCCCCAGGATCATGTTTTATTATGTCTATCCAGCAGGATAATGTGCTGGAGAATTCAAAGCTTGTTGAGACACAGACTCCGTGGCGGTGCCCATCGTGAGAAGCCTGCTGATACATTGGGTGATGGTTTGCACTGTCTGCTGCTGACGTACATTTGAGCAGAAGTAATCAGCCTGATTCCTGACTTCATGTCAACAGCATTGTATTTATAAAGCTCTATCTGTAATTATGTTTCTATGTCTGACATATTATTGCAACAACATGCAGCTATTTTTATGATTCAGCTTATTATAAAATCATGGGAACTAATCAGTTTACAATAAATGATTATTAATTTATCAGCACAAATGAATTGATCATGTACATTGTTTAATGCAAATAGCATGCATTTACGCTTCTGTGATAATACTTTTACATTTTAGATTTCATTGTTATGTCTAGTTGTAAAATATCCCAAATATATTAATATATAGCATATATACATTTTAGCTGTGGGCCCACAGGGAGGATAGTTTCCTCATCATGCTCTAGACCCCTACTGCTCTGCCACCTGGTGAGCCCAAGGAAGACTAGCCAGACTAGGCCTTGCCTTCAGCGGGCTCACCCACATACTACAGATGTCAGGACTGCCCAGTCCCTGACCACATTCCGGCGCCTCCTTAAGACTCACCTCTTCAAACAGCACCTGTAGAACTCCTCTGTTGTATCCTGGGACACTATCACCCTTCATTTAAATATGCTTTATTTTGCTCTTATCTGCCCCCTATTTTACTGCATTTAATCCTGTACCTCAGAATATTGTAATCTGCCAAGTGTTTAATCTGTAGTATTTTGTACTTAATCATATCCTGATGTAACTATCACTATTTAATCATATCCTGATGTAACTTTCACTATTATCTGCTGTATTATTGAATTGTGATTTGTCACACTTGAGAATTATTGTATTTCTTGTTCTTATTGTATGACTTATATTGTAACACTTGAATGTATTTGTATTTGCTTGCGATTGTAAGTCGCCCTGGATAAGGGCGTCTGCTAAGAAATAAATAATAATAGAAGGTGTGCAGAAGTATAGAAGGAGAGCTTATGAACACACTTGATTAAAAAATAATAATAAATGATTGTATCTGTATATTGGTGTTTCTGGAAGGAAAATCCTTTTTTTCCACCTGTCCGCTGACTCTTGTTCCTCAGGGATTTGCTTTACCATGAGTTGCCTTGTTTTCTCTAAACCCCATTTCCACACAGGTTTTAGTATTTCTTACGTATTTAAAGGAGGGCTACAGTACACAAGGATTTAAAACCGATTTTGTACCTATCCTCGTCTAATAGCATTAGTTAAAAGATCTTCACCAGAAGAAAATGAGGCCCAGTGATAACATTGCTAGTACTAAAAAGAGGCAAGGTAAAACCAAGTCAAGCAGACAAACATTTCGGCTAGTGCTTTGAAGTTATGGTAGGGACTAACAAGATACAAGAAAATACATCTGCATACCTTGGTTGCACTCCTTAAAAGGACTGTTACCAAACAAGCCTCTCGTTGAAAATATTATCGTTAAACGGTGATTTTTTTATTATACAAAAACTACACAAAAAAAGAAATGGAGAAAAGCGATCATCATGAGTGTGGATCGCTGATTAATGCGCTTTGACATTTTAATATCTTCTTAAAATATAAATGATCCAAACTTTTAGTCTGATTTGGTATTTCTTACTGATGTGTTTCTTACATACACAGAGCAAGGTGTTGCAGGGGGACTGCTTAATGGTTACACTCTGTGTACCAGCTGTACTTGGAGATTAAATGTGTTTAGGCGCTGTATTGGGGCCCCAGGGGTCTAAGTCACCAAGGTGTAATGACTAAATCACAAAATGATATACAGTGTGAATCTAAACCACAGGAAGAATACATTGGTTAAGATAATCGTGATATTCACACCTGTACAAAGTTGCTCCTTAGGGTAAATGTACTCAATACATGTATTAGCTTTATGTCCTTCAAGTTTTAAGTTCTATACGACATGGAATTGAATTTAACCCCAATGAACAGCATGAATGGTCAGTTTTGCAGTAAGAAGTGTAAACAGTAAATTGTGTTGAATTCAACTGCACTCACCAGGATTGAAAAGGATGAGAAATTTGAAGCAGGCAATCTCCCTTCTGTCAGCCTGGAGGGTCTGTAACTTAGCGACTAACTCCTGTGCTCTCAGTACAAGGTTACTGAGAGTCACTCCAGCCTGGGCTGCCACTGCAGCCAGCTCAATCTAGAAAAAAACAAGACATTACAAAATACTTATTGCAGGAAGAACCTTTCATAGCATTATCATGCGGAAGCCAAAACATCAACTTTTTATTAGCATAAATTGTGTATCAAACAAAATGCATAAATGTCACTTCTCTCGGGCTGCTATTTTTCAGTGTTTAATCAGAAACCCTCATTATATCTCTGGCTGTGTATTGAGTGCAGTCTTACGTATGTTTACCTATGGATTGGGGTGCAGGATAAACTACGGCGACGCATATAATCAGCTGGTTATTTTAGTATGACAGGGTCCTGCAGCCTGTAGTCATTCTGCTGTGTAATTCGTTACCAATGCCAAATCCTTTAAACACTGAAAAAAAGTTTAATGATCCAAATTTCAAGGGCATTAATAAAAACTCTTCAGCTAATAACCTGCATCTTCTCTCTTATAAAAGGACGAGATCAGTTTAATATGCAAGGCAGCAACGTGCTTACACATCGTGTGGATGAGATCAGTTTAATATGCAACGCAGCAACGTGCTTACACACCGTGTGGACGAGATCAGTTTAATATGCAAGGCAGCAACGTGCTTACACACCGTGTGGACAAGATCAGTTTAATATGCAAGGCAGCAATGTGCTTACACATCGTGTGGACGAGATCAGTTTAATATGCAAGGCAGCAACGTGCTTACACATCGTGTGGACGAGATCAGTTTAATACGCAAGGCAGCAACGTGCTTACACATCGTGTGGACGAGATCAGTTTAATATGCAACGCAGCAACGTGCTTACACACCGTGTGGACGAGATCAGTTTAATATGCAAGGCAGCAACGTGCTTACACACCGTGTGGACGAGATCAGTTTAATATGCAAGGCAGCAACGTGCTTACACACCGTGTGGACGAGATCAGTAATCCTGGTCTGTGGGATTGCAGCCCATTCGTGTCACAGAACCTGTATCAGGGATGTACTGTCACAGAATTGATTGAGGAGAGCCCACACCTGCTCGATGGGGTTCATATCCAGTGATTTGTGATGCACTGTCTTTCTATCTTTGTGTAGCATGGACAGTGTGAGCTGGGGCACCACCTTTCATAAAAATACTGCTCTCTTTGGATAGCTGACCGTTGGCATTGACAGGTAGAAGTCCCTCTTGGAGAATGTTGATGTATTGAGCAGAAGTTACAGTTCCTTTGCAGACCACCAGCTGTGACTGTCCACCGCCTGTGCAACACCCATGCCATGGCCTGGCCAATCACCGGACATGAACCCCATTGAGCACGTGTGGGCTCTCCTCGACCAATTCCCTGCAAAAGCGTCCCAGTAAACCCACTTCCTGAGACTCCCTAATACAGGTTCTGTGCCAGGAATGGGCTGCAATTCCCCAGATCAGGATTCCTGATCTTGTCCACACTGTGTAAGCACATTGCTGCCTTGCATGAGGCAAAGGGCTGCACCACTAAGTATTAACCCCACTTATATTGTGCCAGTGCTATGTATGGTTCCAGAAAAAAACAGGTGCTCTTTCAAACTCGAGGTGCTCTTTCAAACTCGAGTCTCTGTATATGCAGTACAGTATATATTCAATTGACAATGTACTAAATGGACACAAATATATTGGTGAACTTTTTAGAGAATACAAAAAACATTTGGAAAATCTCTTCGATGAGAAGCCTGTATCAATGTCTTTATTGGTTGATGTGGTTTGTAAGGTTTCTTATAAAGTAGGGATGGTGTTGGCTCCGCCATAGGTGATAAGGTGTTAAGATCTCTTAATCAGTCCTACTGAGAAGAGGTTTAATGTGCCATGTTGGTCTGTCTGCACAGGTGTGAACAGATCAGTTACTGATAATGATTAGGACAGGACTGTATGTACTTGGATGAAGCAAGAAGATTATTTTGTTTAATGTGAAGCACAGATGTGCCTTTTAAAAATAAAAAGCTTGCACTAAATAATGATTTTGCAATCATGTACAAATCTACATTATTATTAAAAAAATAATAATAATGCAGTTTGAAAGAGAATATGCCTTGAAAACAGGACTGGATAATAAAAAAAAATCTCATGCATGACTAACTGAAATATAGAAAGGCTCTGGCCAGTGCTATAGATTCATACTATTCCAATTTAATTGAAAGAAATAAATCCAATCCTAGATTTATTTTCACGTCTATAGATAAACTAGTAAAACCACCCCCTAATACTTCTACCCTTACCACTGGCTCTCCCCATAGCTATGATGACTTTTTAATGTTTTTTCAAAATAAAATGCTAGATATTAGAAATAAAATCATACATACTCATCCTTTTATGGATTAACCTTGCTTAACTAATTTATTCTTCAGGCGGTACAGAAGCATTTAAACTAGAAAGGAAGGGGGGAGAAAACAAAAAAACAGAAGGGAGACTACATCAAAACAAGGGCAACAACTCAGGTAAGACAACTATTAAATGTATTTATCTTAATGCTAGAAGTCTCAGAAACAAAATGTTAGAACTTGAAGCTACTGCACTAACAAGTAACTACGATGTGATAGGTGTTACAGAAACTTGGTTGTCTGAGAGTGTGACAGGATGGACCGAGGTTTGAGACTCAGAGACAGTATAAAGTTCAAAATAAAGATTTTTAATGAACAAAAATACAAAATAAATCAGCACGAGGGCCAAACAAAAAGATTTAAACATAAAATAAACACACAAAACAAAAACTTACAAAAATAAAGGTTTCCAGGCTGGGCGTTGCCTTCACTGGAACAAAAAATCACAGCACAAACAAAACACACCTTCTCCTCTGGAACTCTCCTCTACAACTCTCTCCCCTAGCCAGGGCCTCTCCCCTGGCTTTTATCCCCTGTGGCTGGAGCCCTAATTGACTAATTAGCAATTATTGATTAATTGGGCTCCAGCCACAGGGGATAAAAGCCAGGGGAGAGGCCCTGGCTGGAGAGAGTTGGAGAGTGGTAGAGAGAGTTCTGGAAGGAGTGTGTTTTGTTTGTGCTGTGTTTTTCTGTTCCAGTGAAGGCAACGCCCAGCCTGGAAATCTTTATTTTTGTAAGTTTTGTTTTTTTGCTTTGTGTGTATTTTGTGTTCAAAACCTTTTTTTTGCTTGGCCCTTGTGCTGGTTTATTTTGTATTTTTGTCTATTAAAAACTTTATTTTTGAACTTTATACTGTCTCTGAGTCTCAAACCTCGGTCCATCCTGTCACATTTGGTGTCAGAAACGGTATAGCGCCACCTGGAGGCTCAGAGCAGTAATTTTTTTATTTTTTTTTCTTGAATTTTGGGAGTTTTTTTTTTTGGGAAAATGGGGAAGAGCAGACAGCGGCAAAGGCAGGAGAAGCAGCAGCCGAAGAAATGTAGGCTGCTGCAACAACAGCCACCCCAGCTGGAGGACCCAGCGAGCCTCTTCCCGTGGTGTTCCTGGTGCGGGAAGGAGGATCATCGGTGGAGGTCCTGTCCAGATGGGCTACCAGCTGACTGGTGTGGGTACTGTGAGGTGGATGGCCACAATTGGGCAGGATGCCCCCACAATCGGGACCAGGAGCAGCTGCAAACCCCGTCCTCGGCAGCCACCCCACCACTTCCTACATCACCGCCTTCACCACCATCCCAGGAAATATGGGACTGGTTGATGCACCCTGAGGCGGACCTCTTCCACGACCTCCCCATAGTTATCAACACGCTGTGGCGTCGAGATGGGGGGAGGTGGGAAAAGTGGGAGGAACAGCATCACCCGGCGTCCTTCGCAGAGCTGGCCTTGATGGTCGTTAATTACCTGGCGGTAGATATGGGAGATGCCCCAGTCATTCCAATAAAGAAGGTGGAGCTGTCGTCCCGAGAGCCAGAGAGGGGTGAGCTGTCGTCCCGAGAGCCAGGGAGGGGTGAGTTGTTGTCCCAAGAGCCAGAGAGGGGTGAGCCGCTGTCCCGAGAGCCAGAGAGGGGTGAGCCGCTGTCCCGAGAGCCAGAAGGGGAGGAGCCGCTGTCCCGAGAGCCAGAAGGGGAGGAGCCGCTGTCCCGAGAGCCAGAAGGGGAGGAGCCGCTGTCCCGAGAGCCAGAAGGGGAGGAGCCGCTGTCCCGAGAGCCAGAGAGGGGTGAGCCGGCGTCCCGAGAGCCAGAAGGGGAGGAGCTGCCGTCCCGAGAGCCAGAAGGGGAGGAGCTGCCGTCCCGAGAGCCAGAAGGGGAGGAGCTGCCGTCCCGAGAGCCAGAAGGGGAGGAGCCGCCGTCCCGAGAGCCAGAGAGGGGTGAGCCGCCGTCCCGAGAGCCGGAAGGGGAGGAGCCGCCGTCCCGAGAGCCTGAATGGGGGCCGCTGCCGTCGCCCAGAGAGGGGGAGCCGCTGCCGTCGCCCAGAGAGGGGGAGCCCGAACGTCTACAGCCCGAGAGGGAGGAGCCCGAACGTCTACAGCCCGAGAGGGAGGAGCCCGAACGTCCACAGCCCGAGAGGGAGGAGCCCGAACGTCCACAGCCCGAGAGGGAGGAGCCCGAACGTCCACAGCCCGAGGGGGAGGAGCCCGAGCGGGAGGAGTCGGTGCGTCCACGGCCCGAGCGGGAGGAGTCGGTGCGTCCACGGCCCGAGCGGGAGGAGTCGGTGCGTCCACGGCCCGAGAGGGAGGAGTCGGTGCGTCCACGGCCCGAGCGGGAGGAGTCGGTGCGTCCACGGCCCGAGAAGGGGAAGCCCACAGGCCTAGGGCTGAAGGAACCTGTAGGGGAAGAATACAGGCTGTTCCCGCCTCCGCCAGCAGAGGGAGACGAGTTGCCGTTCCCGCCTCCGCCAGCAGAGGGAGACGAGTTGCCGTTCCCGCCTCCGCCAGCAGAGGGAGACGAGCTGCCGTTCCCGCCTCCGCCAGCAGAGGGAGACGAGCTGCCGTTCCCGCCTCCGCCAGCAGAGGGAGACGAGCTGCCGTTCCCGCCTCCGCCAGCAGAGGGAGACGAGCTGCCGTTCCCGCCTCCGCCAGCAGAGGGAGACGAGCTGCCGTTCCCGCCTCCGCCAGCAGAGGGAGACGAGCTGCTGTTCCCGCCTCCGCCAGCAGAGGGAGACGAGCTGCTGTTCCCGCCTCTGCCAGCAGAGGGAGACGAGTTGCTGTTTCCGCCTCCGCCAGCAGAGGGAGACGAGTTGCTGTCTCCGCCTCCGCCACTAGAGGGAGAGGGGCCGCCGTTCCCGCCTGCGCCAGCAGAGGGAGACGAGCCGCCGTTCCCGCCTCCGCCACCAGAGGGAGCCGGGCCGCCGTTCCCGCCTCCGCCACCAGAGGGAGCCGGGCCGCCGTTCCCGCCTCCGCCACCAGAGGGAGCCGGGCCGCCGTTCCCGCCTCCGCCACCAGAGGGAGCCGGGCCGCCGTTCCCGCCTCCGCCACCAGAGGGAGCCGGGCCGCCGTTCCCGCCTCCGCCACCAGAGGGAGCCGGGCCGCCGTTCCCGCCTCCGCCACCAGAGGGAGCCGGGCCGCCGTTCCCGCCTCCGCCACCAGAGGGAGCCGGGCCGCCGTTCCCGTCTCCGCCTCCCGAGGGTCCGCTGCTGCTGCCGTCGCCTCCCGAGGGTCCGCTGCTGCTGCCGTCGCTTGGGGTCTTCGGGGATCCTGCTTCGCCTGGGGTCGCTACACTGTGGCCTGAGCCCCACGGAGGGGAGTTGCCGGCCATGAAGAGGGGGAGGGAGGTCAGGAGACCAGCTCCCCCAGCGGCACTTTCGTGGCAAGATAGTGTGTGGCCGGAGCCCCGGAAGAGGGAGCTGCCGGCCACGAAGAATTGGGTGGTGCCGGACGTCCCACCATGGCCACCCCCATGGACACTGTGCTTCCCCCTCTTCCGGGACTGAGACTGAGGGGGGAGGTGGCCATTTAGGCCATGTTGTGCTTGGCACAAGGGGGGGGATATGTGACGGGGGACTGCCCCGTCTTTATGATCATGGTTGGGACTGGCAGGGAGGGGGTTAAAATTCCTCCCTGCCAGGAAAACATGTGCGAATGTGGCTGGAGAACTCTCTCTACCACTCTCCAACTCTCTCCAGCCAGGGCCTCTCCCCTGGCTTTTATCCCCTGTGGCTGGAGCCCAATTAATCAATAATTGCTAATTAGTCAATTAGGGCTCCAGCCACAGGGGATAAAAGCCAGGGGAGAGGCCCTGGCTGGAGAGAGTTGGAGAGTGGTAGAGAGAGTTCTGGAAGGAGTGTGTTTTGTTTGTGCTGTGTTTTTCTGTTCCAGTGAAGGCAACGCCCAGCCTGGAAATCTTTATTTTTGTAAGTTTTGTTTTTTTGCTTTGTGTGTATTTTGTGTTTAAAACCTTTTTTTTGTTTGGCCCTTGTGCTGGTTTATTTTGTATTTTTGTCTATTAAAAACTTTATTTTTGAACTTTATACTGTCTCTGAGTCTCAAACCTCGGTCCATCCTGTCACAGAGAGTGATGGAGACGAATATAATATTAGTGGGTACACACTGTATAGGAAAGACAGGTAGGACAGAAGAGGCGGAGGGGTAGTGCTATACATAAGAAATAGCCTTGAAGCCCAGGTGTTAAATCAGGACAAAGAAAACAATGCAGAATCAATATGGGTCAGAATAATGGACACAAATTCAAAGGGCATAATAATAGGAGCATGCTATAGACCGCCAAATTCAGACGCTGAGCAAAATAATCTGTTGTACAATGACATTAGAAATGCGTGTAGAAAAGGAGAAGCCATACTAATGGGGGATTTCAACTTCCCCCATATAAAATGGGAAAACCCAATGGGGGGCACGACGGACGAAATTGAAATGGTGGAAATGACAAATGACTGCTTCCTAACGCAATTTGTCAAGGCACCGACTAGAGGGGAGGCATGCCTTGATTTAGTCTTTTCAAATAATGAAGACAGAATAACTAAAACAGAGGTCAGAGAGCCATTGGCAAACTCAGACCACAACATGGTCTCATTTGAAATATTTTTTAAAACCCCAAAAGTAATGACTAAAGCTAAGGTTTACAATTTTAGAAAAGCAAACTATGAAGGTATGAAACAGAGACTAACAGAAGTAGATTGGAGTAAAATAGAGAAAACATCCACAGAAAAAGGGTGGCTGTTTTTTAAAAAAGTAGTACTAGAGGCACAAAACAATTACATCCCAAAAGTAGACAAATCTAAATCTAAACAAAATGGCCAAAATGGTTTAATAGATCCATTTAAAAAAAATATTCAGCGAAAAAAGGCACTTTACAGAGCGTTTAAAAGGGACCAAAAACAAAGCACACAGAAAGAGTACTTGGAACTGCAAACACAAGTCAAAAAGGAAGTTAGAAAGGCCAAGAGAGAGATAGAAATCAATATTGCTAAGGGGGCTAAAACCAATTCCAAAATGTTTTTCCAATATTATAACAGCAAGAGAACATTCAAAGAGGAGGTTAAATGTCTAAGAGACACAAATGGCAAAATCATAGATCAAGAAAAAAAAATAGCAAATATATTAAATGATTACTTTTCACAGGTTTTTACAAAGGAGGACACGGACAACATGCCCCACATGTCGACCTGTTCCTATCCAGTTTTAAATAACTTTAGCATAACAGAGGCAGAAGTGTTAAAGGGACTAGGAGCTCTTAAAATAAACAAATCCCCTGGGCCGGATGAGATCCTCCCAATAGTACTCAAAGAAATGAAAGAAGTTATTTACAAGCCGCTAACCAAGATCATGCAACAGTCTCTTGACACAGGGGTTGTACCGACAGACTGGAAAATAGCAAACGTAATACCGATCCACAAAAAGGGAGACAAAACTGAACCAGGTAACTACAGACCAATAAGCCTGACTTCTATTATATGTAAACTTATGTTAACTATAATAAGATCCAAAATGGAAAATTACCTATATGGTAACAATATCCTGGGAGACAGCCAGCATGGTTTTAGGAAAGGGAGATCATGTCTAACTAACCTAATTGGCTTTTTTGAGGATGCAACATTGAAAATGGACAACTGCAAAGCATACAACATGGTCTATTTAGATTTCCAGAAAGCTTTTGACAAAGTCCCGCATAAAAGATTAATTCTCAAACTGAACACAGTAGGGATTCAAGGAAATGCATGCACATGGATTAGGGAGTGGTTAATATGTAGAAAATAGAAAGTACTGATTAGAGGAGAAACCTCGAAATGGAGTGAGGTAACCAGTGGTGTACCACAGGGATCAGTATTAGGTCCTCTGCTATTCCTAATCTACATTAATGATTTAGACTCTGATATAGTAAGCAAACTCGTTAAATTTGCAGACGACACAAAAATAGGAGGAGTGGCAGACACTGTTGAAGCAGCAAAGGTCATTCAAAATGATCTAGACCGCATTCAAAATTGGGCAGACACATGGCAAATGAAATTTAATAGAGAAAAGTGTAAAGTATTGCATGCGGGCAATAAAAATGTTCATTATAAATATCATATGGGAGATAGTGAAATTGAAGAAGGGAACTATGAAAAAGACCTAGGAGTTTATGTTGACTCAGAAATGTCTTCATCTAGACAATGTGGGGAAGCTATAAAAAAGGCTAACAAGATGCTTGGATATATTGTGAGAAGTGTTGAATTTAAATCAAGGGAAGTAATGTTAAAACTCTACAATGCATTAGTAAGACCTCACCTAGAATATTGTGTTCAGTTCTGGTCACCTCGTTACAAAAAGGATATTGCTGCTCTAGAAAGAGTGCAAAGAAGAGCAACCAGAATTATCCTGGGTTTAAAAGGCATGTCGTATGCAGACAGGTTAAAAGAATTGAATCTATTCAGTCTTGAACAAAGAAGACTACGCGGCGATCTGATTCAAACATTCAAAATCCTAAAAGGTATAGACAATGTCAACCCGGGGGACTTCTTTGACTTGAAAAAAGAAAAAAGGACCAGGGGTCATAAATGGAGATTAGATAAAGGGGCATTCAGAACAGAAAATAGGAGGTACTTTTTTACACAGAGAATTGTGAGGGTCTGGAACCAACTCCCCAGTAATGTTGTTGAAGCTGACACCCTGGGATCCTTCAAGAAGCTGCTTGATGAGATTCTGGGATCAATAAGCTACTACCAACCAAACGAGCAAGATGGGCTGAATGGCCTCCTCTCGTTTGTAAACTTTCTTATGTTCTTATGTTCTTATTAGACCAGTTAAGGCTATGATGGAGTCTTTTTCAATGATTTCTTTGGAGGACCTGACCAAGCTAGTTCTGTATACAAGACCAACGACATGCTCTCTTGATCCCATCCCTTCTAAATTATTAATAGAAGTACTTTGTGTTCTCAATACACGCACACAAGACATTATAAATAAATCACTTGCCTCCAGCATTGCTCCTTTAGCACTCACGGTAGTGGTGATAAAGCCATTACTTAAAAAAAACAAACAAACAAGACCCTAAAGACCTCAATAACTTGAGGCCAATTTCTAATCTGCCATTTTTAGCAAAGGTTCTTGAGTGGATTGTTGTAAACCAAGTACAACATTTTTTTAGCTACCAACAGCATGTATGAGAAATTCCAGTCTGGATTTCGAGCTGCACATAGCACTGAGACATCCCTTGTCACAGTACTAAATGATCTGTTGATAAGCTCTGACTCTGGCTTTCCCTCCATTTTAATTCTCCTTGATCGAAGTGCTGCATTTGATACTGTTGACCATCTTAATTTTATTGAATCGTCTTGGAAGCTTGGTAGGTCTCTCAGGTGATGTCCTATCGTGGTTAGGTCATACCTTTCCAACAGATTCCAGTATGTCTCCATTGGGAAGAATAAATTGGTATTATCTGAAGTTATCTGCAGTGTTCCTCAGGGTTGTATTTTAGGCCCCTTGTTATTTTCTTTATATATGTTGTCATTAGGTGACATTATTCGCAGACATGGAGTTAGCTTCCAGTGTTACGCCGATGACACACAACTGTACATGTCTGTAAATCCAGGCAGCCCCTATACTGGGGCGCTATTAGTTACATGCCTTGCTCATATAAAGTGCTGGATGTCTCAAAATGTTTTAATGTTGAATTCAGACAAAACAGAGGTTATATTTTTGGGCAGTCAGAACCAAAAAAGCACTGAGTTAGGGTTCAGCAGTTTGTCATCAAATCTGACACTGGAAATAAGGAATTTGGGGGTCACCTTTTATCCAAATGTATCATTCGAGCCTCATTAAAAAAATGACAAAAGTTTATTTTTATCATTTGAGGAATATAGCCAAACTTAGACCCATTCTCTGTGTACCGGACTCTAAAAAGCTAATGCATGCCTTTGTTTCACCCTGAATAGATGATTGTAATGTTTACTGGTATTCCTAAATGTGTGCTGTCTCGCTTACAGTTAGTTCAAAACACTGCTGCCAGAATTCTAACCACAACCAAAAATAAATAAATGAGCATATTACCCCTGCCTTAGCTTCTTTGCACTGGCTCCCTGTGCATTTTAGAAACTGATTATAAGATGTTGCTTTTAACTTATAAAGCCCTAAATAGATTAGCACCAAGTTATTTACAGGAATTGTTGACCCCTTACAATCCAATTCGTACTCTAAGATCGCAGGATGTGGGGCTGTTGGTTGTTCCGAGAGTGAATAAAGATGTTGCGGGAGGGAGGGCCTTCTCTTGTAAAGCCCCAATGTTGTGGCATGCTCTACCATCTTCAGTCAAAAAAGCAGTGACTCCCTACTTTTAAAACAGCACTGAAAACTCATTTTTATAAAGATTGCTTCTTTTTTTTTACCATAATTTTAGCACTGACTGTATCGTTTTATCTTTTGAACTGTTTTATAGGAATTATCTTTGCCTTTAAAATTTTGCATAATATTGTAAAATGTTGTAAAGCACCTTGAGGTCCTTGTGATGAAAGGCGCTATATAAATGCAAATAAATAAATAAGTAATTGATTTCTCATGCAAACGGCTTCCCTGAAATGTATTCTATAATATATACAAGCTCCCTGTTGCAAATTAGTTTGGGCAAGACAGCTGAGATTGGCAGCTGTGTCAGAGGAACTACAGTGTATCTGAAAATGTGTTTGAACAGTCAAAAGTTTTGTTTCGTAGTAGAATAATAATCCAGAAGAGTTGTTTACTGGTACATTTTTAGCATCTTTTATGGTGGCCAGGAGCCCTGTTTCTAGTTTTAAGTTATGTGTTTGGTTGACTGGTCAGTTTGGACGTGTGGGGTCAAATGGGCAACAAACCAGCACAGCTTTTAAAATTTTTAAAAGTGACCAAACTATGCAGTCGGACTGGGCCGGTTTGCCAAATTTGTTCTGTTCTCACACCGAAATCCGTAAATAAAGCCTGCTGTGTTGACTTTCGTATGGGAAAGCGCAGCCCTTCACAGAAATAAAAGGGCCTTTTTACTTTCTCCTCTAACCTGGGCATCTGCGCTCTGTGGAACATTCAGGGCTATCTGCAAATCACTGTTTCTTCCCTCGCACAAAAACAACTCCAAAAAGAGGCAAACAAAAAGCAAGCATCTGCACGGGTCACTCTCTGGTCATGAAAAGGAGACATTTTGCCAAAAAAATGGCATCCTTAAAAAAAACTTTAAAAACAAAATAAGAGCATTTCTTTCAGGTGTCCTAATATTATATTATGTAGATTCACAGACAAAAGTATTGGCACTGTACAATATAAGATAATTCAAGAAAACATGTTAAATACAAGCATTTAGTGAACATTAGCCACTAATTAATATGACAGACCAAAATGCACGTTTCCTGGTAGTTTAACAAACAATCTTTATAAAAAAACAAAAGCTCTTGAGCTATTTCAAATAGTTGTTCATGACAACAGTACTGGCACCTTTACATTAAAAGTCTGTAGAAATGTAATATAACTAATATATTCATACACAGTAACTAAGCTGCATTATAATGTCAATAGCCAGAAAAAGGGGTAGTTATTTCCAGCAGAGTTAGATTAACTTCTGAGAAAAGCACTCGTAGTAAACTACAACAAAGGAAACAGCTACAGAACAGTATCGAAGAAATCCACAATCTGAGCAATTATCAATAAGTACCACAGAACAAATTAAACTGAAATGCTTGAAAGAAGAGTCCAAAGAAAATTACACATACAGCAGGTAGAAGAATCATCCAAGCAGCACATAATAGTGCACAAAAGAACTGTACAAAGGCACCTGTGAAGACTAATAGGTTTATTGATTGTTAGAGGCTTCCCCCCTCTTCTAAACTGAGCTCATTAATATGCACATGGAATGCAATGAGGCAATTGCCACTGAGGCAGCTACTTAAAGCAGCTGCAGTGAAGTGAAACAAGGAACGGAGAGGAGCGAGAGGAACGGAGAGGAGCGAGAGGAACGGAGAGGAGCGAGAGGAACGAGAGGAATGGAGAGGAGCGAGAGGAACGAGAGGAACAGAGAGGAACGAGAGGAACGGAGAGGAGCGAGAGGAACGGAGAGGAGCGAAAGGAACGAGAGGAGCGAGAGGAACGGAGAGGAGAGAGAGGAACGAGAGGAACGGAGAGGAGCGAAAGGAACGAGAGGAACGGAGAGGAACGAGAGGAATGGAGAGGAACGGAGAGGAGCGAAAGGAACGAGAGGAACGGAGAGGAGCGAGAGGAACGGAGAGGAGCAAGAGGAACGGAGAGGAGCGAGAGGAACGGAGAGGAGCGAGAGGAACGGAGAGGAGCGAAAGGAATGAGAGGAGCGGAGAGGAGCGAGAGGAACGGAGAGGAGCGAGAGGAACGGAGAGGAGCGAGAGGAACGAGAGGAACGGAGAGGAGCGAGAGGAACGGAGAGGAGCGAAAGGAACGAGAGGAGCGAGAGGAACGGAGAGGAGCGAGAGGAACGGAGAGGCGCGAGAGGAACGAGAGGAACAGAGAGGAGCGAGAGGAACGGAGAGGAGCGAGAGGAACGGAGAGGAACGAGAGGAACTAGAGGAACGGAGAGGAGCGAGAGGAACGGAGAGGAGCGAGAGGAGCGAGAGGAACGGAGAGGAACAGAGAGGAGCGAGAGGAGCGAGAGGAACGGAGAGGAGCGAGAGGAGCGAGAGGAACGGAGAGGAGCGAGAGGAGCGAGAGGAACGAGAGGAACGGAGAGGAGCGAGAGGAACGGAGAGGAGCGAAAGGAACGAGAGGAGCGAGAGGAACGGAGAGGAGCGAGAGGAACGGAGAGGAGCGAGAGGAACAGAGAGGAGCGAGAGGAACGGAGAGGAGCGAGAGGAACGGAGAGGAGCGAGAGGAACGGAGAGGAGCGAGAGGAACGAGAGGAACAGAGAGGAGCGAGAGGAACGGAGGAACGGGAGGAGCGAAAGGAACGAGAGGAGCGAGAGGAACGGAGAGGAGCGAAAGGAATGAGAGGAACGAGAGGAACGGAGAGGAGCGAGAGGAACGGAGAGGAGCGAAAGGAACGAGAGGAACGGAGAGCAACGAGAGGAACGGAGAGGAGCGAGAGGAACGGAGAAGAGCGAGAGGAACGGAGAGGAGCGAGAGGAATGAGAGGAACGGAGAGGAGCGAGCTGATTTGCGTGCGGGTGCTGTGAGTCGGTGCAGGATTGTAGAACTCCAGAGTGGGAGCCAGCAGCGCTTTCTGCCTGAGGGACAGTGAGACCGAGGTTATGAACAGTGCAGAGTTACTGGACTTCTTCAGCAGTGACGTAAGGTTGCTGGTCGCTGAGCGAAGAGCCAGGCTGTGGGAACTATTGGTAAATTGACTTTTCTGAATCTGACTCACATGGGCAAGAGAAAGGGGTTCCTCTCCCTTGCCTGTTTTAGATTCTACTCCTCTCCTCACTGTTTTATTTGGCCTTATTTATAGGAACTTTTATTACAAGACTGGTGTATTTGAATCTATTGAAAAGTTATACAGTGCTTTGTATTGGTCTTATTGAATTCATTGTAATCGTTGCCAGTCGTTACTTTTCTTGTATTTTTTAATGTTTGTATGGATGTTTAGGAAAGGGGGTTTGCTTTTAAACTGGGATGGGTGTGTGTGGGCTCCTCTGGGGTTCTTTAGGGGCAGTTGGCACAGACTAATTGTGGGCCCTGCCTATTTTACTTTGGGTGATTATTTCATAGAGATTTGGGATTCTTTATATTTATTTAGAATTACCCTGTGCGGCACTTTAATGTAAGTTTGTTTGTGTTATTGATTTATTTTATTCATGTATAATATTCTTTGTTTTAGTCTGTCCCTTTTTGAACATACACATTTGGTCTGGGCCGGCTGCTGCAGGGGTACCTGGGGCTGCCCCTCAAATGCCCTGCACAGGGTGAGTGTATGTGTATGCATGTTTTTCTGTTCTTTTTAATTGATTAAATAAATGGCTATTTTTCAGCTGCTCTCTGGAGTGCCTATTTTCTTCCACCCCATTTTTCGTGTGTAGCTCTGTTTATGGACTTATTACCAGACCTTCCTGGTTATCAAAGCTGGTGGCAGCTCTCACTGTACCAGGTTCACATACCCATACAAAATCCAGTGAGTCTGTAGTTTAGACTACTGCACCTGCTCTCTGCACTGTAACCAGTATTGGGAGCATTGGTTTGTTACACACCTGAACACAGAAGAGTTGTAAGTACTTAGACCTCGCTGCAAACTGCTTTTAAAGAAAATTCATAAAGCAAACTGTCTAAAATTTGCCACGAAATATGAACAGGAATTTCCCCCCCAAAACAGAAAAAAGTGAAAGCCTTCAATGAAGAAAACCTTGCACATGCAATTAAACATGGAGGTGGTTTGATCATGACATGGGATGTTTTAGCAGTTCAGGGACTGGAGACATTGATGTGATTGAAGATCGAATGAATGCAGCCATGGATCAAAACATTCTACAAAGTACAATGATACCATCTGCTCGTAGGCTGACTGGCCGACAGTTTATCTTCCAATACGACAGTGGTACTCTGGCCCTCAAGATCTATTCCAGTCCTGGTCTTTATTCCATCCAGGTCCTAAATCAGTTAATTGCCTCTTAGCAGCTTCAATTAACTACATTAGAACCTGCTTGGAGTAAAAACCTGGACTGGATTGGATCTCGAGGACCAGAGTTGAGTACCACTGCAATACGACAATGACCCAAAGTCAACTCTGGAATTCTTGAAGAAAACAAAGATAAAAGTTCTAGAAATTGTGTATTTTGTTGTTTGTTTTATTAAACAGTCGTTAAAGTTTACTAAATGCTTGTCTTTAATCTATTACCTTGAAATATGGTATAATAAGTGTAGGGTGCCAATACTTTTGTCTGTGACTTTAGATATTAACAGAATACAAAGGAGTTTCCCTTAACTTGTTTAACTCAGCTTAAATGTGTCAATTTTAACTTATTTTCCAGTACAAGACTCTGAAACCATGAAATTAGTTACCTTAGGCTGGCTTACGTTACTTACCCAAGGATTCCATTTTATAATTAACTCTGGCCTACCATATTATTTCAGGCTGTAAATACTCAGGATCTGGTAATGGCTTTGTTCCCAACACGGTACCGCAAAAGTCAAGATGCGTCAAAATCAATGCAATCATTTTTGCTGGATTATTGTATATTAGAAAACTATTACTAACCATTCTAACCTGAAACCAGGAAATAATGTAGAGGTAAAAAGGTGGTGGTGTTCAAGCCAGGTCACATGATACCTCTTAGCAGGTTGTGCCTTTGAGTTTACTTTCTCTCAGACCTCATGACCGGACTCACCACGGGGGTTGGCTGTTGAACTCTCTCACCAAAACCAAGCATGTCAAAATGTTGTGATACATGCTTATGTTAACTATTTTTAATTTCTAATAAAAATGTTGTTTAAAGAGTAAGAGTGGTCCTGACTGACGAGGCTGCTCTTCTTACCTCTTGGCCTGTCACAAGGAGAATACTGCTTTCCTTGCCGTGCTGCACTTGTCTGAAGATGTGGTCCAGCACTAGCAGCTCACTCCAGCAGTTATGCAGCAGCTTCATTTGATCTCCTACCTGCGGGAAAATACAAAATCACTCAACCATCACATATACACCTTGGTCTGAATGAACAGAAATTGAAAATCCTTCACCTGCATTTTACCTGATTCACCACCGTTTAGATCGATCGATAAGACCCCAGGTTACTTCTCTGAATCAATGAATGTACCAGTACAGTATTTGACATTTCCTTCCAATGAATCACACAGGATTTCTGTCTTTTCCTTGGGTGGAGGAGCAAGGGTGGCTTTACAGTGACCCCCAGTACAACCACTCAGATTCAAACACTATTCATGTAACATTAACTAACATTATTCCGAACTACACAGTCCAGCAGATTTCCCGGTTTCATACAGCATGCATGTTGCACATAAACCTAAACCAAACAAGTTACAGTACAGCAGTCATTTGACCCTTCTCCCCTGTCCATACTGCAGAGCAGTATCATAGCAATGCTTTATTAACTCTCGCTCTCTCTGACTGAGCCACACTGTACATAGCAATGCTTTATTAACCTCTCGCTCTCTGACTGAGCCACACTGTACATAGCAATGCTTTATTAACCTCTCGCTCTCAGACTGAGCAGCACTGTACATAGCAATGCTTTATTAACCTCTCGCTCTCTCAGACTGAGCAGCACTGTACATAGCAATGCTTTATTAACCTCTCGCTCTCTCAGACTGAGCAGCACTGTACATAGCAATGCTTTATTAACCTCTCGCTCTCTCAGACTGAGCAGCACTGTACATAGCAATGCTTTATTAACCTCTCGCTCTCTGACTGAGCAGCACTGTACATAGCAATGCTTTATTAACCTCTCGCTCTCTCAGACTGAGCAGCACTGTACATAGCAATGCTTTATTAACCTCTCGCTCTCTGACTGAGCAGCACTGTACATAGCAATGCTTTATTAACCTCTCGCTCTCTCAGACTGAGCAGCACTGTACATAGCAATGCTTTATTAACCTCTCGCTCTCTGACTGAGCCACACTGTACATAGCAATGCTTTATTAACCTCTCGCTCTCTGACTGAGCAGCACTGTACATAGCAATGCTTTATTAACCTCTCGCTCTCTCAGACTGAGCAGCACTGTACATAGCAATGCTTTATTAACCTCTCGCTCTCTCTGACTGAGCCACACTGTACATAGCAATGCTTTATTAACCTCTCGCTCTCAGACTGAGCCACACTGTACCAGCCAGTCCACAACAATCAACATATTAAAGCAGGTGTCACAGATACATCTTAAAGGGTTTGTGCTAATTGATATTTATTTACTTTGTAATATTTTAAATGAATTCTATCAGATCACAGCAATATGAATAATCCTAAAAGTTAAGAGTATGATTTTAAAGTGTAAAGGCTACTGGAAGCCCACAGCATTTGGCTTGAGTAGAAGTGTTGGTTAGGTTTGACACAGGGTAATAGAAATGTAAGCTGAAAGAAGCAAACAAGGAATTGCAAAAGTCAATTTGAGAGGAGACAAAAACCACAACCTTCTTTCTGTATGATTGAAAATATCTGAAATACACAGACACTGTTTAAGAACCACACAAAAGACACGATCTGCAGCTTCCTTTTGCACTGGAGAAACGGCGCGTTAAACAAAGCTAACAAAGCACACATTTCACTCTGCTCTCCTTTCTAATCTGAGCTCTCAGCCCCTTGCCTGATGTGTTTTTCATTATTGACGCTGAATACAGCATTGTGCAGTTCTGATAGTTAGACAAACATTTGCTTCGTTCTCTTGGCAGCTGAAGAGATATTGTGTTTTTTATTTTCTTTTTACAATCTTCATCAGCCTCCCACTATTACTTGATAATGACTGAATATACGTCCTGGATTGTATTTATTTTGGTACCTCCTCTGTATTCCTCATGTATTTTTGTTGGTACCTCCTCTATATTTCTCATGTATTTTTGTTGGTACTCTGCTCTATATTCCTCATGTATTTTTGTTGGTACTCTGCTCTATATTCCTCATGTATTTTTGTTGGTACTCTGCTCTATATTCCTCATGTATTTTTGTTGGTCCCCTGCTCTATATTCCTCATGTATTTTTGTTGGTACCTCCTCTATATTTCTCATGTATTTTTGTTGGTACCCTGCTCTATATTCCTCGTGTATTTTTGTTGGTACCCTGCTCTATATTCCTCATGTATTTTTGTTGGTCCCCTGCTCTATATTCCTCATGTATTTTTGTTGGTACCTCCTCTATATTTCTCATGTATTTTTGTTGGTACCCTGCTCTATATTCCTCATGTATTTTTGTTGGTACTCTGCTCTATATTTCTCATGTATTTTTGTTGGTACCCTGCTCTATATTCCTCATGTATTTTTGTTGGTACTCTGCTCTATATTTCTCATGTATTTTTGTTGGTACCCTGCTCTATATCCCTCATGTATTTTTGTTGGTACTCTGCTCTATATTCCTCATGTATTTTTGTTGGTACCCTGCTCTATATTCCTCATGTATTTTTGTTGGTACCCTGCTCTATATTCCTCATGTATTTTTGTTGGTACTCTGCTCTATATTCCTCATGTATTTTGTTGGTACCCTGCTCTATATTCCTCATGTATTTTTGTTGGTACTCTGCTCTATATTCCTCATGTATTTTTGTTGGTACTCTGCTCTATATTCCTCATGTATTTTTGTTGGTACCCTGCTCTATATTTCTCATGTATTTTTGTTGGTACTCTGCTCTATATTCCTCATGTATTTTTGTTGGTACCCTGCTCTATATTCCTCATGTATTTTTGTTGGTACTCTGCTCTATATTTCTCATGTATTTTTGTTGGTACTCTGCTCTATATTCCTCATGTATTTTTGTTGGTCCCCTGCTCTATATTTCTCATGTATTTTTGTTGGTCCCCTGCTCTATATTCCTCATGTATTTTTGTTGGTACTCTGCTCTATATTCCTCATGTATTTTTGTTGGTCCCCTGCTCTATATTCCTCATGTATTTTTGTTGGTACTCTGCTCTATATTCCTCATGTATTTTTGTTGGTACTCTGCTCTATATTTCTCATGTATTTTTGTTGGTACTCTGCTCTATATTCCTCATGTATTTTTGTTGGTACCCTCCTCTATATTCCTCATGTATTTTTGTTGGTACCCTGCTCTATATTCCTCATGTATTTTTGTTGGTCCCCTGCTCTATATTTCTCATGTATTTTTGTTGGTCCCCTGCTCTATATTCCTCATGTATTTTTGTTGGTACCCTGCTCTATATTCCTCATGTATTTTTGTTGGTACTCTGCTCTATATTTCTCATGTATTTTTGTTGGTCCCCTGCTCTATATTCCTCATGTATTTTTGTTGGTACTCTGCTCTATATTCCTCATGTATTTTTGTTGGTACCCTGCTCTATATTTCTCATGTATTTTTGTTGGTACTCTGCTCTATATTTCTCATGTATTTTTGTTGGTACCCTGCTCTATATTTCTCATGTATTTTTGTTGGTACCCTGCTCTATATTCCTCATGTATTTTTGTTGGTACCCTGCTCTATATTCCTCATGTATTTTTGTTGGTACCTCCTCTATATTTCTCATGTATTTTTGTTGGTACTCTGCTCTATATTCCTCATGTATTTTTGTTGGTACCCTGCTCTATATTCCTCATGTATTTTTGTTGGTACTCTGCTCTATATTCCTCATGTATTTATGTTGGTACCCTGCTCTATATTCCTCATGTATTTTTGTTGGTACCCTGCTCTATATTCCTCATGTATTTTTGTTGGTACCCTGCTCTATATTCCTCATGTATTTTTGTTGGTACCTCCTCTATATTCCTCATGTATTTTTGTTGGTACTCTGCTCTATATTCCTCATGTATTTTCGTTGGTACCCTGCTCTATATTTCTCATGTATTTTTGTTGGTACTCTGCTCTATATTCCTCATGTATTTTTGTTGGTACCCTGCTCTATATTCCTCATGTATTTTTGTTGGTACTCTGCTCTATATTCCTCATGTATTTTTGTTGGTACCCTGCTCTATATTCCTCATGTATTTTTGTTGGTACCCTGCTCTATATTCCTCATGTATTTTTGTTGGTACCCTGCTCTATATTCCTCATGTATTTTTGTTGGTACCCTGCTCTATATTCCTCATGTATTTTTGTTGGTACTCTGCTCTATATTCCTCATGTATTTTTGTTGGTACCCTCCTCTATATTCCTCATGTATTTTTGTTGGTACCCTGCTCTATATTCCTCGTGTATTTTTGTTGGTACTCTGCTCTATATTCCTCATGTATCTTTGTTGGTACCCTGCTCTATATTCCTCATGTATTTTTGTTGGTCCTCTGCTCTATATTCCTCATGTATTTTTGTTGGTACCCTGCTCTATATTCCTCATGTATTTTTGTTGGTACTCTGCTCTATATTCCTCATGTATTTTTGTTGGTCCCTGCTCTATATTTCTCATGTATTTTTGTTGGTACCCTGCTCTATATTCCTCATGTATTTTTGTTGGTACCCTGCTCTATATTCCTCATGTATTTTTGTTGGTACTCTGCTCTATATTCCTCATGTATTTTTGTTGGTACCCTGCTCTATATTCCTCATGTATTTTTGTTGGTACCTCCTCTATATTTCTCATGTATTTTTGTTGGTACCCTGCTCTATATTTCTCATGTATTTTTGTTCGTACCCTGCTCTATATTCCTCATGTATTTTTGTTGGTACCCTGCTCTATATTCCTCATGTATTTTTGTTGGTACCCTCCTCTATATTCCTCATGTATTTTTGTTGGTACCCTGCTCTATATTCCTCATGTATTTTTGTTGGTACTCTGCTCTATATTCCTCATGTATTTTTGTTGGTACCCTGCTCTATATTCCTCATGTATTTTTGTTGGTACCCTGCTCTATATTCCTCATGTATTTTTGTTGGTACCCTGCTCTATATTCCTCATGTATTTTTGTTGGTACTCTGCTCTATATCCCTCATGTATTTTTGTTGGTACCCTGCTCTATATTCCTCATGTATTTTTGTTGGTCCCCTGCTCTATATTCCTCATGTATTTTTGTTGGTACCCTGCTCTATATTCCTCATGTATTTTTGTTGGTCCCCTGCTCTATATTCCTCATGTATTTTTGTTGGTACCCTGCTCTATATTCCTCATGTATTTTTGTTGGTACCCTGCTCTATATTCCTCATGTATTTTTGTTGGTCCCCTGCTCTATATTCCTCATGTATTTTTGTTGGTACCCTCCTCTATATTCCTCATGTATTTTTGTTCGTACCCTGCTCTATATTCCTCATGTATTTTTGTTGGTACCCTGCTCTATATTCCTCATGTATTTTTGTTGGTCCCCTGCTCTATATTCCTCATGTATTTTTGTTGGTACCCTCCTCTATATTCCTCATGTATTTTTGTTGGTACCCTGCTCTATATTCCTCATGTATTTTTGTTGGTACTCTGCTCTATATTCCTCATGTATTTTTGTTGGTACCCTGCTCTATATTCCTCATGTATTTTTGTTGGTACCCTGCTCTATATTCCTCATGTATTTTTGTTGGTACCCTGCTCTATATTCCTCATGTATTTTTGTTGGTACTCTGCTCTATATCCCTCATGTATTTTTGTTGGTACCCTGCTCTATATTCCTCATGTATTTTTGTTGGTCCCCTGCTCTATATTCCTCATGTATTTTTGTTGGTACCCTGCTCTATATTCCTCATGTATTTTTGTTGGTCCCCTGCTCTATATTCCTCATGTATTTTTGTTGGTACCCTGCTCTATATTCCTCATGTATTTTTGTTGGTACTCTGCTCTATATTCCTCATGTATTTTTGTTGGTACTCTGCTCTATATTCCTCATGTATTTTTGTTGGTACCCTGCTCTATATTCCTCATGTATTTTTGTTGGTCCCCTGCTCTATATTCCTCATGTATTTTCGTTGGTACTCTGCTCTATATTCCTCATGTATTTTTGTTGGTACTCTGCTCTATATTCCTCATGTATTTTTGTTGGTACTCTGCTCTATATTTCTCATGTATTTTTGTTGGTAACCTGCTCTATATTCCTCATGTATTTTTGTTGGTACCCTGCTCTATATTCCTCATGTATTTTTGTTGGTACCCTGCTCTATATTCCTCATGTATTTTTGTTGGTACCCTGCTCTATATTCCTCATGTATTTTGGTTGGTACCCTGCTCTATATTCCTCATGTATTTTTGTTGGTACTCTGCTCTATATTCCTCATGTATTTTTGTTGGTACCCTGCTCTATATTCCTCATGTATTTTTGTTGGTACTCTGCTCTATATTCCTCATGTATTTTTGTTGGTACCCGCTATAGAGAAGTCAGCACAGGAGTTATGTGGTCACTTTTCTTTTTTTTTTTTTAGTAAGCACTCGCGGCGCTGCATTTTGAACAAGCTGTAACTGTGAAAAGGCATGCTCTGGTAACCCAGCAAAAACAGCATTGCAGTAATTGAGTCTAGATGAGACAAAAGCATGGATTAGCTTCTCAGAATCAGGCAATGAAAGACAAGATCTAATCTTAGCAATATTGATTATAAAAAGACTCTTTAGTGACATTACGGATATGAGCCTCAAGACATAAATCTGAATCAAGCATGAATCCCACATTTCTGGCCTTCTGATTTTACTCAACTCTGTTTTTAGAGAACCCAATGTACCACCATATACCTTGTAGTACCTTGGATAAAGGCATCTGCCAAATAATAATAATAATAATAATAATAATAATAATAATAATAATAATATTATAATACACAGTTTTAAAATTCCTCCCCAGCCCTTATCTTCCACAATCAGTGACCAGCCACTTTGGATCACTAAATAGATGTTTTCGGGGACGTTTTCCTTTCCCTTAGTGACTGCTAACAGCTCCAGACCTTCTATTTCTTTCCTATATAATCACCTGACATGAATCTCTATGATCTTAATAACCTTGCACTACAATTTATAAACCAGATTTTTTCACAAAACTAATTCCACTATATTTCTTTACAGGTAGCAGTGTTAATAAGCGGCTCTGATGACCACTGCTAGTTAAAGAGCAGCAGGATTTACACCCTGCACATTAAAACTGACCCCAATGTCTTTAATTTGAGTTCATATTTTGAGATCAATGAACCAACAGATGTGTATTGCATTGATTAATTGAGAGTCTTACAAACTGTGTATACACACAGTTGACAGATAACATGACTGCAATGTATGCAAATGCAGTTTGCAAGATTGTAAAAGATTACTGTGGTAAAAGCATAGCAAATCATACAACAAATGTTTAATCTCTTATCAGTGTCTTCAAAGCAACATATATACTGTAAATCTTAAAATAATCGCCGGTCTCTAATAAGCGCCGGGGCTGCTGGGAAATATGGCAAATAGACACCAGGTCTCTTTTAAACGCCAGGTTATGAATAACAATATAATGCGCGTCACACTGAATGTTCCAGTCAATACACACACATGACAAGCGAGCTTGCCAATTTGTTTTTCAACAACGAAGAAGAGACCTTAATTTATTTTAAAAGGTACACATATCAGGTTTTTTTTATGATGTTATTCATTTTAAAACCAGTTGTGAAGCTTTTTTGAGCTTGCTGAAAGTAAGTAAAATACAAACTTGTTTTCTTATATTAACAAGGTTGCCTTTTAGTATATTTGTACGTGTTTTTTTTATTTTTTTTGTTGTTTTTTTTTTTGCATAAACATTATTTAGTGCATTTGAGTCTTGAAATGAATATTAGTATTTTGCTCCTTTTCCAGCGTTCTTATTTATCAATGTTCTTATTTATCAATGTTATAAAAACAAATTAGTCGCTTTTGCTTTGATTTTGTGACAAAACTGGTTCTTGTATTGATTATATTGTTAATCTTTAAACAGTTTGAAGCATTTTTTAGTGTGTTGTGGGCCAACAGATGAACTTATTTTTCGTATTAACACAGTATTTCATGCTGGTTAATTTTTCATCGATTGTCCATGCTTACAATGTACACGTTTTGAGGGTGAACAATACATATAATATCTGTTAATAAAGCATGATACTTATTGCTTTTATTAATTTTAAAACCATGTTTGTTTCTTTATTGTGCTGCAAGCCTACCTTAATATACGCTTGTGTTCCAATATTTACAGGGCTGTCTTTAGTGGATTTTACTGTTTTTATTATTATTACATTACAAACTGTTATTACCCACTGACACAACATTTAACGACGTTACTGGAATGTTGTAATTTATTTATGTTGTTTCATGATTGCATCTGAAGTATTTGCAGATGTTAGTGATCTTACATAATCAACGCAGAGTCTCAAATAGTCGCCAGTCTCAAATAGGCGCCGCCGGGGGCTACTGGCAAATATTGTAAATAAACGCTGGGGCGTTTACTTGAAATTTTACGGTAGATCAGCATGGTAGCATGGTAATAGAAACATAGAAAACTAAGGAGTGTTTCAGATTGCTGCAATACACTTACCAGGGCCCCCTTGAAAAGACCTACTATATGAAGATATCGCAGGAGTTCTAATCAGATTCAATTAAAGTTGTTAACTGAATTGTTTCAAACTTACTCCAATCTTGGTTAACTTAGATTACCAGCTAAGTTAACCAAGGCTTTAAAATCAATGTTCTTATCTCTTATAACCATAAGCCACATAATCAAAGCCCAATCAATGGTGCTGAAGAAGACCTGGGATTCTTACGAGGTTTTTCCAACACGTTTTTGATTAAAGTCAAGTTGCTGCTTCCTGGTATCTAAATGATTCCTGTGCTTTTACATGGTCACACTGTCGTTACGCCATTGGACTAATTCTGACATCAATCACATGATGGAATTATTAGACAGCAGGAAACAACTGCAACTTCTAATAATGTTTTATTTTTAAATAATTCTGATATCTGCATTAAAATAAAGCAAAAAAGCAAAATATAATTGGAAACATTGCTAGAGCTGAAAAGAGGGAGGGAAATGTGACCACTCCTTACACAATCATATTATTTACAAATCTTTCGACCCATGCAACGGTTTAGTGAAGATCAGTTAAGTGCAACGCAAACCTTATACACCCACCTTATTTAATTGCCTTAAATAAAGTGTGACTTCCATGTACACCTAAACTAAACAAGTAAAAGCTCAGATGTGAGATTATTGTAAATTACAAAAAGCCCAGCATGTGTAATATATGATCTTACAACTAACACCAGTGTTTGATGAACACTTGTTGCCTTTTGTATGTAGCACACCAAGCTGAAGATTTTAAGAGAAATCCTTTAACGCTTAGATGTTACAGTGAATGCGGCGGCTCGGGCGTTTGAGTCTTCCCTGTTCTTAAATAAGGGGTGCGAGCGAGCGTCTTCATTTTACAGCTCATTGCACCCACAGAGCTATTACACATGTTTAAAAAATGAGCTGTGAACTCTGGTGTACCAGATGAAAGCATCAGCCTCGTCCAATTAAAGAGTGTGAAGAAAGAAGCTTTCAATGCAGCGGAGCAGCAGACGGTAGGTTTGGCACAGCTGTTTTGGAGACACTTGGCAAAACAGCATGTTTTATGTGAATGAGGGCACTTTAGTAAATTTGTTCTTTGTGTTTTGTTTTGTGTTTTTCTCTCATTAACTTTAATAGCCACTTAGCTCAGACTGAAAGGTGTGATCTTTGCCTGGCCTTTCTTAATAAGTTTACCATGACAACCTCTGTTCACACACTTGAAACCCACTCAGTGAAATAGTGAGCGGATTTCAGATTGGATCTGAACAGGGAACATTAACACATTGGGATATGAACCAAGGTGACTAACACTGCCGTTGATTTTACCAGTTAATAACTTTTTCTTTTCTTGTTTTCAAACAGCTTATTAAAGAACTGAGTTTTTGTTACACTTTATAGGATAAAACTGATTTCCAATTAAACGTATATGAAGTAAGCTTTTGAAAGAGATGTATTGTGAGTGCTTTGTAAGAAAGCATGATATATTTAAAGATAAAAACTAAAATAACTTTTTATTCTTGTTGAAATTGTAGTTCTCAAAACTATCATTTAAATGTGTTGTAAGCAATTCATAAAATGGTGGCAAATCAACCTGTGTTGAACCTGTTCAGTGCTGATTTGTATGTTCTAGATCAGGGGTTCCCAGCCTTTTTCAGTGTAGAACCACCTTGGTGTTTGGATTTTGCCCACAGACCACTTGCCTTGCATTTTTTCACATCAGCCTTTTGAAACTCATGTTTATGTGTGTATGTATAAGTACATGTAGAAAGTGCTTGAATCTTCACTACCAGGTCAGGAAGGAATGTTGTCATTTTGCGCACTGAATCTTGCTGATGGCAAAGTTCCTGTTTCTTTTGTTTAAAAATGTTATTTTTTTTCACATTCTGAATGCTTTGTAGATAAATGGCTATAGTAAATGTAAATGCCAGTGCTGGTCCACGCAACAATTACCATATATAGCAAATTAATCTGTCCATTTCTAACGCAATGAATTATTTACCAACAAAGACAAGGTGGGTGGGAAGCAATATGAAAAATTAAAAAATGATTGGAGAGTGTACAGGATGTTACACACCACTTCTGGTGGGCTGTGATGTGTAAATTAAATGGGATTGGTGGCACACAGTCAATAGGATTTATAGCATTTTGACAGCACCAAGAACAGACTGTACGCATTATTTCCAGAAGTAGTGTTAAGAGAATTTCCTTTTGGCATATAGTCTTGTGAGATATTAAACCTGGCTGAATAAAATATAATATATCTCCCTCACATCGGATGTTCAAATAATTATTACTTCGTATTATTTTATTTTCGAGGTTAAAAACACAAAAAATGAACATGTTTCGACCAAACAAGAAACATCTTCGTTTTTTGTGTTTTTAACCTCGAAAATAAAATAATATGAAGTAATAATTTTTTTAGCTTGCTTCTTTGATGAGTGCAGACATCCGACGTGAGGGAGATATAGTTTATTGTTGTGAAGTCAACGCAGCGGCTTTTGGATTTTATGAAGAAACTTGCTGTGAATTGAGTGCAAGGGGTACAGGACAAACATTCCACTTAAATAAAATATAATAACATGGAGCTGAAATCCATCACTCACGCTACGGTACAGTTCACAAGTCAAGTTACAAATACAGCTGGTTTGTGTTTCACATTAACTTCTGTTACTACATGCAGCTAACCTCTCCAAAAATGCATGGAAATAATAGGAATATTCCTATATCCCTGGCAACACTGCGTAGCACATGTTTTATATTGTTGAAAATGGAAAGTACTAAAACTTTGGTTTTAATGTTTGTATGTTTTTTCCAATTTAGTCATTCCAACCAAGTTAGGAATAGTCAAAGCAGTGTGGAGTGAAAAGGCTGGGAGAGCCAGATTATTTTAAATGTTTTCCCTGAACGTGAACAAGCAGTAGAATGAGCACAGATAAGAAAGATGTGCGTTTACGTGAATGCTAGACCTAGATTTTTTTTTTTTTTAATGACGCTGGCTAAAAAAAAGACAAATGTTATTTAGTTAGTATTTGTTTCACATTAGAAAGCTGTTTCACTTAATGGCAGCTTTGAATGCGATGCCTGGATAAAGCTGTCTGTTGTGTTGCTTAGCAGTAGCACAATGTACGATTGTGTAGAAAGCATTTTTTCCAGGGACTGCATAACCGAATTTTGGGAGTTGTTGCAGACTATCTGGAGTTTAGGGAATCACTATTCTAGACAATAGAGGGGAGAATCTATTGTGCAAAGCATTACTCACACAATAGGAATTAAAGAGCAGCAAAACGGGTGCTTGTAATTGTCTTGTTATATGTATTCATTGATTTGTCTAAACGGTGCTTGTCAATTGGATGGAAAGGCAAGGGTCAATGGTATTGGCTCCAGCTCATTACTCCTGGCCTGATACCTGCAACCCAGTCCTGCCCAGAGAACTGTGCCAGATTGGGTGCTGCTCTTGTGATGTGGACTGAGGTCTAAAGGGACTACGCTGAGACAACAAACTTTCATCTGTTACTGAGATGGATTTGAACTTACATATCCAGAGGTGAAAGGCATTAGATTATTGTGTATTTTAATGATCTAAACACCAGCACCCTTATTATCCCATCAATAAATACAATAAGCTGACAGTGGAACGATGCTGTGAATGAGTAGGTATTAGCATCTGCCATGGTTTCAATCATCAGTAGGTGGTGTTTTAATAGTATAGAATACAATACCATCAGCTGTCCTATAGAATCAGTGTACCATTATATTTGTGTTAAACACGCATGATACTCAAAAGGTCTTTTTTAAAGGGCATCATCGTACTGTAAGATCATCCAAATGAGAGAGATTTGAAAACATTAGGAGTAACATTTGTGATATTCTATTAAAATGTTGTCATTTTCATTTCTTTCAGACTGCTAAAATTAAGACCGAAAAGTTCATAAAATGAGTGAAACTTGGCATGTGTGGTGATAGGAAGCTTACAAATATTTCCATGAGCAAAGAAATAAAATAACTACAAAACAAAAACAACCAAAAAAACACTGAAGACTTAAGTTTTTTTTCTTTTTGATTAAAGTAACACTTTGCATGCAGCACAGTTCCCAAAGGACTCCAACAATAATGACTTTGTTCAGTTTTGAACAAAACTATCAGTTTGCAGTGTGCCTCCCTACATGTGCACTGCAAACGCTACTGTAACTGCTACAAGGGCAGCACCCTGGCTTTTTACAAGTTTGCAGGTGGTCAGCAAATTCTCATTGTAAATCCAGAGAACCACCAAAAAACTGTGCTTCAGAAATGTTTAAAAAAGAAATGCTGAGCTGAAGGAAGAGTTTATCTGTGAACCTTGTACCTAAGGGGAGTTCTGGTTCCTCAACAATAACTAATTAAGGCTTTGTGAACACATTGAAATACCCAGGATATTGAGAGACACAGGGAAATGAGTGAGCCACATATCTCAGACACAAGGATAAACAGGGAAATGAGGGAGCCACATCCCTCAGACACATGGATAAACAGGGAAATGAGCGAGACACATCCCTCAGACACATGGATAAACAGGGAAATGAGCGAGACACATCCCTCAGACACAAGGATAAACAGGGAAATGAGCGAGACACATCCCTCAGACACAAGGATAAACAGGGAAATGAGCGAGACACATCCCTCAGACACAAGGATAAACAGGGAAATGAGCGAGACACATCCCTCAGACACATGGATAAACAGGGAAATGAGCGAGACACATCCCTCAGACACAAGGATAAACAGGGAAATGAGTGAGACACATCCCTCAGACACAAGGATAAACAGGGAAATGAGCGAGACACATCCCTCAGACACATGGATAAACAGGGAAATGAGCGAGACACATCCCTCAGACACATGGATAAACAGGGAAATGAGCGAGACACATCCCTCAGACACAAGGATAAACAGGGAAATGAGCGAGACACATCCCTCAGACACAAGGATAAACAGGGAAATGAGCGAGACACATCCCTCAGACACATGGATAAACAGGGAAATGAGCGAGACACATCCCTCAGACACAAGGATAAACAGGGAAATGAGCGAGACACATCCCTCAGACACAAGGATAAACAGGGAAATGAGCGAGACACATCCCTCAGACACAAGGATAAACAGGGAAATGAGCGAGACACATCCCTCAGACACAAGGATAAACAGGGAAATGAGCGAGACACATCCCTCAGACACATGGATAAACAGGGAAA
Source organism: Acipenser ruthenus (assembly GCF_902713425.1). Classification (NCBI taxonomy): domain Eukaryota; kingdom Metazoa; phylum Chordata; class Actinopteri; order Acipenseriformes; family Acipenseridae; genus Acipenser; species Acipenser ruthenus. The sequence goes on from NC_081219.1 coordinate 4,846,074, forward strand.
TGAGCGAGACACATCCCTCAGACACAAGGATAAACAGGGAAATGAGCGAGACACATCCCTCAGACACATGGATAAACAGGGAAATGAGCGAGCCACATCCCTCAGACACAAGGATAAACAGGGAAATGAGCGAGACACATCCCTCAGACACAAGGATAAACAGGGAAATGAGCGAGACACATCCCTCAGACACAAGGATAAACAGGGAAATGAGCGAGACACATCCTTCAGACGCATGGATAAACAGGGAAACGAGCGAGACACATCCCTCAGACACAAGGATAAACAGGGAAATGAGCGAGCCACATCCCTCAGACACATGGATAAACAGGGAAATGAGCGAGACACATCCCTCAGACACAAGGATAAACAGGGAAATGAGCGAGACACATCCCTCAGACACAAGGATAAACAGGGAAATGAGCGAGACACATCCCTCAGACACATGGATAAACAGGGAAATGAGCGAGACACATCCTTCAGACACAAGGATAATAAACAGGGAAATGAGCGAGACACATCCCTCAGACACATGGATAAACAGGGAAATGAGCGAGACACATCCCTCAGACACATGGATAAACAGGGAAATGAGCGAGACACATCCTTCAGACACAAGGATAATAAACAGGGAAATGAGCGAGCCACATCCCTCAGACACATGGATAAACAGGGAAATGAGCGAGACACATCCTTCAGATAAATGGATAAACAGGGAAATGAGCGAGACACATCCCTCAGACACATGGATAAACAGGGAAATGAGCGAGACACATCCCTCAGACACATGGATAAACAGGGAAATGAGTGAGACACATCCTTCAGACACAAGGATAAACAGGGAAATGAGCGAGACACATCCTTCAGACACAAGGATAATAAACAGGGAAATGAGCGAGACACATCCCTCAGACACAAGGATAAACAGAGAAATGAGCGAGCCACATCCCTCAGATACATGGCTAAACAGGGAAATGAGCGAGACACATCCCTCAGACACATGGATAAACAGGGATATGAGCGAGCCACATCCCTCAGATGCATGGATAAACAGGGAAATGAGTGAGCCACATCCCTCAGATACATGGCTAAACAGGGAAATGAGCGAGACACATCCCTCAGACACAAGGATAATAAACAGGGAAATGAGCGAGACACATCCCTCAGACACATGGATAAACAGGGATATGAGCGAGCCACATCCCTCAGATGCATGGATAAACAGGGATATGAGCGAGCCACATCCCTCAGATGCATGGATAAACAGGGAAATGAGCGAGACACATCCCTCAGACACATGGATAAACAGGGATATGAGCGAGCCACATCCCTCAGATGCATGGATAAACAGGGAAATGAGCGAGACACATCCCTCAGACACAAGGATAAACAGGGAAATGTGCGAGACACATCCCTCAGACACAAGGATAAACAGGGAAATGAGCGAGCCACATCCCTCAGATACATGGCTAAACAGGGAAATGAGCGAGACACATCCCTCAGACACATGGATAAACAGGGATATGAGCGAGCCACATCCCTCAGATGCATGGATAAACAGGGAAATGAGCGAGACACATCCCTCAGACACAAGGATAAACAGGGAAATGTGCGAGACACATCCCTCAGACACAAGGATAAACAGGGAAATGAGCGAGACACATCCCTCAGATACATGGATAAACAGGGAAATGAGCGAGACACATCCCTCAGACACAAGGATAAACAGGGAAATGAGCGAGACACATCCCTCAGACACAAGGATAAACAGGGAAATGAGCGAGACACATCCCTCAGACACATGGATAAACAGGGAAATGAGCGAGACACATCCCTCAGACACAAGGATAAACAGGGAAATGAGCGAGACACATCCCTCAGATGCATGGATAAACAGGGAAATGAGCGAGACACATCCCTCAGACACAAGGATAAACAGGGAAATGAGCGAGACACATCCCTCAGACACATGGATAAACAGGGAAATGAGCGAGACACATCCCTCAGATACAAGGATAATAAACAGGGAAATGAGCGAGCCTCATCCCTCAGATAAATGGATAAACAGGGAAATGAGCGAGACACATCCCTCAGACACAAGGATAAACAGGGAAATGAGCGAGACACATCCCTCAGACACAAGGATAAACAGGGAAATGAGCGAGACACATCCCTCAGACACATGGATAAACAGGGAAATGAGCGAGACACATCCCTCAGACACAAGGATAAACAGGGAAATGAGTGAGACACATCCCTCAGACACAAGGATAAACAGGGAAATGAGCGAGACACATCCCTCAGACACAAGGATAAACAGGGAAATGAGCGAGACACATCCCTCAGATGCATGGATAAACAGGGAAATGAGCGAGACACATCCCTCAGACACAAGGATAAACAGGGAAATGAGCGAGACACATCCCTCAGACACATGGATAATAAACAGGGAAATGAGCGAGACACATCCCTCAGACACAAGGATAAACAGGGAAATGAGCGAGACACATCCCTCAGATACATGGATAAACAGGGAAATGAGCGAGACACATCCCTCAGACACAAGGATAATAAACAGGGAAATGAGCGAGCCTCATCCCTCAGATAAATGGATAAACAGGGAAATGAGCGAGACACATCCCTCAGACACAAGGATAAACAGGGAAATGAGCGAGACACATCCCTCAGACACAAGGATAAACAGGGAAATGAGCGAGACACATCCCTCAGACACATGGATAAACAGGGAAATGAGCGAGACACATCCCTCAGATGCATGGATAAACAGGGAAATGAGCGAGACACATCCCTCAGACACATGGATAAACAGGGAAATGTGATTGATCAAACGACTTGTAGAACTTAAAATCTCTTCCAAAATGAAAAATCCATTTTTAAAGTACATTTGAATGGCAGATTTCCCATGGCTACACTGTGTAATATTCAAAATAATATTGACTTTTGTGTTTTTTAAATATATGCTTTAGATTTTTCAATAATAGTCCCCTATGTGAATGCTTTTCTAATTATCAGCATGATTAATTAACTGATTTACATGTGAGTGATGTTAGCACTGAAGATGTTATGAGCGACTGAAACGTCTGCATTTTGTTTGCTTCTTTTGCACTGAGCACTTTTCTGCACTTTATCCTCTGCATCACTGATCTGTTACTAAATGTAAAATTTTTGGCAAAAAAGTTCAAAAAAGAACTAAGTCCGTGTAGCGCTTATCAATTCAATTTTTAGAACTTTCTTGAAATAGAAAACATGAAAATATGTTTTTTAAAAAATAATTCATTTACAATTTGAAAATTGAAAAATGTAAATGTTGCTGAAAATCACCAGAGCTTTGTTTTTTGTTTTCTCAGAAAAAAATACATTTGATTTAGTGGTTCGAAATTACACCTCTTTCAATTTGTTGTTACTCCTCCTAAAATAATGGAAAGCCAAACAATGGGATAACTTTAAAATGCTTGCCATTTGTGTAATAAAAGGGTTTGCCTTTGCATGTGTGCAGTGTTCTCCCCCAGCATTAACGGTACATCCCAAAGGTGACCCTTTCATTACACAAACGGCAAGCATTTTAAAGTGGAAAATGGACTTGGAAAACGTGACACGGACCGACCTGGCTCTTCATACTTTATTAGTGTGCATGTCCACTGAGACTCTGTTTTATACATTTACCATAATTAGACATGTTTGTTAATATGCTTTACAAACCTCTCTGGGCTTTACAATGCTTGCCTGTGATGGAATAATTAATCACTGATGAAGACATAGCGGTTCAAACACCATTGTCTTGTTTTCTAAAGTTGAAATGATTAAATACATTTCTGGACTTTGTCTAAAAGAGAGTGGTCAACCTTTATTTTGTGTCTATGATGGTATAATCTTAATATATAAGGAAGAAGGTTTGTCTGTCAGTCTGTTCCTTTATGCATTCGGACCCCAGAGGAGTCAGTGCAACCAAACTTTGCATGGCCTCCTCTTTCATCCAGGGGAACGTCGAGGGCTGGGTTTGGAACCAGAATTTTGACCCCCGGGGTACTTTATTTAGTAACCCCATTGCTGGATCACTACAGTAGCCGTGTATCTCAAATTAAATAAACCCACAAAACCAAAAAAAATAAATAAAAAGAACAAAAATTTTAAAAAAATTAAAAATAGCAAAAAAGGCAAAGGGGTCCATGTGCATTGTGCGATACCCAAGATCGGTAACTTATAGGAAACCACAAGGCTACCGTTCCCCAATCTGTCATGCGTGAAATACTGAAATATTGAATTTCCCCAGGCAAGGCTGGGTACTTCATCTAGTTAAAAATAAAATGGGCTTATGAGTTAAAATGTGTGTATTGATGTGATGGGCATAAGAAACAACTGATCACCTTGATCCCATGACTTATGTTCTGAAAGACCCTTATGAAAGGAGAGACGTGGTGAGCCGTGCAATGCGCTTTCCTTCATTGTGAACGATGTTCTCATTGTAGTCCTGGTTATTCATCACAAATGAAATGATTTGTTTTTTAAATTAAATGACCTTCCTCGAATAATAGGATGTTCTCATACCATGTTCGCAAGCACTAGCGTTAATTGTTTACATAGCCACCCTTTTAGTGCCCAAATAAGGACCAGGGCTTTTCCTACAGATTAATGGGAGAAATGGTAACCTGATGGCAAAGCAGATACAGTGCAGCAACAAATGAGTCAGCCTTAATTATATAGACGTATTTATCTGAGCAAGGGAGACTTATTTATATATGAGCAAGACAGACTTATTTATATATGAGCAAGACAGACTTATTTATATTAACAAGAGAGACTTATTTATATGGGCAAGAGAAACTTATTTATATGAGCAAGGGAGACTTATTTATACGAGCAAGAGAGACTTATTTATACGAGCAAGAGAGACTTATTTATACGAGCAAGACAGACATTTATATGAGCAAGAGAGACTTATTTCCAAGTACACGTGATGCATCCTCTAGTTGTAGCCATTACAGCTTTCCTCTTTTTGTGTTTTAAGGTCCTGTTTTTTTTTACAGGGTATTAATGCTTGTGACAGGGTAGCCATCTGCTGTGTGGGTGTGTGCATTCGCTGCTGAGTGACAGGCAGGAGATCAAGATGGAGATTGAAGCTGATACAGGATTTATTTACTAACACACTGAACAGCTCACGTGACACTACCAGCAATGGTAGCACACAGAGTACATACAACACAGTGTATGAATACTCTGGTGAGATCTACAATCTAAATGGTCAATAATAAACATACTCCGGCTAATTGCCCAGCTGTCTGCGATTTCGACTTGCTTACTCACTTCAGTATCCTTGTTTTTTTTTCTCTCACTCAGTCTCTCACTCTCATTCTCACTCTCACTCTCACTCTCACTCACTCACTCACACATCTATACAAACTGTTGAGTCTTAGGGGCTGATGTAAGGATAGTTGCAAAGTGATTTGCGGCTGCAAAACACCCATATTGCTGCCAACAAATGTGTTTAGGTGGTGTAAAGTGGGACTTAAGTGGTCACTAAAAATGTAGCGTGTCACTTCTATTTGAGAGCTTCTGCTAGCCTTTTTGGGGCAATGCATGCATAAAGCTTACTGTACAACAAGATGCTGGTGGAAACAGCTGAGCAAAGCCTCCCTTTCCTTCCCTCTCCCAATTTAAGAATTAAATCAAAACTACATTAAAGGGTATCAAGTAAATCCAATTCCATATAAACTAACACAGGGTGGTATATTTTGATATCATTTTGCAAATAGAAAAAAACATGTTAATGTTACAAATCTGAGAAAGAAACAACTTTGCATCGGAGACCTTGGTATATTACTTAGCTGTTTGATTCTGCAGAGATTTTCTCCATTTCAAAAAGTACGAGTTAACTTAAAAACTAAAGGGAATTTTAAAACATTAATAACATTTAAAACATTTAATAAAATGTTAAATCAACACTTTTTTAAATAAACATTTCAGTTTTGTTTTTATCTACAATGCCAATGAAAGCACTGTGCTGACAGATTTTTCACTGCCCCTTTAAAAGATGCTACCTGCCAGAGCATTGCCCCATTAGTCTCCCTCCCATATTTCTTCATCTACAAGTAGCTGCCAGTCCTGCACTGACACATCTCATCTCGTCTCAGTTTCAGTGTGTATTTACGAGTGTCAGCAATGACCTCCTCAACCTCTTCACCTCTCTAGTACTCTTTCACCTTCCACCCTCCACAATAAACAAGCACAGCAGCCTGGCCTCTCATTGTCAACCTGCAATATCAGTCCTGTGGCTGAAGGCCAGTGTAGTCAGTAACTTTCAACTGGATGACACCAGGTGCACGTTAGCGGCTCCTCCTAATAGCAACGGTCTTGCTACTCGTTTGTCAGGCCCTGGGTGACAGAATTACTGTCCCTTAAATGAAACGATATATCTGGGGGCAGTCATGTCTCTTTCAGGGCCCAGCCCGTGCACAGGTTTTGATCTGCTGGAGACATGAGCTGAAGCTAAAGGGCTCATTGACCTGCTCTGTATTGCTTTGTGACATCCAAGCCACATAAACTCAACATGGGTGAAAAATGGAAGTGACTGAAACGTGTTTAAGGCAATTCAGCAGGGTCTAATTTAATAATCAAAAAACAGCAAATTAGCTTTGTATTATCATGTAGCTGTTTTCCCCGATGGGAGCCTTTCTGTCCCACTTTTTAACATTAATACCCAAAATTAAAAAAAAAAAAACAGGTTCATAGACTTCAAATGACATTTAAATCCTGTTTAGATCATGAAAATAGACCCCAATGTGTGTAAATTATAGTTTTTGTGTCATTTGTTAAACTTACATAAGAACTAAGAGAAGATTGTACCATGTTTAACAAGGTGTGTGGTATAAAGGGAATAACAAATGCCCTTTCTTGGAGGGTAGAGTACTGTAAGTCAGTTTCAGTCACTGAGCTGACTGCAGATGCAGTGTGCTTGTCTTCAAGGTATATAAAGCTACATCAGTGCCTTTACAGAAGCTTCCTGATCCAGGATTAACAAAACCATTGTGTAACATTGTCTAGTACACCTGTCTAATGGAAACACAAAGAGCTGGAACTGAGTATCAACACATATTATATAGCAAATACTGTATAAAACAAGGATTACAATCTCACAATAGATGAGTCAATAGCACTACACAATGCAGTCTGAGTTTATGATAAACTGACTTACTGTTATATTTTGTGAAAATATATGTTCCTATAATAAACAAAATTCAACCTTTAATAAACCCCCTTTATCACATGGACAAACAGTTTCACAAAAAGCAATTCCCAAAGAAACAAATGGAATTGGGTCCTTAATTTAGATTTCAAGTATAAGTTGAGGTTCTTTAGCAAAATAAAGCACTGTGCCTGATGCATTAGTATGGTAAAAATGGTATTTCAGGGGGTCCCCATGTGGCTCACCCGCAAAAAGCACAGGTGCTTGTTGTGCAGTCATACAGTCATGGGGGCCGGTTCACGTCCTGGCTGTGCAAAGTCACTAGCCTTCATTGGCTCTCGCACTGCCACGGCGAGGGAGGCAAAATCGTTAGGGACTATTTCTACTTATCACACTGCAGCACATCTTACTGGCCAGGCGCCTGGTGATCTAAAACTGGCACTTGTAGGGCTGGCCTTTGTCCTCCAGAGGGCAGTAGCTCATTCACGCTGAAGCTCCTCTGTGTAATGGTCATGGGACAGGCCAAGGTCCACTGACCTTCTCCTGAGCTAGGTGGGAACTGCTGTGGTGAAGGAGCGTAACTGGAAATTCTTAGCTGGGGATAAAAAAAAACTCAGGGTAAAAAGAGTGGGCATATAAAATCTCTGCTTAAAAAATGTACAAAGATTATAAAATAACAATGTCTCACGGCACTGGCCATATAGAAAAGGTGAACCTAACACCAATGAACCTGTTTTTCAAAAACAGCTCTGATCCCTTCAAATGTGTGTTTGCACAGATAGGGAAGGCAGCCTCCAGCCCTTTGTAATTAATAACTGCAAAAATATTAAGCCCAGTCTTTGTTAATCTTTCACTTTGTGGTTTCATTTCCATGCTGGCCGAGGCTTTGGACCCAAACACCTGCTCAGACTGAGGACGAAAGGAGCGCTCCCAATCCTGTCAGATATCAAAGGGCTCTTTACACAGAAGCAAGTGAACCAGAGCTGCAGTTTCTTACAGCCCTGGGGACAGAGTGCACGGGAAGGGTAGACACACCTACAGGATGACAACCTTGATACAGGCGCTCTATTAATATTCACCTTCGCATTCAACACAGCAATGCCAGGAAACAAGCTTTCAGAATTCAACCACTTCTATTACTGACAACAACATGTTTCCTGTCATTTTTAACATTTTGTAACTGGACCTATATTTTGAGGTCTGTTCAATTCTATATGGTGGCGAATCTAAATACCAAAAGGGTACAATAACAGCATCTCTAACAATGTCTCTTCAGTGTATTTTTGTCTTAAAAATACAGAATGCCAGATTTGGTTTAATTAACATTTTTAAAAGGTGGCACTACTGTATTTACATACAGTTTAGATCAATTATACAGACCCCAATACAACTAAACTAACTGCATTGTCAAGCTGATTAGTGTGATAAAGACGTTAATATTTTATTACCTATATTACCCCAAAGAGCCGCCTCTATCTTATATTAACTTCTGCTAAGCTGGGTAACACTGTAAAATATTGACTAGAACAAATCTTTACTTTATCAATAAAGATATCTTATGACTACATCAAACTATTCTCCCTATAAATATATTTGTGAAACAGCTATTGATAATAGGTCATTGAAACTCATCATTTTTTTTTATTTAACAATAAGACTCTTTATTTATGAAACCAATATATTATTTAAAAAGTTTAAAAAAAAAAACAACAGGCAACACTGTCCTAGTACCTGATGTAATATGTATATTGAACACATACTAGTGCTATTGTAGCTTATATCTGAGACTGTGTTAAAAAAAAACAAAAAAAAAACATCTTTCTTATCAGACAGTGCTGTTCCAAACGGATTGGTGTGATGAAGGACAGTCTGGCAGGTCTGCTCAGATACACGTTCCTAACGAGAGCTCCCATGTTAACTGCATGTCTCTGTCAGAACCATGATGAGATTACTATTAACACAGGCAATGCAAAGGGAAGCACATGTCAACAGTTGTGTTTACATGGAAGTGACAGTCTTTTCATTTTTTGGTCAATATTGCTCACAAAGTGAACTGATTATTGTTACCGCTGGTTCCCACGCAGTGTCTAAGTAAGACAGCCTCTTGACAAAGTGTTATTGATTAAACCACAGTGCTTATTCAATTCTGGATGTTATATAAATTAAATTGTAACACTTGATAATGGCAGATAGTCTGTATGACTGAACAGCTCCTAATCCAATTCATTATTCCATTTCTTGCTTGTTTAATATTCTATTGTGTGCGCTCTGTATGATTCTCTGTAGTTGTTTCTGTAGATCAGCCTTTGCCAGGTTTATTAACTATTCCATTAGGCTGATCATAGGGAAGGGAGGTGCACCAAAGCCCACAGGGGAAGCCTGTGAAACACTACACTATGCTTCTCCATCCCACTTACACACTTTGCTTTGAGAAGTCTTTTTTTGTGCTGGAATAATTAATATACACATAATAGAATTTACCCCATTTCATAGATTAATGAATTGCTAATTCCGGTGAGTCACCCCTGAAGGTAACAACTTTCCTTACATTATAATAAAGCTAAATCTCAATATATATATATATATATACAGTGCCTTGCGAAAGTATTCGGCCCCCTTGAACTTTGCGACCTTTTGCCACATTTCAGGCTTCAAACATAAAGATATGAAACTGTAATTTTTTGTGAAGAATCAACAACAAGTGGGACACAATCATGAAGTGGAACGAAATTTATTGGATATTTCAAACTTTTTTAACAAATAAAAAACTGAAAAATTGGGCGTGCAAAATTATTCAGCCCCCTTAAGTTAATACTTTGTAGTGCCACCTTTTGCTGCGATTACAGCTGTAAGTCGCTTGGGGTATGTCTCTATCAGTTTTGCACATCGAGAGACTGAAATTTTTGCCCATTCCTCCTTGCAAAACAGCTCGAGCTCAGTGAGGTTGGATGGAGAGCATTTGTGAACAGCAGTTTTCAGTTCTTTCCACAGCTTCTCGATTGGATTCAGGTCTGGACTTTGACTTGGCCATTCTAACACCTGGATATGTTTATTTGTGAACCATTCCATTGTAGATTTTGCTTTATGTTTTGGATCATTGTCTTGTTGGAAGACAAACCTCCGTCCCAGTCTCAGGTCTTTTGCAGACTCCATCAGGTTTTCTTCCAGAATGGTCCTGTATTTGGCTCCATCCATCTTCCCATCAATTTTAACCATCTTCCCTGTCCCTGCTGAAGAAAAGCAGGCCCAAACCATGATACTGCCACCACCATGTTTGACAGTGGGGATGGTGTGTTCAGGGTGATGAGCTGTGTTGCTTTTACGCCAAACATAACGTTTTGCATTGTTGCCAAAAAATTCGATTTTGGTTTCATCTGACCAGAGCACCTTCTTCCACATTTTTGGTGTGTCTCCCAGGTGGCTTGTGGCAAACTGTAAACGACACTTTTTATGGATATCTTTAAGAAATGGCTTTCTTCTTGCCACTCTTCCATAAAGGCCAGATTTGTGCAGTATACGACTGATTGTTGTCCTATGGACAGAGTCTAACACCTCAGCTGTAGATCTCTGCAGTTCACCCAGAGTGATCATGGGCCTCTTGGCTGCATCTCTGATCAATCTTCTCCTTGTATTAGCTGAAAGTTTAGAGGGACGGCCAGGTCTTGGTAGATTTGCAGTGGTCTGATACTCCTTCCATTTCAATATTATCGCTTGCACAGTGCTCCTTGGGATGTTTAAAGCTTGGGAAATCTTTTTGTATCCAAATCCGGCTTTAAACTTCTCCACAACAGTATCTCGGACCTGCCTGGTGTGTTCCTTGTTCTTCATGATGCTCTCTGCGCTATAAACGGACCTCTGAGACTATCACAGTGCAGGTGCATTTATACGGAGACTTGATTACACACAGGTGGATTCTATTTATCATCATTAGTCATTTAGGTCAACATTGGATCATTCAGAGATCCTCACTGAACTTCTGGAGAGAGTTTGCTGCACTGAAAGTAAAGGGGCTGAATAATTTTGCACGCCCAATTTTTCAGTTTTTTATTTGTTAAAAAAGTTTGAAATATCCAATAAATTTCGTTCCACTTCATGATTGTGTCCCACTTGTTGTTGATTCTTCACAAAAAATTACAGTTTCATATCTTTATGTTTGAAGCCTGAAATGTGGCAAAAGGTCGCAAAGTTCAAGGGGGCCGAATACTTTCGCAAGGCACTGTATATATATATATATATATATATATATATATATATATATATTGTTCTTAAATAAAATATGAATAATTTTTCATTAAGCGAGAGTTGCCGTCTTCATTCTTGAGTGGTGGAAACATCATACGAAATATTTTTTTTTCAATTGTTTGTTCCTGGGACGAAGCACCTTGTGTGTGTTGTAATTGATTGAGGCATCTTTGTAGCACCGGTATTTCTATTTTCTACTATATATATATATATATATATATATATATATATTGTAAACGATTGACCCTCGCTCGGGTTCGTTGCCCCTTTAAGAATACAACCCAGCACACAGAAATTGGATTTTCAGCGCTGACGCGCAATTTTTTTAATAACACACAATAAAACGAAACACAAAATAAACACCTAGCTCTTTCTGAGCACTAACTACACACGCAGGAACCTAACTACCACAGGACGGCTAAGCCGTTTCCCTGTTCCAAAACGTATCCACACAGGTTTGCACTATACCTTTTTTTTTTATCTCGGGACTGCCAGGAAGCAGAGCACTCCCTTCTGCCTCCTTCTCCTTAGCAGCCCCGAGCAGACTGCCTGCTCTCCTTTTAAACCCCGCACCTGGGCCTAATTTCCAATAACGCCCAGGTGCGGATGATAATTAATAATAAAACAATTAAACAAACAATAAGACAATAAACTAAACTAATTAACTGAAAAAACAGAACAATCAAACAAAAAGGTGTATTTCTTTCGCAGGGAGGTCTTAACCCCCTCCCTGCTGTCTCTCACAACCCGCTATGTTACAATATATATATATATATATATATATATATATATATATATATACACACACACACACACACATAGTGAAAGATTTTGCTGATTTCTAAGGTTCGTAGCCCCTTTATACCTGGGTATTGATTATTAATTTGAGAATTTTAAGAAAATGTTGAAAATATGACAATGCAGTTGTAAGTGCGGGTCTCTGGCCGGCGTAATAAAGACAGCGGTAAGTTCACCTCAATAATAAGAACTGTGACGACTATTCTTCTCAGGAACTAAATCAGAAAGAAAACAACATCCTGTTGAATTTATGTCAGTGATAACTCTTAATTATCCATTAATAATAATAACCGTAACGCACATCAAATAGCGAACCATGCACCCAGCCAATCAAAGCACAGTGAGGGAGTAAGGTTTCAACCAATAAGGATTCAAAATTCCCTTAAAGAGCGGCATGAAGCGCATCTGCGATAGCGAATGGAGGGTATTTTGAAACCAAAAAATAGAAAGAAGACAAAACCGCAAAGATTTTTAAAATGTCCAGCAGCCCAAGTGAAGCCGACCAAGCCCCTCAAGCAGCCTGGTGGGGGAGAGTGAATACGAAATTTAAAAAGTGACCTAGAAGCAAAATGAAGTTACATAATAAAAAAAAATTCTGTTAGGCTTGCTGAGTGAGCGAGTGACGGGGGAGGGGCGAAAAATGTAGAATCAGGAGTTTTCCTTAAGTTAGGCATGTATAGCTCACCTTCGAACCATGAGCCCCGTCACAGGCTTTATTATAAATGCTTTCCTGTAAAAAAAAATATACAGATGGTATGCATTTGCATCTTAAACAACAATAACTAATTCCGTTATGTTTTTTTTATTGGTCCACATGTGTACCTGTGTACCAGTTATGTGAACCCCTGTCTATAAGGCTTTGTCTGACCTGCCTGGCACTTTCTGCAACCTCCACCACTGGGGCTTCAAGCTCAGCATCTGCTTCCCTCAAATCCTGTAATCTGTTCTCTGTAAGTTCAACATCCATTACAGTATCATATACAAAAGAATGACATCATAACAAGTTTACTCATAAGGACATGTCAGAAATCTGAATTTCCTGGTAACCTGGGGTCCAACCGGACATATGCATACGGGCATGCCTGACATCAATGGAAAGCACAAAGCCTGCGCTTTTAAATGACGTTAAAACCAGAACGCTATCAGTTGAAGGGACCGAGTAATAGGCAACAAACAAAACTCAGGAGCTGACTCATGTCACATGACTCAAGCTTTAGCTTCGGTTTGCTGTAGTTTCGCAGCAATACATCATTGGAATGCTCTAAATATGTACTTTCAAACATGCCTTGAACCAGGAAGCTAGCTATTACTGTGCCTGAGATATTCACACGAGAAGGTCAGGCCTGCCGATACACTATGCCCATACGGACCCCAAACCTAAAACAATCTGGGAAATTCAACCAGGCTACCGGGACTCGAAATATCCTTTGCATAGTGTAACAGGATGGGTGCCTGACAACTACCTAAAAGGAAACAAAAACCAAGTCACTAGATGCACATAATAACTTATACTAAAGCACAGTGAGGTTAATTTCCAATTATAGCATAAATCCCCCCAAATTTTAAATCTGTAGTTTTATACCTAACATTTTATTAATAGTGTATATGTTACGGTAAAAGTTTCCATATTGGAAAATCTCAAGATTTACTGGTAAATGTCGACATTTACCAAGCAAAGCAATAAATGTCCAAAATAAACATGATAGCGCTTTATTTCAGACATTTCCTGGTAAATCTCAAGAATAACCAAGTGCCTTTACCAATAAGCTTTCGGTAAATGTCCAAAAAGCAAAATATTTCTTCATAATTCCAGACATTTACCACCTTACGTAACTTAAGACTTACCAGATGTGAGCTTTTACCGAAACATATAGATGGAGTGCTAGCATGTTAATTTAGATGCTAGATTTCATAACACTGCATATGAGTATTGTACGGGTTTACCATGTTCTATGTACTGGCATACTAATACTTTAACAAAAATGGAAAATTGTATTAATAGAAATGTTATCGTAAATTTGGCAGTCGGGAGTCAAACAGCTTGATTAACATGTGGTGTACATAAAAGGAAGGAAGGAACTGTGGGTACTGAGGTGTTCAGAGCAATGATAAACGAACAGGCTGCCATCTGCCCATCATTCAGACCATTCACGCCATTTAGACCATTAAAAAATATGCAGGAACATTTATAAAATAAACTAATTAAAACACAAAAGCCTAGCTTTTGAAAAATGTAAAAACACAAATTAACAATCAATTTATATTGCTCTCACATATCTATATTAACAATGCATTTCTATTGCTCCCTTGTATCTATATTAACAATCAATTTCTATTGCTCCCTTGTATCTATATTAACAATGCATTTCTATTGCTCCCACATATCTATATTAACAATGCATTTCTATTGCTCCCTTGTATCTATATTAACAATGCATTTCTATTGCTCCCTTGTATCTATATTAACAATGCATTTCTATTGCTCCCTTGTATCTATATTAACAATGCATTTCTATTGCTCCCGCATATCTATATTAACAATGCATTTCTATTGCTCCCGCATATCTATATTAACAATGCATTTCTATTGCTCCCTTGTATCTATATTAACAATGCGTTTCTATTGCTCCCTTGTATCTATATTAACAATGCATTTCTATTGCTCCCGCATATCTATATTAACAATGCATTTCTATTGCTCCCTTGTATCTATATTAACAATGCATTTCTATTGCTCCCGCATATCTATATTAACAATGCATTTCTATTGCTCCCTTGTATCTATATTAACAATGCATTTCTATTGCTCCCGCATATCTATATTAACAATGCATTTGTATTGCTCCCACATATCTATATTAACAATGCATTTCTATTGCTCCCACATATCTATATTAACAATGCATTTCTATTGCTCCCACATATCTATATTAACAATGCATTTCTATTGCTCCCACATATCTATATTAACAATGCATTTCTATTGCTCCCACATATCTATATTAACAATGCATTTCTATTGCTCACGCTTATCTATATTAACAATGCATTTCTATTGCTCTCGCGTATCTATATTAACAATGCATTTCTATTGCTCCCTTGTATCTATATTAACAATGCATTTCTATTGCTCCCACATATCTATATTAACAATGCATTTCTATTGCTCCCGCATATCTATATTAACAATGCATTTCTATTGCTCCCTTGTATCTATATTAACAATGCATTTCTATTGCTCCCTTGTATCTATATTAACAATGCATTTCTATTGCTCCCTTGTATCTATATTAACAATGCATTTCTATTGCTCCCTTGTATCTATATTAACAATGCATTTCTATTGCTCCCGCATATCTATATTAACAATGCATTTCTATTGCTCCCTTGTATCTATATTAACAATGCATTTCTATTGCTCCCTTGTATCTATATTAACAATGCATTTCTATTGCTCCCTTGTATCTATATTAACAATGCATTTCTATTGCTCCCTTGTATCTATATTAACAATGCATTTCTATTGCTCCCTTGTATCTATATTAACAAAGCATTTCTATTGCTCTCGCGTATCTATATTAACAATGCATTTCTATTGCTCCCTTGTATCTATATTAACAATGCATTTCTATTGCTCCCTTGTATCTATATTAACAATGCATTTCTATTGCTCCCGCGTATCTATATTAACAATGCATTTCTATTGCTCCCTTGTATCTATATTAACAATGCATTTCTATTGCTCCCGCATATCTATATTAACAATGCATTTGTATTGCTCCCACATATCTATATTAACAATGCATTTCTATTGCTCCCGCATATCTATATTAACAATGCATTTCTATTGCTCCCGCATATCTATATTAACAATGCATTTCTATTGCTCCCGCGTATCTATATTAACAATGCATTTCTATTTCCCTTGTATCTATATTAACAATGCATTTCTATTGCTCCCTTGTATCTATATTAACAATGCATTTCTATTGCTCCCTTGTATCTATATTAACAATGCATTTCTATTGCTCTCGCGTATCTATATTAACAATGCATTTGTATTGCTCCCGCATATCTATATTAACAATGCATTTCTATTGCTCCTGCATATCTATATTAACAATGCATTTCTATTGCTCCCTTGTATCTATATTAACAATGCATTTCTATTGCTCTCGCGTATCTATATTAACAATGCATTTCTATTGCTCCCTTGTATCTATATTAACAATGCATTTCTATTGCTCCCTTGTATCTATATTAACAATGCATTTCTATTGCTCCCGCGTATCTATATTAACAATGCATTTCTATTGCTCCCGCGTATCTATATTAACAATGCATTTCTATTGCTCCCTTGTATCTATATTAACAATGCATTTCTATTGCTCCTGCATATCTATATTAACAATGCATTTCTATTGCTCCCTTGTATCTATATTAACAATGCATTTCTATTGCTCCTGCATATCTATATTAACAATGCATTTCTATTGCTCTCGCGTATCTATATTAACAATGCATTTCTATTGCTCCCACATATCTATATTAACAATGCATTTCTATTGCTCCCGCATATCTATATTAACAATGCATTTCTATTGCTCCTGCATATCTATATTAACAATGCATTTCTATTGCTCCCTTGTATCTATATTAACAATGCATTTCTATTGCTCCCTTGTATCTATATTAACAATGCATTTCTATTGCTCCCGCGTATCTATATTAACAATGCATTTCTATTGCTCCCACATATCTATATTAACAATGCATTTCTATTGCTCCCTTGTATCTATATTAACAATGCATTTCTATTGCTCCCTTGTATCTATATTAACAATGCATTTCTATTGCTCCCTTGTATCTATATTAACAATGCATTTCTATTGCTCCCTTGTATCTATATTAACAATCAATTTCTATTGCTCCCGCGTATCTATATTAACAATGCATTTCTATTGCTCCCTTGTATCTATATTAACAATGCATTTCTATTGCTCCCGCGTATCTATATTAACAATGCATTTCTATTGCTCCCTTGTACCTATATTAACAAAGCATTTATATTGTTCACGCTTATCTATATTGACAATGCATTTCTATTGCTCCCTTGTATCTATATTAATAATGCATTTCTATTGCTCCCGCATATCTATATTAACAATGCATTTGTATTGCTCCCACATATCTATATTAACAATGCATTTCTATTGCTCCCGTGTATCTATATTAACAATGCATTTCTATTGCTCCTGCATATCTATATTAACAATGCATTTCTATTGCTCCCTTGTATCTATATTAACAATGCATTTCTATTGCTCCTGCATATCTATATTAACAATGCATTTCTATTGCTCCCTTGTATCTATATTAACAATGCATTTCTATTGCTCCCTTGTATCTATATTAACAATGCATTTCTATTGCTCCCGCGTATCTGTATTAACAATGCATTTGTATTGCTCCCACATATCTATATTAACAATGCATTTCTATTGCTCCCGCGTATCTATATTAACAATGCATTTCTATTGCTCCCTTGTATCTATATTAACAATGCATTTCTATTGCTCCCTTGTATCTATATTAACAATGCATTTCTATTGCTCCCTTGTATCTATATTAACAATGCATTTCTATTGCTCCCGCATATCTATATTAACAATGCATTTCTATTGCTCCCGCGTATCTGTATTAACAATGCATTTCTATTGCTCCCGCGTATCTGTATTAACAATGCATTTGTATTGCTCCCACATATCTATATTAACAATGCATTTCTATTGCTCCCGCGTATCTATATTAACAATGCATTTCTATTGCTCCCGCGTATCTATATGTTTACAAGTTGATGACAATCGTTATTTCCTTCATCTAGCAAACAATGATCCTTTTGTTCGGTTTATCTGATTTTCCACGAGAAAGCCAGCTACCATAATAACCTAGAACACTGGGATTTCTCCAGCACAGTGCATATTTTGCACGAAGAATGGCTCAAGTCAATGTCAGCTTCCTGCAACCCCAGTTCAGACTCAAGTGCTTTATTTTAAGAAACTGGAACCGCTGCCAAGCTGCACTTCAGTTCTAAACTTAAACTCTACGGGGTCAATTGCAGTGTACCAGTGATCTGGTCCATATCAAGCAGACTATAACGTGGACTAGAAAATCCTGATTGCAGTGTACCAGTGATCTGGTCCATATCAAGCAGACTATAATGTGGACTAGAAAATCCTGATTGCAGTGTACCAAACAGATTGAACCTTGAAGAAATATTGAATAAATAATCTTATGGTGCATACATCCTGTATAAACACTACAGCTGACCTCTGCCTTTGATAATGGGTTTGGAAACAGTCTAAACGTTCAACACTTGGAAAACGTTTAAACTTTTAATTACTAAAATCCCCACTAAAGAAAAGCAGCAATCAGTAAGTAATACGATATAGTAAAATATTCAGGTCTTATTCCTGCGGTATTCAGTTTGAATTCATTATGAATTTGCGGCCATTATTTTAAAGTGTTACCAAGTAGCCTGTATAGTGTAGTAACACAGCAATGCCACATATGGTAGTGTAGTTACAATGCAACAATGTTTAATTATTAAATGAAAAATGTTTGTAATCGATTACACTGTATTTGAGTGTTTACTACATGTATTTTACAATTTATTTTATTTTTTATTTTATTTCTTAGCTGATGCCCTTATCCAGGGCGACTTACAATTGTTACAGGATATCACATTATTTTTACATACAATTACCCATTTATACAGTTGGGTTTTTACTGGAGCAATCTAGGTAAAGTACCTTGCTCAAGGGTACAGCAGCAGTGTCCCCACCGGGATTTGAACCCACGACCCTCCGGTCAAGAGTCCAGAGCCCTAACCACTACTCCACACTGCTGCCCACATACTGTATGTATCAACACACACACACACACACACAATTAAAGTGTAATAACAGTGTAGTTACTTCATGTAAAGTGTTATGCAGATGGTATTGTGCCCTTTTAAAAACCACTGCCGTTTCATTCAAATAGACCTATACCATTTTATGCAGAGCCACACCCACAGTAGCAGGTGTTTTATAACATAGATTTATGTAGGTTGAGATAACGACACTCACCTAACTCCTAATGACCAGCCAGATTCCAACCCAGGTCTCCAGGGGAAAGGAACGAGAAGCTAGTGAACTAGTCAGTACCCTTAGTTTAACAAAACCTCGAATGTTTTGAGTTCAAAATGATATTAGCATGTGTTTATCAACGTGGAAAATGCACCCGAAACAAGACACCAAACCAGAGTGATTTAATAATAAATTCAAAACATTATTCAGGTACTTTGAAGTACTGTATGAAGTAACTGTATAATCATACAAAAAGGTATATGCACTAATTAATGGTTGTAGATTTGTATGTGAGATAACTGCATGAGCTTTTATGCAGGACTAATTTAGAGAAGAGCTAGAAAGCTAAAATGAATTAGAAATCTAACTGCATGGCTTTACAAAGATTTTAAGCTATGAGAGAGGCATGGGCTTATTTATGAAACCAACAAAAAGACTTAGAGAGAAAGTAAAAATCGATTTGAAATCTAATCTTAAATTTGAGTCTTAAATTGTGCTTGTTTTTTTGTTTTTTTTTATTAAATTCAGAACAATGTTCTAATAAGGATTTGGAGTAAAAAAAAAAAAAAAAAAAAGGTAATGTTTCCCTTGTGTGCAGTAGACAGCATATAATGCAGGAGAATACATTGGAGGTATGAAAACAGACAATTAGGTAAAGGGGTTAAACTCATTTTAGCTAGCTGGGGAGATCAAGCGGTGGCTTGTTCACAATAACTGCACGGGACCCTCACAAAGAACTCAGAAATACTGTTCTGACCTTTTTCACACTGGCCACTGTTAATATGAACAGATATGACACTATTGATTTTCTTGCAAAGGCTGAAGATAGAATTTTCCTTGTGCAATAATTCCTGCCTGTGACATCTTTCAATTACATCTTTCACTTGACACCGCGGTTCACACCGCTAGTTATATTGCACCTGGCCCCTGACAGTGTTGAATCATTACCCAAAAGGAGATGGACTCGATTATTGTGTCATCTCATCTGTGTAGGCTCGCTCTTGGGAGTCTGTAAGGTACGTGAAAGGTAGTTGTGCTGACCGTTAACCCCAATACACTGCACTGTAAAAAATACATGCTTTTCAATGTTAAAAGAGGATGACAGCTCTATCAAAAGCACTAGAGGTCAAATAACCAAGTGATAGCTTTTGACTACCAACAATCCCAAAAAGAGAAATCTTAACTCACATTTACACTTCCTATAAGGGTTTGATTAAACATGCATTTTTACAACAAACATGAAAGACTGGGCTCATTAAGGTAATTGTGCAGAAGAATCTGGACATTTCAAATAATAACACAGTGCTTTCAATGCACTGATCATTGTCAAGCATTACCTGGCTTATTACTTGCTTGTTGATTGTACCAATTAAATTATCTTCAGAAAATGGATACAAAGCAACTAGGATGTTGTTAAAGACAGCTTGAAATATGCATTTTGTAATCATATGATGGATTTTAAATACAGGACTGTTGTTTTTTCAGCACACAGACAGACTGTATCAAACTCCATAATTCTGTTTAAAATTACCTTTATTCACCAAAAAACCCTGTTGATCTTCCAAACACAGTCCTATGGTCACTTAGGTGGAAAAATATAATAATACCTAATATTCTGACAAGAAAGGAAATGCTAGTTTAACTTGGTGGCCGAATTGTCAAACCAGATAAATATAATAGCTAATGATGAAACATGCAGATTACATGTATTTAAACAGTGACAAATCTCTGTTTAAATATATAATTAGTAGCATTTTTTATTTACTTTTAAATATTTACTCACAAGACTAGATTTAAATGACTGTGATGTTTAGATACGCCACCGTTCAGATCAGTTGAATAGATCCAGTTCTATTTAATTAGGGTTTACTTAGAAAATGACACAAGTAAATGCTGTAATGGTTTCACAGAATTGGGATTTCATCCTAAAGTTTCCAAGAGTTCCAAGAGGCAGAAGAATGTTTAAAAATCTATTGCCAGCATTCCGAGCATTAACGGGAGGCTCTCCAGATTCTTAATTAAAAGAGCACCCTTCCCCAGGCAGTTTTTATTGTGTCACACCCGTTTAGGGCTGGACCCCATCAAATTAAGCAGCTTTAAAAAGATGGACTGTATTATAAGCAGGGGTTTAAAATAAGTGAATTGAAGATATAAAGAGTTTTAGTGTACATAATAACATCATCAACAGAGTGGATAAACAGTTTCAATCTCAGTTTCAATAGTGTCGACAATATTAAAGAACGGAGCAGTGCAGATTACTTACCTTACCTTTTTAAGTTACAAATTGAAATTATGCAAACTAGACCTTAGATTAAATACCTTGTATGTTTTTTTTCAAATTTTCTAACCTTAACAGGTGTATTGTACTCATTTTGAAAAACACATTTCACTTTGGAGTGTAATTAGCCATGCTGGTCCACATACAATGTTTTTATGGGAGAAGCCCTTTGAATAAGATCAACTAAAAAATGTACTGCATAAAATATATAGATTTTACAGTAAAAAAGCTCTGAGAATAATTTGCCCATTATTATTTGCGCTTCCCCAAACTTCCCATTAGATAACTGGGGTTTCCTTGTAATTCAGGGTTTGCATAAGGAGTTGTAACTGGGGTTTCCTTGTAATTCAGGGTTTGCATAAGGAGTTGTAACTGGAGTTTCCTTATAATTCAGGGGTGTGTATAAGGAGTTGTAACTGTTTCCTTTCAACAGTTAGTACCAAACTTCAAGAATCTGGCCTATTTTCCTATGAAAACCTAAAATGTCCCAAGTCTGTCAGTTTGTATCTACACCTTCAAGTTAAATGATAGTAATGATAGTGGTTTTTAATTGCCTTTGTGCTATACTGGAATCAAATCATTCCTGGAGCAAAGGAAAATACTGAGGGCATCATAAATATATCATTACAGGAGTGACAAGGTATTAAAGGCATGCAGCAATTTCCAGTGTGGTCATTTTAAGATGGACATCAAATGATATACACAAAATGAACAGCAGTAAGGCAAATAAACTGTTCCCTTAACTATTTCTCTTAAAAATATCTAGAAATAGATTAACCGGCCTTAAGACATTGACCCCCATCCAGCGTATGTATAATGGCAAATGGAGAGGAGGTGAGTGCAGAGCATCCTTTAATAGGGATGTAATGCATGATTCTCTACTGTTTTCCTGCTTAGATTATTATTCTCCACTATTTCAGCAAATATAACTTCTGTAAAGACTCCCCAAGGCTTATTTACTGAAGTAAGGTGGGGAGGCGCTGTGCCCTGATGCGTGTAGATGAAGCATCATACACTGAAACCTGTGCAACACTAATATGCTTCCACATCTCACTTCAGAATATCTGTCTTAAAGCAGGAATAGTTATTAAGCATGGTCAATATTAATCTAATCAGAAACAGCATTAGAGAATCACAACATGAGATATAGGATAGGATATATATATATATATATATATATATATATATATATATATATATATATATATAGGTAAGAAATGTAATATTATGAAAATGTAGATGATATAAAGTCAATTTAAGCCACTGAGATACATCACACATTTAAAAAAAGAATCTGATAGCTTCCTTACCTTTAGTTCTTTGAAGAATATACAACTTCTAGCCCACTCAACAATAGAAAACAGAGTCTGGTCTGCCATCCTGCACATGAGGCCAAAGGTGTTCAGTTTCTCATGCTTGTTTCTGCTGGCCTGCTCCTGTTGCAGGTAAGCTAGGATCTTATTCTGCACCTGAAGCTCATCTGGGTCGCAGCGGAGAAACTCCAAGATGAGGGTGGGGATACTGGGCGGGGAGCTGGTCTGGTAGGCATCAGGATAGTGGTAGCCTGCCAGGGATTCTGGAGAGCTTGTGTAGTGTTCAGGGTATTCAGACTTTATGGCTCGGCTGGGAAATGAGGCGTACTGGTAGCCAGGAAGCACACTGTGGTTCTGCATTACCATGCCAAATGACGGTGGTCCATAGGGGCTGCGCTCATAGTCTGTGGGGGTCATTGAGGCTGGAGTGGTGGGAGGCATGCTTTTGGAAACAGTGTGAATCCCATGGATGTTGCCTGGCAGGGGGTAGTCCGTCTGGACTGGGGAGACCATCGGAGGGGTGGTCTCTATCTTAAAGCCGTTGGCTCGTATCAAGGCTTTCTTCTGCTGCTTGAGAGCTCTGTCCCGCTTGTACATGGGTCCGAATTTGTTTCTTCCCCCTCGCATTCGATCAGCGCGGACAGCTGGTCAAGGCAAAGCAAAAGATTTTTAAAGACTCAAGGCTGATATTCTGTGTAATATCCCATTATGTGAATTAGATTGGGTTTATTAAAGTCTTCCCTTTAGAATATCCTGGTACATGTGTTCTGTGTGATTCTCATGGCTGATATTCTGTGTAATATCCCATTATGTGAATTAGATTGGGTTTTAAAGTCTTCCCTTTTGAAAATCCTGGTACATGTGTTCTGTGTGATTCTCAAGGCTGACATTCTGTGTAATATCCCATTATGTGCAGGGCTCGATTAAGTATGATGGGGCCTGGGGCTGAAACAGTTTTGGGGGCCCCTCTTTGCATAGTCTATTCCATCCCTTTACTGTTTTACCACCACCCATGCCCAATGTCAAACACTCTACTGTTCCTTTACCCTGGTTATTTCAGTTCTGGTTTTTAAATGTCATATACCAATTGTAAAGCTGAATCAAAGTTAAAATGAACAAAAGGTCAAGTCACATGATCAGGCAGTCACTGCTCCAGCTGAGTAGGGCTTGGTAAAACAGCCCTGGTGTTCTGATCCATACAATCACACGCTACTGATTTATGTTGTATAGTGTATTCTAAATGGTATATATTTTTGGGGGCTGCAGTCCCTAAAGCCCCCGTGTTAATCCTGCTCTGATTATATGAAATTAGATTCTGTGCAATTCTCATGGCTGATACTTTGTGTAATATCTAATTATGTGAATTAGATTGGGTTTATTAAAGTCTTCCCTTTAGAATATCCTAGTACATGTGTTCTGTGTGATTCTCAAAGCTGATATTGTGTCTAATATCTAATTATGTGAATTAGATTGGGTTTATTAAAGTCTTCCCTTTAGTATATCCTAGTACATGTGTGCTGTATGATTCTTCATTGCTGCTTCTGTGTTGCACAGGCTTCAGTGCACAATGCTTCACCTATAGGCTTCATTGCACAGTGGAAAGTGGAATATTATTCACCAGCTCAATTCTAACTTGATTCACCTTTCAAGAAGCAATGTTTTCTGGAATTGTTAGTGTAGCATGGCAAATAATTATAAAGCAGTTACAAAACTAGAGAATTATACAGAAGACATAATATATTACAGGCAAGAATATATTAGGTAAAGGTTCAAAATAGAATGATTCCCTTTAATTAACAAAATCTACCCCTAGGAAAACATTCAGGATACGATCCTCATTGACTGCGGCTTTTCATACAGCTCGCTTCCTTTAAAGCGCATAGAAGTAAGTCAAATCAAATTTCAGACAGATTTTACTGTATCCAGGATACAACAATTCAAAAAATACAGAAATATATCCAAAACATCATTTTGGGCACTGAGATATATTTATTCCAAATCATCACAAGGATGATTTTAGCCAAGAAGAAGAAGAAGAAGAAAAAGAAGAAGAAGAAGAAGAAGAAGAAGAAGAAGAAGAAGAAGAAGAAGAAGAAGAAGAAGAAGAAGAAGAAGAAGAAGATTGTATAGAATGTCTTTCTTGCAAACACCAATGGTGTGTGACAATATAGGGGTCTGAGTGATAAAATAAGTAAAAAGTGCCCCAAGAATCTGGTCCAAAGCTTTGTTTATATGAAATGGGAATGAAACAAAAACGCAATGCAACCACCAAAAAAGTGTTCATAGAATATGTTTTGTATTTATTGTACATGCTATTTATTGTATGTACCCAATTGTTTCATTTTCTCCTGACTGCAGAAACAGCCAATTGTTTTTTTTACGAGGTAGCCTTGACCCAGCAATTTCAGAACCCATTTTAAAGCCAATCTTTCCCTCCCCACTCCTCATGAAACACAACTATACAGTCAGCCCTCCACACCTCCCCATGAAACACATCTATACATTCATCCCTTTCCCTCCCACCTCCCCATGAAACACATCCATACATCCAGCCCTCCACACCTCCCCATGAAACACATCTATACATCCAGCCCTCCACACCTCCCCATGAAACACATCTATACATTCAGCCCTCCACACCTCCCCATGAAACACATCTATACATTCAGCCCTTTCCCTCCACTCCCCATGAAACACAACTATACATTCATCTCTCCCCCCACTCCCCATGAAACACATCTATACATTCATCTCTCCCCCCACTCCCCATGAAACACATCTATACATTCAGCCCTCCACACCTCCCCATGAAACACATCTATACATTCATCTCTCCCCCCACTCCCCATGAAACACAGCTATACATTCAGCCCTTTCCCTCCACTCCCCATGAAATACAACTATACATTCATCTCTCCCCCCACTCCCCATGAAACACATCTATACATTCATCTCTCCCCCCACTCCCCATGAAACACATCTATACATTCAGCCCTCCACACCTCCCCATGAAACACATCTATACATTCATCTCTCCCCCCACTCCCCATGAAACACAGCTATACATTCAGCCCTTTCCCTCCACTCCCCATGAAACACATCTATACATCCAGCCCTTTCCCTCCACTCCCCATGAAACACATCTATACATTCAGCCCTCCACACCTCCCCATGAAACACATCTATACATTCAGCCCTACACACCTCCCCATAAAACACATCTATACATCCAGCCCTCCACACCTCCCCATGAAACACATCTATACATCCAGCCCTCCACACCTCCCCATGAAACACAGCTATACATTCAGCCCTTTCCCTCCACTCCCCATGAAATACAACTATACATTCATCTCTCCCCCACTCCCCATGAAACACATCTATACATTCATCTCTCCCCCCACTCCCCATGAAACACATCTATACATTCAGCCCTTTCCGTCCACTCCCCATGAAACACATCTATACATTCAGCCCTCCACACCTCCCCATGAAACACATCTATACATCCAGCCCTCCACACCTCCCCATGAAACACATCTATACATCCAGCCCTCCACACCTCCCCATGAAACACATCTATACATTTAGCCCTCCACACCTCCCCATGAAACACATCTATACATCCAGCCCTCCACACCTCCCCATGAAACACATCTATACATTCATCCCTCCCCTCCACTCCCCATGAAACACATCTATACATTCAGCCCTCCACACCTCCCCATAAAACACATCTATACATCCAGCCCTCCACACCTCCCCATGAAACACATCTATACATTCATCCCTCCCCTCCACTCCCCATGAAACACATCTATACATCCAGCCCTCCACACCTCCCCATGAAACACATCTATACATTCATCCCTCCCCTCCACTCCCCATGAAACACATCTATACATTCATCCATCTCCCCACCCTGATAAAACACATCTATACATCCAGCCCTCCACACCTCCCCATGAAACACATCTATACATTCATCCCTCCCCTCCACTCCCCATGAAACACATCTATACATCCAGCCCTCCACACCTCCCCATGAAACACAGCTATACATTCAGCCCTTTCCCTCCACTCCCCATGAAATACAACTATACATTCATCTCTCCCCCACTCCCCATGAAACACATCTATACATTCATCTCTCCCCCACTCCCCATGAAACACATCTATACATTCAGCCCTTTCCGTCCACTCCCCATGAAACACATCTATACATTCAGCCCTCCACACCTCCCCATGAAACACATCTATACATTCAGCCCTCCACACCTCCCCATGAAACACATCTATACATTCAGCCCTCCACACCTCCCCATGAAACACATCTATACATCCAGCCCTCCACACCTCCCCATGAAACACATCTATACATCCAGCCCTCCACACCTCCCCATGAAACACATCTATACATCCAGCCCTCCACACCTCCCCATGAAACACATCTATACATTCAGCCCTCCACACCTCCCCATGAAACACATCTATACATCCAGCCCTCCACACCTCCCCATGAAACACATCTATACGTTCATCCCTCCCCCACTCCCCATGAAACACATCTATACATTCGGCTCTTTTCTCTCTGAAGTCATCTAAGTCTTCTTATATTTTCTTAAAATCTCATTACAAATGTGGTAATGTAGTCATAGCAACTAAAGGCTCTAAAAAAGTTGATTTATATTACAGCATTTTTCCTAACCTTTATCCTTTTAAAGAAACATATGTCTGCTTCCCCTAACCATTCAAGAATGTGTCATGTTTACAGTGGAAACAGGTGCTTCTCTGTATCTCTGTATCTCTCTTTAAGGGAATATTGCTTTTCTTTCTTTTGCCCATTCCCAAAATATTCTGCAATTAACTGAATTGGAATCAAATTACAAGGATGTGAACCACTTTTGAGCCAACAGTAGGCTCTTAAGGATCTGAAATACAGAGATAAATTACATCTACTATGTATATCTAGTTACCTTTAATATCTACATTCTGTTGACCAATTACACAAGGACAAGACATTCCATGTTACACAAACTCAGAATTAACCAATGAGCAGTACGATCGTGGCTGATAAAAGAACATCAGCCTTGTTTACGTATGTAAATGCATGCTACATGCAGCACATGCACAGTACACATACCTGGTACTGACTCATTAATAGAGTTAAAGAAGATCTATTTCTAATTGTGTCTGTTTTAGCCTCATTCATATTTGCAAATATTAAATAAAATAATTTTCAGAAACAAAAAACGATCCTTTCCATTTATAATTCGGCAACCTTAAACATCCTATCTGAATTATCCAAAGGTGCTTTAAATGCAATAAGGCCCAACAGGACTTCCGTATACGTCAAATACGTCGGGCATTGTGATGCACGAGACCAAGTCGAGTGCCTCCAACCCCTGAGAAGTCTGTATATTCAACGCATACGGATGCCCTGAAGGGCCTTATTGCATTTATAATCCAGGTCAAACAGTGGATTTGAAGAAAAAAAAGCATAAATCATGTTTAGGGCAAAAAATTATTCGTTTTTTTATTAATCCTTCCGCCAATAAAGTAGTCCCATTTATAACTTTGAACTACACACTAAGTTAAGCTGAGTACATTTCTTTTATTGGAACATGCAAAAGAAAATACATCTGCATTTTTGATATTGTGGACATTGTCATTGAAAAGATACACCAGGGGGCCGAGTTGAGACGGCACCGAGTTATTTTTTTCCCCTGTCACTGACAGTGCAGACACACTGTTTGAGCAGAACAGACGGGAGGAATTTAAATAAATAAAACAATGTCTCAGATTACAGTAATTTATCAAGGTATGTGTCTGCGAGGGGTGGATAATGTGCAGAAGTGTCTTTCTGTGTTTTTCTGTAGCGGTTATAAACCGCTAAAAATACATTATTTTAAGTGACAAAGTCAGGGTGACTGAGTATAAAGACAGCTATCTTTGCTATCTTCCAGTTCATTTAATTGTTCTTCATCCAAATTGGCATGTCTACTACTACTTTGTGATTTTCTGCAGGTAATTGGTCACTCAGTTTCATAGTTACAGCTGTACATCTTTAACTGTAAAAGCACGATGGCTACCGTCCGATAATTTAAATTCTTTGGGGCAGCGCAGTGATTTAGAATATGTGACAAGGCTCCAACTGTCCCTATCCATCCAATATACAGACAGCTGGATCCTTGCTCAACCAATCACACTGCTTGTTTCACGTTCCATTGCCAGCCCTGGAAGTGCTGTTATCATTTAGCCTTGATGAATGTGCTCATAAAGGACAAAACAGCAAGAAGTTGAAGCAGAAATGTATTTCTGAACCTGCTGTATTGTGATACTTTGGTAAACCAGTGGTTTAAATTACCAGTCATTGAAAAAATATGATCTCTCTAGGCAATAGCTATCTCTCTTACTAACCATTTGCTAAGCATAACGTAATTACACCTTATTTTGTGGTGTTAATATAGTAATTATTGATTATCTGACTAAAACTATACCACTAAACGTTTACATAATATAGTACCTGTATCTTGGTTGGATATGTAATTATGTTAATGTGTGGAGCTTAATTAAATCTCGCTTACACAACAAAGTGTAGACACTTTTAAATAATTGTATTGTGCTAATATCATACGCACACACCCACCCACCCACATATATAAATATATATATTAAACTTTTCACATAGATTGTCAAACGGTTATCACAGAACATAAAAAATAAAAGCACATAAGTAATATCATTAATAATAATAATAATAATAATAATAATAATAATAATAATAATAATAATAGCAGCATTCCTACCTTCTAATCTCATTCCAACTGTCAGACACTTCTGGAACCGGCAGAAGGGGCATCTTTTTCTTTGTGTTTTATCAATTTTACAGTCCTGGTTTTCTGTACAAGTGTACCGTTTATTATTCTGTACTGTTCTCTTGAAAAAACCCTAACAAACGAAAAAAGTCAAGTTATAAACAAATATCAAATGTGTTTGTCATAAAAGGTTTACATTATTTAATCATTACGGCACAGTAATAACTACAGCCTTAACACATGCATATCAATAATAACATAATAAAATTAAAAGTAAACAACGAGAAAAGAAAACACATCTCCTTTATATGTATATGTATGTAATATACCTTACAACTTTCACAAGTCAGCAGGCCATAATGGTATCCTGAAACTTTATCACCGCAAACTGGGCACATTTCTTCCAGATCTTCATCATACGTGTAGTCCATCACCTTATACTGAACACCTAAAATAATACAAAATACAAAGCAACAACTCGGTAACTTGGAGTTGATAGCGGGGCTAGTGAGGACAGTCCGGTCTTCAAAACCAAACGGATTGAACGCTACGCGTTTGCTGCGTGTATAAAGTAATGCTCAGGGGTACCGTTACCATATTATTATTATGCGAGGTGACAGATCGGTCACGTGTTTGTTTAAGCAAAAGACAAGCCCACCTATCTAAAAAATCAATAGAGAAAAAAAAACGGTATCGTTACTCAGCACTGTAAACACAACGTTAAAGACTGCGCATAAATCTCATGCAACAGGGTTTAAAAACACACTATTCGTGCTTCAAACAATCAAAGGTAATAATCTTAAACATATTGTTTCAGTGAGGAAAGGTGTACGATTCTATAAAATAATAACACTATCACGAATGCATGTTTTTTTTATTATTATTTACTGTATATTAACGAGATGTTGGCTCCGCATATTTAATATACAAATGATTAATAATAATAATAATAATAATAATAATAATAATAATAATAATAATAATAATACTTTTTAGTTGCAAGGGGTCCGCTATTTCGGATCATCCTATTTTGTATCAACCGTGTAAATCATATTGGTAAATTTCTTTGAATATTTTAACACACAACCATTAATTCCTATATCTTACTGTTTGTAAACGAAATAGCCGATATAGCCTAATAAAACAGTACAATAGGAAAACGATATAATATACGTGTATAATTAATAAAACAAATTTTAAAAAAATACATACGCAAACCATTCAGGCCTTGAATTTTTTCAAATAACATGATTTTTTTACTTATTTAAACAACTGAAATCATTTTTTAATTTGTCAGATACTTTCGGTTTACTGCACTTTGAACTAGGCCTGCCTAAAAGTCAATGTTGTTAATGTAGGTAGCCTAATTATGTTTTTTTATTACTACAAATTAATAACAAATGTACATTTTATAGTAGAAAAAGGGAAAAAAAACGAGGCTACTAGTAAAAATACTACTACTATTACTACTAATAATAATCATCATCATTAAAGAAAAAGTCTTCAAAAACAGTAAGTTTTAATTATTAGAATTATTGTAAAAAAAAAAATCAGAAAGCTTGGGATTAAATTACATACATTTTAAAATGGTTTGCTTATAGTTCTTCATGGATTACACAAAAGGCATATAATATAATTTAGAATTTGTTATAATGATGATATCTAAAGAAAGAAAACAGTTAAACGGAAAGCCTATATCATCAGAACCCTTTGTGAGGTTTCAGCGGGTGTGAAATCTGTATCCAGCAAGCTGCTGAACGTTGAAACAGCAATAATTAAATAACGGTCAGCAAACTGGTATGGAGTTCTTAAGCGCGCATAATTGCACCTGCTTAAAGAAAAATAAAATAAATATACATATATTAAACCGCTAATGTGTATAACTATAACTACTGAGATAGTCTATAAAAAACCATTCATTTTGCATGTCGATTCATCAAACTATTTAAAATTCTTACATTAGCGGATTACCGAAATGCAATACACAGTTTAAAATGAACAATATTATTCATTGCCAATTCTAATAAGACAGCTCACCACTATGGTTTCCCACAGGCGGATCCTGGTTAAAATGTATATAATCCTCCTCTGCGTCTGCTTCGTTCAACATTAAGACTGCCGTTTTTTCCCGATCTTGTATAATCACTTGACCTATCCTACCGCGAATCCAGCGCCTCGTAATATCGGATTCGGACAACAAGTGAACTGTAACTGATGTTAGAATAAATGAAAGATCTGCCTCTCCTCCTGGCTTATTTTAATGCACCATGTGCGGGTCCAAAACATTGCTTCCTATTTACACCTTTCAGGAGTCCTATTGGTGGAGAATATTCCGATTGACGGGCTGAAGATCCAATCTGAAATACGATTTTGTATTGTTATAGGCTTCGTCTGGGCTACGTGCCGAAAGAGCCAATCACATTCTGAGAGGGGCGGGCAGTAATGTGTACAAAAAGTTCTCATAATAATAAGTAGATGAAAATGAAAATTGCAGCTATGCAGGTGAGCTCAGAGCGCCAGGAGAGACGGTTTCTCGTTTTTACCTATTGTCTAATATTGTCTATAATGAATTAACTTGAAGAAAAATAGGGATGTGTTCATTTTCTTTATGTAACTTTGTAATGAAATGAACAAGACGCACACAAAATCCAAGAAAATGCCACTCTTATTTATTCTATGAAAAAGACCTACATTCGTTCCTGTAACAAACGTTGCATTTTAACACGCCAGCAACCATAGAACCAAATGCCGTATTTACAATATCTTTATTATGTTAAATAAAAAATATACACTTTTAAACTTTCTGCACCTATATTATACCATGCACAATAATATGATAGGCTACTGAATAGAAAAATAAATAACAAACAACAATTTGCATTACATATTGCATCTTCAGATGAAGTCTGTATTAATTATTATTAATAAAATGTTGTACCTATCTTTCTTGATTCGATTTGTTGCCACTATCCTAAATACACGTGTAGGTTTGGGAGGGTAACTCCTGATAAGCGATGCTGTCTGTACATTAATCCCGGGACAAATAAGCTCAAGGACAGTGAAGAGAGTGTGAGAGAGATCGGGGTGCAAGTTTGAACTTCGCATTTTCTTTGTTTATAACTAGCCTATTAAAAGTCTATAGAAATAATCAAATATGTCTAGCCTGAAACGCAGAACGCAAGTGTAATATTAGCTCAGCATTTTGTTTTCCGCTTTAGTTCTATAGGACATGTGTTACAGCAGTACAAAAATGCATTCTATTTCTTATTTAATATAATTGTTTTTGGAAAATATCAACTTCCTAATGTTGTTACCTGTTTTATTTATTTATTTGTTTATTTTAATGAATTTTATTATCGGTGCATTTTTTTTAATTTTTTTTATTATTTGGTAAGTCAGAATGCCGCTCGCATGCTTATTGTTACCTCAATTGCTTTATCAGCCAGTGACATGTTTTTGACAGTAGTTTAGCAACACCACAAAAAGATAAAGAGCCCAATACTGTTTTTGTGAAAAAATATAAATATGTAAATTATTATATCCCATGTTAATTTTATTAATATTACTAATTTACAAAGTAAACAGTATATCTTTCCATGGTGTTTAAATAAAGGCGTCTGGCAAATAAATAAATACTACTAATAATAATACATAGGCTACTGACGGACTATGTTTTTGTTAATGTATTATGTTATTTTTTCCGCACTAATTATCTCTTTAAAGTTTCTTCGTGAAGTTTCATTTTTTTTGGCACTACATATGGATAACGTAAATAAAGCCCACAAGATAATAGACTTTAGCAATAGACTACACCATTTAATACCCACTATTACCTATAGGCCTATGTTTTCTCTCTGCATATAAACTCGATAGTTTTCATGACCCCGCAGTTACTATAAGGGTTGATATTTTCTGCAATAAAGACTCACAGTATAGCCGTATAGGCTACGCTTCATCGGCTCATTTCACATAAATATATCTTCATGTTATTATAGCCTATAGTGTGATTGTAGGGTGTTTCTTTATTTTCGATTGATTGATTGATCCCAAGATGCTAGAAAACAACATTCACTTGGAGTTCTGTGCCCGGTTTGAGGTGAAGAGACTTGTCAACATAGTATATTGTTAAAATAAGTAACAGACTTCGCAACTGAAATATTTTATGGAATACGTCGTAATCATTTATAAAATGACTTAAACAAAGCTATGTAAAGCCCAATAGGGTACAAATAGCTTTTAAAAGTAAAAAAAAAAAAAAAAAGTATACCTCAACAGATGGAATCGTGTACTTTCATATTTAAAAATAAACGTCCTTATTTAAAAAAAAAAAAACAAATAAACAATTATTCCTGGTTTTATTTAGGCTATTTATTTATTTATTTATATACGTATTTACTTATTAACCCCATAAGTCGGCTGTGCTAAACTTTATATTTTTATAAACTAAATTCTGACAAAAGGCCTTGAACCCGCAGTCTTTATTTTGAATTCAAGCAGCAGCACACAATGTTTATGTGGCATTGGCTAGTCAAAAATGAGTTCTACTTTACACGAGTGTTTATTTATAATATAACGGTAACATTAACCTCCTCACCCGATTTTGCATGCATTCATTTATTTTATTTACCAGTTTATTAAATGTTCACTGTAAAATAAACAAACAAACAAACAAATAAATACATAAATAAATAAATAAATAAATAAATAAATAAATAAATAAATAAAATAAAACGTATTTATACTGTAAATGTACCTTAATATTGACATTATTTTTTATTTTGTAATTACGGTAAAAAATCAATATTAGTGTAAAATACTTAAAATATATACGTGCCTTTAATAATACGGAAATATACACTCGAATTAATCTACAAATACAGTTTTATTAAGTCAATATTAAGGTCATTTTACCTTAAAAAATACGGTATTTTTTTTTTTTTTTTTTTTACAGTGTTTATCATTGATACAATGTCATTTCCCTGTCGTCTTATACAATAAACTAATACGGTAGATATTTTCAAAACATTGTCATTTCTTTAAATTCACTTTGAGATTGAAACGCAATATGTTGCTTTCCATGCTTCCATTTTTCGTATCGGTGTTGTGTTAAATATCATTAGCATGATCAACAGAAAAAGTAACACATACAACTTTCTATTTTTATTCTCAAGGTATCATTATTATTTTTAAATGTAGAATTTACAAACAAACATTTTCTGCTCATAACCAACTGAATGAAATACAGTAATCATAACAATCATCTGGCTTCTTTTCTAAACCCCAGTAAACCCTGATAGATGTATTTTCTGATAAACCCCAGTAAACCCTGATAGATTTATTTTCTGATAAACCCCAGTAAACCCTGATAGATTTATTTTCTGATAAACCCCAGTAAACCCTGATAGATTTATTTTCTGATAAACCCCAGTAAACCCTGATAGATTTATTTTCTGATAAACCCCAGTAAACCCTGATAGATTTATTTTCTGATAAACCCCAGTAAACCCTGATAGATGTATTTTCTGATAAACCCCAGTAAACCCTGATAGATGTATTTTCTGATAAACCCCAGTAAACCCTGATAGATGTATTTTCTGATAAACCCCAGTAAACCCTGATAGATTTATTTTCTGATAAACCCCAGTAAACCCTGATAGATTTATTTTCTGATAAACCCCAGTAAACCCTGATAGATGTATTTTCTAATAAACCCCAGTAAACCCTGATAGAGCAGCTCTGCGGCACTTACTTTGATTGTGGGCGTCTTCCTTGAAGGAACTGTACAAAGTTAATGCAGACATTCTTGTGTGAACCCTCCAAAGTACCTTGCTTTTAGCCAAGCTTTTAGTGACCACTGCCAGATATAAGTAAATAATAGGAATACTAATTAAAGTGCTTTTAAAGAAAGTGTAAACTGCTTTTGAACTCTAGCTAGCCTTGTAGGTACTGCACTCCCTCTTGTTTTTTTAATAACTGCTGGAATATGGGTGTATGATTGGACTCCGGTCACATGCTGATGATAAGCCAGGCTAGTTAGGAGCCGACAGAATAGCAAATACAGATACAGTACAATACTACATGAAGACAGAGAAAGGTTCCAAGAACTTTTCAAAAGGATAAAAATTAAACAATTAACAATAATCTGTAAACTATCTTTAGACATCTCTGTAAGGGGGCTAAGCAGCAAAGGACTACAACTCCCTCTATGGGCAAATCACAGGCATCTGTAGCATATGCCCACAATGGAGATGTCCCATGGGCACAACTGCAGCCATAGATTCACAATTGGGAATTTATTTCAAACTACTTGGATTACCAACATATTGTCTTGGTCTGATAAAAAATTGGTCTGTGGTATACTTAAGTTTACTGGTACGGGCTCTTGTTGCAAACCAGACTAAGCCAGGAATAATAATGAAACTGCTTTAAAATAAGACTCTCTGGCTTAAACATTTAGTTACAAGGTGAGCGAAGATTGTTAAAGTTTTAGATGGGCTGTGATTGTAGTAGTAGCAGTAGTAGAAAAATGAAGAACGGACGACTTTTTAAGATTCAGAAGTGTAAAGCACCACTGTGGCTGTACCACAGTGTACTCTTTAATTTGACCCTTGTAACACAGAAAAACCACAGTCATTATACTGTATTTCATATTACTGACATATTACATATTACTTGTATTAGACTAAAGGGTCGTGTAAGTACATGGTAATAACTGTCTAATTACCAGGCTCTTTGTACGAGCAGGGTAATTAGTGAACCACATTGTGTTACTTGATTTACTTATGTGGTAACACCATGATACAGACCCGTACCAAGATGCTCTTTACCAGGGTAACCTAAATACAGAGAGCTTGGCACCTTGAGCCATAATACAACTTTAGTTCTCTGTCTATGGTTTTAGTGACATGTTCTAGCACTGTTAGCTACAATTGGCATGGCTGCTTTTTTCTCTGTTCCACGATTCTGTCAAACAAACACCAAACCACACTACTACATTGCAGAAATGCAAGATTTTTGTGATATTGGATTAACACTTAAATAAATGAAAATATATTCTTACCTGTAAATTTGATTTATTTAATTTAATGATGGAATAGATCAGTTCCTTTATTTGTTTTTAGTTAATCCGCTCCAGAGTGTCTGTAGCCAAAGTCTTTTAAACTGTCCACATATAAACAATTATGAAAAACAAAACAGATAACTATACTTATAAAAATAACAGTACAAACTAGAAAAAAAACAATATGCTCGGATGTCAATGTTAGTAATGGTAAGTAAGAGTCCTTTGGTAGAAACAATTGAACATTTACAAATCAGCATTATGTTCCTCACTCAAGCGTACAAGACAGTAGCACACTGCGTCTGTGCAGGCCACAATACAGAGCCGAGTGGAGCCATGGCTTTTTGTCATGAAGACACCCAGGTGGTTACAGCCTACATTTTTCCCAAGAAGCATTATAAAGAGTCTTCTTAGGTTAATTAGGATTTCTGAAAAAAAACAAAGAGAGGAAGGGGGGTTAAGTATGACATTTTTCTTCATTTTTCAGCAGCCTTTTTCAAATTGGCAAAGCCTTTTTTAAGAAACGTTTCCTCTGTACACCCATCTCCACCAAATACACACCTAGGGAAACAAATGCTTAATCCAGTTCTGGATTCTAGGCAAGCTCGATATAACTAACAATGTTACTACCTCTGTGTCATTGATTATTTAAGCACCATTGTGCATCCTCTCAATAGATGTACTTATATTATGCCTGTAATATAACAATAATCTCTCTGCAAATGTGTTTGTTGTGACATTAATAGATCGTTTTTTCCTTGGTACAGACCCATTTTGTTTTAAACACTCATTCTGACCCTATATAGCTTTCCTGACTGACACAGTTAACTTTAAAGGAAGTGCAATCAAAGGTTTAACATCCATTTTCATCCCTTTTGTTAGCATTAGCAATACTATCACTGGTTCCTCACTGTTGTGCTGCACCACACTGTAGCTAAATACACTTCCTTCCCCTTGGGACCATATCACTTTCTGTGTTAAAGGTTAGTCTTGTGAAGAATATAGTTTTAGCACCATCATGTTCATGATGATGAAATAAATGTTAGACCAAATCCAGCTGTATTGAAAAAACACCTCTCTTCTTTTCTGATAGGAATAAAACAGATAGCTGTATAAAACTAGCAAGGACAATATACCCCAATTTTAGTTAAGGCACCTCTATCCTTACAACGGCTTTTAAAATGATGAAATAACAAAACAATCAACGAGTGGATTTTGGCATGTTATGCAGTGTTAGCATTAAATAGTTGCACACAAGATGGCAGCTGCATAATTAGAATTAAACTGTACAACTTCTAGGTAGGACCCCTCGTGTTTGATTTAAGTATTTTTTGTTTCAGTGATAACTACTGCACGCACAGAATGTAAAAAGATAGGACAGTCTTTCAAGTGGATAAAATCTGAGACTGTTTCTGTTTGGAATCTGAGGTCAAACCGATCAGTCATTCCTCTTGGTGACAGGCTGCTGTCACATTTGTTTAACCAAACTGTACAGTGTGTTATTGCAAGATAATAGTAAACGAAAGTGAACGGCATTTTATAATTAAAACCACATTTTTGTCGCTTGTTTATTTTTTGCATGTGGAGCACTTTGGGATCTTTGAAATATAAGGCACTATAGAAATGTGAATTGTATTGTATTGTACACAGATTCCACTTGTCATATAAATAAAGATTATTTTCATTTTTGCGTTCAAACTGGATCACTTTTAAAATGCATGACAGCAGAGCCAAACATGCAGATGAAATGAAATTGTGAATTTAGTACTAATGACAGGCTACAATCAGGTGACACAAGAGCTTCCCCACAAGCAAGCACCGCTCAGCCCTGTCCTGAGCACATCCTGGGTCTCTCTTAAGCAGGGCTGACTATTGGGCCAAATTGTATTGTAGATTATTATATGGACAGATGTCTACTGGGGGCTAGGTAAAAACAGACTTAAATGTGGCCTGAGCCATATTCTAACCCAGGCCTCCAGAGAAGTGGTTATTTAAGGGCTAAGCACACTATAGTGTTTATTCGCTTTGTTTTTTACGCCTAACGTTTCACTGCAATTTTTGGTATTCAGACTGTAACCTGCTTAAAATAGATCGATTTCTAGAATAAACTGAGATCAAGCGCTGCTGAAAGACGCTGTACCATTACAGTAACACACTCTGAGATCGAGTGAAGCTGAAAGACACTGTTCCATTACAGTAACACACTCTGAGATCGAGTGAAGCTGAAAGACACTGTTCCATTACAGTAACACACTCTGAGATCGAGTGAAGCTGAAAGACACTGTTCCATTACAATAACACACGCTGAGATCGAGTGAAGCTGAAAGACGCTGTTCCATTACAGTAACACACTCTGAGATCGAGTGAAGCTGAAAGACACTGTTCCATTGCAGTAACACACTCTGAGATCGAGTGAAGCTGAAAGACGCTGTTCCATTACAGTAACACACTCTGAGATCGAGTGAAGCTGAAAGACACTGTTCCATTACAGTAACACACTCTGAGATCGAGTGAAGCTGAAAGACACTGTTCCATTACAGTAACACACTCTGAGATCGAGTGAAGCTGAAAGACACTGTTCCATTATGGTAACACACAATAAGATCGAGTGAAGCTGAAAGACACTGTTCCATTCCATCAATAAGTTACTGTCCTCCTTCTTTGATCCCCATGCATTGCTTCCTGAAAAGGAAGTCTGATTGCTTGGCAGCAGTTTAGTCAACATGTCAGCATCTTTGAGATACAAGAGTGTTAATATCTTCTCAAAGACTTATATCTATTAGGTTTTACTGGAAATACTAAAATCCTAAAACCTGAATTTAGCAGTGGAAAAACAAAGTCTCTCAAATACTTAGATAAAGCTTTTGTTGTTGTTTTTTCAGTCTTTAACTTGGAGAGCTCAAGACTGATCTCAACATAATTGAATTAGATTTTATATTTTGAAAAGAGAAAGAAACCAGATAGATGTCAATGGAAATCCAGTAGTGGCACTGCAATGGCAAAACAATGGTTCAGTACAAAGGGGCAGCTACAATGGATGAGCATTGGCAGAATGGACCCACAATGATAGCATTTTCATATTATAACATTGCAGCTGCAATAAAGTGGGCTAATACGTTCCTTTTATAGCCCACTGTATAGACGGTATTGTTTATCAGCAGGCTTGATTTGACCCTGTTAAATAGGCTACTACTGGGGTCATTATAATTCACTCTAGTAATCCATCACAGTACTCTTGTGTCATTACAAGGGTGATACTGCATCTGGACTACTGTGCTATAGGTGTTCCCTTGAGTGGCAATTACAGGAAATGTGTTTATTCAGGGTAAAACTCCTGGGATTGTAAATGTAAAATGCATCCGTGTTCCTCATGGTGTGTCCACAGAAAGGTTTCCATGTCTCTCCAAAAAGCAACAAGTTCCCAAAAAAGAGAAATTAAAAGAGATGATATTTCATATAAAATGTAAGGTACATTAATTATGAATAACGATTCCTGTAGTGACATACTTTCTTTCAGCTAGGTATATTTATATCATCAATAGTGCTAAATGTAGAAATACTAAAAGAAACTTCATGAAGCTTCAATGACAAACATTTTGACTAGAAGTCTTTTTCAATGTCTTCATTTCTAGTTGAACCTTTTATCAAATATTTTTATTTTTATTATTATAAATCCAGTGTTTGCAAAAGATGAGTGCTGTGGTACCCCGACAATGTGAAGTACATGACTGTAAACATTTTGGAGTACACCATGGCAAACTACATTTCTTCTATATATATATTTTTTTTACATGAATAAAGCTAAAATACAGTAGTATATGAACATTACAAAGGTCTGCTTATACAGCTAACATGACGGTTGAGTCTAGTAGTAGTTAGTTCTCAAGATGAAAGGATTCGTGTCGTGTCGTGTGACTTCTAGGACATGCCACAGGGAAAGTGACCAGCGCATGGTTTCAACCGAGGGACTGCTTTGATGAGAATTCTTTTCCCCTTAACATGTTGTAGCCTACTGTACATGCAGTATAAATTGTCATTGTGTCAAACTAAAACACTAAACACTTATGATGTTGCAACTTAAAGTTTCAAACAAATCATTAAAAAAAAAAAACCTTTATGACTTTAAAGGTGCAGGACACACTCCCTCTTTGCTGTTAGCCCACAACTTGGCAGCAACAACACCCTGGCTGGTTGCCATAGCCATTCCTGCACTTCCTTTATATATGGCCCAGGACCCCTCTCCTACTTCGCGGGGCTGAGCTTCTGTTCACGCCATTTTGTACCATGGGAACACACACTAAACAACAGCTGGAGCGTATCTGGTATGGCCGGATGTTGTAGAATATTCGATGTGCGTGTCCTCTATAACAGACGTACAGAAGGTCATCCAGGTCAAAAACGCGTTATTTAGTACACGGTG
The DNA here is from genome assembly GCF_902713425.1 of Acipenser ruthenus. Taxonomy (NCBI): domain Eukaryota; kingdom Metazoa; phylum Chordata; class Actinopteri; order Acipenseriformes; family Acipenseridae; genus Acipenser; species Acipenser ruthenus. Next base: position 4,887,334 of record NC_081219.1, read on the forward strand.
CAAATATTTAGTACGCGTAATGATTTGGACCAATCAGAATAAAAAAAATAGTATGTGTTCTAAATAGATAAAAATGAACTACGCATTTTCTGCAAAGGAGCTGGTCATTTTACAGCAGTACCTACGTAGTGGCTGGTCATATTACAGCAGTACCTACGTAGGGGCTGGTCATTTTACAGCAGTACCTACGTAGGGGCTGGTCATTTTACAGCAGTATTTACGTAGGGGCTGGTCATTTTACAGCAGTACCTACGTAGGGGCTGGTCATATTACAGCAGTACCTACGTAGGGGCTGGTCATTTTACAGTCATGCAGTGTAATTACCAGTGGCCAATCACCATCTGGATAACATATTTTTCATTTCAGACATGAAATACGCTTAAAAAAATCAAGAATAAGGAAAATTGCAAATCATGGCGGCGAGAGATTTTCTTCTACGGTGCAAATATAGATTTGCTGAGTGCTGCCAACTTCTTGAGACAGACAGTGTTGACAGCAGTGTGGAGTAGTGATTAGGGCTCTGGACTCTTGACCGGAGGGTCTTGGGTTCAATCCCAGGTGGGGGACATTGCTGCTGTACCCTTGAGCAAGGTACTTTACCTAGATTGATCCAATAAAAATCGAACTGTATAAGTGGGTAATTGTATGTAAAAATAATGTATAAATAAATAAAATAAAAAAAGTTTTTTTTTTTTTTCTAATTATATTTATTTCAGTTTTACACAGAAATATTGAGTTACCATAGCTAATATTAGATTAAATGTCAGATCTTTCAACACTTACATATTAGTATAAAATTACATATTAGTTACAATGGAGTTACCACTGAATTAAACCGCCGGTTGATGCTCGTCTCGGAGGGTCCGGGTCTGTCCATCTTTCACTACACTTTACCTAATACCAAGTCCACATACCGCCACGAATTGGGCGGGAATGACAGATGTAAAGCGACTTTTAATTGGATAATTTATTACACTTACTATTTTCTTTAAAAAGTTGATAAGGTGATAAAGTATCCAGAGGGAAAAAAGGAGTTCTACAGGTGCTGTCTGAAGAGGTGAGTCTTGAGGAGGTGCCAGAAGGTGGTCAGGGACTGGGCAGTCCTGACATCTGTAGGAAGGTCATTCCACCACTGCGGGGCGAGGGTGGAGAAGGAGCAGGCTCTGGAGGCAGGGTAGTGTAGAGGAGGTACAGCCAGTCTTCTAGTGCAGGCGGAGCGGAGAGGTGGAGTGGGGGTGTAGGGAGAGATGAGGGTCTGGAGGTAGATGGGTGCAGTCTGGTCAAGGCATCTGTAGGCGAGTTCAAGAGTCTTGAACTGGATGCGAACGGTGATCGGGAGCCAGTGGAGTGAGCGGAGCAGTGGAGTTGCGTGGGAGAAGCGAGGCAGAGAGAACACCAGACGAGCAGTGGAGTTCTGGATGAGCTGGAGCGGATGGGTGGTGGACACAGAGAGACCAGCCAGGAGGGAGTTGCAGTAGTCTAGGCAGGAGAGCATCTCTCCTTGCCGTATAGCCCTCTATTTCAATAACTCTGACCTGAAGGACAGCATCTCTCCTTGCCGTTTAGCCCTGTATTTCAATAACCCCTAGCTGAAGGACAGCATCTCTCTTTGCTGTTTAGCCCTCTATTTCAATAACCCCTAGCTGAAGGACAGCATCTCTCCTTGCTGTTTAGCCCTCTATTTCAATAACCCCTAGCTGAAGGACAGCATCTCTCTTTGCTGTTTAGCCCTCTATTTCAATAACCCCTAGCTGAAGGACAGCATCTCTCCTTGCCGTTTAGCCCTCTATTTCAATAACCCCTAGCTGAAGGACAGCATCTCTCTTTGCTGTTTAGCCCTCTATTTCAATAACCCCTAGCTGAAGGACAGCATCTCTCCTTGCCGTTTAGCCCTCTATTTCAATAACCCCTAGCTGAAGGACAGCATCTCTCTTTGCTGTTTAGCCCTCTATTTCAATAACCTCTAGCTGAAGGACAGCATCTCTCTTTGCCGTTTAGCCCTGTATTTCAATAACCCTGACCTGAAGGACAGCATCTCTCTTTGCTGTTTAGCCCTCTATTTCAATAACCCCTAGCTGAAGGACAGCATCTCTCTTTGCTGTTTAGCCCTCTATTTCAATAACCCCTAGCTGAAGGACAGCATCTCTCCTTGCCGTTTAGCCCTCTATTTCAATAACCCCTAGCTGAAGGACAGCATCTCTCCTTGCCGTTTAGCCCTCTATTTCAATAACCCCTAGCTGAAGGACAGCATCTCTCTTTGCCGTTTAGCCCTGTATTTCAATAACCCTGACCTGAAGGACAGCATCTCTCTTTGCCGTTTAGCCCTGTATTTCAATAACCCCTAGCTGAAGGACAGCATCTCTCTTTGCCGTTTAGCCCTGTATTTCAATAACCCCTAGCTGAAGGACAGCATCTCTCCTTGCCGTTTAGCCCTGTATTTCAATAACCCCTAGCTGAAGGACAGCATCTCTCTTTGCCGTTTAGCCCTGTATTTCAATAACCCCTAGCTGAAAGACAGCATCTCTCTTTGCCGTTTAGCCCTGTATTTCAATAACCCCTAGCTGAAGGACAGCATCTCTCTTTGCCGTTTAGCCCTGTATTTCAATAACCCTGACCTGAAGGACAGCATCTCTCTTTGCTGTTTAGCCCTCTATTTCAATAACCCCTAGCTGAAGGACAGCATCTCTCTTTGCTGTTTAGCCCTCTATTTCAATAACCCCTAGCTGAAGGACAGCATCTCTCCTTGCCGTTTAGCCCTAGACTTCACTACGACCGGCAAGTGTTCTTAATTGTATAAAAAATAAATTAGCTGAGACCACCACACTACTGTAATTTCACTTGTGCAGGATTTGAATGAACATTTGAGCTAGTGTATTAATCCATCTAGCCACATCCCCACTTTTTTTCTGTTAATCCAAAATTCAGTTAATACCAAATGCCATCAGATACAGTCAGTACAACATAAATTCACCCACACATAAGAGTATGCAGTTAGTATGAGAGAGGTGACTGTTAGAAAAGCAACAAGTAAAAGTAATTGTTTCATTGATTTACATTTACTATAATGCTAGTAAAAGGAAAACTACTGTAAATATTTTATATTTTATACATTTAAATCAAACCAATTTTCATAATTGCCATAGCAAACTATTAGTGAATTAGTTTAATTTAATTCATTCATTTATATTTAATAAAAAATAAAAAGCCAGCATTTCTCATTCAACTGAGAGTGCGAGGGAAGGATTTATAACAGGTCTTGTTTTATACTTATCCATGTAGAATGACTACTGTTTTATCCCATACAAACTCACTACAGACAACATACACTGGTATCCCTAAATACACAACAGATAATCAGGTATTTGTACAAAAGATTTTAATGAACAAGCAACAACAACATTAGCAATGTAGATGCATACTGTAGTGTCACCATGACAAAGGCATCCCAAAGCGCTTTCAATAGAAATATAAAAACATAATATTCTACAAAACAAAATAATAAAATACAATTACGTCTATGTTCTAGAATTGAAAACAACAACAGGCTGTGGGTGATTTTTGCCTATTATACTTCAAGTAAATATCTTGCTGTTCTTCAATAGATAACCATCTTCAAGTCCATGCAAATTATATTAATGAATAATCTGTTCCACAAGTGCAGTGATACCCCAAACATCCATTTGCTATCAATGCAGAGACAATGGAACATTCATTTATTGACAAAATTCGCCATTGCAGTAACATGAAATGTATTCATTAGTAGAAGTATTACACAGTACGAGAGCACCATACATGATTACAGTACTGAACTATGTAGTCAACCCGATATGCTTCAGTGGGTAATTATCTGTCTTCATTCCTCCTGACAAATGGAATTTACAAACATTAATTCATGACCACTGACTTCAGTCGATCACATTGCTAACTCCCAGCTTGGCTAAATAACCTTTCACCTTTTATAACAAAAGCACTGCTTGTCAAGGATGGACACAACACCCACATGAGTCCCTTCCATTCGTTTACCAGAAAACAAATCCCCCCTGCATCGACAACACTGAGAGGCACGGGAGAAGACACATCACCAATAAGACAAGAGCCCCTGTCAATTCATTTCACAGAAAATGGCCTATCTTGTATTTGTCTCCAAGATGAATTGTTTAATGAATGTGCTGTGGCTACAGTCTGCCTGCTTCAGTCTCAAACACAGCCCTGTCTCTGTTTCAGAGATATATTTTTAAAATAAATAAGAAATGTGGGTGGGTTTTGCGACTTGTTTTGACTTCAACACCGGGATTTTGTTCAACAGGCATTCTTCTGCTTTTTTTTCTTGCTTTTTCTTTTCTTAATAAAACAATGTAACTTAACTAAGTAAGATTGTGGGGACTTCAAATTGGGTGAAAGTTGCAAGTTTGCGTACTGGGTTGGAAACAAAACAGAGAGTCATTTGTTAATCCAAATGGTATCATAATATCGATAAAATAATAATAATAATAATAATAATAATAATAATAATAATAATAATAATAATAATAAAATTGAGTGTTTGTATTCATAAAGCATTATCATTATCAATTTGACAAAGTTTATGTAACTTAAGTTTGTTTAAAAATAAGACCTTAAGCCTTATAGTCTTATTTTTAAGTGAACTTAAGTCGCATAAACTGGTCCACAGCCCATGTTTATGATGGGCTCTGGAGAACGGATGACAAAATGTCCTTATAGTCTAATTCATTCTCCACCATCCATCAAAACAATAGGGATTAAAACATGTCAGTTTTTCTGTTACAATGCCTGAATGTACTTGCAACAATAAGTTGGCTAGAAGATGTGGTAGTCTGATATATTACTTTCATGCTTAAGGAAGCCTGAATCCTGGAGGTCACAAGTGATGCTGACTCAATTTAGGCATGGATATCATAAAACCAGCACAATCTGTACCATCACTACAGTATTAGTGGTCTTTGCATGAGAGAGGATTGAATGGCACAAAGTGATCAGGTCAGGATTGAGGAGTGATTGCCCATAGGTTAAGCACTCATGGCATTGTCCATTACTTTTCATGCGCACTAAATCACAAGTTTTTTTCCTGTAACAGGAGGCCATCCCTGAATACAATACTGTAAATATGAACAATCATTCCAGTACATATAGCCCTAGGCAGTGCAGGCTTGGCAGCCCTAAGCAGTGCAGGCTTGGCAGCCCTAAGTGATGCATGCTCGGCAGCCCCAAGTGTTGCAGCCCCAGGCGTTGCAGGCATGGCAGCCTTAGACATTGCAGGCTTGGCACGTCCAGGCGTTGCAGGCTTGGCATCCTCAGGCGTTGCAGGCTTGGCACGTCCAGGCGTTGCAGGCTTGGCATCTTCAGACATTGCAGGCTTGGCATTCACAGGCGTTGCAGGCTTGGCAGCCCTAAGTGATGCAGGCTCGGCAGCACCGAGTGTTGCAGCCCCAGGAGTTGCAGGCTTGGCAGCCCTAGGCGTTGCAGGCATGGCAGCCTTAGACATTGCAGGCTTGGGATCCCCAGGCATTGCAGGCTTGGCATTCCCAGGCGTTGCAGGCTTGGCATTCCCAGGTGTTGCAGGCTTGGGATCCCCAGGCGTTGCAGACTTGGGATCCCCAGGCGTTGCAGACTTGGCAGCCCTAGATGTTGCAGGCTTGGCACGTCCAGGCGTTGCAGGCTTGGTATCCTCAGGCATTGCAGGCTTGGCATCCCCAGGCATTGCAGGATTTGCAGCCCTAGGTTCTGCAGGCTTGGCAGCCCTAGGCATTGCAGACTTGGCAGCCCTGGGCATTGCAGGATAGGCAACCCCAGGCGGTGTGGCACAGGGCAGGAGCTGACCTCTGGTGGTGGAGGTGGGAGCAACAGGTAGTCTTCCTCTGGTGGCGGAGGTAGCGGCAGCTCTTCTCCCCCTGGTAGTGGAGATAGGAGCAACGGTAGTCACTATCTGGTGGTGGAGGCGGGAGCAGCGGGTAGTCTCCCCCTGGCGGCGGGGGCGGGAGCAGTGGGTAATCTCGCTTGACTCACCCTCCAAAGCTGGAGACAGCGGGGTGTCTCCCTGTAGCTGGAGCAGGGGACAGTTGCCCGGGAAGTGCCAACACTCCCCATAGGCGGGGCACCAACTCGAGATCTCGAGAAGGCGGAGGTAGGCATCCCAATGTCCCTCCGGCAATGTTCTCCTCCTCTCCTGGGAGGGGGCAGTTAGCCGGGAAGTGCCCACACTCTCCATAGGCGGGGCACCAACTCGAGATCTCGAGTAGGCGGAGGTAGGCTTCCCAGTGGCTCTCCTGCCGTGTATTATTATTATAATTATTATTATTATTTTAGTTCTTAGCAGATGCCCTTATCCAGGGCGACTTACAATTGTTACAAGATATCACATTATTTTTACATACAATTACATTTTTTTTTTTTTTACACATTATTTTTACATACAATTACCCATTTATAGTCCCTGGAGAACTAGCTGCAGCTACACAACCCGTACTGTACTGTGGAAACATAGTCCCTGGAGAACTAGCTGCAGCCGCACAACCCGTACTGTACTGTGGAAACATAGTCCCTGGAGAACTAGCTGCAGCTACACAACCCGTACTGTACTGTGGAAACATAGTCCCTGGAGAACTAGCTGCAGCTACACAACCCGTACTGTACTGTGGAAACATAGTCCCTGGAGAACTAGCTGCAGCCGCACAACCCGTACTGTACTGTGGAAACATAGTCCCTGGAGAACTAGCTGCAGCTACACAACCCGTACTGTACTTGTAACTGTGAACACCACACTGCAGGGGTGATCACAGTTGGATCTGCCAGCTATATAAAATGCTTCTAGCAAGATACCACCTGGTATAGCGTTACTTGATGTACGAGAAGTCTGTGTACATTATTGTAAAACAATGACTACTCCACTACCTAGTTTAACGTGAGGCTGAATTTCGGGAGAGGGATCCTGAATGTTTTCCCAATTGATCCTGCTTTGCTGTCAATACTATTATAATCCTGAACCCTACATAAACTAATCTGGCCCTTGCTGACACAATTTCATTTCATTGCCCAAATCCTCCCATAACCCCTCTTTTTTGCAGAGCGGGGGTATCTTCAAGCACAAGACAGGTGATAGCTTTTCGTTTTTCTGCCACTGACCAGCAGAAGTGACCACGATTCAGATATTGAATTCATTTGAGTTTAAAGTACAAGTTGCCTCCATAGCAAATTATAAATCTGTTAAAAGCGTTGTTCTGTGCACCAGTACGTAAATAAAATAAATACCTTACCTTACCAGTAATAGAAATACTGATAGAAAAGGAAACAGCTAACTTTGAGTTAAACTTGTATTTCATTATCTTGATGCTTCCATGGATTGCAGTGAAGGACTCCTATGGGGTACAGCATCATACACAGATGAGACCACATGAAAAACGATCTAGTTTTTCATTTGAATGTGTATATTCATGGTCTTTAAACAGCTGCTAGTGTCCCAAATCCCAGCCACTAAAATCTTAGTACACCATCTAAAGGACATGTGGTCATGATATGCTGGTCCTTATTGAAGTGGCAATGTCCTGAAAGAACGTTCAATTTTAAACTGCAATATAATTCCTGGCTCACTGTTCATTTTATTCTTCCATGCTTTTATTATTATTTATTTCTTAGCAGGCGCCCTTATCCAGGGCGACTTACAATTGTTGCAAGATATCACATTATTTATTTATTTTTTTTACATACAATTTCCCATTTATACAGTTGGGTTTTTACTGGAGCAATCTAGATAAAGTACCTTGGTCAAGGGTACAGCAGCAGTGTCCCCCACCAGGGATTGAACCCACAACCCTCCGGTCAAGAGTCCAGAGCCCTAACCACTACTCCACACTGAGTCCAGAGCCCTAACCACTACTCCACACTGCTGCCCAAAAAACATGGATGCTTTCATTTTTTTTACTGAATTGCCCACTTTCAGTTTTCTTAATTAGAAATATTCACCAGGATTAGATTACTAATTGTATCCTCATGAACAAGCTGCCATCCTCTGGGAAATGAGAGGTACGTAAAGCCCTGTAAAGCCCTTTAGGGCCACCTCAGTATAAAGGCCAGCTCACAGCTACAGTCCTCAGTACTAAGGGCACCACATCAGCAGTAGGGGTGTAACAGTGCACTAATGTCATGATACAACACTTATCACGATATACATGTTGCGATACAATATGCACCATGATACATGTGATGGTCCTGGTGGTCTACTTGTATTATGCTTAATAAGGTCAAATGATGGACTATTATGTTAAGAGACATAAATTAAATGAGTTAAAGGGAGTAGGTATTCATGAAACACACGCCCTGTTCACACTAGCATTTTTATACCAGTATCATTGCGGAACCGTAACAGTAACTAAACATCTGTCCAGACTGGAGTTCTTATCGGTGTCGTACCGATACAAACTAAAAAAAGAGTGGGTTTTGTACCGGTTCTGTTTCGATGCAACTCGGAACAGCTTAAGTGTGGACAGGTAACCCGACACGGTATCGATACATTTAAGTTAATATTCTGAAGCACGCCCACGTCTTGCTTTACAGTTTAAATACTTTAAACAACTTTACATTTTACGGTGAGCAGTACCTTTATCATGGCTGCACCAAAAAATGCCAAAATAAGTTACAAAATGAGTGACAAATAAGTGACAAAACTATGAGGTAAAGCATACTAAAATTTAGTGTGGCTCTGAAATAAAATCCCTTGCGAGGGAATATAAAAAAAAAAAACTAAAAAAACATGCATTCCCAAAGCCGTGATGCAAGCCCATTGTCTTGGCAACCTCATGCTTTTAAAGACAGCTAATTGTTTTCGCCTTTTTTTTTCGTCTTATCCTTTCACGTTCGTAATAATGATTGAACACAAAAACAAAATACTGTACATGGACAGGACGGCAAAACATGCTGTATTACATACTGTAAAACTTCAAATAATTGCCTGTCTCCAATATGTGCCGTGTCTGCTGGCAAATATTGTAAATAAATGCCGGGTCTCTATTAAACACCGGCTCTCTGTCATTGCCATTGAAGCTGAGGAGGAGCTTGAGCGTAATGAACTGATAATAAGTGACTGCAATGAAAGTGACTCTCAGGATTAATAAATAATAATAACAGAAAAAAGGTTTTTTTTTTTTTAATTTAGTCGTTGCCAATTATTTTTCATTATTTTCTCCCCAATTTGAAATGGCCAATTATTTTTAGGCTCAGCTCACCGCTACCACCCCTGCGCTAACTCGGGAGGGTGAAGACGCGTGTGCCGTCAGCTGACCGCTTTTTTTCACACTGCGGATTCACCATGCAGCCACCCAAGAGCTACAGTGTCGGAGGACAACGCAGCTTTCGGGCAGTTTACAGACAAGCCCTCAGGCGCCCAGCTAGACTACAGGGGTCGCTGGTGCGCGGTGAGCCGAGGACACCCTGGCCGACCAAACCCTCCCTCCCCCCGGGCGGCGCTCGGCCAATTGAGCACCTCCCCCTGGAAGCTCCTGTCCTCGTTTGGCAAAGGAATAGCCTGGACTCGAACTCGCGACGTCCAGACTATAGAGCGCATCCTGCACTCCACATGGAGCGCCTTTACTGGATGCTGGAATGTTTAAATTTAAAGTTACGATGTTGCTACAAGGCTGTGTGTTTGCAGCTTCTCTATGACCGCATAAAGTGTATGAAGCTAGTGATCTAATATAAACGCCGTCTCAAATAATCGCCGGCCTCCAAAACGCGCCGGGTCTGCTGGCAAACATTATAAATAAACGCCTGAGGCGTTTAATTGAGGTTTTAAGGTAACAACAGATCCATTCCTAACAGATGTGACAGCGGTCGTCATGGAAACGAGTTCAGAACCCAAACACTGTCTATTTAAACATACATGAATGTGGACAGGTATATCTCATCTGTATCGGTACTGTACCGGTATTGAAAAGTCAGTTAGGACAGAAAGTGGTTTTGTACCGGTATATTCTATACCGAAACAAACTGTACTAGTATCGTGTGAGCAGAGCATCATTCTTCAATGAAGAACCACTTGGTGGACTGCAATGTTGGGCTCTGGTCTTGTACAAATGATATATAGCTCTACTAGGACATGACGTGTCATATAAAGAGTGTGTCAAGCGGAATTGATTCAAGCTGAGTCGTTACACCCCTAATCAGCAGTCCAGCACATATACAATCCAAATCCTAGGAGTTATCTGTCCCTTCAGAGGTAAGGTCACCTCCAGCCCACTTCTCCAGCTTGGGAAGGGGCTTTGGATAAAGGGTGCTAATTTATTATAAAAAAAAAAGGTAAACTGAGCTTTAAGGCTTAAGGTCTTACTCATCCCACCAAAGTATACCAGGGTGTGTCAGGGAGAAGTTTCCTGGAGCGGGATGCTGTGTCGGCCAGCTTTTGTTTTGTTCGCCCATGTGCTGTCCCATTGTTAGTATAGCCACATGGTCTCAACAACCCTCCCCTATGTATTCGCATTGCTGGTACAATAAGGCGGCCACTACAATTGTATTGCAATCCCTGTTAGTATTGTAATGAAACCTGGATGCCTGTGCTGGCGTGTCAGCCTCAATCCCTCTGTCTCTCTTAATCTCATGCAGTGGATTCACACACCTCTCTTACAGCTACATTCAAACATCCATGGAATGTACAGTACATGAGTAGAGTACCACAATTCAATGAGATTTTGGACAACCATCCTGTCATTGGATTCTAAAATTAAATCTGGGAAAGCATGCTGTAGCACTGAACACAAAAATGTTGGTTAACAATAAATCTTTCAACACGTGTTGTAGAAACATATTTCTACTTCAGTTTGATGTGCTTCTTAGAGTTTCTGAACTGTGCCTGGAAATCTACAAATATAACTACGTCATTCCTCCCTGTTGAGTTATGTGTAAGATGTCGCCATCGAGGAATGGCAGAATTTGGAAACATACAGAAATAAACACTGATCCAATGTAAACTGTAGTCAGCATTCTTAAACACTGCTTTGGCCTCAAGTAGTAAATGATTCACTTCCATACAAGTGTCCATCATCTTGGTTTGTTTCTTTCCAGCTAGTAGTGAGTTTAAAATGTGGTCACACAGTCTCACAAAGTTCCCCCATGCTCTGCTGCTTCAAGCAGGTCATGTGTGACTTCAGAAGATGCTGGTATACCTGATGCTTTAGTTGGTCCTATATTTAGCAGGCTATGGTTCGCCATTTTCTGAATCCTTTTAGGTACTGAGGCTTCCTAGTCAGTTCCAGAATCATCCTTTGACAGGCCAGCCATGTCTCTGTATCTCTGAGTGAGAACTTCTTATATCCAGCTTTGTACTAAATCCCCCAATTCCTTGTGAAGTCTTGCTATCTCAATTTCCAGTCTGGTTAATCACCTGGTTCTCATGGTACTCGACAATAAAATTCCTCTGGTCACCCCTTATAAAGGTTTTGCAGTTTTCCAATGCATTTACCGTGGTTGCACTATGCTTGTACCATAGTTTGGCATGTTTTTTAAATACTCCTCAGGGATTTAAAGTTCCTGCCAGTTCTTTACCATGCTTTGTTATGTTTTTACTATATTTTTTTTTATAAGGGATGTGTTTTACAACACCATCGTTACTCTCCATAATATATATCCATGCAGTCCTCAAACAATATGATCCATTACTTTTATTTCATGTGTGCTCACCTAGGGAATCTAAATCTAAATGAGGGGCATATACTAATCTCCAATAACTCACATTACAAAGGTTAAAACAATTACTGAGAGAGGCTCGTTAAAGACACACTGGCATCCGGGATAGCATTCCACAACCCCAAGGCTGTGCCGAGAAGGAATGCGGACACAACCAGAGGGGATAGGAAATGGTTGTCAAAGCAACAGTGCAACCAAGTGGCCCAATCTGCTTGTATCTATCTGTTAAGGACTCATTGAAAATGCAAATGATCAATGACTACTGATCTACTACATCAGTTGTGTAATTAATAGTTTTAAATATAGTGGAGTTTGGATTCAAGCTTGAATTTCAAATAGCACAACTATAGTCACTACCATTGCTACCTCGTGTGTGTTCTAGTAAATACAAAGCATCTATGGTCTTAAATAAAGCTTACCACAATAAATGTGCATGATAATTTTGCAGTTTTCCCATAGTTATACTATGCATTTACCATAGTTTACCATGTTATTTAACATGCTTTACCATATCACTCTGGGCTTTACAATGCTTACACATAAGGGTGGTTATAGCATAAGAATGAAAAACTCTCCTGTAACAGTTCTACTTGCTCTGCTGGAAAGACACATTCAGTTGCATATGAATTACAGTTTCATCAATACTCTTCAGATAATAAGCTTTTTTTGTTTGTTTAAAAAGGAATAAACAATATACTGTATTAAAAAATTGAATATGTTGTTGTTTTTTTTCCAAATTTAGGTTTAAACCCTGCATTTGGATCACAACAATAAATAACCTCCTCACACATTATCATTATCACCTAAAGTCACACACTTGCTTTTACAATTATCAATACAAACCCTATCTACATGGTATGTCCAAGTCTGGGAGTCCCCGGACATTTTCTCTGGAGTCAGTCTTCACCTTGGATGTGGGTGTCTGGAGTTAGTCTTGACCTATGATTTGGGTGTCTGGAGTCAGTCTTGACCTATGATTTGGGTGTCTGGTGTCAGTCTTGTCCTATGATTTGGGTGTCTGGAGTCAGTCTTGTCCTATGATTTGGGTGTCTGGAGTCAGTCTTGTCCTATGATTTGGGTGTCTGGAGTCAGTCTTGACCTATGATTTGGGTGTCTGGAGTCAGTCTTGTCCTATGATTTGGGTGTCTGGAGTCAGTCTTGACCTATGATTTGGGTGTCTGGAGTCAGCCTCAACCTCAACCGGGCAGCTTATGGCCTCATGCTAGCCTCGGATCGACCTTGAATCAAACACTGCTATACACCAACATCAGGATTCGTGATGATGTTGGTGGACATTTTGTGTTATGATTATTATTATTATTTGTGTGCCAGTGAGGGAACTTCTTTTGAATACTTTGCAGCAATGTTTAATAACAAATAATAGCTGATGTTATTAGTTACTGCAAATTAAAAAAAAAATTACAGAAAAATCATATCACAATATACCTGCGTCAATTAAAAAGGTGATTTAGAGGGGCAATCAGCAATCAAGTTCCGACAAATTGGACCGGTAGTAAATCAAGAATAATCTTTACAAAAGCCTTCAATAGAACTGAAAAATGCAAGTGCATATTATTACACTTAGTAATATAATATATACAACTTTAAACTAGCATGGGTTAGTACATATATTATATACATTAGGTTCCTAATAGGGCTCCAAGATTAATAATTATGCAATCAATGTTTACTTGAGGCTCGCAAAATAAATGCCATGATAACCAATTCATCGATTGCATCTTCAGGGATTTGAAATAAGTGGTCAAAGCAGCACCTATTTCCCAGACAGTGTCACCTATTGTAAGCAGGTCATATTGTAATGAACTCTTCTAGAACTGTGTTAATGATGCCCTTCTCTTTCAGCGCAGATCCTGGAGACCAGGCTGATCCTCACTTACTGTGTTAATGATGCCCTTCTCTTTCAGCTCAGATCCTGGAGACCAGGCTGATCCTCACTTACTGTGTTAATGATGCCCTTCTCTTTCAGCGCAGATCCTGGAGACCAGGTTGATCCTCACTTACTGTGTTAATGATGCCCTTCTCTTTCAGCGCAGATCCTGGAGACCAGGCTGATCCTCACTTACTGTGTTAATGATGCCCTTCTCTTTCAGCTCAGATCCTGGAGACCAGGTTGATCCTCACTTACTGTGTTAATGATGCCCTTCTCTTTCAACGCAGATCCTGGAGACCAGGTTGATCCTCACTTACTGTGTTAATGATGCCCTTCTCTTTCAGCGCAGATCCTGGAGACCAGGCTGATCCTCACTTACTGTGTTAATGATGCCCTTCTCTTTCAGCTCAGATCCTGGAGACCAGGTTGATCCTCACTTACTGTGTTAATGATGCCCTTCTCTTTCAGCTCAGATCCTGGAGACCAGGTTGATCCTCACTTACTTTGTGGAAAGCTCACAGACTTCCCTTTCCGGCTGCTCCTACAGGAACACCCACTGGGCAGAAACCTGGCCGCTGAGGGCCTTTGGGGAGAACGCAAATAGAAGCACATCCTTAATCCTTTTCTAAATATTCTGTCAGGGAGATCAAACTAAAAGCAATGTTATAAACCTGAAAAGGGTTGGTTCCTGTCCTTGCTGCCTTTGAAAACTGTTGGCAACTTACAACCTTGACCTTACTTGAACTTACAACCCAGAATTGTGTCCTTGGTCAAAATTCTTACCAAAATTTGGACTCAGATCTGAAGCTGGAGTATCTACTGAGCTGCAAAGGGCAGTGAGGTACTATACACATTTCTTCAACAAAACCAAAGATAATATTGAGGTTTCATTTTTCCTGATAGCAATAGTGTGGACTTTGATATTAACATTTATTAAAAATGTAGCTTTTAAATACACATTATTAGTACACTGAAGATGGCTTTAATTTGAAACTACCAGATGTTTAGATGCATTGCCAAAATCAAAATCTTATTCACATTCAAGGTTACAACTTCTTGGTGGTAATACAAGTTGGGCTTTTATATTGAAAATACATTTTTTTATTTTACAGTTTTGAAGCCATTTATGTTTTTAGCATTTAAGATTCATTAAATTGCATTTTATGGTGATATAAAGTAGAGGTATGCTCGGTCCTAAATTTATATTATTATTATTATTTATTTCTTAGCAGACACCCTTATCCAGGGCGACTTACAGTCGTAAACAAAAATACATTTCAAGAATCACAGTACAAGTATTAATACAATTAAGAGCAAGATAAAATACAATGACTTCAGTTCTAGCAAGTACAAGTATATGACAAAATACGATTCAATAACGGAGCAGATAACAGTGTCAGTGATAGTTACATCAGGACACGATTAAATACAAAATACTACAGATTGAATAACACTTGACAGATTGCAGTACACTAAAGTACAGGATTAGGACAAAATAGGGGGCAGATAAGAGCAAGTAAAGCACATTTAAGGAAGAGTGATAAGTGTCCAGAGGGAAAAAAAGACGAGTTCTACAGGTGCTGTCTGAAGAGGTGAGTCTTGAGGAGGCACCGGAAGGTGGTCAGGGACTAGACACTAGGCTGCGGGGCGAGGGTGGAGAAAGAGCGGGCTCTGGAGGCAGGGGAGTGTAGAGGAGGTAGAGCCAGTCTTCTAGTGCGGCGGAGCGGAGAGGTCGAGTGGGGGTATAACCTTTTATAACCTGATCCGAACCCGACCAAACAAATCCGAACCCGACCTGAGCCTGAGACCTTTGAAATATTTGCATACCCGACCATCTCCACAAATATATTCCAAGCATATACTATTGAAACCAAGTACCTTCAGTGGAGAGTATTCCAATTAAAACATAAAATAAAGAAAGAAAAAATCACTCTCAATTATCAGATCTCATTTACTTCCTTTCCTAGTAATCCAACACTGCGTGATTTAAAAGAAGACAACAACAGGCTTCTTCAGAACTCTGTTACCATAAATAGCCACACAGAAGATGCTCTTGCAAATTCTCATACTCATTCTGGACAAGCCTATCTCATATCAAACCGCTAAACTAACATTCAACAACAAACAGCTACAGAACGAATACATCACTTTTCAGTGTGCTGCTGCAGAGATGAATTTCCTGTCTTTTTGCTGTTGTATTTCAGTAATATTTAGCAAGATTTGCATTGTATAAAGCCACATGGACTTTTATTATCGCTGAATACAACAATGTCGTAAACAGTGGATTTAGACGTACCCTGTCCAGCAACGGAACGCTCCACTGCTACATTCTCCTGTTGATATATTTTTTTACTCCATCAGCCTATATACAGATGAACCTGCTTTATACCATGACTACTGTGCAGGCATAATTTGTGATATAAAACGGGTCATGATATAAACTTTCATGTTTGCCTATGACAGCACATTACGTGTGTGAGAAAAAAAGAAAGAAAACTAACAGTGAATTAAAGAGCAGTGTTTTAATACTGTACATGTAGTCATTCTTTACATTTAAACAAATGCATATACTTTACTACAGGAGAAATACATTTTGTATCATAAACTGGAACAAAACAGTTTGTGTCGTTATCTAAAAAAGGCATGTCTTGTCGACTGATGAGAGCTATCAATTAGGCGTTACACTTCGTGTTTTTTTTGTGTGCATTTGTATAAGACTGACTACTGGTATGTTAACATTTTGTGTAGTTGGTGTTTTGTAACTGAACTTTATCACGTTAAGATGATTATTGGTTGTTTGTTGCGTTGGAAATTAATTATATCCTGTGGTTACTTAGTAAAGCCCGGCCACGGAGCATTTGACAGGCACAAGCCCGAACTATAAATGCAAACTACACTGGACCCGCCCCGACCCGAGCCCGAACTATAATATACAAACTACACCGGACCCGACCCGAGCCCAAACTATAATATACAAACTACACCGGACCCGACATGAGCCCGAACTATAATATACAAACTACACCGGACCAGACCCGAGCCCGATCTATAATATACAAACTACACCGGACCAGACCCGAGCCCGATCTATAATATACAAACTACACCGGACCCGACCCGAACCTGAACTATAATATACAAACTACACCGGACCCGACCCGAACCTGAACTATAATATACAAACTACACCGGACCAGACCCGAGCCCGATCTATAATATACAAACTATACCGGACCCGACACGAGCCCGATCTATAATATACAAACTACATCGAACCCGACCCGAACCTGAACTATAATATACAAACTACATCGAACCCGACCCGAACCTGAACTATAATATACAAACTACACCGGACCTGACCCGAACCTGAACTATAATATACAAACTACACCGGACCCGACCCGAACCTGAACTGTAATATACAAACTACACCGGACCTGACCCGAACCTGAACTATAATATACAAACTACAACGGACCCGACCCGAGCCCGAACTATAATATACAAACTACACCGGACCCGACCCGAGCCCGAACTATAATATACAAACTACAATGGACACGACACGAGCCCGAACTATAATATACAAACTACACCGGACCTGACCCGAACCTGAACTATAATATACAAACTACAACGGACCCGACCTGAACCCGAACTATAATATACAAACTACACCGGACCCGACCCGAGCCCGATCTATAATATACAAACTACACCGGACCCGACCCGAACCTGAACTATAATATACAAACTACACCGGACCCGACCCGAGCCCGAACTATAATATACAAACTACACCGGACCCGACCCGAACCTGAACTATAATATACAAACTACAACGGACCCGACCTGAACCTGAACTATAATATACAAACTACACCGGACCCGACCCGAACCCGAACTATAATATACAAACTACACCGGACCCGACACGAGCCCGAACTATAATATACAAACTACACCGGACCCAACCCGAACCTGAACTATAATATACAAACTACACCGGACCCAACCCGAACCCAACCCGAGCCCGAACTATAATATACAAACTACACCGGACCCGACCCGAGCCAGAAATATAATATACAAACTACACCGGACCCAACCCAAACCCGACCCGAGCCCGAACTATAATATACAAACTACACCGGACCCGACATGAACCCAAACTATAATATACAAACTACACCGGACCCAACCCGAACCTGAACTATAATATACAAACTACACCGGACCCGACCCGAGCCCGAACTATAATATACAAACTACACCGGACCCGACCCGAACCCAACCCGAGCCCGAACTATAATATACAAACTACACCGGACCCGACCCGAACCCAACCCGAGCCCGAACTATAATATACAAACTACACCGGACCCGACCCGAGCCCGAACTATAATATACAAACTACACCGGACCCGACCCGAACCTGAACTATAATATACAAACTACAATGGACCCGACACGAGCCCGAACTATAATATACAAACTACACCGGACCCGACACGAGCCCGAACTATAATATACAAACTACACCGGACCCGACCCGAACCTGAACTATAATATACAAACTACACCGGACCCGACCCGAACCCGAACTATAATATACAAACTACACCGGACCTGACCCGAACCTGAACTATAATATACAAACTACACCGGACCCGACCCGAACCTGAACTATAATATACAAACTACAATGGACCCGACACGAGCCCGATCTATAATATACAAACTACACCGGACCCGACCCGAACCTGAACTATAATATACAAACTACAATGGACACGACACGAGCCCGATCTATAATATACAAACTACACCGGACCCGACCCGAACCTGAACTATAATATACAAACTACAATGGACCCGACACGAGCCCGATCTATAATATACAAACTACACCGGACCCGACCCGAACCTGAACTATAATATACAAACTACACCGGACCCGACCCGAACCCGAACTATAATATACAAACTACACCGGACCTGACCCGAACCTGAACTATAATATACAAACTACAACGGACCCGACCTGAACCCGAACTATAATATACAAACTACACCGGACCCGACCCGAGCCCGATCTATAATATACAAACTACACCGGACCCGACCTGAACCCGAACTATAATATACAAACTACACCGGACCGGACCCGAACCCGAACCCGAACTATAATATACAAACTACACCGGACCCGACCTGAACCTGAACTATAATATACAAACTACACCGGACCCGACCCGAACCCGAACTATAATATACAAACTACACCGGACCCGACCTGAACCCGAACTATAATATACAAACTACACCGGACCGGACCCGAACCTGACACTTATTGTCGGGTCCAGTCAGGCTTGGTTCGGGTAGCAAGGGTGTTCAACGATTAAAGCTCACAGACAGAAAATGCTAGCTGCCGTGAACCGCCCTCTAATTTCAGAAAATCACACATGTGCAGTACAGGCGATATCTGCTTTTTTCACGGTCTCCCAATTTCCTGTGACACTGTAACTGTAAAAAAGTACTATTGATTCCTGTCTGACTGCACAAATTGAAATTTTTGGGTGACGGGGACTCTCAGATGATCGAATGCGAGTGGTCACCATGCTAGAAATGGACATTGCATGGTTAGCAGATTGTGAGCGAAGTACAGAGACTGGTTGGACAGCCAATAGACATTGAAATGGGCAGGCAAAAGTGACCAATGGCAGACAGGATATAAGACTCATCATAGCCTCAAGAAATCACACTAGAAATACAACTCAACTCTGTCAAGATGCTGGCTATAATTTATAGATTATATGTTTACATTCAGAAATCGCCCACACAGCCATGGGTTGTATGCACAACTGTGACCAATTCAATTTTTTTTTTCAATTCAAAGTGCTTTATTGGCATGACTTATTTTCCACAGTTTTGCCAAAGCAATTACATACATATTACAAACAAATGCATATATATATATATATATATATATATATATATATATATATATATATATACAAACAAGGAACCATGGTAACAAAATAATAATAAATAAAATAGAAGATAAATAATCAATGCAGTACACTTGGTGCGATGAAGTGCAAGCGCCTTTAGAACAGAAGATTGGGGATCTAGAGATGGTAGTAGCTCTGATAAATGGTCAGTTGTTCTAATTGGACAGTGCTCTGCTACGTAACAGGCAAATGTAAATTCTGCTTCTTTGCATGCTCTAGGAATAGTGACAGTAAAATAGGGATGAATTGGCTAAAGTTCACCTGCAGGAAGCAAGCGTTACTTCACCAATGGGGAAATGAAGAGAAGGATAGAGGATACATTTGAGAAGACTAGAAGTCACCCAGACTAACAAGGAATGCCTGTGAACACTTCAGGAGATCGGCACAGCCAGACCTCCGAGATAGAGCCACGCGGGGCGACAGGAATTGTCAGAGAGGAACACTGGCATAGATGAATACAAGGTTTCCCCCTGGCTCAGTGAGCCACCTTCTCGAGGAGAGACGAGCCGATCAGGCTGCAAGGCTGGGAGCATGTATGCTGCCCCCAGGGGGAACCTGGAATGATAGAGAGATTGTTAGAAAAGAGTGCAGGGTTTCCCCCTGCCTCAGGGAGAGCCGCCCTCTCGGAGGTGAGACGAGCTGATCAGGCTGCATGGCTGGGGAGCATGAACCTGGAATGATAGAGAGATTGTTAGAAAAGAGTGCAGGGTTTCCCCCTGCCTCAGGGAGAGCCGCCCTCTCGGAGGTGAGACGAGCTGATCAGGCTGCAAGGCTGGGAGCATGTATGCTGCCCCCAGGGGGAACCTGGAATGATAGAGAGATTGTTAGAAAAGAGTGCAGGGTTGCCTCCTGCCTCAGGGAGAGCCGCCCTCTCGGAGGTGAGACCGAACCGATCAGGCTGCAATGCTGGGAGCATGTATGCTGCCCCCAGGGGGAACCTGCAATGATAGAGAGATTGTTAGAAAAGAGTGCAGGGTTGCCTCCTGCCTCAGGGAGAGCCGCCCTCTCGGAGGTGAGATGAGCTGATCAGGCTGCAAGGCTGGGAGCATGTATGCTGCCCCCAGGGGGAACCTGGAATGATAGAGAGATTGTTAGAAAAGAGTGCAGGGTTTCCCCCTGCCTCAGGGAGAGCAACCCTCTCGGAGGTGAGACCGAACCGATCAGGCTGCAATGCTGGGAGCATGTATGCTGCCCCCAGGGGGAACCTGCAATGATAGAGAGATTGTTAGAAAAGAGTGCAGGGTTGCCTCCTGCCTCAGGGAGAGCCGCCCTCTCGGAGGTGAGACGAGCTGATCAGGCTGCAAGGCTGGGGAGCATGAACCTGGAATGACAGAGAGATTGTTAGAAAAGAGTGCAGGGTTTCCCCCTGCCTCAGGGAGAGCAACCCTCTCGGAGGTGAGATGAGCTGATCAGGCTGCAAGGCTGGGAGCATGTATGCTGCCCCCAGGTGGAACCTGCAATGATAGAGAGATTGTTAAGATAGATTTGGTTGGGTGTCCCCTCTGGCTCGGTAAACCTTCCTCTCGGAGGTCGAGGCCAGCTTGGCTGGGCATAAGGTTGGGAAGTGAACGTCATTTGCTCACAAAAGAGGACCCCTGGATCCCCGTATCTGTGCTACCAATAAAAAAATAATAACAAAAATATGTGTTAGTAAAGAAACACATGGGTTAATTAATTAAATTTTGATTAATATAATTAAGGACTAATCTCACTGTTCAGCGGAGAGAAAAAAAAACTTGTAGGAGGAAACCTCTGGCAGAGAGATGGCCTCCACTCCGGGCATGCTAGCAATATTGTATTTGGCCGAATAGATATCAGAGAGAGCGAGTCAGAAGGCAGACCGACTGGCTGCGTAGGAGGAGCGAGAATATAACAGGAGAGAGTGCAGCGGCGGTGTAAGCTTGAGTGAACATGATGCGATAGCGCGGCGTGATGAGATTACGAAATCGATTAATTTAGTTGAATATCAGATCTCTGATGCTTCAGGAGGAGGGTATCAGTGTACCTGTGAGAAAGGGGTCTGAGTGCCCAAAACATAACATTTAAAAAAAAATTAGATAGTTATATATATATATATATACACAGTGCCTATAGAAAGTCTACAGCCCCCTTTCAAAATTTTCACCTTTTGTTGCCTTATAGTCTGGAAGCCTGGAATTAAAATGCATTAAAATAGTTTTTTTTTTTCATTTATCTACACATCCTACCCCACAACTTCAAAGTGAAAAAAATATTCTAGAAATTTGTAGAAAATTAATTAAAAATAAAAACTGAAATTGCTTGGTTGGATAAGTGTCCACCCCCCTTGTAATAGCAATCCTAAATTAGCTCAGGTGTAACCAATCACCTTCAAAATCACACACCAAGTTAAGTGGCCTCCACCTGTGTTAAATTGTAGTGATTCACATGATTTCAGGATAAATTCAGCAGTTCCTGAAGGTTTCCTCTGCATTTCAAAGCCATGACTCAACCATGAGCACCAAGGCGCTTTCAAAAGAACTCCTGGACAAAGCTGTTGAAAGGCACAGACCAGGGGATGGGTATAAAAAAATATCAAAGACCTTGGATATCCCTTGGAGTACGGTCAAGACGATTATTAAGAAGTGGAAGGTGCATGACAATGATACTATCCGTGACTTGCTTTTAACATAATGCCATGCCGATGTGTTTGAGGTGGATGCAGCAATACAAATCATAATGCCATGCCGATGTGTTTGAGGTGGATGCAGCAATACAAATCATAATGCCATGCCGATGTGTTTGAGGTGGATGCAGCAATACAAATCATAATGCCATGCCGATGTGTTTGAGGTGGATGCAGCAATACAAATCATAATGCCATGCCGATGCGTTTGAGGTGGATGCAGCAATACAAATCATAATGCCATGCCGATGCGTTTGAGGTGGATGCAGCAATACAAATCATAATGCCATGCCGATGCGTTTGAGGTGGATGCAGCAATACAAATCATAATGCCATGCCGATGTGTTTGAGGTGGATGCAGCAATACAAATCATAATGCCATGCCGATGTGTTTGAGGTGGATGCAGCAATACAAATCATAATGCCATGCCGATGCGTTTGAGGTGGATGCAGCAATACAAATCATAATGCCATGCCGATGCGTTTGAGGTGGATGCAGCAATACAAATCATAATGCCATGCCGATGCGTTTGAGGTGGATGCAGCAATACAAATCATAATGCCATGCCGATGCGTTTGAGGTGGATGCAGCAATACAAATCATAATGCCATGCCGATGCGTTTGAGGTGGATGCAGCAATACAAATCATAATGCCATGCCGATGTGTTTGAGGTGGATGCAGCAATACAAATCATAATGCCATGCCGATGTGTTTGAGGTGGATGCAGCAATACAAATCATAATGCCATGCCGATGTGTTTGAGGTGGATGCAGCAATACAAATCAAGATGGTTTAAACCCACATAAGTGGCCAAAGAATCCAAAGGTTGCCAGGGCTTGGACAAAATTTGTTCAACTTACACGAGTCTAGACGAAACAGAGCAAACGGTCACATTTGTGTTCGGCACACTTTGAGAACCAGGGCTTCAACCTGTCAGAGACAGCTAGATCCTTTGGTTTCGCTCCCAGATTGAGAGAGGATGCTGTACCAACAATAAGAGCCAAGAAACAAACAAAAACAAATGACCTCAGAAATGTGTAAGCTACGCGATGCGAGAAAGCAAACAGAGCCATATGAGTTTGTCACGCAGGCCACCTAGAGACTGCACTCCGTTGGATATTTGAGCTCATACGCCAGCAAATGTGTCATACGCTGAAGAAGACCGTGATAAACAACGAGTCTCTCATCTGTGTCATACACCGATGAAGACAGTGATAAACAACCGAGTCTCTCATCTGTGTCATACGCTGATGAAGACAGTGATAAACAACCGAGTCTCTCATCTGTGTCATACGCTGAAGAAGACCGTGATAAACAACCGAGTCTCTCATCTGTGTCATACGCCGATGAAGACTGTGATAAACAACCGAGTCTCTCATCTGTGTCATACGCTGATGAAGACTGTGATAAACAACCAAGTCTCTCATCTGTGTCATACGCTGATGAAGACCGTGATAAACAACCGAGTCTCTCATCTGTGTCATACGCTGAAGAAGACCGTGATAAACAACCGAGTCTCTCATCTGTGTCATACGCCGATGAAGACTGTGATAAACAACCGAGTCTCTCATCTGTGTCATACGCTGATGAAGACTGTGATAAACAACCAAGTCTCTCATCTGTGTCATACGCTGATGAAGACCGTGATAAACAACCGAGTCTCTCATCTGTGTCATACGCCGAGGAAGACTGTGATAAACAACCGAGTCTCTCATCTGTGTCATACGCCGATGAAGACTGTGATAAACAACCGAGTCTCTCATCTGTGTCATACGCCGATGAAGACAGTGATAAACAACCGAGTCTCTCATCTGTGTCATACGCCGAAGAAGACTGTGATAAACAACCGAGTCTCTCATCTGTGTCATACGCCGATGAAGACTGTGATAAACAACCGAGTCTCTCATCTGTGTCATACGCCGATGAAGACAGTGATAAACAACCGAGTCTCTCATCTGTGTCATACGCCGAAGAAGACTGTGATAAACAACCGAGTCTCTCATCTGTGTCATACGCCGATGAAGACTGTGATAAACAACCGAGTCTCTCATCTGTGTCATACACCGATGAAGACAGTGATAAACAACCGAGTCTCTCATCTGTGTCATACGCCGAAGAAGACCGTGATAAACAACCGAGTCTCTCATCTGTGTCATACGCTGATGAAGACTGTGATAAACAACCGAGTCTCTCATCTGTGTCATACGCTGATGAAGACCGTGATAAACAACCGAGTCTCTCATCTGTGTTGACATCATCTCCCAAAAAGAAAGGATTTCTGCCAGATGTAAGGTCAGCTTTTAAAAGACAGGAGAACTTTAGGGTATGTACATTCTCTTACAAATTCTATTTAGAATCAACCAACTAAACAAGACGCAATTGTACCCAATGCTATACAGTAATATAGTAATCTTACACTGTGTATTTTGATGATATATATTGTAAAAGATTGCACCACTCTTGGGTTCGTTGCCCCTTTAAAAATAGACCCAACACGACAGAAATTGATTTTTAAGCGCTGGTGCGCTATGTTTAATAAACAAAAAATAAACAAAATACAAAACAAACACCTAGCTCTGTACGAGCACTAACTAACACACAGGAACACCCTGGCTAACACGGGACAGCTACGCTGTTTCCCCGTCCTTACAAAACACACTGGTTTTATACAGCACTTACTCTTTCACTCCCGACTGCCAGGAAGCAGAGCACCCCTTTCTGCCTCCTTCTCCTCAGCAGCCTCGAACAGACTGCCTGCTCTCCTTTTAAACTCCACACCTGGGTCTAATTCCCCCAATAACGCCCAGGTGCGGATGATCATTAATAAAACAATTAAACAATTAAATTTAAACAATAAACCAAAAAGTGCATTCTCACATGTTTCTTTTGCAGGGAGGTTTTAACCCCCTCCCTGCTGTCTCTTACAACCCGCTATCTTACACATCCCCCCCCTTGTCTTTACAAGAGACAGGCCACGAAACAGCCACCTCCTCCCCTAAAACACAACCACCCACCCTCGAGTCCACAAATGTCCATTTTCGCCCTCTTCCACGGGCGAACTCGAGGGTGGATCGGTCCACGTCCCGGCTCAGCCAAGTAGGGACCGCGCACCGGCGACGAGGAACCCCAACGGTTTGACAGGGGCGACCAGAACGACAACCGGGGCACTGGAGGCTGCAGCAGCGGGCAGAGGTCTGCAGCTGGGACCCAGTGCAGCGACGTCCGGTCAGCAAGGGGGAGCGAAGCAGTGACCAGGGGGAGCGTAAGCGACGTCTGGGAGCAGCGCAGCGACGTCTTAGTGTCCGGGAGGAGCGGAGCAGGGGACCAGGTGCAGAACTGTGCCCGATTCTGCCGACTCCTGGGCTCCAGGTCTGGTGACGGGAGGTCCAGGCTAACCGACAGGGAGTCCAGGAGCAAGGGGTGAGGGACCGGACGCAGCGACGCCGGACTGGACCGTAGGGGTGGTGGTCGGGGCTGTGGTGGAGGTATGCTTTTCACCTCCTCCCTGGGCTCCGGAAGCAGCGGCTCCTCCCCTCTGGGCTCTGGCAGCGGCAGCTCCTCCCCTCTAGGCTCTGGCAGCGGCAGCTCCTCCCCTCTGGGCTCCGGAAGCGGCAGCTCCTCCCCTCTAGGCTCTGGCAGCGGCAGCTCCTCCCCTCTAGGCTCTGGCAGCGGCAGCTCCTCCCCTCTGGGCTCCGGAAGGGGCAGCTCCTCTCCTCTGGGCTCCGGAAAAGGCGGAGTTACCCATACCTGCTCCCACTTCTGGAGCAGCAGGTCTAGCTCTGTGGGCTCCGGATCAGGTAGCCCCCAGTCCTGTCTCCACTACTTTATCTGCTCTTTCTGAGCAGCGGTGTTCCGATTGACCATTTCAATCAACTCTTTTAAATCCATTATCTTTTGGGTCGTAAGGGCGCCCCCACACGCTGCCACCAAATGTAAAAGATTGCACCACTCTCGGGTTCGTTGCCCCTTTAAAAATAGACCCAACACGACAGAAATTGATTTTTAAGCGCTGGTGCGCTATGTTTAATAAACAAAAAATAAACAAAATACAAAACAAACACCTAGCTCTGTACGAGCACTAACTAACACACAGGAACACCCTGGCTAACACGGGACAGCTACGCTGTTTCCCCGTCCTTACAAAACACACTGGTTTTATACAGCACTTACTCTTTCACTCCCGACTGCCAGGAAGCAGAGCACCCCTTTCTGCCTCCTTCTCCTCAGCAGCCTCGAACAGACTGCCTGCTCTCCTTTTAAACTCCACACCTGGGTCTAATTCCCCCAATAACGCCCAGGTGCGGATGATCATTAATAAAACAATTAAACAATTAAATTTAAACAATAAACCAAAAAGTGCATTCTCACATGTTTCTTTTGCAGGGAGGTTTTAACCCCCTCCCTGCTGTCTCTCACAACCCGCTATCTTACAATATATATATACACACACACACACACACTAGGCTTAGAAAAAAAACATTAAATATTTTCGTAAATTACTACGTAATGAAATGTGGTTACCACGTCTGTAATGAATAAAAGGCGGTTGTGTATAGCTACTGTATATATCCCCCCTCCCCCCCACTCTCTATACATATGTTTTATTTGAATCACTCTGGGCTTGCACTTTTCAGACCCGAAGCTGACTTTTCACAGTAATAAAGGACTCCTTGATCTGAGAGCTCATCTTGATGTGTTGTGTTTTGGTTTTGTGGAGCTGCAGTGGGAGTGGGATATCACGTAAGCATATAACATGAGAGTTACACAAGCACACTGTCTTTTATGTTAACTGTTGTGTTTTGGAAACAGCTAAAATAACATAATCTGTGATTTTATTTAACATTTTAACTTGTTTTCATGATAGTAAATGTTAAAAATCTAATACAAAACTTTACAAAAGTGGAAAATATGATTTACATACTCATCCGGGCGTTTCTTGGAATGGTCTCGTTGTACTGTTGTCAGTAAAGGTAATAGGCTGTATCCAGCACCCCGCGGTTGAGACACACTGGGTTGAAGTCTGGGTGACATTATTTTTAAAGATCTCCTGAGTTTTGTCAATTTCCTGACAACAAATGCTCTCCCTTTGTGTACCCATTGCTTGGCAGTTACCACAGGAGCACCTGAGATAAGGAACGTGAAACACATGCCAGTGGAATTAGGCTTTATTCTTGTTTGTATTCGGGAATCTGTGCATGGACATTGTTGTGGTTTTAGCTCCGTCTAGCGGATTTTGAAGAAACGTTTCTGAATAGCTGAGTTTTTGTTTTTTTATTTAGCTAACTTACATTCTTTTACAAAGATATGGTACCCAGCAAAATCCTTACCAGTCAGTGTTGTTAAATGATCACGAGATTGTTGTGATTGCTGCTCTTTATCCTTACCAGTCAGTGTTTAAAGGATCACAAGATTGTCTTGATCGCTGCTCTTTACCAGTCAGTGTTTAAAGGATCACAAGATTGTCTTGATCGCTGCTCTTTATCCTTACCAGTCAGTGTTTAAAGGATCACAAGATTGTCTTGATCGCTGCTCTTTATCCTTACCAGTCAGTGTTTAAAGGATCACGAGATTGTCATGATCGCTGTTCTTTATCCTTACCAGTCAGTGTTGTTAAACGATCACGAGATTGTCCTGATCGCTGTTCTTTATCCTTACCAGTCAGTGTTTAAAGGATCACGAGATTGTCCTGATCGCTGTTCTTTATCCTTACCAGTCAGTGTTGTTAAACGATCACGAGATTGTCCTGATCGCTGTTCTTTATCCTTAACAGGCAGTGTTTAAAGGATCACAAGATTGTCATGATCGCTGCTCTTTATCCTTACTAGTCAGTGTTTAAAGGATCACGAGATTGTCCTGATCGCTGCTCTTTATCCTTACCAGTCAGTGTTTAAAGGATCACAAGATTGTCTTGATCGCTGCTCTTTACCAGTCAGTGTTTAAAGGATCACAAGATTGTCTTGATCGCTGCTCTTTATCCTTACCAGTCAGTGTTTAAAGGATCACGAGATTGTCCTGATCCCTGTTCTTTATCCTTACCAGTCAGTGTTTAAAGGATCACGAGAGTGATGTGATCGCTGCTCTTCATCCTTACCAGTCAGTGTTTAAAGGATCACGAGATTGTCCTGATCCCTGTTCTTTATCCTTACCAGTCAGTGTTTAAAGGATCACGAGATTGTCTTGATCGCTGCTCTTCATCCTTACCAGTCAGTGTTTAAAGGATCACAAGATTGTCCTGATCGCTGTTCTTTACCAGTCAGTGTTTAAAGGATCATGAGATTGTCGTGATCGCTGTTCTTTATCCTTACCAGTCAGTGTTGTTAAACGATCACGAGATTGTCGTGATCGCTGTTCTTTATCCTTACCAGTCAGTGTTGTTAAACGATCACGAGATTGTCCTGATCGCTGTTCTTTATCCTTACCAGTCAGTGTTGTTAAACGATCACGAGATTGTCTTGATCACTGTTCTTTATCCTTACCAGTCAGTGTTTAAACGATCACGAGAGTGTCATGATCGCTGCTCTTTATCCTTACCAGTCAGTGTTTAAAGGATCACGAGATTGTCGTGATCGCTGTTCTTTATCCTTACCAGTCAGTGTTGTTAAACGATCACGAGATTGTCCTGATCGCTGTTCTTTATCCTTACCAGTCAGTGTTGTTAAACGATCACGAGATTGTCTTGATCGCTGTTCTTTATCCTTACCAGTCAGTGTTGTTAAACGATCACGAGATTGTCTTGATCGCTGTTCTTCATCCTTACCAGTCAGTGTTGTTAATCGATCACGAGATTGTCTTGATCGCTGTTCTTTATCCTTACCAGTCAGTGTTGTTAAACGATCACGAGATTGTCCTGATCGCTGTTCTTTATCCTTACCAGTCAGTGTTTAAAGGATCACGAGATTGTCGTGATCGCTGTTCTTTATCCTTACCAGTCAGTGTTTAAACGATCACGAGATTGTCATGATCGCTGCTCTTTATCCTTACCAGTCAGTGTTGTTAAACGATCACGAGATTGTCTTGATCGCTGTTCTTTATCCTTACCAGTCAGTGTTGTTAAACGATCACGAGATTGTCTTGATCGCTGTTCTTTATCCTTAACAGGCAGTGTTTAAACGATCACGAGAGTGTCGTGATCGCTGCTCTTTATCCTTACCAGTCAGTGTTTAAAGGATCACGAGATTGTCATGATCGCTGTTCTTTATCCTTACCAGTCAGTGTTGTTAAACGATCACGAGATTGTCATGATCGCTGTTCTTCATCCTTACCAGTCAGTGTTGTTAAACGATCACGAGATTGTCATGATCGCTGTTCTTTATCCTTACCAGTCAGTGTTGTTAAACGATCACGAGATTGTCGTGATCGCTGTTCTTTATCCTTACCAGTCAGTGTTTAAACGATCACGAGAGTGTCATGATCGCTGTTCTTTATCCTTACCAGTGTTGTTAAACGATCACGAGATTGTCTTGATCGGTGCTCTTCATCCTTACCAGTCAGTGTTGTTAAAGGATCACGAGATTGTCGTGATCGCTGTTCTTTATCCTTACCAGTCAGTGTTGTTAAACGATCACGAGATTGTCCTGATCGCTGTTCTTTATCCTTACCAGTCAGTGTTTAAACGATCACGAGATTGTCTTGATCGCTGTTCTTTATCCTCACCAGTCAGTGTTTAAACGATCACGAGATTGTCTTGATCGCTGTTCTTTATCCTTACCAGTCAGTGTTTAAAGGATCACGAGATTGTCATGATCGCTGTTCTTTATCCTTACCAGTCAGTGTTTAAACGATCACGAGATTGTCTTGATCACTGTTCTTTATCCTTACCAGTCAGTGTTTAAACGATCACAAGATTGTCTTGATCGCTGTTCTTTATCCTTACCAGTCAGTGTTTAAAGGATCACGAGATTGTCGTGATCGCTGTTCTTTATCCTTACCAGTCAGTGTTGTTAAACGATCACGAGATTGTCTTGATCGCTGTTCTTTATCCTTACCAGTCAGTGTTTAACCCTTTGCGGTCCATTGTCGGACTGGGTCCGACATTGCAATTATTCCTCACAGGTCCTTTGTCGGACTGGGTCCGACATCATTATAGCAACGCAATAAACGGGTGTTTAGTCGTTTTTTCTCCGGAAAAAGCCGAGAAAACCATTCAATTGCCGAGTGGTAGTGACAGGAGACGAGACAAGTCGGAAAAAAAGGCGTATTTCATGAATAGTCAAACATGGTATCAGGTATCAGATAATGGGCGTTCATAGTAAACAAGCTGGCTAAGTGCGTCAGCGCACTGAGACTATCATGGACATTTGCAGAGCTTTTTTCAGATGTTATAGTAATAAAATAATGACTTGGATCGCATTATTGGGGAGTTTGGTGATAAAACGAGTGATCTGGAGATGATCGATCGGTATGTACGGCTATTATTATTATTATTATTTATTTCTTACATAGCTGAACGCTATAGCAAACAAAAGGGTGGGGCAGGGCTGGAGATGCCTAGTGTGTGCTTTGTTGATATGCAGGGCCATCTAAACCCGTTTGACTGTGAAAAAAAATACTTTTAAACAGCGCGTATAAAATTAACTGCGCGTGTGAAAATTAATTAGACCTGGCGTGCCTGACGCGCGATTAATAAATGGACCGCAAAGGGTTAAAGGATCACGAGATTGTCGTGATCGCTGTTCTTTATCCTTACCAGTCAGTGTTGTTAAACGATCACGAGATTGTCTTGATCGCTGTTCTTTATCCTTACCAGTCAGTGTTTAAAGGATCACGAGATTGTCGTGATCGCTGTTCTTTATCCTTACCAGTGTTGTTAAACGATCACGAGATTGTCTTGATCGCTGTTCTTTATCCTTACCAGTCAGTGTTGTTAAACGATCACGAGATTGTCCTGATCGCTGTTCTTTATCCTTACCAGTGTTGTTAAACGATCACGAGATTGTCTTGATCGCTGTTCTTTATCCTTACCAGTCAGTGTTGTTAAACGATCACGAGATTGTCCTGATCGCTGTTCTTTATCCTTACCAGTCAGTGTTGTTAAACGATCACGAGATTGTCCTGATCGCTGTTCTTTATCCTTACCAGTCAGTGTTTAAAGGATCACGAGATTGTCGTGATCGCTGTTCTTTATCCTTACCAGTCAGTGTTGTTAAACGATCACGAGATTGTCCTGATCGCTGTTCTTTATCCTTACCAGTCAGTGTTTAAAGGATCACGAGATTGTCATGATCGCTGTTCTTTATCCTTACCAGTCAGTGTTTAAACGATCACGAGATTGTCTTGATCGCTGTTCTTTATCCTTACCAGTCAGTGTTGTTAAACGATCACGAGATTGTCCTGATCGCTGTTCTTTATCCTTACCAGTCAGTGTTGTTAAACGATCACGAGATTGTCTTGATCGCTGTTCTTTATCCTTACCAGTCAGTGTTGTTAAACGATCACGAGATTGTCCTGATCGCTGTTCTTTATCCTTACCAGTCAGTGTTGTTAAACGATCACGAGATTGTCATGATCGCTGCTCTTTATCCTTACCAGTCAGTGTTGTTAAACGATCACGAGATTGTCTTGATCGCTGTTCTTTATCCTTACCAGTCAGTGTTTAAAGGATCACGAGATTGTCCTGATCGCTGTTCTTTATCCTTACCAGTCAGTGTTTAAAGGATCACGAGATTGTCCTGATCGCTGTTCTTTATCCTTACCAGGCAGTGTTTAAAGGATCACGAGATTGTCCTGATCGCTGTTCTTTATCCTTACCAGTCAGTGTTTAAACGATCACGAGATTGTCGTGATCGCTGTTCTTTATCCTTACCAGTCAGTGTTGTTAAACGATCACGAGATTGTCTTGATCGCTGTTCTTCATCCTTACCAGTCAGTGTTGTTAAACGATCACGAGAGTGTCGTGATCGCTGCTATTTTCCATTTCATCCGTTTCGCTCTCATACGGTTAGAAACTATAAGGCTCTATCAGGCTATCAAGATAGTTGCTCCATTCCATAAGGCTTTCATTATTGTACACTGTTTCTGAATATAAAGACACCAAATCTGAATCAGAGCTGCTGTTGAAGTCTGTCTCTATTGCAGCTGCCATGTCCAACACTAAAGGTGTTCACTCTGTGACGTCACTGGTCAAAGTCACAGGATTTTTTGCTTGGGGCAAAAATACCAGTTTAAAAGTTTTTTGGACGGGAATGGATCTTTATTTTATTTTATTTATCTTTAAATACGGACCATGTGGAGTAATCAGTAGTTTTTATTAGATTTATTTTTCTGTTTGGGTTCCCTTTAACAATAACAAAATGTTGGTTGACAACAAGACATGAATGATAACATGCTCCTGTTTACAGTTTTTAAAAGAATATTCCAAAATGAAAATCATTTTGTAAAGACATGAATGCATTTTATACGTTTATTCCTACCAAAAATTACTTATTTGGAATGTCACTTGTGCTGAGTTAAAAAATAAATATACTGCTCAGTATCACCGTATTCATATAGCGCCATTTTAAAATTCAAACACAGAATTCATTATCCTCCATATTGTTTATTAGTTTATTAAAATGATGCGATATTGCAATTAATACAGCACTTGCCAATTTCAAGCATGACAGAGTTATAATTGATAGGAACACACTTTAAACTCTGGCAATTGTGTTGCACAAAGGGAAAACCATCAGCCATGGTCACTATGATGCCTGGGTGCAAAAAGATGAACAATGGTTTCAATGTAATGATACGCAATGCACACAACGCATCAGACTGCATCAAAAACCTGCAGGATTCTTACATGATCTTTCTAGAGAGAGTGGACAGAGCCATACAACATGAAGAATAACTGCCCTCAGCACTACTGTTCAAAGTTGTCCCCTCCTCTTCAGCCTCAGGGGCAGGGATTAACATTTTTCACATTTGATTTGTCTACAATAAATCTGGCTTTAAAAATACTTTACATGCTTGGTGCTTGTCTCTTTCTTCTGTGCTATTTAGTGTCTCAAGTTGTGTTTTCACCACTACATTATGGGCAGATGTGGTTGTTTGATTTTCCAAGATGCCTTCTGCAAAACAATGGAAATTCAGTGGCAAAAACTTTGTTAAAGTAACGTTAAGGTTTGGTTGCAAAAGTCTAAAATGTTAGGAAATTGCAAGTTAAGGTAGCCATGCAACCTTAACAGTGCACCCTAATGTGTATGATTCCCGTCACACTTGACATCACATATGACATCATCAATGACATCGGAAATGACATCACTAAGCACATGACAATTTCTCCCCGAAGACTGGCCATACGGACATAACACTGGGAAATCATAGTCCTTGCGATTGGTAACATGTTCAGTAACTGCATTAGCATTTTCAAAACACTGGACTGGGAAAATACGGGGCTGAAGATCAATGGAGCCTACTTGAATCACCTATAATTTGCTGACGACATCGTCATATTTACAACATGCCCAGAAGAATTACAAACAAGAATACAATAACTACATGAGGCTAGCATCAAAGCGGGTTTGAAAATGAACCTGAAGAAGACTCCAGTCATGTTTAATAAATATAGCTCTCCACAGGCAATTGAAGTCAATGGGATCAAGCTTGAAGAAGTCAATAACTACGTATACTTAGACAGTTAGTTTCGGCAACGGAGAACCAAATGTGCGAAATCAAAAGAAGAGCAAAAATGGGCTGGAGTGCCTTTGGAAGATTAAGCATGGTTCTGAAAGGGAATCTACCCTTATGCTTCAAGAGGAAAGTCTTTGACCAATGCCTGCTGCCAGTACTAACTTACGGATGCGAAACCTGGACCCTCAATGCAAAAATGACTCAAAAATTACAAATGACTCAACAGAGCATGGAAAGATGCATGATGGAAATAACAAGAAGAGACAGGAAAAGGAAGGAATGGATAAGAGCACAAACAAAAGTATGCAATGTTATTATAAGTATGGCAGTGGGCCGACATGTAGCAAGAAGAACAGACCATCGCTGGACCAAGGAGATACTAGACTGGATCCCAAGAGATATAAAGCGACCAAGAAGAAGACCTCCAGGAAGATGGCAAGATGAAATTAGGAAACACGCTGGAGCAACATGGATGAGGGACGCAGCAGGAAGAATCTTGGGGAGGCCTTCATCCAGCAGTATGATATGTATATATATAATATGTTATATATAATATATAATATTTATATTTGTAGATAAGAAAGCTAATTATGCTAATATTATGTAGGCTCTGGCCTGTGCTGCTGCACATTTATACCAGTATTAAACTAGACAAACACCTATGTATGTTGAAAAATAATAATTTAATGGAAAATAAACGTTATGTGTACAGAAAATAATAAAACTAAAAAAGTTATACTAGCACTGTAGTCTAGTGAAAGATGGATAGACCCGGACCCTCCAAGACCAGCATCAACTGGCGGTTTCAGAGCCTTAGAAATCACTTTAATTCAGTGATAACTCCTCTGTAACTAATATGTAATTTTAAACAAGTATTGAAAGAACTGGCATTGAATCTAATATTAGCTATGTTAACTCAATGTTTTAGTGTTTTTTTAAATTATATTTCATGTCTGAAATTAAAATGATGTTATCCCGAAGGTGATTACGCTGCATTACTGTAAAATGATCAGCCACTATGTAGAAAATACATAGTTAATTTACATTCATTAACTGGCAACACATGAGAAAAAGCGGACTGGGAAATGCCAGCAACAATTGTGACTGTTTAAAACAGCTTTAGTACATCTCATTACAATATTTTTGTTCCCTCATTTGCGCTATCTCCACCCTGTGTTTGTGAATATCTGTAGGAACACCCAGAATTACATATTCATTTAAGGCTAAAGCGCAAATAACTGCAGCTGTAAAGCATTCGTTAAAATGACACCAACAGCGTTGCATTTGTTTACTACATTTCCAACTGGTTTGTAACGATTGTGACAGATGCAACACTTCAGTACATCTACCCCGTAGCATTTTATGTATTCTGATTGGTCCTAGTCAATATCATACATGCCAACGGTCCCTGTATGGTCGGGACAGTCCCGATTTCCTAGTAAATGTCCTGCGTCCCAATGCATAGGAAGAAAGTCCCCATATATACCCATAGAAAAAAAATAATTTATTCTGCACAGTAGAGCTAGTGAAAACCACACGCTGTGCTCTTCGTGCAGCTGACACATCTGCTGATCACTAACTTATACAAAGGTACCAGTCGCAAGAGATATGAAACAGGGGCATAATGTTAGTGTTAGTGTGGTTTGCCCAGTTTACAATATACTGTCTCTGTGAATATAACAGACCACATAACACTGGAGACATTCACAGGTGTCTAAATCAATTCCTGCACGGGATATGAGTTACCTTCTCCAGGTCTGGTATCATTGGGAGGTTTGCTAATCAGAGAGGGTAAAATAGTGAAACGATATCTGTTATTCTGCAACTTAGGAATTGGTACTGGTGGATACTGGGACAGTAATTGTTGTATGCAGCCGAATGATCCAGGTCTGAGTTTGTATAGTTTTCTGGAGGCCTAATTAAATTAGAACTATTTGAAGTGGCACAAACACTGTTTGTTGTGTAGCCCCCAAGCATTCCATCTTCTCCAGCTGTTTGCTTATTTAACACATTGTGTTATCTTGGGAATAGTAATGTCACCCCTATCTGAGGGTCACGGGCACTTCACATTGAATGAAACATGGGCAGTGAATCAAAAATGTTGGGAAGCCAAAGGAGAAATGGATAATGTAGCAGTTAACGGTGCATTTCCAGCCTTGATTTGAAGGCATATCATCGCTTGAACTCCCATATCGCTGTCCACTTTATTTTATCTGAAGCAAACCAGGCCGATCCCTGTTGCCACGTTCCTGAAGTGTGCCTGTAGCAGGTGTGGTCTTCCTACTGTGTGTCAGCTATCTCCTGGTTTACTCAATTCATGCGGTCGTCCCTGACATAAAGAACCTCTCTTTATGATAAAACACACATGAACCAATTGAATTGACAGTCTTCCAGATGGAAGTAACCTTGTTCCTCACATTTTTCTAATGCCTCCGTTATTTCCTCTACATTCTGATAGGCCCCTGGTGGCTAGATTGCACGTTGACATCACAGATGTGACATTAGGTCACTCCTCTCACAAACGATGGTGGTCTTAACCCTGGGGAGTTTTAAAACACGGTAATCTATAAGTGAGCTGATTTAAGTACCTTGAAAAACTTTCCGAGCTTGGCATCCCAACAGTGTTTCTATGACCGTCTAACCGCATTTCCTTTGAGCACTCTTCCAGCAAATATCCCTTTGGAGACCGTTTATACTGCAATGAACTTATCTGCACCAAGCAGCTTATTATATGTTGCTGCCAGATTGAACATTCTGTCCTGAAAAGCTGAAATGATTGGGTTATGCCGAGTATCCCAGTTTATCATTTTCACCTCCTAGATGTGATGTGATGAATAGAAAAAAGCTATTGAGAAAAGTTTAAAAAATACTTTTGGGATATCATTATAAATACCCACACAAACAAGAGTCAGGTGGCAACCCTAGCAATATGAGTTTGCCATGGATTGATATCAGTATTTGTGAACCACTGCATAGTGTAAAAAAAATAAAATAAAATAAATAAATAATAATTCTAATATAAGGTAAAATCAATATAATGCAACTGCTCATTTGTGTGCTTCATTTGCCTTTTGATGTTTCTGCGTTTTTTCGTGCTGAAGCACACCTGGCTTCAGATGGAGAGTATTTGCATACTATTACGATTGAATATCGACAAACAGAAAATAAATAGCGACTAAGTGGCTGCAAAAAATAAATGCATAATAATAATGATAATAATAATGATAATAATAATAATAATAATAATAATAATACATAAGCATTTTATTCATTCTTATTATAATTATACAATTGTATGATGCACATGGTAATTAAGCATCATTATTCATTTTAGCAAAGGTGTAATGGTTAATTTACACATTAATTGCTTTCAGTTAGGGACAAGTTTGAAATCCTGTTGTCTCAATGCGACCACCCTAACTGCAACCTTAGTTTTACAGCTGAAAGCAAGATTGGAAAAGGACATGCTTTCTGCAAGCTGGAGTGATTTTAATGTGGAACACGGAATGATGTGCTTCAGCACGAAAAATCACAGAAACACCAGAAGGCAAATGAAGCACAGAAATGAGCACTTGCATTATATTGATTTGACCTGAATTAGTATATTGTTTATTTGCGCAGTAAGTTCAGATTTAAGGTATCGGTAAAATATACATTTGGTATGGGTAGTGCATGAAGAGCAATAAGAAAAGCAGCTGAAGTACAATATGAAGATGATCTTCAAGACATCTGGATGTGCGTTTACAACAAAGTGAGCCTGTGCCGCATCACAAAAGCATCTGTCTAATTCAAGTAAATACTCTCTTAAACTGTATCTGCATTTGACATTTTAGCGGCAATAATCAATTAAAGTATAATCTTAAACAGAGTTGTTGGTAGTTGGGATCAGTAGACGTAGTTTTAATTACAATAACCATTAACCCTGATGCAGAGAAGGTTTCCTGTCTATGCTCTTGACAATATAAGGACACTTTTTTGTCCATCCATCTTTTTTTATTTATTTTTTTGACGCTATGCTGCCGTTCACAAATACTGTACACAACACTCCTATTATTCATTACAGATTAGGAGGTAAAGTCAAAAGCCCCTTAGTAGTCCAACGGAAAGCCTAATTCAAAATAATATACCGGTATATATTAATTCTTTATATTTTTTCAATTAAAAAATGTACCATTTTAATAACGCTTTGGTTAAAATGAATGTTAGGCTACAGGACCCCACTGAGATTACTAACAATGTGCCTGCTCCAAGTCAATACATATATATCAAACATTGATGTATATATACCAAAAATCATCAATCCATACATAGCAAACATCAATCCATATATGTCAAACATTAATCCATATATATCAAACAATGATGTATATATATCAAATATCAATCCATATATCAAACACTGATGTATATATATCAAATATCAATCCATATATCAAACAATGATGTATATATATCAAATATCAATCCATATATCAGACACTGATGTATATATATCAAATATCAATCCATATATCAAACAATGATGTATATATATATATATATATATATATATATATATATATATATATATATATATATATATATATATATATATATATATATATCAAAGTTGATATATTGCCTGTTTGGCACCCCATACACATTCAGTATTTTGAGGACTCAAAAGTATAGTGCACTCATGATTTGTTTCAATGATGCAATGCTGAATATACGTAACAGTTTGCAATGTGGAATGAACTGAAACAGAGCGAGTAACCCTAAATGAAATAGGCAGTGTGGAAAGGGTTGACTGGATTCTACCTCAGCCTTGAAACACAATTGATGAAGGCCAAGCAGAGGGGCTGCAATAGCACAGCGTGTCAGGAACATTCCTCTGCGTCCTTGGAGAAGATAACGTATGCTCCTCGCAATGATGACATTGGTGATCCACTGATGATCAGGTTAACAAGTGTGATTTGTTAACAAAAAAACAACAAAACACACAATACTTGGCCTTCATATACAGCTATGGAAAAACAAACAGGGCCCTAATGGTAGTTATACAAAATGTTGCTCAATCACTCATTGAAAAACTTTACCATATTCTAACATGAGTGAACTTTTTTTTTTACTGGGACTAATTTTGGTGATGCTAAGGATTGTAAACTCATGCCTGACACTGCACTCACTGGCACTGCTGTAAGTGATGTGTATCATGTCAGCATCTAAAGCATGTTCATCCTGATTGCGCACAGTAACTCGTCTGGTCAAAACTTACAGGGAAAAAAACGAGGCAAGCTGTGATTTCAGCACTATTACTGTTGATGAAAAAAACTAGTAACAAGAGATACGAGAACTTGCACAGAGGCCTGCTGCCAGCACCCAAATAATTTGAGCTATAAACTAAAACCCAGCATCCATGCAAAGTACAGAAACACTGACATGAACTTCTCCCTCTTCACTCTCAGCATACAATTTATAATGTGAAATGTTCATTTATTATTGGTTGTTTAGATCTACCTGTTGTGTTGAATTTTGTGTCAAGTTGAGAATATAAACAAATGTTTTAAAAACATGTTTTCTTTATAATCTGCATATGTACAGACCCAGAACTTAAAAAAAGATCTATCTGAGGGGGCTGCCGTCTTGGAATGACAATAGAAGGTGTAATAGAAGGGGAATTTCATCGGCAATTGAACGCATGGTAAACATGATGTGAGATGCATGTGTGAAAAACCGTGGGATCTGGTCAAGCAATGTGGCAGTGAAACGGTTAATCTGTAATGGAACTTTATTGAGTGAATCATAGAATTCAGCTGTGTACCAGCTATAAAGACATCCTTTCAAGTGTGTTGTCTGCAGCATCACATAACTTATTTTATAAATCAACTTTGTCTGCCTCCAAGATCTGATACAAGAGAACAAAGACTAATGATGTCACACAAGGCCCCAAGAGCACACAGACTAATGATGTCACACAAGGCCCCCAAGATCTGATACAAGAGCACACAGACTAATGATGTCACACAAGGCCCCCACGGCACATCAGCCACCCCTGGGGACATTCTTTGAAATCCTTTGTTTTGTAAGAGGTAGGATTCTGTGCACTGAATGATAAAAAAAAACAGTGATAAGGATATATTGATATTAAAATATAATGCTCATAGCTCAATGTTCTTGCACTCGAAAAACAGAATAAACTTCAAATCCTGTCTAAAACATTTGAAAAGGGTTTCATGAACTGCAAATGTGATTTAATTAATGACAACTTAAAACAAAACAAAACAAAAAAATTCTTGGAGGTTGTGTGGTCCAGTGGTTAAAGAAAAGGGTTTATAACCAGAAGGTCCCTGGTTCAACTCCCACCTCAGCCACTGACTCATTGTGTGACCCTGAGCAAGTCTCTTAACCTCCTTGTGCTCCGTCTTTCGGTGAGATGTAATTGTAAGTGACTCTGCAGCTGATGCATAGTTCACACACCCTAGTTTCTGTAAGTCGCCTTGGATAAAGGTGTCTGCTAAATAAACAAATAATAATAAAATAAAGCAGTCCTTTTGGGCATGGGGCCCAATGTATTTTTATTTTGAATATAAGACGTAGGCCACTCATCAATCCATAAGACTATGCTTATATTTTCTGCATATGTTAGTAGTAAAATATGTTCACCACATTGTTGTACATGCTCTAAAATGATGAATAGTGATCAACATATTTTGTTTGACAATATAAATATTGGAATCTTCCTGTTATACTATCCGTCTCCATATTCGGCACTTCCTGATTTAAAAGAGGTCTTCCTTTAATAATCATGACAGCAGCTTGTCAATGCTTTGCCCTTCTGGCAGCCACACGCTTTTTCTAGGAAACAAGAAAACTGAACAAAATGAAGAGGCAGAAGCAAACAGCCCCACATAATTGTCGGGTTGCTCCATAAATAGTTTTCTGTAGCCACTTAAAGGCCTGGAGAACAGTAAGCAATGGAATCAGTGAGGAAGGATATCCTGCCCAAACATTCTGGACAGCTGCAGGCAGTTGGCTATTGCAAAATGCTGAGTCGAGGAGCTCAATGAATTGAGGAATTTGCTGCTGTATTTGCAAAGTCAGCACTGTAACGTCATAACACATACAGGGGGTATGTCATGCAAACTCATGATATATGTTTTTTCTGTCATGGGCTGGGTACGGGGATAAACCGTATAAATAGCTACAAACAAGATATCAACAAGTGCATCAGTAGCAGATCCCCCATTGCTACAGCTCTGAATTCAGTATGATTAAAAAGAGGGTCAGCATGACATATAGCATCAGTACATGCAGAACAGTACACAATAAGAATTACCAAGTTTCACAACGACTTGATCATCGATTATCCAGATATATGCAAAAATGTAAGTGTGATGTACAGACAGGTGGCTGAACGGATAGGCAGACACCCCAGAATCTGATATATCCACTGATATCTGATATTCTGATAATAATGTTAATGCCACGTTTCATGACAAGTGGATTAGTGGTTCTCCAGATACATGTAAATATGTAGGTGTGACATCCAGGTGGACGGATGTATGGACAAACAGACACACTCCCCTATATCCCCAGAATCTGATATTATCAATAACTTAGGCCAGATAATGCTACTACTAAGAGTGCCCCCGCTTATCCCCTTGGCAAAGGATTTTACTAAGAGCACCCCGCTTATCCCCTTTGCAAAGGAATTTATTAAGCTCGCCCCTGCTACAAACTCATTTAAAAGGAGAGTAGACAGCAGCCTACAGAGCTCGTCCTTTCAGACAGACAAGCTGGTTTTTACAAGGCAGAGCAGAGTAGACAGGAGCCTACAGATCCCTTACACCCTTCCCTCCAGACTACAAGAGCATATCTCAGGAGCCTTTGGTAGTGCAGCAGTGAAGTGCTGTGTTCTCTGTTTCTTATGGTTTCAAGTCCATATCTCACATAGAAAAGCATTTTTTGGCTTTGGGGTCGTACTTGGTTTACTTTCACAGTGAGCAAGAAATTAAATCTCCATGATCAATTTTATGGCACTGAGAGACGTAACACTATCAATAATTCCGGAAAATACAGACAACGCACCGATGATGCAGGAAGTTGGCGTGACGTCACTAAGGGGAACACATACCAGGAACAGAGGAGAGATATACATGGCTTCAGACTGTGAAAGCGATCATTACGAATTCCTCAGACGTTTTGAGTAGTCTGTATTACAATAAGGACAGTGGGAGTGTGGTGTGTAATGAAAGAAATTGTGGGGAGGAAGAATAAGTGGTTTGAGGCCCAAGTCTGCATTGTTTTGAACCTCCAGCAGAGAAAATAACCACGCTGGCATGAGGAATGCGAGCGACACGCCCCCTTGTCTGCAGGTCTGCAATTCTGAATGTTGTTCTTGTATACAGTTAACCCCGGCTAGCAGTTCATTTATGACAATAAAGAAAATGTGTATTTCTATATTTGGTTTGTTTTTCCATTTATATCTTGCAAATAGTGTTTACTGTTTCCTATCCACTTAAAAAAATAAAGCATTGAATATTACAGGGCTGAGATGACTTGCATGGTCACATATAGCTGTTCAACCTCATTCATGAAATAAACACTTTCCCCGATTTAGTGAAATTAAATAGGCCTAACCTCCTTGTGAACTGCATGTAATTATTATTATTTCTTGGTAGACGCCCTTACCTAGTAATGTGCATATGAACATTAACTTAAAGATCAAATTGAAAATCGAAAGCTTACCTAAAGAAGCTGGATGAGTGGATTCATTGTTTTGATTTCTGCATCAGAAATCTTGAGCACACAAGGTGTTTGTACTGGTTTATAGTACTCTGATGTTATTGTCAGCAATATGAAAGCCATGCTCATGTTTATTTTCTTTGGGTAGTTTTGGGCCACAGAGTTTATTTGATAACGGTATATTATATAGTAATAATTATGAAAAAACAAATGCAACACTTGCAGAGAACTGATTATGTGCAGTGGATAGCCTATTAGTATTGAGCACTAGTGCACAGGGTATGAAAAAAAATCTATGGTAATCATTTTTATATCTGTATGAAGTGTCTTATAGATGCAGCTGTTTAAAAATGTATTTTTGATATACAAGTAAACGGTAAGAAATTGTTTAATTAAGGCTGGTAAAAAAAAAAAAAGTATTGTGATTTCGAAATGGTTCTGCTGTTGTCGGGGGGAAAATGAATCAATGGTCACTTGATGATTGTCTTTGTGAACAGCTGTCTTTGTAAAGGTCTGCGTGTGTTTGTGAACTTGTGTACCAGTGTCTTACAAAAGAGAAAAAAATAAAATTTGTACCTGCCAGAAACTAACAAACAAAAGCTTTCTCCGTGTTCTGTGGTGTACGAAGTGATCATTGCATTGTGCACTGAAGAGCTCGCTGATTTTACTGTCACGGAATACAGTACTTTTGATGTGTGCAATGCATTCCCTTGTGCCTACCTGAGGTGAAATGTATTTCTGACACCATTTAACCATCGCGAAATAGGCCTGTATGTATGATCATTTTGTTTATGCCATAGACATATGTATGCATGTTTATGGTTTATGGTTGGTGTTTTCCTCTAGTGCCGTCACAGATGTCAAGATTCGAAATCAGGGCTTTTTGGTGGAAGCACTCAAAACAAGCTTTAGATTGTAAACTTCTTACAGTTACATCGCAAAAGTAGAAATGATATATATATATTTATAATCAGATTGTAAGTGAAATAGGTGACATATGGACTCCAAGAACGCTAGTGAATCTGTAAGGGTCAAGCCACTGATTTTACACTTGATGTGGCTCACCAGTTCAATCCTTACCTATCCAGAAGTCTTCTAAATGGTCAGTTGAAATGGATTTTGGTTAGGCAGTCAACATTAAAACATTTTGATAAGTCAATGGCAGTTTGTGTAAAGCTGTGTGACAAACAAGGTACTGCGGCTACAGTGATGCATGGGGGTGGACCTATCAATCTAATCTGTCTTTAACATGCCTTTGATAGTTCAGCAAAGGACAAGGACTAAAAGGAAGCAAGGTTTGACATGCTTATCATGCGATTTTTTTCAAAATGTATTGGCATGTAGCAAATACAAAAAGCATGTGAAGCTCTTTATTTTCATGTAGTTTATTTATTTATTAAGCTTGTACTATTAGAAATGTTATCACCTCACGAGACCATGCTAAAATAGGATATTTAAATGTTATCAATACCCTGGTATACAAATCTCATCATTTTCCTTTTTTTCCTTTGTGTACATTTTAGTTTTGCTTCTCTGAGCTAAGACAGAGCTTTCATATGGCATTCATATCATACTCCCTGCTGATGCAGGTAGTGGCACAGGGTTAATTGGGAGAGTGGACAGAAAGCTTCAAGGAGTAG
The DNA here is from genome assembly GCF_902713425.1 of Acipenser ruthenus. NCBI lineage: Eukaryota > Metazoa > Chordata > Actinopteri > Acipenseriformes > Acipenseridae > Acipenser > Acipenser ruthenus. The sequence continues at coordinate 4,931,550 of NC_081219.1, forward strand.
CTTGTGAGCCTAAAAGGTACCTCCAATAACGTAAACAAACTTATAAGTCAACCAGACCTAGTTTCTGAGGAAGCAGAAAAAGCTACGGAAGAATAACGTAAACATTCACCCATCATTCCTGTTTTAGTGTATGAACATGAAACTGCATCCAGACGCAATGTTAAAACTGTAAACTCAATTTAGAAATCTTCTATTCATCCAATTGAAAACATTGATAATATTACTACTATAGTATTGACAGCCAGTAATAAAATAAAATATGCTTTATTTTGCTTTATTTTGCTCTTATCTGCCCCCTATTTTACTGCATTTAATCCTGTACCTCAGAATATTGTAATCTCCCAAGTGTTTAATCTGTAGTATTTTGTACTTAATCATATCCTGATGTAACTATCACTACTTAATCATATCCTGATGTAACTTTCACTATTATCTGCTGTATTATTGAATTGTGGTTTGTCACACTTGAGAATTATTGTATTTCTTGTTCTTATTGTATGACTTATATTGTAACACTTGAATGTATTTGTATTTGCTTGCGATTGTAAGTCGCCCTGGATAAGGGCGTCTGCTAAGAAATAAATAATAATAATAATAAGTAATATTGTATGCTGATTTATTTATGGTACTGGCATTAGTGTCCTGGGAAGCCATCTTGAATTCCTGGAACAATCCGGGAGAAACAGGGTCAGGTGCAGCCCCAGCAGGTAGTGCTGCACCTGGACAGGCCAGCTCTCCTTTTTAAACCGCAAAATCACTGATTTTATTCAACATGTAAAGTGAGTGTGGATGGAGTGAACTGTCGTTTAACGAATGTAATTGTTTTTATTCAACATGTAATGGTGACCTCTTAGCTAGTTACAGCTGTGCCGGCAGCTAATTTCATAGTACATAGTGATTTAAGCTTTTTGACCGTGTTGTTTTGCTTTAGTTTTATTAACGTTAGTTTGGCTGTTACTTCATTATTCTAGTTTATTAACATACTTGCCTATTGTTTTGCTTTTACTTATATAGTTAATTTCACATGTTGATGCACGTGCGTCATGACAGGTAATACAGTGCCTTGCATAAGTATTCACCCCCCTTGGACTTTTCCACATTTTGTAGTGTTACAACCTGGAATTAAAATGGATTTAATTGGGATTTTTACCATTTGATTTACACAACATACTTAACACTTTGAAGGTGCAAAATATTTTTATTGTGACACAAAAGTTAATTGAACAAAAAAAAAAAGAAATTTGTTGGTTGCATAAGTATTCACCCCCCTGAGTCAATACTTGGTAGAAGCCCCTTTGGCAGCAATTACGGTTCTGAGTCTTTTTGGGCAAGTCTCTACCAGCTTTGCACATCTGGATCCTGCAATTTTTGCCCATTCTTCTTGGCAAAATTGCTCAAGCTCTGTCAAGTTGGATGGGGACCGTTGGTGAACAGCAATTTTCAAGTCTTGCCACAGATTCTCAATCTGATTGAGGTCTGGGCTTTGACTGGGCCATTCTAAGACATTCAGGTTCTTGTTTTTAAACCACTCCAGTGTAGCTTTGGCTGTGTGTTTAGGGTCATTGTCCTGCTGGAAGGTGAACCTCCGCCCCAGTCCCAGGTCTCTTGCAGACTGAAACAGGTTTTCCTCTAGAATTTCCCTGTATTTGGCTCCATCCATCTTGCCCTCAATTCTGACCAGTTTCCCAGTCCCTGCCAATGAAAAGCATCCCCATAACATGATGCTGCCACCACCATGCTTCACCGTGGGGATGGTGTTCTCAGGGTGATGAGCAGTGTTGGCTTTGCGCCACACATAGCGTTTTGCGCTAAGGCCAAAAAGTTCAATTTTGGTCTCATCAGACTAGAGAACCTTTTTCCACATGTTTGCTGTGTCTCCCACATGCCTTTTGGCAAAATCCAAACAGGATTTGATATGGGTTTTTTTCAGCAATGGCTTTCTTCTCGCCACTCTTCCATAAAGCCCAGCTTTGTGGAGCATCCGGGTTATAGTTGTCCCATGGACGGTTTCTCCCATCTCAGCTGTGGATCTCTCCAGCTCCTTCAGAGTTACCATTGGCCTCTTGGTTGCTTCTCTGACTAATGCCCTCCTTACCTGGTCACTGAGTTTTGGTGGACGGCCTTCTCTAGGCAGAGTCGTGGTTGTGCCATATTGTTTCCATTTTTAAATAATGGATTTAATGGTGCTCCAGGGGATGTTCAAAGTTTGGGATATTTTTTTATAACCCAACCCTGATTGGTGCTTCTCCAGAACTTTATCCCAGACTTGTTTGATAGCTCCTTGGTCTTCATGATGCTGTTTGTTTAGATATGCTCTCTAACAAACTCTGGGGCCTTCCAGAAACAGGTGTATTTAATCTGAGATCATGTGACACTTTAATTGCACACATGTGGACTCCATTCAACTAATTATGTGACTTCTGAAGGCAATTGGTTGCACCAGAGCTTATTTAGGGGTGTCACAGCAAAGGGGGTGAATACTTATGCAGGCAAGACTTTTCAGTTTTTAATTTGTAAATAATTTTGAAAAATATGTAGATTTATTTCCCCACTTCGACATTATGGACTATTTTGTGTAGATCAGTGACAAAAAATCCTAATTAAATCCATTTTAATTCCAGGTTGTAACACTACAAAATGTGGAAAAGTCCAAGGGGGGTGAATACTTATGCAAGGCACTGTTCATATGTATTTATTTATTGATTGATTTATATCGTGTCTGGTGGCTGACTCTGTCTTAGAGAACACTTGCTTCCCGAGGGGTGTTCTCTTAGCCGGAGAGTACAGTAGCAGGCCATGTTTTTAACCATGTGATTGTCCTGTCTGCTCACACAGAAATCAGGTGACACTGTAACCTTTCAACTCTACTGTCTCCACCTGCTCTTGTTCTTGTTCAAAGGTCACTTAGGGTTGCCAGATTTTTAAAAAAAATTGATTTAATTTTCATAATCGGGGAAAAATGAGTATTTTTAGTTTTTTTTTTAAATAATCTTGTTTAATGAGTCACTTGATTCTTTTTCACCAGCTAACACACCACTGATTCTGTTTCATCAGCTATATGCACCCCTGATTCTGTTTCACCAGCTATACACACCACTGATTCTGTTTCACCAGCTATACACACCACTGATTCTGTTTCACCAGCTATACGCACCCCTGATTCTGTTTCATCAGCTATACGCACCCCTGATTCTGTTTCATCAGCTATACGCACCCCTGATTCTGTTTCACCAGCTATACACACCACTGATTCTGTTTCATCAGCTATACGCACCCCTGATTCTGTTTCATCAGCTATACACACCACAGTTCATTCATTAAAAAGCACCCGGTGCAGTCTCTTAAGTGCTCCCCTACTTCTCTCAGGCGTGATGGACAGATGTGAATACCAATCATACTTCATTCCACATAGTCCACACCCTTTTGCCTCTACTGTCATCAGAGTAGGTGGAGACAGCAGAGTTCAAAGGTCTTATTAAAACTAAAATTATTTTTTAAAATTGGGTTTGCTGCATTTCTTTCATAACATCATGTTTAAACTCATACTGCTGAAAGCTGCCCACTAGTTTGACCTTATCACCTGCTTCTGAAATGAAATCGTCTTCACAATCAATCAAAAGGAATCTTACACAGTAGCAATTTAACTGAGGCTTAGGCAGGCCTAGGAATGCCTAATATTGTCGAAATACCTATAATTGGGCTTTGCCTTTTAACTCTAAAGCTAAACCCACCTTAAATATATATAGAGGGATGATGGGCAAGTAAGAGACACCTAGTGGTAAGATATTTAAAGTACATTACTCCAGTCTTTTTCTTAAAGATAAATTCAAATTGAGTGAATTCATGTTTCTTGAAAGGCTATGGATGTTTAATTACAAATAGTATCAAAGGTAAAATAAATATGACTAATCAAAGCCTGTGATATTTTGGTGGATGTTTTTCTTATATATTTATCTCAGTATTTCCTATTTTACTGTTTTTGCTAAATTGGTTTAAAATATAGAACACAGCAATGTAAAATACATTCCTGCAATGTGTTTAGTATTCTCTTAGATTCTGCCATATGCTGGTCAGAGCTGTTAGTTTAGTCGCTGGCTGTCGATCTGTCTGGTACTAAATTCTCTGGGAGCATCCACACTTACAGCAGCTATTGTAGAATATTATTTCAATTGTACCACTGAGGGACTGAATAGCACTGTTGTGATTTAATAGTGACTTTAAGGTTAGCATTAAAGTGATTGTAACTAACACAATAATTCCCTCAATCTTACCTGTTATGCACTAGCATTCATTACAGAGATCTTAAATGTGCAGTTTTGAAAGCAACACATAGTTCTAATTTAAAACATGATACCTGGTACTCTACCAGGGTTCAGATATTGTTGCACTTCCTTGGTTATTTTAATTGGTGGTTCAAATTGTCCCCACCCCTTCAATAACTTATTTCCTGCCATTAACCAGCCAGATGCTTGCCCTCTCGACTGGAATGATTTCAGCCAGTAACTTGCTTTGACTCAGAAGACACTGAGGTGAAATGCTGTGAAAGTGCGAACGTAATATATCCTGAGAGTAAATCATGGAAACTAAGAACTTTCATTACCCTAAGGTAGTGCCAGATACCATGTTTAAAAATGGAAATCTGTGTTTGCTATGACATGTCCCTTATAACGTTTACCATGGCTAATGGAAATCTGTGTTTGCTATGACATGTCCCTTATAAAGTTTACCATGGCTAATGGAAATCTGTGTTTGCTATAACATGTCCCTTATAAAGTTTACCATGGCTAATGGAAATCTATGTTTGCAATAACATGTCTCTTATAAAGTTTACCATGGTTAATGAAAATCAATGTTTGCTGTAACATGTCCCTTATAACGTTTACCATGGTTAATGGAAATCTGTGTTTGCTATAACATGTCTCTTATAACGTTTACCATGGCTAATGGAAATCAATGTTTGCAATAACATGTCCCTTATAAAGTTTACGATGGTTATTTTGCAGACGGATTTGGTAAAATGCTTGGAGAATCTGTTTCTGTTTTGTTCACAATGGGAGAAACAATATGGACGTCACACGCAATTATAATAAGTTCTGAGATAAAACTACAAGATGATATATAGGAAAGTGCTGAAGTGTGGAAATTATGGGAATGCCGGACACGTAATTTTTAAATGGTGAAGCGCAGTTAGAAAATACTGCCATTCTGTATCCTGGTTGTGTACCCCATTAGAAAAATGGGAAGCAATTAGTTTGAACAGGACAGAGAGAATCAGCAAAGTGGAAGAGCACTTCTTATTCTATAAACAGCTAGTCTTTGTGCAATATGAAGAGGAGGGGAAGCCATGCATAAAGGATGCAGCTGGTCCTAGTGCTGAACTCATTCCAACCCATTATCTGTCAAGAGCATTTCAAAATGTTATCAGTACCATTATCTCTGTAAATATCACAGATAATGTTTATACTAATATGACCTTTATCCTACATATTTTTTATTATTTTTTGGACAAGCTTGGTGCCTAAAATAACTATACAAAGATGTAATTTGCTTTGTCAGCTTTTTCTCCCCAATAAATAATGTGCCGGGGCCGGGGTCATGGCCATGAGTTCCAAAGCGGCCGTTTTTAAGTTTACTTTGTAGCTTGAGAAATACAAACCAATTGGTAAAATGATTTATTTTAAGTAAAGATAATTAAGAATTAGAAATGCATGAAGCGAACTATTTATAGAGCTTGCCAGCACGCCACACAGTGCAGCAGTCTAAAGTGTCTTTCATTTTCAAGTTGGATACTTTTTGGCCGCTGCACCAACACATTGTGTCCACTTGTGAAATCAATCAATCACTCACTAATTCTGAAAAATGTAGGCCTAAAAGATACTTTTATGAGACGATTATCTATTCATGGATACCAAGGGGCATGACGGGTACAACGAAAGTTGCGTACATGTACGCCTGTCCGTGTTTTAAGTAAACTGTTCATTTTCCAACACTGAAAACATGGCTATGACTTCACTCTGTGATATTTTGCCTGATCTTATTCAACTGAAAATTGTGATTAATAGCCATCAACATTTGTACTGTAATTTTTTTTAATTAATAATATATATTCTGTGATAAAACAACCCTAGCAGCACTTGGAAACAATGGACAAGTTTCAGATAAATTCTTTCTAGTCTTGTGTATAGTTATCATGGCGATAAATATGAAAAGTGTGTACATCCCCTTGCACCTACAAACATAGCTTAGATTAAAAATAAAAAGACAAAACTTTGCATAAGTTTCACATTTATTTTTCAAGTTGTAAGACATTGTAAACATGCTTTTAACACTTATTGGTCACATATCCCACAGGTAGTTAAGCTGCAGTGCAGTGCTCACAGACACTCACAAAGCCATATTTCTGGGATATTAAAAAACAAACAGTGCTGTTATACAGAGCATTGACTTCAAAGGCAGCGGTGACGACATATACAGACAACTTCAAAATAACACCCTGCATCAGTGCAGAAACTGAAACAATGAAATAGATATGCTTCAAACTGCTTCAATGTTTTATTGAAATATGTTGTATGTTGAGCGTTATCGTCAACAACTGTACATTCAGCCATCATAGAATTATGAAGCGTGACAATGTTTCCCTGAATGTTACAACATTTTTGGTGCTGTTTACTTAAGAGACACACCCCTTCCTTGTGACACATTCGTTAAAGAACCAATCAGCGTACCCGTAACAGTTTAAAAAATAAATGCTGGTCAGTCAGGATGTGTCACACGAACAGGTTACATGTTTTTCATTTTTTTTTTTTTTTTTTTTTTAGTACTTATTTAAAATGTAATTTCATCACGAATAATTGAACTGCCTAGAAAAGTCTTTACAAGTAGTGGTATGCGTGGTATGGAGAGCAAAACTTTCAAAAGGAATACAGTATTAGTTACTTTCACCATGATTGACAGTTTATCTAAAAAGATCTACTTCAAAAAGTGCCAATTGACACAATGAAATAAACACTTATTTAAAACCCGTTCTAGAAATGTTTACAATAATTTATTTTGTGAAAATGACACTGAACCCAGATTAACCAAGTACTGAAATGTAAACAGCAGGACATGGAAAAAATATTATATATATATATATATATATATATATATATATATATATATATATATATATATATATATATATATATATAATTATTTAAATCCTGCCAAAAGCAATACACGTAAACTGCTCTTCTAACTGAGCTTCTTTCCTGTAACATTCTGGGATGTGGAAGCATCTTACATGAACAACACATTCATCTGTTAAAGGATTTACACACTTAGAACTGTGTATTAAAAACAGTTTAGCAGATTACATGTGTGGAAGTATCATATATGAACAACATCATATACACCCAACGCAGTAAAGAAACAGTCAGTTACACACACATATTCTCCTTTGTTGCAGCTGAAGGGTTTGGTGTAGTTATGAGTTCAATTTGAGCATCTGGACATTAGGCAAGGTATATGTAAATATTCAGTTTACACAACATAAGGAAATATGAGCTGATAGCTTTAATGGATGAGGTAGGGTTATAATGTGCTTTGGGCAAAAAAGAGAGAAAATAATGTTTCTACATTTATGTATAGGGAAAGGTTGATACCCAAATTAAGAGGTGGACTTGACACAGGAGTTTCAATAACAGCGACAATTCTCAGCATTTTTCACCTGATCTCTTTATGACAATAAACAACAAGATGCCACACAAGAGGTAGTTTCAGCGTTGAAATAGGAATCAATTTACGCATCAACTAGAATAACACATTCCACAGTTAATAATAATAATAATAAAAGAACAGGCAGTGTCAGCTGATCTGGAACTGCATGCCTGAGCGCTCATTTGTACATGCATTGCACTTCTTTCATTAACTTTTAAGGAACATCATACACAAGCCCAGGATATGGCAGGATTATTCAGCAAGACTAAAGTGGGAATTCTGTTAAATAAAACAAATTGTAGGTACTGGGGAGAAAGCAATTTATCTAACGAAATTGATCTTGGGCAAAATTTGAAATGTGACTGGTGACAATTTTTTTTTTTTTTTAATCCTAAAATCAAAATAATGGACAACTAGCCTGCAATAACCTAGAATTTACTCTTTGACAAAATGACAGTTTGTTTGGGAATCCGGTTCACACTGAGCTTGCACAGACTCTTAGAATAAAGTTGCATCCTGGGTTTGGGCTGCAGTTCTGATGTTTCTTAAACAGTGCATGAAAGAAGCTACCAACCCAAAGCTTGGCTCCCCAGTGGACCAGTACATATAAAGATCCCTGAGCTACAAACCCACCCTGCAAGCAGGAGGTATGGGCCCATGGAGAACCAGCCATGGGGTTCTTCAGCAATGTAGCATTACTTTGTTTTACACTTTGTCAATAATCTTATACATTAGTTCAATAGTTTTCCTATACAGCTAGTCCGCCCCCCCCCCCCCCCCCCCCAACACACACACACATCGTTCCCACACATACTTTTTTCTGCCCTCGGCTACATGGCAGGAATGATTGCCGTTTATCATCCTGAGAAAAACAAGGAGATACATCTTCACAGACACCTAGCTTTAATTAGCAAATTAATACAACAAAAACAACAACAGAAATAAAACCCTTCACTTAATGAAAACAAAAAAGGAAAACATTCACAAATAGGTTTCAAAGTAAGGAAATAAAGAAATTCAAGTTCAACAGAAGTCATGGATTTGAAGGAACGGATTGTGTAAACCCTTAAGTTAAAATCGCAGTTCTGCAGTACTTCCGCTTGTACATTCTTGAAGCATGCAGCTATGCAAGGACACTGGAAATCTGTTCTACAAAGTGGCAGTGAAGGCTTTTGTAACACAGTGAAACATCTTTAACAACTGTTATGCCAGCTTCATCTTAGCGACCATGTATGTGCATTAAAAATGTGCATTTATCATTGTCTGGTGCAAACATTACAATTGTAAACACTGTGCTATGCAACTTATCTTCAAAACTCAATATTTCCTCTTCCATCTACTGTCTATACATGTATTATATTGTTCATACTAATAAGCACAAACCCTTGGCACCTAACCCTGAAAACACATTTTATTCCCATGAATTTTAACCAAGTTTGTCTTTATAAACCTCAAGACCCTAAATACCCTTCAAACCCATTTTAATAAGAAATGCCGACAAAAGGACCTAAACGTCTCTAAATCTAATCTAGCACACCTTAAACTACTGTACTTCAGCAACACAATACCTGAGTAACTTCAGAATGCAACACAACACATTCACTTTACCCTGTTCAAAACACGTCATAAAAAGGACCTGAGAAAGCATAAACAAAACAACAACAACAACAACAACTGGTAGGGACCCGTTGTTCTGCATAGCATACATGAGTGCAACATGCCTTCATATCTACCTCCTCGGATTCATTCAGGAGCTGGACACACAATGTTATTGGAAACTTGGAAATGCCTACTTTGTACTGAGGCCTAACAAGAAAGGCCTGAACCACATTCTATTCAAATCATTACTGTGATTCATGTGGTTGCAAAGCACAGCCATACTAGAACAGGACTAAAGCCCACCTACAGTAAGAGGCTGAAATAAATGAAGGAAGGCAGAGCTGAAACAGTATCATAAATGCATATAAGCCTTTACATTCTTTCAACAAGGCCATTCTGCAACAGCACCGCCTTTAAGAATGCACTTTGCTGCTGTTAAAACACGGGGCATAGCATTTTCTAGCTGTGGTTAGGGAACATCTTATTCTTTTTTTCTTGTGGACCCCAGTCAAGTTTCCTTTTTTTTTCTTTTTCGAATACCTGTATTTATTGGTCACATTGTGTACTCTGCCTTTCTAACAGCTGAGTGAGGTAGAATTGCACATGAGAGGGATTTTGCATTTCAATTCTGGATTGAGACCAATAACAAAACCACCTTGTAGTTCATTTTGATCATTATTGTTATTATTATTATTATTATTATTATTATTATTATTATTATTATTATTATTATTTATCAACAGCATTAATAACAGGCAAACAAATAAAAAACAATTGTTACCCATAGATTAATGATTTTCTTTTAAATAAGATTGTAATTTTTAATTAGGTTGTAATAAACTAAGTTTTTTACGGCTGTTTATTTAAACAAATTAAATTCTGATAAATCAAAAGTAATTTACTTGGGGCTACATTCGGCTTGTGTTTGTTTGGTTTTCCATACAGACCAAAAGTAATTAAAGGTGCAGCTTCCCCCAAAATATTATTTACATATTTATTTAAAATATCATCTGTCTAGGCAGAAAATGTGCTGCTTCCTGAGTTAAAATAGAGCTTGAAAATACCCTCCTGCTTGTGCGAGTGACAGCCAGAGCACCAGAGCATGCCTTCTTGACATATATAACGAGGCTGGTAGCCTACAAGAGTACAGGAAGCTTGTATCCCTACTAGAACTACCGTTGGGGTAGGTAAACAAATTGGGCATCTGCAGACACATACACTTCTATTGGGGTGGACAATTGATCAGGACTGTTGCAGCTTGAAGCCTCTTTGGTTAAAGAGGAACAACAACTCTTCAGAATGAAATCTTCAAAGCTGAGAGCAAGTGATACAAAAGACAAATATGCAAACAACATATAACATTAAACACATTCTGAATTGGTCGAATTGCAAAGACTGTAGTATCTGTAGTATTAGCTGTGCAATGGAACTAGAAGATGGCAGCTTTCAGACACAGACCATATGATATCGGAGAAAGCACTTGACTGGGAGATGTTTTAAAAGCAAAATGGTACCATATTCCTGAGGTAGTCTTAATAAAAACACAATTCAAATATTTGTTTCAGCCCCTACTCAGAAAGAAATAAAAATCAAAAACAAAAATATAAAAGAATAACTAGTCCTAAAAATGGCAACACTGTAACAATTTAACACTGAACACACTGTAAACTGCAAGAACAATGCATTTTCTGCATTTTTTGTACAGAAGCATGTGCACTGTGTTGAAGATCATACATTCAACTCTGTCATGAAATAAATATACAAGAAAAAAAAGTAAAAAAACAGCTGCTTGTCACATTCCTGGGGAGTCCCCTGTCCCCCCGCCTCCAAGGTTAACCTCGGTGGTTCATTTGTATCAGTTCCCTGCTGGAGGCAGCGCTGGAAGGCAGTGGAACTGGAGGCCTGGAGCCGCCCTCTTCACTCTTTGGTAATGCTGGACTTGCAGGAGTGTAGGACTGCTTTGAACAGGAGAGGCAGTTGCTCCAGGGGAACATTCACCATTTTCCCTAAGGAGAGAAAAACAAAGAATCAGCAACTGAGCTGACAAAAGTTACACACACTAAAGGACAACCTGCAAAGCTGAACATTAAAGGATATCACTGCCTAACGCATATGAAAACATACTATTCAGATTGTTGGCCCACATGGCAATGAAATGACAAAAGAGGGACAAGCAATAAAAGGGAAGAGATTACAGGGGTTTTTTTTTCGCTGAATTTTTTATTAATTTAATTTTTCGGTGCTTATTTTTAGCTTTTGCTTGTTATATACTGTATGAAAATATTGTTTTCAGTTACTTTCGTTTTTTTCTGTCACAATATGTATAGTAGGGTAACTCGACAGTACTTACACATCCTTTGCTGTCTTTCACAACTATACCCTTACGGGCACATTCTTCTGTGGATGCATTCTTTTACATTTCGCCACAATTTGCAGTTCTGTTTTAATAAATTCCACGAGCGTGTAAATACTGCCTGTCGAACTGGAATATAGCTTTAAATCTCGCCAGCAAGAACAATCCTCTGTTCCTTGAAATCTTGTTTTAAATCTCACAAGCGTGTTACAATCCTCCAATAGAAATGTAGGAATTTGCTGCCACTTGGTAGCTGGGGTGGGTTTAAGTATTCAGAATGAATCAATCCGAAATACAAGTCAGGAAGAGTTTATTGGATGTAACCGATTTCTTTTTTTTTGTATCAGGGGTGTTTTATAGGTTTTTATCGGTTAAAACCGAAAATCAGAAGCCCTACTTATAATAAAGAAGTCAGTGTAAAGTTTTTTTTTTTTTTTTAAGTTATATGAATATATTCATAAAAAATTAAAAATACAATTTCTAAACATTATTTTAAACAGTGCTTTGACAGTGAAAATTAATTCCAACCCTCTCTATAACAGTTACAAAAGGTACAGTATTAGCTTACTATATGCTCCTTGATAGCCTGTGTATGGATTCTTTTGAAAACTCCAGATAACTAAATCTATGAGTGTGCTTTACGCCCCTTACTGCTTGAGTTTAGTTTTTTTTTTTCATTTAGTAGTCACCAATTGATTTTACCCTGTTTTTTCTCCCAATTTGAAATATCCAATGCATTTTAGGCTCAGCTCATCGCTACCACCCCCGCGCTGACTCTGGAGAAGCGAAGACGAACACACATTGTCCTCCGAAACGTGTGCCGTCAGCCGACTGCTTCTTTTCACTCTGCAGGCCCACCATGCAGCCAACCTAGAGCTACAGCGTCGGAGGACAACGCAGCTCACAGGCAAGCCTGCAGGCACCCGGCCAGTCTACAGGGGGAGCCGAGAACACCCTGGCCGACCTAAGCCCCCCCGTCCTGTGCGGCGCTCGGCCAATTGTGTGCCACCCCCTGGGAACTCCCATCCACGGTCGGCAGTGGAATAGCCTGGACTCGAGTGCATCCTGCACTCCACGCAGAGTGCCTTTACTGGATGCACCACTCAGGAGTCCTGCTTGAGTTTAGTTTGAGCAGTGAGGGGAAGCTTGAATGCAGTCAGTGCTGGTGTTCCCCACCCTGCGCACCACCACTCTCATTAGCTTTGAGCAGTGAGGGGAAGCTTGAACGCAGTCAGTGCTGGTGTTCCCCACCCTGAGCACCACCGCTCTCATTAGCTTTGAGCAGTGAGGGGAAGCTTGAACGCAGTCAGTGCTGGTGTTCCCCACCCTGCGCACCACCGCTCTCATTAGCTTTGAGCAATGAGGGGAAGCTTGAACGCAGTCAGTGCTGGTGTTCCCCACCCTGCGCACCACCGCTCTCATTAGCTTTGAGCAGTGATGGGAAGCTTGAACGCAGTCAGTGCTGGTGTTCCCCACCCTGCGCACCACCGCTCTCATTAGCTTTGAGCAGTGAGGGGAAGTTTGAACGCAGTCAGTGCTGGTGTTCCCCACCCTGCGCACCACCGCTCTCATTAGCTTTGAGCAGTGAGGGGAAGCTTGAACGCAGTCAGTGCTGGTATTCCCCACCCTGCGCACCACCGCTCTCATTAGCTTTGAGCAGTGAGGGGAAGCTTGAACGCAGTCAGTGCTGGTGTTCCCCACCCTGAGCACCACCGCTCTCATTAGCTTTGAGCAGTGAGGGGAAGCTTGAACGCAGTCAGTGCTGGTATTCCCCACCCTGCGCACCACCGCTCTCATTAGCTTTGAGCAGTGAGGGGAAGCTTGAATGCAGTCAGTGCTGGTGTTCCCCACCCTGCGCACCACCGCTCTCATTAGCTTTGAGCAGTGAGGGGAAGCTTGAACGCAGTCAGTGCTGGTGTTCCCCACCCTGCGCACCACCGCTCTCATTAGCTTTGAGCAGTGAGGGGAAGTTTGAACGCAGTCAGTGCTGGTGTTCCCCACCCTGCGCACCACTGCTCTCATTAGCTTTGAGCAGTGAGGGGAAGCTTGAACGCAGTCAGTGCTGGTATTCCCCACCCTGCGCACCACCGCTCTCATTAGCTTTGAGCAGTGAGGGGAAGCTTGAACGCAGTCAGTGCTGGTGTTCCCCACCCTGAGCACCACCGCTCTCATTAGCTTTGAGCAGTGAGGGGAAGCTTGAATGCAGTCAGTGCTGGTGTTCCCCACCCTGCGCACCACCGCTCTCATTAGCTTTGAGCAGTGAGGGGAAGCTTGAACGCAATCAGTGCTGGTGTTCCCCACCCTGCGCACCACCGCTCTCATTAGCTTTGAGCAGTGAGGGGAAGCTTGAACGCAGTCAGTGCTGGTGTTCCCCACCCTGAGCACCACCGCTCTCATTAGCTTTGAGCAGTGAGGGGAAGCTTGAACGCAGTCAGTGCTGGTGTTCCCCACCCTGAGCACCACCGCTCTCATTAGCTTTGAGCAGTGAGGGGAAGCTTGAACGCAGTCAGTACTGGTGTTCCCCAGCCTGAGCACCACCGCTCTCATTAGCTTTGAGCAGTGAGGGGAAGCTTGAACGCAGTCAGTACTGGTGTTCCCCACCCTGAGCACCACCGCTCTCATTAGCTTTGAGCAGTGAGGGGAAGCTTGAACGCAGTCAGTACTGGTGTTCCCCACCCTGCGCACCACCGCTCTCATTAGCTTTGAGCAGTGAGGGGAAGCTTGAACGCAGTCAGTACTGGTGTTCCCCACCCTGAGCACAACCACTCCCATTACCTGCAATGTAGCGGATCTCAGGCAGACACATCATGAGCTCTGGGAAGCGCTTGGGCTGGTGTGGATACCTGAACTCTGTGTAGTCCTGGCACACGTACCAGTAACGCTTGTTCAACTGCTCCAACTGGGACACATTCGTGAGGCCTCGGATATCTGCTTAAAGAGACACCAAACCATTGCTTTAAATTAGCATGTAACATCACAAACGCTATCATGGTATATCATTTAATACCAGTATTGTTGACTTTGCATCACTAGGATTTAGAGCTTAGGGAAGCATTGCTCTCCTGTTTCTGCATCACTTTACATGTATTTAAAGTGTGTTAATCTGCCACCTTTTAGGGATAAAGATCTTTTACAGCAAATCCTTTGCAGTTGTGCTCAAGGGGCATTTAGACCCATATTCCCTGACATTACAATGGAAAGTATAAGTGAATGAGATAGGGAATCTTAAACACCCTCACTGTAACTATATTTGAATCAATTAAAACATGCATGTTTGTGCAACCAAAAAGGAAAGCATATGTCTTATAAATCAGAACAGTACAGTTACATTTTGCTTAATTCATCAGTGCGGCATTTGCGGCCTCTCTTTGGAGGTGCTGGTTTGCAAGGTCTACGTAATACAGCACCTCAGTAGAAAGAGAGGGGTGTTCCTATAGAGTGGTAACTATGCACTGGACTGGTTACGAATCCCTTCATTACCTTGATTAAGGAAATTAATGGCCTTCATGCAGGCATACTCTTCATTGCTGACCTTCAGCTGATTGAATTTCCGAAAGAGGTATATCAAACGCTCCATCACCTCCATGCCATCCTCGCTAAACCTAAACAAAGAAAAAGAAAAACCTATTAACAAAAAGAGGTAATCAAACGCTCCATCACCTCCATGCCATCCTCGCTAAACCTAAACAAAGAAAAAGAAAAACCTATTAACAAAAAGAGGTATATCAAACGCTCCATCACCTCCATGCCATCCTCGCTAAACCTAAACAAAGAAAAACCTATTAACAAAAAGAGGTATATCAAACGCTTCATCACCTCCATGCCATCCTCGCTAAACCTAAACAAAGAAAAACCTATTAACAAAAAGAGGTATATCAAACGCTCCATCACCTCCATGCCATCCTCGCTAAACCTAAACAAAGAAAAACCTATTAACAAAAAGAGGTATATCAAACGCTCCATCACCTCCATGCCATCCTCGCTAAACCTAAACAAAGAAAAACCTATTAACAAAAAGAGGTATATCAAACGCTCCATCACCTCCATGCTATCCTCGATAAACCTAAACAAAGAAAAAGAAAAACCTATTAACAAAAAGAGGTATATCAAACGCTCCATCACCTCCATGCCATCCTCGCTAAACCTAAACAAAGAAAAAGAAAAACCTATTAACAAAAAGAGGTATATCAAACGCTCCATCACCTCCATGCCATCCTCGCTAAACCTAAACAAAGAAAAACCTATTAACAAAAAGAGGTATATCAAACGCTCCATCACCTCCATGCTATCCTCGATAAACCTAAACAAAGAAAAAGAAAAACCTATTAACAAAAAGAGGTATATCAAACGCTCCATCACCTCCATGCCATCCTCGCTAAACCTAAA
This sequence comes from Acipenser ruthenus, assembly GCF_902713425.1. Classification (NCBI taxonomy): domain Eukaryota; kingdom Metazoa; phylum Chordata; class Actinopteri; order Acipenseriformes; family Acipenseridae; genus Acipenser; species Acipenser ruthenus. Next base: position 4,947,586 of record NC_081219.1, read on the forward strand.
CAAAGAAAAAGAAAAACCTATTAACAAAAAGAGGTATATCAAACGCTCCATCACCTCCATGCCATCCTCGCTAAACCTAAACAAAGAAAAACCTATTAACAAAAAGAGGTATATCAAACGCTCCATCACCTCCATGCCATCCTCGCTAAACCTAAACAAAGAAAAAGAAAAACCTTTCAGCCCATCTTGCTCGTTTGGTTGTTAGTAGCTTATTGATCCCAGAATCTCATCAAGCAGCTTCTTGAAGGATCCCAGGGTGTCAGCTTCAACAACATTACTCGTCAGCTTCAACAACATTACTAAAATGTTTAAAAGGAAAACCCATATTGCCCTTCCTGGTGTTTTGCTATACAACATTAAAACACAGTGTACTTAAACCCCCTTAAAAGAAGTGTTTCACCCCTTATTAACATTATATAAATTACAATATAAATGATTGGGGTAGCTGTATTAAGATCTGCAGCTAGGTTTAAAGGAAAGCAATTTGGGATTGTCCTATACATTGCAGGTGCAAAACTGCAAGGACAGTCCTTGTAATGAACCAAGTGGAGAGACTCAGTCAGCAATAATAAATTCAACCTAACTGCAGGAATTAGTTACTTTTCAAAATTCATAAAGTATCTGTCCAAAATATTTTCATGTCTTTCTTTTCTCATGTCTTCCTCCCTTCCACTCAACAAAGCTGGTCTGTTCATTTCACCCCAGACCTCACTCCTCCACACCTCCTCTCTATGCGGTGTTAAACTGCTCCAGCACTACAACTGCAACACAGTATTCTACACGAGGTAGCAAGCTGCATTGGAAAAGAAGGGGCCCCCGTTTTATCACAGCTGAAAGGAAAATAAAACTGACAATGTTACTAAATTAGTCTGAAACAGCACAGGTGGTTAATTTAAGGACTCCAAAGTCAACCTAAATGCATATTTTTAAAACATATTTAAATCTTCAGGTTTTTATTTTGTAATAGGTTCATTTAATCTGTGCTGTCCTGGTTGCCTATGGGGTCCCTAAAACCATTTGTTTTTGGGTTTTATTCAGTAAGAAATTCAGTATTTATTTTCAGTACAAAATGCTCAAAAGCTCTTGTCTTAAACACATTTCAAATAAGACTTTAGCAGTATTTACAGTAGTAATCAGATAAACCATACTGGACAGTTTCCCACTATATGAAGCAATGCAGCATTAAATCACCCATCCTTTCCAAACATACAGATTAGCCGGAGAAACAGAAGCCATAAATCTGATAGAATATTAGGGGCAGAGGGTGAAAAAAAAGATAATTCAGGCATAATTTACCAAGAAAGAAAACACTGATCTAATAATTCCAAATGTATGCACATTTTAAGACAGCGACTGTCCTTGTTCCTGATACTGGTGTTATATTAAATTTACACTGTTTCTAGTTTCTCCCTTGTACAATGCCTCCAGTGTAATAGGCTTTTAAAGATAGGGCCCTGTTCAGTCAAAGGAACATTTTCAGACAGGAATAAAACTAAAAACAACCATTTACCTGCTCGCTCTGAAACAAAGTTTTTGTTTTATTCCTATTTGAAAATGTGAATTTTGCCTTTGCTTTGACTGAAATATATTAGAATTAAAATAAATATCGATAGGTACTTTTTTGTGCTTATCTTTGTTTTGTGCACGTTTCACCATTTCTTGGATGTAATGTTAGTTTCTTCCTTGCCCTTTTTAAGATGTTTTGCATTGTTTTAGCCGTGTTTTGGTCTGGCTTTCACCTGCTCCCTCCTGTAAAAGAACATGTCCAGCTGTTGTCCTCAAAAAATAGTTACTTCTAGCCACTTATTCGTAATCAGCGGGTCCTCATAATCGCAAAAGTAAGAACTGGTTCAAATATTTGTATAAAAGTATCGGATTATAGCCAATCAATTTAAAACGACTATACAAGGCCAGGGGTGTATGATAAATGTTGGGTGAAGACTGTGTGAAATGAAGCCAGTTATCGTGCTCCCCATGTAGAGTGTGACATGGGGAGCACGATAACTGGCTTCATTTCACACAATATCCTCAGTGAAAGTCGGTATATTACATTGCAGTTTATTAACATCGGCGCATTATAAGGTTCTACTGTAGTTTGGTATGCTGGGTAATGTGTCAGAGGTCATTCGTACTGGCCCCACCCAATCCGCCAAGGTTCTGAGGCTGAAAATGTACTGACTTTAAAAGAGCAGGGTAATGTTTTATCATTTTAATGTTCAAACTGCATCCAAAAAGCTGTGCAATCCATCGGAGTCATGGGAAACGTGCATGCAAAGACAGTAAACATGCACACCTGGAATATTCCCTTTAACTGTGTTCTTAATACTTGGGTGCTTTATTTTGGTTCCATCGTACAGTATGAAGACTGCTGGTTTTTCCACTTTTTTGTCCTAAACTTTACATTTAAATGGATCCCTATAACCTTAAGTAAACATATCACTTAAAAAGGAATTGGATACTGTAGGAAACAAATATAACAAGGTTGCTTCCCTTTGAGACTTTGCTTTAAATATGGAATGATATGTAATGTATGATCATTAAAAGTGGACAATGACTTGTTTACACTGGGTAGCAATATGTATATGTGGATTTATTTATAACCATGTCTAAATGATTCCTATAAATACACTTCATTTTGCAAGAAGAGTGACTGCTCAGATAGCGAAGTCAAACAGGGCATCTGATAATGCTGTTTCCTGAACATTACATCTTCCAAACTGCTCTATAATATCAACTGGTGAAACCAAATACATCTTTCCTGAGCATGTAATCACTTTTAATGATTTGGTGCTCCCCTGATAGTGCGTTTCAGTGTCATGGCCAATGTAGTCATTACTTTGAGTCAACATGAAGCAGGAGGTCCTGAAGAATAAGCAGTTTTGCATCATAAATGAATGTGAAGGGGATAATCCACGCCATTCGGTCACCCCAAAGAAATACAAAGCAGATTGATGTGAGCTTGCGATAAGCACAACAGCATACTGTATATCATTAGATTTGTATCATGTGATAAGTCAATGCTGAAGATTAGGCAACTGTAAACATAGAAAACGTGTTCCAATCAAAGTGCCATTGCTCGAAGATGCATTATTAAATCACCACCATTAAGACTGGGGTTTTTAAAATCTAGTTTTCTAATTCAATTATATCGTGAAACACACACTTAATACATACATTAAGGGCGTGTATTTGAATTGCTCATGCTTACCTGTGCAGCTCATCGGAGGAGGAGGGCGTGTATTTGAATTGCTCATGCTTACCTGTGCAGCTCGTCGTCGGAGGGTGTGTATTTGGAGGTGACGGTGCCCAGGTCTCCAAAGATCTGTGTGCTGTACACTGTGAGGCAGGACAACAGCAGCAGCTCCTGCCACGTGGAGCTCAGCAGGCAGGTGTAGTCTTTGATTGACAGCTCGCAGAAAAAGGGCAGCTTCTTGATCCAGGCTATCTGCCTGAAGAGCAGCTCATCCGCCAACCGGCACAGCAAGGCGAAGAGCTCAGCCTGCGTCACTTTGTAGCTGAGACACAGACAATGTATATTATAAAACAGCAGAAAGTGCTTGATGAGTGGATAGCTTCTTCAGCTTGTACTGTATATTATTTTACCTAGATACCTTGTACCTAGATTATTTTGTTGGAAGTATAAAACACAGAATGCTGCTGGTACTTTGGGCTAGAGTCTCAAAGTTTGTTAAAGGAAAAACACACCCAATATCAATCAATCAATATAATCAATTTATTTTATATAGCGCCTTTCATAGTGGACCACCATCACAAAGCGCTTTACAAGATGCACAAAACCAGAAATAAACAATTCAGACATTTAATTAAAAGGACCTGTAACAGTGTTTCTTGTTTGTTTAAGAATTGTATTGGGGTTTGTCCTTTCAGAAATACATTTGGGATTATAAAGCTTTGAGAATCTGTCAATTTTTGTAAAAAATGGTAAATGTACTATAGAAATGTATATTCTATGTTGCCATGGAAACATAAAGCTATACTGAAAATATATCCTTGTAATCTTCAAGTAAATATATAGGTACATGCCAACAATATAAATAGAACAATGTATGGGTCAGAACATATTATTGTGATTTGCATCACCCTATAGAATTAACTAATTTTGCTTCATAAAGTTGAATGAAACCTGCTGAATAATGTTACATTAATACATTGAATTAAATACTGCTTTGTAGTTTTCCATATACTTAACAGAAAAACTGACACAAATTGAAAAATGTGACATTTTGAAATCTAACACACATAAAATACTGTACTACTATTATGTCTTTTGGTAGACTTTTGCAATATCATGTTGTAGTTTCTTTGATAAAAGATTTTGTTCAGTCCTAGAATTCAAGGTGATGCCACATGCTTGGCCGCAGCTGTATGTGTTGAGTTGATTTTGGGCACTGATGCACGTGTGGTGCCGTGCTTGGACCACACGGCTATACTATACCATCGTGTGATCATTAGGGCACGCAACTTCTGAGATTAAGGTGTACATTAATTAACTTCTGACTTGACCCTCTCAGCATACCTTAATTCATTCAGGTGGCACTATTTTAATATACTCGAGTGCGTGCAACGCAATAAGGGCACTTCTTATTTCAATTCAGGATTTCTGCAAGCCTGGGAATCAAGCTACATCATGTCAGTACGATACAGGGTGTCCCACTTGAAAGTAGCCTCGTAGGTATTCCAGTTAGGTGTTGGCATTCAGTCCATGTCCACATCGGGAGTGACACTCCTGTATAAACCGCGTTGTAATAACGAGGATTCCTGTACATGTCTGTGCTGCTCCATCATGGGATTATTTATTTATTATTTACTTGTACGTTGTAATACGTGTATTACTTACTGAGCTACTCTCAGTGGGACACCCCGTATAACCAATGCTGTTGCAAAGTGGATAGCTACCGATTTTATTTCAATGTCCACATTTTTTTTTAAATATATTTTTTTTAAATGGCAATGAAAAACAGTTTATGAGTATATGGATACCCTTTTAAAAGGAAACTGATAAAAAATATGCAGTTTAATTTGAAATGCAGTAAGGTGAGTAATAAACTGACTCTGTTGTGATTGAGCAGTTGGTTCAAACAATTTAACAGCAAACACCTGAGTTTTTCTGTATAAATCTGTGCAAATAAATATAAAACCATAAAGATGGGCCAACAATATAATAATAATAGCAATAATAATATCAGTAATAAAACAAATTTGAATGAGATGGATGCAGTAATTTTTTGAATCGCTTGACAGCCCTAGTGATAACATATTCCGACCCATACATTATTCTTTTTATATAACCTTAACCTATTTATATAGCCTTAACCCTAAATTTACCCAAAATGTAAATTTAAATGTCAAGGTCCCAAACGTTTGAATTCATTAACCGCACAAAAAATACTGATGTTTTCTTTTTGTTTGCAATTTCATTCCTGCTTAGATGATTACTGTCTATTATAAAGTGCCGTGCCAATGTACAGGTAGTGGACAAAAAAATGGAAACATCAATGTAAAGTCACTTAATAGGTTGTTGGGCCACTATGGTATCCCGCTCTGTGGAGTTCTCGGCTGACCGTTTTTGATGAAACTGGCTGCTCGCGTCCCAGGTTCAAATTTGCAGTCAATTGATCTGCAGTTGCTCGCCTGTTTTGCCTTGCACTTTGAATTAATGCACGGATATCACGATCCTGGAGTATGCGCTTCCGCCCACTGTTGCCCTTTGCTGATGATGTCTTTCCCTCGGAGTTCCATGCCGACATCACCTTAGACACCGTTGCTTGTGAAACATCAGCAAGTTGAGCTGTCTTGGTGACTGAAGCTCCTGCCAAACGCACCCCAACAATCACCCCTCTTTCAAAGTCACTGAAGTCTCCTCTTGCAGCCATGCTAGCCATAATTATAGGCAACCAGGCCTGTCCAGCATTTTTATACATGACCCTAAGAATGCTGGGATGTTATTTGCTTAATTAACGCATGAGCCACACCTGTGTGGAAGCCCTTGCTTTCAATATACTTGGGTGTCCCTCATTTACCCAGGTGTTTCCATTTTTTTGTCCAATACCTGTAAGAATCAGTCTTACCTGGGCTGTCTCAGGAGCTGTGATCATGTAAGCACTTTGGCAACACAAAAAGCATACTTTGAAGTACATAATAAGAATAAGACAAAAATGCTAGTACTAACGGACACCATCACATACACAACATACAATAACTTCAAAATTACCTTGAGAATACAGAACAACTGCAGAATCATATCCGGCGCAATTACATATTTCTTCATTTTAACCCTTTGTATTTGTGCTATACAACTGTGGGTGCACTAAACACAATAGGAAGCAAAGAGCCCCGGTGAATAGTGAAGATACTTACCCGTCTTCTATCAGCATCGGTGTGCAGAGAGGCTCCAAGTCTTCAGACGCCACTAACTGAGTGACTAGAGATTGTGACTGAGGGTCCAGGCTGCGCGACTGCTGGGGCAGCAGGCCGGACTGTGCAGCGTAGCTCAAAAGGTGCGGCAGGTACTGGTAGTGCGAGGACACTGGCATCCCGATGTACTGGTCCCTGAGTGCAGTGGTGTATCCATTCAGCTCCACTGACCTACTGGAAAAGGCAAGTCCACACATGTTAGATTCTAGCCACCACTGTATCACTGAATTAGTTCATCTTACACAAACTTAGCTTATTACTAATAAACCACTTGGTTCACAATTGTGGACAGGGCTCTCTTATACATGGTTTCAAAAAGCTGACTGGCACTAAAACCAGATTTCAGTATGAATTTTACACCAGTGCCAACTTTTTATTTTCTTTCTATTTAGAAGCTTAACATCACTGTGAAGAGACAGGAGTTATTTGTGAACTGTACGTGTGCATATTGGTTAAGGGTGCTGAGCAGGGAGAGGGCCGCAGGCTCTAGCTCAAAACATCTCAGTGCGACTCCCACCTTGATGATAGAGTGGAAACAGGTGACGGCTGGTTGCCCTCGGAAACCCCATTGCCTGGGGAGCTGTGATCACTGTCTCCGTTATTACTCCAGGGTATGCTGGCCTCCTCCTCAAATTCTTGCCCAGTCATAATTCTCTCAATCTCCTCGTCTGTTATCTGCAAAACACAAAGAAAGAGTCCAATTCAACCCTGCTTCCTCCCCTTCTCTCAGGAGTAATTCAATTAAATAGGCTGGAGGAAAGGAAAAATCTAACTGGTGATTTTACAGCACTAGGAAGAACCTCCTAAGGTGTGTATTTTTCATCTGGTCATCAACATTATATTCCAAAGACTGAACACTGTAAATACTTGTATTGCATTAAATATAATTCCAGTCTACTAATTGCAGTTAATCTAATTGTAAATAATATTCCCAAGTGCAGCAGTGAATATGTGCAAGCCTTGTAATTATGTGTTCTTCGCTTATGAAAAAAAAGCAAACATTTTTGGCACAAATATCATTCCACTAACAATTCCACTAACAATACTCTGTATATTGCAACAGGTCGCCAACATTTCTGGAGCAAAACAGGTTTTATGGGTGTGATTTGACAAATATTTTGGTTGCAAATATTGATGGCTTTACAGTAGTTGATAAACAAATATTAACACTGCTGTCACTATACATTGATAATGAGACCCATTGTATGTAGCAAAAACTACTAATAGCTCTGTATACACAAAGGAATTCCAAATCTTTAAAGTATGTTTTGAGACCCTGTGACAGGGAGGACTGGTTCAGCTACGCTGCTGCTTTGGTAAACAGGAAGGCTTTCCCAGAGCTGAGCTGATTGGGAGGTTCTGATTGGCTGTCTTCTTACGCCCGTTTAAGAAGGCAGCAGAGCGAAAGCTTGCTGTGTTTACATCGAGGAGGAGAGCGTCCACTTCATGGAGAGAACTACTAGATGAAACCCTTGCACTCCAAAACGGTGCTCGTGAAGGCGTTGCCCAGCCGAGCCGTCAGAAAGAGGCCGGCGTCGCCAGCAGGACGCCGGGACTTCACTAGGTCAGTTTAGGGGACTTGATCCCAAACTAGAGAGGTTTCGTAGTGTAGTAAGTCCTGGAGCAGGATGTCTCTTTCATTGAGGTAAACTTTTATTTTTAGCTTTGTTTTGTTTTCTTTATTATGTCCTGTGCTAGGATTACCATTATTGGAACCTGAGCGTCGGGCCTGTGTTGCTTAATAAATCTGTGTGCCTGTGCGGCGTGTCAACACCCACTGCTCTGTGTCTGATTCAGTATCAATACCCACTGCTCTTTGTCTGATTCAGTATCAACACCCACTGCTCTGTGTCTGATTCAGTATCAACACCCACTGCTCTGTGTCTGATTCAGTATCAATACCCACTGCTCTGTGTCTGATTCAGTATCAACACCCACTGCTCTGTGTCTGATTCATATCAACACCCACTGCTCTGTGTCTGATTCAGTATCAACACCCACTGCTCTGTGTCTGATTCAGTATTATTCAGTATCAACACCCACTGCTCTGTGTCTGATTCAGTATTATTCAGTATCAACACCCACTGCTCTGTGTCTGATTCAGTATTACTCAGTATCAACACCCACTGCTCTGTGTCTGATTCAGTATTACTCAGTATCAACACCCACTGCTCTGTGTCTGATTCAGTATTACTCAGTATCAACACCCACTGCACTGTGTCTGATTCAGTATTATTCAGTATCAACACCCACTGCTCTGTGTCTGATTCAGTATCAACACCCACTGCTCTGTGTCTGATTCAGTATCAACACCCACTGCTCTGTGTCTGATTCAGTATCAACACCCACTGCTCTGTGTCTGATTCAGTATCAACACCCACTGCTCTGTGTCTGATTCAGTATCAACACCCACTGCTCTGTGTCTGATTCAGTATCAACACCCACTGCTCTGTGTCTGATTCAGTATCAAAACCCACTGCTCTGTGTCTGATTCAGTATTACTCAGTATCAACACCCACTGCTCTGTGTCTGATTCAGTATTATTCAGTATCAACACCCACTGCTCTGTGTCTGATTCAGTATCAACACCCACTGCTCTGTGTCTGATTCAGTATTACTCAGTATCAACACCCACTGCTCTGTGTCTGATTCAGTATTACTCAGTATCAACACACACTGCTCTGTGTCTGATTCAGTATCAACACCCACTGCTCTGTGTCTGATTCAGTATTACTCAGTATCAACACCCACTGCTCTGTGTCTGATTCAGTACTACTCAGTATCAACACCCACTGCTCTGTGTTTGATTCAGTATTACTCAGTATCAACACCCACTGCTCTGTGTCTGATTCAGTATCAACACCCACTGCTCTGTGTCTGATTCAGTATTACTCAGTATCAACACCCACTGCTCTGTGTCTGATTCAGTATTACTCAGTATCAACACCCACTGCTCTGTGTCTGATTCAGTATTACTCAGTATCAACACCCACTGCTCTGTGTCTGATTCAGTATTACTCAGTATCAACACCCACTGCTCTGTGTCTGATTCAGTATCAATACCCATTGCTCTGTGTCTGATTCAGTATCAACACCCACTGCTCTGTGTCTGATTCAGTATCAACACCCACTGCTCTGTGTCTGATTCAGTATCAACACCCACTGCTCTGTGTCTGATTCAGTATCAAAACCCACTGCTCTGTGTCTGATTCAGTATTACTCAGTATCAACACCCACTGCTCTGTGTCTGATTCAGTATTATTCAGTATCAACACCCACTGCTCTGTGTCTGATTCAGTATCAACACCCACTGCTCTGTGTCTGATTCAGTATTACTCAGTATCAACACCCACTGCTCTGTGTCTGATTCAGTATTACTCAGTATCAACACCCACTGCTCTGTGTCTGATTCAGTATCAACACCCACTGCTCTGTGTCTGATTCAGTATTACTCAGTATCAACACCCACTGCTCTGTGTCTGATTCAGTACTACTCAGTATCAACACCCACTGCTCTGTGTTTGATTCAGTATTACTCAGTATCAACACCCACTGCTCTGTGTCTGATTCAGTATCAACACCCACTGCTCTGTGTCTGATTCAGTATTACTCAGTATCAACACCCACTGCTCTGTGTCTGATTCAGTATTACTCAGTATCAACACCCACTGCTCTGTGTCTGATTCAGTATTACTCAGTATCAACACCCACTGCTCTGTGTCTGATTCAGTATTACTCAGTATCAACACCCACTGCTCTGTGTCTGATTCAGTATCAATACCCATTGCTCTGTGTCTGATTCAGTATCAACACCCACTGCTCTGTGTCTGATTCAGTGTTACTCAGTATCAACACCCACTGCTCTGTGTCTGATTCAGTATTACTCAGTATCAACACCCACTGCTCTGTGTCTGATTCAGTATCAACACCCACTGTTCTGTGTCTGATTCAGTATTACTCAGTATCAACACCCACTGCTCTGTGTCTGATTCAGTATTACTCAGTATCAACACCCACTGCTCTGTGTCTGATTCAGTATTACTCAGTATCAACACAGCAGTGTGGAGTAGTGGTTAGGGCTCTGGACTCTTGACCAGAGGGTTGTGGGTTCAATCCCCGGTGGGGACACTGCTGCTGTACCCTTGAGCAAGGTACTTTACCTAGATTGCTTCAGTAAAAACCCAACTGTATAAATGGGTCATTGTATGTAAAAATAATGTGATATCTTGTAACAATTGTAAGTCGCCCTGGATAAGTCAGCTAAGAAATAAATAATAATAATAATAATAATAATAATAACACCCACTGCTCTGTGTCTGATTCAGTATTACTCAGTATCAACACCCACTGCTCTGTGTCTGATTCAGTATCAACACCCATTGCTCTATGTCTGATTCAGTATCAACACCCACTGCTCTGTGTCTGATTCAGTATTATTCAGTATCAACACCCACTGCTCTGTGTCTGATTCAGTATTATTCAGTATCAACACCCACTGCTCTGTGTCTGATTCAGTATTACTCAGTATCAACACCCACTGCTCTGTGTCTGATTCAGTATTACTCAGTATCAACACCCACTGCTCTGTGTCTGATTCAGTATCAATACCCATTGCTCTGTGTCTGATTCAGTATCAACACCCACTGCTCTGTGTCTGATTCAGTGTTACTCAGTATCAACACCCACTGCTCTGTGTCTGATTCAGTATTACTCAGTATCAACACCCACTGCTCTGTGTCTGATTCAGTATCAACACCCACTGTTCTGTGTCTGATTCAGTATTACTCAGTATCAACACCCACTGCTCTGTGTCTGATTCAGTATTACTCAGTATCAACACCCACTGCTCTGTGTCTGATTCAGTATTACTCAGTATCAACACAGCAGTGTGGAGTAGTGGTTAGGGCTCTGGACTCTTGACCAGAGGGTTGTGGGTTCAATCCCCGGTGGGGACACTGCTGCTGTACCCTTGAGCAAGGTACTTTACCTAGATTGCTTCAGTAAAAACCCAACTGTATAAATGGGTCATTGTATGTAAAAATAATGTGATATCTTGTAACAATTGTAAGTCGCCCTGGATAAGTCAGCTAAGAAATAAATAATAATAATAATAATAATAATAATAATAACACCCACTGCTCTGTGTCTGATTCAGTATCAACACCCATTGCTCTATGTCTGATTCAGTATCAACACCCACTGCTCTGTGTCTGATTCAGTATCAACACCCACTGCTCTGTGTCTGATTCAGTATCAACACCCACTGCTCTGTGTCTGATTCAGTATTACTCAGTGATGACCCACGTAGGTAACATCACCCTGTTACAGACCCCTTTCAATCCAGTTAGTACACTGCAGTTTATCTAACAGAGTAGATTATATGAACCAGATGAAGAATATATACCCTAGGTCAGAGGGAAAGCCTTGTGCTTTGTAGCAATGTAACATGCAACTGAAAAAGATTGTAAATATGTATAACATTTTGAAATTGAGTTGTTGTCCTGTATTACCTGGCTTTTATAAGATACATACTGTTGAGTCACTCAGCACATACATCAAAGGGAGCTGTTCACTTTCAATGAATTAGAGGCTGTTGTGTGCAGACAAGTCACATGTTTCTTTAGTGTTTTCAGAATACAATGCTATTTAGACAAAAGGAAAAAAATGCCTTTGCCACTGGATTGTAGCTTCCACCCCAGTCAGCAGCACAAAGAACAATACAACCTGTTTCATCTTGTGAAGCAACTGTCCCTGAAAAATCTCTACTGGTTTCTACACATTGGGGGTTAAAGATTTTATTCCACAGGATGGGTCTCAGACACGGGGGGTATTTGTATCTGCTGCAGATAGGATCCTTAAGATAGACTCCATTCACTGAGTTACGTTTTTCAAATGAATTTCATCAAGCACCAGGAGTGGTAATGGCCATTGATGAGTGAAGTGTTATTTAACGTGGTCACAGCAAAGCTGACAACATGTGCAATTACCTGGACAGGTCCGATGCTTTTGTTTCTACCTCCTGGCATCCCATCTTCCCTGATTGCTGTAAAATAAAAAGGGAACAGGTAAGACAAGTTCCATAATGACTTATGATATTAAGATTTGAACCCATTTCTGAACTTCTGGAATCATAGCTCCCAATGTTTCTTTTACAATTTCATATGAATGTTAGTTCATATTTGCTGGGTTTTATTTAGCTACACTTCAGCCACATGGGTACGTTTTATAAGATGGAAATGGAGAGTAATTGCTACTTAATTATTATTATTATTTTAATTTGTAACCCTGTTCAACAATCCATTATTCAGAAACAAAAGTGAAGATGATGGCTCCTTCTTGTACTTAGTATCTTATATAGGGCACTATAATACTTCTGCTTGTAAGAGCTTGGGTCCCTCTAGTGTTGATCAGAGTGAAGTCTCTACACAGAGTGATTCTCACTGCGCTGTAGTCACTCCAGAGGGGAGGACTGGAGCATGAGGTGCTTACTTGAGCAAGGCCACTTTCAGATAAGATAAGGACGTCTTCTAATGTATAATGTATATTAACACAAGCTGTCTTCCACGGTGTACCCCTATTTTAAGTTTACTGAGGTATACCAAGGTTAAAGCACAGTGTAGGAAAGCCTAGACAAGCAAGGTAACAAACAGGAAAGTGAAGCATAAGGGGACACTATTGTAGCCTATGGTAATAATATATGTTCTACAAAATGACTGTGAAAATTGAAACTGGTAAACTTTTAATGTGGTATGAAATTAAAATAAATATGTTGGCCTATAGTAATATCCATCTAGGTTAGGTGTTCTTCAGTTGTACAATTGAGAAGTTTCACAGAAAGACTACCCTACTAAGGTTAAGGAATGAATACATTTTAGCATCTTCTACTAAAAAATAATTACAATACAGGGGTGAAATTCTCAAGAAAAAAGTGCAAGTTTGCACAGCTGGGTGTAAACATTTAAAAAAAAACTGAGTGCCAATGAATAAATACTTTTGAATTAGCATTTTTGGAGTTTTGCAAAAAAAAAAATTCTGAAATAAATAATTGTAGACATCTATTTCTTGTAACTTTTTCCTCATCCACAAAAGCAAAATTTTTGCTACAAAAGACTTATCCTAAAATTCTTTGTTTTCCAGGAATGTCGATAAATTATAAATTTCCATTGGGGTATGTAAACTTTTGACTACAACTGTAGACTACATATATATATATATATATATATGCAATAAGGCCTGACGGGGTGTCCGTATATGTGGAATATATACAGACGCCTCGTTGTGTGGCATTAGAAGGGCATTACTGCATTTATAATCGAGGCCAAACACTGAATTTTGAAGAAAAATAGGGCAAAACATGATTTATTTTTATTAAATATCCATACTCCAATAAAGCACTCCCATTTATAACTTTGAACTACACACTAAGTTAAGATGAGTAAATTAATTTAATTGAAACATGCAAAAGTAAGTACATCTTGATACTGTGTTGAGTTGCACATTGCCACTGAAAAGATCCGCCAGTGGGAGGAGTTGAGAAAACACCGAGTTAATTTTTTTCCCTAAGTTTTTTGTTTTGTCCTGAAAGAGCGATTATTATTTTTATGCTATTTTTGGTATTTTTTTTCCATTTTGCTAGCTTCCAGTTCATTTAATTGTTCTTCATCCAAATCGTCTACTTACTACTTTTTACTAAACAAGTTTTTCTGCATCAGACATTGACAAGACCGGGCGCAGTCGAGCAATCTTCCGAAGATGAAAAAAAGACAACTTGGTAATATTCCGAACGTGCGGCTCAAAAGTTAGACAAGGGTCAAAAATGACCCCCAAGTTTTTCATTTTTGAACAAAACTCAGTTAGTACCCCAACAATAGTCATGTTTCGACAACCCAAAGGACTTTTTTGACCTGAAAAAAGAAACAAGGACCAGGAGTCACAAATGGAGATTAGATAAAGGGGCATTCAGAACAGAAAATAGGAGGCACTTATTTACACAGAGAATTGTGAGGGTGTGGAACCAACTCCCCTGTAATGTTGTTGAAGCTGACACCCTGGGATCCTTCAAGAAGCTGATTGATGAGATTCTGGGATCAATAAGCTACTAACAACCAAACGAGCAAGATGGGCCGAATGGTCTCCTCTCGTTTGTAAACTTTCTTATGTTCTTATGTTAACTGGATTTACGCAATTGATGCAGGGTACCTAATAACATAACTTCAGTCTTGTCACTGTTTATCTGCAGAAAGTTGTGTTGCATCCAGAGCTTGATGTCAGCAATACAATTTGTGAGCACAGAAACAGCCAAGTCAATATCAGGTGTGGTTGCAGATAAATCTGGGTATCATCGGCATTAATGTGAAAATTTACACCATGACTTCCAAAAATGTGACCTATCAGAAGCAAATATATGCTAAACAGGATAGGTCCCAATATGGAGCCCTGGGGAACACCAGAAGAAACCTACCCAGTAATAGACCTCAAACCGCCCAAACAGACAAAATGCTTTCTCTCGTGGAGGTAATAATTAAACCAGCCTGGGGCTGTACCAGATAAGCCAAGCATGTTCTCCAGCCGGGCAAGGACAGTATTTTGGTTCACAGTGTCAAAAGCAGCACTAAGGTCCAGTAAAATAGAGAGGGCCCCAGAATCAGAAGCCCTCAGCAGATCATTGACAACCTTGACCAGAGCTGTTTCAGTGCTGTGCAGTTGTCTAAAACCTGACTGGAGTGGTTCATAAAGATTATTTAACACAAGATGATTATTTAATGTTGTGCCACAACACGTTCAAGTACTTTAGACAGGAAAGGTAGGTTTGAAATAGGCCTATAACTGCCCAGGTTATCAGTGGGAAGATTTGTTTTTTTCAATACTGGTGTGATAGCAGTAATTTTTAATGCAGAAGGCACATCTCCGGAGCTCAAGGACTCATTAATGATGTTAGTCACGAATGGACCAAGAGCCTGAAAACAAGAACGAACAAGGAAAGTAGGAATGGGGTCTAACAAGCAAGTAGTGGGCTTTATGAACCAATTCAGTAAGCCTACTGGGGGTGACATGAGGGAAATGAACCTGTGGAATGCCGGTAAAGACATGCTGGTGATAAAACAAAATAGGTGGAGTAAGGGCTTGGAATTGACATCTGATATTGTCGATCTTAGCAATAAAAAATTCCAAAGAATCATTACATAGGCCTTGAGAAGCAGGTAATGCAGAAGAGCTACTCGGCTCTAGCAATCTGCTTATTGTAGAAAACAAAAGTCTTGGATTGTCATGACCATTCTCAATAAGATTAGAGAAGTATGTTGATCTAGCCGAGGAGATAACATCCCTATACTCCAGCAGCTGTTGTTTCCAGGCCTGCACATACACAGTTAGCCCGGAGTCCCTCCCCTTACACTCAAGTTTACTGCAAGCACAAGAACATAAGAACATAAGAACATAAGAAAGTTTACAAACAAGAGGAGGCCATTCAGCCCACCTTGCTTGTTTGGTTGTTAGCTTATTGATCCCAGAATCTCATCAAGCAGCTTCTTTAAGGATCCCAGGGTGTCAGCTTCAACAACATTACTGGGGAGTTGGTTCCAGACCCTCACAATTCTCTGTGTAAAAAAGTGCCTCCTATTTTCTGTTCTGAATGCCCCTTTATCTAATCTCCATTTATGACCCCTGGTCCTTTTTTCTTTTTTCAAGTCAAAGAAGTCCCCCGGGTTGACATTGTCTATACCTTTTAGGATTTTGAATGTTTGAATCAGATCGCCGTGTAGTCTTCTTTGTTCAAGACTGAATAGATTCAATTCTTTTAGCCTGTCTGCATATGACATGCCTTTTAAACCTGGGATAATTCTGGTTGCTCTTCTTTGCACTCTTTCTAGAGCAGCAATATCCTTTTTGTAACAAGGTGACCAGAACTGAACACAATATTCTAGGTGAGGTCTTACTAATGCATTGTAGAGTTTTAACATTACTTCCCTTGATTTAAATTCAACACATTCAACACAGAGCACAGCTGATCTGTATACCAGGGTGAGCAGCGAGTATAGGACACAGTTCGAGTTTTTTCAGGGGCAGTATTATTGAGAATGATAGACAGATTGGAGCGGGATTTATCATGAAGCCCAAACCAGAGCTGGCAACCTGATTCAGCAGGAGACAGGCATTTTGTTGATGCCAGGTTTCCGTCAGACAGAGAAAATCAAGATTACTGTCAATAATAAAGTCACTCAGTTACAGCTCCTTATTATTTAAGAAACGAGTATTAAATAAGGTTATTTTAAATGGTCTGAGTGAAAGCAAGTTCGAAACGTTAAGAAAAGTCTTGTTTTTCGCTATTTGGAGAAGACAGCTCGAGTCAATACCAACACGAGAGGCAGAAACATTTTGCCGACTACACCAAATGGTAGAAACATGTGTTGTTGATGAAGTTGAAAACCGGCGCCCCGAACTACGATACAGATATCTTGGTCTGCGTAGAAGTCCAAGATCACGGCAGATATTCATCACAAATTTTGACAGTGAACAAAGGTGATTGAACTGTCGCAGCTGAAAAGCAGAGGACAGTAGGAACATTATCAACTTATCCCGGTCAATCCAAGAATAAAAAGTTGTGTGCAATTTATAGCATAAGCCAGTGAACAAAGTCAATATGCTGATCAAGATAAATGTAGGCTGCTCGCTAGACAAGGCGAGTTCATGGGCAATGGGCAGTTCACAACCCAGGGACTTATCAGGCAAAGCCGCTGCCGATGAAAGACAGACAGATACAGGGGAGTGACACAGTGATCACACCAAGAAAACACCTGGTCTGAAGTAAACAGGCAGCCCTCTCTCCAGGCCAGGCAGGGGTAGCAGCAGCTCGCAGCAACAGCAGATCTTGTCAAACACAAGTCGCCATGGGTGATGGATGAGACGGAGCAAACACAAGCAGGCAAGGACAGTGGTGTAGCTTTTAGCTCAATGCAGGATACCGTTATGAAGACCAGCCTTCCCTCAGCCTTGTTCTCGCGGCCCAGGTAAGCGGTGGACAGGCAAGATATCCGAAGTAGCCCTCCCTGAATGTTATTAAAATAAACAATCACCAAAAAAAAACTACTAGTACTTAAAAGCATGACAGAGTAAGATAAGAAAAGAAATCTTCCATACAAAACAAAAGCGTTATAAGAATAAAAACGTATCACTGATATCACTGCCTCACATCAGCTGTGACAGAAAGAGACACTTATTGCAAGGTGGGAGTTTTTCTTCCCCAATCTCGCCCCTCCGTTAACAGGGGAAGTCAGGACCAGGAAGCAATCGGCACAGCGCACAAACAAACTAGATGCTGATAAAAGCCTGATGTATTACAAAAATAAGTTTAAAAAAGGAAACGTCAAGAAATAATAAAGACAAACGCACATTAAAAAAATGAATCTCCAAAGCCCTTTAATAACTTTTGAGTCGTTTAACCGATTTGTCTGGAATTTGGTATGCATTGTCCCTTGGGGTAGATCTCTTGATGTGGAAAGTAGCGTTCCAGTTGCTTGTGCGGTTTTTGAGATACAGATAGTGAAATAATCACTATTTTTTGCAATTTTTTCCCTCACCAAGACGGTTTGGAATTTTAAACGGAATGTTTTCCACTGCTTGTAAAGGGATGGGAGGGAATGCACACACACACACAGTTGCATACAAAAGTATTTGGCAGTTAAAAAAATGAGAAAAACCACAAAGAAAGTGATTTCTATCATTTGTAACTGCCCAAATACTGTGTGCGACTGTACATACATTGGTATATTTAACTAGTCTACTGGTCTGCAGTTTCGAGTGGTGTTATCTGTATACAGGTAAACAGTTTGTGGAATATCTGGGATACAAACCCACAGTCTCCGGTCTCTCATTGCCCCACACGCCTTCCTGATTTAGGATTTATTTACCTTACAATGTGTTGAAGGTATTATCAGTGAACAGCAGAGGGTGCTCAATCACTTCTACAGAACATTCTACCTCAAATTTAACAATGCTGCACATGTGTAATAATCTAAACACACAAGCTGTAATTAGTACAGTGCAATGTCAGAATCTGGTTTTATTCAGGTCTTGGTTTTTAAAACTTTCCTTAAGCATCATAAATTCAGAGAATAATTAAGTATTGAAAACTATACTGAATGCACATTTTAATAATTGCAGAACAAATAAACTCACTATACTTTTACCTCCTTGTGTAGTTTTAACAGCATATTCAGAATAAACTATATGAGACAGCAATTCAGAATACGCATTTGAAGATTGAAGTTGATGGTAGAATTTTGAGTACATTTACTGAAATGACCTTTGTTTTGGTGACCCCACAGCAGGACAGTATACATTCTCATATTAATAGAGGACATTCACATCTAATTCTCACAGGAAGGGGCCCAATACATCATCTAACACCACAAAACAGCACCCTTAAAACATTACACTGCTGACTTATATTTAGCACCCTAGATATTTAAGTCCACCTATGAATACCCGGCCCAGTATGAATGACACCGTCAGTATTTCGCCTGATATTGCCATCACTGCTGATCACACTACTGCAGTTTAATCATCGCTTGATGGTGCAGCAGCACAGCAAATCATTTCCATTCAGATCCTTCAGCAGTGAGCCTGTGATATAAGCTTGGAGCTCAGGCTAAGGTGATTTAACCAACTGGCTTCTGTTATAACAGCACACTGATGCAATCTTACAACTTTGGTAAGTGTTGGCTCGTATGAACAGGGTAAAAGATTGAAAACTGTAACCAGCCTCTAATGTTTGTATATATGTTTGCTATCAGTACAGGGCTGGTTTAATAGCTGTAGATATTTTCAGGACACACAGAGCAGATGAATCTGGGAGACTGCAGTATAAGCGTTCTATTCCTTGTCTAGTGCATTCTGCAGTTGTGCTGGGGTTTGTAAGCAAGGATATCTGAGCCTGATACGCTGTTCTAGTTCAATCAAGGCTTTTGAGCCAGTCTGATCCAGATTGGAATCTGCCTTGCTCTGCCTTGTGGGGCACTTTGTGCAGGTCAAACACAAAGGCAAGCAACTTAGCAACTGCTGACTTCCATTTGCCCACACAACAATGCTAAACAGTCGGCTTTGGGATAGAAGTAAGCTACATGGTTTAAAACGTTGTACAATACAACATTAGGAAGACTAAAGAATGCAACCCAGACCAGCTAATGCTCTCTACCACAGTGAAAGAGGACCCCTAATATTTGTAGGAGGGAGTGTATATTGCACCCCCATAAGCCAGACAAAGGCGCATTTCAACTGGAACTAATCATTGTTAACTGCTTGGTAATTTCAATGCACATGAATGTTAGCGTGGCTTTGACAGGTAACATCAATACATTGCTTTCTATGGTGAGGAGAGATCCCAGTGGAATATTTTTGTCTTAGATTTCTCCTGCTTTAAGACTCAAGGAAGCCACTTGAAATGTCAGAATACTGTACTATAAAGAGGATGCAAAGCAATTTCATTGCAGGATGGCATTCTGTCATGCCACTGGAGACCAAATCCATTGTGCTAATTATGCAGCAGCCTGTCACCCACATACAATGAACGACTTCCAGTGGAGAGACGACTTTAAACCTAATGTCTTAATTTCCAGCTTGAACCGGTACAGCCTGAGCCATTTGATCTAGGGTTCAAAAGGCTTTAAAAAGGGAGTACCCAAGATCTAATTAAATACACAAACAACAACAGCTAGTGCCTGTGAGTGTATCTGGAAGAGATTCCATCCATTACTATAAACACGCAGTCTAATATCTGAATCAGCTAACAAAAACACTAGCTGGGCACAAGGGGAAACAATTAAGAGGGAAACAAAACTAGAATTTATTAGATTTAGTATCTTCACTGTATGGAATGCTATTGGTGTGGGTTCACATTGCATGTCTGGCTCAGGACCACAAAGGAAACAGACATTTACAACAAAGAACGAGCCTGCCAGCTCTAGGCTCATCCCTTAGGCTACACTGTATCCCCACAGTTTAATAGTTCTGTTTTATCAAAGAAAAGCTCCAATTTAAGGAATTTAAAGAACCTGGCTTTGTGGATGATACACATCAACACTGCTGGATTAGTATCAACCCTTTCAACATACCATGTCAAAGGGCAAACTGCATTTATCGATAAATACAAATGTTATCATTACTAAACTAGTACACAGCTTTGGAGCAACAGTTTAGAAATGATCAATACAGTGCTGCACCCAAATACTAGAGGCCTGTTTCCTCTGGATTTGAATTTTATTCAGTGATGTTAATAAAACATCCCTCAGGGAAAACACCAGGGGAGTTTCTGTAGAGTTTACAGGGCAGAGAAGGTGCTGTTTGAGCATTATAATAGACCCTAGTATGGTCATATCTAGGGATAAGTTAGCAGAGTTAGCTTTTTGGACTGCAGCACTGGTTTGACATTTTGAGTTAAAGCAATCCATATTGACATACATGACAAATTAATTATGTGACAATTCTATGGTAACTGTGCAGATCATTTACAACTGTCCCAGTATTTTTTTTCAAAGAGTTGTTGGTGTCCAAATATCTTTAGTATGATACAGGTTACGATTAGGAATCACTAATCTGAACAGGGACCAATATCACCTGTGTAGTGAGATTCTACTGTTCTAGAATAGTAGTTGAAGAGTTAATAAATACTGGTATATCAATATAAATGGCAAAAATCTATATTTAAACTACTTACGCTGCGTTTACACTGCCACCTTGGACCTAAGCCGACTCAGGTCCAACTGATCGCGGAGATTCTTCTCATTTTTCACGTAGCGTTTACACAGCGGTTAGGCCCTGAGCTGGCTTAGGTCCGAATGTGCACGCACACCATCTAAACTACAACACGTGCTCGGTGACGTCATAACGACCACTGAAGGGATGACGGGTTTTTCCCTCCCCACACTACAAAGGCAGAAGAGGCAGAGTGGTATTATAAACAAACAATACAGTGTCGTGTTCAAATCGCTTGTAATTATTCAAAACATTTCCTTCTTTTTTAAAAAAAAATATTAAAACAATCATTATTTAAAACTTTGAACATAACACGTAAAACGCAATTGTATAACAGATCAACTATAATCAAAAAGTGCAGAGAGGGGGTTGCACAGATCTTTTGCCAGACCTGCAGCTATTTCTTGGTATATATGTTTATTTTGTGTTTCCGCATAGTGCACTCTGGATTTGAGTTTCACCCCACAACGCTATGACAGCTCTGCTTTCTTGCTCTCCGCAGTTCATGCCGCGGTTGTCAGAAACAAACAAACTATTCCGTGTTTTTAAGTTAATCATTGGTACAATCAAAATATTTATTTAAATAACAATAAAAACAAACGACAAAAAGACAATGTGTTTGAAACTAAACCAATAACTAGGTAGTTTACAATAAAATAACTGGGAAAAACAAAAAAGTTTTTGTATAAAATTCTTTTTGACAGCATTTTTTTTAAATAATTCTCACCGATATAATCAAATATTACATTTTTGTTTCTTTGGCGTCCACCACCGTCTGCACCTGTTTAACAAAGCAAACAAGTTATCGTCAAAAGTTTACATAGCCCAATGTATGGATATTTGGGGTATGAACACTTTTGACGACAACTTAATAATAAAACGTAGATATTTACAAATACCAATATAAACAGTTAATAAATTCAAATATTCCGGACGCTTGTGTCTCAAGTCGTTCTTCTCTTTTTGTGACGCTGCAACGGCACTGCAGCTTCTTCCTGTTTAGATTCCGTGGGGGCGGAGCCGAGAGGCACTCACATCGTGCGTGAGCCGTCCTAAAGTCGGGGGGGGTTTACACTGCCTTTCCGACGGACCTAAGCTGGCACTGAGCCACGTCTTTAGTTGGCCATTTTTAGGACAGCTGAGACGGCCCAAAGCCATCCTAAAAACGGCCAGTGTAAACGCACCATTAGCTGTGGGTTGTTTGTGGGGATTTAAATGTTTTAATCAATAACTTCTGGAATTTATTATGCAATAAATCATGCTAGATCTTGATTACATACTCAGTGATTTTCTATTTCAACCTGCAGAATTTCTAATCAGCTGTAATCAGTCTTTTGCATATCAAACGTCTGGAAATAAATCTTTGTCTTTGCATAGCAACCTTATCTCTGTCTTATCTGAATAAAAAAAACCCCAGCAAATTCAAGGTGTGCTTATTCTTAGTTAAAGATGAGAGATGAAAATAAGACTGGGATTAAATGTGTAGCAAGAAAAATAAGAAATTGTGGAGGATCCCTCACGTTTACATTTTCAATGCTGTTTTGTAATTTTGGGGATCTAAAAAGATCTTAAATGCAATTTGTGGCCCAGAAGCACACTTGCACAGATAACCAGTCAGACAGTAAACACATGTATTTATTATTTACTACATTTATATAGTGCTTTTATACAAAAGTATCATAAAGCACTGTACAGTACATACAAGAAAAAAAAGAACAAACCACAATACATTTGTATAGCATGTCACATATAGGACTGCCACACTCAGCCCATTTAAATACACTTAAACAGTATACACAATACAAAAGCAGCAATTTAAAAATTACATTAAAACCCACTAAGATAAGAAAGCCATTTTATAAAAGTGCATTTTTAGTCTTGACTTGAAAACTGTAACGGTCCCAGCTTCCCTGACAAACGAAGGCAGAGCATTCCATAATTTAGAAGCTCTACAAGAAAAAGCCCTGCCTCCCGTGTTGCTTTTGTTGACCCTAAGAATAACCAGCACCTGTGCCTTCTGACAGTTCTGTGGTCAATTCAACACTTGTTTTCTTCTTTCTCTTCCTTAAGGATATTATCTTCAAGTATTGCTCATCCTTGTTAGACAGCTTTTTGGGTCTTACAGTCCTGGGTTTGTAAATTACAGATGATGTTTCTCTGTACTTGTAGATTATGCTTTGGATACCACACCTTGAAGGAAATATTTCACTCAATTTTTATCCTTCTTTATGCAAGTCAAGGTTCTTATAATAGTAGAAAACACTATATATTGAATCTTATCTTATATATATATATATATATATATATATATATATATATATATATATATATATATATATATATATATATATATATATTTAATACCTTGAACCTCATCGTTCTTCCAAAACACAGTGACACAGATAAGTCAAATAAATCCACAAATTAAGACGACACTGGAACTGTGTTGATAGACAATAATCCTAACGTTTCACTAGCTGTGCTGCCAGCTTCTACAGAGGAAAAGAATGCGCGCAGAGAAGCCGAGTTTATGTGTGGTAGCGAATGTTGCTACATTTCGTCATCTTGTAACACTATAGAACTGTTGAAACATGTTGAAATATTTGTTACCATTTCATCTAATTTGTGTCTGAAGCAGTAAATAACTGTAAAACTGTATATTCTTGATCAATGTAAATGCTGCACATGGTCATCTTCTTTTTTTTAAAAAAAAATAATTAAACGATGTTTGTGGGATACCACTCACTACCCGACATTCAGATAACAAGCTCATTATTATTAGTCGTAGTCGTATTAGTATTGTTGTTGCAAACTTTAAATAACCAGTAGAAACTTTAAATACCAGCCCCACCTCCCCACCACCCCCCCTCAATCTCAACATTTCCACTGAAGTTAAGTGTTTCCAATCAGCACTCTTTTATCTGCCTCTCATTAACCCCTTGTAACAGATTGTATTATAAAACGCTACACATGTTTTCTGACATGCGTCTGGGTCAGTAACACGGAAGGAATGCATACAGCATGTCAGTATTATTATTTGCTTATTTATCACACGCCTTTATCCAAGGCGACTTACAGAGACTAGGGTGTGTGAACTATGCATCAGCTGCAGAGTCACTTACAACACCGTCTCACCTGAAAGGCAGAGTACAAGGAGGTTAAGTGACTTGCTCAGGGTCACAAAGTGTGTCAGTGGCTGAGCCATGATTTGAACCAGGGACCTCCTAATTACAAGCCTGTTTCTCTAACCACTGGACCACACAGCAACTAGTCAACTCTATACAGCCTACTCATATTTGTGTTTGTTGCTTTATTATGTAGGTTTTACTAGTTGAAAAGCTATTAGAAATATATTTTTTGTTAACTAACTGAACACAGTTCAAAGTTACAGTATTGTTACCGATATTGCATTTGATAAAGTAAAAGCATGTGCTTTAACAAAGCATGTGCTTTAACAAAAACATCAGATCTTATGATGCGAGCAGTACTGGTAGATAACCAGTACTGCTCGCATCATAAGGTCTGATGTTTTTGTTTTAATGCATTTTCATTGCTTGTTGAATACTGTTTACATACAGTACAGAACTTTACTGCAAATGTGGTTTTCCAGTACTGTAGCTTAAATTGCAATACAAACTGTATGCATGTTATTGTACATTTGATGTTGTTTGGAAATGTAATTTTTATATTCTTTCAGTGATTATTTCTGGTATAATGGTGTTAGAAAGCTTGTTTCACACTCTAGTGGATGTTTCCTAAAAGCAGCGCTCTCATTTATCCGTCTGGGGAGCCTGTGGCAGGAGGGGCGGATAAACAGGTGCCTGACTATCGGTTATCCTGGTCTGCCTGTGCAATAGTTAAAAAAGTTATTGTGCAGCTGTGGACATGGCGCTTATTAAAATAGCACATCTCTGTTTGAAACCCTTAAGCCATCTGACCTTGTCTGAAAGTGGTGGAGTAGACAAAGACCTTTCTCTCCTGTCAAGCAGCACAAAGGGATTTCTACTCACAGATGACTTTCAGAATGAATCCTGTCGTGGAAACACATCTCAGGGACGGCCATGATATCACCTCTGTCACAAACATTCCTCTTTAGACAGGCATGTAAAATGACAGTGCACTAACGAAGCAAAATATAAACCATTTTCTGGATCTAATCTCATCTCATAATCTTGACCTGCAAAACATACTACATTAAAAAATATTTATTATTCATATACAAATGTTCCTTTCTTTTTACATTTTATTTTGGATGGATTTTTAAATCAATGTGGATTATTCAGTAAACCAGATCTAATGAATCACTTTGTGTTGTAAGTATATTCATTTAATTTAAGATGATTTGCATATTTCCTGACATGAATCTGAGCTAACCCTTTTGGTACCCCTTTCTAATCCAGTTTGAATACAAACATTAAGTAAATGCAGAATGCATGTATTTTAAATGTTTTATTTGCACAAGGATCCAAACTGTTACTGAATGTTAATTATGTTGCTGCTTTGCTTATTTTAAATAAAAATAAAAAATGAGCCGAACATAATTGATATTTATGGATGTTTTTATAGGCACGTGAACTTTAACAGCTTTTGTAATTGGGTACTTCTTTAACTATAAAGACTGCAGTGACATAATTAAAATGCAAAGCTAGCCACGCTGTCAAGAACTCCAGTACTGCTTGGTAAAAACGACTGGAACAGCTACTCTTGTCATAAAACAAGCATTCTTGTCCTAAATAAATAGCAGACTTTGCCCTAAATAAATAGCAGACTTTGCCCTAAATAAATAGCGGATTTTGCAAGGTATAATCAGTGGGAAGATACTGATCTCAGAGCAGACACACCTGGGGTTAAAACAATCATAGCCTGACCCTTTCAGAAAGCTTACTGGCTTCATGCTTCACAGAAGAGTGAGAGATACACTAATCACCTCAGATGTGAAAGCTCCTTGCAAGAAGGGCAATTACATTTAAACACTGTGCTACCAAGGCTTGATTATCAAAGCTCTACACTCTGAATCATTACCAAGGGCTTGTAAGTAGTCTAATGTTGTTTAAAAGACAATGGATGAAGTTCCTGGCACTTTGTGTGTCGCAGTTCAAACTCGCTGCGATCAGACCTTGTGATCCACAGCAAGGGAAGAGGATTCAGCAGTTTATATTTCAAACTGTTACATAAGACTGTCTGGTTAGCTAATATTACAAATTAGCAAGATGGCTTCACGGTTCATGCCTTAACAGGTAACAAAGCCAATTAATTGTCAGTATCAGTACTGCTAATCCTGCTCTCTATTTCTGAGCTTACCAAAAAAACAGCTTGTGACAGGGAGGACCCTTTCACTGGTGCGCTGCTGCTTAGTGGGCAGGAGGGCTTGTCCGGAGCTGAGCTGATCAGGAGGTCCTGATTGGTTGGGGGAGCGTGCCCGGGGAGCCTACGCCTGTTTAAGAATACAGCAGCTCTAGTGTTTGAGGCTACTGCACGGCTATAGGCATACAGACAGGCGCTGAGCAAAAGCTTGCTGTATTTACATTGAGGAGGAGAGCGTCCGCTCCGCAGGACAACTACTATGAAACCCTTCAACTGCAAGATGGCCTGTGAAGGCGCTGCCCAGCCAGGACCATCAGGAAGACACGGAGGCCAGGGCTTTGGTTAATTTAGGGAATTGATCCCAAACTAAGTATAGAGCGGTTTCGCAGTGTAGTAGGTTCCTGGAGCGGAACGTCTCTTTTAGTGAGGCTAGCACTCGCCTTGTCTGATTCAGTATTACTCAGTATGGTACTCTCCCGCCTAGACTACTGCAACTCCCTCCTGGCTGGCCTCCCTGCGTCCGCCACCCGTCCGCTCCAGCTCATCCAGAACTCTGCTGCCCGCCTGGTGTTCTCTCTGCCTCGCTTCGCCCACGCTACTCCACTACTCCGCTCGCTCCATTGGCTCCCGATCACCGCTCGCATCCAGTTCAAGACTCTTGTACTAGCCTACAGATGCCTTGACCAGACTGCACCCAGCTACCTCCAGACCCTCATCTCTCCCTACACCCCCACTCGACCTCTCCGCTCCACCTGCACTAGAAGACTAGCTCTACCTCCGCTACGCTCCCCTGCCTCCAGAGCCCGCTCCTTCTCCACCCTTGCTCCGCAGTGGTGGAATGACCTTCCTACAGATGTCAGGACTGCCCAGTCCCTGACCACATTCCGGCGCCTCCTTAAGACTCACCTCTTCAAACAGCACCTGTAGAACTCCTCTGTTTGTATCCTGGGACACTATCACCCTTCATGTAAATGTGCTTTATTTTGCTCTTATCTACCCCCTATTTTACTGCATTTAATCCTGTACTTCAGAATACTGTAATCTGCTAAGTGTTTAACCTGTAGTACTTTGTATTTAATCATATCCTGATGTAACTATCACTATTTAATCATATCCTGATGTAACTATCACTGCTGTATTATTGAATTGTGGTTTGTCACACTTGTACTTTGCTTGAACAAAAGTTATTGTATTTCTTGCTTTTATTGTATTACTTGTATTGTAACACTTGAAATGTATTTGCTTACGATTGTAAGTCGCCCTGGATAAGGGTGTCTGCTAAGAAATAAATAAATAATAATAATAATAATATCAACACCCACTGCTCTGTGTCTGATTCAGTATTACTCAGTATCAACACCCACTGCTCTGTGTCTGATTCAGTATTACTCAGTATCAACACCCACTGCTCTGTGTCTGATTCAGTATCAACACCCACTGCTCTGTGTCTGATTCAGTATTACTCAGTATCAACACCCACTGCTCTGTGTCTGATTCAGTATTACTCAGTATCAACAACCACTGCTCTGTGTCTGATTCAGTATTACTCAGTATCAACACCCACTGCTCTGTGTCTGATTCAGTATCAACACCCACTGCTCTGTGTCTGATTCAGTATCAACACCCACTGCTCTGTGTCTGATTCAGTATTACTCAGTATCAACACCCAATGCTCTGTGTCTGATTCAGTATTACTCAGTATCAACACCCACTGCTCTGTCTGATTCAGTATTACTCAGTATCAACACCCACTGCTCTGTGTCTGATTCAGTATTACTCAGTATCAACACCCACTGCTCTGTGTCTGATTCAGTATTACTCAGTATCAACATCCACTGCTCTGTCTGATTCAGTATTATTCAGTGACGACCCACGTAGGTATTTTCAGCAGCATTCTTATTCAGCACCACATCTTATCCTCAAACATCTTACCAAAAAATAACTGATATACTGTAAATCAACAAAACTAACAGGTCACCAGAACATCAAATCACTATTAAGGTGAATTGGAGCCTCAAGCCCAATGAAAACCAACTCTTCATTACAGTATTTCCCAACCTTGCCTGTGGTATTGTAAACACAGAATGTCATTGTTAAATCAGATTATTGGCCCAATCCTGGTCCCACTCAGGTTTTAAGAAGTTGAGATTCAAATTATTCACATAAAATAACCAGTGGTGTTTTAGTGGGGGTTGTAGTACACCAAACTCAATATAAATTGCATCTCACAAAAAATGACTGTTGTTACAGTGTTTCTACAGTACTCTATAATACCTTATTAAGGAATTGAAATCTATTAGGCATGAATAAAGTGTTAATGAGGGGAAAATGAGCTACTCCAGAGTGTTGTATGTGCACCACGATGCAGTGCACATTGAAAATATATAAGCAGGGCCTTGTCCCCGAGGGGTGCAGTTTGGAACCACTGGATGCATCAACAGCAGTGTGGAGTAGTGGTCAGGGCTCTGGACTCTTGACCGGAGGGTCGTGGGTTCAATCCCCGGTGGGGACACTGCTGCTGTACCCTTGAGCAAGGTACTTTACCTAGATTGCTCCAGTAAAAAAACCCAACTGTATAATTGGGTAATTGTATGTAAAAATAATGTGATATCTTGTAACCATTGTAAGTCGCCCTGGATAAGGGCGTCTGCTAAGAAATAAATAATAATAATAATAATAATAATAATAATAATAATAATCAACAATAACGGTCTCTCGTTACCTTTCCGGTTCATTCCCATCTGTAAACACTTGAGCAGCCGGCAGTACTGGCATCTGTTCCGCTGCTTGCGTGACATCTCACAGTTCTTGTCCCGGCTGCAGCGGTACACCCGCTTGTTGCAGATGCTGCGCTTGAAGAACCCCTTGCACCCCTCGCATGAGATGATGCCATAGTGCAGCCCTGTGGCTCGGTCCCCACAGATAAGGCAGGTTCGATCAGCACGGTCATCTGAAAAGAAAAAAGAAAAGCGCTTGATTGAACTCCTTGGCTGGCTCTCTATATACAGGGAAGAGACTCCATGTACGCTAGTCAATAGTGAGGTCATTCCTGAAGCTGAATTACTGAATAACTTATACAGATTTTAGTGTTTAAAAATCAGGTAGGAACTGGTTTTATATCTAAACCAGTACCATTCATTCATGTGTGTAACGTGTAGAGAGATTCTTAATGCTAAGGCTACGTTTACTGTCACATAGAGATCAACAGCATGGGCTGATCGGGTATTTATTACAGCGTAAGATGCTACTGTAAATATTGGTTTTCAAATGAAAGTCCTTTAAAAAGTTTATTCGACAGAGCTTTAAAAGAAAGAAAAAATCTCCATACATTATTTTCAAGTGAAAATAGCACACAAATGATTACATTACTTCAAGCACTAGAAATGTTTTTTCCACATTAGTTTGCTTTGATCTGCATGTATTCCACATTGCAGTTAGTACATTTATTTTCTTTCTGAATTTGGTGGCTCCCATAAAAAATAAATAAAGCTGAAACAAGATATGGTATACGCTACTAAATAAGTAAAAGGTGCCAGTATTTGGTAAGCCTCACGGCGCAGCTCTTAGAGTCTGTGTGATCTTGAGCAGAAATCCTTCACATCCAAGAGGCCAGAAATAGTAATGTTGTCAGCCCTCTGTTTGCTTCTTTAGATCAGAACAGCTTGAACACAAAAGCAAGGTTCAATGTAAAGACATGCTGAGATGCTGAAATAAAAAGACTGGAATCACAAGAAGGGTTAGAATGGGGCTCCCCTCAGGCGAGCCGTGCTGTCTTCATATTTGTCAGGAAATCAATGAAATGAAATACTGGAAATCAGGGCGGGCTTGGAGACACTAAACACAAACAGATGCAAGATCATTTGAAAGTTCAGGGACAGGGTTTATGCTGGAATGAAAAGTAAGGAATAGTCACTTAAAATAGCACACTGAATTACACAGTATTACAGACCTTGGTTTCCAAATAGACCACACAAGTATAAGGCAACTATATACAAACAGCTCTCATTTAAAAAAAAAGTTACAATTGGCAGAGCAGGCAAGCGCATCCTCACGCCCCATATTAAAATTCTAAAATGTTCTCCAAAGATTCTGGAACAGCCTTGTTCATGTTGTGCTTTCAGAGAATGACAAATAAATGCCTTTCAAATTTCACCTTAAACAGTTAACAGTCAAATATTATTTATTTCACTTTTTCAATCCTGTAATCACTGTTCTGTAAGATTATGAATATTTTTGTACTGCAGTTGACTTTAGTTTTAAGAACTTCTGTTGCACTATTTATCACTGCTTGACACTGGCCTTTATAAGGACGATGTTTTCACTTTAAATACAGTGAGAAATAAAAGACTGAAATAAAATGCATTTTGAGTCTGTCCGTTACTGTTCAACAGTTAGGTAAGCTAATTTCATTAATAAAACTCCCATTCTGTGGTAAAAAGCGGGGTTCTTTTATTTTAGAAAGTGTAAAACAATATTTTAAAATAACCATAAAATGTTTTGATATGCTCCTATTAGAACAGATTATTGTTTACCACCCACCCCCCACTCCCATTTGATTATCTGCATTCATCTAAGATTTCATTAGTGACATTTTCATATACATGCAGAAGGAACTTATTCATGAGCACTACAAGGGAATCTTTCTTTATTCTGTGGACATGAAATCTAACGCAATCTGCCGGCTGAAAATGCAGTCACCTAGGTAACAGCTCACAAAACACAGCACACAATTTAGGGTAAAAAACTGCTTCAAATCTTAAACAGCATAATCCCTACCTTCAGTTACCAGATGAAGAAACGCACATTTTAAACAGCATAATCCCTACCTTCATTTACCAGATGAAGAAACGCAACACTGGGAGAGTTTTAGCTAAGGCCTCTTAAATGTCCTTTTCTTGTCCTATCTAAATTGATGGGGACTAAACTCAATCTAAACCCTACCCCCACCCTGTCATAAATCCCTAACAGATGGGAAGATGCCATGGTTACCATGAATAGCAGAGCTTTGCAAGCCTTTGCACTGCAAGAATGCAATTCTATCCAATTTACCACATTCATGCTTCAGATCCAAGGGTTATAAACACACACATATATATATATATATATATATATATATATATATATATATATATATATATGCTCATAATTATGATATCATCTAACACTGTTTTTTGAGAGCAGACCAATGAGACGTTATACAGTATACGCCACAATAGAAGTCCCTCGATATACGATTATCATGTGGCCTGAATATTGTCCTCAAGCCTAAATGCAAATCGTCATAATTAAATGATTAGCCTTTGCCATAAATATTAGGTCATGAAAATAAAGAATCTTTGAAGAACAATACTTATTTGAACAGAGTGATTTAAGAAGGCTGTATAACAATAAACCTTGGTGACCTACTATAGGATCGCAGACTATCTCTCCCCCCTCTGCTTTAAAGTCAAACTGCTAGTTTTAAGCCCTATTAGATAACTGCAGAAGCACAGCTACTGGCTCCTGCTCTGAATACCCCTAAAGGATTTCTCAGTGACCCCTCTCAGGAGCCACCCTTGCCTAATGGTCACTGACTCCTGACCTTTGGTATTTGTCACCCCCTCTAATTAATGCAAGCCTGTTGAATAAGAATGCTGGCTTCAGCAGGCTTGCACTTGAGTTAGCAATGACCTTTACATTCCCCCTGCTTTTCATTTTATGAGAAATAGTTTTGTGGTGGGACAGACCTCATCTGCTTCTGGGGGATGTGTCAACAACATGCCAAAAACAACAAACTGTTCTTACACCTCTCACTTAGATGGGGATGGGTTGTTTTTTATTGGAGTTTGAGATATTTGTCAGAACATCAGCCAATTACTTATGTTTCATTTTGTGCTACTATACAGTTTCTAAAAGACTGCGTTTACAGTAATCTCTTTAGAGGAATTAATAAAGCTGTTACTTCAGTGTAAATGGTTGTTCAATTGTTTAACACGAGTAAAGATGTAACTTATTTGCAATTAACATGATCATTGATTACTGTTCTGTCACCATCTCACAAACCTTATTAAATCCTGCCTTTAAAGTGTATAACTTGAACAGGTTTTTTAAGCAGAATTATTTGCGCTGGTGCAAAGATTGAGCTTTTCTCAATGGAAAGTAAGAGTAATGGAAAGTAAGTGCAAAGATTTAAAACCAGGGTCTGTTATTTCCCACATGGAAGTAAAATGATGACGCAGATGTTATCAGCTAGGAGACAGCTCGGGGGTTCATGTACTGAATGCAATGAAAGTGTAAGGAATGCGCATTACACAGACACTCACACACATGTGCTAAATAGGGAGTAGAGAGTTCTAAAACTCAGTGCTGAAGTGCAACCAAGATCAACATGACATGTGATGTGGAGACTGGAGAGCGGAGCTCGTGATTGGAGGAAGAGTGTTCTAGGAAGGAACTATGTACTATATTACCAGGAAGTCTAAACCATGCTTGATATCCATTCCAGTTTCCTACAGTGAAAGCTTAAAAGGCATGACAGAAAATGTGCCCAACTAAAATGCCAAAAACAATTGTGGTCAATTCCAGTGCAATTAAAGACATGTAGTCTTTACATTGTATATAGCATATTCAATCACACAAACCACTGCAAAAACTAGCAAAGTAGCACAAACTTGTGTTGAAATTGTAATAACTTCATTTAGAACCCAATGTTTAGTTGAATTAAAACAATGAGTTGGTTGTTGTGCAGAGTCACATAACATTAGTTGATTCTTGATTTGAGTGGCGTGAGTTTCATGTATTTGTTGTTTGTTTAAACAACAACAAATGTATCTGCTACTTGGGGAAGACAATAATGACTTTTTCTTACTTAAATGTTTCACTTAAAATATGATTTTTTGTGTAGTTTACTATAAAACTACATTAGGGACATGATACCTGATGCATTGGCTTTGTTCCCCTAAAGCTATTGTAACAGTAGTGTTAAATCAAACACTGGTGCCACTGCAGTGGTGTGTGAAAATGACAAAGCATTCACGAACCCTCAACCTCATCTTGAACTCTAAGCATTTTATGGTCTACCTAATAAACCCTCCCCCATGGCACATTAAAGGGGCATTGTTCCCCAAAGGTCACAGGAGGTTTCATACCAGATTTTAATACAAAATGAAATACAACTGGCTTTTTAAACCCTTCCGGGAGAGATGCCTTTTAATGTAAGAATCACAGTTTCTAAAGTTGAGGGGCGGTGATCTTATCTTAACATGCTTCTATTGTCATTTTAAAGTTAACAATGCATTCAATCAGACTGTTTGAAGTTGTAATAAAATTACATCCATCTGTAGATCATCTTTCAAAATGTTTCCAGTGGCTAGGGGTGGGTTTCACTTAAAAACAAACTTAAAAAAGGATTCTCTGCATATTACCCATTCAATCATATGTTTCAGAGGCACAGTATGGGTTTCAAATGAAGGCTTATTGAATGTTGAAATGAGTTTTGTGCTTTTTTTATGTGTGGAAGTTTGATTAAGTGCTGCAGTACAAAGAAATAATACATGTCGACCTGTTCTTATCCAATTTTAAGTAACTTTAGCATAACAAAGGCAGAAGTGTTAAAGGGACTAGGAGCTCTTAAAATAAACAAATCCCCTGGGCCGGATGAGATCCTCCCAATAGTACTCAAAGAAATGAAAGAAGTTATTTACATACCGCTAACCAAGATCATGCAACAGTCTCTTGACACAGGGGTTGTACCGACAGACTGGAAAATAGCAAACGTAATACCAATCCACAAAAAGGGAGACAAAACCGAACCAGGTAACTACAGACCAATAAGCCTGACTTCTATTATATGTAAATTTATGGAAACTATAATAAGATCCAAAATGGAAAATTACCTATATGGTAACAGTATCCTGGGAGACAGTCAGCATGGTTTTAGGAAAGGGAGATCGTGTCTAACTAACCTGCTTGATTTTTTTGAGGATGCAACATCGACAATGGATAATTGCAAAGCATACGACATGGTTTATTTAGATTTCCAGATAGCTTTTGACAAAGTCCCGCATAAAAGATTAATTCTCAAACTGAATGCAGTAGGGATTCAAGGAAATGCATGCACATGGATTAGGGAGTGGTTAACATGTAGAAAACAGAAAGTACTGATTAGAGGAGAAACCTCAAAATGGAGCGAGGTAACCAGTGGTGTACCACAGGGATCAGTTTAGGTCCTCTGCTATTCCTAATCTACATTAATGATTTAGATTCTGGTATAGTAAGCAAACTCGTTAAATTTGCAGACGACACAAAAATAGGAGGAGTGGCAAACACTGTTGCAGCAGCAAAGGTCATTCAAAATGATCTAGACAGCATTCAGAACTGGGCAGACACACGGCAAATGAAATTTAATAGAGAAAAATGTAAAGTATTGCATGCAGGCAATAAAAATGTGCATTATAAATATCATATGGGAGATACTGAAATTGAAAAGGGAACTATGAAAAAGACTCAGAAATGTCTTCATCTAGACAATGTGGGGAAGTTATAAAAAAGGTCAACAAGATGCTCAGATATATTGTGAGAAGTGTTGAATTTCAATCAAGGGAAGTAATGTTAAAACTTTACAATGCATTAGTAAGACCCCACCTAGAATATTGTGTTCAGTTCTGGTCACCTCGTTACAAAAAGGATATTGCTGCTCTAGAAAGAGTGCAAAGAAGAGCAACCAGAATTACCCCGGGCTTAAAAGTTATGTCATATGCAGACAGACTAAAAGAATTGAATCTATTCAGTCTTGAACAAAGAAGACTATGCAGCGATCTGATTCAAACATTCAAAATCCTAAAAGGTATAGACAATGTCGACCCAGGGGACTTCTTTGACCTGAAAAAAGGAACAAGGACCAGGGGTCACAAATGGAGATTAGATAAAGGGGCATTCAGAACAGAAAATAGGAGGCACTTTTTTACACAGAGAATTGTGAGGGTCTGGAACCAACTCCCCAGTAATGTAGTTGAAGCTGACACCCTGGGATCCTTAAAGAAGCTGCTTGATGAGATTCTGAGATCAATACGCTAATAACAACCAAACGAGCAAGATGGGCTGAATGGCCTCCTCTAGTTTGTAAACTTTCTTATGTTCTTAATACAGGTCAAAACATGTTGTACTTTCTAATTTAACCCATCTACCAAATACATGCAATTTATACACCCAAATGGATTTCATGTTTTCAAATAATATGATCACTCCACTTCATAAAAAAAAAAATTAGGTAGAACACAGTTAAGCGATTAGCAGCAATTTAAGTTAGTGATTAAGCCAGCTAAAATAATGGCATTCTAATAAAATTGTAGTTAAGAACTGTAAAGCAATTCACTCAAAAGTCATGGGATATTAGATAACCCTTTACCAATGGATAAGTGACATTAAAATAAAATGACTGATGTATTCAGTTCTGTTTGAAGCTCTCCAGTCCTAATCGTTTGTTCATTTGCTTTGTCTGGGGTGGCTTCTTCCAATCTTTTTATCAAAACAATTCCCATTGAGAAATACAACCGGTCCAGAGGGGAGCTGCTGCTCTCAGCTGTATTTTTCCATTGTGTGTTCTTCAGCTTACTAAACAGCAGGCACATGAGGCTTTGTCTTATTTAACTAAAGGCAGCACAGTCAAGCATTGGATTGGCTGGACTTGGGATTCAAATGGAAGCAGCAACAACGCAGTGGTTTATGCGTGGTTGGCCAGTTTTATCTTAAGGGCTGCATCACAAACTTCACTCCTGTTCCTGTATAATTTCCACTACCTTTACCCATCTTCCCCACTGCAGTCTACCTCCTCTCCCCTTGGGAGAGAGGGATAGGGAACACATTCACTGGTTACTTTAGCTTTTATGACATACGGGCCCAATTCACATCACATTTGAGCAATTAACATATCATTGTTGATGGCATGTTGAATTAATCCAAATAAAATATTACTGCTTTGCATCCCCTTTGTTTAATGTGTTACATTTTCAATACAGCCATGCTGAACCAGATTTCATTTTAGAAGAATATTCTCTTTGTTTTCATTTGGGGCCTTTGAGCATTTCCAGCTTGCAATGTATATACATTTATAATATACCTTTTAATTTTGAAGTTATTTAGAAAAAATATATCTTTTATTCAGCAGTGTTTGTTGCTTCACACTTGTCAGAAGATGTGTGTGTGTGTGTGTGTTGTGTGTGTGGGGGTGGTGGTGTGTGTGTGTGTGTGTGTGGGTGTGTGTGTGTGGGGGGGGGGGGTGGTGGTGTGTAGGTGTGTGGGTGTGTGTGTGGGGGGGGTGGTGGTGGTGTGTAGGTGTGTGGGTGTGTGTGTGGGGGGGGTGGTGGTGGTGTGTGTTTTGTGGGTGTGTGTGTGTGTGTGTGTGTGTGTGTGTGTGTGTGTGTTGTATGTGGGGTGTGTGTGTATGTGGGTGGGTGTGTGGGGGGTGATAGGGTGGTCACATATGTAGTAACATTTACCTAAATTAGTCTGATTCTTATCAGCTGGTATAACAATGTTAACACCTGTGTATTGTTCACGGAAAAATCCCTGGAATGCAGAGTTTTGTGAAAGTGTGTTAAAACAATATATATATATATATATATATATATATATATATATATATATATATATATATATATATATATATATATACTGTTTATGTGAGGCCAATTTCAATAATGATGTCTTCTTCATAAAACTAGAACAACAATATTAAAACAAGAAGCCATGTAAGAAATGTACATATGTTTTAAATGTTAATTGTTTTAATTTTTGATAAAATTATCTTTAAACTTAATTTTAAAGGAAAAGCAGGTTAAGACACAGGCAGATGTTTTTCTTAAATTATAATTTTGATGGTGTCAATTTCAT
The DNA here is from genome assembly GCF_902713425.1 of Acipenser ruthenus. Taxonomy (NCBI): domain Eukaryota; kingdom Metazoa; phylum Chordata; class Actinopteri; order Acipenseriformes; family Acipenseridae; genus Acipenser; species Acipenser ruthenus. The sequence goes on from NC_081219.1 coordinate 4,984,942, forward strand.
GGTAGCCATGAAAATGTTAATTGTGCATTCAATATAAAGAGTACATGTATGGGTGTTATGTACCCCGATACCCAAGAACTCATGGGAATACATTAAAAACACAGTCAGGTTACAGTTAACCCTTTACTGGCATCACATTTTGGACTCAGTCCGTGTTCCCTAGTTGTTTCCAGATAGCTTTCTGTAGAAAATTGTTTAATTTCTGTTTGGTTGGTTTTTTTAGGAAAATATAAATACATGCAATAAACAAAATGCATGAGACACTCGTTTTCATTAAATCAACACATCATCGATAATGATGCAACATGAAAATAAATACAAATTGAATTGCTCTGTTTATTGCAAGAATTTGTGTTTTACTAAACAAAATTCTTAGCTAAAAACAAATTGAATTGGTCCTTATTTATAGAAAATAAAGACATCTAAATACTTTTCTATTCACAGTAGAAGGATAACAAAGTGAGTGCTTGGGTTTTGATGTATCATAATGTCAGAAGTAACCCATGTTGATCACTGGCTAAATATAGCCTCCATTATTGTGTGCAAAGCCCTGACCTTACCCACTGTTATTGATCTTCACACAGGCTTTATTTCCCTCCCCCAGTCTCAGCACCAGCCCCATCCCCCATCATGGGGAATCACTAAAGAAATAGGACTTCCTGCCTGAGGAGAATGACATGGTGAAAGACCGGATTGTACTGCCTCAGAGATATGACTCAATAGAATCAGTTAAAACAAAAACCTGTGTGTGGCCAGCTGCAGCAAGGATTCATTTAAAAGAACAATACCACACAGTATCAAGTTGCATTCAGTTCCATTCAAGTGGGGCAATAACATTAAACACATAGGAATTAGATTGAAAAAATAATGTTTTAAATTAAAAAAGCCAATTACAGGTTAGTAGGAGGTAATATGATTCAGAGAATGTAAAATGAAATGAATAATAGAAAATGGGCAGCAGACAAATGGCTGTACTCTATTTGTTTTGACACTTTACCAGCAGTTTAGCAACTGCAGATGAATTGCTTTACTAAAGAAATGCTTCTCCTTAATGGTTAGTCCTAATTGTCTTAAACTCATCCCCAGCTGTTAGGCACAGAAGCAAGGAAATGTTACACCACAAAGCTCCTGTTTGCAGATGATCACTGCAATGAAACACGTTATCAAGGCATGCGATGACAAAAAACATCAACTACCACACCTTATAATAAAATACAGAGAAGCCCAACATACGCACATGCATGCATCTCACATTTACAAGGGCAAGCCAGTTTGAATTGGATTACTAAAACAATGCACAGACATCCCAGTGTAAACATTTCCAGCAGAGGTATTTCAATTAGCTGTGTTTAATTCTCTCATTAAAATCCTCATATAAGCAATAGTATCTACACACTGAGAACTGGCTCTTGTTTTCTCATATCAATTCAAATCAAAGTTTTGCATGTGATGAAGATTTGAAAAGCAGTCCCAAGTCATCTGTGGAAGATTTCCTCAAAACAAATTGGATGGTCTGAGGGTCCATGTTGATAAAGAAAAATCCCTTTTGAGATTTCTTAACCCTTGTATTCCTAATTTCTGAAAATAACTGTTATACCTTTCAGTTTGATTCAGGAAACTACCAAATGTTTTAGGTACAGTGCCTCAAACCAAAAAAGCTAATTTTATTTAAGTAATTAGGATTAAATAAATCCAATTAGAAAACAATGTGAGTTCATTACACAAGAGAAGGGAAATACGAGTTTGACTGGAGCAGTGGGATGTCAGCCCCAAGCTGAGGCCTGGAGGCTTAATGATCATCAGATGCTTTTAGCACTTCAGCTGGTCAACCACATAAACAAAAGAAAATGAAAGATGCAGCAGCACAGGTATTGAAACAGTAGATTTAAGCTTACACCCCACTACCCCCTTAAGCATTGCGCTTTTATGCAAACTAAATAAAAAAGATGTAAAGTGGAAAGCAGCTGTGGGGCAGTATCAGCCCCCGGGGGGCAAAACGATCTTATCTGGAGCCGCCCTGACCCTGCTGCTATCAACTGAGAGGGGAGCAACATTTCCCAGGTGGGGCAGTGAGTAAGAAATGAATAATACACCACTTAACCCCCAAACGCAAAAAACAAACAATGTCTTAAAAAGACAAGGATATTGTAGCTTGTTCCCCACTTAAGTTTAACAAACATTTAAATGAAATAGAATATTTTTTTAAAAACAATGAGGTCCCTCTTCAATAAATACACTCACACACTTTCAATTAAGAGGTTAAGAAAACAAAAACCATGCCATGACTGTACCTTCCCATGTATCCATTTCATGCTTCTCCCAGTTTGCCAGTCACTTGCCTGGCAGCCATTAAAACATGTATCTGCTACAAAACAGCCCCCAGCAGCAGCAGCACAACCACCTCATGTTTCTTTCTCTCACTAATGTCAATCTCTCTCTGCTAGCTGAGCTTGGGATGCAACAGTCAGTTTACAAGCGATCATGTGACTGCAAAGTTCAAGCCCTAAGGTCACAACTTTACTGAAGGGCCACTGCTGGCCAGGGTTATCAAAGTGGAACTGATAGCACTATTTTCTCCACTTAACAATGCTACTCCACCCAAATGAACCCTGCAGCTTCAATTATAACATCTAGTTACATGTGTTCAAGTATATATACATATATAAACATTGGATTCAATCAGTGATAAAAACCAACACTCAAGCATACAGCTGCAATGCATTAATTGCTGAAACGTTTAAAAAATTGTTTTACTAGGCTTTACTGTATATATAAAAGTTAAGACAAGAAACTATTGCTACACAATAGCCAATGAAACATAACTTACTGCTCAACCATAAAACCGTATGTGGTCAAGCAGACAAACGTTTTGGCAAAATGTCTTCGCTGAATCTCATAATTTAGGCAGCAAACTAAAGTATTACTTGAGATTAATAGTAGTGAAATCACTGATAAAATCACATTCTTTTTCTTAGAAAGAGTAAGTCATTTGTATTGTTTGAGCTAAGCAAGGCCATCCATTAAGGTCTACAGTAACCTTCCTGCACTGATTCATCAAGTCCACTGTAGATCCAAGGACTGGAAATGAGCACAGTTCAATGAATGAGTTCCAATCACCCTTTACTACAAACACAGAAACACATCCGAATCTGGCTGAAATCTGAGTAGAATATGCCATGTATTACAAATGCTGACCAAAAGCCAGCTGGCAAGCATTGCAGGCATTTACCTTCCATAAAGTTTGTCTCTTGCTTCATCCCAGGTATATCACAGAAGCCTTCAGAAAGTCATGTTGTGTTTGTGCTCCTGATCAGTTAGCCATGTCTACTGCAGGAAGCACATCTCCCTCAGGCTGCCACTATGCTGAATGCAAGAGATCTGATCCTTATGCTAATGAGCTGTGAGGTCACAGATAAGAGGCTTTTCACATTCAAACGCAAGAACTTGAAGTGAAGAATTTGAAAAAGAAGGTGAATTTAAGATCAAGAGATTTCTAACTGTCGGTATGACAATGGGAGCTGTGGGCGGAGAGCATTTACAGTTTTTTTCAATCCTCATGCATCTGCAGAATGTGTAAACATGGGCCACTCCTCTCCTCATGGATGTCCCTAATGTTGCACCTCTTAAAGCATTCCTCACCAGCAGGACCCTCATTAAGCCAGGGCCAGTGATTGATCACTGTCCTCTGATTGGAGGGCAAATATTTGCAAGGGCCAACCATCAGTGTCCCCCTGTCCCCCCCCCGTCCCCCCCAGAGGACTACCCTGCCTCTATAGTGTGTGGCTGATCAGCTGACTGTAACACCATCCAATTCATAAGTAGTGCATCACCATATGTGTACTGGTAAGAGGTTAGCAGTGGTAGAGGCTTTTTACTAAATTAAAACCCACAGCAAATACTACAGTAATCTGTATGCTATACATTCTATTCCATGCAAGTATAAGCCCCTGCACTCTGTCTCACTATACCTTAATCAATACTGTATATAATAAAAACATTCTTTCAATGCAGATATTTTAACATACTGAACAGCTTTCCTGCACCTTTATCTATAAAAGCAACTTGGTTAACATTTTTAGGCACATACTGGTACAGTTCTTTCTTTAGTCATATAATGTTAACAGAATTTCTTCAAACCATTTTTACACTGGGTAAAAACAACAAACAACTCTGTGTATATCTCAAAAGAACTCCTGCTAATAATCCCTTTTGGTACAGTTTCTGTCTTTTCTTCAATGGCTAAAAGCCTGTTACACAACACAGTATATACAGCACATACTGTACAGACTTTAAAATAACACATACTGTTCTATACTTCATTTTAAAAGTCATTATTGTCATTATTATACAAAATATGCTGCAGATCGTTTTGCAGTATTCACAATTCTATAAGCTGTAGATACTGTTTAACTGCAGAGACATTCATTCTACAGTAAAGTGCTACATTGAAAAAGGGTTTGTTCTTAAACACACACAATTCACACCAACCCCCTTTGTTTCCTTAAGGCACACCCATCCTTAAGAGCCACATTACTAAATGGGAAGTTTGCACTATTCTATTCAGTGGTTTGCCAAATTACATTTCATGTAAAACAAACCAAGTGACTGTGGACCTTACGTTTTTGTGTCGCTGAATTTACACAGAACTTTATTCAGAATGAGATACTCAAGTTAACACATTCAAATTTGTTTTACTTATACTGCAAAAAGATAATTACTTGATACTAATAATTGTTATAAATAACACAAAAGTATTATTAATTACATTTTATTTACTTTTATATAAAAAGTACCTATATTAGCGATGGCTAAATACAGCAAATTAAAACATATTACACTGTACTAAGAATTTAATAAAATGATATACAAATTGCTAAATGTCTAAATCAGAAATGAAAGGAAAGCAATTTGACTACTTCCATTTTATATTGTACCTAACAACAGTATGTTACTGTCAATGAAATCTCTGGACCTGGCAAGGAAGCTACTGTTTTTAATGTATTTGTGGATGTAATTTTCTGTGATGTGTTTGGAACAGATACTCAAGGCATTCCCACTCTGAATCCACTATGAGGCACTGTAGAGCAAAGCCATGAAGTTAAACAGGCACTTTACACTTCCATTGACAAACCAAATAGAATTTACCTTATGTGACAACTCGATAATGTACGGAAGCTCATTAGCGTCACAAAGAAAAAAATATTTATTGCGTTATAATGAGATAATATTGCATTATTTTACAATAATTACTGCGTTATTACGAGTTAACATTGTGTTATTTTGCAGTAATTATTGCGTTATTTCGCAATAAATGTATAGTTTTCACACGACTCATGTCATTCCCATTCATCTTGCTTTAAAATTGATTGTTTGTATTCTATGATAAGCTACCTGATAAAGTGAGGAGGTTGTCCCTGCTTCTACGTTTTTGTCTCTAGGGGTCCTGACACACACAGTGCTGAAAACCCCTGGCCTAACCTATGTGATCATGAAATGGGTATTACATTACTGCAGTAACAATAGTATGTATTAGTGAAGTTTTTTCAAAAACTGTAATATACATTCTAGAAAACTTTTATTTTTAACAAACCAAGCATTCCAACTTCCACAAACTGACTCCACTGCAAACACATTCCAGCTTCCACAAACTGACTCCACTGCAAACACATTCCGACCTCCACAAACTGACACCACTGCAAACACATTGTTTCACACTGAGGGAACTGTAATAGAGGTGCTTCAGATTCTCACTGTTCAGCTGCACTGTGACATCTTTTATTGCTGATGAAAACTCTCTCATAAATAACACAATCATTATTGTGAAATAATGCAATATTATCTCGTAATAACGTAATAAAACGTTTCTTTGTGTCGCTAATAAACTTTCGTAATAATGCTAGTGCTTTGTGAGGTCTTTGTTTTTTGTTATACCTTTTAGACAACTTAATTTGATTCAAATCTAATGCAGAAGTAGAATTGAAGATTAACATTGCAACTCTGTAATGTAAGAAGAATAGTGGAAGAGAAGGGTTTACTCCCATCTCTAGAATACAGCAAACCGTTTATTTGTTTGTTTGTTTATTTGGTGGAACAAATGGTTAAAAGCAGCTGCTTTTTTATAACTACAATGGGTGGTAAATGAAGACCTTACAATGCAAAGATTTCAAATGACCTTTAGCTTTAAACAAATAGGAAAGACACACTCGTATCTTGTAAAGCGCTTTGTGATGGTGGTCCACTATGAAAGACGCTATATAAAAGTAAAGATTATTATTATTATTATTATTATTATTATTATTATTATTATTATTATTATTAAATATGCACATTTTCTTGTGCATATTTGGTACTACCAGGACACAGTTGTTTTAAATATATATTTGCATATGTTGAATTAATCTGAAAATATTCAATCAAAAAAGTGAAAATGACCCTCAGCACAGTAAAAGGGGAACCAGTTATAATCTTAATACAGGTAATAAGAAATATATTGACTTTTAAGACTTTGTTTAGCTCTTTAAGCTTGTGAGATGCTGGTAAAACACAGATATTCACATGCATTTAGACAGACGGGCTGATAGATTGATAGACCTACAGGCTGTTTAATGTTACTCTGCTGGTCTCTGTCGTTTCGTTTTCTAATCTGGAATGATGGAGCTTAACCCTGTGAGAGCCGGGAGGAATGTTTTGCAAATGAAACAGCCCAGGGATGGGTCTCATTCAGGTTCCCAGAGCCACTAGCTGTGTCAGCAATCCTTTTGTTCAGTCAATGGAATCACTTGCTTTGATTACAATAACAGGAACATTTAAATGGCAGAAGGATAGTTTAAATGTGAATTAGCTACCTACAGTTTGCATTAAAAAACAGCATTGTAACCGTAACAATGCACTGTCATGGGTTTGGGAGCTTGACACTAAATATATGTAGTTCAAACGAAGTGGAAAATGCCAGCAGATATCTTGATCATTTTTCTGTGCAGTGCCTCTTGAAGAGTTCAAGTTTCCATCTCACAAAATGCCTAACCTGCTGGCTTCCGTTCGGCTGTCTTTCTGACCCGATAAAAAAATGTGACATTCTTCTGGAATACATGTGGATAGCGCATGTGTCAGATGTTGTTATGACGAATTCAAAGGCATGTGTGACTTCTAAGGTCTTATTTTAGCAATGAGATAACTGACAATTCTACAGATAAATACATTCCTACTGAATAGTCACTATATACATGTATTTGAAATCTAACAGTTATATACAAAAGGAACAGATGCTGAATCGAATCAAAAAGACAGTATACAGAAATGTAATGTAACAATTCCTGTTTGGTACATTATTTCGAATTCTCTCACAATTAGTAGTAACAATGTTTAAATCCTCACAAATGTAACTCCCACTTTGCATTGTTTCTGCAAATCCACATGGTACCATTTTACTGGAGACCCCGACTTGTCACTCTTCTACACAGCTTCTGACCCATTGTGTTAAATTAAACTAAGAAGATTCCTAAGGGTTAGCATCTCTGCCTTGCTTTTTGATTGATGTTGACAATGACAGAATGACAATGACTCAACTTAATCTTATTTATGCAGATTTTTTGTAAACCAGCATAAAGTAGTAATTGATTTTTTTCCTTAAATAACTTTATTCAGCTAAACGCCCAACTGCTGTGGACAGCAAAACTCTTGCCATGACCAATTTGAAAAGCAGTTTTTGTTTCCCTTATAAAACTGCCCCAAAGTGTAATATGGTATAGTGAAACCATGGTAAAGCATGAGGAAGCCTTGTAAAGCCCAGAAAGGTATGGTAAACCATATTAAATGACAAACCATGGGAGATGACAGTAAATGCATAGTATAACCATGGGGGGACTGCAAAATAACTGTAAAGTTACTGTGGTAAACTTGTATTTAGGTGATGCCTTGTGGTACAGTAAATCACAGCTTTAGGAATAAGACACCAAAGAAAACAAATGGTGCAAAGTGTATTTCAGCCACTGTGACTCTCTGAGATTCGTTTGTAATCTGTGCATGGGGCATTGATGAGGCTGCCCTCGTTTTCCGATTCATAGGACATGATGGCAGGGCTGTAGAATGAGTATTTTGCAGGCAAACATTTTAACCAATGCTTTCATCAGTGATACAATGAAGGCATTACCTATCTTGTCAGCTTGACTAAGGGGATAAGTCACATTGTCCTGGATTGCAGATTTTTTAAAACATTTTTTTAGGGTAATCCATGCTAACAACAGATAGGTGGTTTATACAATGCAGAGCTCTGATAAAATCCTACTGTTCTGTACATACATATGCAGAGCACACTGCTTTACTATAGCTCTGAACTAGTTTCAGACCAAATTTCTCTAGTTTTACATCGAATTTGACAGGTAAATTCATGGACGTTGCTTGCAAACAGTGACGGCATGTGGGGAATGAGTGGAGATTAGAAGCAAAGTACAGAATGTGTAATCACACAGCGACTTTCTGATATGAATTAAGAAGCTCTAAAAGTATGACTAGAACTTATATGATTATTCTTTTTAAATTACTTGTTGTTTTCAGTAAACAAATTACTAAGATGACCAATGTTCTATTGTTTTCACTGCAAATAAATGATATTCCAGAGATTCAGGGAGCTCAGCAGAATGATGTGTTTTTCAGAAATGCAGTTTAAGAAATGCATTTCTACAGTGCTTAAAAAACTTAGAACATGCTTTAAAGTAGTAAAGAGAAAAGTCTGTTAAAAGCCAAATAATGATTTACTTGTTAACCATGCTAACATTAATTATTCCTTGTACAGCTTAATGCAATGCTTGCAGTTGGATCTGTAGCTGGACTGGGGGTGTGTTTACGCTACAGCCTAACTTGCTTCCAATCTCTTATTCTTACTATGACTGTCTGCAAAGACAACAGGACAAACCAGTGATTGGATAATGTTTTGTTGGTGGTTTTTTATTGTGCACAGTTTCCTAGCAACTGAAGACATTGTTTTTTGAGAGATGTAGTTGTTGGTGGAAGTTTTAGAAGAAGCGGGACTGGAAAGATAGAATTTCTTGTGTAATAGAAAAAAGGACTCGTCGTTAATATGTCCGAGTCACGAAGCCCGAATGTCCGAGTCCGAGTGAGTCAAGCAAGGTCAAGTCTGAGTCTTCTGTGTCCGTGACGCGACTCCGAGTCCGAGTCACGAAGCCCGAATGTCCGAGTCCGAGTTACGCAAGATCGAGTCCGAGTCACAAAGTCCGAACGTCTGAGTCCGATTCCGAGTCACGAAGCTCGAATGTCCGAGTCTGAGTCCGAGTCACGCAAGGTCGAGTCCGAGTCACAAAGCCCGAACGTCCGAGTCTGAGTCACAAAGCCCGAATGTCTGAGTCCGAGTCACGCAAGGTCAAGTCCGAGTCACAAAGCCCGAACGTCCGAGTCCGAGTCACGAAGCCCAAATGTCCGAGTCTGAGTCACGCAAGGTCGAGTCTGAGTCATGAAGCCCGAATGTCTGAGTCCGAGTCTGAGTCACGCAAGGTCAAGTCCGAGTCTTCTGCGGCCGTGACGCGAGTCCGAGTCCAAGTCCAAGTCCGTCACAAAGCCCGAATGTCTGAGTCCGAGTCACGCAAGGTCAAGTCCGAGTCACAAAGCCCGAACGTCCGAGTCCGAGTCACGAAGCCCAAATGTCCGAGTCCGAGTCTGAGTCACGCAAGGTCGAGTCTGAGTCATGAAGCCCGAATGTCTGAGTCCAAGTCTGAGTCACGCAAGGTCAAGTCCGAGTCTTCTCTGGCCGTGACGCGAGTCTGAGTCATGAAAAATGCAACGAGTCCGACTTGAGCCCGAGTTACTCATAACGAATGTAATAGTGTGTCTAGCAAAATACTTTATTTTTCATTACAGCTTTAATAAAGATTTGTCGCTGTGGTAATGTGCCCCGCCCCTGTGTGCATTTGTGTGTTATATGTTGTATGTTACGTGTGGTGTGTTAAATGTTGGTGTATAGTCATTGGTACATGGGATATAAACGGGTCTGTGTTTCACGTGTGAGTTAAAATTGTATAATTATATTTAGGCACGGGATCACTTCACGTGCATTTAAAGTATGTAATAATATGTGAGCACGGGGTTGCACGTAATGAATTCACGTTTTGGGATTCAAGTGAATAATTAATTAGTAATTGAATCCCAGCACAACAATATATATAGAGACACGTAGCACTCACTCGGGGTTGGGTGTTCGTGAGTGGAGAACGGGTGAGAGAGAGAGGAGAAAGAAAGAAAGAAACATTTGTTTTTGCTTCACTCACCGTTTGTCTGTTTACTGTTTAGTATGTTTTTGTTCGTCTATTTATTTTGGCCTCAAGTGCCGTGTCCTGTGTTTTTGTATGTTTACAACCTTTTTATTTTCTGTCTGTTAATTATTAAATGCTGAGCGCGATCACGCGCTCAGCTTCACCAAAACCCCAAGTCTCTGTCGTTTTATTTCCTGGATCTGGTCTGACGCCACCCACTCCGGCCGTCTTTGTGACAGTCGCTTAATGACATGTTGTGATCTCGCTTGTAAGTTCTGGTTGTAAATTAAAAATGAAGGCTTGGCCTATTTAAAAGCCCAATAAATTACTAAATTAAGCCCTATATATAAATAAATGTATAAAAACTGTGAAGCAATATGAACACATCATAGCACCAGGAGTAGAATAATGGTCTGTCTTGATAGAGGGCAAGCATTAATTGCATTATTACATAAATGTTATGCAGTCTAATTATTCAAACAGTGCTACAATCTAAATCGCTAACCTATCCTACTTACTGTATATAAAAGAGACAAGAACTAGTTATGGTCATACCAAACTGACTTTATTCCAAGCATCACATTAATTCAAAGACTTGTGACATTTGCAGGATCAATATTCTGTTTTAAAAAAAAAAATTAAAAGTTTTTTTATTTTATTATTTTACTAAAAGCAATAGTTTGTACTGGTCTGGCTGGCAGCAGTAGGAAAAAAGAAGACCAAAAAATAAACATAAAATGGAAGCAATCTTCTCTCTTTTAAAAAAAAAGTACTAAAAGTTGTTCAAGTCTCAGCCCCAGAATAGCAGCTGCAAAAATCTCCCTCGGTATAAGGGCAAACTAAAAAACAAAAACGACCACCACGGCATTCTGGAATCTGGCTCTACAAAATACATTAACCTGTTGAATCTGGTATCCTCCACAATGGAAATGTCAGCTGCAATCGTCTCAATAATCAGCCTTGTTTTGTTTTCAGCCAGAACTTTTTTGCATTTCCTAGCACTACTGGCGTACGCGTGCATTGATGTTTGTCTGGGCCCACCTCCTCCGCGCTAGATCCAGCACCAGCAGTAGAAGCAGACATTGTATGTACAGGATACTTTATTTTCATGTGCTTTAACATTGTTCCTGTACTGCTGCTGTAACTAAGCTTTTTGGTCTCCCTTTTAAATCACTGCTCTGTGACGAGGAGAGAAGGAATCTGAGCTGCAAGTCTAGGTAAGGTTGGTGGCATGCTTTTACAGGAGATGGCCAGACACAATGGTAGGATGGAACCAGAAGTCGACCATTTTGTAGAACGAGCGTAGTTCTAAACAAATCTATTGTGATCAGCTGTCAGGCACGCAACGTTTGGGTGTTCACAGATGAGTAGAAGCTAGGGAGCTGCAACCACAGAGCCACCACTACCAACGCACAACACTGCACAGCACAGCACCACAAGAGCACAACCTGTCCTGGAGCACTTTGCCATGCACGGGTGGATTAAAAGACTTGTTTATTATTTAGGGAATCTTTTTGTTGGGGACTGAAAACCTGCCGTTTTACCCCCATACCATTGCTGGCATAGGGGTTGACAGGAGTTAAAATAAACTGATGTTCTGTACTGCAAATTGCCATGAAACGTCTCTTTACAGCAAGGCTAGATTTGGCATCTGCACTAGAGAGGCGATGGAAGACTCAACAGACAGAAACTGGGCAAAGCCCAACTTATCTGCGTCGTGTACCCTATAAAAGCTGTCCAATGACCTTGAGACAGCCGGGGCAGTCACTGGGTGCTCCCAGGACAATTGCACCTTGTGCAGAAAAACTGTGAGAACCAGGGGGCAGGGCACTCGTGCACAGCAGTGAGCACTCTATTAAATATAGTGTTGAGGCTCATCTTCCATGGTCCAAGGCACTTGAGCGCCGTGGTAGCACGGAAGATATAAGAAGTGAGCTCCTCCGACAGGGAGTGGTTTACCGTGGGAGTCCAGATATCTGATTCCGCTTCCTCAGACAGGAAGATTCATTCTTCGGTGTTCATGTCCAATGGTGCCTGAACCCTGGCGACTCAGACAACTGGGGGGCCTCACAGCAGCTCGATCAGAAGGGACTGCTGCCAGAGGCGCTGGAACCATTTTTATAGTGGGGGTGCTGAAAGCTTTTCCATTTGCCCCACAACCCAGTCAGTATTGCCAGAATGCCTGCTATGGCACCTTCTGTTCCCTTTCCTTTGGCAGAGGACAAGGGGAGCCAGAGGACAAAGTGTTGGATTAAGGGAGAACGGGGCTCTTAGTCCTGTTGACCGCACTGCAGGGAAAAATGGGGTGAGTCATGCTGTGCCAGTGTCAGTGTCAGAGATGCATAGCAGTCTCTGACACTTTCTTAATAAAAATACTAAAAATGCGCTTTCGGTTATAAATTCAGGGTTCATTCAAAGTACTTGACCAGTGCATTCACCAACAAGATAAAAAGGGACAGACTCAACGAAGAACAACTCTTTAATTTCTAATCAAAGTAAATGATTATAAAATCATTTTAAATAATCTTCAAAGTATCAAGTTTCATTTAACCATGTATTTAATTAACAAAGTTATATCAGGTTCAGAAAAAATATCAAAGGTTTATAAAAACTACTGTATCAAAATAATCCACAGTATCATTCATTTTTCTGATAAATGCCCAACAAGTTCTACTTAGTTAAAATCCTATAGATTATAGAAATCATGAAGTAATTTAAACAGTTAATTTGCACAGCATATTTTATCATGAAATTTCTTAAAATAAGATAAATAGTAAAGGCGCTCCTCGTGGAATGCAGGACACATCCTATAGTCTGGACGTCGCAGGTTTGAGTCCAGGCTATTCCTTTGCCAACCGAGGATGGGAGCTCCCAGGGGGCGGCGCACATTTGGCCGAGCGCCGCCCGGTGGAGGAGGGTTTAGGTCGGCCAGGGTGTTCTCGGCTCACCGCGCACCAGCGACCCCTGTGACCTGGCCGGGCGCCTGCACCCAGAGCTACAGCGTCGGAGGACAACGCAGCCCTGGGCAGCTGCAGGGTGAGTCTGCAGCGTGTAAAAAAGCAGGTGGCTAACGGCACACGCTTCGGAGGACAGCGTGTGTTCGTCTTCGCCCTCCCGAGTCAACGCAAGGGTGGTAGTGGTGAGCTGAGCTAAACAAAACAATTGGACACTACTAAATTGGGGAGAAAATAACAAAAAACTAATTGGCGACTACTAAATTAAAAAATAAATAAATAAGCTAAATAAATTTAAGAATTGTATTGACACATTCTAAAGTTATTTAAGCAAGTTACATCAAGCATTTTAACATGTTTAATACATTGCAAATAGTATTACTATTTAGGCACCATCAAGAATTGATAAACTATATATATACGGTATATATATATATATACTGTATGTATATATATATATATATATATATATATACATATATATATATATATATATATATATATATATATATATATATATATATATATATATATATATATATATATATATATATATACACATTGCTGTGAAAGTATTTGCCCCCTGTCTGATTTTCTGCATTTTTGCACATTTTTCACATTGTATTTGGTCAGATTTTTTTAATGGGTTGTAGTAGTATATAGAGGGAGTCTGAGAGAAAAAATGACACCAAAGTTTGGTGCTTCTTTCATTTGTTTGGTGTGCAAGGTAAATTAAAGGGATAATTAGGGTCAGATGTTTGAGTACTTTGGTTAACAACCAGGCCTGATTCTTCGCCCTCCCGAGTCAACGCATGGCTTTCTGAATGAAAAATGTATTAAAACCTGCTAAAAATGTATATATAATACTTTATAATATATTATATATATATATATATATATATATATATATATATATATATATATATATATATATATATATATATATACAGTGCCGAGAAAAAGTTTGTGAACCCCAATGATAATTATGGAAATTCCAGTTTTACCATGATAGCCTTCTTGAATCAAAACCAGTCTTTTCTTAAATATCCAAAAGGGTTTATATTAACCTATTCCATGTCAACCAAATTATGTATGAATTAGACAAACAATGAGTAATTAAGATCCAGGGAATGTGAAAAAGTAGTGAACCCCTGGTTTAATCAGCTCAATTAAGGGATAATTAGAATCAGATGTTTAATAATCAGGTAGATCTTCAGGGGTGAGTTTGGGAGGCCCCACCCTATATAAAGATCAGAAACTTTGTGAGTTTGGTCTTCACCATACAGGTGTGTGTGGAAACACGTCATGCCACAATCAAAAGAAATCTATGAGGACCTCAGAAAAAAATAATTGATGCTCATCTGTCTAGAAAGGGTTACAAAACCACTTCTAAGGATGTGGGGTTCCACCAATCCACTGTCAGACAGATAGTCTACAAATGGAGAAAGTTCAAGACCACAGTCACTCTACCTAAATGTTGAAAAAGTATCATGTTTTTGTGTCATTTGTTTAATCAGGTTATCCTTATCTATTATTAGGACTTAGATTAAGATCTAATAACATTTTAGGTTTGAAATATGTGAAAATCCTAAGGGGTTCACAAACTTTTTCTTGGCACTATATACTGTATATATATATATATATATATATATATATATATATATATATATATATATATATATATATATATATATATATATATATATATATAATCTCTCTCTATAATGAAAAGGCACCAGCAAGAATTATATCAACTCATGGACAGCTGAGCAGCAAGGGAGGGCATGAAACTTAGCCACAACAAGCAACTGAATCCTGGGAAGGGGTGGGGAGAGCTGTCGGCACTTAACCAGAACCTAAGGCTAAGAAAGAATTATACGCTTAAAATAAGTAAAATTATTTCAGAAAGTGAATATATCAACTTCTCTGTAGTCATGACTAGAAAGTCAGATCTCAATCCTTTCCCAGGCAGGCTGAAAGAAAAATGGCGCTGAGCCTTGTGTGTCACTCGTATTTATCTCCTGGGGTGGCGACAACATCTGACGCTCTTCAAGGAGCAGCTTTGATAGAGTGTGCTCAGGTAATTCGGGCTGTAAGAGATATATCTCAAACGGTAATGGTTACATTTCGTACTTGAAAGGGAACTGATGATTTAGTTAATACCCTACAGAGTGGTTTTTATTGAACTTCAGGACTGGTTTGACAAAAATGATTTGATTTTAAATGTGCGAAAAATTTGCAAAATATCAGTTCACATTTTAATATTGTCACTTGTAATAATATACCCTTGGAGAGTTTTAAATACCTACAACTAACATTTAATATAGTTTTTAGCACCTAAAACAGTGAGAAGTACTATTGGAAGGAAGGCTCTTGTTTTTGCTGCCCCCCGCAGACTGGAATGAACTACCCACAGAACTCAGATCCAGTGTCACTTTCTCCTTCCATGGGATTGCTGTTTGGTGATTTGAATCAGCCTTGTGATTGCATGTGATGTGAAGTGAATACAATAACACATGGATTGTGAAACTGTGTGCGTGCTGTATGCTTGTATATACAGGAACTATAACTTGCTCCTGCAGTCCTCCTGGGATGCCTTTGTACACAAGCTGATTGCATATAAAATTGTGGTTTATCTCAGCGGGGCACAGGTGGAGCAACAGTCAGACCTCTACTGTACATTTCTACTTGGAAAATACCATAATCTACATTAGATTTACAGAAATTAAACAAAGAGCAATTGAAATACATACCACGGCTAGTAGCAGAGCACACCTGACTACTACATGTTGAATGGAGTTAGAAAAAGCCAAGTCTCAATTTAACCTAAGTGGTGATTCAAGTATCACTGGGTGGAGTCTGAAAGGACCCATGGTAGGATGTAAAACAAAGGTCCAAAGGTTTTTCTGAAGTTCACAGATCATGATTTCACCAGTTAAAATGCATGTTTCGAGAGCAGTGCTGTTTTTTCTGCATTGTGTGCCCTTGAAAGCTGTTGCTTTGAAAGTTTGCACAAAACATTGGGAGAACACCATCACATAAAAGAGCTCTTAATGATTCCAAAAGTTGAATTTGTCTTGAGGGGGGGTATGCGATTACTATAGATCTTTAGTGTTTCAGTATAGATTGGACCCAATTTAAATATTTGTCTTGATGTATAAATAGTTTTAGATTTACTGAAGTGGACTGGTAAACAAATAGGTAAACAAAACAAATCCCGAACACAGAATAATAATAAATGATCCAGGTCAGGCTGGGCAGATTGCCTTCACTGAGCCTGGCTTTTCTTTTTCTTTTAGTTTTGTTTTCTCTCGCTCCTCGCTCGCTCTCTCCGCTCTAACACCCACCCTGACTGCAGAGAGCTGCAGGCTTTTTATATCGTGGCCGAGGGGTTTAACTAGCTGGCAATTATTCTATTACCCCTCGGCCACAATCTGCACAAGTTTATTAATTACTGTATGGCTGGGGCTTCCCATTCATGCTACTAAACAATAACAAACAATGCGGCAACGCCGTCATTTAAATACATTTCTAAATAAATAAAATATCAAAATACCGGCGCTTCGCCGTCACATAAATAAATATATAATACAAAGCAAAATACAAAATAACACTGCACAGGGGCTGAGGGGGAGACCCCGTTCCAAAAATAAAATAAACAAATCAATGTACAGGGCACCTCGCCCTGTTACAGACTGAAATAAAAGAAACAGGTGAAACGCTCATACTTCCATATGGAATCTGTTTTTTAGAGCCTGTGGGGGTTTAAATGTTTCAAATGCTTTGTCCTTGTCATTCTGTGTGCAAGATGCACACTCTCGATGAAATGAAGTTGTAGTGTAGTTGCTGCTAATAGGGGATGTAACTTCTAATGCAGAATACAATAGGAGGATTTACTAAGGTTAATTCCCAGGTAGATGGACAGACATGGCAAATCAAGCACAGTCCTCTTTCTAACACGGCAGTGCCTATAAACCTTTCTTGCATCTGACTTTATTACTTTGGAGTGTTTGCTGTTTTGAAGAAAACAAACAAAATTCATTTAAGACATATGACTAGGATTGGTGATCTCTAGCGAGAGAAACATGCAGCCCCCAATTCATTATATTATAGGTTCAGGACATTTTTAAAGTGGGTTGTGGGGCCACAGAGTAACACATCTGCATCAAAAGAGGAGGGCTTTGTCCAAACCAACATCTCAAACAGGTGTGCGAAACTCTGGAGTATTTTTGCCTTTAAAAGTAAATCAAATGCCAGGGTTGTTGCATCACTGTTTACATCAATTAAATATACCTTATAGAGTATTCATAAAACTATAAGCACTGTTTAAGGAGTGTTTTCCAAAAGTGTTTATGAACATTGTTAGGTTAAACTGTGTTTTGAAAACTGAGAATAAACTTCTAATCTTCTCAACCATTTTAAAAATAGGAACAAATACAAAAATGGTTATTTCTGTCAACAAATTCATTCTAAGCAGTGTTTTCTTGTATATTCGAATATTTGTCCAGCACTATTTTAATGTGACTTTAAAAGTGTTTGAATGCAGCTTGTATCATTCTGTAGTCTAGCCCATGTATGCATTCATATGGACCTTTTTGCTTTATCCCAGGAGCCCTCCCCTGTAAACAGTGTTTACACAAGCACGTCCTGGCACTGAAATGTTTCTAACATATTCAGGAGCAGAATTCCACTGTGACATTGCTGACCTGACCTTTGATTTCACTCTCCAGTCAATATGAAAGGCAATGGAAATCCTTCCATTGGACCTCATGTCCTACAAGCTGTTTGGTGGGTGTCACAGGGATCGAAGTCATTCAAGATCCAGCATCTTGAAGAGTTTACAAGTAGATTTGCAGGACTGCTTGCTACATGAACCCCCTCTGGACATTGTATTCAGCTACTGCACATCTTGGTTATTCGCAGGTAGCAATCTTTCAATCATTCATCTTTATATTCAGATTAGACAGACCATGAAAAGGACTGGGTAAGAAATTATATGTTGTTAACACACTTGTAGAACTCAAGTCCGGGACTCTGACTCGAGTCGCATTTTTCATGACTCGGACTCGAGTCACAACCACAAAAGACTCGGACTCTACTTGGACTCAACCCTGTGTGACACGGACTCGGACTCGAACATTCAGGCTCCGTGACTCAGAGACGAGTCCTTTTTTATTTTCTATTACAATATTAATGTTACTAGGAAACTGTGCACAATAAAAACCCACCCATCAAAACATTATCCAATCACTGGTTAGCCCTGTTGTCTTTGCAGCCAATCATAGTAAGAATAAGAAATTGTTATTGAGTTAGGTTGTAGCGTAAACACACCCCCACACAAACCCAACTGCAAACATCACAGACAAATTTTTTTTCCTCTTTTGCATTAAGTTTTAGCACGCCATCACTGTTTGCAAGAAACGTCAATAAATTCACATGGCAAATTCACTCCACGAAGATCACTTCCTCTTTTGCTTCTCACCGAGGTAAGGTAAGGTAAGGTAAGGTACTAACCAACCAGGTGCTGTGATTGAGGTTGTATGAAAGAGTTCTCACTCAAGTTTTACTGGAGTTCCCCTGCTTTATTTTTTTAAAATATTGCTGGAAGTCAGCTTGCCACTTCCCCAGAATCAGTAACTCAGCTTCTGAACTAAGCTATTATCGTTGTGCTACTGTGCTTCGTTTTCTTTTCACCAGTGTGCATCACTTGCGCTGCAAACTGCTTTCTAACTTACCTATAACCTGCTACTTGCAGCTAAAAAAAAAGAAAAAAGAGAGAGAGAGAGAGAGAGAGAGAGAGAGAGCGAGCGAGAGAGAGAGAGAGACGTGTGATCACTCCACCGGGGCCCGGTTCTGCTGCGTGCTTCGGCACCATCAGTACTCAGGCGTTAGGTGCCCCTGGTGCTTCAGCGCCCATGGGAGCTTGAACCCTCGGTGCTTCGATGCCCCTGGTGCTCTGGTATTGTGCACCCACAGTGCTTAGGCACTCGGCACTCCAAGCTTATATGCCCTCGGTGCTCGGCGTCCCTTGGTGCTTCGGCACCCTCAGGACCTCAGAACCTCGGTGCACACAGTACCCTCGGTGCTTCGGTGCCCTCAGTGCTTGGCACCCTAGGTGCTTCAGCAACCCTTGGTGCCTCAGAACCTCGGTACACACAGTGCCCTCAGTGCCTCGGAGCTCCAAAGTTTAATTGCCCTCGGTGCTCGGTGCCCCTCAGTGCTTCAGCACTCTCGGCGCCTCACAGCCTTGGTGCACACAGTGCCATCGGCGCACACGGTGCCTTCAGTGCTTTGGCACTGTCAGCCAGTCACACTCTCGGTGCTTGTCACCCCTCGGTACTTCAACACCCTCGGGGCATCAGAGCCTCGATGCACACAATGTCCTCAGTGCTTCGATAATCCATTTATTAGACACTCCTCTGTGCTTTTGCACCTTTCAGATCCTCAGAGCCTCTTGCTGCACTCCTTGACCTTAGTGTTTCAATCTTTGGAAGCCCTCTGTTCTTCAACGCCTCGGTGCCTCAAAGCCTCAGTGCTTGGGCAACTGATATTTTCACCCTATCGTGCCTCGCTTTTGACACAGCATGCACATAGTGCAACCATGATTACGAACACACAAAAGTTCCATGCCTGCTCATCCTGCAGCAAGAAGTTTCCTCCGCTAAGTGGGCGAGACAATTGAAACAGGCATAGAACATACCTGACTTAAAGGACCAAATGGTTCAGGTCCTAGAGCCCAACCTCCTGCTCCGGCCCTGGCTCCGCTGCTAACACCTGCCCCGGAAATGACCCCGTCTTTACCGGTGGTCACCCCGGATGTCTCAGAACTGGACCTGGCTGTGACCAAAGAAGACCAGGATGCGATCTCAAATCGTGGCCTCCTGGGATGGTAGCCCCTTTCCTCAGGATGACAAAGGAGGCGATACCAAAGAGCTAACCTTTGAGATGGGCCCCAGCTCCGAGACAACCTCAGACATTGGGCTTTCCCCTCTTCCAAGCTCGATCCTGGCACTCATAGAGCGAGCTTCCAAGTTCCTACATGTATCTTGGACAGCGGTCGATCTTCAGCATGCAGGCAGCACTGCCCTGTCTTCAGCCCTTCCCGGTGTTCCCTGACTTCCTGGAAGAGGTACAGTCCTCTTGGAACCACCCAGCCTCGGCGCCGAGTGTGGTGAACCGGGCAACCCCGTTGGCTTCCTTAGAAGGCGAGGGGGCACTGGACTTGGCGGAATTTCCAGCAGTGGACTCGACCCCTAACGCCCAATGCAGAGTAAGGTCCATTTAAAAAAGGCTCAGACGGTGGAAGCGCAAGGCATGCGCCTGGCCAACACGACAAGCCTCCTTATGGCTTACTTGGATGGCATACTACAGTCGGCGCCCCTCCCTGCGCATAGTTTCAAGCACCCTGCTCCAGATTTCCAGCTGCCAAGGACAGGCTCTGGGCCGGAGCCTGGCAAGGCCTCGTAGTAGCTTGCAGGCAGCTTTGGCTGTCCCAAGCAAGGGTCCCTGATGCGGACAAATCGGACTTGCTTGACGTGCCGATATCTCCCAGCCATATCTTCGGGCCAGTGGTAGAGGAGATACTCCCTTCCCACGCTTCAGTGCGGGATGGAATGAGACGCTGGCATCCACCCATGCCACACACGGTGACTCGGACAGTCCCAATCCCTACTGCCCCAAAACCCAGTATTTCGCTTTGCAAACTACACATTGCTGTGTAGATGCCAGCACTATTATTGAATGGTGCAAAACCGTGACAAATAAAACTAAAAGAACTGTTTGTACCGTGAACTCTGTCTGTGTGTTATTGTTTGAGCACTGCATCATCTCTACACCTGTGCACTACAAACCACTTTGCCACAATCCCTCTATGCCTTCATTAGACACAAGGGTCCTTGAGGTTGCACACTCGCACCGCTTACCTTGGTTTTGTGGTCTCGAGACGTCCCTCGTCTACTGTTTCCGCTCACGCTCCCTCGCGACAGCTTTGGTATACTTTCCCAAAAGTATTGTTGTTAACCCTGGTTTCCTGAAAGAGAAGACGACCACCAACCTGCGAGGTCGCATTGCTCACCTTCGCGGGTTCGATGCAAAAGAGGAAGTGAGGTCCGTGGAGTGACTATTTGTTCCCTCGGAAGGCGGGACCGAGGATGTCACTCCCTGGAGGGGCCTATTGGCAGCGCTGATATAAAATACTCAGTGAACAGTTGACCTGTGACAGGCATATCCCAAAAGTATTGTTGGTAGTCATCTTCTTTTTCAGGGAACCAGGGTTACATCCGTAACCTGATGTTTCGGCAATGTCTAAATCAGATTGGCAGATTTTACCCGAATTGAAGTCAAAGTAGATATTATGGTCAGAAGTGAAAGTAACTTTAATTTCTTACAGGTGTAGTGTTATTTTCAGGTATGCGTTAAAAAGTGGTACGCAGCGCACTGCGCTTGCTTGCACATGCCTGAACAAATACTGCTAAGAAAGCAGGGAAGGGCCTGTTCAAATCTGGTATGTTATGCTGTTTTCGGTCTTTTACATCTTTTTTATTGAATTTATCATATTTTCCAGTCTTTTATGTCATTTTTAATGTAATGTATCATTATCATGAAAATAGTATGCAACTATTTATAATATGAAATACACTGGGTCTTGAACATTTTTTTTTACTTGTGCAAGCTCCCCATTGTTTAAAAACTCCCAGACTTCCAACATTCTATTTTCTGTAAACGATGTAACTTTTGACACAAATCAGCTACTTTGACCACTTTTCCAACAAGTAAGACAAAAAGTTAGAGCATATGGAATCTTCCTCTACTTCTCTGCTATTCAAATCTGAAATCAGGGCTCCTGAGTGGTTCATCCGGTAAAGGCACTCCGCGTGGAGTGCAGGATGAGCTCTATAGTCTGGACGTCGCCGGTTCGAGTCCAGGCTATTCCACAGCCGACTGTGGACGGAAGCTCCCAGGGGGCGGCGCTCAATTGGCCGAGCGTCGCCCGGGGGGAGGGAGGGTTAGGTCGGCCAGGGTGTCCTTGGCTCACTGCGCACCAGTGACCCCTGTAGTCTGGCCGGGCCCTTGCGGGCTTGCCTGTAAGCTGCCCGAGAGCTGCGTTGTCCTCCGACGCTGTAGCTCTTGGGTGGCTGCATGGTGAGCCCGCAGTGTGAAATAAAAAGTGGTCGGCTGACGGCACACGCTTCGGAGAACAGCGTGTGTTTGTCTTTGCCCTCCCGAGTCAGCGCAGGAGTGGTAGCGGTGAGCTGAACTTCAAAATAATAATTGGCCATTCCAAATTGGGAGAAAATAATAAAAAATAATTGGCAACGACTAAATTTATAAAAAATAAATAAATCCTGAAATCAAAACAGAAATAACTTTTACCAATCAAGAGGTACAGCTGTTTTAGTAACCGCATCAACTAAATTTTCTCTAACTTTTTTAAACAACTGAAAATTTGACCACTTTCCCAACAAGCTAGACAAAAAGTTAGAGGGTATGGCATCTTCCTCTACTTTTCTGCTATTCAAATATGAAATCAAAACAGAAATAACTTTTACCAAATCAAGAGGTACACCTGTTTTAGTAACCGCACCAACTACGTTTTCTGTGAACTTTTAGAAATAACTGCCGTTTTGACCATTTTCCCAACAAGCTAGGCAAATACTTAGAGTAAAAGTCTAAATCTTCCTCTACTTCTCAGCTATTCAAATATGAAATCAAAACAGGAATGGCGTCTACCAATCAAGAGCTACAGCTGTTTTAGTAACCACATCAACTTCTTTCAGTAGGCTACTTCCCACTGTTGAATTAACTGTCATAGAACTTTCAAATTATTTCAAATTATAGCACATTCTAAGCATGAGACAATTAGTAAACAATGTGACTTTTGACACAAATCAGCTACTTTGACCACTTTCCCAACAAGTTAGACAAAAAGTTAGAGAGTATGAAATCTTCCTCTATTTCTCTGCTATTCAAATCTGAAATCAGTTAAAAATATCTTCTCCCAATCAAACGGTACATGTCTGATGAAATGTGTGATCTAACTGCCCCGCAGTCCAAAGTAATAAGGTTGATATAGTAGTCTATCAAAGTAATCAGACCAATTATTTTACTAAATTCAACTTTGACTGTATGTAACTGCTTTGCTTTAAAAAGTAAAACTTTTTAAACTTCTTCCACTACCACAAAAATACTTATAAAGAGCTAAAGCAAGCCCCACAACTTTACTTGTAAAGTTACCATCTAGTTATAAATGGTATCTTAACTTTTGCTGCAATTTTCTACTTTCAATGCAGTCAAGTTGCTATTTTATGAAGTTTTCATCAACATTGTTTTCACAAATGTTGTTATTGGCAAAAAAAAAAAAAAGATTGTCTAGCGTGTTCAGCAAATTCTGTAATAAATGAAGGCTTACCTTTAAATGAGCTTTAGTGCCATTCTCAGTGCCTATATGCATGTTGAGCATTTATTCTTGTACATGTTTTGTTTTACATTTGCAGAAGTACTAATTTTAAAAAGAATTGTCACTGAAAACCTGGAATGTTTTTTATGTTTCATTGCATGCCTTCCTCATAACAACACAAACATTTTCCCTGGCAAACACAACAGCGTTCACAAACACACCCATTTTATTTTTTACATTTCCACAATCACAACAAAATACACAAGAAAAGCTGTATTTTTAGCATCATAAAATATCATGACATATGCAGACAGAAAATGATAGATTTAAAAAAAAATCTTGTCAAGTGGCACTCCCAAGTTTTAATGCCAAATATGTAAAGTATTATCATGTGAAGTCTGGAGACATGGCCAAACCTGTACAAACTTGCCCATTACTTGACTAACACGCACATACACAGACTGACTCATATTCTCACAGGAATTCAGCCCCTTTAGCATTCTGGGTCTAAAAAGTAGTATTACATCATTTCCAACTAACTCCTGTGGTACAGTAATGTCTGAAGTTTGCAACAGCATTGTCATATTTGGCTGTGAGAGTTTCCTAGTAATTGGGTTGAGCAGTGAGGATTGCTGCAGTAGACTGGGCTACAACACCTAAAATACCTCTGCGGAGAGGAACCCGCTAAAAATAACTCATGTTTGTTCTGGTGGCTGACTTTTTAGGACAAGACTCCAGCAAGTCTATACTGGCAAAATATAATGACAGCTTGTGCAGCAGCATTGGTCTGTTCTTCAAAAGATAATATCTATTATAATAACACAAGAATGGAGCCATGCAAATTACAGTGTGCCTGTTGTGTTATGGCGTCTTTAGAGAAATCTGGGCAATTACCAATCGGCTGTCGCCTCTTTGCAAACTCTCTGCCTCTCATTTAATCCAGTGATCCTGAAGGTAAATACGCTTCAGTGAAGCCAGCAGTTGAGGGGCCACAGGAATCTTCAAAGCCAGGTTTCCAAACAAGTGGAAACTTGCAGTAAAGTGCGGATGTTGAAAAGAGAAATGTGTTTCTGTGTATCTTTAAAACATGAACCTGAACCTGTACCGTATAACTGAAACTAATCTGTAAATGACGTGGCACATGGGTTAGAAGATGGATTTCAGATGCCATATGATCCGGCACACTCTTGCAATGTATGGTATGTGCTTTTGGTATGTGGCTGTAAAAGGTTTAAGTAGCTCAGTTAGTTGCAGTGCTGGCCATGTTTATTGCATCACTTTACATGTTCCAGGCTTTCTTAAAAAGTTTTAACTTCACAGTGTGGCTGAGCTGTTATTGCTTTCTATGATATATTGTTTAACATATTTGAATACGTTACTTTGTGTTTGCTATAGGGTGCATTGAATGTAAAAAAAGCAAATAATGTTTTCCATGGGCATCATCATTGAAACAGTTCTCATATAAATTTGGGTATCCTGGGGCATGACCGTTCTGCTTAACAGTTTGGTCTGCCAGCACCCCCTCCTGCACCTAGTTCTCCCCTGAAGATCACCAAGGGCTTGCTGAGCTTCTGAAAGTTGAGGGCCAGACTCCAAGGTGCTAGAACTGCAGGCAAGTACCGGCACTTTTCGATCAAAAGGGCTGCTTTATTGCAAATAATTAATGAACGCTTTCCTCTTTGTGCTCTCAATAGCTAGTGTACACAAGCTGTGGAAAGTGTTGTCATTTGCTGAACAACACTGCAGTTCAAGTGCATTATGACAGGACTTATCATTTTGTTCCACAGAATGCTTTATTATAGGAAATAAATGAACAGCTTTTTTCTACATGAGTAAATGCCTACAATTCCACAACAACAACAACAACAACAAAGAATACTGCAGTTTTTAAATTAGCAGGAACCTGGAGCTATATTTATGAATCGTGTGTGAAAACATTCCTTAAATGTATCGTACGCACAGAGTTTAGAATGTGCACACACACAATTCAATTCTGATTTATCAATCGTGTGTAAAAACATTCCTTAAATGTATCGTACGCACAGAGTTTAGAATGTGCACACACAATTCAATTTTGATTTATCAATCTTGTGTAAGGCACTCGTACGCACGTTTCTTAGTAATACGTGTTAGTAAATCTCAATGTCACTCGAATTTGCATTTAATATGCCCCTGTATAGCCTTATATGGTAAATGTAGCGTCTGTCATGGCTCTGTTTTCTCTGCAAATGCCCACACTGCTCTTTTGAAGAATAAATGAATCGTGGGTTCTGCCTGGTCATTTACCCACCACATTTAAGAAGAAGGAGTTGAGCGTCACATGTAACCTGCACATTAATTGAGTGGCACTCTCCCGTGTTCACGAAATGCAATTCATTCAATGTCTGTGCTTTAATCTGCTGTCCGTCACTATAAGGAAACTAAATGTACTAAGGACAAAGGACAATGATGGAGTCCAAAACCACTAAAGTGGCTTGTGTCTTTGAAAGGCACTAGTGGCCAAAAAGCCAAGAGTTGTTGTCTACTGCAGGACTTGTATATGTGCAGGAATGGGATGAGTGCGCTTGGTTGGTCTGTGTAGCCTAGGTCCCAATATATTGCACAATTCCAATAGGACTTCCTTGGGAAAGCTGTATCTTGCAAAAGGTGTTTCTGTGCTTTGTGCAACACTCTCTCTCGACGAAAAGTGGCAAGGTCTTCCAAAAGGACGAGATCAGCCATTTTCAAGTGGTTTACAATTATTTTGAGAATTTATAGGGAAAATGTTTATGTGTTAACAGGCTGCGCGTCTATTTCTACTTGATATGATATTATATTGCAATTCACAATGCACGACAGAAAGGACTAACAACAACAACAATGTTTTCTATTTAGTTTGTAATACTCGTGGTGGTGATAATCAATACTGATACCACTGCGTGGGTAATAATAGGCTAATTACATAGGCACGTCAAATTTCAGTTATACAAATTTCAGTTATAAACTGTTTTTCATTATGCAGTGATGGTGTATCTTTATCGTGAATAATAGGGGTGTAACAGGGCGAGGAGCCCTGTACAGTGTTTTGTTTATTTATTTTTAGAACGGGGTTTCCCCCTCCGCCCCTGTGTTATTTTGTATTTGTTTTGTATTATTATTATTATTATTATTATTATTATTATTATTATTATTATTATCGTTAGGATTTATTTATATGATGGCGAAGTGCCGCAGGTTTTATTATTTTTTATTTGTATTTATTTAAAAATGTATTGACGGCGAAGCGCCGCTGGTTTTGTATTGTTTAGTAGCGTGGATGGGTAGCCCCATCCACAGTAATTTAAACTCGTGCAGATTGTGGCCGAGGGGTAATAGAATAATTGCCAGCTAGTTAAACCCCTCGGCCACGGTATAAAAAGCCTGCAGCTCTCTGCAGTCAGGGTGGGTGTTAGGAGCGAGAGAGCGGAGAGAGCGAGAGGAGCGAGAGAGAAACGAAACTAAAAAGAAAACTATATAGGAACAGTGAAGGCGATAGCCCAGCCTGACCTGTTCAGTTTTGTATTTTGTGTTCATGATTTTGTTTTGTTTAAACCTTTTTATTTTGCTCTGTGAGCAAGTCTTTCTTTTTGTTCAAACACTTTATTTATTTTTGTTGTATTTAAATAAATGGTGCGCAGCGTCTTTTTGAATCTGCAGTACTGGTGTCAGTGTTTTTGGTTCCTACTTCTGGCCTGACGTCACAACTGGTCCACCCTGTCACAAGGGGTTCGATTTTTTTTCTTGGAGTACCATCATTCTAACACACGGAAACAATCGTACGCATGGTCCAGAGTGTGCGTGAGTCTACGAACATTTCCACGCAAAGTTGTATGTTGATAAATCTCATACTTTCTGTTAGACTGTGCGTACTCACAGTTTAGAATGAAATTTGTGCGTACGCACGATTGATAAATATAGCCCCAGGTACTCAAAACCTTTATTATCTATTTAACATTTTTGGTTTATATAACTATGTTTTATTCTTTCAGACTGCATTATTGATGTCATAACTTGTCAGGCTTCCTCCTTTTTTATCCATCCAGCCTCTCTTTTTGCTCCAGATCTGTCAGATTTCATTAACATTTCATATTCACCGGCTGCAGAAATAACAGCACAAACATTGCTGTACAACCCAATTCTCTTGCTCCAGTTATCTTCTGACAAAACAGATTTTGTTGGTAAGATGCTGACATTATTTCAATCCTGCTGTGGTCCACAAATTTGCAATACACCATACTAAATTAAACCACTTATTAGGGAGAGGGATTATTTATTAATGCAAATAATATCAATAACAACATTATTTGATTACAGCCGCCTGCCAGCTATCTTAAAGAAAGTAGCTTGCATGTGATGACCAAAAGCAACATGATGCTGGCAGCACAAATATATGATTTGAGAACCTGCTTATTACTAACCAGACTGCTAATTCTACCTGCAGTGCAGACAGATCCAAATTTAAAAAAGGAAATTTAACCACAGCATCATAAATGTGTCCTTGGAACAGAGATCAACAGATACACGTTAGGTGTGGCTGCAGTATTAGGCTATAGCGCTGAAGAAGGCTTATCATATAATTCAATTATCATCATGCCCAGACTGCTCCATATATCTGAAGAACCGCTTATCCAGTTGTCATGAAACTTGCTAGTGGCATTATTTAGCAGAAGTGAGTGAGAAAACCAGATAGATTCGCCATAGTCTGTAATCCTAGAAACCAGGGTGTTCCCTAGAAAAGTATCTATAGTTTACCCTGGTTTGCCATGTTTATTAATAGGCTTTACAATACCTCACTATTCCTGACAATGCTTACGTATGCTTGACCATCCTTATTACACTTTGCTATGCTTTTACTATGGTAAACTTTTACAAGGGTTAGTCGCTACCTCTAAGGGGCCTCTAAAAGGTGTCTTAATATCACCGTCCTTTAAAAACTAAGCAGCACCCTCCCTGAGGTTTACATTTTGTACAGACAGAAATGCACTGAGGGGTAGATGTACTTAAGTGTTTCGTCTGTTGCAATAGTCGCAAACGAGTTGGAAGTCTAGGGTGAATTGTACTAAACAAGCGCAGTGCTGTTAGAGACTTTAGGGAATGCTTTGAGGCAGCAGTTTTTCTTTGTGGTTCAGCCACAGATGAATATGTAATTATGGGCGTTCCTGCAGAAATTTGCAGAAGTGGGGTGGAGATAGTGCAAGTGAAGGTTCTCAAATATTATAATGAGATGTACTAAAGCTGCCGGCAAGTACGACACTTACAATTGCATCACTTTGTTAAGAACTTCTGAAAGCAAGTTTTAATTAGCAAACCTTTAAAAGGCAGTATGAAAAGCACTATCCCCTAACCATGGCCTCTGTGTTTGCACCGAAGGGTACATTTAGACCTTCGATGTTCGGAACATATTACCAAAGGAAGGTTCGAGCCTTCAACGGTACTAATTTGCATAATTTACTAGTGATGGCATTATAGTGACTTGTTTATATTTTACTGAAAATCCTATTATTTTACAGGCAATCCACATAAATGGAATAAAACATTCACATGTAGTTTAAAAACACGTTATATAGAACATTGTTTGATTGGTTGAGCCGGACAGTGGCAGGAAATGAGGAGAGCATATATAAGGGGGTGCATAAGTGACAGAGGGGAAGACAGAAAGACAGCGAGAGAACAGTGAGAGTGACAGCGAGAAGAGACTGCAGTGAAAGCGAGAAACATATTAATAAAAGGGTTTATTATTCTGGTGGCGTGAGTTCTGGCCCCTAACAGGAATTCTCTGTTTATTATCAAGAAACCTTAAAAAGTCTCCCTGCGTCCTGCTTTATAAACCAGACAAAACATTACAACTGGATTGCTAGTAACGTTTAGTTTCTAGGCTATCGCATCGTCTCTTAAACACTGAGAAGAAAATAAATTAAGTGAATAAAATAATCTTTAGCACAGTTATTTTGGTTTCTCAGTTTAGAGTGCAATTTAAAATATATTGCATTTCAGTCCTTATTTGCAAAGTAAAACAAGTTTGTTGCCAATCAAGTCATTGGAAGCCTTTTCATGTAACAGCACACAGTTACAATGGAAGCCTATTCCTCATGTAACAGCACACAGTTACAATGGAAGCCTATTCCTCATGTAACAGCACACAGTTACAATGGAAGCCTATTCCTCATGTAACAGCACACAGTTACAATGGAAGCCTATTCCTCATGTAACAGCACACAGTTACAATGGAAGCCTATTCCTCATGTAACAGCACACAGTTACAATGGAAGCCTATTCCTCATGTAACAGCACACAGTTACAATGGAAGCCTATTCCTCATGTAACAGCACACAGTTACAATGGAAGCCTATTCCTCATGTAACAGCACACAGTTACAATGGAAGCCTATTCCTCATGTAACAGCACACAGTTACAACGGAAGCCTATTCCTCATCCAGTACACAGCTAACCTCATTAGTTTAGTGGAGTAGCGCACAGTACTCTATGAACGTTCATGCTGTAGCCTCTATATATCCCTCTCCAGTACACAGCTACCCTCATTAGTGAAGTAGCGCACAGTACTCTATGAACGTTCATGCTGTAGCCTCTATATATCCCTCTCCAGTACACAGCTACCCTCATTAGTGAAGTAGCGCACAGTACTCTATGAACGTTCATGCTGTAGCCTCTATATATCCCTCTCCAGTACACAGCTACCCTCATTAGTGAAGTAGCGCACAGTACTCTATGAACGTTCATGCTGTAGCCTCTATATATCCCTCTCCAGTACACAGCTACCCTCATTAGTTTAGTGGAGTAGCGCACAGTACTCTATGAACGTTCATGGCATATCCTCATTAGATATGTGGTTAATTTAATGGTAGCAACACCAATATTAATTTTATTATTGTTATTATACTGAACAGTCAAACAAGGCTCCTTTCTATAAATAAAACCTAAACAACTAAATATTTCATTTAAAACAGACATACCCACATGGTTTTCCTTCATCATTCCATCTGCAAAAAAGAAAGAAAAACAACGTAATTATTAAACAGTATTTAAGTGAAAAAAGCACCTGTAACTGGAATTAACTGAGCCAGCAGCCTGCAGAATATGTCAGCTATTTGGAAATGGTCCAATGATATGGCTATATGTTCCAACTGGCCTGTTCTTACTGTTAACGCAAGTAGAAAGAGATCGCAAGCTGTTTTAATGGGTGCCAAGGCTGTTACTAGGTTTTAATGTCCACATGGTTATTTAATGAATTGCGACTTTAAACATATTATTGAAGAGGTATAGAGAATATGTATGGGGCAGGTGTAGCAAATGTTTCAAGTGGGCAATTTGCCTACTGTGGAAAACTGTGGCTATGGCTGCAGGGCGGGCCTGCAGAGTGAAAAAAAGTGGACAGCTGACAGCACTCGTTTCAGAGGGTGCGAGTCTCTCCTGAGTCAGTTCGGGGGTTGCAGCGGTGAGCCAGCTTGAATAATAATCGGTCATTCCAAAATTGGGAGAAAATTGGAAAATGAATCAAAATAATTGTTAAAAAAATAAATAAAAAAAGAAAATTACAAAATTGATGTGACTCAAGTGGAAGAATGCCTGTTTGCACATACAGGTGGAGTCAAACATCATTAAGAGAGCAAAAGGGTAAGCCTTTCACAGAGAAACTGAAGCTCTGACAGAAATTTGACACCAAAACCCAAGCCGAACTGGACAAAACAAAAATAGTAAAATATATTTTACTTAAATTACTGCGTTTCTTCAACAAATGCACAAGTGTTGAGAGAAAACAGATTTTTTTAAAAGTTACAAATATAGTTCCAATATTTTTTTTTTTTTTTTTTTTTTTTTTAAGTGAACTCGAATTGTATCGTTGAACACTTGCGCAGGGACAATGTAAAATGCTGTGTGTCTCTCTAGCCAGAATAAGCACATTGTTTTGAAGTGAATATTTCCAAAAGCTAACATGTTGACACATGAAAGGGGCTATTTATATCAGGCAGTCAAAAATGACTTTTAGCAAAATGCTTACATGTTGAAGTGTTTTAGTGCAGTAGTCTGTTCGTGTTAATCAGCTGTAAGACAATTAAAGCTTGTTGATGGGCACTCGCTGTATGATATGAACACACTCAATAGGTCTGGAGCAGGGAATCCAATTCCAGACACTTTTCACAATCCTGGACGCTTTTCCCCAATTCCAGGATTTAGGGATTGATTTTTATTTATTTTTTTAATCCTGCGATTCCATTTTTGTAATAATAATATTGTGATTTTGCTTTTATTAACAATTAGCGGTCCATTTATTAAGTGCGTGTCAGGCGTGTCAGGTCCAATTTATTTTCACACGCGCAGTTAATTTTAGACGCGCTGTTTAAAAGTATTTTTTTTCACAGTAAAACAGGTTTAAAAGGCACTGCATATCAACAGGACACTCAGTACTGCATCTCCAGCCCCGCCCCACCCCTTGTTCGCTGTATTTTTCACATACCTCTTCATAATAATAATAATAATAATAATAATAATAATAATAA
This sequence comes from Acipenser ruthenus, assembly GCF_902713425.1. Classification (NCBI taxonomy): domain Eukaryota; kingdom Metazoa; phylum Chordata; class Actinopteri; order Acipenseriformes; family Acipenseridae; genus Acipenser; species Acipenser ruthenus. The sequence goes on from NC_081219.1 coordinate 5,017,088, forward strand.
TAATAACAACAATAATAATCTTTATTTTATATAGCGTGTTTCATAAATATCACAAAGCGCTTAACAAAGTGAAAAACTGAAAAAATAAAACAAACATACACAATATATAAAAACAGTTAGAATTAAAAATACAATGACAATAAAAGTCATAAGAATGCCAATTTAAATAAATGAGTTTTGAGGCGGGATTTAAAAATAGACAGAGACTCAGAATCACGGATCTCAGGAGGAAGTGTGTTCCTCAGCCTAGGAGCATAGGAAGAAAAAGCCCTCACCCAGTTTAGTCAGGGGGACAACAATAAGGCCGGCATCGGAGGACCGCAAAGCACGACTAGGAGTGTAGGTGGTAACAAACTCAGTTAGCACCCCGTCAATGGTCATGTTTTGACAGATGGATTTCCACAGTTGATGCGGGGTTCCCAATAGCATCACTAGTAGTGCATACCGATAAATCATCTCCTGATCACTCGTTTTATCACCAAACTCCTCAATAATGTGATCCAAGTCATTATTTTATTACTATAACATCTAAAAAAAGCTCTGCAAATGTCAGTGATGTTCTTTGAGCGCTGGATGCAGAAGCAGCTATCTTGTTTGTTTATATCCATGTTATCTATGTGGTGCCGGGGCTATCTGTATTCATGAGATACGCCCCTTTTTTTAGTTTTTCGGCTTCTCTCGCCTCCTATCTGTCTCACTCAGCCATTGAATGGTTTTCTCAACTTTTTACAGAAAAAAAACGACTAGAGACCTGTTTTTTACGTCTTTTTGATGATGTCGGACAGGGTCCGACATAGAACCGCAAAGGGTTAATAATTACTGGAGGGTGGCTTAGGGTAATGCACTCACACAACAACAAAAAAAAAGAATGAAAAAACACATACAAGCATTGCAAGTAAAGATAACAGTCATGTCGCTCCAGCTCCCAGGCAGAACAAGGGAGTGATTTCACTGTCTAAGTTGGGCAGCCCAGATGTCTGCTCAACTCAGCAATACGGTTTTAAAAAACATAAACGTAGATAAAACACTTAACTGATTAAACTACTAACACTGAACATTTAAACTCCAGAAAGTAAACTTACCTAGTAAATTCTACACATTTCTAAAAAGAAGCAACATCGTACAATGACAATCTTGAGGTTTTTTATTTATTTATTTATTTTTTTAGCCCACAGACTGCAGTAACCAAAGACCTGCTATTTAAATATGTAAATAATGGCTGGGTGTTTATACAGTTGAAAGGAGATTCAACATTGTTGATTCTATTTCTAAGTCGCAAAGTACTACAACCTGGTAAAAAATCATTACAGGATTTTTCTCAAGTACCGTGACAAGAGCTCATATCCCCAGACGAGAGCTTGCGTCCCCCCTGACGAGAGCTTGTGTACCCCAGTTTGAAAACCATTGGTCTAGATCAGGGGTGGGCAATTCCGGTCCTGGAGGGCCGGTGTCCCTCCTGGCTTTTGTTCCAACTGTGCTCTAAATTACTTAATTAGACCAATTGGTAATAACTGGTCCAATTAAGTAATTCAGGGCAAAGTTGCAACAAAAGCCAGGAGGGACACCGGCCCTCCAGGACCGGAATTGCCCACCCCTGGTCTAGATGGATGGTGGGTTTTCTATCATAGCTGCTTTTAGGCCGGCATTAGTATATGCAGTCGAAACTGTGTCCACAATCCAGTGAGACAGCCGCTGCTTTGAGAGGACCTGAGCCAGGGTTCTTACACCATGACAGACGAAGAGCTGGTCAGACTGACACAGAGCTCTCATCCTGTCAACATAACATCTCAATGCCTGAACCGGGTAGAGGGAGTTCAGTCTTTGATCCTCCTCCGAAGAAAAAGCAGGGGGATGGAGAGCCTCTAGCTCCACTGACTGATTTAAGTGGAAAGCCGTAACCACCTCAGGGAGGAATGCGGGGTTCTTACATAACGATACCCTGTTTCCGTTGTCCCAGATGTGCATACAGGCACCGTGCACAGCTCACTAACCTGCATAGCGGAGGTGATGGCTAACAAAAAGGCTGCCTTCATAGAGAGGTATTTCAACTCTAAGGAATGCATAGGTTCAAAACGGGGCCTTAGTGAGAGCCTCCAGTACAATATCTAGCCTCGACTCGGGGAGGACGTCCCTTCTAGGTGGACGTAACCACCAAGTGCTCTTCAGATAATGGGTCGCCAAGAAATGGGTGCCTGGGGACACCGAGTCAACAGGGCTGACTGGCTGCCAGGTACACTTTCAGCATAGAGGGGGATTTACCCGCTTCCAGCAGTTCTTGCAGGAATTGCAGAATAGCTGCTATAGGGCAAGAGATGGGGTCGTGTAGGCGACCTTGTGGAGGAGGCCCTAGCATTCTGCAGTGTACATACGACCGCGTCCGAGAGCCCTAAAGCGGACAGACAGTCCCGTTCAGGGTCCATACTTTGAGTCTGCCCGGTTCTGGGTGCCAAAGAGTGCCTCTTGTCTGACAGAGATCCAGGCGTAGTGGGATCTCCCTGGGCTGGCCTTGTAATAGCTGGCAGAGAGTCGAAAACCAGATAGTCCTGGGCCATCGGGGGGCCACCAGGAGAATTGTCGCCTTCTCTTGGAAGACCGGAAGCATTATGGTATTGTCGGGAATGCGTACAACAGCGTCTTGGGACACTTGTGGGCTAGGGCATCGACGCCTAGTGGACCGCTGAAATGGTGGAGGGAGAACCATAGTGGACAGTGAGTCTTTTCTGCTGTGGTGAAGAGATGTGGGGAAGCTATAAAAAAGGCCAACAAGATGCTCGGATATATTGTGAGAAGTGTTGAATTTAAATCAAGGGAAGTAATGTTAAAACTTTACAATGCATTAGTAAGACCTCACCTAGAATATTGTGTTCAGTTCTGGTCACCTCGTTACAAAAAGGATATTGCTGCTCTAGAAAGAGTGCAAAGAAGAGCAACCAGAATTATCCCGGGCTTAAAAGGCATGTCGTATGCAGACAGGCTAAAAGAATTTAATCTATTCAGTCTTGAACAAAGAAGACTACGCGGCGATCTGATTCAAACATTCAAAATCCTAAAAGGTATAGACAATGTCGACACAGGGGACTTTTTTGATCTGAAAAAAGAAACAAGGACCAGGGGTTACAAATGGAGATTAGATAAAGGGGCATTTAGAACAGAAAATAGGAAGCACTTTTTTACACAGAGAATTTTGAGGGTCTGGAACCAACTCCCCAGTAATGTTGTTGAAGCTGACACCCTGGGATCCTTCAAGAAGCAGCTTGATGAGATTCTGTGGTCAATAAGCTACTAACAACCAAACGAGCAAGATGGGCTGAATGGCCTCCTCTCGTTTGTAAACTTTATTATGTTCTTATGAGAGTAGAGCTGCCATTGTGTGGTCCAGTGGTTAAAGAAATGGGCTTTTAACCAGGAGGTCCCCGGTTCAAATCCCATCTCACCCACTGACTCATTGTGTGACCCTGAGCAAGTCACTTAACCTCCTTGTGCTCCGTCTTTTGGTTGAGACGTAATTGTAAGTGACTCTGCAGCTGATGCATAGTTCACACACCCTAGTCTCTGTAAGTCGCCTTGGATAAAGGCGTCAGCTAAATAAACAAATAACACTATGTAACACAATTTTTGTTCCTGAGTAGTAAGTGTTATTTCCTAATTGCTTATGCCTCAAAAGTATAGAAAATGGCTATTATTCCCCACAAATTTTGCTTTTGTGACCAGGACAGTGATATTTTGAAATTTACCTATTTCCAATGAGAAAACGGGCGAATTTGTGTCTTTTCGTTCACATAAAGTCAGAAAAAAACAACATATGAATCCAAATTAACATGTATTTATACTAAAGTAATACAAAAATTACTACAAAAGATTTAGAAGTGAGTAGTTTTTCGAGATTTACGATTATACTGTAAATCACTTACACGAATCAGCCCCCAAATGTAGTCTCCCATCATGTTCTCGTTATACTGTCCTTGGTAGCGATGTTCAAAGTCCAGTATATCCTGGTGGAAGTGCTCGCCTTGCTCCTCCGAGTACGCTCCCATGTTCTCCTTGAATTTATCAAGATGAGCATCAAGGATATGGACTTTGAGGGACATCCTACAGCTCATTGTGCCGTAGTTCTTCACCAGAGTCTCAACCAGCTCCACATAGTTTTCGGCCTTGTGATTGCCCAGGAAGCCCCGAACCACTGCGACAAAGCTGTTCCAAGCCGCTTTCTCCTTACTAGTGAGCTTCTTGGGGAATTCATTGCACTCCTGGATCTTCTTTATCGGTGGTCCGACGAAGACACCGGCTTTGACCTTTGCCTCAGACAGCTTAGGGAAGAAGTCTTGAAGGTACTTGAAGGCTGCCGACTCCTTATCTAGGGCTCTGACAAATTGTTTCATAAGGCCCAATTTGATGTGCAGTGGTGGCATCAGCACCTTCCGGGGGTCCACCAGTGGCTCCCACTTGACGTTGTTCCTCCCCACAGAGAACTCGGTCCGCTGTGGCCAGTCCCGCCTGTGGTAGTGCGCCTTGGTGTCCCTGCTGTCCCAAAGGCAAAGATAGCAGGGAAACTTGGTAAAACCGCCTTGGAGACCCATCAGGAATGCCACCATTTTGAAGTCTCCTATGACCTTGATGCCATCTCAGAAAAATGCAGATAAGTATCCACTTAGGCAGCTGGAACTAAACTGAACTGGTGGGCTTAAGGCCCCTGTATTTATACTACTATTTATTTTACTGGAAAGTTCTAGAAAGTTCTAGAAGTTACTCCAAGTTTACTCAGCACTGAATCTATCTGGAATGTTCTGAAAAATAGGTAAATTTCAAAATATCACTGTCCTGGTCACAAAAGCAAAGTTTGTGGGGAATAATAGCCATTTTCTATACTTTTGAGGCATAAGCAATTAGGAAATAACACTTACTACCCAGGAACAAAAAAAAGAATAATAATTTGTTACACGGTGTAATAGTAAGGACCATGCCCACCACCCAATTCACTATTCTGGAAGATTAACCCTTTGCGGTCCATTGTCGGACTGGGTCCGACATTGCAATTATTCCTCACAGGTCCTTTGTCGGACTGGGTCCGACATCATTATAGCAATAATGTTTAGTAGTTTTTTCTCCGGAAAAAGCCGAGAAAACCATTCAATTGCCGAGTGGGAGCGACAGGAGCCGAGACAAGTCGAAAAAAAAAAAAAAAAAGGCGTATCTCATGAATAGTCATACATGGTATCAGGTATCAGATAACGGGGGAGGTCGTAAGTAAACAAGTTGGCTGACAATCAGCGCACAGAAAACACGGACATTTGCAGAGCTTTTTTGAGATGTTATAGTAATAAAATAATGACTTGGATCGCATTATTGAGGAGTTTGGTGATAAAACGAGTGATCCGGAGATGATCGATCGGTATGTACGACTATTATTATTATTATTATTATTATTATTTATTTCTTACATAGGTGAACACTATAGCAAACGAAAGGGTGGGGCGGGGCTGGAGATGCCTAGTGAGTGCTTTGTTGATATGCAGGGCCATTTAAACCCGTTTGACTGTGAAAAAAATACTTTTAAACAGCGCGTATAAAATTAACTGCGCGTGTGAAAATTAATTAGACCTGGCCTGCCTGACGCGCAATTAATAAATGGACCGCAAAGGGTTGACAGCCCGAGGGATAGCAGGTTCCATTGTGCCCAAGTCAATAGTTGGAAGGCTATGCGATGTAACCCCGGGGACTGAAGTCCTCCCTGGCGGTTGACATACGCCACTACTGACATGTTGTGCGTCCGGCCCAGGACATGTCTCCCTTGGAGCGGCAGGAGAAAATGCTGGAGAGCAAGGTGAACCGTTTGCAGCTCCTGTGCATTTATATGCAGGGATGTCCAACGGCCCGACCAGGACCCACAGACTCCTCTAACGACCCAGACCGCTCCCCAACCTAAGATGGATGCGTCTGTTGTCACCATCTGATGGCTGTGGATCACTGCCATTCATAGACCTTCGCGCAAGTGAGAGGCTTGCCTCCACCAGCGCAAGGCTTCCCAACATGCGCGAGACACGGTCAGCCGATGGTGTCTGTCGCCTTTGACACAACACCAGAGGTACTATCGATCCCTGTTGAAACAGGGATAGACAATTCTGTATGGTGGCCACTCGTCATCTGACAGGTAGGCTCACATTGCAAGGGAGTCCAGCCGCAGTCCGAAATAAACTGTACTTTGCACCGGTACTAACTGGCTTTTGGCATCGTTGAGGGTGACCCAGCCTCGACAGATGCTCCGTCACAATTGCTGTGTGGGCCACTGTTCCTTCTTGCGACTGGGAATAGATCAAGCAGTCGTCCAGGTAGTGCGGGGGTCTAAGGAGAGGCTGAATGGCAGCACGGAAAACTCGAAGACGCTTCCCTGAACGACGAAGCAGAGATACTTTAATGTGCGTGGGACGAATAGGGATGTGAAAATACGTGTCCTTAAGTCCATGGTAGTAAACCAGTTGCCTGGCAGACAGACTACAGAATGTGAAGGTGTGTGACCATCTGGAACCTCCTCTCCCTCAAGAATCCATTGAGGTGTCTCAGGTCCAGGATGGGGCGAAGGCCGCCATCCTTCTTCTGCACCAAAAAGTACCTTGAGTAGAACCCCTCCTCTTGGGAGGTGGGTTCTACGAGGCGGATAGCTTGTTTGAGAAGTAATGCAGCTACTTCTTGCTTGAGGGCCAAGACCTGGAGAGGGTCGCTTATGGATGTAACCTGTGATCCCTCGAAAGGGAGCAGGACCCGTGCGGAACTGAAGCGCATAACTGGTGTGTACGGTGGCGAGCACCCAAGTGTTCGAGGTGCAATTGCTCCAATATTGCAGCTGGTGTAGTGTGAAAGGGTGTGTCTGAGGCTGCAAGCCTTCAGGGGCCCAGCTTGGGGCCCCACGTCTGGTGCTCCCCTGTCCTTGTGAGTGGGCTGCCGCGGAAGCCGGAAGGCGATGCCTGAGGTCACCATGCGGGGCAGTGGGGATCGGGACTGTCCAAGTCACCATGTGCCACAGGTGGATGCCAGCGTCTCGTTCTACCTCGCACCGGAGTACGGGAAGGGAGCATCAAGGCTACGTGCCGAGACGCCTCATGTTCTTGGTGGGAGCATTGTAATATCTCATCGACTGCTGGCCCGAAGGTATGGTCGGTAGATATCGGTGCGTCCAGCAAGGGTCATTTGTCCACATCAGGGACACTCGCTTGGGACAGCCAAAGCTGCCTGCGAGCTACTACAAGGCTTGCCAGGCTCCAGCCCAGGGCCTGACCTTGGAAGCCAGAAATCTGGAGCAACGTACTTGATACTAGGCGCAGCTCTGAAGCCACCAGTTCAGGGAGGAATGCTGACTGCAGTATGCCATCTAGGTAAGCTGTAAGGAGGCCTGCCATGTTAGCCAGGCGCATCCGCCGCATAGGCCTTTTTTAAATGGGCCTCTGTTACCCTGCATTGACCATTAGAGCATGCAGGGTCCTTAGGTAAACCCCCTACTGGAGGGCTGCGATGGTCGAGTCCATTGGTGGGAATTCCGCCAAGCCCAGGGCCCCCGTGCCTTCTAAAGAAGCCAGAGGGGTTGCTCGTTTCACCACACTTGGTGCCGAGGCCGGGTGGTTCCTCTTCCAGGAAATCAGGGAACGACGAAAAGGGCTGAAGGCGGGGCAATGAAGCCTGTGTCCTGAAGACAGACTGGCGCTGTTCGGGCGCTGCGTCCAAGGTACCTGGAGGAACTTGGAGGCTCGCTCCATAAGTGCCGGGATCGAGATTGGAAGAGGGGAAAGCCCAGCGTCTGAGGTTGCCTCGGAGCCGGGACCCGTCCCGAAGGTTAGCTCCTGGACATCTTGTCCTCATCCTGAAGGAAGGAGTTACCATCCCAGGAGGCCACGATTGAGATTGCGTCCTGGTCTTCCTCAGCCACAGCCAAGCCTGGCTCTGAAACGTCCCGGGCGACCACTGGTAAGAGCGGGGTCAGTTCTGAGGCAGGAACTAGCGGTGGAGCCAGGGCCGGAACAGGGGGTTGGGCCTGCTGCCTGGCCAAATACTCCAGGACTTGAGCCATTTGTTCCTTCAAGTCGTTGATGTCCTGTGCCTGCTTTGACTGTTTTGCCCGCTTCGCACTCTGCGCAGGAGACTTAGAGCGGCTGCAAGCATGAGGCACCGGAGACTTTGCAAGGGGCTCTGGGATAGATGGAGGATGGGGGAGACCAGGGCTCCCATCGCCGCAGATGGCTCAGCCGAGCTAGCTGGAGAAGCCGCACCAGTGAACCTGGTGAGTCTGCTGCATAGGACCCGAAGATAGAACGCTGCACAGATCTCGCAAGACTATCTAAATAGTCTATAATGTTTCTTCAATTCATTAAAGGAGTCATTGTGTAAGGTAACAAAGTTACATTTTGTGTGCAAATGTCACACCCATAACACTGGAATTGCCCATCAGTTTTACTGGACCTTAGTGCTGCTTTTGATACAGTAAAGCATAACATTCTACTTGCTTGTTTAGAGCCTATTTGATATTTTTGGCCCTGTCCTTAGTTGGTTTAGCTCTTATTTCTCTGAGAGAAAGCATTTTGTCTCTCTGGGTGGCTTTAGGTCTGTTACTGGGACAGTTTCCTCGGGGGTTCCCCAGGGCTCCATATTGGGGCCTCTTATTTAGTATATATAATCCCACTTGGTCAAATTCTTAGACATCATGGCGTGAATTTCCACCTCTCCGCTGATGACACTCAGATTTACTAAACCGGACATTGAAGTGGCTGTTTCCGTGCTTACTAATTGTATAACTGATATTAAACTTTGGATGCAACAAAATGGTTTGCAATTGAACTGTGATAAGATTGAGGTCATGTTACGAGGTTATCCGCACCAACTGCGTACATCTAACAGTTTAAGCATGGCTATCAATGGTGTACAGATGAGCTTTGCTCTAAAATGAAAAAATAGGGGGTCATTTTTGACCCTAGCTTAACTTTTGAGCTAAATGTCCTTTTTTCATGTTAGGAATATTGCCCGGCTACACCCTGTTCTCTCTATGCCTGCTGCAGAAAAACTGGTCCATGCCTTTGTCTCGTCCAGACTTGACTACTGTAATGCCCTGCTTGCTGGGGTTACCAAGAACACCCTCAACAAACTGCAGTATGTTCAAAACTTAGCCCTGTTCTGGAATCCTTACACTGGCTTCCTGTTAAGTTTTGCATTGAGTGTGTCTCCCCCTTACATAACTGACCTCTTGTCTATTTATACCCCTAGACACAATTTGCGGTCCACCGATGTTGGACTCTTATGTGTCCCCACGACCAGTGGGTGATTGGGTCTTCTGTTGCTATGCCCCTAGGGTTGCGGAATGCCCTTCCCAAAGAAATTAGGGACTCTGAATCGTTGTGTGTTTTTAAATCTTGCCTTAAAACTTATTTATTTAAACTGGCTTTTGTTTTTTGTTTTTTTAGATTTAATGTTTGATATTTTTCTTATTGTTTATTTTTATATTTATTTTGTGTACAGCGCTTTGTGATGACTTGTCATGAAAGGTACTTTATAAAATTATTATTATTATTATTATTATTATTATTATTATTATTATTATTAAAAGTTGCCTAGAAGAGCAAATTAGGCAAATTCATGCTGGCTACTCAGACGACTTTAAACAACCATAAAATGAATGGCTGTGGAGCATTTGAGATTGAATATGTCATGTTTTCATACAGAAATAAACTCTGGTTCTATAGAAGCGAGTACCGCAGAACCTTTCCAGTTTAAGCCAATTTAATCAAGCTCTTGCCTGCAGGGATGGCGTTTTTGCATTCATTAGTTTTAAGCTAATCTAACCCTTTCAGTTTATGATAGCTGTGCTGTGGAGTGTGCAGTGACAGTGTAACATGGTGTCCTGCTGGGATCCAGGAATAGCAATGCCTTAAACGGCAGAAATGTTGAGATCACTGAAAAAAAAGAAATGAGGACACAGCTGTGGAGTTCTGTGGGCTAAAACGTAAACTCAATATGTCATAGAAAATGAAATCACAAAGCTGCCCTGCTTTATGATTTAAATGTACACTGTACTGATTTATGACTAGGTCATAGCTCTCTGTTGCATTTTTTGTCTGAAAGCCATCAATCTGCGTTTGAAATCTTTTTACGCAATAATGCTTCATTTAAAAGAGGAAATGTACAATCAGTAATGTGCCTATTGTTTTATGTACTACAAATAAATAATGAGTCTATTTTTAATGATGAAGTCAGTGAGTCCCTAAAAATTGCATGTGATTTGTTTAAGTACCAAATACCAAAATTAGCAAATAATTTACACCTTTAATTGAAAATTGAATTTTAATTATTGGAGAGTGCCATCTGGCAAGGAGAACTAGTATTACTTCAATTTTTTTAATGTATTTTTGATGTCTAATGATAATATTCATTTTTGTAGTTCACAGCAACACCAAAGAAAATGTTTTTAAATGAGAAATATATAAATACTGGTAAGCGCATGAACTGGTATCTCTGCTCGTATAAATACTGTACACATTCATGTTAAATATTTTGAAATAGAAAACATTATAAGAAAAGCTACGCTATAATGGCACAGGACATACAAGTGAAATGTTCATGGATCCTCTCAACAAGAATGAACAAAGATCAGTTTTAATTTATCAAAAATCCTTAAATAAACCATATACTGAAACACTAACTGTTAACGCACCTGTGACAGTGGGTTGCCCAGCCTGAACAGAAAGAAAGAACAGAGAGAGAGTAAGAGAACACCAAGAAAGCCGATGCTTGGGTGTAGTAGTAGTATTTTTGTTTAAACATTTTTTTTTTTCTTCCTGCAGCTCTGTGCTGGGTCAGTAGGGGGCGCTACCCCAGCACTCCCGGCATAGTGGCGGGCGGTCAAGGCTGGTCAGCAGCAGAAATAGCAAACCCCAAACACAGAACTTCAATTTAACCCTTAGCGGTCCATTTAGTCAGCACGTCTCAGGCACGTTGGGTCTAATTTATTTTCACATGCGCAGTTTATTTTAGACACGCTGTTTAAAAGTATTTTTTTCACAGTAAAACCGGTTTAAAAGGCACTGCATATCAACAGGACACTCAGTACTGCATCTCCAGCCCCGCCCCACCCCTTGTTCGCTGTATTTTTCACATGCCTCTTTATAGTCCGATAAATCATCTCCTGATCACTCGTTTTATCACCAAACGCCTCAATAATGCGATCCAAGTCATTATTTTATTACTATAACATCTCAAAAAGCTCTGCAAATGTCCGTGATATTCTTTGAGCGCTGGATGCAGAAGCAGCTATCTTGTTTGTTTATGTCCGTGTTATCTCTGTGGTGCCAGGGCTATGTGTATTGCTCAGATCCGCCCCTTCTCTCAGCTCCTATCAGTCTCACTCGGCCATTGAATGGTTTTCTCGGCTTTTTCCGGAAAAAAACAACTAGAGACCTGTTTTTTACGTCTTTTTGATAATGTTGGACAGGGTCCGACATCGGACCGGAAAGGGAAAATTGTAAATGTCAGACCTGGTCCGACATAGGACCGTAATGGGTTAAAGAGCCTTGATGTACTTTTATTCGACAAAATAAATAAAAACAGGAACAAACAAAAAGTTTAGACAAAAACTATACAAACTCTTCAAATAAACAAAATATAACACCCAGACATTGGCAACCCACCTTCACTGAACTATCTCCTACACACTCTCTCCAAACAAACACTCCTTTGTTCCCTCCTATACCATGTGGCCAGGGGCTTGATTGATTCCATCAATCATCCAATCACCACCTGGCCACATTCCACAATCTTCCATTCAAACTTCAATCACTCAACCAATCAGACAATCAGACAATGAAACATTGCCATGTGGCTGGCAAGTGTGCTGTCTTGATTCAAGCTTTCTTCACCAAACTCTCACACACACACCCGTGCATCCATGTGCAGAGCCTCTGCACTGTCACAGCATCTCACTGATGTGGAGTTCAAGCTATGTGAAAATCAACATCTAAATTAATTCCTTCATAATGTTACTATTAACACTAGAACCGCCATGCCTTCGTTTTGTTTCACAAATGCAACTCTGAATATATCAGAAGGAAATATTTAATCTTGAAAGTAGTCATTTTGATTGGAGTACGGCAAGCTGCACTCAGATGCATACAGCAAACTGAAATGACAGGTAGGATAACAACTTATGTGCCTAATATGAAACATATGTTATATATACAGTATATTTTTTTATGTTACTTTTAGAAAAATAAAAACATTTTGGTTTTACAGGTTTGTATGTAGCAGTTTACACAATAGCGTTCAATGGAACTGCGTCTGTGTTTACAACACAGCTCCTGGATGCAGGCAGTCAGCTGGCAGACGCGTACGCTCCTCCATAGAGTACAATGCAGCCGTCATACCCGAAATAGTGTTATATCTTCTTTTTATGTAGTATTAGAAAGATTTCGGTTTTATAGTTTTGTGTGTACATGTACCCGTTTACACCTGTACACGGGTATATGTACATACCCGTTTCTTTTGAAATGTGTATTTTATGATATTTTTTCACTGTTTGGAGTCGTGCTGTATATGCGCTCATTTTAAAAATAAAGCCTTTTATGTTTAATTTTCCATTTAAATACAGTGTTTCTGCGATGCAAATGTTAGATATGATGTTCATGAATAAAACCTTTCAGTTGTATCCGATAGTATTTTCATAACGAAGCAGTTTAAAAATGTATGGGTCAAAGTGACCCATGTGGCGGTTCTAGTGTTAAAATGGACACAAGCTGGGAACACATTTTAATTATGTTGATGATTTACCATGATTAACCATTGTCACCACAGCTAAATCGAACTCCTACACATTTTCATTGTCAGATAATGGAGTTTGAGAACTTGGTTTTCAGAACAGATTGTTAAGGTTCCTTTCTTGCTGCTTTCCCTGAATTATAATATGATCTAGTCTGGTGCCAGGCCTGTCATCAGAGACGCTCACGCTGTATTCAATTTAACTGTCATCAAATGAATCAAAGAAACCCAACAACAAAACTGGAAGCACAATATCTAGCAGCGTCCTGCAGATTCTGTGTTGGAATTTGGTGTAAATTCCAGCAGGGCAGTGACCTCAAGTTCTCTCTTCCCAATGTGTTCTCTGACCCAGGAAGCAAGAATCAGTAAGCTGACTTTCACCCCAGAGTTCACTTGTGCTCCTAAAGCAAAGATAGGCAAGGACTTGCTTCAGTATTAAATCTGCAGCTTTGAAGACAAGCTGAGCAATTACTTCAAGCTAGGTCGTGCTCATCATAGCTTCCTTTATTACTATTATTATTATTATTTATTTCTTAGCAGACGCCCTTATCCAGGGCGACTTACAATTGTTACAAGGTATCACATTATACATTATTTTACATTATACAGATAGATTTAAGATTAATGTTGTTCTTGCGAATTCTCAAGTTAATTTAGAGAGGCCCTCCAATACATGGGAGTTCTTTCCTCTTTGAAATTTACTAGACACATTGTCCTTCAGTGAGCCAAACGGAAACGTGCCTGCTACTGTGCCAGCCTGTGTCTGTGTGAGTGGGGGAGGTGGGGGGACTTTAAAGAGGCAGATTAAATATACACATAATCCTCTTTGATCAGTATTGGGGGAGTGCATGGATAAAATATATGGGTTAATGGTGGTCTTTTCTGCTAGACTACATAATTTTATTTTTTATATACAGTGGAGGCAGTGGCATGGAGGGATGCACATCCCCACTGGAGAATACAGTGGAGGCAGTGGCATGGAGGGATGCACATCCCACCGGAGAATACAGTGGAGGCAGTGGCATGGAGGGATGCACATCCCCACCGGAGAATACAGTGGAGGCAGTGGCATGTCACACATTAGTGTTTTGCATTTATCTAGAGAACCGCTTGTCTTATTGTGATGAAACTTGCCAAGGACCTTTGTTAGCACAAGTAATTGACTAATCTTGGGGTATATATAGGGCAGCAGTGTGGAGTAGTGGTTAGGGCTCTGGACTCTTGACCGGAGGGTCGTGGGTTCAATCCCAGCTGGGGGACACTGCTGCTGTACCCTTGAGCAAGGTACTTTACCTAGATTGCTCCAGTAAAAACCCAACTATATAAATGGGTAATTGTATGTAAAAAATAATGTGATATCTTGTAACAATTGTAAGTCGCCCTGGATAAGGGCGTCTGCTAAGAAATAAATAATAATAATAATAATAATATGGAGGCTGTCTATCTGACTGACTTTCAGTATGTCACAATTACATTTGTCTAGATTACTACTTATCCAATTGTAAATAACCTTGTTAAGGACATTCTTCAGCACCTCTTATTGAATCAGCTTAAGAATGAAAAAAGAAAACGTTAGGTTATTATCATAACGTTAGGTTACAGATGTAACCCTGGTTCCCTGAAAGAGAAGACAACCACCAACAATACTTTTGGGACATGCCTGCCACAGGTCAGGTATTTATTGACAATGTTATGTCAGAACTGCCAGTAGGCCCCTCCGGGGTGTGACGTCCTCAGTCCCGCCTCCCGAGGAAATAAATAATCACTCCACTCACTTCCTCTTTTACATCAAACCCGCAAAAGCGACCGATGCGACCTGGCAGGTTGGTGGTCGTCTTCTCTTTCAGGTAGCCCAGCTAGCCGCAGTACATATGTCAGTCAATGAGGCTCCTCTAAAGAGAGCCCATGACTTAGCCACTCCTCTGATAGAGTGCGCAGCCACCCACCCCGGAGGTAAGCCGACATTAGTATATCCAAGCGAAACTGTGTCCACCACCCAATGAGTCCGTCGTTGCTTTGAGAGGAGGCTCTATCATTCTGCAGGGTACTGACTGTGTCTGAGAGCCCTAAGGTGGACAGACGGTCCCGTTCAGGGGCCAGATCCACAGTTAGAGTGCCAGAGTGTCTCTCGCCTGACTGATGAGATCTGGGCGTAGTGGGAACTCCGAAGGCTGGCCTTGCAGTAGCTGGTAAAGGGTTGAAAACCAGATTCTCCTGGGCCATCTGGGGGCCACACGAAGAACTGTCGCTTTCTCTGTCCGGACCTTCTCTAGGAAGGCCGGGAGCAACATTATTGGTGGGAATGTGTATAAGAGCATCCCGGGCCACTTGTGGACGGAGTGGTGGAGGGAAAACCATAGAGGGCAGTGAGTCGTCTCTGCCATGGGATATAGATCGAATTGGGCCTTCCCCAAACATTCCCAAATGTGCTCTACCTGAGGGCTCTACCAGTCGCCATGTAACCACGGGGACCGAAGTCCTCCCTGGCGGTTGACATACGGCACTACCGACATGTTGTCTATCCAGACAAAGAAATGTCTCCCTTGTAGCACCAGAGGAAAGTGTTGGAGAGCAAGGTGAACCGCTCGCAACTCTCGCGCATTTATGTGCAGGGATGTCCAACGGCCCGACCAGGACCCCAACCTGAGTTGGATGCGTCTGTCATCACCACCTAATGGCTTACACCTTCGTGCAAGTGAGAGGCTTGCCTCCACCAGCGCAGGGCTTCCCAGCATATGCGAGACACTGTCAGCCGACGGTGTCTGTCACATTTGGGATGTAGACGGAATGCATTGACCCATGCCTGAAGCGGGTGCATATGGAAGAGCCCCAGCTGGAGGGCTGATGAAGCCTCGGCCATCAGACCCAGCAACTTGTGACACAACACCAGAGGTACTATAAACCTCTGTTGAAACAGGGATAGACAATTTTGAATGGCAGCCACTTTGCACCGGAATGAATTGGCTTTTGGCATCGTTGAGGGTGAGGCCCTGCCTTGACAGATGCGACTGGGAACAGATCAACCAGTCGTCCGGATAATTCAACACCCTGATCCCCTGCAGCCGCAAGGGGTCTAGGATGGCATCCACGCACTTTGAGAACATGCGGGGGGCTAAGGAGAGGCTGAATGGCAGCATGGAAAACTTGAAGACGCTTTTTTGAAAAGCGAAGCGCAGATATTTCCTGTGCGTGGGATGATTAGGGACATGAAAATACGTGTCCTTTAAGTCTACAGTCGTGAATCAGTCACCCGGCTGGACAGACTGGAGAATGTGACAATGTGTGATCATTTGTAACCTCCTCTCCCTCAAGAACCCGTTGAGGTGTCTCAGGTCTAGGATGGGGCAAAGGCTGCCATCCTCCTTCGGCACTAGAAAATATCTTGAGTAGAACCCCTTCTCTTGGAAGGTGGGTTCTATGAGGTGGATGACTCATTTGAGAAGTAACGTAGCTACTTCTTGTTCGAGGGCCGCTCACGGATGCAATCGTGATCCCTCAAACAGGAGGACCCGCGCGTAACTGGTGTGAACAGTGTCAAGCACCCAACAGTAGCGCCAACATTGCAGCTGGTGTTGTGTGAAAGGGTGGGTCTGAGGCTGCAAGCCTTCAGAGGCCCTGCTTGGGCTGCTGAGGCTGAAGCGGAGCCTGCTGCGGGGGCTGCCTAGCGAGGCGGTAATACTGCTTCTAGGAACGCTGTTGCATTGGGGCCCTACGTCTGATGCTTCCCCGTCCTTGTGGGTGGGCCCGGCTATTAGCTGCTGTGGAAGCCTGAAAGCGATGCCTCAGGTCGCCACGCAGAGCAGTGGGGATCGGAACCATCCGAGTCACAGTCTGTGTCACAGGCAGACGACAGCTTCTCATCTTTTCACTTTTAAATAAAAACAAATAAAGATTGAAGTATAGTGATAGAGGGGCTGTGAAGTTCACTCATTTGGAAGCAGTGCTAAATTCCTTCACAAATAACTTTGACTGCTTTGACTCGTAATCAGCTGTAAGACCGCTTTGATTTTCATATTATCTGTCTGGTATGTCTATGATTTGAAATCCTAGCACAGAATGATTTCTGCTTCTTAGCCATTTGGCCCCATGAAACCCACAAACACATGCTCAGAATGAGAAGCTGACCCTTCTTTTAGTACATTCTTTAAAAACATCTACAGAATGGCACAGTGCACACTGTTTGATGTGCTGCCCTATCTGAACACCTTCATCAGCAGTCAATTCAATAAAGGGTACCTCATTGAGAACATACAGAGGGTTCTCATAATTGGGTAATGACACATGTGTGAGGTTAAAAATATTTATATGTAGGAGGCTAGGAATGTATGATGAAGATTGGTTAAAACCAAGGCAGTTATCATGCTCACCATGTAGAGTGTGATGTATGATGGCGATGATTGGTTAAAACCAAGGTAGTTATTGTGTTCACCATGTAGTGTGATGTATGATGATGAAGATTATTTAAAACCACTCAGTTATCATGCTCATCATGTAAAGTGTGACAGACTGTCAGATGGAAAGATACAATGTGCACCGAAGGGGGTCCATTTTTGGAATGAGGATCCTGAAAAGCACAGCAATGTGTAGTATAGTGAAAACATGGTAGTGAAGTATGGTGATAAAAACTAATGAGGTCTTGCGACAGAGACAGAATGATTCTTGGTGATACATCTCTCTCCCGACCTGTGAGGGCGTGTGTAAAGGGAACAGAGTGCCCTGGACTGGATGGCCTGACAATTCATTCCCAGGAGAAGGAGGTTGGTCATCTAGAAAGGGGGCAGAGTTATGATACACTAAATCATTGACCCGAAAGGGAAATGACGTGGCAGCCGCGGATTGGAGAAGCGGTTGCACTAGTTAACCAAGGGGTCATGATTGACAGTACAAAAGAGGGCGTAGCGAAGTGATCTGTTCCTTTGT
Source organism: Acipenser ruthenus (assembly GCF_902713425.1). Classification (NCBI taxonomy): domain Eukaryota; kingdom Metazoa; phylum Chordata; class Actinopteri; order Acipenseriformes; family Acipenseridae; genus Acipenser; species Acipenser ruthenus. Next base: position 5,034,791 of record NC_081219.1, read on the forward strand.
ATGGTTACAGCTGAACCAGAAGGAGACTATATTGTAACTGTGAGTGTTTTGTTCTGCCGTGTCTAAAGAATTAGTGTTTGTTATTATTAGACGGATGAACGCGATCCAGAGCTGTTGCCAAAGGCCAGCACTAAACTCGGACAACACTGCACTTTGTTTCATAATAAACTGTATTTGCACCACGAGCACTAAAGCACGCACTGTGGACTGCTGACTGTGTTTGTGTTACTTGTGGGTGTAAAAGATCGGGACTGTTATTATTTCAGGACCAATCATTACTATTTACTGTATTTTGTGTCATTATTATTATTATTATTATTATTATTATTATTATTATTATTATTATTATTATTATTATTATTATTTGTTTATTTAGCAGACGCCTTTATCCAAGGCGACTTACAGAGACTAGGGTGTGTGAACTATGCATCAGCTGCAGAGTCACTTACAATTACGTCTCACCCGAAAGACGGAGCACAAGGAGGTTAAGTGACTTGCTCAGGGTCACAAAATGAGTCAAGCCCTTTTCTTTAACCACTGGACCACACAGCCTCACAGCCTCAGACCATTGGATTTACAAATAAAATATCACTGCACCTGGATTATCGTTGTCTGTCTGTTCATTGATCACTGCTGCATTCCTGCACCTGTACACTGTACACCTGAACGCCGGATCTTAATAGTAAAATATCATCGTGGGGCACTGTAGCTTTAAATACAGTCACTGGGAATAGGACACTGACAAGATAGACAATACAAATGCATCCTTTGTGCAAGGAAAGGGTTTTCACATGTGGTAGGGATAAAGATGCATTAACAAACCATGGGAATTATATTTCAATATTTAATTATTTAAATATTTAGCCAAGTGTCTGTTTTAAAGCCTTATAGCTTGCACACAACTTTGATAGAATTTAATATGTCACAAATAAGGTACCGACAGTTCAAAGGAGATTGTTGTATGGACACAACTGCCTATCCGTGTAAAACATCCTTTAGTTATATAAAAGTCCCTGTTTACAGCTTTAAAGAAATGCCACAACTGGCAGTGCAGTAAAATGACCTAGTTTCCCAGTGGCCCAGAAAGTATAGAAACCAATCCCAAGGTCCCCTAGTTGAGAGTGATGAGAGCAGACTGTCTTGCATGATTAAAGGCTATGTCACAGCTCACTGGAGACTCTGCTTTCATGCCACCCTGATGGCAGTGAGCTACGTGCCTGCATGTCAGAAAGCCAGGCACATTAAAGGAACACTGCAGACACAAGCTACTCCCTTCATTTACATTTACTATTTATCTAATGTGCATCACAGGCCAATATACTTGAATATGAACTGCATCTATTCGTATTGTAATTATTATCATAAACGGTGGAATAGACTTCTTACCATTTCTTTCAGGAAAAAAATATAAAATAAATTATATATATTCATATATATATATATATATATATATATATATATATATATATATATATATATATATATATATATATATATATATATATGAATGACACACCCGCCATAACACTGTCAATTGGATGTGGCAGCAATGATTCAAATGAATCAGTCAGACGGAGGCCATTACACACAAGTGTGTGCCACACACTGTCCAATCCTTGTATATGTTCAGATATTAATTTTGAATGGGGGTGGGAGTGTCAGTTTCTTGAACAGCTTACAATACCCAGTCAGGCTAAATCTCCTGCAGAAAAATGTAAATGTGCTGCTGACCTTGCTCACATGTATTTATGCCAAAGGCATTTCTCTTTTGTTTTCCGTTAAGCAGGCAGTAATGAACTAAACGCTACAGCTTACTAGAATGCATGACAAGGTTCTACACACATACTTGTTTCTGAAACGGTAGGACCACTTTACAGGATCAATCACTTCATATTTAATTCGTAAGAACACGAAAATTCTGTTACGTGAATTTATAATATTTTACAGTTTTATGGCAACAGCCTTCTATTTATTTAATATATATATATATATAGTAACACGGCAGGGAGGGGGTTAAAATCTTCCCTGCCAAAAACATGTGCAAATGCACATTTTGTTTAAATTAATTGTTTTATTTGTTTAATTATCACCCGCACCTGGTAGTTATTATCAATTAGTAGTAGGTGCAAGGGTATTTAAGATGTGCAGTCAGTCTGTACGGGGCTACTGAGTAGAAGGAAGCAGAAGAGAGGTGCTCTGCTTCCGAGCAGTCATAAAAGAAGTACGTGCTGTGTTAAACCTGTGTGGTTTTGGTTTATGTTCTGTGGTGGCAGGTAAACGGCTTAGCCGTCCTGCAAGTTAGTCAGGGAATAACCCGTTTAGTAAGTACTCCAAAACGGAGTTAGGTTTTGTTTTGTGTTTGTGTTTATTTTTGTGTTTATTAAAAATAGCGCAACCGCGCTTGAAACTCCATTTCCTGTGTCCTGGGTCTGCTTTGAAAGGGGCAAACGAACGACCGTGAGTGCCGGCCGGGTTACAATATATATAAACACAGTGAAACTCTGATACAACATACTGCCTTGGGACTGTAAAAACAGTATGTTATAACCGAGGTATGTAATAACCAGATACATGCACATACGTGCCACACAAAAATCAAAACCTAGTACAGTGCTAATTGATTAATGTACATGTACAATGCATGTAGTAAAAAGGTTTATTACAGAAGAAACAATATAAAACAATGTAACATGCAACTAGTACTGTACATTACTATTCAGTATACAACATTCTGTATTTTAATTATTTAATACAGTAATTACAGTATATGCTGCCTTGGATAAAGATGGTCAGCTAAATGAATTATAAAAAATAACAAAAAACATGTAATTAATGTACCGAATAATACTGTAATTAGTAAAACAAACGAATTAATAAAAAACACAGTACAGTAATAATAAATTATAGAAATAATAAAACTGATAATAAAAATGGTACACAAGTCAATAAACATTATCATACAAACTGTCAGTTCAGGTACAGTACAGTAATCATTGTCTGTACGCTATTTTAAGAAGTCTTTTAGGCCTTGGCCACATTAGCGTTTTAGAACTGAGTTAAGGGTTCAAAACCTGTTTAAAAGTACTTAAAACGATTTGCATCCACACTAAACACGGTTCATAACTGAGTTCAACAACTGAGTGTGAAACCTGCCCAGGAGGAAGCCTCGAACTTGGTTATCGGCATAACTGGGTTAGATAAACTGTAATCTGGCCGTGAACCGTGTTCGAGTCTGGTTACACAGTATCCTCTGATATCCCCTAGTGCTTTGTGATAATACTTTGCCATAATCCCCCTGGTTACATGGTTACATGGAGACTAGAATAAAGAAAAGACAAGCCCGAATTAAAATACAGGAGGGATTTGATTTTTCATGTCATATTCCATTGGTACAGTCAGATATGCTAATGTACTGTAGTACACAAAACTTAAAATGTGTCCAAAACACTTTTTAAATGATCTCAGATCTTATCACATATTAGCAAGTTAAATGTCTTTATTTTGACTTTTAATTAAATTAAAGAACGTCTTATCCGCCCCAGATTTTCCCTTTGTGCAAATGCCCATCTAATTTATTTACAATGGCATGGACATTTCTTAACCATACGAATTATTCCACTTTTGATTACTTAGGCACTTTCTCGTAGCTCCTCCGTTCTGCTCAATGAAAATAAACAACAACATTTACGAGGCGGAAAAAAGAAAGAAGAAGGTGTATACATTACAGTGGTTTCTGGGGAACAGTCATCCAACAAAGTGTTTTTTTCAACAGCCGGGTTAAACTAACCCAGTTTCATTACGGCAGTCTGGACGCTCTAACACTGTTGGGCTCGGGTTCAGGTAAATGGGTTTTGAACTCGGTTGTTGATTTTTTTGCTCCAATGTGGACAGGCCTTAGAGGACTGCCTCAGTGACTGCTGCTTTTTAAACCTGAGCTCTTTGACAACATCATTCTGACGGCTTTCGTCCCTTTAAGATAATACTGCATCAATTACAGTAATCAAGCGCAAGGTCAAGTTCAAACAGCAAGAAGTAGTCCTACGAGTACGCAATATGCGCAGCACAGACCACTGCATGCCATCATGGTGCGTACATAATAACAGGAAGTATGCACAGGAAGTATCAGAGTACGTACTAAAAGAAGAATTTAAACAGGATTTAATACGATTTTATTCAGTTCCATGATACTGGTTCTTTATATCAGTGTGTACGTTATATCCCAGGTATGTTGTAAATGGGTTTCACTATATATATATAATGCTATGTTACCTACACATGCTTGCTGAGACAATTCCAGGCCCAGCGCTGCCTATAGCAAGAATGCGCTGTGGAGCTTCTTCCTCTCTAAACAGCAAATTCTATCTTTGTTTGAAATCCTTTCTATGAAGAGTGACATTATTTTCAATAACAGGATTGAAGCACTGATAAATTAAAAAAAAAAACACAAATAAATAGATTAAATAGATTTTTTCCTCTACAGTTTGGATGACAAAACCCATCCAAAATTACGACAGAAAGACTAGGGGCAACTATAAGTAACCAATTGAAATAAAATAATACATTTGTGACATATGGAATCATTGAATAATTCATTGAGAAATGCAGCATGAGCTTATCACAAGGGATCAACAATTTCCATCACATCATACTGTTTTCAAAAACAGCTATAGAATGTACTGTTAATCTCGATATTACAAATATGAAAAACACACCATCAACATAATGTCAAATGACCATCATAATTTACATGCATTGCAGACTCTATGGATTGCCTGTACTGTCCATATATTCTGGGTAAATTGTATAACATTATTTGTAGCTACTTCAAATAGAAACAAACAAAACTAAGACACCTCAAGATGTTTTCCAGCTGTTTATAGCTTGTGAGCTGATGTTTGACATAAAAACAGTCCGTCCAAGCATTATTATTGAACACAATAATGTGGAAGTGATTTTCAAGATGAATTATGTGTATTTCAAGGAGTACAAACAATGTGTGTCTGCAAATGAATAACCAACTATCTTGATCCTACAACGCAGGCATCTTCACATCACAAGTCCAGACAAAAAGTCCCTTATAAATGACATATTTGAAATAAAAATACATGGACCCTATTCATAAAATGTTTTTGACTTTTTAAATGTTTAGTTTGGACCTTTGTTAGAGATCATGTTAATTAAATCAAGTTTGTAGTTGAATGAAACCTGTTCTCAACTGTTTGACAGAGGGGTTAGAGGTTAATTTCACCTTTCAGATCCCAGTTTAATATAAGAATGTTTATAATGTTTATATCCTTAAAAACAGTCTTTATTTTGAACTCATTAAAACAAGTTTTGAGAACTATGAGACATCTCAACCGGTATAAAAAGCATTTCTATTTCCAAGCAATAGATTTATTTAATTTCAATTGTACTATTTGTTATATGATGCTAGTTTCTGGATAATAGAAAAATTGGGCCACCAATTATTTTTTTTATGAAAAAGAAACCTAGTAAATGACACAGAAAAGAAAAATAAAATTCTGAGAAAGGCATACCAATTGACATAAATATACTGATGCACAATGAAAAAGCATCAGTCTAAGTTTTACATCAATAGCTCATTAGGCACATACATAATGTTATTTACATTTTAAATAGTGAGCAGATAGGTTTGTTGATTGTTTGAGTAGTATTATTCCTTGGGATAACAAAATACTGAGCTCAAATGTGATTTCATAAAAACGCCAGGTGCTGTGTGTTTGGTATTGGAGTTGAGTTCAAATTGCCAAAATGAGTTAATTAAGAATCTGTACAATAGCATTTGACATGATTTTAATTAACGCAAGAACAGCGAGAGAGATGGCCAGCCCCACTTGAGTAATGAAGATCGCCTGGTCGCTATCGGCATGATTGAAGGCGGTCTGTCTGTGAGAGAAGTTGCCCGGAGAATGAGAAGTTCTGCTTCAACAATCGGCAGACTAGACCAGAGAAACCAGGAAACCGTCTGTGTGAGGGACAGGCCACGTCCTGGAAGGCAGAGGGTCATCACACCGGCCCAGGACTGTTATGCTGTCTGTTGTGTCGTTCAAGCCAACCGGTGGGGCGGTGGGAGTGTGATGATGTGGGGAGGAATCTCCTTTAACACAAGAATGCCTTTGGTGCAGATTGAGGACAACCTTACTGCTCAGCGACACATTGACAAAGTCCTTGAGACAACCGTTTTTCAGTTCTTGAAAGCCAAATCAAGAAGTGTCGATTTTCCAGCAGGACAATGCAAGACCACACAGTGCTAGGATTACAATCGCACGACTTCAGAAAAAAAGTGTCTGATGAAGATATTTTTGTGAACTGATACTGCATTTTGGTAAAGGTTTTGAAGGAAACTGTTGACACAGAATGCACGTTTCAATGGTTGCGTTCTGTTACCCAGAGCTTGCTGCACTGGTTGCTCTTGGCTGGGTTCTTTTTGACGTCACATGCAGCTTTTAAAGAAACGCCTTCTCCAATTTAGCGCAGCACACATTTTCAACATCCTAGATTTACATTCGTCTGGATTATCAACCTATACTGAGTCAGTTTGATGTCATTGATTAACATTAACTTTATTGTAACATTATACATTATTTATCACAGATTTAAAATAATTGATTTATTTATTTAATATAGCATTGACAAGTCTGTGCTATAAGAACACAACCAATGTCTCAATTAAAATTAGCAAAGACAAGCGACTGCAGCAGGATAGCCTACTTATTATCAAAGTAGTTTTGTTTAAACAAGTTATTTACAGTATTCATATTTTCTTAGGTATGTGAAGAAATGTGTAATAATCATTAGTAACAAACAGCATTGGAAGCTTACTTGTGCAATGTCATGTGACACGTAGCTATTAATCCAATAACACATTTTAGTATTAAAATACATTTTTAATGGTGTTGCTATACATATTTTATTTATCGGGTGAAAAATTGAAAAACTAATCTCTGCTCTTAAATAACAACCTGTATTGGTACATGGATTCTGTGATCAATAAGCTACTAACAACCAAACGAGCAAGATGGGCTGAATGGCCTCCTCTCGTTTGTAAATTTTCTTATGTTTGTGTTTTAAACAATAAGACCGATCATTTCCTAATTCTGTTTACTAGCAGCTGAACAAAGTATTTATTTATTTATGTATTTATTTATTTAATTTGATATGTTAAAATGTTGCAACAAACTGCAGCACCTGTTGTAGTATAACAGCGGTTAGGGCTCTGGACTCTTGACTGGAGGGTCGTGGGTTCAATCCCAGGTGGGGGACACTGCTGCTGTACCCTTGAGCAAGATACTTTACCTAGATTGCTCCAGTAAAAACCCAACTGTATAAATGAGTAATTGTATGTAAAAATAATGTGTAAAAAAATAATGTCGTTGTATGTAAAAAATAATGTGATATCTTGTAACAATTGTAAGCCGCCCTGGATAAGGGCATCTGCTAAGAAATTAATAATAATAATAATAATAATAATAATAATAATAATAATAATAATAATAATAATAACAACATAGAGTGTACAACTTTAGGGTGTTATTAAAAAAAATCTGATTGTCTTTATAAAAAATAAAAAATAAAACGTACCAAGTTATTTGGGTAGTAAAATACAAAATACCAAATGTTGAAATCATTCTGTGAAAGGAAGTGTGGTTTGTAGGTTTTAGTTGTGTGAATTACAGTAATTGAAGTAATTTACATAAGTCTTCATTTTCTGTAAGCCTTTATTGTATAACTCGCATGATGTACTGTAACCGTGATATTAAGGTTACCGCGGTTTTTATTGTATAACTTGCATGATGTACTGTAACCGTGATATTAAGGTTACCGCGGTTTTTATTGTATAACTTGCATGACGTACTGTAACCGTGATATTAAGGTTACTGCGGTTTTTATTGTATAACTTGCATGATGTACTGTAACCGTGATATTAAGGTTACAGCGGTTTTTATTGTATAACTTGCATGATGTACTGTAACCGTGATATTAAGGTTACCGCGGTTTTTATTGTATAACTTGCATGATGTACTGTAACCGTGATATTAAGGTTACCGCGGTTTTTATTGTATAACTTGCATGATGTACTGTAACCGTGATATTAAGGTTACTGCGGTTTTTATTGTATAACTTGCATGATGTACTGTAACCGTGATATTAAGGTTACCGCGGTTTTTATTGTATAACTTGCATGATGTACTGTAACCGTGATATTAAGGTTACCGCGGTTTTTATTGTATAACTTGCATGATGTACTGTAACCGTGATATTAAGGTTACCGCGGTTTTTATTGTATAACTTGCATGATGTACTGTAACCGTGATATTAAGGTTACCGCGGTTTTTATTGTATAACTTGCATGATGTACTGTAACCGTGATATTAAGGTTACCGCGGTTTTTATTTTTAACGGATCTCATACTGTGTAAATTTTATACTGTCCCATCCCTCCATGTGAGCATTTCAAAGATCCGATTCTTTTGTTTTCAGAGCCTGGAAGCTGTTGTTTCCCTATCGAATATCCATTTACAGAGAGCGAATGTAAGTCTTTTACTTTATCTTTTACCTTCTATGAGCCGACCTGCTAGTGTTCACTGTTTAACCCTTGCCCCTCTGTATTTGTGAAAGATTAATGTGGATTTCAACACAAGCAGGGCTGATTCTGCAGGAATGTCCCACACGCACGCATGAACCCAGTAACCCCAGATGTTGTTTTTAGCTCAGGGTTATTAAATCCTTTCTGGCAGGGTATTACTGTAAGGCAGACCTTGCCCTTTGTCTGTGGATGTGATGTGTTTATATGTACTGCATACATTGGGGAAATTCAAAACAAAATGAACTATACCAGGGATAAAATATAATAGCTTCTGATTTATTAAAATAAATGGTACAGATCACAATCAAAGAAATGCATTAAACTACTTTAATTACAGATTATATTACTATTGATAAATCCTCAATACTTGGTGAAAATACCACCTGTGCAATTCACTGATCAATACAGCTTGCTCACTACCCATATGTTAAGCTGATTGATTAATGTCATTAACCTATTCCTCTGCAGCCGCTGTCTTCCTCTATCAGTCGCTTCCAGTCATTTGCCTTCCCTTAAAGAATTCCTGGTTGCAGTTTGGGATACAGAACCTCTGAGAAGTCGGATAACACCTTATCAATCAATTTGAACTAAACTCCACACCCCCTGGCTGTGCGAATAGGATGCAAGTGGAGACTCAGGGCTGTTGAACAGATCTCTCAATAGAAACAGCCTTCCGATTTGTGCTGTGATGTCACTACATAGTGTCTCACTGGCACAGGTGTTTGGCAGTGTCTCCAGATAATCAATAAAAACATTCAAAGCTGTCTGAACAATCTTGTATCTTAAATGAAACAGCCCCTTATTTATATAGCATCTTTCCCACTGTTTTAGTGACGGTTGTAAAGCAGATTTCCAGCCAACTTTACTGTATTTAATACAAGCTCTTTCACTTTAACTTTGTCGCTTTTTCCAAATAGCTTCTGGGTTATCGTAATAAATATTCTACTGCATTAAAAGATGTTTGTTCTTTTTGGATTAGAAGTTCTAACATTTTTCTCCTCTATTGAACTAAACCCCACATTTGCACATGTATCCAAACTCATGATATTGATAGTACTGTATTTAGTACTTGTAGTAGCTCACAAACCAGTTTATTAAAAGCACAAGGTATCTCATTCTGTTTAGGGACAGACAGCGTTTGACTTCAAGCTTTTCAGCTGCTTCCAGGAATGTTCCGGCAGGCAGAACACAACACAGAAAATGATCACTTTAAAGCTATGCATTATAATTGCTGGAATCCAGACACCCTATATTACAGCATTTGAATGGTAAGAGCTTCATGTTTCAATGACCAGGGTTGGGCCAATCAGAAGCCGTAGCCCCACAGTGCTCCAGCTCAGCGAATAGCTGTGCTCCCTGCCCTGCACATGACTGAATGTGCTCCTGTCCATCATCTGGGTCATATATAGTTCAATTCAAGTGAAGCAGACAGGGCTGCAAGGAAATCTGGAGCTGTTCAATATCTCGCCTAGTCTGCATTTTGAGCTACTGATATTTGCTGACAGAACTAATGGCTGAATTCCTATCGGTGAGGCCAGGGAGCATGACGACTGGCAAACAGAGGGAAAGAGAGAGAGAAAGCTGCAACTTCTTTACACTTAAGGGAAGTTATCCTTCCTTTTACAACAACTACAACTGGTTTTGTTTGTGTGTGTGACAGCAACGTGGCTGATGTAATGCACCTCAACCGGACTTAATCTCCTCTTTGTTAGGTAAGCATTTATTATTATTATTATTATTATTATTATTTTTATTATTATTATTAGCTCCTATGTGGAAACATGTTACAGATTTTGAGAGAGTTGTTATGGCGACCCTGTCCTGTCACTACTGATTTCTGCATCCTTCCACTCTTTCTTTGTTCTTGGCAATTTTTTTTTCGATTATTTAATATAAATAAAAGAGATTTGAATGATACATTTCTTAAAAAACAAATTCTTGATGTATTTTTGTGTTGCTGTTGTGCAAAAGTCAAATGCATATTCCAAGTCTGTGCTTGTATGGAAGGAAAGCTGACTTTGCCTAAAGCGTTGGTTTCGGTGCAGGCAGACAGGGAGGAACTCAGCCAGACATGGACAAAAGCATGAGCCAAAACCAGACAGTCCAGGTCAGGCAATAGGCCATCAGTGCAGGAGCTGGGTCAGCCAGCTGCTGTGCACAAACAAAATGGATGTGAGAGGTGCTCGTGTGGGACTTCCTGACTGGCCTTCAAAGAGACGGACAGTTGTTTTTTTTGTTTCTTCTCCTTTTTCTTTTTTTTTTTTTTATTCACAGATGTTCTCATCCAAAGGAATGTGTACCGGTAAAAAAAAAAATAATAATAATAAAAAAAGCTCTCAAACTGGCATAAATTTCCCAAAATAACTGTATTTATGAAAAAAGGGTGTGGGGGGATTTTTTTCAGTTTTGTTTTTAAAAAACAGAGCAGGAATGTGCTGAGTGACAGGAAGTGTTCCAAGCCTCCCTGTTTTTAGTCGCGCTGCTTTTGTCTCAAGCTTTTAATCCGCATGCTGCTGCTTAAAAAAGCTGTCTGAGTTTGAGACAAAAAAGGGACAAAAAAAAAAACCGTCCGCCAGTGCTGAGGCAGTAATGCTTTAATTGATCTTAATAATGAATGCAGTTGAAACTGCGGTAGAGTTCTCAAACATTACTTTAGATTAACTTCTAGACAATGCACTTGTGTGTGCCAGCTCGACAGCAGTGTGCACTGTTGTTATCTCTGAGGAATTGTGCTGTACACCCTGATGGGTTTTTGAAATGCCTTTACGTGTAAAATCTTGTAGCACTTCCTAGATAATTCCTATAGTATGCTAATGTAGGGGAATTCTTTATCTAATGCACTGGCATTACTGCAGAGATGGATGCAGGACTAGTTTTAAAAGACATTTTAAAATATTTATAAGCTACATTTCGACTATATAAACATGACCTCTTTAAGAGCTTTTCCAAAGATTTGCTTCTTTTCACATATACAATATATAATCCTTACTAATCTTACACTATAAATATTACATGAAAACAAACAAAGTCCCTGTGGATTATACAATCATTGATTTATGTTTGAGTGATTGGTTAAGATGTTAGTTTAAAATAATTACAATAATTAAATAATCAACCGTTCCTCTAGTCAGGCACTTGATGTGGTCAGACTCTGTCCCTCCATTCAGTGACTCTGACTCTACCTGGATTTGAATAGAAACCAGACAGTAATTCACCACACTCAGTCCCCATTCCATTCACTGGACAATAGAGATTTGTTAGCACAGAGTCACAAGCTCTGGAATACAAAGCTTGATGCAGCACGGGTGGGGGGAGGGGGGGGGGGGGCAATGAACAGGAAATGACTGCCTTTGACAAACCACTGGCAGGTCTGACAACACAAGGAACATTACTGTGTCGTGTTTAAGACTCCTCGATTGGCTTTCTTTACCATTTAAATCTTTAAGGAGAAAATAAAAAGTGTGTGTGTGGCACTTCCTTTTTTCAATGACATGGTTGTTAAACACTCAGGTACTTCATAGACATTGTAGCCATTGCTTCTCTCCCTGTCTTTGCCAGACTTCTGGTTGTAGCCATTGCTTTTCTCCCTGTCTTTGCCAGACTCCTGTACCTTAAAGCTTTAGGTCACATATTTTTAAAAGCAACCGGTTATAGTTGATAAACTAAGTTTAAACAGCTATTGGATGTTGAACAGTAGATTAACATCTACTTTGATGTGTGTTTACCTTACCTTACAATTAAAAGATGAAATATTGTTAATCTTTGTGATTACCCTTTTAAAAGCCTGTGCTGGACCCGTATATTGTATCATAAAAAATGAAAGCGTCTTTATTCTTTTAACACTGGAATCTTTGAAATAAAGCAGGATGGGGGCCTGTGTTTGAAGTCTATTCAAGAAATAACAACATGTCTGGGGTGACCTTTACAGGTTATTAGGGATTTCTACGAAAGGGGAGATAAAAGTTGTAATTTCTGGCTCTTTATATTAGATGACAGGAAAACTCAACAGAGACATACATGACTGTTAAATAAGTTACAAAAGTTAAAAACTGATAAAAGTTATATTTAAGGAAATCATCAACTGAAAGCATTATACATATACTGCAAGACACAATATGTTAAACACATTGTTTTTAAAGTGTTCTACTATATAGATATATGTAAGGGACACAATTGAAAATAGTTGAGAAAAGTTTTTTGTTTTCCATTGCTTTATATGGGGAAAAAATGGCATCATGCACTTGCGTCTTCCATATGTCCCCATTAAAAACACCCGTCCCCGTGTGAGGTCAACATGCATGAAAATTAAAAACACCCGTCCCCGTGTGAGGTCACCATGCATGAAAATTAAAAACACCCGTCCCCGTGTGAGGTCACCATGCATGAAAATTAAAAACACCCGTCCCCGTGTGAGGTCACCATGCATGAAAATTAAAAACACCCGTCCCCGTGTGAGGTCACCATGCATGAAAATTAAAAACACCCGTCCCCGTGTGAGGTCACCATGCATGAAAATTAAAAACACCCGTCCCCGTGTGAGGTCACCATGCATGAAAATTAAAAACACCCGTCCCCGTGTGAGGTCACCATGCATGAAAATTAAAAACACCCGTCCCCGTGTGAGGTCACCATGCATGAAAATTAAAAACACCCGTCCCCGTGTGAGGTCACCATGCATGAAAATTAAAAACACCCGTCCCCGTGTGAGGTCACCATGCATGAAAATTAAAAACACCCGTCCCCGTGTGAGGTCACCATGCATGAAAATTAAAAACACCCGTCCCCGTGTGAGGTCACCATGCATGAAAATTAAAAACATTCGTCCCCGTATGAGGTCACCATGCATGAAAGGGCTACATGGTTACAGAAACATAATTGAGCATCACAGAATGTATCCACTATGAGAAATATGTCTCTTAAAAAAAACAAAAAAAACCCTATGTATACTTCTATACTTAAAACCATTCTTGTTGGATAGCATTTATTGTTTTATTGGACATAATCACAATTGAATCCTTTTGTTAGGCCAGGAGGTCAAGCCAGAAATGACAGTTATATCCCAGGTGTCATGAAGGCTGCTCTTCATTCTTCCACTGCAGCTGCACAGTGTGGCTAACCAGCTCCTAAACATACACTTGTGTGGGGAGCTGATCGCACGATATTCAGGTGATACAGTACATATATACGCTGCAAACACTGACTTTAATCTTGAGCACCATCATGGAAATATTACTTCCCTTACCTTTGTATCCATACTGTATTCTCACTAGCTTTGCATATCAGTTCAAATGGGTTTGCTTGTATCACTGAAACCCTGATTTGTAAAAAAAAGTTTTACAATAAACTGAATTTCAGTTTCTAAATAGCAAAACCAAACAAAAAAAAATGTAATAAATGGAAATACTTACAGTTATTACAGCTAACTAGCGTTATATTTGAACTACTATTTCTCTATCTGACTTACACATCAAAAAAACAAAAAACCTGTGAACTACTGAAAACAGTGAATTGGTGAATGTTCTTTAGACAGTAAAATACAGTACATGTACAGTTTACTGACAACATACTGAATTTTGGAATATTAAAATCATGAAATAGAGGGAGCACTGTATATTTGTACTATCTGTGGCATCATCACCTTGTAAATTAGTCTCACGATTATTATGATTATGATTATGATTATGATTATTGCTTTAGTAACACAGGGAAGAATAAGATATATTTAATCTTGATGCCTTTCTGGCCGTTAGGAGATGCACATTTTTGTTTTATTCCTTCTTGGTTTTGGTTTCACGACTGTAATTTCTCTCTCTCATCTGCGGATAGCCACCACTGTGATGTAGAAACTCCAGACTGTCTCACTGGGAGATGCCAAGATGTGATTAAGGGTAACAGAATGTTCAGTAGAAGGTGTGGGCAATGGAACTAGCACAGAAGCACACGCGATGCTGTCTCCACATGACCTGAAAAACCCTGAAAGGAAAACACCTCCTCTTCAGACTGAAAGCATTCTTTTGGAAATATGATCTGCACATTACCAACAAAGTTATTTGATGAGCAAGAATGTGCAAAGCATGAATAAGTAGAAAAACAATGTAGTAAGCGTGAAACAAAAGCGCGCTGGATGACTTCTGATAGGGACTTGGCAGCAGGTTCATTTTTAGGTTTGTTCAATACGTGTTCATGACTATTCAACATCATTCATCCACAGATCCTGCACTGTCAATACAAGTCTACTCTGATTTCATATGTAGCTTTGAAACCACCAGCAACAGGGTTAAGTACATATATTTTAGTACCATGTATTATTTAGCCTTTCATTGACAAAAAAAAACTAATTTTTGGGTGCTCCATAACTTAAATATTGCATGAGATTACTGCAGAAGAGCAATCTGAAATGAAATGACATGTGCTTCGTCTTGAGAGCACTCTCTTTCTTGTCCGTTGTGCTGAAAATATAAACCCTCTACTGCACAAGCAATGTTATGGGTTAGAGAAACTAATACACAATGGGAATAGGTGCTATTAAGCAGATAACAGAGGCACAAGTAACCACAGAGCTTCAGCAATGCATACTTTGCTTAGCCCAGACCGACTCAATACACTTTGAGCGCTGGGGAATAGCAACGTCTTACTTGCAGATAAAGCTTTTACTGTAATATGTGTGGAAAAACTCGAGAGAGAATTGTCCAGTATTTCTATACACTGTACATGGTGAAGACTTTAGCTCAGCAGGAATTAAGGTTATAAATTAAATAAATCAGTGTTTAAAGTGAAGTAAAAATGATGGTACATTTGAATGAGTGCATCATTTGTACATGGTTCTCCTCTTGCATTAAAAATCAGGAAACCATGTGACAGGCTTTTTTCTGTTCAGTGACTATCAAGGTCAATTAGAATCCATGTCTGCTGACTATTCTCAAAGCATTAGAGCAGATTAGACAGTCACATCAAATATTAGGACCCGGAGCAGCTCATCTGCTCTCACCTACATTCATTTTGATGTGTTTGTTCGTATAACAAGAAATGACAATGTCCAGCTATGTCAGCTACATGTCCCCTTTTAAGAAGGATAATGGAACTGTACAATTTAAAGCAATTTGTCAAATTGAATTTGTATGCTTACCATTGATAATATACTATTGTTATTGCAGTTTATATGTTACCTTTGTTTTTACTTTTGCATACATTTCAAAACATTCAATTATAGTTCAGTATGGAGAATCCGCAATGTGGATGATTTAAATTGCAATTAAAACAGATGAATGAATGATGATAATGAATTTGGCCGGAGACCTCGTCCGTGGGTACTGACAGCTATCTGTAATGTTAGCCGGCTAGCGAAAACACGATGACATAATGAAGTCTAGAGCCGCAGATAGGAAGTGGCTCGTAGGCCAAACCATGACTGGAAAAATGACAATAATCAATGGTTAATGCAACACCTGCAGTGGCACAATGCCACCTACCCCCCAAAAATAGGAAAAGCATGAATGAAAAGTAAGCAGCTGAAACATGGGCCCACCCCCCGCGCATGAAATGCACTGAGGGAGAACCCAGCCTCTCCAGCCTGCCACACACCCTGCACAAACTAAGAGGGAGAACCCAGCCTCTCCGGCCTGCCACACACCCTGCACAAACTAAAAGGGAGAACCCAGCCTCTCCAGCCTGCCACACACCCTGCACAAACTAAGAGGGAGAACCCAGCCTCTCCGGCCTGCCACACACCCTGCACAAACTAAAAGGGAGAACCCAGCCTCTCCGGACTGCCACACAACCTGCACAAATTAAGAGGGAGAACCCAGCCTCTCCGGCCTGCCACACACCCTGCACAAACTAAGAGGGAGAACCGAGCGTCTCTGGCCTGCCACACCCTGCACAAAAGCAAATGTTGCTGTTCGAGGAGGATCAATCGTCACATATAACCGAACATAGAAGTGCCTCAGTTATTTTACTGGATGTACTGAATCTCCAGAAATCAAATAATCCCCTCTGAATGCTACCAGATTAACTAAAGACAGCACAGAAGAAAATACCAGGGCTGCTAATGCAATTTGCAGACTGTCAGATTAGAAGCTTGTTTAATTAGTATTTATTTCTTAGCAGACGCCCTTATCCGGGGCGACTTACAATTGTTACAAGATATCACATTATTTTTACATACAATTACCCATTTATACAGTTGGGTTTTTACTGGAGAAATCTAGGTAAAGTACCTTGCTCAAGGGTACAGCAGCAGTGTGTTCCCCCGGAAATGAACCCACAACCCTCCGGTCAAGAGTCCAGAGCCCTAATCACTACTCCATGATTTGATTTGACTGTTATTGTACATTCCGAAGGAAGCTGGAGTTCATTGCTTTATTCCCTTCTCTGCAAATCATTTACTTTGAGGGTTCCAAATTACTAACTGGTCCGCTTTACCTAGCTGTAAAATACAACTTTAGAACATTGGGTTGATACTTGCTATCAGTGAGCAAGCAAGGAGGCAAGATATTTACTGTTAAGACATTGAATTGAATCCACGAATGGCCTTTTCTCATTCTCATAACATCAGCTTTATGCTGCAGTATTTAAACAATTCCCTTGCAATTGTAATGCATGACTGCCGCATTATTGTGCTCAAAGCATTTTTTCAGTATAAATAAATAATCAATTCCTTTTACAGTGGAAACAAAAAAAAAAGTTTGTTCAGATATAAAAAAGAAAGGTTTGTTCAGATAATACGATCTGGTAATATTGTATTTATTCAGCTGTGAGAGCACTTCAGACACCACATCCTTCTTTGACTTGTACCAGGGCTGATGCAGCTGCAAACTCCCCTGCAGCCCCACTGCTGGGTCAGTAGTGACCACTTGAATTTGCAGTGGGAGAGTGAGAAAACTGTGGGGCTCCAGCTTCCCCCTACCCCAAGATGACAACCTCTCTCTGTTTCAAAACTGTGGGGCTCCAGCTTCCCCCTACCCCGGGATGACAACCTCTCTCTGTTTCAAAACTGTGGGGTTCCAGCTTCCCCATTTCAAGGGATGCATCTCCTATGGCCAAGTACGAGAATTCAGAGCGCAGCCTGAGACACAGAGAGAAGGGATGCTGGGTCACCCATTCGGGGCTATCAACATACCCAGCACCACACTGTTTCACAGAGATAAGAAATATGGAAAATGGCATTCCGTGGCCACCGTTACACATTTCTGAGGCGCAGATTTTTTATGAACTGTTCTTTTCTGCAAACCCTGTCTGTTCTCTTAGCAGGGGGGTCAGCAAAGATGATGAGTCGGTGAATAGTTTATGTATGCAGATTATTCAAATCAAAATCAATGAGTTAAACACTCGCAAAAAAGCTCTATTTTGGTCTCATCAGACCATAGAATCTTCTTCCACTTGGTCTCAGAGTCTCACACATGCCTTCTGGCAAACTCTAGCCGAGATCTGATCTGAGTTTTTTTCAACAATGGCTTTCTTTTTGCCACTCTCCCATAAAGGCCAGTTTTGTGAAGCACCCGGGCTATTGTTGCCGTATGCACAGTGTCTCCCAGCTCAGCCGTGGAGGACTGTAACTCCTTTAGAGTTGCCATAAGCCTCTTGGTGGCCTCCCTGACTAGTGCCCTTCTCGCCCGGATACTCAGTTTTTGAGGACGGCCTGTTCTAGACAGATTCACAGTTGTGCCATATTCTCTCCATTTCTTAATAATGGACTTTACTGTGCTCCGGGGGATATTCAATGCCTTGGAAATGTTCTTATATCCTACCCCTGATTGGTTCTTTTGAAGAACCTTATTCCGTTTTTGTTTTAAATGTTCCTTTGTCTTCATGATGTAGTTTTTGTTAGGAAATGTACTAACCAACTGTGGGACCTCCCAGAGACAGGTGTATTTAATCTGAAATCATGTGAAACAACAGGTGGACACCATTCAACTAATTATGTGACTTCTAAAGACAATTGGTTGCACCAGAGCTTATTTAGGTGTGTCATAGCAAAGGGGGGGAATACTTATGTAATCAATTATTTTCAGTTTTATATTTGTAATTAATTTAGAACAATTTGTAGATTTTATTTTTCACTTTGACATTATGGACTTTTTTGTGTTGATCAGTGCCAAAAACTCCTTATTAAATCAATTTTGATTCCATGTTGTAACACAATAAAATGTGGAAAAGTCCAAGGGGGTGAATACTTTTGAGAGCCACTGTATAAGAAGATCCAAAATGGAAAATTACCTATGTGGTAACAGTATCTTGGGAGACAGTCAGCATGGTTTTAGGAAAGGGAGATCGTGTCTAACTAACCTGCTTGACTTTTTTGAGGATGCAACATCGACAAAGCATATGACATGGTTTATTTACATTTCCAGAAAGCTTTTGGCAAGTCCCACATAAAAGATGAATTATCAAACTAAACACAGTAGGGATTCAAGGAAATGCATGCACATGGATTAGGGAGTGGTTAACATGGAGAAAACAGACAGTACTGATTAGAGGAGAAACCTCAAAATGGAGCGAGGTAACCAGCGGAGTACCAAAGGAATCAGTATTAGGTCCTCTGCTATTCCTAATCTACATTAATGACTTAGATTTTGGTATAGTAAGCAAACTTGTTAAATTTGCAGACGACACAAAAATAGGAGGAGTGGCAAACACTGTTGCAGCAGCAAAGGTCATTCAAAATGGTCTAGACAGCATTCAGAACTGGGCAGATACATGGCAAATGACATTTAATAGAGAAAAGCGTAAGGTACTGCACGCAGGCAATTAAAATGTGCATTATAAATATCATATGGGAGATACTGAAATTGAAGAAGGAATCTATGAAAAAGACCTAGGAGTTTATGTTGACTCAGAAATGTCTTCATCTAGACAATGTGGGGAAGCTATAAAAAAGTCCAACAAGATGCTCGGATTTATAGTGAAGAGTGTTGAATTTAAACCAAGGGTAGTAATGTTAAAAATATACAATGCATTAGTAAGACCTCATCTAGAATGTAGCAATCTGATTCAAGCATTCAAAATTCTAAAAGGTTTTGACAATGTCGACCCAAGGGACTTTATCGACCTGAAAAAAGAAACAAGGACCAAATGGAGATTAGATAAAGGGGCATTCAGAACAGAAAATAGGAGGCACTTATTTACACAGAGAATTGTAAGGGTCTGGAACCAACTCCCCAGTAATGTTGTTGAAGCTGACACCCTGGGATCCTTCAAGAAGCTGCTTGATGAGATTCTGGGATCAATAAGCTACTAACAACCAAACGACCAAGTTGGGCCAAATGGCCTCCTTTCGTTTGTAAACTTTCTTATGTTCTTATATAATCTTATACTTGTCTTTATAGTAGTACTTACATTTAGTACTTATGTCTTTACTGTATTTATTCCAAATTTTACATTCATTTTCACATTCAGTATTAAGATACGTGCTGAACAATATATCAAGACACAAATAACAATTTCTTAATACATGTTTAAAATCAATACAGTCCTCATGAAGGTGTGTTTAATAGAATACTGCTGTTTAGCATTCTTTCCATTTGAACTGAATCATTAAACAGTTCACATGTAGATAAAAAGGATTTTAATACACTTGTAATATTCATATATCACAATTAAGACTTAACCAAATGGTTAATATTTCCTGTAAACTTAGATAAGAATGAAATCTACTAAGTTTTTCCAAGAGTAATTTGTTAAAATGATTTAAGTATGAAAGAAAGTATGTAAAAGTAAAAAGGTTCAAGCTGTAGTGTGTTCTTTAATTTGTACTATGTATAAGTCTGTCATGATATCTACATAGTGATTAATGTACATTACTATCATGTTTGCTTTATTTGTAATGGCTTATCTGAATGCACCTTGCTGGTATTGCTCTGAGAATCCACGGTGAACTCTGGCAGGCAGATGGTGTTGAAATACAACACCCTGGACCTTGGCAGCTGCACTGTGCACTCTTACAAATTCGCACTTCATCACTCTTGTGGGAACTCCTGTGCATAGTTGGCAGCCCGCCCCTGTGGTTTACTGAGGGGTTTTCTTGTTTCTCCGGGTTTCCTGTTCTGTACTGTACTGTACTGCACGCAGCAGTTTCACTTCAGTAGATGAGCACAACATTTTGATGCCCATTCTGCAGTCAGTGTGTTTCCGTTATCAATGTGGGAATCACATCAGCTTTTGATAGAATAAGGAATATGTTCTGTCACGGTTTATGCACAGTATGTCTCATGTTGTGCATAACAAACGGTACATTTATTAATTCTACAGCGCCTTCTTTTAGGTAGGCTGTTGTGTTACATTGCAAAAAACTGTTTTTAAGAAGAAAAAA
This sequence comes from Acipenser ruthenus, assembly GCF_902713425.1. Classification (NCBI taxonomy): domain Eukaryota; kingdom Metazoa; phylum Chordata; class Actinopteri; order Acipenseriformes; family Acipenseridae; genus Acipenser; species Acipenser ruthenus. The sequence goes on from NC_081219.1 coordinate 5,055,705, forward strand.
ATATAAACTTGGATACAACTAAGGCTTTAAAATACCTATAAATATGTTTTAAATGTTGAAAACAAAATGTACTGTATTATTACAAAAATATATTTGAATGTTATGAAACTAGCAATCATTAACTCATGTTATTGCTTCCACTTTCTAGTTTTATAATACTGAGACCTAAACCATGCCTTGCTGGAAATACAACACAACACATGATTTAGATATACAGTATACTGTACTGTATAACACCTGGGTTTGTGTTGATTATGTTACTGTACACATGCATATGCAGCAGTGCATTTGCCAAATATTTTTCATAACAAAAACAAAAGCAGCAGCCTGTAGAATGGCATCTTGTATGTTTTTACCTCGCTGGCTGCATCCTCTCCTACGGTCACAGAGATTTAGCGTGTTTCACAGCACTCCACAGCTTATCTTCGCACATTACGGCTGTCTGGTGATCTTTGATTTTCAGTGGGGCTGCTAGCCAGAACATCTGTTCATGTATTTCTTCTCAAGCATTTTGAGATGGATGGTAGCTTGCCTATGTTACAGTGTCAGGTTACGTTGGGTACCATTAGTGGTGCATTTTCTTTCCATTGAGTTACTAGTCATTATACATGAAAGCACTGGAGCCTCAGGCCTCAACAGCAAGACTAAGCCCATGTATTGTCTGAGGCTGCTGTGGGGTTTCACTTCCTACATCATTATTATCATTAATATTATCATGTGTTTTAGTATTATTTGTATTATTATGATTACAGACAGTTGAATTAATTCAGTCAACCCTAAATTCTGAGGAGAAGGTATATGAAACTGAAGACGGCTCTGTTTACTTTGTCTACTTCTACACTCGGACCATAGTTTGCCTCCGTAATAAGAACATTACAATAGAAATATGTTGAATCTTGCTGTTACCATGACGTATTACTGAAATACCAGAAGAATCGTGACACATTCAATGACAAACGTTTCAACTAGAAGCCTTTTTAATGTCTACTCGAAACATTTGTCATTTAATTTATTAAGATTCTTTTAGTATTTATAAAATTCAGTACTACTGAGTGTTTAGTAGTTATGTGTGACATACCATGTATTATAACAAATTCAATACACACAAATTGTACAAAAAAAGAAATTTGCTTCCAGAATCATTTGTCATTGCAGCCTTTTATGTACACCCCATTCTTTAGTTGTTTATCATTATTTAAAACATGTCAGTATGGTTAAACGTTTTCAAGGAAGCATGATAAAATAAGGAGGGATTGCACCTGTTGGTTTCCGGCTGCATGGCAACTTGTTTAATTACTATTTTTCTCCATTTATAATTTGACAACCATAGCTTTCGAAACGTGGTGCTTCCCATTCTAAAGCACTTGAGTAACACATGTAAAATTAGCCCTCTTCTTTCACCCTCAAGAATGAAAATCTTGTTAGTTAGAGTCGGGCACAAGGCCAAAGAAGCAGGGTGCAGTTGTCAGACAAGAAAGGACAGTAATTGTCAAACTGAGTCATTTCATTTCAAGTCTGCTCGGTTCAAAATCCTCTTCAGTGGAACCTGAGAACAATTACTTCTTTCAAATCCTCAGCTGACTACTGTTCGATTTACAACATCATTACCAGCTACCTGCTATTTGCATTCCTCCTGAAGAAAGTCATATACTGACAGTATGCATTACTGACTAGTGTTTTTTATTCAAAGTTAATACTAAAACATGTGAACTGGCACAGATAATGTATAGAGATTATATGATGAAAAATAACAGTATTGTGCTGTAGTCTGTTACAGAATAATTGGCCCTATAGACTAAGGACTTTCTTTGAACGTTTTTGAAGGACTTTTTTTTTTGAAGAATGTTTAGAAACATTCTCTTATGTTAAACAGTGCTTTGAAAACTAAAATAAATGACTAACCTTCTCTAATAGAAAACCAAAAAGGTTTTATGAACTGCAAATTTGATTTAATTAATCAAAATGGGTTTAAAAAGAAGTACTTAAAACTGACGCAAAGTTTTTTCTTTACTTTATTTGATGTTTTGATTTTATTATCTGTCTTGTATTTCAGCTGAGTGCACAGATCTTGGTATAGTACAACTTATAAAGGATCTTAGTATTTGCAACCAGACTGTAGATGGTATGTGCATTTCCACTGTAATTTAAAATTTTTCCAAAGAGTTTTAACCCCAGTATCCTTCTCCTCTCTGGCATGCTGAGTATTAGTGCTATATATAGACTGGCATGGTTGAATGAAGACTATGCCTTAATGAGAATTCCCACTGTGCCCCAAATCCGACAGAGAAGTGTCTGAAGCAGACATCAAATCCTGCTCAATAATTCATAATTACACTTGTATCCCTTTTGGATACTTCAATCTTTCTGAGTCAGTGTTGCTTACCAAAGTCACTTCATAAAAACACAAATGTTCCCTTTATTATTGAAAGCCCAGTTGACCTACTGTGTGCAACAAAACTACAGTTTCTATAAACGGTAATATACTGTAGTTGTTTTATTATACCTTTTAACGTCACAAACTAAATTACGAGGTGAAGTTTGCATTAGTGCCCTTACCACATGATCTTCAACTGGCAATGGCTTTGTACTAACGGGCAATGACAGCTACAATGAAGGTTACCATTCGCAGAATGGAACAACAGTGGTAGCATTTACATGAGCAATGACATCACAACATTATGAACCAATGCACACTGGTAATCCACTGCTAATACACCAATGTGCAATACTTGTTCCAACTTCGACATCCACTGTGCTTTCATTACTGCTAATGCTGTGCTATTGTTTCTGCTCTGATTTTAAGTTAATGCACAGGTATTATAATGTTACCCAATGGGTGTACAGGCTGCAAATGAAACAAGACTGGTGGGTAAAATGCAGGCAAACTGCCCACTTCATAGTAAATGTATAAAGTGGGCAATTTGCCCACAGTGGAAAATCAGGCCCTGTTTTTGCTGAAAAAGTGGATTCTTGTCTGATCTTTTTCCTTGAATAGTGAAATATACTATATTTCTAAACACTAATACTGGATTAAATAAAATTCAAACAAATTGTCTTTGTGTCCACTTATTGTTTCTACAGGAAATCGCTCCTATCCAACAAAGACTGACTGATGTCTGCCCCACTACCAGAAGGTGAGAACAATGCATCAAAATGAACCCTTTTAAAAGGAGGAGGTTCACAAATAGACAACCGTTAAAGTAACAGTGATCATACTTGTGGCTTTTAAACATCGCAGCTAACACTGGCTCATGCAAAGCCAGAAGACAATGGCTGATACATCATCTTATATCTGTAATACATGCTCAGAATAGATCAAGTAAATATAAGGTAGAGGTGGAACTGTTAATGTCATCTGAGAATCACATATCAGAAGAAATCTGTGGTGGTTAATAAGGTGAGATTTTCAAATACAGTAAATCAAATGCAACATGTTAATAAATCCGGACCTGGCAAAGTAATGAGAGGAAGAGAGGCTAATGAGTCCCTAAAGACTAGCTTACTTCAGAAAGCTTCATACAGATTATACATGTAGTCACCCCCAAATCATTAAAGAGAACGCCTCGAGGTTAGACATTTATGTAAGGCTCCTGTATTTCATTGAATATAAATCTAGAGGGGCCAAATCTTGGTGACATCTAACCTGACATGTAATGCACATTTTAACTGGCCCACAAAACATGTGACTGACAGTGATCTACTCTCTTTGTGTGGGGCATTGGACATTGTTTTCATGCCAATAGCGGTACTACGAATACAACCAGACTTTTGAGTAAACGTGTTTGGAACAATTGTAATGATAAAACATGATGTATCCGACATTGGATCCAATATAAAATTTGTCTAAAAACAGTTTCACTGAACTTAAGTTTCTTTTAGTATTTCTAAATTCAGCACTACTGGGTGTTTCATAGGCAATAACGCATTTAAACTACATAAGATTTCAATGGGAGTAAACAGGGAATTTGATGCATCATGTTTGTTCTGGAAAAGTACATTACCATTTTGTTTTCTTTTATGAAAGAAATGTGTACATAACATGTGTACTGGATTTTAAATGCTGAGTGAATCTAGTCTATGCGCATGGTAAACAGATTTGTTTGCGTTAATAATATTCTTTGCTTCCATTAACACAGGCGGTTTTAAATTTTGCTGAAGCCTGACCAAGCCAATCTGATACAGGACTTGTCAACCTAAATGAACAGTGATTCATATTAAATAGCGTTCAGTGTTTCACTGGCACACACAGAGTTGGTAGTGGTTTAAACCTTTCAAAGTATTTGCAGAGCTCAGCTCTTCTCTGGCAGATTGATGTGTTTCTAAAGTGCCAGTTCAGGCTCCTGTAGTGGGACCATCTACAGTGACGACTCTGGCGGCTTCAGTGAACATTCAACGCTGTCGGTGAGTTTAAACTGTTAATGAAAACCATCGAGCGTTGGGTGTACCTTGAGGTTTGCCACAGGCATATCAGCTCCTGAATCTCCACTAACACTGTCACCTAACTGTCAAACATATCTCCCGGATTTCCACTAACACTGTCACCTAACTGTCAAACATATCTCCCGGATCTCCACTAACACTGTCACCTAACTCTCAAACATATCTCCTGGATTTCCACTAACACTGTCACCTAACTCTCAAACATATCTCCCGGATCTCCACTAACACTGTCACCTAACTCTCAAACATATCTCCCGGATCTCCACTAACACTGTCACCTAACTCTCAAACAAATCTCCTGGATCTCCACTAACACTGTCACCTAACTCTCAAACAAATCTCCTGGATCTCCACTAACACTGTCACCTAACTCTCAAACAAATCTCCTGGATCTCCACTAACACTGTCACCTAACTCTCAAACATATCTCCTGGATCTCCACTCTTAAACATTCTGTTTACTTTATGTTAAAAAAAAGTGACATCAAACATTTGTTATTTTTATATAAGGGTTCTGCTGTGTATTTAATTATTTAAACATAATCAAATTAGTCTCAGTTTAATCAATTATGTCAGTATTAGTAATGCAAAAAGTAAATGACTAAAGCTAGAAGAGATTAAACTGGGAATATTGACGACTGAAATGTTATTGGTGCCACTGTATATATAAATACTGTATTCAAAACAAATCATCTGTCTTCCATTTGTACTCCCCTGTTTAATACCCTTACAGTATCTTAAGTTGCTACTGAACATAACTGCAGCGTTTTCACAGTGTATTGTTGCATTGGTTTGAAACACAATACATGGATAGTAGGAGATCAGTATAGTAATATTAATAGGTAATAAAGACCTGGTAATAAAGTAAAGAATTGTGCTGCATTATTTGTATCCCGACAATATGTAAACTATAATGGGCTGCAATAAACATTCATTGCTGTCGGTGGGTTTTATTTGAACACAACTCACTGATCAATGAATGGAAACTGCGGTGCAACAACCTCAGAACCTCTCAAGGAAAACGGAGACACTGAGGGGTCTATTCATAAAGGGTTAACGCCTGTCGAAATGAGAGAACAGGAGCACATGATCGGATTTCATCCATAGCCGCCTATTTAATGGCAGTTGCTATTCATAAGAGATCATTTAGATGCGTCGCTAAGCCCCATCAATTTTCGTCTGTGAATGCATGTTTTTAACAAATTGAGAGAAAGGTTAACAATGACCTAATTAGCATGAAGTTTTCATCGGTCTTGAGCGTCAACCTGCTATTCATAAATGTGAACGACCGCAAAATGCTGTCGATAATTAGGAGTTATTGAACGCTTTCTACAGTCAAGTCTAAACTAACGACAGCCTCGGCACACTATTTTTTATTACTACACTTGCTCTGGTATACAGTTTGACATACCCGTGATTAACACTGCCTATTTAAAAAAAAAAAATAATAATAATTCTGAAGCTTTATGTGAAGGAAAATGTTTAATATAAATATATACTCCCACAAGAACATATTCTCTGGCATAATCATTGTGAAAAAGCGCTGTGAAGCGGAGAGCAAGTGAGAGACTGAGAATAGACAGTTATGTTATTATTATTATTTCTTTGCCGTGATCTGCGTTCCATTTCTTTTTACTTATTTTACCTGTGTTCACAATAAACAGTTTGGACGAAGACCGTCTGTGTGAACCTGTTTATTTTCATGGAGCGTTACAATATACAGTATACCAGTGCTGCTGATACAGTCAGTGGGAAATTTGGCCTTCCTTAGTATTGCAAAAAACTTCAAAATGAACCTTTTTTTTTTCATGCACTACAAAACTATACATTTTGTGTACAGTGTGCAATATGGTGTGAAACTTTCACTGATTCATAAACTCACCCCTGATTGATTCCCTGCTTTAAGTGGGGTTTATTATTATTATTATTATTATTATTATTATTATTATTATTATTATTATTACTACTAGAATTACAGTATTATTCAAATGTCCTCCTACAGTGCTTTTTTTTTTTAATTAAAAAAAAAACAACATTATTTTGGTCCTGCAGTTAAGAATGGAAATCTTATGTGTGCGTAAATGTGTTTACCAGCATCCTGAATTTCTTCGTAGATGTGATAGGAGCATCGGAATAAAGTTTTGCAAACTGCCCGTGACTGGCAGCTGCAGACTCGGGTTTCGGTAGTTAATTACTGTCATGGATTCCGTTTTTCTGCTTGCAACAGCTTCCGACCCCACAAAGGGAACATTAATAATGCTGATGATGTCATCAAAAAGTGGCGGATTTTCACTTTTGAACGACTGTATACCCATTCATAAAGTGCTTTGCGACAGTCGTCCATTTGCTCAGATCACTTTATGAATAGCAATATGGACGACTTTTGTTAGTTTTAAACAAAATTCATTTTATTACGGCAGTCGGCAAGTACTTTTATGAATAGGGCACTAAATGCTTACAAAACCTCCCCGTACAACACTGTATTAAAATACCAAGATTTCCATACAATATTGTGAACTAGCTATTATGAATTAAATCAGGTCACTCCTTGAGCACATTCTGTATAGAACATGAGTAACACATTTAGCAGTTCATCTTTGAGAAATGCTAAATCTCTTAACTATGAGCTCAATTCAATCGTTTTATTTCCTAAAAGAAACATGCTTATGTAATAAACATTGCAATTCTGAAACTATTTATTTCTATTGCATTAACACATAATTCAGACTGCTAAATACAAAGCATACACCCAAGTGCCAGACTGACACTCCCCATATACATAAGGAGAAGCAATGGAAACTGCCAGCCTTGCTTGTCAAGCAGTAGGGAGTGCAATATGTTAATACAATTAAAATAAGATTCCAAATTCACCTGTTATATGACTCTCAGTTAACATTTATCTCTTACTGAAAAATGTAATTGTCTATCAAATAACCTCTCACTGTGCACCTAGTATAGCTCTGTTTGACATGGTAAAGTAAAATATTGCAGTAACAATCCTTTAAGAAGAGTATACTGTGGTAAAGTAGATATTAAAGTAGGTTCCCGTCCAGTCAGATAAATGCATATTGCATTGCTGGCGATGGTGTGGGAAGCTGCCGTTTGGTACTTCTTATTTCACCACATGGTTTAAATCACTGTATGTTAACTGCAAGAAATAAGAAAATAAAAATGGAGGGGGAAGGCATTTTTCGTGAGATCATGCATAGTATTTACAGTGATCCAAACCCAGCTGCTAGAGATTCCTCAGTTTCAAAATGGGAATGGCTTTCCGATACTGTACAGTGTAGAAACTCATTGTGCCCGCGAGCAGCTGCAATAATGACATGTATGACATGCCCAAGTTTACATGAAAGGACCTGTGAACACAGTGACACTGTGGCGCACTGGAACTGATTCCAATTTATCTTGAATGATGCAACCCTGGCTTCCTGGCTTCTATCCAGCATCACAATGTAATTTTTGTAAAAGACCTGCGTTCTCACTGATGTTTTCAGTCTAGAGCTGTTATACGAATAAAAAACACATACATTATGAGTTGTGTCTGAAGAGAACATGTAAAATAGTCAAGAAGTCGTTTCTTCTGATCTGTTGTTGATCTCATTACTATGCTAAATATTACACAGCATATTCATAAGGTTTATTCTTATACTGATATTGTTTAAATAGCAAGCACATGTCAGGTGTAAATAGCAGAAATGGGATCAGGGACCTCAAACCCCAGTGCTATATGAGGGTTTCCTCTGTACATTCAGAGTAGAAACACACCTTAAAAGGCAGATATGTGGCTGCTATAGAAACATTCTTATTTTGTGTGAAGAAAGAAGGTTCAGTCTTGAAAAAAGCTTATTTTTTTACTATTTTATTTTGAAAACGGCAGGCCAAATGTCCTGGACTTAAAGAGTTAAACATACTTCAGAAACATGTATAAAATACATGTATGTAAGGTTACTATGTATTAGTGCATATTTTTAGTTCAAAAGTGATTATGCATATATTTTTATTCACATGTATATGACGGATTAAATAGTGAACAACCATTTACACTAGAGATGTGCAACCCAATTCAACATATACTGACAGTCTTAATCAAAACAATAGAAAAATAAATGTGTACCAATACAAAGAAGTACAAGAGGCAGAAACCGCAGGTTCCTCCATAAGTCAAGCAAACGTACGTTCAGGCTAATGGCAGCGTAATAATATGGGTGACAGTGCTTTAAATGTTCTACATTTTTACCACCCTAGACCAAGTTATTCATCTATTTTGACAAGGCTTCTACAGTGTGTTCACTGCTGAAATAAGGAGGTGATTTTTAAACATAGGTTAACCATTTCCAAGAGCCAAGATAACTCAGTCTGCCTCGCATCAGACTCCAGTATAAATTTACAGAAAAGAAACAAGTACGACACAAATACAATCCACCCTCATTAAGCTGTGTTTAAGAGGCGACTTAACATGTTTTATTTTCAAACATGGTGCCAGCGATAGTTAGGGTGATCCTAAAAGCATTAGACCAGCAAAGAGCCAAGCTATTACGGCTTAAAAATGCAGATTGCATTTGATGAAAAGATCTTTATAGCAAGAGGGGAGTGTGCTGTCTGTGTTTGTTCAGTCGTCAGAAGTGGAATTGATTCAATGTGTTAATCAAAGCAATATACGGCTGCAAATCATGCAGTGCACATTCACTTAGGATCATAAGGACCATGTTTTCAAAGCGTTGCCTCCATTCTTTAATTAAATCCTTTTTTTTTTTTTAAAGGAGAAAGAAAATCCTGTTAATGTTAGAAAATGAAAAACAAAACACCTTGAGGGTACTTAAGAGAACTTGAAATATAGAAGGCAGTTGTTTGGTTTTATTTGTAAAATGAATCTTTGTTTTACGTCTTTAAAAAAATGTAGTTCATTAAAGACTGGAGTAAACACTTTGAAAACACGGTCCTAAGAATTAGGACTCCTAACCTTTAGCCGGTAATGTACATGTTGTAAACATGCTTGCACAGTTGTTTTGTTGGATATCTCTGCTTCATTTCATGATTTTGAACAGAACAAATGAAAGTGTACTCCGAAATGAAAGTGTACTCCTTCTGTTGTATAATTTTAAATAAATAAATCAATAAACTCAGAATGAACCCATGTGTACTTTCTTTATGTGTGTTTATTAACATTAGAGCTGGTTGGCAGAGTTGCATCCCGAGCTGCTGCTGGAATGTTATATCTAAATACTCAATACATTCAATAACTCATGAACAACCTTGTAATTGCAATTCTTTTTGTTAGAGTTAATGATGTTTTGTGGGGTCTGGGGTGGGGGAAATCTTTCCTCCCGAACTGAAATGAAAAACTTAAAAGACAGACAGATATTCAGGGTCATGAGAATTAAGAAAAAAAATCAGCACACCAAATCGCTGTATAAATGTGTCAATCTATTGTTTGAGGGAAGAAGTTATCATTCATTAGTCACGGTACGCTGTATATACGGCTTGTGACATACATTAGTCACACACAAAGACTTGTTGTCTATAATGCTTACGTGCCAATCTATCATTAAAACGCAGCAATGCAGTGAAGTTACTGAAAATGACAAGTGCCTTGCCTGTCCTGTACATCGTGACCCACTTGCAAAGAATGTGATGAGGACGTGTATACAGCTGCATTAGAGAATTAGGGTGCAGGGGGTTATGGGGGTCCTCCCCCAGCGCGGGTGCAGGGGGGTATGGGGGTCCTCCCCCAGCAAGGGTTCAGGGGGGTATGGGGGTCCTCCCCCAGCAAGGATTCAGGGGGGTATGGGGGTCCTCCCCCAGCAAGGGTGCAGGGGGGTGTGGGGGTCCTCCCCCAACGAGGGTGCAGGGGGGTGTGGGGGTCCTCCCCCAGCGCGGGTGCAGGGGGGTGTGGGGGTCCTCCCCCAGCGCGGGTGCAGGGGGGTATGGGGGTCCTCCCCCAGCATGGGTGCAGGGGGACATGTGGGTCCTCCCCCAGTGCGGGTGCAGGGGGGTATGGGGGTCCTCCCCCAGCGCGGGTGCAGGGGGGTATGGGGATTTCTAAAGATAAATTCCGCAGAAACTGCTATAACCTGAACAATAGTTTGCTAAAAGCAAATCCTTTACTAGTCTCATACATGTTTATCATACAATGTGTTCAGTGAAATATTAGATTAGATTTTCTTAAACATATAGAATCCTATTTGTTTGAATTTGTAAACAAGCAACCAACTTTAAGGATGTTTACTGCTTATGGTGTTTTTGAAAATGACAAAATCAAGACATTGGTTAAGACAACAGCTCAAAACGGAACGAATTCCTCATGAAATCATGAACTTGACTATTTGGTAATGTCAGTGAGTTCACCCTAGGATGCCACCAGATTTGTCTAATTGACATCTGAACCTCGTTTTTGGAGTTTCTGCACACTGTAGTCTTTATTTGTGACAGTTCAGTGGAAATCATTGTAGTTTGTTTCAGACAGTGATTTGTGTGTGAAGCCATGTGCAAAGAGAGAGACTGTCCCCTTAGAAGCATTTTATAAGACACTCATTACTTTCTATTACTTCTTTATGAGGTCTATTTCATTAAGTGGCTTTCATGGAGGGGAATAAACTGTGTTACATAAATCTTGCATAAGCCAGAGTGTTTGGTAATGGTGTAAATCTACACTTAATTAATTTTAACATTTTGTGTGCATGGTCATTGTCTAAACACATTTTCAGAATAAAAAATATACTTTGTATATATAGTAGTAGTATGTATATACAGTATTACTTTAGTATTTATTTCCCATTTGAAATTCAGTCACATATAGTATTAAGGTACAGTTTACAATTTAACTTGACAGTTGAATTGATAAAACATTGAAAGCATGTAAAAATCTAGGATTAAACAGTACATTTACAATTAAACATTTACTACACTACTATATTGCTTAGAAACTCTGTTTAAGGTGTAAACATGTACAGTCTAAATAGGTGAGGATTTGCTAATTTGTTAAGGATTTATGCAGGTGGATGACAGACCTCTGTAACCCACATGGCTACCCATCTCTGTGTATCAGTATGTACATAAGCATTGGCCATCCATCTCTGTGTATCAGTATGTACATAAGCATTGGCCATCCATCTCTGTGTATCAGTATGTACATAAGCATTGGCCATCCATCTCTGTGTATCAGTATGTACATAAGCATTGGCCACCCATCTCTGTGTATCAGTATGTACATAAGCATTGGCCATCCATCTCTGTGTATCAGTATGTACATAAGCATTGGCCATCCATCTCTGTGTATCAGTATGTACATAAGCATTGGCCATCCATCTCTGTGTATCAGTATGTACATAAGCATTGGCCACCCATCTCTGTGTATCAGTATGTACATAAGCATTGGCCATCCATCTCTGTGTATCAGTATGTACATAAGCATTGGCCATCCATCTCTGTGTATCAGTATGTTTTCAAAATACCAAAATATCAGCTTTTTACCTGATTCAAGGCAGTACCATGAAGTGAACATGTTGACATTTAGTAGGTCAACTCCCAGAAAACTGATGAAAAATCTGCATTTCCCCAGGCTGTTGAATACAATGCCTTAACATATAAATATCTAGCAAGTACTGATTTATTTTAAACAGAACTACAAAGAAACAGTTTGAACGTGTGTGTCTTAGATATTTCCAGGCAGCAATACAGCATGTACATTATAGAAGACTGCCTTTATCTTTAGATTAGAGATTTAAAAAAAGATATCAAATTGTAGTAGTCATGCTTTTTTTTCTTGTCTTTTGTAATTAGTCAGTAAGTAGAAAAGGGAGCTTGTGGATCTCTTTGGTTGCATATGACTGAAAACAAATGGTAAACATACCAAATGCTTAAGAATTAAAACATTCAGTAAATCATATGCAAGGGATTTACTTTGGAAACTCAAACAATTAAAATAAACAATGTCCATAAAATGTGTGTTTAATTCTTAAGCATTTGATTTTACAGTGTGGATGATGTCCTTGTTACTAGTAAGGCAGACTATAAGACAGTGTAGTTGCAATGTTCAAAGCATATGCGTATAGGAATTGACAAAGTGGAATGGCGCAGAGGCACACCAGGCATCCAACTGCACTCCACACACCGCACAATTCTACATGCAAACACCATACACTAGGATTCACCTTTGCATCCAACATGCCTAAAAGAAACAAAGCCAATCACGTCAATTGCTTTTTTATGGCCTGAAGTCTGTGATCATTTCTGCAAGCAGTGAGGTCTCTAATGACTGTGAACTGCCACCCAGTGGCCATGCAACAGCATAACAGATGCTGGTCAGCTGAGCTGTATTACTGTCTGTGCCCACTAGGAGGACCCACACTGTTTCAGAATTCATGCATAAGAAAATATTCAGTGAGATTCTTGACCCTGCAGGTTTTTGGAGGATTGGAACTTTGCTGAGGAAATGCAGCAGTTGTTCAGACTATGCGTGTGAAGAAAACAAAAATTTAAATCTTATTGTGGCATCTCTATTCAATGAAGTAGCAGAGAGCCACAGTCACTTTCCATTAAAATATTAACTGTTAGTTTCTGTTTAGTACATTAATCGTTGACCCTTTCTAGAATGTGGGCTACAAAGATACATTCTTCTGCTTGGACACAAGCTACCTAAGCATGCCTGCCACTACATCACTAAGGTAGCCATGTAAGCATGCTCCTGATATACGTGTGCAGCTGGTATCCATGCATTACAACGTCCAGCTGTTATAAGCCAGGAAGCAACATGTAAAAGGTAGGGATTTTTTGTCGTTGTGACAGCATTTTGAATTTTAATATGTAAAAACGATCAGTACACCAACAAAACAAAAATTTCTGAACATGATATTGGCTATCAGGTGTAACCTTTTAGATTTCCACATTATTACTGCTAGGTATTGTTAATTTCAGGGGTTGGACAAATAATTAGAAACACTCACAATGTGTAGTGTGCACTTTTGTGTGCTGTCCCTCATATGACAATGTATGTTGTCAAAATAGGGTTAGGGTTAGGGTTAGGGTTAGGGTTAGGGTTTAGGGTAACCCCTTTTTGATCAAAGTAAAGGCAAGGTCCTACCAGCTCTTCAAATGCTCACACTACTGAGTGGTGTACACACAACAATACAAAAGAAGAATTCTCCAGGTATAATGTGAGCACAAGCCAATCTGCTACGCATCTGTATTTGAAACCAGGTCAAACTGTTTATGGTAATAAGAGCTATAAAACACGGCAAGGAGTTTCTCATATGGGTAACTTCAAGAGCCCATTCCGACACGTGTGAATAATTTGTTTATGTCAGTTTGTGCTTTTAGTGTGGGACAGAGGCTCGTAAATTGCTTTTATGAAGTTAGGAGAACGAAGAGTTTTCTGCATTTAAGGGCCACAATCCTGTATTGCTAGCTCTGGTTAACTCCAAGCAGGGGCAGCAGTATACTGCACACATTTCCAGTGATGAAACTGATCATTGCAATCTGCTCAAACATAGGGGTCTGTTTTGAAGATCTAAACAGTGACAGATCTAAATACCGCTGCTCTGTAACGAACATCCTGCAAAACAGCATTTAAGCTACTTAGTCTTACATGAAAGTATATGATCACTAAAAGGCACTCGGCGTCAGAGACCTACAAATAGTGGACAAATGTGCTGCTCCTCGCATGGAAATGTAATAATCTAGCTTTCATAGATTTCAGCAGCGAAAATGGTCTTAAAGCCTTCAAGGTAAAACAACTAGGGCGCTATATAGGTATGTGACTAAGGGGTTAGACTGGTGACTTGTATGTGCAATTTTCAAACGTGTAATTTTAGGTGCTTCCAGGCATTTAGTCGTCTGTCTTATTCACGGCTAGTTAAATTAGCTGACATACCCCTCTGTGCAATTTCCAAAACCTTTACATGTCTTAAGGCTTTTAGGAATTTGAGTTACACCTGCTTCTACTTGTTGTAACTTTAGTCACTATTGTTTAAAAGATAGACAAGTTACTACCCTTTTGAAAGTGAGAATGGCAGATTTTTTTTTTCGAAATGCTTGTGGTGCAGGCAGAGAGCAGGAGAATAAGGAGGAGGGGGAGGTATACTTTTTTTTTTTTTTTTTTAGATTATACAGAGTCCATTTTCCACTAAACTACACAAGCAATATTGGATTTATGTGAGGAGTTATCAGAGGATTTGGAGAATTTGCCGTTCCTGTGGCAGTGAAGATAACCACTGCCCTAAGATTCTATGGGGGGCTTTCAAAGTATGGAGGATATTTTATGCCAAAATGAAAAAAATAAATACATAAATAAATATTTATTTATTTGTCATTTTAGCATAAAATATCCTGCATATCATAGATCAAGTGGAGGCATCTGGGGTATAAAGTCCAAAATAGTGACTGAAAGGACTGCGTGTGAATATATATATATATATATATATATATATATATATATATATATATATATATATATATATATATATATATGCTTTCCAAAAACTATACAGTTGTCACAAAAAAACTAAAGAATAATTGTATACAATTGCAGCGGTTCAACACGTTACCCCATCCTCTTTTTAAAGAACATAAGAAAGGTTACAAAACAAGAGGAGGCCATTCAGCCCATCTTGCTCGTTTGGTTGTTAGTAGCTTATTGATCCCAGAATCTCATCAAGCAGCTTCTTGAAGGATCCCAGGGTGTCAGCTTCAACAACATTACTGGGGAGTTGGTTCCAGATTCCCACAATTCTCCGTGTAAAAAAGTGCCTCCTATTTTCTGTTCTGAATGCCTCTTTATCTAATCTCCATTTGTGACCCCTGGTACTTTTTCAGGTCGAAAAAGTCCCGAGTCAACACTGTCAATACCTTTTAGGATTTTGAATGCTTGAATCAGATCGCCGTGTAGTCTCCTTTGTTCAAGACTGAATAGATTCAGTTCTTTTAGCCTGTTTGCATATAACATGCCTTTTAAACCCAGAATAATTCTGGTTGCTCTTCTTTGCACTCTTTCTAGAGCAGCAATATCCTTTTTGTAGCGAGGTGACCAGAACTGAACACAACATTCTAGATGAGGTCTTACTAATGCATTGTAAAGTTTTAACATTACTTCCCTTGATTTAAATTCAACACTTTTCACTATATATCCGAGCATTTTGTTGGCCTTTTTTAAAGCTCCCCCACATTGTCTAGATGAAGACATTTCTGAGTCAACATAAACTCGTTGATCTTTTTCATAGATTCCTTCAATTTCAGTATCTCCCTATGATATTTATAATGCACATTTGTATTGCCTGCGTGCAGTACCTTACGCTTTTCTAAATGTAATTTGCCATGTGTCTGCCCAGTTCTGAATGCTGTCTAGATCACTTTGAATGACCTTTGCTGCTGCAACAGTGTTTGCAAATGTAACAAGTTTGCTTACTATACCAGTATTTAAATCATTAAAGTAGATTAGGAAGAGCAGAGGACCTAATACTGATCCCTGTGGTACTCCACTGGTTACCTCGCTCCATTTGTCCATTTTGAGGTTTCTCCTCTAATCAGTACTTTCTGTTGTCTACATGTTAACCACTCCCTAATCCATGTGCATGCATTTCTTTGAATCCCTACTGCGATCAGTTTGAGAATGAATCTTTTATGCAGGACTTTGTCAAAAGATTTCTGGAAATCTAAATAAACCATGTCGTATGCTTTGCAATTATCCATTGTCGATGTTGCACTGTGGCGGAGTGTCCCGCCCCTATTTATTATTATTTGTATTTTTGTTTGCGGCGCGGATAAAAGCGCAGCGTCTTTTATTATTTATATTTAAAAACCCCGTGAGGATGCATGGCTGATCAGCTACTGATTATTTAACTAGCTGACAGTCATGCATCCTTACCAAACGCGTGCAGACTGTGGCCAAGGGGTAATAAGATAATTAACAGCTAGTTAACCCCTCGGCCAGAGTATAAGAACCGGAAGCTGTCCGTGCTGCAAGGGAAGTGTACAGAGGAGAGTACGGGGAGCGGAGAGAGCGAGCGAGCAGAAATAACGACATTTAAGAACGACTGCTAAACAGCACTTGTTTATTCGTTTGGCCCTTGTGCCTTTTTGTTTTGTGTTTGTTGATTGTTTAAATCTTTTGTTTTGTTTATTTGATTTAATAATTCCACGCTGAATGCCGTTGCATTCAGCTTCACCGTTCCATCCATTGTTGTGGTTTCAGTTACTTCCTGGTCCGTGACGTCACCACACCTCACCACACCAAGCCATCCCATTTTTTTTTATTTTTTTTTTCTCCCTTCACAAAAAAACACTTTTTGAAAAAAACGAACACAAAAAAAAAAACTCCCTTTGCTGTTCCTGGTCCACGCAGGACACCATATGTGACAGGATGGCTTGGTGTGGTGAGGTGTGGTGACGTCACGGACCAGGAAGTAACTGAATCCACAACAATGGATGGGCGGGTGAAGCTGAATGCAACGGCATTCAGCGTGGATTTATTAAATCAAATAAACAAAACATCTGCGCCGCAAACAAAAATACAAATAATAATAAATAGGGGCGGGACACTCCGCCACATGCACCCTCAAAAAAATCAAGTAGGTTAGTTAGACACGATCTCCCTTTCCTAAAACCATGCTGACTGTCTCCCAGGATATTGTTACCATATAGGTAATCTTCCATTTTGGATCTTCTTATAGTTTCCATAAGTTTCCATATAATTGAAGTCAGGCTTATTGGTCTGTAGTTACCTGGTTCGGTTTTGTCTCCTTTTTTGTGGTTCGGTATTACATTAGCAATTCTCCAGTCTGTCGGTACAACCCCTGTATGTCAAGAGACTGTTGCATGATCTTGGTTAGCTGTTTGTAAATAACTTCTTTCATTTCTTTGAGTACTATTGGGAGGATCTCTTCTGCCTCTGTTATGCTAAAGTTATTTAAAACTGGACAGGAAGAGGTCGACATGTGGGGAATGTTGTCTGTATCCTCCTTTGTAAAAACTTAAGGATTATGGTCACGGGATCAGTTGATCCTTTGCCTTGTGGGAAGGTTTTATAGAAATGCAGAACTGCATCAACAAGTATTTCTACTTTCTCAGACGAAAAATTATGTTTTCTGTTTTTTATTTTCTCCAAAACCGGAGGTCCAGACTCTCAGTTCTATTGGGGTTGCAGCTGTTTATTGTGAAGCACACCTCATGTGTTTTTCTTTTTTTTTCAGAAATGCGAATGACCTTTTACAAACACCTAAATAACTAAATGTAGGCGATTCTGAGCCCCGTCTGCTCATTACCATCCTAATTGACATTCTGCCTCGTCAATGAGCATGTTAGTGACTACAGGTTTTGAAAATCACACCTACATTAAACACGACTAAATCCAATGTTACCTGTAGGAGAGAATGTAGTCATCTAGACGAACATAAGTGATTTCGATGTTTAAACGCCTAAATAAACACTTATGAAAATCGGAGCTATACCAGCCCTGACTACACCTGCCTAAAAAAAAAACATAACTTTAGTCAATGTAGTCACATATGGAAATAGGGCCCATAATGACTACATTTGGTGGCAAAAAATCAACAACCTGATCCACACCACTTGGACTTGGATGTGACAGCCTGTGCCTTTGCAAACCTCCAAGACACTATTCCATTGGAACACTACTATCATATTGGTTCATTACTTCACAGAAACCTTGGCATATCTATTAGCAGACCACAGTATTACAAGCACTGGCAACACAATGGCTTTGGAACCAATATTTCAGGCCATGGTCCTAATAAAATAGCACACAGGTACTTATATTGTAATGGATTCAAAACGATTAGTCATTTGGTAATTGGCTTTGCTAGATTTAATATGTTTGTGTATCACTTTGCTGGTGTGTCGTCATGAGTTCCTCAGTCTGAAATCCCACATATACAGACAGCATGTTCTGTTGTAAGTGAAGATAGCAACAAGTACTTTGTTTTAGATCTAGAACATGAAAGTGGCAGTAGAAAAATAAAAATAATTTAAAAAACAAAAGGAGAAAGTGGAAAGTACTGAACGTTTTGCTGAATCTAAAACGGATGAAGACCTAAATATCCTTGCCAGCGATCGGTTTTCAGAAAGCACTCGAGCAGAAAGTAGATGCGCTGTGAAGTGTTTGAAGCATGGTTAAAAGAAAGAAATTTAAAAGCTTTTAGTTTAGATCTAACGTCCGTGTAATATTGCTACTCTGTCATACAGCCTTAGTAGTTTTGTGACAGAATTAAGAAAATGTAATGGAGAGGAGCACTGTGGCAATTTACGATATGAACTTGTAATTCCCATACTGCATTTCATCAGACTAAAGGGACGCAAGTTTGTGAAATGACCCAGAAAACAAACATTTTCTAAGTGTTCTTGATGTGAAAATTAAAGCTTTGGCAAAATCAGGAGTTGGTTTGCATAAAAGAAAAGAAAAGGTTATGTCCATTAAGACCAGGAAGAAACTTTATGGAAAATGTGACTTCTCAGATCTGCTACCCCTGGGAACCTGCTGAATACTCTAGTTTCTCTGTTTGGCATACATTTTACTTTGCAGGTTGGGCAAGAGCATGGTAATCTAAGAGTTGGAGTTAATAGTCAACTTCAGTTGGGCAAGGACTCATTTGGACATTTTTTAAAATACAAAGACGACGTAACTAAGACAAACAGAGGTGGTCTACAGCATAGAAAACTGGAGTGCAAAGAAGTTATTGCATATGGGAACAGTAGCAGTCCTGACAGATGTGTGGGTCGACTTTATGAAAAATACACACGGGTCAACAGTATGTGTGTTTTTTAGTTTATAACTTGTGCTTATTATAAAACTACTTTAATTACGGTTGCGCTACAAACTATTACATTGTCACACAAGTCGTGTTTAATAAAAGTCTATTACTAAGGATGTTTTCCTTTACATATTTGTAATATCACATACATATACATTTATTTAATTTACAGATTGAAAGACGGGAAGTGTGAAGCCTTTTACCTGCGGCCTTTGTGTACTGTCAAATTAAATCAATGGTATAGCAACCAAACAGCTGGCGTTAATCAATTGAGCCAGATTATAGAAAGATGTGTAAACAAGCTGGATTTTATACAAATCACAGTGTGAGAGATGCAGCTGCTACATGTTTGTATAATAAAGGAGTTGATGAACAGTTCATTTGTGAAACAACTGGCCATAGATCGAATGATGTACGTGCATACAAGAGGACAAGCGATGAGCAAAAACACGAGATTTCTGAAATACTGTAGAGTAAGAAACCAAGAATTGGATCAGTTTGTCATGATGAGATTACCAATGTTGTGTGTGACAATGAAACCGCTGGTGATCGTGAACCTGTCCAGAAAATGTGTGAAATAAGAATTAGAAAGGGGGATGTTTGTGTGGAACTGAGTTTGTAATTTATTTATTTTTACACAGTGTTAATAGGCCTATAGTATATTATTTATGTCTATAATTGTTCTTCAGTTTAGTGAAATTGCAAACTATGTTTAAACTGTGTAAAGGTATAGGCTAATTGATGAAATAATTGCTGCTCAATAAAATGTCATTCGCTTTTTTGTTGAATTGTTGTGACTGGTATCGTTTATGAATCAACAGTTTTCTGTGGATTCGTCGCTCAAACTCTGGATTCGTTAATCAACAATACATCTGCCCCGCACTCCCCTTCTCTTCACAGCTACTTTTAGGTAGTAGATTCGTAGATTTGAATCCACTGAAAGATCAAAGGGTGACGTCACAGAAATCTTTATAAAAAGTACTCTCTCTCGCCCCTATTCTCTCACTTCCCAAACATGTACACTGAAACCATTCTACAGCATGTACTTTTTCAATATAAAGTGCAATATTCATCCTGAAGATATATGAAGACATGTTCTTCCTCTGACCCCCTCCTGTCACTGTGAATCATTTATAAAAAAAATTAGCAGTGTTTTTAACACAGGATGGCAGCGCTTCTCCCTCACTGCAGATGCAGACAACCTGAGGATGCTGTGCAGACGTGTTTGAAATAACAAAATGGCTTCTTGTCAGATGTAAAATTGCAGCAAGGCCCAAGGCCCTCATGACGCACTGACCAGCCTTGAATCAGCTGCTGTGTCACAACATATCTGTGAACCTCCAAACAAAAATCTACCAGTACAAAGACAACATTCCTTAACGTATTAATTTAGTAATAATAATGGGGTCTCTAAAATATTACCTCTACAGAAACTCCAGAGATCAGACTTCCATGTATGAATACGTATGTTAGTAACGTATACATCACTCCACCAACAATCAGTATCAGAAAAGCCTTGATCACCATGACCTACATCCACAGTGTGTACATGTTTAATGACAATTGGATAAGTGGTATTTAAGACCTAGATGTCATTAGGTAAAGAAATGAGGTGTTATTATCATGGTAAAGTATATTAAAATGAATGACTTACAGTAGGTGGAATAACTTCTTGTGATTCTGTATGTGAAAATATAGCATACAGACATATGGATGTACAGACACAGACACCTCCATACATCCCCACAATCTGATACTCCTACTAATGTATGCTAAATCATGTAAACACCAAGTTTCATCACAATGAAATAAGCAGTTTTCCAAATATATGCAAAAACGTAAGTGTGACACACAGATGAACACGTCTCCAGACAGACCGTCTGCTTCCACTCACCGTTGCCAGGGAGTCGAAATCAGTGTTATGCTGCCCATGATGGATCCCCCTATTGATAGTGTTATGGCAGGTCTTTCACATTTTTTTGTCCATTCTGAACTTTATTGTATATAAATTTAATATGCAATGTAATCCAGACCATTTTTATTACTTTTATTACACATGTGTAAGCCTTCTATTGAAGCACACAATCACACTGCTTCAGCAGACAGGCTGGTACAGTCTGGAGCTGCCCCTTGGCTCCGTGTGGTGCTTAAAGCAAAGGTCAACAGATGGTCACTCCAAGCTTACCTGCTGCTGTGTGTGGCAGCTGCCTCAGCAAGGCTACCAGATGGCAGTGGACACTTCGAGTTGGTAGTGGACAGCACAGAGGGACTGGTCATCTGAAGACTGACTCATTCCAGTCAGTAACCAACACCTGCTAACATCTGGAGCAATTGATCAAATATCAGACACTCAGTAAGTTTGAACCACTGGGCATTAATCTGCTGCTAAACAAACAAATGGTTACCCACAGTGTTGCTTACCGTTCTTTAGACATCCCCCCCCCCCACGTTTAAAGAAGCAAGTCTTTGTTTCTAATAGTGGAAAACGTTTGTGTAAAAGCTGAAATTGGATGATGTAACAGGATAGTGGCAGGAGAGACTCAGAGGCAAAGAAGATGCAGTTTAAGTGCTAACGCGCACTTTAATAAACACAAAGAACACCAAACAAAAGGGCACCAGCGATTAACCCCACCAGGGATTAACCCCATCCCTGCCACCCACCACCAAAACACACACAATATTTACAGGCAGAGCTCTGCCACAGACTATTAGAAAACTAGAAATCAATCAGATCAGCATCAATCAATTAATCAAGTAATGATATTAACAAATAATATATTAAACATTACAGAAAAAGACACACTCTCTTGATTTGTGTACCAGTGGAAATCAACATTGATAACTAAATTAAAACAAAACTAAGCAATGTAGATGCTTCAAGAACAGTAATAATGTAATGCTACTAACTCTGGTGCTCTTCATTCTAAAAGAAAAAGAACAGCAAAAAACTTAGGGAACTTTGAGAACAGCTGTTGTCAACTACTTCCCCTCTGACCTTTCCTCCGGACAGTAAATGGGGACGACCAGGTTTTTTCTTGAATTACACCGTTTACAAGCCCTGTATGGCATCAAAAGAATGAATCATTTAGCTCTTATAAAACCGCTGACCCTTATTGTGGGGATTCCCATTGACAACACAAGAAATCACAGTAAAGGTTCTAGTAGAGTCTTGTGGTTGCTTTTACATCCCTCTACAATTTACAGCCGAATTGGCCCCCATAACATAAATCAATTATTTCTCCGGCTTTAAGCAACAATACTGCCCATTCTTAACAAACAGATTTTACAGTTCCTCTGAGCCAAGTTATTCCTTGTTCCCAAAGTTTTACAGCTTCACGTTAAACATGGCCACTGAAAAAAGACCTGGCTAAAGTTTAGGGCTGTTGGGTAACACAAGGAGAGAAGGGTCAGGGGGTGGTGAACTGTGGCTGACCTTTGACTGCCCTTGTCACAGGCAGTGTTGAATGAGGGACTCTGAGGTGGATCCGTGTAGAAATGAACTTCGCCTGAACCTGGCCCATAGCACTGGACTCCCAATAACACCTCAGCTATGTGAACCCAGCTTGTTTCAAAGTTCACGGACAGAAGCTTTTAAAAATCGTTCCGCGCTTACAAAAACACCAAGAGGCCCCTCTCTGCTTTCTCCAATGACTAATAATCCAGAATTTCCACCATCACTTTCTGATGGTGGGTTTAAAAAACCAGTAGGAGCAGGTGTCGGTAATTTTAGCAAACAAACGATCAAACCCTGAAATAATGTCAACAGTTGCAAAATGAATTTAATTTAGATATACTCTTTTTCTTTAGATTTTCAGTTAAATCATCCTTTTTTACTAGAGGGCATGCAGGCAACTTTACTCACACACTGACTCCATTAGAAACTCTAATAAACTCAACTACTAGATCAATGAGACTAATCCACAATCAGAACTCTTAATTTCACAATACATTGGTGCTATATAGAGTTGGCTGTAATATTTTTTAAATACTCTGTATAAAAACTGAGGTGTACAGGATTATGGGGGACTGGGGAACCTTCTCGAAGGGGTGTGGCCTGTACAGGTGGGACTGCACCTGAACAGGAGGGGATCCAGTGCACTGGGGGAGACAGTTAACAGAGTAATCAGGCAGAGTTTAAACTAGGGAATTGGGGGGCAGGGAGGACAGGGGGAGCTACACTACAAACTACACAGCAAACAACAATGTGCAACCAAATTGTTGCCGATGTTCATAAACTGAAAAGCTTATATTTAAATGCAAGAAGCGCTAGAAATACATTTCTAAAATTAGTAGTCAACGTGGATAACTATGACATTATAGGGATAACGGAATCCTGATTAACTCCAAATGACAGAGTTGAGTTTAACATGGAAGGATACAGGTTAGTTAGGAAAGATAGACACAATAAGAGGGGGAGGGGGTCGCAATATGCATTAAAAATGACTTAGAATTGGAAATACTGGAAAGTAATGACATCAATATGGATTAAAAAATGCTTCCTCAAAAATTATTATTATTATTATTTATTTATTTAGCAGACGCCTTTATCCAAGGTGGCTTACAGAGACTAGGGTGTGTGAACTATGCATCAGCTGCAGAGTCACTTACAATTACGTCTCACCCGAAAGACGGAGCACAAGGAGGTTAAGTGACTTGCTCAGGATCACACAATGAGTCAGTGGCTGAGGTGGGATTTGAACCGGGAACCTCCTGCTTACAAGCCCGTTTCTTTAACCACTGGATCATACAGCCTCCTATCCTTACTGACACTCCGTGAACGACAGTGTTTACATCATCATTCTGGACAAGAATACACAAGTCTTTACAATAAGCGTGTCTGTCCAAAGAATTAGGTATTTTAATGAGGCTCGTCTGCCTCCTGCAAACAGACAACAACAACACCACCACGCATCTGGATCGGTTTGGTGACCACAGCTCTTTATTATAAGCCTCACAAACATCAGCTTTTACACCCCATGAAATGGCTGCCCTGGACTCAATGAATATGAGCACGACCCTGCTTCTCCCCGGGTCTCCATTCCAGCAGGTTTCACACTAGGACAGGGCTTCCCAACTCTGGTCTTGGGGAGCCCGTGTGTGTCTTCTAGTTTTCATTCCAATTGAGCTCTCAGTTACTTAACTAGACCCTTAATTAAATGAATAATCTGCTTAATTACACCTTTTTAATTGTTCTCAGCTCCTAAAAAGTTGTACAGTTCAAGTTACTTATAAAATGTTACAGCTAACTTGAAATCTGCAACTGTTTGGGAGCTGAAAACAAGTAAAACGGTCTAATTAAGCAAATTATTAGTTTGATTAAGGGTGTAGTTCAGTAATTGAGAGCTCAGTTGGAATGAAAACCAGCAGACACAGGGGGTCCCCAGGATCAGGGCTGTGAAGCCCTGCACTAGGAGATTTTCTGGCAGGTGCTGCCATATTCAACAATAGAGAGATTACTGATCTTTTGAAATATATATTTATAATGAATAGGTCGTTCACATATCCCTCCTTACAGTGGCTGTAGCTAGAAAACACTTTCATACATCTTACCTGTCGAATGTGCAGTTTCATCAGAAACATGATATCACAAACATATTCATTTTAAAACGTGACATCTGAAAAGTTATGTTTGCTTGCCTTCTCTTCCAGGAAATCTTTTACACTTTCTGGGTAACTTCAGTTCAATGTCTTCGGGGTCAAGCTTCGTACTGGCTGCAATAGGAGAAGCCGCTGGTTGATTACTACAGGAAAAGGCAACCCTGAAGAGATGGGGACAATTTCACTCGCCCAGTAGAATGACCATGAAAGTGCTATGTGATGGGGTACTCCCCATCCCTGTGCATATTATGTTTTGTATTTTTATGTATTATGTTTGGCAGGACGAGCGATGTGCCGTCCACCATTGTTTGTTGTTGTTTTAGATTTTAAATACCTCTCGTGAGAATGCGTGACATTCGGCTAGTAATTATTGAATTAGTTGACAGTCACGCAGATTTATTGAACTCGTGCAGATTATGGCCGAGGGGTTAATAAGATCATTAATAGCCAGTTAATCCCTCGGCCATAATATAAAAAACCGGCAGCTTTGGCTGCACGGGGTTGAGTGTTCAGGAAGTGGATTACTGGAGTGAGAGAGAGAGGAAGTAAAACAATAATTAAAAGAAAACAATTGCTACTCATGCTGGAACAACTAGCATGATATTTGTTATCATTATTGTTTGTTTGTTTTGGCCCTCGTGCCGTTTGCTTTCTGAAAGTCTTGTGTTTTGTTTAAACCTTTTATTTTGAAATAAACGGGCCGCAGCGCTTTTCATACCCCAGGTCGGCTGCTGTTGTTGTGAATCAATTTCCTGGTCTGACGTCATCCACCAGCCATCCTATTCACATGCTATCAGGAAGATATGCCTGCAGTCAGAGATGTCTTTAAGCTAGTGTACTTCCAGGTATCATGTCTTAAAATGAAAATACAGTGGATAAAAATGGATTTATTTCAAAATGACACATTTGAGGCCTATAAAATAAATGGCTGTTTGCTAGCTACAATCACGAACAATTTAAACACAATGAATCAGTGTCACCATGGCTGCCAGTGAACCTATACCCTTTCTACAGTAGTACGTCACAACATATTTTTAGGAACT
Organism: Acipenser ruthenus; assembly: GCF_902713425.1. Lineage (NCBI taxonomy): Eukaryota > Metazoa > Chordata > Actinopteri > Acipenseriformes > Acipenseridae > Acipenser > Acipenser ruthenus. The sequence goes on from NC_081219.1 coordinate 5,081,547, forward strand.
GTATATACAGGGTACATCAATGCCACGCTGACAGGAACTGTATATACAGGGTACATCAATGCCATGCTGACAGGAACTGTATATACAGGGTACATCAATGCCACGCTGACAGGAACTGTATATACAGGGTACATCAATGCCACGCTGACAGGAACTGTATATACAGGGTACATCAATGCCATGCTGACAGGAACTGTATATACAGGGTACATCAATGCCACGCTGACAGGAACTGTATATACAGGGTACATCAATGCCACGCTGACAGGAACTGTATATACAGGGTACATCAATGCCATGCTGACAGGAACTGTATATACAGGGTACATCAATGCCACGCTGACAGGAACTGTATATACAGGGTACATCAATGCCACGCTGACAGGAACTGTATATACATGGTACATCAATGCCACGCTGACAGGAACTGTATATACAGGGTACATCAATGCCACGCTGACAGGAACTGTATATACAGGGTACATCAATGCCACGCTGACAGGAACTGTATATACAGGGTACATCAATGCCACGCTGACAGGAACTGTATATACAGGGTACATCAATGCCACGCTGACAGGAACTGTATATACAGGGTACATCAATGCCATGCTGACAGGAACTGTATATACAGGGTACATCAATGCCATGCTGACAGGAACTGTACATACAGGGTATATTTTTTCTTACTTTTAATTCAGACTAAGGTAACTAGGGCATATTACATGTATAGAGATAGCAAATGGCAATGTGGTCATTTCATCTGGCTGACCTTATGTGAAAATAAATTCAACCTTCCCTCTCATTATTATAGAATGTCCAGTAGATCACCTTCCATCAATATATCATTCTCTAAATATTATTCTGTCTACACTATATTGTACAAGTTGATTAAGAAGTAAATAAGGCACTTCAGCATGGCACAATCGTAGATATTGATCATATGAATGTTCCGATACAATTTGAAACCAAAAGGATGCCCCACCAGTGTCTTGGTAACACCAATGCTCTAGTTTTGTCACTGTCCCTTTATTGTACATTCATATGTACAATGCATTTACTGCTAAACAAGTCTAATTTATAAAGCCCCATGCACAGCTCATATCATTTGAAATTCCCACCAGAAGCAGAAATATCCTGCATAACTTCTGCACTTCCTGCTTGCAGTCGCTGTGTTATCGACATCTTTCAGATTTCTAAGTCCTCTACAGCCACCACATTCCCCTATCACCATTTGTGTAGTACAGTAGTCTCTGTGTATAGGAACACCTCCTAAGAGAACACTTCAGCTTAGGAAAAAACCTTGTGGTGAAGCGGTATTTCCCCATTGTAAATGCTCTGTCTAAAAGGAACAGGAATTTCGCTTAAAAGAACACCTTTTTGGCACCAATAGCAATTTGTTGCTAACCGATTCAAAACTGATACAGTTCTGTTTGTAACCAGATAACTCATCATCATCAAACTCAAATTCAAATAGTTTATTCAATCTTTTCAAAATTGACTTGGCATCATGAGAGTAATCTAGAGCTGCTGCTGCATTTTTTAAACGTGTGTAGGGGGTGCTGTGTTAATAACCATTGTGTTAAAATGAACGCTCTTATTCATAATTACTGTTAGAGTCACTGCTGCATTTCTACCCTGTGTAGGGGTGTTTTCTTAATTTAATTTACTTTGACTGTTAGTTTATTAACGTTAGTTTGTCTGTTACTTTATTATTATAGTTTATTAACATACACTTGCCTATTGCTTTTCTCTTATTCTGTTCATTTCATGTTGATACACGTGCGTCATGACATAAGTAATAAATACCTTTGTATTTCTTGATTCATATCGTGACTGTCCTGTGGTCAACACTTTGCTTGCTTCCTGAGAAGTGTTCTCTTAGCCAGAGACTGCTGTACTGCGAATAGACAAGCCAGGAGTTCTCTGTGGTCAGCACTGCCCCTCTGTAGTCACGAATACAGATTCTTTGATTGACCCTTTATGCTGCACAGGGCCACATGTGCCTGCCTCGTTTCTTTATGCATAAATTAAATAATGAATACATTTTTCATGCATGTTCTCATAAATAGCTCTGATTCCATTTCCATTCAACCGTTTTCGTCTAGAAAAATGTCTGATTCAATATCCATTCCTTCCTGCAGAAATATTTCTTACTAACTGTCAGCTCTGCTCTCCTTTAGTTTCCTTTTAATGTTAAAGCCAAATAGCAAATATGTGACAGGCAGAACACAGCACATTCAGGGGGAGCTAATGCATCAGTAATTTATATAAATAGTTGACAGAGAGCACTAAAAATTAACATTTAACACTGCAAAGTGACAGTGTAACAGCTGCGGTTACTAATTAAATTACTATCGCTCTGCCAAAGTGTTCGGTAATTGAAAAGTATAACATATTGCTGTTTGTTTAGGTTCCTTTAGACAAATGCAACCAGTTATTTAGACAGCTTACAAGCCTAATTAAGTTTTAAAGAAATAAGTGTTTAAGAGACCATATCTCCTTTCGGTTCCTTACTATATATAACTGTTTCAATTGCAGATACAGCAATCATGTACGTACCATGTTCAGTAAAAGGGAGAACATTGGGTTATTATCATAACTCTGGTTCCCTGAAATAAAAATGTAACCATTACCGAAATGGGTATTAACCTCTTTAAACCTGAATAAATATATCAAAGCTGATCGCAGAGCCTATTTCCTTCAAGTCTGCTGCAATCATGGATGCAGTGACCTTGAAGGTTAATGGTTACATTTCTATACCCTTTCAAGTACGAAATGTAACCATTACCGAATGGGTCAGTATACCCAAACCATCACAAGGGCAAGATTGCTGCACGACCGGAATGCTACGAGGCTAAGGTGAGGCTGCCCTGTGCGTTACCATTCAGAACCCCAGCAACAAGTAGCTAGGGCTAAAAAACTCACCTTTGTGCCTGTGTTGTAAGGGTTGACTGGGAAGCCACACTTAACACTCTAGTTCCAAAGCCAGGCTTTTGAGAATCCACGACAGTCTGTAGAACCTGGTAAAGGTATGTGAGCAGCCCACACTGCTGAATTGCAAATGTCCCTGACAGATGTACCCTGGAGGGGCAAGTTGGCTTGCTCATAGGCAGTCCTGACTGTATCTGCTATCCACTTTGACAGCTTCTGTTTAGACAGGGCTTGACCATGGGACTTCGCCCCATAGTAGATCAAAAGGCTTTGCAAAGGTGATTGCAAGTAAGAAAGCCACTTTAAGAGATAAAAATTTCAGCTCAGCTGAATGCAAGGGCTCAAATGGAGGCTTCATGAGTGCTTCATGCACCACATTAAGCCTCCAGCAAGGAACAATATCCTTCACAGGTGGCAGAAGCTGCCAAGCTCCTTTTAAAAATTGTCATGTCAATTTTGACATGGCAAGCTGAAATTGCTGCCAGATAGACCTTTAATGTAGAGGGGGATTGCCCCTCGTCAAACAGGTCCTGCAGTATAACTGCCATCGAACAGGTCGTGGGGTCGAACCCCCGAGGCAGGCACCACGTCTGAAAGACGACCCACTTTTACTCGTACTCGGAATGCATGGATGCTGCTCTGGCATTTTGCAGGGTGTCAACAACCCTATTGGACAGCTCCAGATGCTCAAATGCAGCCATTCGGGGGCTAGAACCTGAGCTGCAAGTTCGATGGGTCGGGATGTCATAAGGTCCCCCGAACCTGACTGAGCAGGTTGCGCCGCTTGGGCAGTCTCCACGGCTGGCCACTCAGGAGCTGCATCAGGGCTGAAAACCCTAATGCAGGCGCATGGCGAGTGGTGGGAAGGCATATAACAGTTGTCTAGGCCACTGGTGTGCCAAGGCATCTAATCACCAGTGGGTCCCCGCCTCCTGTAATGGAGAACCAAAGGAGACAGTGGGTTAATTCCTGGGAGGCAAAGAGATCTATCTCTGCTCTCCCGAATCTCTCTCGAATGAGGCTCACCACCTCTGGGTGAAGCCTCCATTTTGAGGTGCTGGGAACGCCTCGAGAGGAGGTCCACCACCCAGTTCATCACCCCGGACAAGTGTTATGCCCGCAGTGAGAGGAGGTTCTCGTGCGCCCAGAGCAAAAGCTTGCGGGACACGCGATGGAGACTGGGAGACCTGAGGCCGTCCTGGTGGTTTATATAGGCCACCACTGTTGTGTTGTCTGTACAGACAAACACATGTCTCCCTCAAACCTCCTGCAAATAATTCTGCAAGGCCAGGTAAAACTGCCTGCAGCTCCAAAATACTGAGGTGGAGACCCTGCCAAGGGAGGTTCCACACCACCTGTGCCCCCTGCCATACCACACAGTGCCCCAGCCCAGGCTGCACACGTCCGTGGTGACGACCTCCCTTCTGGTGACACTGCCAGTACGTGTAGATGAGCAGGCTGTTTCCACCAAGAGAGTGCCTTTAGATAATGACGAGAAACTATCTAGGCAGTCGCAGTTCAATGCGGGGTGAAAAATCCTGCTGGGTCTGAGAAGCTGCTGCCATCAAGCCCAGAAGTTTCTGGAATGTCACCACCGTGAGCGCTCTGTTGAGCTGAAATAGCTCTAAACAGGCAGCTATTCTCTGCACTCTGCCGTCCGACAGAGTGGACAGCATGGACCTGGAGTCCAAGCACACTCCTAGATAGGAGGATGTCTGAGAGGGCGTGAGTTGGCTCTCACATGACTTACCGCAAGACCCAACCGTTGAAGCGTCTGCATGGAGTTTGAAACTGGGCACAAATGAGCCAGTCATCCAAATAATTGAGTACTCCGATACCTTTGAGTTTCAATGGGGCCAGTATGAAAAGTCATGGGGAGCTAGAGAAAGGCCAAACAGCAAGACGAGGAACTTGTACACTCTTCCCTGAAAGGCGAACCACATGTACTTCCAATGACTGATGTTGGAGTCATGCCCCGAAACGGAGGAGGACCGTGCTTGAACTGCAGCGAGTAGCCGGTTTGAATGGTAGTAAGTACCCAGATGCCAATACTCCAGATGGCTCCCTGAGAAGTGGCCCTGGCCCTGTGGCAGCAAACCCCTAGGGCCGCTGCTCACTTTGTGGCTTGGCCTGAGGCTTTTGCCTCTGCGTCGGGCGGCAGAACCTATTATAGCCTCCGCAGCGAACAGCTGCGGGCCGGTTCTGAATTACCACCTCTGGCAGCAAGTGCAGCACGCTATGCCGGTCCGTGAGGCTGCTGGGGCCAGGGTCGGCAGTTTTTGCCGTTGGTTTGTTCAATTGGTGTGGTCGCTTTTTTGGAAGCAAGTGTACCAGCTCCTTTGTGGATTCCTTGGACCAAAGGTATCCCCCAGTGTAATAGGGGCATCCAACAGTGGCACTTTGTCCACATCAGGCACACGTGCCTGCAAAAGCTAAAGCTGCCTGCGTGCTGCTACCAGCGCAGACAGGTTTCTACCCACCGCCTGCCGTTCAGTTTAGACAGACGGAGCAGGTTTTTATGAACCAGGTGCAGCTCATCCAGCCGTAGTGGTGATGGCCTGAGACCGCAGCAAATGTGACTGGTAGGCTACCAGAATGCTGTTAAAGTTGCCCAGCTGTGCAGCGAACACACTGGCTGAATCTGCACATTAAGGATCACCTCCAAGACCTGACACTGCTTGTTGGGGCAGATAGAGTCCTTGAACAGGAGCTCTAAATTAGGCACCTGTACTAACGCCGCAACAGAAGCCTCCACTGTTGGAAACTGGGCCAGGCCCAGCTACTCCGCATCGTGCACCCATCGTGTCCAGAGACCGGGAAACAGCCAGAGCTGTATTCAGGTGACTCCAGGACGACTGGATCTCAAAGAGAAAATACGGGTACATTGGGGGTACAGGGACGTGGGAGAGGTGGCAGACTCATCATTGAAGATTGACTGCTTTGCCTCACCTTCTGTAGACCAGGGCACCTGCAAGACTGCAATGGCCCTCTTGATCAATGGCATATGCTCTGCTGACAAAGCGAGCCTAACCACAGGGGACTCCAAGTGCTCAGACGGGAATGCCAGCTCCAGTTCGCCCAGCTCTGCTGCAAAAGCATGCTATTCATATGGTACACCCCCTCCAGTTGGAGGAAGGGTTCTACTCCAGGTACTTCCTGGTGCCCAAGCGGGATGGTGACCTCAGAGGCGGCGATGGACAGCACGTCATCCTGCTGCCAATCTGCACTCGTAGTCCCCTGGGACCCCAAAGGGATAGGTGGGGCTGAACATTCACACAGTAACACTGCATGGACAGTTCCTTGGTGGGAAACTGCTGCCCAGAGCTTCTCCATTAACGGACCAGTGACTCTTCTTCCTCGGAGGACCATGAGGACAGCTTCCTTCATGGGCTACTTTCCTGGGTGCGTCGTCCGCTCACCCTTGGTATGGGGGTAGGACGCAGCCACCTCTCTAACACTGTACCGGTGCGGTAACCTCAGTCCCGATTCGCTACGGTATGGTACTGGGTTGGGAACAGAGCAGGTTGGTGACCTCACTGAGATGCTGTGGGAGGGATTCCCAAAGCATCCTCTCAGTCCTGCGCAGTGCAGCTGCTCTCACTACACGATGTTGCATCAGGCAACATGTACCCGGCAACCACAACAGCATTGAGCATTGCTTGGCATGCCAAAAAATACGGAGGTCTGATCAGCATTTCTGATCTGTCCAAGCTATGTACTGTTTGTTAGAAATACTGAAATCCTTGGCATTTTTTTCCCCAGCAGTGTCACGTTGCTGCTTGTGTATTCGGGCAGATGCCTTTGTTGTCTTTTCTTGGCAGTCAGTCACGTTGCCGTTTGTGTACTCGGGTAGTCATGTCTTCTGTTGCCAAAAAATTGTTAAAAAAAGCATGTCTTAAATTTGAAGGAATATTATACGTTGCTTGATCCCTGGAAAGGGGCAACCCCAAGCCGCTGGTTTTGCGTGGGGCACAAGGCTGCAGTGGGATGTAAAAAACAACAGGGTGTAGTGCACAAATACGTGTAATTGGAAAAATTTAATACAGCGATTATTTGTAATATCACATACACATTTGTGTAAATGTGAACATTAACAGAAAAAGTAACAAGTACTTATCTGAATAGGCTCTTCCTGTCAGGTCAGTTCTTGAAAAGAAAAATGAGTTCTGTGCATGCAGTCCTTTTATTCCCTCAGGGGCAGGCATGACTACATCACAGAGGCTCTGCCAGCAGCTTTGATATATTTATTCAGGTTTCGGGTCTTAGAGGTTAATACCCATTTCGGTAATGGTTACATTTCGTATTTGAAAAGGAACACAGAAGTTTATAGAAAATAAGTTTATAGAAAATGATATATTCACCATGTACTATATATAGAATAATAGCAAATGTGTGACAGGCAGAACATAGCATGTTCAGGGGGAGCTAATGCATCAGTAATTTATATAAATAGTCGACAGAGAGCACTAACATTTAACACTGCAAAGTGACAGTGTAACAGCTGCGGTTACTAATTAAATTACTATCGTTATGCCAAAGTGTTCGGTAATTGAGAAGTATAACATATTGCTGTTTGTTTAGGTTCATTTAGGCAAATGCAACCAGTTATTTAGACAGCTTACAAGCCTAATGCAGCGTTAAAGAGATCAGGTGTTTAAGAGACCATTTCTCCCTTCGTTTCCTTACTATATATAACTGTTTCCATTGCAGATATAGCAATCAAGCACATACCACCTTCAGTAAAAGGGAAACCAAAGCAACCTGCAGCTAACACCAAAAAGAACATGTCTGTCAAATACAATAAAATAAACAGCCTCTAGGGTTTTGAAACAATGTCACTTCTGAGAGAACATGTACAGAAATGATAATGAGCACAGATCAGCAGTCCACAGCATAAACAGCAATGACGGCACAGTTGATTTGTAACAAATGTTTACGTGGTACTGCAATGAACTAGCAGCAGCCAGTTATTTGTTGATATCATTGTGATCCTATTGGAGGTGTGTATGCAGATAAAACACATGGGTGCCACATCTGAGGGCTAACCAACAGCCTGCTGTAGCTTTATTGCCCCTCAGTATAAAGTCATTGCATAGCGTTTGTAGTGCCCCTGCTTGCATTGCTATAAAGGTTGGTCTAGATATTCACTGGCCAAAGCGGAAACAGATTCAATCTATATACAGTACCTTTGTATAGTACCTTGTTTGTTAGCTTTTTTTAGTATAATGGTCGTGTAATATAGTTTTCTACTACCTAGTTTGTCCGGCTAGTAATGGTTTTAGATGTGATTTTCCGTCACGGATTGCTACCGAGATTGTATCTAACCAATTGTATGCAAACGAGCTGTGTCCCCTACCTAAGACATCAATGGCATACGCTTTCTGTTTACACCGTCACCTTATGGTTATGGCAGATGGCTGGGAGACAGGTTGTAAAAAATATCAAGACATCAGGTTTAAAAAAGTTCAAATAAATTGCACACACACACACACACACACTTATAGTGCTCGGTTTATTTTAAATGTATAAATCATTGCGCTGACATAACATTAAATGTATTCTGTTTATACATTACATATAAATTTGCATATTAGGCATATACAGCTCTGGCCAAAGGTTTTGCAACACCCTATAGAATTTACATATGTTGCTTCATAAAGTCAGATTAAACCTGCAGAATAATGTTACGTTTACATATTGAATTACACACCAGCATTGTCGTATTCCATATTATAACGAAAACCCCAAAATTTGACATTTCAACTGGAGTTGGATGCGTCTGTTGTCACCACTTGAAGGTTGTAAATGACTCCCATCCTTATGGCTTTGCTCAGGTGGGGGGCTTGCCTCCACCAGCGTAGCGCATTCCAGCACAGACGAGACGCTGTCAGCCAACAGTGTCTGTCGCGCTTGGGGTGTAGCCGAAAGGCATTGAGCCATGCTTAAAGCAGGCACATGTGAAGTAACCCCAGTTGAATGGCTGAGGACGCTGCGGCCATCAGACCCAGTAGTTTCTGGCACAACACTAATTGCACTGTGGACCCTGGTTGAAACAGGGCCAGGCAGTTGCGAATAGCAGCTACCCTCTCTTCCAACAGGTAGGCTCACATTACAAGGGAATCCAGCCGGAGACCCAAATAGACCGTACTCTGCACCGGTGTTAATTGGCTTTTTGCATCGTTGAGGGTGAGACCCAGCCTCAACAGATACTCCGTCATGGGACTGGGAACAAATCAGTTGTCCAGGTAATTCATCACTCTGATCCCTTGCAGCCGCAAGGGAGCTAGGATGGCATCCATGCACTTTGAAAATGTGCAGGGGGCTAAGGAGAGGCCGAATGGCAGCACGAAGAACTCGAAGATGCTCCCCTGAAAGGCGAAGCGGAGATATTTCCTGTGCGCTGGACGGATTGTAATAGGGCCCTGTGCGAGCCCTACCGCGTCCTTTCCCTCCAAGGAGGCAAGGGCGGCTGCGCTCTTGGACACGCTGGGCGCTGAGGCCGGGTGTTGCCAAGAGGATTTGACCTCCAGGAAGTCCGGGAATGCCAGAAAGAACTGGGGGGGTTAAAGTCTACACTGGTCTGAAAACAGACCTGCGCTGCTCAGAACTTGCCTTCCAGGGTACCTGGAGGAAGTTGGCAGCCCTCTCCATCAGCGCCCGAACCAAGCTCGAGGGCGCTGAAATCTGGAGAGTGGGGAGGGGAGGCCTGGGATTCCGAGACCATTGGCGGCTCTCCTAGAGAGGCTGTAGGGTTCTCGGTGAGTCCTCGAGGCATCAAGGGTGTTGAAGCACCAGGGTACCAAGGTTATGGAACACCACGGGCCTGAGAGTCTCGAGGGTACTGGGGAGAAATGCTATAAAGACCTTAAAGCGTCGAAGCGCTGAGACGTACAGTCCTCGAGGTGCCGAGGGTGTCGAGGCGCCGAGGCCACCAAGGGCGCAATGTGCAGAGCTCAAGAAACCTTGAGGCATCAAAGCGCCTAGGGGTGGAGTCCTCGAGGCACCGACGGCGTCAAAGCGCCTAGGGGTGGAGTCCTCGAGGCACCGACGGCGTCAAAGCGTTGAGGTACCGAGGCTCTGGGGCAGCATGCTACCAAAGGCTCCACTGCATAGGCTTGAAAAACATTGAGGTGTTGAAGCGTTGAAGCACCGAGGCGTGTAGCTCTCGAGGCACCGAGGATGCAGATGCACCGAGGCTCTGGGGTAGCATGGCACCAAGGGTGGCGCTGCACAGGACTCGAAAGGCCTCGACGTGTCTAAGAACTGAGGCACCGAGGACCCATGGGTACTGCGGGCGGTCGAAGTCTAGACACGGGGGCGCCAAAGCACTAAGCACCAATATACACTGAGTGTACAAAACATTAGGAACATCTGCTCTTTTCATGAAATAGACTGACGAGGTGAATCCAGGTGAAAGCTATGATCCCTTATTGATGTAACATGTTAGATCCACTTCAATCAGTGTAGATGAAGGGGAGACAGGTTAAAGAAGGATTTTTAAGTCTTGACACAATTGAGACATGGATTGTGTATGTGTGCCATTCAGAGGGTAAATGGGCAAGACAAAAGATTTACAGTAAGTGCCTTTGAACTGAGTATGGTAGTAGGTGCCAGGCACGCCGGTTTGAGTGTGTCAAGAACTGCAACGCTGCTGGGTTTTTCATGCTCAACAGTTTCCCGTGTGTATCAAGGATGGTCCACCACCCAAAGGACATCCAGCCAACAGCAGGCCAGTGGTCGAAAACGGCTCATTGATGAAAGAGGCCAAAGGAGGCTGACACGAATTGTGCAGAGCAACAGACAGGCTACAGTTAGTCAAGTGACAGTCCAGTACAACATTGGTGCCGAAAGACCCATAAAAGAATGCACAACTCGTCGTACCTTGACACGAATGGGGTATGGCAGCTGATGACCTAACAGAGTTCCACTTCTTTCAGCAACACACAAGAAACTGCGGTTGCAGTGGGCTAAGGAACAAAAACACTGGACACTGGAGGATTGGATAAACATTGCCTGGTCTGATGAATCCCGGTTCCTGCTGTTTCAAGCTGATGGGAGGACTAGTGTATGGAGAAAACCACACGAGTACATGCATCCATCATGCCGCGTGTCAACATTGCAGGCTGGTGGTGGTGGTATGATGGTGTGGGGTGTGTTTTCATGGCACACATTGGGCCCTTTGATAAAAGTGGAGCAACGTTTGAATGCCACAGGATATCTGAACATCATTGCCAATCAGGTGCATCCCTTCATGGCAGCAGTGTATCCATCTGCTAATGGATTTTTTCAGCAGGATAATGCCCCATGCCACAAGGCTAGGATTGTCCAGGAATGGTTCCACGAACATGACAGTGAATTCAGCTTACTGCAGTGGCCTGCCCAGTCACCAGATCTCAATCCAATTGAGCATCTGTGGGATGAGATGGAATGAGCTCTTCGGAGCAGAGATCCACTACCAGCCAACATGACACAACTGTGGGAAGCATTGGAGTCAACATGGGCCAGCATCCCTGCGGAACGCTTTCGACACCTTGTACATTTATTTCAGTTAAACTCATATTTTTGAGGAATTCCACATTTCACGATCTTTAGCAATTAAAATCGAAAAGTAGCAAGTCTAGCTATAACTGAACCACATAACAACCCCACAGAGGCTAAACATTATTATTTATTAGCTTTTTCTAGCTTTTCAGTTTTCACACAAATCGCTTTAAAAAGTATGGCCAAACTGAAATATACACCTCATAGTAAGGAAACCCGATTTGTCAGGAGCTACATTACAACGATCCTTCTGTGCGTAAGATTTCTGTATTTACTAGTGAGTTGCTAATGCCATATTGTTAATTCTTAATAGAGTATATGGTCACACTTTATTTTAAGGGCCGTTTTTTAGTTTATTAACTGTTAACAAACATTGTTAATTTTTAGCTAAGGGTTAGGGTTAATAAAAAACTTAATTTAATTTGCTAAACATTACTAGAGTAACAATGTGAACCGATTTCAAGCATATAAACGACTGGGTATTGATCATCCATAGGGCTCTGGTGTTTGATTGATCCTCCATAGGACTCTGGTGTTTGATTGATCCTCCATAGGGCTCTGGTGTTTGCAGTTTTAGCTGGCCTATTATATATATATATTACTAACAGTTAACAGAAAATACATAAATGTACATTAACATGTTTATTAGCTGTTTGTTAACTTCAAATAAAGCGTGACTGAGTATATATTTTTTACAATTAATAAATACTTACTTACAGGGAGTACAAGTTAAATGTTAACTTACTTATGACACATTTTTATGAAAAGCAGCAGCTGCTTCTCTGTTGCTATGTCTGTGCTTTCGTCTAAAATCAAAGTATGGGACCTCGTCTCTCACAAAGCACTCTTGCAGAGTCTCTCAATTGATGCTTACCCTGCAGATTACGTTCATGTGGACTCTGAGCTTACTTCTATTCCAGGCCGATCTATGCGGCTGGTAGATTCACTGTCGCCCGAGCGACCTCTGCACGATCGGGACGTGCATTTGTACAGAGGCAATCAGCTGCAAGACTGATGTGCAAATGCTTGTTAACACTTTGCAAGAATGCTCTCAAAATGATACGTTTACCTCAAGATGCTGGAGTCTTGATTTGAGATTGATATTTATGATACCTTGCGAAAGTTAGTAAACTGAGTGCGAAGGCTGTTGCCAGTTACTGTGAAAAGTGCGCACATTTTAGCCTTAGAGGGAACGCTGCCCTGCACTACCAGACAGTAATGCCCTCTAATCAGGGTACTGGTCAAGTCCTTCATTTATCATCTGAGCAAGCAGACAAAGGCAAATGTCTTAACCTTTCACAGCCAGTACCACATTGAAGGGAACTTGCTGAAATTGTTCCACAAAGAATAAGCCTGATTATGGCTTCCAAGACAGATGGCCCAAACAATTAAACAAAATGGTACAGGAACATTTACTTTACATTACATGAATCACAGAGGAAGCTCCCCGCCATAAAAAGACAGGGTGACAGATTATAATAGCTGTAAAACAATGTAGCTATGCCTGAATCATCAATAAATCATTCCTAATTACCATCGTGGAACACCCTGGTGTATAATTCGATACAGTAGCTTTTACATTAAGGCATGCTTCTTCAGTTGCAACTACTGTTGTGGGACAATAAATTCTGAGAACTAGTGAGCTCACACACAGCATTACGTCGAAGAGGACACAGAAAATACAGGACAACAAAACATAAATTAAATGGTAAGTGTGTAGATATAAGGGTTTCTTATTTGAAGAGTTGGTCGTTGTGTTTTTTGTTTTCATTTCCCTTACAATTCCATGGTATTTCCAATCATTCGCAATGGTTCTGGGTTAGGGTGTTGACACTGAGTTATAATTTTTCTCGGTCTCTACCTGACTGTTAGCTTGCTTAGAGCTTCAGAGTCGACATTGAATCGACTTCCTCATTCCGTTCAAATCAGGTGACAGTGTGACTGTTCAACCATGCCAGCCCGTACTCTACATATACATATAGACACAGAGAGCAGGTGACAGTGTGACTGTTCAACCATGCCAGCCCCTACTCTACATATACATATAGACACAGAGAGAGCAGGTGACAGTGTGACTGTTCAACCATGCCAGCCCCTACTCTACATATAGACACTGAGAGCAGGTGGGGCTGCAGAGTTGAACAGCTACATCGTCACATGATTTGAATGGAATGAGGAAGGATGTTAGTCCCATTGTTTCTCCAGACAAGCTCAGAACCCAGGACCATTCAGAATAACTTATTGAAGAGGTAGAAGGTACAATATATACTTCACACTGTGCAATTACCTTTAACCTGCAAAACAAACATCTTCTTCATTTACAATACCATACAGAAAGGAATGTGATCCTAAAGCAAGCAGCTTTTATCTCACACGCCTTCTTATAGAATCTGCAAGCCTCCTTCACTTATAATGATTCACCCTGAATTTGCTGGCCTTACCTACAGTTCCACAGAACTCATCTCTGTGTGCAGGGAGAAAGGTCATTCAAATACTGCTTCAGTCGGAAGTTAATTGTCCTTCTACAGCAGGCTGTACATTTGTTTGGGGATTTTGTATGGTTTTATATACCAATGCATTGCTTAAATGCTTCGAACAAAAAAGCATTAACAATCTTTCACACCCGACACGAAATACCAAGCAAGGTAGATGTGAACCTCAATGCAACTGATAATAAGAGTCAATGCAGGACTTACCAATCCCATTCGCCTGGTCTTTTTCTAAGGTGTGATCTGCGTAGAAGCCTAGAAAAAAGAAATAACCATTCATTGTTTTGATTTGCACTATTTGTTTGTAAAGAGGAAATCAAATTGCTAATGTAGTAACTATGTTTTATCATGAAAAGACAGAGTTGCTAAAATCATTTCGATCAGTACAATATTGTAATGCTTAGTAAATAATGATGCAGTGATACACTATGAAAAACATTACATTTAATGTAGCTATTAAACTACATTTGTAGTACAGTAGTCTCTGGCTAAGAGAACACCCCTCGGGAAGCAAACAAAGTGTTCTCCAAGATGGAGTTGACCGCCAGGCACAATATGAAATCAATAAATAAATTAATATTTATTACTTGTCATGACGCACGTGTATCAACATGAAATGAACAGAATAAGAAAAAGGCAATAGGCAAGTGTATGTTAATAAACTATAATAATAAAGTAACAGACAAACTAACTTTAATAAATTAACTGTCAAACTAAATTAACACAGCAACCCTACACATGTTAAAAAAATGGAGCAGCAGCTCTAGATTAATTATGAATACCTCTACAGGAGCAATATTTAAGACATGTAAACAATTATTTAACAAAATGGTGAAGCAACTCACCAGAACGCAAAACATTCAATTGCTCAGCAACTTGTGTCTGATTCAGGTTTTTTCAGGAGCTCGTACAATTTCCAACTTTGTTGCAAGAGAAACAGTGGCGTGTTTCACCGTTTGTTTACATGCCATTTTGTAGTGATGAGGTGCACTCGTGAAAATCAGAATACACAACGAGACATGATCTGACGGCGGTTCTGGAAAGATTGAATAAGCCAATCAGTATGCCTCAAAACACTCTTGCGATGACAAGTCACAAAAAAGACTGAATAAACCATTTGAATTTAAGTTTGCTGATGATGAGTTATCAGGTTACAAAACGTTACATTAATTATCATAACCCTGGTTCCATGAAATGTCCTTCCTTTTCAAGTACGAAATGTAACCATTGCCGCAGGGTAAGTGTGCCAAAGCCACCGCAAGACAAGATTGCAGAACAACTGCAATGCTACAAGGCTAAGCCGAGAGGCTGCGAAAAATTGAGGGAGAAACTCACCTCTATGCCAGTGTTGTAAGGGTTGACTGGGAAGCCGCCATTAACACTCTAGTTCCAAAGCCAGGCTTTTGAGGATCTATGACATTCAGTCTGTAGAACCTAGTAAAGGTATGGGGAGTAGCCCACACCGCTGCATTTCAAATGTCCTTGACAGATGCACCCTGGAATAAAGCCCATGAAGCTGCCATGCCCCTGGTGGAATGGGCAGTGATCTTTTCTGGAGGGGGCAATTTGGCCAGCTCCTAGGCAGTCCTGTGTCTGCTATCCATTTGGACAGCTTCTTCTTAGACAGGGCTTGACCATGAGATTTAGTCCCGTTGTTCGGACTGCCTCCAACGTTTCGTCCTGTCAACGAAGTACACCAGGCCCTGCACTGGGCAGAGCGTATGGAGCTACCGCTCTCTGTCAGACTGGAGAGGTGGATGGAAAGCCTCCAATTCCACTGGTTGACATGGAATGCCGAGATTGTCTTCGGCAAAAAGGCAGGATTGGTACGTCACGCAACCTTTGTCCTGGCCTTTGTAAAAATTAAGCAGGCTTTTGCAATAGAGAATGCCTGCCTCTCACTCACCCACTTTGCAGAGGAGATAGCGAACAAGAAAGCCGCTATAAACTATAAATATTTCAGCTGAGCTGAATGCATCGGCTCAAATGGAGGCTTCATGAGTGCCTAAAGCACCAAGTTTAGCCTCAAGCGAGGAACAATGTCCTTCATAGGTGGCCGAAGCCACCGAGCCCCTTTCAATAATTGCACCAACAAGAAGTGAGCTCCTGGGGAGCCCGAGTCAATTTTGACATGGCAAGCTGAAATAGCTGCCAAACAGACCTTAAATGTAGAAGGGAATTTCCTCTCGTCAAACAGGTCGTGCAAAAATTGCAGTAGAACTGCCATGGGACAGGTAGTGGGGTCAAACCCACGAGGCAGGCACCACATCTGAACGATGTCCTGCTTGTACCCGTACTGGGAATGCGTGGATGCTGCACTGGCATTTTGTAGGGTGTCAATAACCCTACTTAACATAGCCAGAAGGCTCAAATGTGGCCGTTCAGGGGCCAGATCCAGAGCTGCAAGCTCGATGGGTCAAGATGCCATAAAAAGTCCCCCGTGCTGTCTGAGCAGGTCGCAGCGCTTGGCCAGTCAGGAGCTGCATCAAGTTGAAAACCAGAGTCTCCTGGGCCAATAAGGGGCTACCTGAAGAACCTTGGCCCGGTCCAACATCAGTCACGGACCCGCAAGACGCCACTGTGGTTTCTCAGGAGGTAGCAGCTCTGCTGCAAAAACAGGCTATACACATGACAGACTCCCCTCCAGTTGAAGGAAGGGTTTTACAGGTACTTCCTAGTGCCCAAGCGGGATAGTAGCAGCATGAACTGTAGGCATTCATCTCATAGAAATCACAGTGACAGCTACAATGCACAGAGGCATACATTCCTATACATTGGGATCTTCTTTACTGTCCACAATGACCACATGACTTTGTGTGTTAAGCTACATTGCATCCAACTTAGGTGGCAGCTACATATTTTACTACATCAAAATAGATAACTGCAAAAGGCAAAGCTAAAATATAACAATTAATTCACGTGTCAATTTAAATGAGCATGTGACTGTAAAAGATGCATCTCCCCCCAAATCACGATGAACTGTATAATGAAATATAACTCATTGGTGTCTGCTATTACAGTTGTGAATAGCTCACATTTCTGTGCACTAATTTCAGATATACCTTGTTGACAGTCAAGTCTGTTTATATACCCGACGGGAGTTTTAACGTAGGTATCAAACAATGTTCTTCCAACCTGCTTTCATGTCACTGTATTATTTGCAGCAGTGGGGTTCTCAGTTACATCTTCAAGCTAAGTTATGGCTTGTGAAGCAAAACAGAAATTTAAAAAGTTGCCTTTTCTTTACAAATATTTTATATTGACACCATTTTTGTAATCCAGTCTGAAAAAATGGGGTTGACAAACTACCTTTCCTGAAATTACTTATTATGTGTCAAACTGACTAGTATCTCATTATCCAAAACTATTAAACACTCAATCGTAGGATATACTACAAAAATACTACAAGTAAAATCTGTTGACAAAACTGTCATCTTTGACAAAGACTGTGATAAAGACTTCGTCAAATTGTTCGTCAAAGATTTAAAAAAATATTTCTGAATAGCGTTTCACTACACTAATATGATATTCACCTTTGACTCTATCTTAAAAAAAGAACACATTTAATTTGACATAAATAAAATATATATTTTTTTAAAACCACCTAAATCTTTTCAAACAATGCAAACAAATGGAATGATGCTTTGAATGATCCACTGCAGTTCTCAGTATCATGAGCACGCTTCTCTGCTTCTCTGCCCATTGTTCCTGCTGCACACCTTCAGCCTTGTATTGTCTAAGTTCAGAGCAGGCTTGGTTGAGCGAGAGGCGTTGGGGGGAGGGGGGGGGGGGGGTGGAATCTAGCCCCCCAGATTGAGCTTCCCCCCCCCCATCCCCACCCCCACCCCTCCGTTTGCATATTGTATCACTGCCTGCTGTGCAAGCTCAAATGTGCCAGCACTAGAATAAAGTCATCAGGCTGAATCTGCCTAATGCTGTTATGTGTAGTTGGAGGTCCGCATCCATTGTCTTCTCAGGCTTTTGTTTTATTAAAGCTAGCCTACAAGCCTGCTTAAAAAAAAATGTTTCAGTACAATTTTTTTTTTATCAAATGGCCTAAAACTATATGTAAATGTCCATAAACTCATTATGTAGACCTTACCTGCCACATAATCCCACATTTTAGGCAACTATTAAAACAAACTAATTTAAATAAAAACATCTTCATTTCAACCTTCTGAATATTAGTTCACCCTGTGCATGCATAAAAGTCAGAAACACAAAATTGGAAAGGATTATTGATTTCATCAAGCATGTTGCACCTGCAATGGCACGTCTTAAAACATTGCAACCTGGATTGCATAGATGCAACTGATAACATGTGACTTGACTGAAAGCACTCCTGCACACACTGTATTAGTATTGGTGTATGTGTTGTTCTGAAGTGTGGCATCACCCTAAGGTCTACTGAACTGATCTAAACGGTGGCTAATCTTTTAAAATCACTATAAATACCCTCCATGCTTTTTGGAGACTGGAATGCAATAAAGAGATGCCCATGCCCAGTTAGATGTTTGATTTTATAAATGTAGAACACAAATAAGATTCTCACTGGATGCATTTGGATCCACCACTGTTTAGACCAATTGACTAGATCTAGCCTGTGCTGGAAAACTGTTAGGATACAAGCTGCAGTCTAATGCATACCGATTGTAATTGAAATACTTCATGTCATTTAAAAGCTATGTTTGTGGAAGTAGACGAGACTAGCAATTCTATAGTATTTGAATAGCTGCTGATCATTTGTCACTGAAGACGCTGGGCATGCTAGGCACAAACTTCATCCTTCTGGTAATTTCAAGCACAGAAAGCCTGCTAAAAGTTTGCTAAAAGACAGCTGAAGGAAGAAAACACAAATTGTTGTAACAAATTATACATTCAAATAAAATTGGGAAAAAAATGTATTTGTTAAAACCAGATTATTCAACAAATGACCTATTAAAAGAAAAGAGAGAAACACTCCTGTCCAGTAGAATGTGTGGTATTTCATTTTAAATGGCATGCTAGACCGCCAATTCAGGCGCCGAGCAAGATAATCTGTTATACAAAGACATTAGAAATGCGTGTTGCAAAGGAGAAGCCATACTAATGGGGGATGTAAACTTCCCCCGTATAAAATGGGAAAACCTGGTGGGGAGCACGATGGACGAAATTGAAATGGTTGAAATGATAAATGACTGCTTCCTAACGCAATTTGTCAAGGCACCGACTAGAGGAGAGGCATGCCTTGATTTGGTCTTTTCAAATAATGAAGACAGAATAACTAAAACAGAGGTCAGAGAACCATTGACAAACTCAGATCACAACATGGTCTCATTTGAAGTGCTTTTTTAAAACCACAAAAGTAACGACTAAAGTTGAGGTTTACAATTTTAAAAAGGTAAACTATGAAGGTATGAAACAGACTAACAGAAGTAGATTGGAATAAAATACAGAAAACATCCACTGAGAAAGAATGGCTATTTTTCAAAAATGTAGTACTAGAGGCGAAAAACAATTACATCCCAAAAGTAGACAAATCAAAATCTAAAACAAAATGGCTAAAATGGTTTAATAAATTAATTTAAAAAAATATCTAGAGAAAAAAGGCACTTTATAGAGCATTTAAAAGGGACAAGACTTTTAGTTTTTTTTATTTTTAATTACTTTTTGAATATTTCTATAATTGTTCTTTCACGTTGAAAGTGTAGATGATGTTGTGTAGATCAGTGAAACAAACTCCTACTTTAATGCATTTTGAATTGTATTTTTTAGGCAGCAGAATGTGAAAAATGTTCAAGGGTGTGAAGACTTTAAGACACTGTATGACATGGTTTATTTAGATTTCCAGAAAGCTTTTGACAAAGTCCTGCATAAAAGATTAATTCTCAAACTGAACACAGTAGGGATTCAAGGAAATGCATGCACATGGATTAGGGAGTGGTTAACATGTAGAAAACAGAAAGTACTGATTAGAGGAGAAACCTCAAAATGGAGAAAGGTAACCAGTGGTGTACCACAGGGATCAGTATTAGGTCCTCTGCTATTCCTAATCCACATTAATGACTTAGATTCTGGTATAGTAAGCAAACTTGTTAAATTTGCAGATGACACAAATAGGAGGAATGGCAAACACTGTTGCAGCAGCAAAGGTCATTCAAAATGATCTAGACAGCATTCAGAACTGGGCAGACACATGGCAAATGACATTTAATAGAGAAAAGTGTAAGGTACTGCACGCAGGCAATAACATTTTTTACACAGAGAATTGTGGGAGTCTGGAACCAACTCCCCAGTAATGTTGTTGAAGCGGACACCCTGGGATCCTTCAAGAAGCTGCTTGATGAGATTCTGGGATCAATAAGCTACGACTTCCTCTCGTTTGTAAACGTTCTCATGTTCTTATGTATTCATTGGTTTCCTTTGCATGATGTCTTCTTCATCCAATCATTTCTAAATGCCGTTATAGGAACCAATACGAACATCGTCTTTGTTACCCCCAATACATACCTATACACTGTGTATTTACTGCAGAAAAGGGATGGTATGGGAGAAATTCAATTCAACTGTCTGTATTAATTGCAGAGTTTAGTTTATTTTACCTGGCTGCTGGAAAACTGTTAACACGCTGGGAGGCTGTAAAACAGTAACATATAAGATAGTATGGAATATTACTCAAACTGTTAATAATGCTGGGAGGCTGTAAAACAGTAACATATAAGATAGTATGGAATATTACTCAAACTGTTAACACGCTGGGAGGCTGTAAAACAGTAACATATAAGATAGTATGGAATATTACTCAAACTGTTTTTGAAGCAGACTGCAGATGTACTGATGCAAACGTAATAAATCCTAAATGGTTTTTTTTTGGTATACTCTTCTGTATATCGTGGATGTGAGAAACTGATTTAACAGAACTACTGCTACATACTTCAAAAACCTCCAAGAAATAACATAAAGCTAAATAAAATTCAATTTGAGAATCAATTGGTTTTTTTTTTTTTTTCTTTTTTACATGGAAATTATGCACTACATTTTACGAATTAACAATCAGCTCTTTTCAAATTTTAAGCTTTAATCAAAAATGTTTTCAATCCCATCATTCATCAGCTACAAAATGAGTTTCTCCCTGCAAGAGGCAGGGACTCTGAAAGAGTGAGACAAATAAACCATTCTGCAGCAAAACTGTTCATTCACTCACTGTCATGTGTAACCTGCCTTTCATCCCTGCGAACAAAGACAAGCATTTTCAAACACAACATTTCTCTACTGTTACTCCTCTCAAAAGACCTGACATTGGTCATGTAGGTCAAATGTAACAGAACGGTTAGCACAAATCATAAAAATATGAAGACCGCAACGAGAAACCGACTGTACAAATCATATGAGTAGGTTTTATTACATACAAAAGGACAAATGTCTCATTTGTGTTACAAAACAGAGAAGTTCAATTCATTTCCTTAGTAGCTTCTAGTTGTACGAAGTTATAACAGGTGTTCAGCCAATATTCCCAGGGTTTAGGAACCATCTGAAGGCTGATACACCTACATGTTGACTTTTAAAAATTGTATCACACAAGTCAAACTAGTTAACCTATTATGCAATGTATTTTAATCCAGCTATTAAAAATACAGTATGGAAACTCAACACAGAATAAGCATTAGCTGAGTCGTTAGTGTTTTGTTGAGGTTTATTTTAAATTTTACCTCAGAATTCAAGATTACGTGTTTGAAGTTATGGGTGAATCAAAGTCTATTCTGTTAGTTTGGGAATCTAACAAAATGACTATTTGTAAAATTGTATAACATTACTGTGCAAGCCAAAAAAGAGGCTTGTTGATATCTAAAATAATTATTCTATTAAATATTTTATATATTCTAATTAAAAGACATCAGAACAGACCCAAACAGTAATCTAAATGAATCTTAATAAACTAATTTGTAAATAACCGAGTAAGAAAGACATACAAAGGAAAAATACCTTTTCGTCTGGCAAAAGTGGAGCAATAAACATTACTAAAGCAAGCTGACGGACCAGTTCAGCATGTTTGCTATTCAGAGACTGCTGGTTATTCAGGACAAACTGATTCTCAGGATCCACACTGCCTCATTAGGGCTGTGATAGTTTTATTATTCAAGAGCTCTATAAAGGATCAATTATCCTGCCCTAAACTCCTTTGCTCTTTGTTACAAACTTGTTTCACTGTTCACAAAACCACTTTCACCTGAAGAACATGCGCACTTGTAACTATAAAGTAGTATTATTATACTAAACTACACTATAACCCCTTCTGTCACTATTTTCATATATTTTTAAACGTGTTAGGTGAACTCTACAGGGTATGAGAAGTTACCTGGCCAAGACTTTGACATATATGCATTAAGTATAGCATGGAAAGGAAACTTAACATGGTATAATTATACAAGCAGAGGCTGAGGAGAAGTGTACCACACTTAACATGGTACAATTATACAAGCAGAGGCTGAGGAGAAGTGTACCACACTTAACATGGTACAATTATACAAGCAGTGGCTGAGGAGAAGTGAACCACACTTAACATGGTACAATTATACAAGCAGAGGCTGAGGAGAAGTGAACCACACTTAACATGGTACAATTATACAAGCAGAGGCTGAGGAGAAGTGTACCACACTTAACATGGTACAATTATACAAGCAGTGGCTGAGGAGAAGTGAACCACACTTAACATGGTACAATTATACAAGCAGAGGCTGAGGAGAAGTGTACCACACTTAACATGGTACAATTATACAAGCAGAGGCTGAGGAGAAGTGAACCACACTTAACATGGTACAATTATACAAGCAGTGGCTGAGGAGAAGTGAACCACACTTAACATGGTACAATTATACAAGCAGAGGCTGAGGAGAAGTGTACCACACTTAACATGGTACAATTCTACAAGCAGTGGCTGAGGAGAAGTGTACCACACTTAACATGGTACAATTATACAAGCAGTGGCTGAGGAGAAGTGTACCACACTTAACATGGTACAATTATACAAGCAGAGGCTGAGGAGAAGTGAACCACACTTAACATGGTACAATTATACAAGCAGAGGCTGAGGAGAAGTGAACCACACTTAACATGGTACAATTATACAAGCAGTGGCTGAGGAGAAGTGAACCACACTTAACATGGTACAATTATACAAGCAGAGGCTGAGGAGAAGTGTACCACACTTAACATGGTACAATTATACAAGCAGTGGCTGAGGAGAAGTGAACCACACTTAACATGGTACAATTATACAAGCAGAGGCTGAGGAGAAGTGAACCACACTTAACATGGTACAATTATACAAGCAGAGGCTGAGGAGAAGTGTACCACACTTAACATGGTACAATTATACAAGCAGAGGCTGAGGAGAAGTGAACCACACTTAACATGGTACAATTATACAAGCAGTGGCTGAGGAGAAGTGAACCACACTTAACATGGTACAATTATACAAGCAGAGGCTGAGGAGAAGTGTACCACACTTAACATGGTACAATTCTACAAGCAGTGGCTGAGGAGAAGTGTACCACACTTAACATGGTACAATTATACAAGCAGTGGCTGAGGAGAAGTGTACCACACTTAACATGGTACAATTATACAAGCAGAGGCTGAGGAGAAGTGAACCACACTTAACATGGTACAATTATACAAGCAGAGGCTGAGGAGAAGTGAACCACACTTAACATGGTACAATTATACAAGCAGAGGCTGAGGAGAAGTGTACCACACTTAACATGGTACAATTATACAAGCAGTGGCTGAGGAGAAGTGAACCACACTTAACATGGTACAATTATACAAGCAGAGGCTGAGGAGAAGTGAACCACACTTAACATGGTACAATTATACAAGCAGAGGCTGAGGAGAAGTGAACCACACTTAACATGGTACAATTATACAAGCAGTGGCTGAGGAGAAGTGAACCACACTGGCTTGGATGCTACTTGTGACAAAGGCGGCAAAGTTAGCCAAAAGAAAGAAAACTAAAAAAAAACCAAATCATCATTTCCATTAATAGGGATTTTCATGCCAAGTACACAAATACGAATACCAGACAAATCTGTAATTAAAAAAAAAAATCTGTACACCTGCAGGTTTTCTGTATATGGTGTTTAACATCAGGCATATCAAAGTTTTTTTCTTATAAGTTTAACCTCATCTGATTCATTAAAATAAATAAAAATAAAAACATTAAAAAAACACCTCTAAGACAAGTATACCCAGGATAAAAAGTAGTTCATATATAATAAAATGATCCCCTGACTTACCCAACATTGCGGTTCTCTGAAAGCCCCTTCACAAATAATCCCTAAAGTTTAACCCATCTGGAAGAGGCAGGCACTGTGAGCCCTGTGTTCACCGCAGAGCCAGAGAGAGAGAGGGAGGGAGAGCAGCGACTTGTGTCATTGCTTCAGGGGATTCTCCTCCTCACATACACTTGCTCATTCAATTTTGGCAAATTGACTCCGACCATCAATAACTGCAGTTTCTGTACTGTCACTATCTAATCAGCAGGCCAGCTCCTCCCTGACATCTGCAGCTTTTCTGACCCAGCACACGCCAAACAACCTCCACCACTTGACCTCTACCACACACCGCTGAGCAGCAGCATATGCTCCACATCCAGGGGGCCCTCGTCAACCAGCTACCTGTAACAGCCTGTACTGCACTCATGCACCCTAATAAAGTGTGCCACGGAATACGAGAACTGTGTTGAATTACTTCATGTTAGTACTGCATCAAATGTTAGGTGTTTGTTTTGTTTATTGCCATAATTAAAATTAAATCAGGCGTGCTCAGAAATCTGCAATTGAAAACTGACACTGTTTTAACTACAGAAAACAAACAAGAAAAACAACTTTCTTTTAGGGGTTTTATCAGCTATCAGTTGAAACATTCTGCAACTCAACAGATATTTTAAAAACAAATCTCATACCTGACTGTCTTTTTAATTCCAACTTTTGATAACAGCATGTGAAATGTGCTTAGTTTGAACGTCGTTCTTTCCCATATGATGGCTTTGAAAGGATAGCATTTTACTTTTTTTAGTATTGAAAATATCAGATCACAACAAAACAAAAAACAAATGTGAGTTTTAATTAGAATCAAATTTAAATTGCAGATTCTGACTTTTAATGTCAAATGACCAGAAAGTGGATCCTATATTTATATCAGCATTTGTTCCTCTTTTGATATTTTTATACCGATAGAACTGGTCTTAAATTCGAAGATAGTTGAGGTGCACAGAAACCCAAAGTGAAATGCTGTAAATTCCAAGACCCGTTTGGTGTTCTCTAAAGCGGTGATCTCTAATCCCACGGAGCCCTTGATTAGCTGTTACTGCCCGGACCACCTGTGACTCTTCACCACTCGTCGTGTTTGCATGCTGGCCACTCAAGCCTATTGTATGGCAACAAAGAAATACAGCATCTATAACCTTTAACCTCCAAAATCTGTGCAACCTTGGAGACATTTAACAAGCACAAATGCAATCCTTTTTTCTTTCAATTTTCATTAAGAAATGTCACATTCCATGGAAGTAGAGATTTCTGATTCTATGTTACTTTATTAGCTTGACCACAGAATGTAGAAATACAGAACAGAATGATGTATTACCCAGCACATCCATTTATTATTATTATTATTATTATTATTATTATTATTATAGTAGTCGTAGTCTTACTAATATTCTTGTTGTTATTATTATTAGCATGATCTGTTATTACAAACATAGCCCATAGAAGTAATTCAATATTGAATTATTACATAAGATATCGAAATTATGTGATTTATATATTTTTGATCACTTTTATATATTTTAACTAAATATTATGGATTTGTGTAAAGAATTGATTCCATAAAGGTAAACCTGTCTTAGCCACAAATGCTAAAAGTCCAGTCCTTTTGAGGCTGTGTTTTTTACTACGTCTGTAATTTCATCACATGTACTGGATAAACTATATGTTTTCTTACGGAGAGATAATATGCAGCTAAAACTTTGTTGTGTTTGTTTAAAACAGCTTGCTATTTTTTTTTTTATTTCATAACCTAGTTAATGTTCATTAGTGTAATTAATATACAAAAAAACGTACAGCAAGATGGGTGGTTACTGTACCACCCATCTGCTAAAAATGCTTTGAGTATTTGATACTGTAGCATCTGGTTACTTATTACACCAGCATTTGCATTCAATATACTTAAAATAAAACAAAAGAGTGTTCCTAGCAATCTTCAAAGAATGCAGCAAATAGCTTTATGGTTTAGGAAAAGATTAGGAAAACAAAATTGTACTTAGTGTGTATATTATCAGGTTCACAGCCAACTTAACAAAACCATTGCTTTTTCTTTATTTGTACCACTCTGTGCTTTTCTCTTCTATGTATCTGACACAAACTCACACCCCGCATTTGCTTATATTTAAACAAAGGCTTTTAATAGACTACACATTTAAAACGCATACAATTTCAATAAGAAGCTAGGCTCGTATTTAGTAGTCATATTTAGATTTGACTGATTTATTTAATTTCAAATGACTATTCTTTCCAGATAAAATATGATGTGGTTTACAATGTTTCAAGACACCATTAATGATGACAATCACTGCAAGATTCTCAGGAAACTAGACGTTTAATAAAATGCTGGATGTTTACTTCACTCACCATTTAAATATTTAAGCTTTTACAGCCTTAAATGAAACCTGAAATTAACAGTAACTCAACAGAAACTGGCAGTGTAACAATTAAGACTTCAAAAATTCAATTAATGTTGCTAAAATGTAGGAATGTAAACAGTGCCTATTCAAGAACAACATAATCATTACAAATACAAAAAGTAAAAAGGGCATTTTATCCAGGCCTATAATATTATAATTCTGTAGTATCAGAAGATTGTTTTGATTTGTTCAGATGTGCAGCCTTCTCATTTCCAGCCGGCTAAATTGCCATCTACTTTGCCAGATGAGCCGCCTAAAATAGTTACTTCAAAAAGAAAAACATATATATTTGACAGTGCTCGTATGTTCCAGTGAATAGTATTCAAAATATTTATTTCTTCTAGTAAAATAGCAGCAATTTCCACAAATGTATGTAAGTCGAGTAAAACATGACTTTTTTTTTTATTTATTGCGATAGTAAAACATTCCTTCTCTGAGGGTATTTAGTTCCTGGGCTTATGTTTCCATGGACACCGTGAATCGCGATGGACCAATCAGTTTCGAGCTTACAAGCGATGTTGGTGATGAAGGCCGAACTGTACAATCATATTCTATATCCGAGTCAGTAACCGTACAGCAGTTATGAAATTGTATAACTTATTTAAAAAACAAACAACCAACGTTTGTTTCCATGTATGAAATACAGTGAGTATATGTTACAGCATCGTAAAATGTCTTATGCACTTAGATGATCGATCTGAAACCTTGAATGTACAATTAATTCAAATGATATTTACATTGCGCAATTAATGAATGACTGTTGATTATTTTATTTTGATGTGCTTTGTTTTGCTGATTCAGTCTGTATTAAATGAAAAATATCACTATATGAGTATGAGCTCCAAGATGTACCGGTCAGATCTTTTGCTGCATAATCAGTTGATGTAAAACTGTGGTCAAGTAATATTATTGACAGCTTACAAACAAAATGCAGATAAAAAGTACACCCACACACTCACAAAAAAGAAACCAAAACACACACACAAACATATACTGTGATTGTCTATCTAAGTTTAAATAGACACAGTACTTAAGATGACTAAAAAGACAAAGGTTTGTTGTTTTCAGAAGGACTGTCTAAATTCCCTATATGAAGTTCAAGTCAAATGGAAATGTGTGTACAGTACGCATCTCTTCTTCCTCCTCCTCTTCTGTTGACGTCACACTTTCCACGTCTTCCCAAAGCAGTCATATTTTCTTTGTATATTAGGCAAGAGTGACAGTGGGGGAGGGACGGTATTTTCGCGGGTATTTTTTTTTTACCCAGGAAAGTGAACTGACACTTGGGTATAGACGCACTGGTGTGGCACTGTCTACTGTGCGTCAAAAAGCGTTGATGTATCCAGGCCTTTAGGGTGCTAAAAGGCATGGTGCAAACATAGATACACAGTATACAAATGTAGGCATTAATGAATGGGTTAACTCTGCGTTTGCTTTCACTTTGAAACGTTGTACTCCCTCGCACTCACCAGCTGTATAGTTGGCTCATCGATCTGAGTGCCTCTCGTGGCGACACATTCTGGCAAAATTGAGCTACAACAGTATTACATATTGAAAGTCTTAAATAGAGTGTATACAATCTACGTTAATTAACATGTACCCTTGTCCAGAGTACTACATTCATGTGATTTCTGCACTAAGTGGTCGTACTTTAATACAAATTAAAGTTAGTAAGCTGTGTATTGCAATGTTTTGTGGCAGACTGCAAGCACCAGCCAAAAAGGGAAGCTGCTCCAGGTTTCCTGTAGTAGCTCATGCTCATCTCCTAAAGAAGTGGTATGTCAGTTAGTGCTAATCTGTACTAATAAAATGAATAAGAAATATCCAAAACCATTTGTGTATGTAATTTGTACACCAAAGTGATTTTCCGTTTCAACATTACTCTTCTCCATTTGAAGTAGTTTCCATGCGTTTCCATTTCTATAACTTGATATTTATGTACTGGACTTATACTTTCAAGCTACGTTGTTCAAGTAAATGCCAATAAATTATTTATTGTTATTTGTGTCTGAAAACTGTAAAATCAAGTGTTTGAAATGGCAGTTCTCGCAAGCGCATTTTTATTTATTAATGCACTTGCACATTCTCGGACTCCATAATGAGAAACAGCATCATGGGAAAGTATGTATACTCAGAATCTTGGAAGACTACAAATAAATGGAAGGACTGGCTTGTTCCATGAATATTTTTAGAAACTTAAAATGTGTCTTGTTTTGTTTTTTTTTTTGTATAAAATGGAAAAGAAGAAATGGAATACATGAAAAAATAGAACACAAAACACAGCTTATGGCTTACCTTTCTGTATTCAAATTTATTACTTAATACTGCTTCGTATCGTCTTTAATTGAGAGATTGCTTTACATTTTTCTGTTCTGTCTCACTTGGTATTATGGTATTTATATAGGGTGACTGTGTTTTTGTGCCTGAAATATAATTTCTCTGTTTCATTTGTGTCTGTTTCAGTCTTTCCTTCACCACTTTTTTCTGTGTGTAATAAATTATTGCAAAACCAAAACAGAGTTTGCTTAAATATGTGGACTTTGAAATATACTGTGTGCTAAGACAAGTTTGTAGTTTTAAAATTGTAATATAAATTATTTTGTAATTACTTTTCATAAGTAACTTTTACTTCCTCTTTAAATCTCAATGCCTAAAATCATAAAAAAAATTAACTAAATGATACACTTCTTTTGAATTGTGGGTCCCTATTAAGGCACATATCTAGGCCCAGGATATGCAGTTTTAGACCCTTGCAAAACCCTGAAATTGGTTTTCGGTGGGGGGCGTTGCCTCCTGCACTCGCGCTGGGGGAGGACCCCCATACCCCCCTGCACCCTCGTGGGGGGGAGGACCCCCATACCACCCTGCCTTCTACTTAGGATTTCTAGCCTCCTACTTTAAATGAAAATGAAAAGACTGGATGTGAATCTGCGCACCCTGAGTATTTACCTCGGCTGTATTTGACAGATCAGTTGACAGGCTAAGCTTTAAGGCACCATTACGGTGCAGTTGTACGAAAGCCAGCATGCTCAGCTAAGCCCTACTCGTGCTTCACTGTGACTGAAGAAAGGGCCAGTTCAAAGTGACCCAAGGGTCAGTCTCCATAGCTCCAAACCACCCATCCAAAACTAAACACAAACCACAGAAGCTGATTAGCCAGTACATTGGCTTGTCAGGTTAAAGAATGTCTAAATACATCAGCTTGTGAACAATGGGTTTTACAAAATCAAATCTGCCATTGTATCCTCATGCAACAGAAGATCAAAGGAACACAACTGGCTTTACTCAGTAGAGATTTTAATTGATGACAAAGGTCTCTTATTAATACATTATTAATGCTGATGTCCGGGGATCCTATTTTTCTGCAATAAAAAGAATACAATTCTGATTTTAAAAAAACAGCAGCTACCCTTTAAGACCATATCTTGCATGTTTTTTTCCCCGCCCGAAGTATCATTAACCTAAGCGCTATAACAATCATAATTGGAGAACAATTATGTCAAATCGTCACCTAGACCACCATATCTACAAGTGTGTATCTTTCCTTTCTATTCTGTTTACACACTAGTTCTAGTGACGCTGGTTTTGGTTCATTGTAGTTACTTTTTGTTATACATGTTATTACGATTTCACAGAGCGATTCACAGTGTATAGCCACAAATGGGCTTTTAAAACATTGTTTCTCAATTGTTTTAATCTGAATTGTAATCAAATCGGAATAGATCAATTGAATCATTCCTTCTTTCTTGTGAAAGCCTAAAAACAACCAAAAGGCAAAACCTAGTGATTTTAATGGTACAGAAAAAGGATCCCTAAAATATACATCAAATTAATAAATACAATTAAATAAATAAAAAAGGAAACCCACTGACAAAACAGTCTTTAAAAGCAGGGCTTTATGGCTGTATAAACAAATGGAAAACGACAATTTTCTAAAATTAAACTCATTACTAAACATAAGAGTGTCCGATTTGTAGAAACAAAGACTGCATCTTCGCTCAGCTGGGTAAGCTCACTTCAAATTCTCAGTTGACTACATTTATGTGATTTTGTCCAAGACCCAGGTGTCAGTTCCCTCGCATTTGTAGCTCGGAGGGTAGAATAAATCACTGTGTGTTTGTACTGTAGGCCACCTAGGTGCTCAGCCCCAGCCACCCCACCTTCAGCCAGCCTCGGCTCAGTTCATCACTGTCACTCCCAGATGGCTGCTGTTCCGCTTGGCCAGCGCCTGTAATCTGAACACAGGTCTGCCTGTCAGAGCACACTTATCTGACCATAGAACTTAGAATAAGATCTCTCCACTTTCAAACGGGAGCGTGTAAGTCGCTTTGGCTGTCGTCTAATAGACAGGAAGCAGAGATGGACGAAAACAGCTTGGAATGAGGGAGTCACTGGAAAACAATCTCTAGCTGCCCTACAAAAGAGTGCAGGAGGCTGAGAGGAGGCTGTGTGGTCCAGTGGTTAAAGAAAAGGGCTTGTAACCAGGAGGTCCCCGGTTCAAATCCCACCTCAGCCACTGACTCATTGTGTGACCCTGAGCAAGTCACTTAACCTCCTTGTGCTCTGTCTTTCGGGTGAGACGAAGTTGTAAGTGACTCTGCAGCTGATGCATAGTTTACACACCCTAGTCTCTGTAAGTCGCCTTGGATAAAGGCGTCTGCTAAATAAACAAATAATAATAATAAGAGAGGAAGCTGGCAGGACATGTGGAGATGATGAGCCCTTTACTCAGTAAAGGCAGATCTTCATTCAATTATTCATCTTATCTAATTACTCCCATTGCATCCAATCAGACTCACAATTCTTCAGCTTACCAAAAGTAGTATTTGCATAGGTTCCACTGTGTGTTATTATTTTATTTTTTGTGTGTGTATGTAAAGCGCTTTGTGGTGGCCCTCGTTATAGGAGCTATACAAAAATAAAGATTGATTGATTGATTGATTGATTGATTATACAAGGCACTTATTTTAAGTGTTTTCTTGTTAGATAAAATGCTTTAAAACTCATCTGGTTGGTTTATGTTTTTAAATGATATGTAATGACCTGGAAACTTACAAGCTGATTGGATAAGAAGTCATCCATCCCTGGTACATAACATTGAGTCGGTAACACTACTTAATTAAAAATACATTTAAAATGCATTCAGTGTCAAAAATGACCACGTTCGTATTTAGTCATATAATATAATTTACAAATGACTGTATCAAAAATATGTCATGCAAAAGGAAACCAATGGATAAACATCTGAAATAAATTACCCAAATTCTACTGTACAGAAGAGTGTTGCTCTCTTTGCATTGCTAGGTAATGTAATTGGGTACCAGGGTTATTTTACTCCTGAGAAATTTGGGACTATATATACTGTATATAGAATGAATTATATTTTAGTTTTCTAGCTAATTCAAAATTAAAGAATGTTTTTTACTAAAAAAGAAAGCACTAATTCAAATACAGGTGCTGTACTAGTCTAATTCTGATTTCTGACACTTGGTGTGAACATATTTTAACATGGGTTATTGGGAGATTAGCATTAAGTGTGCCATTTATAAAGAAGTGATGGTTATTCATATGGACTAAATAGGATATATTTTAATTCAAATATAAAATGGTATCAAACCCTCTTTACACACTGTCTAACTGAAATCCTTTTTTGAAGCAGTACTGTAGCAGTAACGGAGAAAGGGCAGTGCCAGCATTTTAAGCCCATTGAACCTCAGTCAGTGGGATGCAGTTCAGCACCTTGATGATTGCTATATTGTTATTTAACATGCATGTGTGTGGGCAGTGCTGAAGCTGTCAGTAATGAGATCTATTGAGGGTAGATGTGCTACAGGCTGCCTCAGTATGATCATTCTTCATCTTCACCATCTGGATAATGAACAGCATGCCTAGCCTCCGCAACAGCACCACCTGCTGGAGCACCATCAGTAACACACTCAGGTCTATATCAAGACTTACAATACATAACTTAAGGTTCGGAGGGATTTTCAGTAAGGCTTTAGACAGACCAAATTACTTTAATTCCGCTGACCCGATTAATGCTATAAAAGTCAGTGAGCTGATTAATGCATTGGGAGCTTGTATATACCTCAATCCCATGCTGGCCCCCCCTTGCAACATTCCTTTCTGCTTGTCCCTCGTTAAAATCCTGCTTCACACCGGATTCTTAACCTGACTGCAGGATTACCTCTGACCAGGACTGGGGTTAAACTGAAATAAAGGATTGCAGTCCCTTCAGACAAAGAATTGTTACATTATAATGAATGTGTTAATGGGCTTGTCAGCGGCAGGAGTAGCAAACACACAGATGCAGTAACTGCAGGTCAGCTCTGCTGCACACTTCATTATTTACAAAAAAAACAAAAGGTTTAACCAAAACACAAATCAAAAGTCCCCCAAGCTCAGCTATCGCCCGCCTGCCCGTTTACCAGCACCTTCACTGAACCCCTCTCTCTCACAACAAACATGGAATTGTTCCTTTTTCTAGGGTGTGGTCAATGGTAATTGACAATCAGCCATTCAATCACCACTTGGCCACTTTCCACACTTTCCAATGAACTAAGAAACAATAAACAATTTACATGGTGTGGCTGTGCCTGAGCCAAGACGGCCGCTAGCCACAAAACACACGATAGAGTCCTGCATCGGGTTGGGTACCCACGGGTGCACTGCAAAAGCTTTTGAATCAGCAAAGACTTTCTGTCCGTTAGCGTACTTGTCTATAACCCTTTCCCAAATAACGTATTAGAAGGTAAAAGTACCGATTAGGGAGGAGTCAGCTGACTAAGCAGTGCTCTCGGTTTTTATTTCTGCTTGTTTGATACGTTGCAAGATCCTTTTATCACGTCTGCTTGGTGATATTAAAAATGCCAGTGGACAAGGTGAAACAAAAACGCAGAGTTTATATCATGTAGTGGATAATAGTTTGAGAGGTAAATCACAAGTGTGGAATTATTTTGGAATCATAGCGAATGAAAATAATGAACATGTGACTGGATTCGTTGCTTGTAAAACCTGTCATTATGTTTTTGTGAACGACCACAAAACTGGTACATCTCTGTGAAAGCCCAGGTGTAGCTCCATTTCAACTGGTGGCACGAAAGGAATAGACAGGTATTTTATAGCAAAGTATGTAAAGACAGTTAATGTCACAATGTTAAAATATATACAGACCACTAGATAAAGCTACCATGCTGTATAGCCTATTGTGTAAACTCAATCTGTGCAGAATGGTAGAGATATCTGTGTGTGAATGTGAGTGCGGGAGAGAGCCAGTCGACACAGGCAGTATAAAAGGACAGGTTCGGGTCGGGTTGCAAGTCTTCTTAAAGTGGGTGGAGTTGCATCGGGTAAGACCGTTTTGCATTGGGTTGGGTCCTGCAGTAGCGGGTCTGGCTCGGAAGCAGGTCATAAAAATCTGACCCATGCAGGACTCACAATACGATACAATACAGGCCAAAAATCTGGAAGCAACAAAATCATTTGCAGAATGACTGGGGTGGGGATTTTATTGCTCACTTTCCCTCACTTAGACCGCTTACTATGTAACACAATTTTTGTTCCTGGGTAGTAAGTGTTATTTCCTAATTGCTTATGCCTCAAAAGTATAGAAAATGGCTATTATTCCCCACAAACTTTGCTTTTGTGACCAGGACAGTGATATTTTGAAATTTACCTATTTCCAATGAGAAAACGGGCGAATTTGTGTCTTTTCGTTCACATAAAGTCAGAAAAAAACAACATATGAATCCTAATTAACATGTATTTATACTAAAGTAATACAAAAATGACTACAAAAGATTTAGAAGCGAGTAGTTTTTCGATTTTACGATTATACTGTAAATCACTTTCACGAATCAGCCCCCAAATCTAGTCTCCCATCATGTTCTCGTTATACTGTCCTTGGTAGCGGTGTTCAAAGTCCAGTATATCCTGGTGGAAGCGCTCGCCTTGCTCCTCCGAGTGCGCTTCCATGTTCTCCTTGAATTTATCAAGATGAGCATCAAGGATATGGACTTTGAGGGACATCCTACAGCCCATTGTGCCGTAGTTCTCAACCAGCTCCACATAGTTTTCGGCCTTGTGATTGCCCAGGAAGCCCCGAACCACTGCGACAAAGCTGTTCCAAGCTGCTTTCTCCTTACTAGTGAGCTTCTTGAGGAATTCATTGCACTCCAGGATCTTCTTTATCTGTGGTCTGACGAAGACACCGGCTTTGACCTTTGCCTCACACAGCTTAGGGAAGAAGTCTTGAAGGTACTTGAAGACTGCTGACTCCTTATCTAGAGCTCTGACAAATTGTTTCATAAGGCCCAATTTGATGTGCAGTGCTGGCATCAGCACCTTCCGGGGGTCCACCAGTGGCTCCCACTTGACGTTGTTCCTCCCCACAGAGAACTCGGTCCGCTGTGGCCAGTCCCGCCTGTGGTAGTGCGCCTTGGTGTCCCTGCTGTCCCAAAGGCAAAGATAGCAGGGAAACTTGGTAAAACCGCCTTGGAAACCCATCAGGAATGCCACCATTTTGAAGTCTCCTATGACCTTGATGCCATCTCAGAAAAATGCAGATATGTATCCACTTAGGCAGCTGGAACTAAACTGAACTGGTGGGCTTAAGGCCCCTGTATTTATACTACTATTTATATTACTGGAAAGTTCTAGAAAGGTCTAGAAGTTACTCCAAGTTTACTCAGCTCTATCTGGAATGTTCTGGAAAATAGGTACATTTCAAAATACCACTGTCCTGGTCACAAAAGCAAAGTTTGTGGGGAATAATAGCCATTTTCTATACTTTTGAGGCATAAGCAATTAGGAAATAACACTTACTACCCAGGAACAAAAAAAAAAAAAATAATTGTTACACGGTGTTATCATATCCTCTTTGAAATATAGACAAGCTTTTCATAAGCAAGACATCTCACTAGTAGAATGGTACCCCTAAATGTTCTTGTTATAGGAAAGCAGTACAACGGGATGAGGAGTTTGTTGCCTATGACCTAACTTAGACTACTTGGTCACTAAAGGGTAGATGTAAGGATACGCACAGAGTGATTTGTGGGTGTAAGACCCCCTTAATGCGGGCGTAAATCGGGTTTAGCAGTCGTAAACTTTAGCGTCTGCTAAAAATGCAGCATATGTAAAGAATGGTGTTCACCTGGCGTTCTGCACCCGCTGTCATATTTGCACTTTGCCATCATTAATCCATTAAAATTATATTGAAATGCATTCAAATAAGAGCATGGAATTGGTCAGGATCTGGATACTAAGCGGGCACAAACATTATAATGTGATGTAAGGATTTTGTCTTGCATTTAGGCAATTGCTGACCCCATAAACTTTACACCGATTCTTACAGGGTGCAAACCATTGTAGAAGTGAGTAATTAAGAGCTGTATAAAAGCACACACCTGCAGAGACCTGTCATGGGCTTCACGATGGCTGCTGTGGTACACTTCCCGATGTGGTGACACTTGGCTCTTGTTGAGGAGAGGCAGGAACACGTTCGGAGGAGAAGTGCAAGATGAAGAAGACCCTGCATATTCAATCCCAGGGTCACTTTGTTTGGGATGCCGGAGGATGTGGTGCTAAAGCGTTCTCGTCTCACTCCGCAGATCATCCTAGACCTAATAGCTGAAGTGAGGGATGAGCTAGACCCCAGCGTCAATCTAGGGACCGCTATCCTTGTACATGTGAAAGTGCTGTGTTCTCTGCACTACTTAGCCTCTGGTTCCTTTGAAACCACAGTTGGAATGTCTGGAGGGATGCCCAATCTACCTTTTCCTGTGTTGGCAAATTTCAAATTTCATGCTGAAAAGGGCAGGCCAATACATATTATTTCCTAAGGATACTAGCATAACTGATGTTGGCTGAGGCTAAACATCTCAGCTCATTCTCAGAAACCTTTTCTTTTGCATGTGCCTAGAGAACTTTGCTGCCTTTACTTCGACATATTTTTTTTGGTTTGTATTTTCGTACTCCTAACTCCGTCACCTGTGGGCTACAAGTGCGGGCACTAAATAGACCGATGTGCTCATTGAGACCCTCATTATCATAATTGCAGATTGCATGGCCGCAATGCAATCTGAATTTTGCAGCTGCAATTATTTGCACTGCGCCTATACTTACATCTACCCCTAAATATCTTGGTATCCCTGAATAAATACCGTAATCGTTCCCTCTTTATCAATCTGTCCCACATGTGCAGTGACATTCCCAATATACTAATACGGAACGACTGCATGGCATTTTCTATCCATTACTACCAATGCGGAATGACTGTATGGCATTTTCTATCCATTACTACCAATGCGGATTGACTGTATGGCATTTTCTATCCATTACTACCAATGCGGATTGACTGTATGGCATTTTCTATCCATTACTACCAATGCGGATTGACTGTATGGCATTTTCTATCCATTACTACCAATGCGGAATGACTGTATGGCATTTTCTCTTCAGTGCACCCTCAAAAATAGGTTTCTGGCTAAGGACTGCCAGCACTACAATGAATATTGTACCAGACGTGGCTGTCACAATTTAGGAAACCCATTATTTGGGGTAAAATGAGAGAAAATACTCCACCCAACATTGGTAGTGAATGGAACATATTTGGGGTACCACTGACCCTGTGAGACGACTTGCTCTTTAAAATATTTTTCATATTTAAAAAAAAGATGAAGATATGGTTATCTATTCAGGGATACCAAGATATTTACTGAGCAAGTAGGCTGATTGAGGTTATCAGGCAACAAATCCATATCCCCAGTTGCACTGCTTTCCAAGAAAAGGAGAACATTTCAGGGAACCATTCTACCTGCAAGATATCTTGCTCTTTTTAAATATTATAAATCATTTAGTGAACTGCAGTGAGCTATGTTGGTCTTGTATCACTGTAAAAGCTCCATTCTGCTCCCTTTCAAAAGCCCGGTTTTAAAAGCTCTATTCTCATCACAGCCTCCACCCTTTCAAAAGCCCTGTTTTAAAAGCTCCATTCTCCTCACAGCCTCCTCCCTTTCAAAAGCCCTGTTTTAAAAGCTCCATTCTCCTCACAGGTCTCCAGCCTCCTCCCTGGTTTTGACCCAAACCTGATGCATGGCAGCAGGTACGATGAGACGAGTGTCTCTGATCAACAGAGACAGAAGCCACAGAAACGATGGCTGTTTACAGGCATACTTTTAAATTCATTCTTGTAACATTTTTCAGCATCAACAGAACAAAAAATATAGTGCTTTATGTGTAGGACAGTTACTATCACACATAACTAAGGGTTTTTAATAATTCAAGAATTTCTATTTAACCTTTTGATTTCACATGACCTTTTAACCCTAATGGTATCCATGGTTTCCCTGACTTGGAGTGTTTTGTTTGCTACAGCTTGGAAATCTTTCTTTTCATTAACCCTGTAAGTGCTGTATATCTTGAACCAAATCCATGCGCCCAGCCTCTGTCCTGTTGCATCACTCAAAGAATTACCTTTCCTAAGTTCAAAATAAAACTGATAGAACACAACATTTCAAAACAGCATCCTCTATCTTCCAGGGCTACAGAACACACATGCACAATGTGTATGGAGGGATTTGGTCAGGACCCAAAGATTTTCTTCTAGCTTTATTTCTGGGGAGCGGACAGGAACATTCAAGTCAGCATCAGATGCTGCCGCTGTCATGTGAAAATACCCCCCCCCCCCCCCCCATAAAAGTATATTAACAAGGTTATTAAAACACATTAAAACAACAACACAGCTAGCACTATCGCTGTGTCTGTAAGTGACAACATCTGTTCAAATGTATTCAAATTAGGGTAAGGTTTTTCAGTATAATATTACAATAATAACAGAGCTGTGCATTAATATGTAAAGCATAATAGACATACATACATGCATATCTATGGTTTAAATATATATATATATATATATATTGCACTGTGATGGACAGGGTGTAGTCCCGTTTTGTGCCCTATGTCTGCTGGGTTAGGCTCCAGCTCACCGCGCCCCTCTACACGATTAAGCGGCTACAGATAATGGACAGACAGACAGACAGACAGACAGAGACAGACAGACAGAGAGACAGACAGACAGATAGAGAGAGGGGGCTGGCGCGGCGTGTCAAGAGTAAAAATCAACAGTAATTTCCCATAAACAGCCTTAATTTCATGTAAAGCTGATGTACTAGTAATAGAGCTGGGACAAATATCCGAATATTCAAACAAATATTTTTTTACATGATTCAGGTACAAAATTCAGATGTTCGTATTCGCTACAAATGACAAAAATACCTGGCGCTTATTTACCGCCTCACCAGAAGTTGCATGTTTAAAAAATGACAAATGAAAAAGAGCTCAGTGTTTAAATGTTTTAGACAGCAAAAAGTAAACAAACCAGATTATGTGCGCCCCCACAGTGATCTCTATGGAAAGCCATCTGGATCAAAAAAGCGTTGTGCTGCTTTACAGCGAGTCAGAATCTCATGGCAAGCACGTTATTCTCAAATGCCTCGCTTAACCCTCTGCGGTCCTGTGTCGGACCAGGTCCGACATTAAAATGCTTCCTTTCCGGTCCGATGTCGGACAGGGTCAATCAAAAAGGCGTCAATCACAGGTCCCTTTTCTCCGGAAAAAGCTGAGAAAAGCTTTCAATGGCCGAGAGAGGCCGAGAGAAGCCGAGAGAAGCCAGATAAAAAAAAAACGGAGGCGGAGCTGAGCAATACACATAATCCCTTCACCACAGACATAACACTGACATAAACAAACAAGATAGCTGCTTCCGAGTACTTCCTTACTGAGTACCATGTTGATATGCAGTGCCTTTTAAACCGGTTTTACTGTGAATAAAATTACTTTTAAAACAGCACGTGTAATTTAAACAGCTTGTGTGAAAATAAATTAGACCTGACTCGCCTGACAGGCGCTGAATAAATGGGCCGCA
The DNA here is from genome assembly GCF_902713425.1 of Acipenser ruthenus. Classification (NCBI taxonomy): domain Eukaryota; kingdom Metazoa; phylum Chordata; class Actinopteri; order Acipenseriformes; family Acipenseridae; genus Acipenser; species Acipenser ruthenus. The sequence goes on from NC_081219.1 coordinate 5,121,151, forward strand.
AAGGGTTAAACAGTGACCTTCTTTCTGGAAATGTTGTGAAGTGAGTTTTTTTATATAGATTGTATATATTATATATATTTTTTTTTGCGACTTTGTTATGTGGAATGTAATAAACGAGAACCAAAACAGTTATTTTTCCCCTCATTTCCTCGTTTGTTTTATTTGAAGTGTTTAAAGTTACATTTCAGTTTTCATTTGCTTGTTGAGCTACAAAAAGGCACAAGTAAACCTCATGTTATTACTTTATGAAAACGTGTCGATGGCCACTGTTTACTCTGGAGAAACGGCAATGGCAAGGAATTAAAAGTAATAAATAAATAAAATGCGGTTTCACCTTTATGTACTATTTATTTCAGGAATAAACAAAACAACGTTTAACTTGAACTGCTATTTGGCATCCTTTGTTTTCTAGTTAATTCACTGGGGTAAAGTAAGGCCCTCACAATGTATTATTTACTCCTGGGATATTTTTTTACTTTAACGTGTTACACAGTGTAACGTCTTGCTAAAATAAAACACAAAACACACAGGGGCCACGCCCCCTGCTATGCTGTCTCTGCCTGCGTTCTGAGCAAAAGAATGGCTTTTATTTTGAAAACAAATGAATATTCAAACAATATTAAAATTAATTGAATATCTGAACATGAAAATCCTGTGTTCACACCAGCACTAAAAATATTAACCACAACAGACTGCTGTTTTTTGTAAGATGAACCGTTATTGTTTAAAAAATATTGTCTTTAAAGTGTTGAAAGAGAATAATCAGTCCAGCTTACTCCAGAGCACTCTTCCCTAGTTTACTCTTCTGGGAACGCTACTGGTTTGTTTTCCAGTTTGTTTACATGCTCTAACAGTAGTTTCAAGATTCTGGGTTTAGCACCCCTAACTCTCATCACGTATCTAAAATTCTGATTCTAGAGCGCATATATACAACAGATATCTGCTACTCACTGTTCCACAATAACGTTAGTGTAAGTCTCAGATGCACTAGTTTACTCATATTGCAAACTTAAAGCTATGGATTGTAAGTTCATAAAATTGTAACCCTATGTATTCTGTCCTGCCTTCTGAAATACTTGTTTAGTAGGCGCTTTATGAAATATTCCAATAATATCTCTCACAACCAAAATAAAGAACCTAGTCTATGTTCTACACCCATTCCTCATGGCACTCCATAATCCACTCTTTCTGCTCCCTGCGGTAGTCCCAAGGCTACCCCATAATGTCCTGGAACACAATGTACACATTCTATAGAACCTTTGTTGCAACTGAACAGAAGCTGATCATTTAAGATAGCTTTTGTTGTTCTGATAGATCCAAGGTCATCTGAAGGCCTTAAAATGAATCGCTAACGTTTGACAGGTTTCAGTTGCCAATTCCCTTCAAAGAGTCCCTGTCATTCTCCTTTAATGGAACTTCTTACTTCATGTTCATTAGAGAGAAAGATAAATGGAGACAACTGTCACAAACTCTACTAGTACATTATTGTTGTGAATCTACTAAGATTGCAAAGGTTTACCGACATACTCAAATGTAACTGAAAATGTCTGTTTTTGAGAATCTTGCAATGATTTTTTTCATGTTTGTTGACGTAAGCCACTGTAATTGAATACGGTATGTGAAAATCAACGCAACATTTGAATAGTGAAATCAATTATTTAATATTAAATAATTGTATTGAAAAAGTATAGTACAGTTTAAACGGTAAACAAATGTTTACACAAAATATTTTAAAGTTACATCTATCATGCATAGATTTACAGTAATCAAGAAGACCTTACCAATAACTTTCAACAAAACAACTTATAGCTAATTTGCAACTGGTACATCCTTTACCTTAAAATAAACTGTAAAAAGATACATTTAATAAAGATGTATATTAAGTTTGTCCTGTTTAGTGTTTACTCAGTGCCAATGATAATGGGCAAATGTTTTTGAGTAACTGTACAGTCCGGCACTGAAGTATCTGCTGATAACTGCTTACCGCAGTGCCTCTCAAATAAAAAAAATTAAATAAAAACTAAAAAACTTACTGCAAAAGTTGCCTGTAAGCCCATCCGTCATTGCTGCCGTTGTCCCTCAGCAGCAGCACATCTGATCTACAACCCGTTCACATACTTGCTCAGCATCAGCTGGCCTGTTCTGTCACAATTCAGTTTAATTCTCTCTAATCTCGTCCTGCGAGAAATTGACTCATTATCATAATGTATTACTGTTGCCATTCTTTTTACTGTGCAGCTCCCAGCACTAAGCCACGAGAAAGACGTACTGTATCACTGGTTAATTAAGGGCCAACAGAGAGAGGGACGCTGTTAGACTGAGCTCAGTATGACCACGCTTCCAGGAATTTTCAATCGCATTCACTGGCAGTGTCACTCAGATTTTTCCAGCTGTGAGCCCCATGCCAACTCAAAAACATTTAATGAATTAATTTTAATGAATAGAGCAAATTACCACAGTGTTTTTAAATCATAACGTTTTTCTCAGGACCGCCTTATACTAAAAGTAAAGCGATCTTTATGAATATACCTTGCATATTAAAATGTACTGGACGTTTTGTACAGCATTTCTGTTGCAACTAATTCCTTTAAAATGTACTGGTGAGACTATTAGACGTGTTTTTTTGTTTGTTTGTTTTGTATGAATGCATAGTTACGGTAAAAACATTTCTGGTTGGGCAAATACATTAATTGGTATACAAAATAATGCTACAGTGTTTTTATCATTTCAGCTCATTGTTTTTTATGTTCTAAATTTAAAAAAAATAAATACCATTGGATTGAATTTTTTTTTTTTTTTTAGGTAAGGTCCTACTCATGTTCTCATTATATAAATATTCCTGAAAAACAACTGTGTTTTGTTGCCATAATTATACTTAACAAATTTAAAATGAGCTCATCTAATGGTTTACACAGAAACACCCCACAAATCACTGCGTGCGTAAATATATATATTATATATATATATATATATATATATATATATAAAATGAGAGAGAGAGAGAGAGAGAGAAAAACAATGGGTAATTGGAAAATATGCAAATTCTTGCATTATAAGAGCCAATCAAATCACGTGAAAGTCGTCTAAAGGCTTCTACATTCACGGCGTTTTAAAAGTCTGCATGTCAATAGAATATTTAAATTAAATACGGTGCTGTATGAAGTTGATATTTATGCCGCAACTGGAAGTAGATCACAGGGTCCACTTGGATTACACCAAAAGAAACTGAACAGACCACGGATATTTTCTGAGAAAACCACATTACCCATGGAATACTGATGTAAACGATTAGCAACACAAACTAGTTCTTCATAAAATCAGGATAAAAACGATGGTTGCTGTACAACATATTTCCTTCCAGGTGTGTAGGACTTTATAAATTGATACTGTAGTAGATTCAGGTAAAAAAAATTAAATTAAAAAAAAAAACACTATGGAAATTCATTAACAAAAACTTTGTTAAAATGAAGGTGGAGTTCAAAAATCAGGAAATGGGATGTTAAGGCACGCAACCTTAACTCACCCCTATTATGCCTATGTGTCACATCAGATATTATGTCATACATGACATCAGCAAGGACATGAATGTTGGCATATCTAAAATCACAGACAAATGCTCTACCAAGACTGCCCAGAAGAACATTATACTAGGAAACAATTTGTCTGTGCTGGACTTTTTCTTTTCTAGAACAGTGCCATGGAGAATGCTGCTGTTTTGTCTCGTTATTGTCATACGAGTTCCTAAGAACAGCTGACGACACAATATTCTGCAGACCAACAAACAAACACACCCAGGTAATGTCCTTCTGGGCAGCCTTGGTGGAGCATTTGTCATGTGATTAGTCATTGCTGATGTCATGTATGACATCATATCTGATGTGATGCACAGGCATAATAGGGCAGCAGTGTGGCGTAGTGGTTAGGGCTCTGGACTCTTGACCGGAGGGTTGTGGGTTCAATCCCTGGTATGGGACACTGCTGCTGTACCCTTGAGCAAGGTACTTTACCTAAATTGCTCCAGTAAAAACCCAACTGTATAAATGGGTAATTGTATGTAAAAATAATGTGATATCTTGTAACAATTGTAAGTCGCCCTGGATAAGGGCATCTGCTAAGAAATAAATAATAAAAATAATAATAATAGGGATGAGTTAAGGTTGCGTGCCTTAATGTCCCATTTCCTCACTTGTGAACTCCACCTTGACGTCATTTTAACAAAGTTTTTGTTACTGAATTTCCATAGTTTTTTTTATTTTATTTTTTTTACCTGAATCTACTACAGTATCTATATATATATATATATATATATATATATATATATATATATATATATATAATATTAGCCCAAAGAGCCAGCTGCCCAATGTTTCGATATGTTGTACATATCTTTCTCAAGGGAGCATGTGTTTGAATCAAAACATTGGAGGTATTTATAGGTTTTTGACAGCATGACAACTACTTGTTATTGTCATTCAAATCCATGATTTATTCTTACATGATGTAATGGTGTTCTATATATTGTGACATCATTTTTACTTCTATCTTTAAATCTATATTAATTTAATTAACATTATTTTATATAAACTTATATTTATATTAGCATGCAATGCTGGCTAATGAATTTTGCTTATTTATTTATTTAAATGTTATATACTTATTGGAGTTAATTAGTTCATTCTTTTCTGTTGAGTCCCGCTGGCATAATCGCGTTCAGTCTATTTATCCATTTACTTTCTTTTATTCTTCTATATGTGGCATTGTCTAATTTTAGCTGTTCTAATACTACAAACTTTACATCATTTATGTCATGTCCTTGACTGGTGAAGTTCTGTACTATTGGTTCATTATTTATTTATTTTTTTCTATTTAATGAAAGTTGGTTCTGAATTCTTTTATATAAAGTTGTTCCAGTCTCTCCAACATATTTTATTTCATCCCATTTTTCACAGGCTATTCCATAAACAACATTGCTATTTTTACAGTAGGTACTAGTTTTTAGTGGATATGTTTTTGTTCTTATGTTTAATTATATTTTTACTTTTGTCCATGTAGTCCATGTAGTTACACACTACATATATATGAAATAAGTGTTTTATATCCTAACATGTTGCATTTTTAAAGTCGACTATGAAACACAGCTTTTACTTTGTCTTTAGGCAAAGGCTAGTCGTGATTCTAAACTCGCAGCATCATTTTATTTTGTCAAGATAATCTCACCTACAAAAGGTCAAATCTTGGTCATTGACAGTGACTGGTGATTTTATGACAGGGGTTAATTGTAATTATACTGGACTGAGCCACAAGCTCAAAGGGAACTCCTGAATTGCCCTTTCAACATAAAAGGGTTTGTAATTTATGTAAAACAACTGGAATACCTGGTAAATTTATTCAAGGGGCTGATAACGCTTACAAAATGGCTGTTTCTCTGGTGCCAGGCTGGTGTGTTCCTGGTTTCATTTGTAGGTCTGCTTTTTGTATTTAAAGATTGTTAACAAACTATGGTTCCTCTCACTTATATAGAGTGTCTGGCATAACTTCCTTAACTTTGATAAGCACTGGTATATAATTGTTTTGGCTATCTTATAGTAGATATATTGTCATATTATCTCAATACATTACTAGTCACTACCGGTAGCACTCATAAGACACAAATGGCAGGATTTTCAAAAGGTCGTAAATGATAACTCCAGTGTTAAATCAGATCGGTACATTGCATTGATTTTGGCAATTTCAAGCTGTCATCTTGTTATTAAATAATCATGCTTGCATGATTTCTGAAAATATGTTGATTTACGAAATAATGTTAATATCTTAACGTGCAGGGTATTCTTGCGACTTTCTTTTGTTTGTGTGGGAATTTAAAAGAAAATCTGTGTTAATTGTCAATTTATCAGAAGTTAATTTGCACTTGGAAAAGGAGGGTTTTAATTAACGAAAGACTATAACTCACCTTGAAACAGAAATTTAACAGACCGCTGCTGTGACGCCGACGATAAAAAGACTGCCCGCTGACATCGCAGGAAGGGATGCATGAATGCATAAAGTACAGTGGCAATGGGGCGAATCAATAGCCACTTTCCACTCATTGCTTCAGCTAGAGCAAGAATTCTAGTTATTGTACTTAGCTTGTGTTAAATCGATAGGTAAATGACAACAATGCTGTCAGACCCCTTTATTCTTGTGTCATTCATTTTAGAGAATGTCTTTGAACTTGTGGCTGCAAATTGCATTTCTGCTGCCTAATGTCGAGTTTATTAAAACAGATAAAACAGTCTGCAAATATAAAGAGTTTATTCCAAAAAGCTACTTTAATTTAATTTAATTTAATCTGTATACAGTATTGCGACAAAGGGAGCAGTTGTTGAATTGCTTTGGCAGTTTCAGCATTGTTGTTCTCCCTTGCTGTCTCTAGCCCAGGGCTCACTGAAGACTCCTTGGCACCTGGATTCCTCACATTCACGTCCCAAGTTCATTGTTTTATTTAGCCATAAAACACTCTTCAAAAGACTCAGAAAAGCAAATTGGAGGTTTTTTACGACATCAGGCTTCCAGTGTGGTTTAGCATTGCAGATCCACAACAAAGGGATGCATTTCACACCAGCATTGGTCCTGTACTACCTGTTCTTCCCTTCGTGTAACACATTTCACACAAGGCTGATGCCTTCACATTAGAATAGTGCTGTGTGTCGATGGTCTTACATACATAAAGGACTAAACTGAGAACTATATCAACAGTATGTACAGTAGGGATCCAACAGGTATGATTCTGAAACCAAAAGCAAAGTGAAACCGACACCAAACCGAATGATACCAACAAGAGAGAAACTGAAATGAACCGGAGACAATGAAAAAGCACCGTCAACAAGTAACATTGTGTCTGCTGCGTTTTCAGGAGCTCATCACACAACCCTTAATAATGTTACTATAGCAACATAAATGAAAAGTTATGACTAGGTTTACCCGATTCATTTTGACAGCCCTAGGAATAACCACTGCTTCATACATAGGTGCTGGTGCTAGTACTAACTTTTGTTTAAAAAAAAAAAAAAAAACGCATCAAAGAGAAAAGCTGAAAGGTGGAAGTTTTTGAGATAAAAAAATAAAGCTGTTGAGTCTGTTGTGCCTGTTAGCTTGTTACTGTTAATAACTTAGGCCAGTAAAAATAAAGAATGATTCTAAAACTGACTAAAAAAGCCAAATACAAAAGCTTTGAATGAAAATCAAATGTCAGCTAAGGTTCTGAACAACAGTAAAAGTGGAATAAGTATGAACCGGGGAAAGCTGCAAAACAAGCAAAAAAGGGTTGCTATGGATATGGGCATCCTCATCTGAAACCAACGTGATAGTAATTTGATTACTAGTTCCAAAATTAATAAACACCTAGATTCACATAGGGTGTTGCAGTCTACCTAATGAAGTAAATAACTTGAAACAGCTTTAAACCAGATGCTTCTGTAAGCAGGTTAGTTTGTTTCATTAAGCAAGGTAGTTTAATTTACTGAGTATTGAAATAAGTCAATTTGTTTGATTACTTTGTTGCTGCATTTATTTTGTCAGTACTCTGATTGAATTCAAGTGTAGGGTCTTATCCATAGAATCATACTGTAGGGATTACAGGAGCGGGCTATAGAAACCAGCATACTAAATGAGAACTTTGCCTACGGCGGTGGGTTAGAGCACTAGCTTAATACAGAGTTTTCCGGATATATGCAAACTTACTGGACATGTGTCCAGACAGACAGATGTCTCAAGTTTAATCACAATTAGATCAGCGTTTTTCCAGATCGATGGAACGTCGTAAAGTGTTCCCAGCTCTGCTTTATCCCTGCAGAGGGATAACAGCCTCTTGTAGCCCCAGGTGAGTTTCATTTTGATTGAACTTCATTTAAAAGGTTAAACAATTCTGGGCTTCTTCTGGTTTGTTTAAAGCAGATGCAGCGTATGCCGTGGACAAAACATCTTTAGTTTACAGAAGATAAAGAAATGAAAGTACACAGTAACTGTGCTCAAGTTCTACAGTGTATCCATAACTATGAAACACTCAACAGTGCTGCATTTAGAAATTCTAAAAGAAACCTAGTTAGTTCAAGAACAAATGTTTCCACCAGAAGACTTTTGTCTTTAACATTGAAGACATTAAAAAACTTTTAGTTGAAACATTTATCACTGAACTTTATTTTAGTACTTTTTGTAGTAAACTTGACCTCACTTAGACTTATGTAGTATAATAATGAGAAGAAGTAACTTCCATATTGTCATTTTAAAAGAAAACACCGTGTAACATTTTTTTTTTTTTTTTTTTGGTCCCTGGGTAGTAAGTGTTATTTCCTAATTGCTTATGCCTCAAAAGTATAGAAAATGGCTATTATTCCCCACAAACTTTGCTTTTGTGACCAGGACAGTGATATTTTGAAATTTACCTATTTTCCAGAACATTCCAGATAGATTCAGTGCTGAGTAAACTTGGAGTAACTTCTAGAACTTTCTAGAACTTTCCAGTAATATAAATAGTAGTATAAATACAGGGGCCTTAAGCCCACCAGTTCAGTTTAGTTCCAGCTGCCTAAGTGGATACATATCTGCATTTTTCTGAGATGGCATCAAGAGGCTGCAAGCATCCGGCAGACACATTTTGCTATGTCTGCGGCCAATTTATCAAGACAAGAGTGAAAAAGTACTCCGTGGAAGCATCTGCTAAGATGTGTGAGGCCTACAAGGCATATTTCAGCATGCCTGTCGGGGATCAAGACAAACCCTGGGCACCTCATTTCACCTGCGAGCACTACAAAAAAACTCTGGAAGGTAAGATGGACAATTGTTGCTCGGAATTTTATGTTATAAAATTTGTTAATTTTTAAAATTGTAAAAGTTTAATTTTAAAATGTTTTACAATTTTCAATGTTACTGAAAAAATATATCATATATGAAAAATGTTGCGAGAATCTCTTACACATTAGTCATGGGCGAAATAAATGTATTTTTGTAGGATGGTACAGAGGGGAAAAAAGAGCCATGAAGTTCGCTATCCCAAGAATTTGGCGGGAACCCACTGACCACTCAAGCAACTGGACCCTTCCAAACGTCGGACTGGCAAGAATGCACCTGCTATCACGCCCCGGTGCCACACTGCCATGAGCTCCCCGTACCCACTCCTCCGGATAGAGAGCAGCCATCTTTAGAAGAGAGCAGCAAGTCAGAGAGCGAGGAAGACGTTGTAGATCCAGATGACAATTTCAGAGGTGGAGCTGAGGAGAGAAACCCATACTACCCCAACCAAAAAGACCTCAACGACTTGATTAGAGATCTTGGTCTCACCAAGTCCAGTGCCGAGCTTTTGACGTCTAGGCTCAAGCAGTGGAACTTGTTGGATGAAAGTGTGCAAGTCGCAGATCAGAGGAAGCGTCACCAACCTTTTTCCAGCTTCTTCACTTGTCAAGATGGGCTCTGCTTCTGCCACAATGTGACCAGTCTGTTTGAGGCAATCGGAATCGCCTGTAACCAGAATGAGTGGTGCCTCTTCATTGACAGCTCATCCAGGAGCCTCAAAGCCGTGCTGCTCCATAATGGTAACAAGTACCCGTCTCTTCCCCTGGCTCACTCGGTGCACCTCAAAGAGGATTACAACAGCATCAAGACCTTGCTGGACGCCTTGAAGTATGATGAGTACGGCTGGGAGGTCATAGGAGACTTAAAAATGGTGGCATTCCTGATGGGTCTCCAAGGCGGTTTTACCAAGTTTCCCTGCTATCTTTGCCTTTGGGACAGCAGGGACACCAAGGCGCACTACCACAGGCGGGACTGGCCACAGCGGACCGAGTTCTCTGTGGGGAGGAACAACGTCAAGTGGGAGCCACTGGTGGACCCCCGGAAGGTGCTGATGCCACCACTGCACATCAAATTGGGCCTTATGAAACAATTTGTCAAAGCTCTAGGTAAGGAGTCAGCAGCCTTCAACTACCTTCAAGATTTCTTCCCTAAGCTGTCTGAGGCAAAGGTCAAAGCCGGTGTCTTCGTCAGACCACAGATAAAGAAGATCCTGGAGTGCAATGAATTCCCCAAGAAGCTCACTAGTAAGGAGAAAGCGGCTTGGAACAGCTTTGTCGCAGTGGTTCGGGGCTTCCTGGGCAATCACAAGGCCGAAAACTATGTGGAGCTGGTTGAGACTCTGGTGAAGAACTACGGCACAATAGGCTGTAGGATGTCCCTCAAAGTCCATATCCTTGATGCTCATCTTGATAAATTCAAGGAGAACATGTGAGCGTACTCGGAGGAGCAAGGCGAGCGCTTCCACCAGGATATACTGGACTTTGAACGCCGCTACCAAGGACAGTATAATGAGATGATGGGAGACTACATTTGGGGGCTGATTCGTGAAAGTGATTTACAGTATAATTGTAAATCTCGAAAAACTACTCGCTTCTAAATCTTTTGTAGTCATTTTTGTATTCCTTTGTAACGAAATTGGCCTAATAATAAAGTTCGGGTGCCAGGAAAGTATATATAAACTTCCCAATAAAAAAAAAACAACTCGTTACTCGGACCTTGTAGCAAAACTCAGTTTCTACCAACGCGACCCTACAATGTAAAAATTACAAATGACTCTTCATAACTTAAGAATAGGGTTTTAAATAAACACCCATTAACATTTATTCCATAACCAGTACTGTCACTCATTTTCTCTTTTTACACTACACAAAACACACATTTAAGAGCATTCTTCCTTGACACCTTTAGTACTCAATTAGTTCCCAATTACTGATAACATATCTATTAAGAAACATACAATGGTATATTTCTCAATTTACATGGTCTCCGCATTATCCTAAGCATAGCACAAGCAATTAAACTGAAAAGCCAATAAGATTTTTTTATAGTTAAATGGTAATTGAATTACTCATATTGAGCCCTCCTGACGGATTAACTATGGTTATTCCTCAGATGCAGTTCTTTACACACAGCAAACATTCACAAACCATCTATATCAAATATTGAGAAAATGGCAATTCAGTTTAACTGATTCATATGCAAAGAACCAATTTTATACCATTAATACAACAAACATTCATAAGCTATCCATATCACAGGTTGTGCAAATATCAATTCAGTTTAACTGATTCATATGCAAAGAACTAATTTTATGCCATTAATACAACAAACATTCATAAACTATTCATATCACAGGTTGTGCAAATAGCAATTCAGTTTAACTGATTCATATGCAAAGAAACTCAGTTAATACAGTTTTAAAATGGAGAGAGAGGAAAAAAAAACATTAGTATGAAAATAATCAAACACTTTCTTTAAATCTGGTCATAGATATACCTGGTTTCAAACAGGCAATATTTTCCAAGTCATTACACCAACAACCAACATACAGATAATAAACAAGCAGTTTGCATCAAGGTATGTAACAGTAATAATGACCGAGAGGCTATAATAAAGTCAAGCAAAGTAAGAAAGGAAGTGACATGCATCTAAACAGTAATTTTCCCCCCAAAAAAACGACGGGAACTTCCATAATACTGGTTAAGTCCCGCTACAGTTGTCAGCCGTCCTTCCTCAAATACACGTGCAGGACAACTCCATAACAATCCAGTAGGCAACAAAAACATAAAAAAAAAAAAAAACAAAAAAAAAAACTCCAAGTTTCAGTCTCGCCAGTAATAGAGCAATATGCAGAAAACTCCAGGTTTGTCCTGCTAATAGTACAGCAGTATGAAAACTCCAGGTTTCAGTCTCGCCAGTAATACAGCAATATGCAGAAAACTCCAGGTTTCAGTCTCGCTAGTAATACAGCAATATGCAGAAAACTCCAGGTTTCAGTCTCGCTAGTAGTACAACAGTATAAAAAACTCCAGGTTTCAGTCTCGCTAGTTTAAAACAACAAGCAGAATCCACGTTGCTTTCACAGACTCGTGCAACAAACCACTACCCGCAGCTTCAATTGTTTGAACAAAAAAACACTCAGTATGGATTGCTCTCCACGCATTAAATAACCATTTGTGTATTCGAAATTGCAAACCGTGTCGGCGTCTTCACTGATCCTGCACGTTTCAAATCACTCAGCACTTTATTCCTCAATCGTTGACTTGACATCATTCCTGTCCCAACGAGTTTCCCATACACAAAACATCCGTGGTGTCAAAGCTATATTTCATATATTAATTAACGGTAAGCTTAGACACCAAAAAAAAAAAAAAAAAAAAAAAACTATTACAACTTATTGCCATACTGCATTCTCTCATTCTCTCTCTCTCTCACTGCGTCAACTATTACGTCACTTCCTACGACCACCCTCTCTCTTCCTCCACCCGACGTCTTTATACAATTTAAAAATGATTGACAGCCAAAGAGGCTAGTGCTGAATTCAATACGGCACAACTTTAGTATAAATACATGTTAACTTGGATTCATATGTTGTTTTTTTCTGACTATGTGAACGAAAAGACACAAATTCACCCGTTTTCTCATTGGAAATAGGTAAACTTCAAAATATCACTGTCCTGGTCACAAAAGCAAAGTTTGTGGGGAATAGCAGCCATTTTCTATACTTTTGAGGCATAAGCAATTAGGAAATAACACTTACTACCCAGGAACAAAAATTGTGTTACATAGTGAAATCAATGCTACACAATGTAACCATATGAAAAAAAATGTATAGTAGGAACTTGAATTAATCATTTAAAGTTAATGACAGTGACATGTTTTCACTTTCTTCAGAAGTTTCAAATCCTAACACATCACAAGTAATGTAAGGTAGGCCGGTCTGCGCGGGGCACTCTAAAGGTAGTGTCCCATTGGCCCAGGCGCTCCTGTGACCCGCAGGGCCAGCACAGGTACATCTCAATAGTGCAGCACAAATACAAAAGGGAGACATTTACTAAGATAACAATCACAATACAAATTAGGGCTGTGTTCGAAGGTTCGTTCACTAGCCAGGAATTCAAAGGTAGTTTTAAACCTTCTAAGGTTCGTCAGGTGGCATTCATGCACTATTTATTTTTTATTTTTCTCCGTTAACAGAAACTGTTTGACAATGTATGAATACTATAAATCAGACTAAATGTCACACGCATGCAAAAACTGGATCTTTGAATTTGTATAATGCATATTTCATAAACAAACGTTGTATTAAAATTCATTACCAAATCGTTATACGCAGCAACTCTATACAGTGCCTCTGCCGTGAATGGAGCAGGGTATAGTATCCAAGGCACTGGGGGGCAGCTATAGTGCTTCAGTAAAATATGTACTGAATACCTAGTGTACAAGACAGTGTAAGAGAAGTGCTATGGTAGAACATGTTTGAAACATACAAAATATACACTTACACTAATAATTTTAAATTTAAAAAACCAAGCACCATCCACCCCTCCATCCTCCAGCTTGTGTTATCCAGAGGCAAACCTTTAAATTTCTTCATTCGCCATCTCGACAGCAATTCAGCAAAGAAATGTCTCTAAATCTCTCTGCTGTTTGGGATTTTTTTGTTAAATGCCCAGACGAAAGTTGAATGCAAACTGTCCAAGCAACTGCTGATGTATCGTAGAGGCACAACCAATCTCCCGGGTCACTTGACAAGCGTAAGTTCATATTATTATTACAAATGGGCTTATTTTATTTTTAGATTTTATTTATTTAATTTATTTTTTTGTATTACTATGCAGGACAGCCGCTATAAGATCGTTACCTTTATTAAAAATGTGCACAGATTAATCTGCCGGTTAATCAACTAATGCCCATAAATTAACCAATCAAAAATGTATCGAGTGACAACCCTAATTTCAATATATACTTTGGTGTGCAAGTGTTTTTTGTTTTTTTTTGTTTTTTTTCAAAGTTAAGTCTTTGCGATGTTAAAACATTATTTGCTTATTTAGGGTTTCTTTGCTTACAAAATACTAACCAGGGTTATCAGTATACATCAGAATGTAATATAAAGAGCGTTTGTGTATGTAGAGATGGTTTAAATGCCGACACCTGGATAGCATTTAAACGTTCATAAAAACGTACCAAAAGCACATCTCTACTGGCTTGTTCGTGGGATCAGAGGACGCCCACTGAATCTTTGGGTCTCCTGTGCCACGTGGGTAATTGCTGCGGTGAGGAGAAAAACAATTATAATTGCACACACTAAATAAAAATAAAAATAAAAATAAAAATAAAAATAAAAAAAGCAAAAAGTGTTTTCTTAAAAAGAACAGAAAAATCATTCAGCCGCATTAGACATGATATTAGTTATAGAGGACAATGACACATAAAACTAGTGTCCCAGTCAAGGCAGTCTCATGTTACACTATTTAGACCAGAACCATTTGAAAACAGCAATTATTTTATATATCTCTGCAGCATTCTTTAGCTTTCCTGGGACCAGCGACCCTCCTGATGCTTAGTGTTCCAGAATCCCCTGCAGTGTTTACCAGAAATACATTACTTTGCTATATTTGCAGCAATTTCTATTCAACATTTTGATAGTTTTTATTCACACATCATAGTTAAATCAAGTAAATAAAAAAAATAATCAGCTTTTACTCTGGAACATCGCAGTGTGTCCAGTTCACGTTCCCTCTGCAACAATGGTTGAGGAGACAGTAATCTCAAATTATCATTTCGGGGTTTCAGGGCAAGAGACAGGAGGTGTGGGCGGTAATCTCAAATGATCATCTTGGGTTTTCAGGCGCTTAAGGCAGAAGCAGCAGGCCACATGATATATAAGGAACTGGTCACCTCCCAATCAGTCAACATCAACGAAAGGTACTGTAAGACAGCAGGGAGGGGGTTAATATCCTCCCTGCATAAAACATGTGCGTATGCACATTCTGTTTAATTGTTTTATTGTAAATTCTCCCCTGCACCTGGTAGCAATTGTAAAGTAGAACCAGGTGCAGGGTATTTAAGAGAGGCAGTCAGTCTGCTCGAGAATGCGGAGTAGAAGGAAGCCGAAGGCGGTGTGCTCTGTTTCCGAGGAGTCTCCATTGTAAGTACTGTGTGTACGGTTCTGTGTGTTTATGTCTGCTGGTAAACAGCTTAGCTGTCCGGTTTGGTTGTTAGGGTGATCCTGACTGTGTAGGTAGCGCTCCGAAGGAGCTAGGTGAACCGAGAGTGAGTTGCAGCTCATTTACAGTACATTAAAATAACATCCTAGTTTACCGTTAGCAACTGCATTCAATTCCAAAGCCACAACTTTCTAGCCATCCATATTAAGCCTTGTACATGGGAGTGAAGATGACAACATTGTTTCTTGGTTATGGAGCACGGAATTCAATATTTTAGTATCGCAGCAAAGAGACTGAGCAAACGCGGTGACAATGAGATGACTATCTGGAGTTCATCGATAACCTGGCAAATTAACCCTTAAAACACAAGTGTTGACACAAGAAATGCCCTCTTTTTTTTTTTTTTTTTTTTTACAGTAGAACGCTTAATATAGCCCAAGTACTGCATTGGTTCCAGTAGTGTTCATGAATCCATTTTCCACTCAACGTACACATTACAGTGTGCTGTGTGCTAGATTGTGCTACTTTATACATGTACATCACAATTTTTCAATGCTGTTCAACAACTTGCATGCTTTATTCTCCAAAGCGATATTAAGTTGGGTGGTATCCGATGTATGACTAACAAAGATGACCCAAAGCAATATTATCAGGAGCTTGTGACCATTGACTTCCATTATATTCTGGCCAGGAGATTTAAACGTGAGAATAGTAAGTGAAAGGTGACATTAACAGGCGTGATATTAGATTGGTTTGACTGCAATATTAAATATTATCCTTTAAGAAGGTCTCTTATCTAGCCAAAGCTGCAGAACGTACTAGAATATCTGGAAAACAATCCAAATAGCAGCCTGGGTTTATGCCAATCTAATCCAATCTATTCTCATTGTCCTTCTCTTTTCTGTTTTCATAAAATACAATATGACCCACTATATTCATAAAATACCATATAACCCACTATATTCACCTTATTTCAAATCCAGTCTGGCGGGTGCACTTTTATAATGAAAATCAATCACTAAACATGCACTAAAATAGTTGTGAAGGTCACAGAGTCCTTAAAAGGATACCAAGAGAGGTTACTTACTGTAGGTTATTCTCAGATGTCACTCACACAGCACATTTAACTCCCATAACTCCCTCCCAGCACACAGTCTTCACGTGTGCTACAGTACCCAAATTGGCCACGTTACACGTCATTTTTTTGGTAAATTACATTACTAATGCCAACTATGATTTAAATAAACAAATACATAAAAATAAATAAAATAAAATAAATCATGCACTTTTCCCTAAATTAGTAAAAATGTTTAATGAAAAACAAACAAACAAAAAAAAAACACGGTACCTTTTCATCATACCATAATTACCTTAAAGTTCTTTTCAATGTACAATTAGTGAAAAAAAAAAAAAAAAATCAGCCTCACTGTCACAAAGACGGCCGGAGTGGGTGGTGTCAGACCAGAAGCAGGAAATAAACAGACAGAGAGGTGTGGTTTGGTGGAGCTGAGCGAATGGTTTCGCTCAGCATTTAATAAACAGCACAGAAAATAAAAGGTTTTAACACAAAACACAGGACACGGCACTATACGCCAAAATAAAAAGACAAACAAAACGTACTAACACACAAACGGTGCACGGAGACAAACACTGTGAGTACAAAACAACTACTTCTTCTTATTCTTTTTGTTAACATTTACCTCCGCTCCACACCCGTTCTCCACTCTCGAACACCCAACCCCGAGTGAAAGAAATGTGCATCTATATATACTGTTGTGCTGGGATTCAATTACTAATTAATAATTCACTTGAATCCCAGCACGTGAATTAATTCTGTGCAACCCCGTGCTCACATATTACATTTAACCAGCACGTGAAGTGATTTGTGCCCTCCTCGTGCCTAAATACAAATCTACATTTTTAAATACACGTGAAACACAGACCCGTTTATATCCCGTGTACCAATGACTATACACCAACATTTACACACGCACGCACCATACAACACATAATATGCACACAGGGGCGGGGCACATTGCCACACTCACTAAGTTAGAGAACTGATCATCAACCTTCTAAGAACCTTTGAATATATTTTTTAACTGTAACAGCAAGCCTTATTCCCATCTAGTTAAGACTGTAAGTGACATGGCTCTAGTTACTAATCCACACAGCCTTCCAGCAGTCCAAAGGCTATTGGTCGCACTGGTTGCTGGCATATCCTTCTCATCAGGAAGATATACTGTAAGGAAGTATGTTGCCTAGCAACAGCACAGTATGTAATCTCTCTATCCCATCTTAACATGTAGCACCATGGAGTCCTTGAATTCAGGTTTTGCACAACTGAAGGTATACGTCCAATGTTATGTAACTGGGCCTTATGAAATCTCAGTATGTAAAGTTCAATTAAGCCAAGGTTTGATAGTAAGGTATGTCTACAATGATAGTGCAGCAACACTGTATCATTTATTAGAAACAGAATTTTAAAAAAAAATTAAAATTACAATTTCATTTCACAGGACAGGAGCCAGGCTACCTGTAGTGACTTCGCCTAACTTCTTGGAGAGCCACCCACAGTTAGGACCAAGCCCTCGGGAGGACGAGGTCGGCGTCGTGGTGAAGTCACCGCCAGAGTTAGGTAAGACCGCGTCGTGGTGAGGCAACCTCCAAGGCTGGGTGCACTGCACCCTCAGGGACATAGAGTTACTAAAGATTGAATACATATAGAAAAAGGGGTCCTGTCTCTTGGGGGATCCGACATACGAAAGAGGGGCCCCCATCTCTTGGGGAGCCCCCTACATAAATAGAGGCTCGAGCACCTGAAAAGGAGGAAGAAAAGGGGGAACTCTGGCTCAGAGAGCTGCCCTCAATGAGGTGAAGTATAGACGTCCAAAGCTGGGACAGAGACACACGCCCAGAGAACCTGAAATAAGAAGAGAGCCTTGTGTTACGAAGGGAGAGCGCCCACATCGAGGTTTAGCAATAAGCTTAGCCCCTCAGATTACGAGGGTAGTGATAGAGCATGAGATGCTAAAAGGTTGGGTTTGGCAGGGGGTCCCATCTGACTCGTGGAGAACCCTCCTGCTGAGGTAAAGGAAGCGGAGCTTAACCAAGGGTTGGAGAAAGTGAGATCACGAACACCCCAAAGAATGGACCCCCGGCTCCCCGCTAAAGAATCCTATATGTGCAGACAAACAAAAGAACCGCCATTGCATATACAAAGAAAAAAGAAAGAAAACATTAATACAACAAAGAAGGTTAGTAACTGGCTCCCTATTGGCTATGTGAAGTCCCTCTGCTCAGTGGAAAGGAAAAAAATATATATATTTTTTTTTAGGGGGAAAACCTTTGGTGGTCCCGGCAGAAGGGTCGTCCCCACTCCAGACATCCTAGCAATAGACTGTTGTGCAGAAGATATCTCAGATAGGGAAGAACATATGTTCATGCCACATGAACTACTTTGGGCAGCATTTGATTTTTTCAGTGTACCGATGACAATAACAAATTTAGTGAAAGCCTATTTTGGAGATTTGCAATTCAGTTTTTCAACTTCAGAATTCAGCACTACATGGCAATGCCTAGAGGTTGGAATAATGGCAGGATGCACCATTTCTCCACTGGCTTTTACCATGGCAATGGAAGTAATCATTAGGGCATCAAAATGGGTAGTAGGAGGAGAGCGCTTGGCTTCTGGAATGCGACTACCACCAATTCGAGCATACATGGATGACATGACAACCATGACTACAACAGTAGCCTGCACTAATCGATTATTGGGCAAATTAACCAATAACATTGAATGGGCACGAATGCAATTCAAGCCCACTAAATCAAGGAGCATCTCTATAATTAAAGGCAAAGTAGTAGATAAAACATTCTTCATTAATGGTGAGGCAATACCAACAGTGTCTGAGAAGCCAGTGAGTCTTGGGAGATGGTACGACGGGGATCTAAAGGACACAGTTCGTGTGGGAGAAGTTAGACAACAAGCAGTGGAAGGGTTGAAGAGCATAGACAGCTGCGCTCTACCAGGTAAACTAAAACTCTGGTGCTTTCAGTTTGGTCTACTGCCGAGGTTGCTGTGGCCACTGACTGTGTACGAGGTTTCTTTGACAACAGTAGAGGAGCTGGAAGCTTTAATCAGTTCATACATCAGGAAATGGTTGGGAGTTCCACGCTGCCTCAGCAGAGTGGGACTTTATGGTAAAGGAATACTGCAGCTACCAGTCTCTGCTCTAACCGAGGAGTTTAAGTGCGCCAAGGTCAGACTGGAAATGACATTAGTAGAGTCACGCGATAAATGCGTAAGGGAGGCAGCACCTGTGTTGAAAACTGGAAGAAAGTGGGCGGCAAAGAAAGCTGTGGAAGATGCAAAGGCTGCCCTTCGAATTGGTGATATCATGGGGCAAGTTCAGCATGGAAGAGGGGGTCTTGGTTTCAGTTCAACTCCTCCTACATGGCACAAGGCGGCCCCAGCTCAAAGGAGGAAGCTGGTAGTCAACGAGGTGCAAAAGCAGGAGGAGAGGATGAGGTGTATAAAGGCCATTTCCCAGGCCAAACAGGGAGAATGGATGAGATGGGAGAGTGTGGAACAACGCAAGATTGGCTGGCAAGACCTATGGTCAATGGAACAGAGCAGGATCAGTTTCCTCATCAGGTCAACATATGATGTTCTCCCATCACCACAGAACCTAAACCTCTGGGTAGGAGAGGATCCCTCATGTCCTTTGTGTTCATCACCTGCAACATTAAGGCACATTTTGACAGGATGTAAGGTGGCTCTTAGCCAAGGACGGTTTACTTGGCGCCATGACCAGGTGCTGCGATGTTTGGCCTTAGCATTGGAAAACAAGCGTAACATGACCAATAAGTTGCCACCTGTTCCATCAAAACATTACACACAAAAGACAACCACCAAGAAAAGGTGTTAAAACCAATCCTCGCCCAGGACAACTGGAAGCTGCTAGAGACTGGAATATGCTGGCAGATGTTGGTCAACGGCTTATTTTTCCACCTGAGATTGCCACCACTAACCTTCGACCAGATATTGTCTTGTGGTCTGGATCAGCACGCCTTGTTCAGGTAGAGTTAACAGTGCCATGGGAGGATGCTGTAGATGAGGCGTATGAGAGGAAGAAACTGCGGTATGCTCAACTAGCCACTGAAGCGGAACAGCGAGGATGGAGAGTTCGGGTTTACCCAGTGGAAGTGGGTTGTCGAGGATTTGTGGCACACTCTACAACCCAGTTTCTCAGAGACGTCGGATTCAGTGGCCAAGAGTTGCGTCGCACAGTGAAGAACTTATCTGAAGCAGCAGAGAGGAGCAGCAACTGGCTGTGGTTGAGACGGAAAGATTCTGGCTGGGGACAGGTAAGTAAGTAATAGAAGGAACTGCATATTCTGAGGATCTTAAACAAAAAATGCACTTAACATATAGTTTCCATCGTTAGGTCAAATGTAGCAAAGCAGCCTTGATGGAGGATTGAAATCAAACTCCTCAGAATATCTATGGAGATAGGCAGGTGAGAATGAGAAGAGGTCGGAGAGCTGTTAGAGATTCCACGCAGGAGGAGACTGACAGCTGGTATTGATAGGACAGTTGGGGAGGTAATGGACATCAAGTAAAATTGGTATTGTATTCCTGACAGACAGGATTTGATCGTAGCTGGTGCAAGATGTAAAAAGTCATTTGCGTGTATTATAAAAGCCATAATCCAGTCCTGGTTGAATGGAGTCGGATTGATCCTGCTTTGGGAACAGAAAGTCAAATAGTTGGTCCAGCCGGTGGAATAAGAGGATCTGGTGGAAGGAGCCAGTGCTGCAGCCATGTATGCTAGCGCTGTATTGAGTAGTCCACCGATAGTTAAATTCAGTTGAAAATTAGCTGGCTGAACTGGGGTGTCACTGCTGGATTTGGCAGAGCTGTAGGGACCAGATTGTGAAATCTGTAAACGAGAAAAAGTATCGGCTGCATTATTATAAATGCCCAGTAGATGGTGGGCTTGGATTAGAAAATTATTTGATACTGAAATCCTTATTAACCGCTGCAGCAATTGCATAATAAGAGGTGAACTGGAACAACCTTTATTAATAATATGAACTGTAGATTTGTTATCACAAAAGAAAAGTATTGATTTCTTTGGCCAAGGATGACCCCATAGATGTGCTGCTGCGACTATTGCGTAAATGTCGAGAATAGCTGTGGATTTTAGATGTGGCGATAGGTTTTCAATTTCTAGTGGCCATGCTTGTTTAAAAGACCTCCGAATCCCTTGAGTGAAGCGTCCGTAAACAAAGCCAGATCGTGCAGTGCTGAAATGAAATCTTCATAGAACAGAGAGGCCATTCCAGTGCTGTATGAGAGCTGACCACATTTTAATGTCTTTTCTAGCTTCTGATGAAATATTGATGTAGGAGTCCAAGTTTTTTGCTGTTGATGAAAGAGCAAGTAAAATCGAGATATAAAATGTCCGTCCCTGGGGGATAACGTGAATTGCTAAATTAAAATGACCCAGCAACGAGAGCAGTGCACGTTTCCTGATCGTTTTACCGATCTGAAAGTTCTGGATAAGGGAACAGAGATTATCGAGTTTAGATACGGGGAGGCTGGCTTTGAACTTTTCTGTGTCCAGTAGGATTCCTAGATTCCTAGTAGGATTCCGTGAATGAAGGGGGGCCGACTGTTTTTTCTTCTGAAAGTGGGACACCAACCTCTGAAAATAAACTTTTAAGATTGATGATGGCTTCCGGTGGTGGATCTGAGGGAGGACATATCAAGAGAAAAACATTGGGTAGGTGGAGCAGAAATGGAACATGATATGAATTGAGAGGTATCCAGCATAAAGCCTCAGACAGTATCATATATTTTTGGGCTGCTACGGCAGCCGAAGGTTGACTGCGTAGAAAAACAGAATTTTTCTTCCTAGCATATCCCGAACAGGTGGTGAAGAAAAGGATGGACTGACATTACTTCAAATGCGTCAGAAATATCTGCTTTTGCTAACCAGGAGCAGGGCATGAAGTTAAGGTCATGAAGGGCAAGGCAATGTTACCATCGTTGGGCGTGAAAATTCAGGGGGCACCAAGGCAGTTCTAGGGGGCAAAAAGGCAAAACATAAATCTAACCCAAGGGCACCAAGGTGATTTCATACTCTTTCATAAAACAACAAAAAAATAACTACAGAGCCTATTATGTTGAATAAATGAATTCAAACAAACACAAATCAATGTTTTCTGAGTGATTCACACATTAATTGTTACAAAAATAAAATATGGGTCACTTTTCCATTGTAAAAATAAAATGACACTGCCAGTGAACATGTTGACTGAAAGTTTCTTGAAGCGGGGTCATATTGAGCTCAGTCCAACATCGTCCCTCCCTCGGTTTGCCCCTATTAACCAGTGATACAGTACGTCTCTCGCGGCTTAGTGCTGGGAGGTGCGCAGTAAAAATAATGGCAACAATAATACATTATGATAATGAGTAATTTTCTTGCAGGACGAGATTAGACAGAGAACGAGCCAGCTGACACTGAGCCGGTTTGTGAATGGGTTGTAGATGTGCTGGTGCCGAGGGGTGATGGTGTCTCCCTTCGATGACGACGTATGAGTTTTGTCAGCAACTCTTGGTGACTAAATTTGTTTGTGTGTTCGTTCATGAGAAATAAGGTCAATCCTTGATCTGCAGATGTGGCCACAGTTGATGGAATTACTAAAATGTCCTTTCTCCTCTCACTCTTTTCCTTCCTTGTGGTTACTCATTTAATTTCAAGGTTTTGGATGGCTAAGTGACAATGTTGCCTCCAGCTGTCCCTGTCCAGGGTCATTTCCTCCCAGCTGTTGATTTTGTTTAAAGGTGTCCTTATATCTCAAGCGTGACCTTCCCTGTGATCTTTGTACATTTTTCAATTGACTGTAAAGTCCAACCCACCGGAACTGGGCTCTCAGCACCAAGCCTTCCACACTTGTGATTTGACACTTTAAGGACTTCTGTATTGGAGATTTTGTCTTGCCATCGGATTTTGCTGATGGATCTCGGGGAGGGCTGGTGAAACTGCTCAAGTTGCTTGAGGTGTCTGCGGTAAAGCGTCCATGCTTCGCATCCGTACAACAGTGTGGGCAGTACCACCGCCTGGTACACCTTGATCTTTGTGGGCAGTCTCACCCCTCTCTCATTCCAGATGGTGACGAAGTCTGCCGAAGGAGGAGCTTGTCTTGGCAATGCGTTGTGTGATCTCAATGTCAACGTTGGCAGTGTTGGAAAGTAAGCTTCCAAGGTAGCAAAATTTGTCGGCAACTCCAAGTTGGGTGCCCTCGATAGCAACTACAGGCTCAACGTAATCCTTGGATGGAGCTGGCTGAAGCGCCTAGCTGCTTGTGTGAACCGGACAGTGATAAATTGGATGTCCTCCAGTGAGTAAGCTACTATTGCACAGTCGTCTACGAACAGCAAGTCCCTAATCCCTAGTTCCACCACCTTTGTAAGGGCCTGCAGACACCTCAGATTGCGCAGCCCTCCATCTATGCGAGATTTAATGCAGACGCCCCGATCCGTATCATAAAAAGGTGTCCAGGAGCATCACAGAGAAGACGAAAGAGAAGAGTGTTGGTGCCAGTACACAGCCTTGTTTTGTTCCTTGAAAGGCCTTCGCCAAGTCTATAAGGCAATGTATAGATCTTGGTTTTGCTCCAAGCACTTCTGAATCTGTCTGGCAGCAAATACCAGCTCTGAATCCACACTGTGACTCTGGGAAGACAGTCTATGAGTTGCTCAATCATTCTGTTAAGTATTACTCTTGCCAGTATCTTCCCAGCAATGGAAAGGACAGAAATCTCGCTGTGGTTGTCACAACTGGCTCTCTCACCAATCCTCTTGTACAGGTGGACAATTGATGCATCTTTGAAATCCTGGGGCACTGACACATGTTTCCAAATACACTGGAAGAGTTGTGTAAGTTTCCTGTGCATGTAAAATTACCCCCTTGTTTGAAGATCTCAGCTGGTTTGCCATCTAGTCCTGGGGATTTCCCTGAGGGGCCTGCCTATTGATGCTATTTCTCGCTGAGGGATGTCATTCAGAGCTTCTTCAGACATACTGGAGGGGAGATTTAGAAGGAAGTTGAAGTGTTCTGCCCAGCGATTCAGGATTTTGGTCTTCTCTGTCAGGGGATTGCCAACATCTGCTGAGTGAATGGGTGTACTTCCATTTGATGCAGGGCCATAGACAGCTCGAAGACCCTGGTAGAACAATTTAGTGTTGTGTTTATTGGCTGCTTCGTGCAGTTCACTGGCTTTCACAGGTTTGAACTTGATATTTGGCCTGGAGGTAGTGGGCCTTCTTTTCTGTGGATGACTTATCAGTAGTGTTCTGCGATACCTGATTTAGGCTACCTCGATACGATACCCTGCATAAGATCACGATATTCAATATTATCACGATTCTTTGAATTTTATGTCCATTACATGTTAAATGGCTGTCAAATAAAAATGTTCGCAAGTACAAAGTGTGGTAGAGGCTAAAACTCACTTAATGCTACAGCATGGTGGAATGCTTGCTTTTTAATTTTATTTTCTGTTGAAACAAGTTCTCTTTTTATATAAGAAATACAGAAAATAGTGTAATCAAAGTCATTGCCACCGACTATTAAATACAACTGTAAAGAAAGCTTAGTATAAGAGACATTATTTTCTGTATATATTGTGTTTCTATATATATATATATATATATATATATATATATATATATATATATATATATATATATATGAGAGAGAGAATCATTACTTCAAATTAATTTTATAAAATAAGTTGAGCTGATGAAAAAAGCATTTCTGGCAAAGAACTTCTGATACTGTAGTACTGAAAACACTGATAACTATTGGAACATAATATTATGTTTCATCTTATTCAAGCCAAACGTCTCCTTCAAAACAACATTGCAGTGCACTATAAACATAGGAAATGTTACGCAATTTTATTCAGACCATCATGCGAGCGTGGATGTTAATTTTGCTAAGAAAATAAATTAGACAAAAGACTTTTACAACTATAGATTAGAGCACATTGTTTTCCTGTTGAATCGCGTATGCACGCCTTGAACTATTAATGGGGGGGGGGGGGGGACGGGACTATGCAGCCTATGTACTGTGTACTGTATGTTTTTGTGCTGAACTTGCAACAATCAGACGTCCGTTTCCAGCATGAAAGCTAATTGTTTTACACACAAAAAAAAATGTTTTACGACAAAATCCAAGGAATTTTTAACATGGAGTCGTTTTAATGACACGTCTGCAAAATATATTTTTGCATCTTGGTGAACTAACGAACGGCATTTTGATCCGCTTTTAGAGCGTTCCTATGTTCTCTTTACACAGTGCTTTTTTTATATAGTATTGTACTATTTCAACTTCTTACACACACACACATATATATAAATACTAATTGGGTGCATTATTTACATTTTTAAGGCGAGATGTAATTCACAGAATCTCAATAATATGTAAAACAAAAGAACTACAGTAAAAGTAGAACTATTTTCACTGTAACTAACTTACATGCTGTCGCTTCACTTCAACAAAGAGATTGGGGTGGCGATCTGATAAATGCTTAAATAAACTGGTGGTGTTTCCTCCCTTGTTTTTTACTTCTTTCAAACACCTCCTACATTTTGGATGTCCACCTTCAACTGGATTGCCGCTTTCATTTAATGGATAACCAAAATAGTTCCACACTACAGTGGAATTGGCTTTAGAAACCAGCTGTTCTCCCGCGTCCGCCATGTTGATACTTGGGCAGTACTGTAATTAAATTTTCCGAGAACGCGCAGCGCAGGAAAGTTAGTTTCTTCCGGTATATGCAAAAAAGTTAATATCGTTTTTAAAGCACACAATTAAAGTGTTGTTTTGAAGTCTCAAAAAAAAAAAATAGCCAGACCGAAAAACACGATATATCACCAAAAAAAAGACGGGATCGAAAAAAAACGATATCGATTTTTTTTTTTTAACCCGATATTAGGTATCATATAATTTTTGTATCATGATATTTCGATATACCGAAATACCGCAGAACACTACTTATCAGCAATGTATGCGCTATGAAGCGTGTGCATCTTGTCCAAAACTTGACCTCTCTCTACATCGTTTTCATCAAACCAGTCTTGATGTTCCTTTTGACGAAGACATGGACCTCGGCACTTGCAGAGTAGGTGGCATCACGGAATTCGATCCATACCTTTTCGCAGTTGGTGTCTGTAAAGGTGGAGCTTGATAGTTTGACAGCCAATTTGTGTTGAAGTTTTTTCCTGGGTACACAGATGTTTGAGTTTGGCAGTGTTTAATTTCTTTGGAGGTTTCTGTCTGTGCTGCCGTTTTTTCAGCTGGACATGGAGAGACATCTGGCTTCTGACCAGTCTATGGGTCGGACCAACAGACTGCTCCTCTAATGATGCAGGTAATTTTTACGTTGTTGAGGTCCTTCTGTCTTACAATGATATAATCCAAGAGATGCCATTTCTTGGAACAGGGGTTTATCCAAGTGGTCTTGTACTTATTTCGCTGCTGGAACGTAGTGTTGGTGATTGATAGGTTATGTTCGGTGCATTTGGACAGAAGCAGGAGTCCACTGGAGTTGGCTTTACCAATGCTGTGGTGCCCTAGCACTTTGTGCCATGAAGCTACATCACAGCCAACTCTGGTGTTGAAGTCACCCATGATTATCAGTTTGTCATTGCGAGGGACATCCTTTATGGCTCTGTCAAGTTGCTCATAGAAGGCCTCCTTAACAACGTCAATGTGGGTCATGTTAGGGGCTAAAAACACAGATGATTGTGGCGTGCCTGACCTTGGCAAGATTTATGCAGATGGTCATCAGTCTGCCGCTGGTTCCTTTTGGGAGTTTGTCCATGTCACGCACTAAGGATGTACGGATGGCGAAACCCACACCAGATGTTCAGGGTTCACCTTTAGGTTTTCCTATCTAGTAGAAGGTGTAGCCTGCGCAAACCTCTACCAGACCTGACTCCTCTGAGAGTCGAGTTTCACTCAGTGCTGCTATATCGATGTTGTATTTCTTGAATATTCTGCCTAATAGGGCACTGCGCCTTTCTGGTATTGTGTCGTTGTCAATCAGTGTGTGCACATTCCACGCTGCAAGGTTCATATTGTATCAAATTTTTCGACCACATAACTGGATGGCCAGCCAGGAGCGGTCACCTAGCAGGCTGTGGGGGGGTTAGACAATTTTTAGGGTCCTTTTTCAGTACCTGTCCCCTGAAAAAGGCTGCTCTGTCACCCATGCAGGATACGGGTGCCACATCTACCCCAGTCTGTGGCAAACGACCATCACATGTGGGCCGCCTGTGTGCAGGTTTGTGGCTAAAGACTCCCGGCAGCATCCTCGGCCTGTCCCCGTCACCACTTGCCTGTCGCCACAGGACTTGAAGAAACTGGGTCACTGTACTTAGTCACTTGGTGCTGCTGAATTGTCTGCACGTGAATGGATTATAGCGAGAAAGGTTTGTGCAATCCTGATCCCACTCTCTCATCCAAACACACCATTTGCTGACTGGTGCAAGAGCTGCCACAAGTTTAGCAGTGTGCATGGATGCAGGTTTTATATCAGAATGGTCTTCTACTAGGTAAGTTGCCAATCCAAGGCTCAAGAGCACTATCTGCCCACACTATTTGACACATAGCTGGAGCATGGTTGACAAGATGCCTGGGCATGTCCACTCGTCAGTGAGCCTGAACGTCTGGTCTCTGAGATCCCCTGCAGTTTAGCCTGGGACTGTAAGATCCCAGTTGCCTGTGTGTTGCCTCGAAGAGGCACTGCAAAAGTCTTGGTGGTGGAGGGGCTATATACTAGCAAAGGAAGGCTTACACGCTCAGCTTCCTCTTTCACCAAACAGCTAGCCAGCGGCAGCTATGTTGCTGCACAATACGCATCAATGAGGATAATCCTGAATTTTTCGAGTGGCGATGCCGATGGGGTTAATCCTGAATATTGGAAACAGTGGAGCTGCAAACTGACCGACCATAAATCCTTTTTTAATCTCTTTTTGCATAAGAGATTGCACTGTCTTGGGCTCTTGAGTAGCAGAAAGTAGGTTTTTGCTTTTAAAGGAGGAGGGAGGGATTTGACTTTGTCCGGTTGAAAACCTGTTTTTTAGACTGTTGAATAAATAGTGGACGAATATTTCTGTTTCAATATGGGAATATTAATAGGAGTGGAGACTGCGAGTGTTGAAGAAAGTCACTGGAGCTACTGGGCAGATGGCTTTTGAATGAGAGTCCCCGCAGAAACTACACATATGATTATTTTTGCATTGGCTCATCGAACAGATACCGAATTTAAACTTATTGCATATTTGCTTTCCTCCTGCGTATCTGATTCCTCACCCGAATCTGTCTTCTCTTGTAGATTGCTCAGGTGGGGCAGAAGAATGGATGGAAGAGGGGACCGGGATTCTATTTGGGGCAGCAGTGTGGAGTAGTGGTCAGGGCTCTGGACTCTTGACCAGATGGTCGTGGGTTCAATCCCAGGTGGAAGACACAGCTGCTGTACCCTTGAGCAAGGTACTTTACCTAGATTGCTCCAGTAAAAACCCAACTGTACAAATGGGTAATTGTATGTAAAAATAATGTGTACAAAATAATGTAATGGTATGTAAAAATAATGTGATATCTTGTAACAATTGTAAGTCGCCCTGGATAAGGGCGTCTGCTAAGAAATAAATAATAATAATAATAATAATCGAGGAGGAGTGATGCAGACTGCTGATCTGGAGGTTGAAGCTATAGCAGCTTTCAGGCAGAGAGGTTGAGTGGCCGGTGGAAGCACAGAACTCGCATGCGTTGGCTCTGAGACCGCTGAAAATCCTGTTGAATAGGTCTAAATCAGGTTGTGCCAGTCGATGTGGTTATCTGATGCCAACATAGCTGCTGCTTTTGCTGAAAAGAATTTGTCATAGTTGAAAAAGATGGTACCTCCATACCTGACAGACAGCTCCACGATGTAGAATTCATAAGAATCCAGTTCTTGCCTGCGGTTCGGGTATATAGAGCATAACACATCTCTAAATATAGCAAAGGCAAGTATGATTTCCCCCAGGGTAAGATTCTTCAGTAATATGGGGTCTCTGGGTTTCAGCATGACTGATAAATCTCCGCAATCCACCACTCTATGGTCCAGAAATTCAGATGTAGCCATCAATAGAGAAACCAGATTAACTTCCTTACCTTCAAATTACGCTGTGCCAAATCTGCAGGGATATTGAGTGACGACGGGCAGTGGTGGAGTTGCCTGCTCTGAGACGGTCTGCCTGCTGTCTGACGTGGGCCGCTGAACAGCTAAGCACGGCTGGGGAGTTTTCTTGGGTGGAAGTGTAGGTTCTGCTGAGATGGATTCACAGTAAAAAATGGATAGGGATTCGAGATTGCTCCCTGCTGAGATTTCGCTTCCGTTTTTGAGGAGGTTCTTTATGAGCTTGTCCAGTCTTAAAGTACAAACTCTCAGGAGATGGATCCCGAGTTCGGAGCCGCTTGGATCGGATTAACTTCTCGAACAGTGGGCAGTGGAATGGTGTCCTGCTCGGAAGGCACTTGTTCGGATGTTTCGGATACGCCTGATAGAAGGAAGAGTGGTGGGGTGATCTGCGTAGGGTGTGACTAATGATTTAAATAGGAAGTAGATTTGATTGATGATAGGAGATGAAAGGATAGGATGGAGCCCAGCTCCCGCCCCCCCGAACCACACATAATAGGATAACATATATATACAGAGGCCATGCTAGCTTTTCTGTTCATGCGTTCCTAAAACACACATGCCCAGAATTTCTCATCCATCAAATACTAAACTTATGTTAACACAAAGGCTAATAAACTCCAGGGATGTGCATTTTGGTACATTCTTATGAACGTTTAAACTCTATGCCATATAGTAGTTTAAACAATCTCTGTCTGTGTATAGATATACAGGTGAACAGACACTTTTTCTTTGTTATATATACTAGACGAGACAGGATTCTAAGCACTGTTTGTTGCCTTCATCTACGTGTATTTTCATATTTTTCTGCATTCCAACAACAGCATCGCTGTGTCTTATGCAAAGATTTTTGAAAACCTGTGCATCTGCACGTATATGCTTTTTTTTTTTTTGCCCAGCAGCTCTCTGTCTCACACACACACACACACACACACACACTACCGTCTCGATAAACAAGCCATGGATACTTCATCTCCCATTCAAAATTATAAGAACATATTTTTCATTTCTGTTTTTCTGTATTACTACTGCTTCGGTCACTGTAATACTTGTGCAGTCAGAAGTAGATGGCTGAGAGAGATGCAGATGGGTGACCTTCATGAGATTCCCCTGAAGATGCCGACTGCTTAGCAAAAAAGCTTGTGATTTGCTATCGGTGTACACTCCGCACAAGGTATTCATTTTATGCTTAAAGTAATCTGTCCGGACGTCCCTGTTAAACTAGTGGGGAAAATGCACAACATTAAATTATGTGACTGCAAAAAATGAAAAATGTAAGTTAAAAAGTAGGATCAGAAATGAACAATTCACGTAATTTGTCAGCTCTGTTCGCTAGCGTAGCTACATTGTGGCCGACTGGGGCAATGGCCTCAGTCGCCCCGTCAGCATTGGGTCATGCAATTTTTATTTATTTATTTATTTTTTTTAAATTGTATATCACTTTATTTTTATTTTTTTGGCTAGGGGCCAGGGTCATGCAATTTGTGCAAATCTGATGACATTTTCATTTTTTTGTGCTGGATAGCCCTGTCTCAACCAGGGAAACTGTACGCTCTCTGTCTAATAAAAATACAGTTTATTAAAAAAAAAGTCCCACCCCCCTGCCTACTACGTGACGCCTATGCTGATTGGCTGGATATACGTGGGAACCCGCCAAACAGGTCACCGCAGACTCCACACAGGAACAGATTTAAAAAATACATCTTTAAAAAGAACAGAACGGATGAGGATAATGTACATGTTTACAATGTACTGAATGAGTGATCCAGTCCCAAACATGGGCCAATTCAGCCCACAGCTGACCAGAAAAGCAACACTGGTGAGCACGGTTTCCAGAGTTCCTGGGATGTATTTGGAAGTACAGTGACGTTCACTGTAATTTATTTTAAGATAACTCAGTCAAAAGTACATCACAAGGAAAGATTAACATGTCCCGTTGTAAGTATTTCTTTACCAGCAGTGCTGTTTACTGGGTGTAATGATACCATGGATTTTCATTTCTTGGCTTTGCTATGTATTTTAAAATCATTACCGACAAAACATATTTGTAATTAAAGACTTAATGCAATGATAGCTTCTTGTTACCAAGTGGTTATATTTGCCTGCAACTGTAATACAACTGAATTGTTTATTATGGACTTTCAAAATAGTTAATACAAAGTGGTACATAATGGAACTAACACAGGGTGGGTGATGCAGATGCAGTTTCAGAGATTATGAAACAATATTCATGAAAGACAGGGAAACCATTTAAATATGTAGCTATTTAATACGTTACCAAGGACATGCATTTTGGTTTTATAAATGTTTAAACTCTAGGATATTGACTTAGTTGCAATTTGGGTTAAATTGATAAACTAATACATGTGTATTTTTTTTAATTGATGTTTTAAGTTCCCACCTCTATAAGCTACTTCTTTGCTTACAAAAATGTTTTGGTAGTCAAAGCACAATGTTTAAAACAAAATCCGAAAAGGTTGTATAATTTATGTTGAAGTGTTTTCATTCTGTAGTTTACAAGAGGCTAGGCACCATAAAAATACTGGCCCAGAAAGAAAGTGTTTGTATGATTAAAACAGAGGCACAGTGGCTGGGCTCAGAGTGCATAACCAGATTCTAGTGCTGGGACGAACATGGGATTTTCATGTTCAGATATTCGATCATAATTTAAATATTCGTTTGGATTTTCGCTCATTTTTCAAAAAGTAATAAAAGCCATTATGTTGCTCTGAACGCAGGCAGAGACAGCATAACAGCAGAGGCAGGAGGAGTGGCCGTGGCCCCTATGTGTCTGCCTTTATTTCACAGCAAGACCTTACAATATGTAACACGTTGAAATAGAAAAATATCCCAGGAGTAAAGAATACGTTGTGTAGGACTTACTTTACCCCAGTGAATTAACTACAAAACAAAGGATGCCAAATAGCAGTTCAAGTTAAACGTTGCGTGTCTGCCTTTCAGAGGCAGTTCAGAGATGCATTACATTTCTATAAGAATGATTAGTCACTCACTATGTAGTTAACTGAAATCTATTTGTGGTTCGATTTGTATTTTTGCTCCAGTGGCAAACATTTCCTGGCTACGCCAGTGGCTCTATTTGAAATAAAATTAAAAGGGACCAGAATTAGGCTCAGGCAAGATATGAAGGCAAAAGCAAAGATTGTTTTGTAATTAACAGCTTTGTCTGAGTTTAATTATGAAACAGAATCAGCTAAGTTTGTTAAAGGGATGTCACCTGATTAAAAATAAAACCCGAAAACTTCAAGACCAACTTTGTGTGTGTGTGTGTTAGCATTTACTTTTTCCAAAATTTGTTTTATTTCTTAGAAATATGGACCTCTGTTAATATGGGGCATGACACATTATTTTAAAATAAAATACAGTGCATGGTGGGATACTATCGTATTAATTCTCACTGTTCATTGCGCTGCTAGGAATTGTAACCAAACTATTTTAATAGTAATAGTGTGTGTACACAATTACGCCCGAGTAAACATGAAATGGTACTTCAGTGTGGACACCGAGCTGGATTAATTAAAACATTTAATATTGCTGTGCAAGCCAAAGATGAGGCTTATTACTGCCACCTACAGGACTGGAGTATACCTTAAATCAATGCTGTTACAACAAACCCTCCCATTAAATTCAGAGATTCGCGCATGCGCAGTATAGGCAATATCTACTTTTTTCACGGTCTACCAATTTCCTGTGACAACATAAAGACACTTTGGCTGATCTAGCCTCTTTTACATTACAGTATGGGTTTGAGGTTGGTGACAAGTCATAATTGTACACTGTAATCCAAGTTTGTTCAGCCAATCAAGAGTGGGAGGAAGGAGATCCTTGTCCAATAAAAATAGCACAAGGCAGCACGTGAACCCACCTAGAGTCAATCATATCCGTGAGCACTGTGTTGCGATCATTTATTTACTTTTAATTAAAAGGAATAAAAAAAAGTTGAACCATGTTAACTTGAAGCGCTAAGGGACAAAACATTATGGCATTGTTGCAAACAGGTACAATACATATAGCAGTGCTGGAGGCTATGTCCCCACTGCTGGCATTCTGATTCCTGTGGTACAGTGTCGTCAGGGTTATTGAGGGATATGAAGTTCTGATTCCTGTGGTACAGTGTCGTCAGGGCTATTGAGGGATATGAAGTTCTGATTCCTGTGGTACAGTGTCGTCAGGGTTATTGGGGGATATGAAGTTCTGATTCCTGTTGTACAGTGTCGTCAGGGTTATTGAGGGATATGAAGTTCTGATTCCTGTGGTACAGTGTCGTCAGGGCTATTGAGGGATATGAAGTTCTGAATCCTGTGGTACAGTGTCGTCAGGGTTATTGAGGGATATGAAGTTCTGATTCCTGTTGTACAGTGTCGTCAGGGTTATTGAGGGATATGAAGTTCTGATTCCTGTGGTACAGTGTCGTCAGGGCTATTGAGGGATATGAAGTTCTGATTCCTGTTGTACAGTGTCGTCAGGGTTATTGAGGGATATGAAGTTCTGATTCCTGTGGTACAGTGTCGTCAGGGCTATTGAGGGATATGAAGTTCTGATTCCTGTGGTACAGTGTCGTCAGGGTTATTGAGGGATATGAAGTTCTGATTCCTGTTGTACAGTGTCGTCAGGGCTATTGAGGGATATGAAGTTATTCCTGTTGTACAGTGTTGTCAGGGATATTGACGGATATGAAGTTCTCGGATAGGATGTGAGGTAGCATGGGAGCCAAACTTGCATCGCCTGTCCCCCCTCCCCCCCACCTCTGAAAAGTTCAAAACCCAACAACTCATTAGCCTCCAGCTGTGGAGGACCTTGAGTTTGACTTTCCCAGCTTAGATTAAGAACGGTTTTATTGTTCTACATACTGTATTACACTGCATAAATATAGGTTGTAGGTAGGTTTTTAGAAAGAAAATAAGGATGACATTGTCTTTATCATTATCCAGGGTGAAAAATTACTTTCACATCCTAATATCATGTACACAATAACGTGAGCAAAAAGTCTGATAGACACGAACATGTAATTTACGTGTAAATTGCAAGGTTTCAATACTACTGAAAAGAAAGTCTGATGTTGGGTGGCCCATGGAGTCCAGCTATCCGATACCAGCCACCTGATAACCCAACAGCACCTAAAGAAAGTAGCACACGTCTTGAATACACATCTCAGTTGCTAGTGTATACTTCAGCTGCCATCTGTGTTTTCCACACCACTAGCTTCTCTGAGTTAATATAACAGGGGAGTCGCTTTGATTAGGTCCCCCGGGTTGAACTATACCAGGATACATTTACAAACAACTTACTCATTTTTCAGGGAACATCTCACAAGGCACAGTGGAGGCATTGCAGAGCCACACTTCTGTTTTAAAAAGGACAGAACTTAATAGAAGACAAAGGAACTGGCTTAACCGACAGCATCTATTTTACAAAACAGATCAAAAAAGCTCTTAAAATAGGCTTAGAATGATATTTGCATTGGACAAACACAGGGTCCCACGATGTGTAAATTGCAGTGGAGAACATAGTGTATAATTAATTCAAATCAATAATCGAAATTTAAATACATGCTGGTGATTTTAATTTTTTTTAAATCAGTGTTGTACACAGTCTTGTATACATTCATGTTCTAGTGTACCATAAATACATAACATTTTAATGGAGGGCTTCTCGTAGTGGCATTTTGATAGGTGACAAACATTCCCAACATGGTCTCACAGATCCTGACGAACACTATTCTTGGACTACCTTACCTAACATAACACCCAACACTAGTAGACTATACGGTGTTGCCCCTACTTATTTCAAGACTTCTCAGAACTGTTTGTAAACAGGATAGCTGGTGCA
The DNA here is from genome assembly GCF_902713425.1 of Acipenser ruthenus. Lineage (NCBI taxonomy): Eukaryota > Metazoa > Chordata > Actinopteri > Acipenseriformes > Acipenseridae > Acipenser > Acipenser ruthenus. Next base: position 5,156,253 of record NC_081219.1, read on the forward strand.
GTAAAAGATTTTTTTTGTTATTAATCAATAAACTGATCAACTACAGTACTTTGAATGATGTGAAATAAGATATAAACCAGCATTTAAATGGATTATCAAGGCAGAATGAGATATGGTGGAACACCTCATACCATACAGTCACATGTATTTATCATTCAAGAGTCATGGCCTGGCATACAGCAAGTAGCTGTGTACTGCTTCTGGGTCTACGTATTTTAAATTATGTGATAGTTAAAGAGTTTCGGATCCAAGTACAAATCAATCAAGCAAGGTGGAATAAAGTACCAAATACAAATTCAGCAAGTTCATGTTTTTCTAAAAGAGATTTGCTACCAGAATTTCTAGAATATTGTTTTATGTCTGTTTCACAGTTTGTAAAAATATGTTTTGACACAAGTTACACTGATGGATCTCCAATAGTTATATTTCAAGTTACAGATTCCCACTGGCCCAACCAACACTAAATTCTAGACAGATATATCTTCCTTTTGATACCAGTGAGAGAGGGACGAAGCCATAGATATATCCGCCATACTATTAAACACTCAATAGTGCTGAATTTAGCTGTACTAAAGAAACCAAATTAAATGACAAAGGTTTTGACTAACTAGAAGTCCCTTTCAGAGTGGTCTAGTCGAAACGTTTGTCATTGAATTCACTAAGTTAGTATTTCTCAAGAGAGAGAAAGGGCTGAAATATTTAATAGAAAAGATGTTATTCTTATTGTCAATGACCATTTCAGATCTGGTCTTTCTAACCTGGGGGCTACAGAGAAGGATCAAGCAAGGCCACACAGCTTGCTGAGAAGAATAAAGCTGGGAGCTTGGACCCAGCTGTACATCAGTAACAATCTCAATCTTTATGTAAAGTTCATTTGGATTAATAGATAATAGCGACAAAGTCCTTTTTAAATCATCTGTTTATCAATGGACAAAGCCCTGGATCTTTTCTTGGGAGCACTCTGCTGGAAATTAGTCTTTGTTGTCTGTCAGTGTGATAATTAAATATGTTTACAGGTTTAACAGAACCTTTAATGACGGCTTAGAAGACCACATGTGTCAACCACAAACCATCTGCTGTGACCTTTGAGAAGACACCTTTAGCATCAGAACAATCTATAGCACTGCACTGCAGTATTCCTTTTCTCAATACTCCCAACAGTGGTCAAATGCAAAAATAAATTGTGCATTTCTGTAACTCTGTAAATATGTGCCTATCTGCACTGTGTAATTTATGTTGTAGTTTTCCAACTATACAATAATGACCTAGTAATATATAACATTTACATTACATTTGCTACTATGTATGATTTGTGTCCAATAATAACATTTCACATACACACCCACACACATACAGTGCCTATAGAAAGTCTACACCCCCTTTCTACAATTTTCACCTTTTGTTGCCTTATAGCCTGGAATTAAAATGCATATATATATTTTTTTTTTTATTGATCTACACATCCTACCCCACAGCTTCCAAGTGAAAAAAATATTCTAGAAATTTGTAAGAAATTAATTAAATAAAAACTGAAATAGCTTGGTTGGATAAGTGTCCACCCCCCTTGTAATAGCAATCCTAAATTAGCTCAGGTGTAACCAATCACCTTCAAAATCACACACCAAGTTAAGTGGCCTCCACCTGGGTTAAATTGTAGTAAGTCACATAATTTCAGGATAAATTTCAGCAGTTCCTGCATTTCAAAGCAAAGACTCAACCATGAGCACCAAGGAGCTTTCAAAAGATCTCCGGGACAAAGTTGTTGAAAGGCACAGATCAGGGGATGGGTATAAAAAAAAATATCAAAGGCCTTGAATATCCCTTGGAGCATGGTCAAGACGATTATTAAGAAGTAGAAGGTCTATGGCACCACCAAGACCCTGTCTAGATCAGACCGTCCCTCCAAACTGGATGACCGAGCAAGGAGATTGATCAGAGAGGCTACCAAGAGATCAATGGCAACATTGCAAGAGCTACAGACTTTTATGGCCAAGACTGGTCAAAGTGTGCATGTGACAATATCCCAAGCACTCTGCAAATCTGGCCTGTATTTTACTCAAAGAAAGACCACCTTGAATTCCATTTGAAGTATGCAAAAAACTCAGGAGATTCTGTAGCCATGTGGCAAAAAGTTTTGTGGTCTGACGAAACCAAAATTGCATTTAGGCCAAAAAGTTCCAAGTGTTATGTTTGGCACAAACCCAACACAGCGCATCACCCAAAGAACACCATCCCTACTGTGAAGCATGGTGGTGGCAGCATCATGTTATGGGGATGTTTCTCATCGGCAGGGACTGGGGCACTTGTCAGGATAGAAGGGAAAATGAATGGAGCAAAGTACAGTGAAGTCCTTGAGGAAAGCCTGCTGCCCTCTGCAAGAAAGCTGAAACTGGGACGGAAGTTCACCTTTCAGCATGACAACGACCCAAAGCACACAGACAAATCTACACTGGAGTGGCTAAGGAACAAAAAGGTAAATGTCCTTGAGTGGCCCAGTCAGAGCCCCGACCTAAATCCAATCAAAAATCTGTGGCATTACTTGAAGATTGCTGTACATCAACGCTCCCTAAGGAAGTTGACAGAGCTTGAACAGTTTTGTAAAGAAGAATATTGCCAAATCTAGGTGTGCAAAGTTGGTAGAAACCTATCCCAACAGACTCACAGCTGTAACTCCTGCTTCCACCAAGTATATATATATATATATATATATATATATATATATATATATATAAATAACATACATGCATACATACATACATACACACACACACACACACAGTAGACCCTCAGAGTTACTAACACCAAGCTTATGAACTGACTGGTCTAACGAACACCCCACTTTCAACCGGGAGTGTGCAGTCACTCACTGATGCATGCAATGTAACCAGATAGGCGCTCCTATAAGCGGCATGCTGGTCATGGAGAAGACAAAATTACTGCACCAACAAATGGATCCAGAAAGGTGAGGCAGATTTCAAAACAAGTCGGAAAATCTTTCAAGGAGTGTTTAGTTTTAAATAAAAAGCAGTTTGTTTTTCAAGCCAAAGGAGGCTGAATGTGTGAGCAAGCTGCAGGAATGATTTTGTTTAAAATAAAATAAAAACAAGCACATATCAGACTTACGAACAACCTCCATTCCCACGGTGTTCGTAACTCTGAGGAGACAGATGGATAGAGAGACAGATGGATAGAGAGATAGATAGATAGAAAGATAGATAGAGGTAAGCAATAAGGCACGACAGGGTGTGGGATGTACTCCAATATCCATACGCCCCAGGTGCGTTACAGCCTAAGTCACAAAGAGATTTTGTTTTGTTCCAGAAGCTGTGCTTCGGTAAGTTCGATGTCTAGCAGTATTACTTTTTTTTCACCACTTGAATAAGTGTTGGTGTCTGATCCAGAATCTCATCTAGAGTTTGGTTTCCCAAAAGATGATATACCATCAGTGATCTTTATTGCAAATTTGTAAATTTGTCTACCGTTTCTTTCAAAATGATATACTAAAATGTGGTTAGTCATGTCTATTAATATAAAACTTAAATATGGCTACCTTTTTTTTTTTTTTTTTTTCAAAATTCTAGTGGCTTATGGATCTCTACAAGGATTCACACCTCTGAAAAAAAGTTTCAACCCATGGGAATATGCTGTAATATTCACACTCATGTGACCTGTTTTGACCAATCAGGATAGAGTATTTAAAAGACCCATTTTATAAAGAGATTTTTTGACATAACATGGACAACTGTTAATGCATTAAAAAAAAGAATAAAATACAATACAGATCTTTGCCAATATTCAGAACAGAAGGTAAATAAAACAAAATTTGTAAAAATGTATGTTTGTACCGATAGTTTAAAAACAAGAAATATGCTTTGTATTTCATATCAATGTATATTATTTTATTGTAAATAAAACGTATTGTAATGTTCTGTGGGGTTCTTACATATTAACATTTGTAAGATGTAACCCTGTACAATTATATTATACAGGGGCACTGGAGCTTTTATTAATGAATACCAGTTTTTTCTATTATAATGATATCGCTAACCTTTTGTTTCTGGCATTGCTTCATATCTTACCAGCCAGTGAATTTTGGATGCTGCTTCAGCAATACCAGGGTTCTACAACAGACCTCCTCTACAGTAACATTACATTAACATCATTTTCATTCTTTCATTTATATTTAAAAAGATCTTTAATTATGACTATTACTAAGATCACACATTCTGATATTTTACATAGCTTAATATATATTTATATCTATTAAGCTAACTTGGAAATAAATATGTATATACATCCAAAAAACATATATATATATATATATATATATATATATATATATATATATATATATATATATATATATATATATATATATATATATATGTTTATAACTGGAAAAAACACACATTTACAGTTTCAGTGCCTTTAATGTAGCAACCTACTGCAAATAAAAAAAAGAATTCCCGTTAAAAAAGGAACTCAGATTAGACGAACCTACTGATACTATGAATTATCTACATGGTCCCGGACAAATTCAGCAGTAGCTTATTGTAAATTATTTCTTATGTTAGTGCAAATTACTTTGGGGTGTGCAGGACATTGACACTTGCTTCCACATTTGAACCTCCGATCAGTATTTTGGGGCTGTTTTGCTGTTACGATGCTGTGACAGTGGCTGTGCTACAGCTCGGGGCTGCTGCAAGGCCATTGCTGTACAGACGCTGAGTGAGAGTTTGTTTACATCCAGTAGGGAAGCGTCCGCTCTGCGGGAACGACTACTACAGAGCCCTTTAACTGCAAGACGGGGCCTGTGAAGGCGATTGCCCAGCCAGGACCGTCGGAATGGCCCGGAGTCGCTGGGTGGCCAAGACTTCAGAAATAACACAACAGAAGTAGGTCAGCTTAAGGGAGGTGGATCCCAAAACAGTATAAAGAGGGTTACCGTAGAGTAGTAGGTTCCTGGAGCGGGACGTTCCTTTTAGTGGGACTAGCGCTCGTCATTTTGTGTGGCAAACTTTTATTTTTAGCTTTTGTTTCTTAGTTTTTCTTGCTTTATTAAATGTGACACTAGGTCTACCATCGCTGCTACCCTAGTGTCAGTTTGGTGCTAAAATTAAATCTGTGCGCCTGAGCGGCGCATCAACACCAGTGCTCTGTGTCTGTCAGTATTTTCCAGTGACTCCCCACACATGTAACACGTCACCCTGTTACATATGCATTGACATAGTGCTCAGACTTCAATGCCATTTCCATGAAGCAGTGTATAAAACATTATTATTATTTATTTCTTAGCAGACGCCCTTATCCAGGGCGACTTACAATTGTTACAAGATATCACATTATACATTATACAGATATCACATTATTTTTCTTACATACAATTACCCATTTATACAGTTGGGTTTTTACTGGAGCAATCTAGGTAAACTACCTTGCTCAAGGGTACAACAGCAGTGTCCCCCACTGGGGATTGAACCCACAACCCTCCGGTCAAGAGTCCAGAGCCCTAACCACTACTCCACACTGCTGCCCTGCAAAACATGCATTACAGAAGTGGAGGTGTTGAAAGGGGTGGATAATGCACCACCATACAAGAAAAAGAAAGATGTTGCTGCAGATTTAAACATTCCTGCAAACTGTCAACCAATCTGAAAAAACAGGATACAATAATACTGGCCTATGAACAGTAAGCTGTGGATACAAGTCGTCAGTGTTTCCGATTTGCTCATAATCCTGATGTTGAGGACGGCTTACTTTTGTGGTTTAAAAATGCTTCTGATCCAAATGGGACATCATGCAGATTTCAAAGTACAGTTCATTTGCAATGTGTCATTTTTTTTTTTTATTATTTTTTTTTTTAAAGTTCACTTACAACCGTATTTCAATAAAATGCACAGCACTTTTAATTGAATACTTCTCATTAAACTGTAATTAAAAATTGATTTCAGTGTTAATAAAACTGGTTGTAGGGGCTCCCGAGTGGCGCATCCGGTAAAAGGCGATCCGCGTGGAGCATAGGATGCGCCCTATAGCCTGGAGGTCACCAGTTTGAGTCCAGGCTATTCCACTGCCGACCGCGGAGGAGAGCTCCCGAGGGGTGGTGCACAATTGGCTGAGTGTCGCCCGGGTTGGGGGGTGGTAGTGGTGAGCTGAGCCTAAAATAATACAATTGGCAATTTCAAATTGGGAGAAGATTTCTTTACCCAAAAATTGGGTAAAAATCAGTTGCCGACATTTTAGGCAAACTGTTCTGTTTTGCAATAATTAATTACACAGAAATAATGGTATTAATTGGTAGTACATTTCAATACAGAAAATAAGCTGTGTTTTATTATTTTTTCATGTATTCCATTTCTTTTGCATTAATAAATAAATAATAAAAATGCACTTGCGAGAACTGTGATTTCGAACACTTTTACAGTTTTCAGAAGTTTGTTTGTGTTGCAATTTCTGTAAACACTGAATGTGATTTCTACAGTAAGCTGTATTTTTTTCCTTTTGTTTTTAAGATTTGTTCAATTCTGTTAACTGTTGCTTGCACCACGTTCAGCTCTACTGTACCTCTTTATAATGCCATTCACAGAATCAGCAGGGCATCCTCCCAACCCCCAATAACAATGCCTTGAGGACAGCACACGACACCCAGCAAGCAGGCTGGGTCTGGCTGGAACAACACTGACCCCCCCTAGCTGTTTACTGGGAGGCTCAGTACATACACACACACACACACACAATCTCTTGACTGTACTCACTCCAGCTGCTGAGCTTTATCGTAGCAGAGCTTTGACCTAACACACAACAGAAGGACTTTCTGTTAACCCCCCTTTTGTTCCTCACCGTACTCCCTCCAGCTCCATGAATGTGCCCTCCTGCATGTCGAATTACAATTAACAGACAGCATACTTTTCCCTTACAACACTGTTGTAATAACATAATATACTGTATATATAAAAAAAGTGTGTGTGTGTATAATATATATATATACATATATATATATATATATATATATATATATATATATATATATATATATATATATATATACACACATACACACACACACACACACACACTGTTGTGCAAAAGTCTTAGACATGTTGCATTTTTCTAGTCCGATGCATCATGCTAGTGTTTTCTACTATTATAACAACCATGACTTGCATAAATTGCATTACTCAATTTTCAAGGTGTGGTATCCGAAGCATAATCAACAAGTACGGAGAAACATCATTTGTAATGGACAAACCCAGGACTGGAAGACACAAAAAGATGTCTAACAAGGATGAGCAATACTTCAAGATAATATCCTTAAGGAATAGAAAGACGACAAGCGTTGAATTGACAACAGAACTGGCAGAAGGCACAGGTGTCGTTGTCCATCAAATCAACAGTATAAAGGTCCCTCTTGAAATCAGGACTTAAAGGATGTGTTGCTGTAAGAATACCTCTGTTAAGAAAGGGGAACAAGACTAGAAGGCTAAAATATGCACAGGAACGCAGAAATTGGACTATGGAACACAATGGTCAAAAGGTGCTTTGGACTGTTGAAGGATGGACAACGACACCTGTGCCTTCTGCGCCTTACATTAGTGTTGTAAATCGAACCCTGATGTTGCCATAGATTATCGTGCAAATTCTAATGACGATTATCCATCATTATCGAGTAACAGTTTAAAAAGAACAATAAGTCCTCTTTTTATAGAGCATGGTATAAAAAATTAATTCAAACAAATCCTGATGTTTTAAGACAGGTTTAATAAATACATTGGCATTCAAATATAGCACTCTCCAATTTTCATATTCCTGCCGTCACTAGCCTTTGCCTTGTTTTGTGTAAAATTTGACAAATTTCCAGTGTAAACAAAATGGTAAATTAAGAAAAGAAGAAAAGAAAAAAAAAAACACTGTCCAATGGAGTAAAACAAACAAGGTTTGAAAACTACATTAACATTATGGCCTATTCACATGGAAATAATTCGATCTCTCTTTTATTTTTTAATTTGCTATTGGTTACAATTAATGAACTACGTGGCTCAGCTTCTGCTAGCGAAAGCAGCAGTCCCTTCCAGTGTGCCGTGGCTGCAGAGATTAGAGGTGGCCAACCCTTACCTGCAACTGATCTTTCAACAGCGACAACTCCGGTTGACAATTTTATTTTGCATCATACTTGAATAATATCTCTTTCATACATTTATGTGGATTTATTATTAATTGACTTTCTGCCCACCTTGCAATCAAGATATGTAGAATATCTCTTTCATGTATAGCCCCATGTATATGCCTAATCAATCTACACACCATGTCGGAACCAAAAATGCATCTCATACTGGAGCGCTCAGAGAAGCGTTTCGCCCCCACATGGGTTCGCTTACACTTATACAGTACATTACTAAGACCCTACTTATTTCAAGGCCATGAAAAACGTGACACGGACCGTGAAATTAATTCTTCACTGTGAAAAGTCTGACTTCTACTATATGTAAACTTATGGAAACTATAAGATCTAAAATGGAAAATTACCTATATGATAACAATATCCTGGGAGACAGTCAGCACGGTTTTAGGAAAGGGAGATCGTGCCTAACTAACCTGCTTGACTTTTTTGAAGATGCAACATTGATAATGGATAATTGCAAAGCATACAACATGGTTTATTTAGATTTCCAGAAAGCTTTTGACAAAGTTCCACATAAAAGATTAATTCTCAAACTGAACGCAGTAGAGATTCAAGGAAATGCATGCACATGGATTAGGGAGTGGTTAACATGTAGAAAACAGAAAGTACTGATTAGAGGAGAAACCTCAAAATGGAGCGAGGTAACCAGTGGTGTACCACAGGGATCAGTATTAGGTCCTCTGCTATTCCTAATCTACATTAATGATTGAGATTCTGGTGTAGTAAGCAAACTTGTTAAATTTGCAGACAACACAAAAATAGGAGGAGTGGCAAACACTGTTGCAGCAGCAAAGGTCATTCAAAATGATCTAAACAGCATTCAGAACTGGGCAGACACATGGCAAATGAAATTTAATAGAGACAAGTGTAAAGTATTTCACGCAGGCAATAAAAATGTGCATTATAAATATCATATGGGAGATACTGAAATTGAAGAAGGGAACTATGAAAAATACCTAGGAGTTTATGTTGACTCAGAAATGTCTTCATCTAGACAATGTGGGGAAGTTATAAAGAAGGCCAACAAGATGCTCGGAAATATTGTGAGAAGGGTTGAATTTAAATCAAGGGAAGTAATGTTAAAACTTTACAATGCATTAGTAAGACCTCACCTAGAATATTGTGTTCAGTTCTGGTCACCTCGTTACAAAAAGGATATTGCTGCTCTAGAAAGAGTGCAAAGAAGAGCAACCAGAATTATCCCGGGTTTAAAAGGCATGTCGTATGCAGACAGGCTAAAATAATTGAATCTATTCAGTCTTGAACAAAGAAGACTACGCGGTGATCTGATTCAAACATTCAAAATCCTAAAAGGTATAGACAATGTCGACCCAGGGGACTTTTTTGACCTGAAAAAAGGAACAAGGACCAGGGGTCCCAAATGGAGATTAGATAAAGGGGCATTCAGAACAGAAAATAGGAGGCACTTTTTTACACAGAGAATTGTGAGGGTCTGGAACCATCTCCCCAGTAATGTTGTTGAAGCTGACACCCTGGGATCCTTCAAGAAGCTGCTTGATGAGATTCTGGGATCAATAAGCTACTAACAACCAAACAAGCAAGATGGGCTGAATGGCCTCCTCTCGTTTGTAAACCTTCTTATGTTCTTATGTTCTTATGTTCTATTTTGTGTACTTTTACCCTGCACTTAAATCCAATTAAGTTATGTGTATTGGTCCAGTTTCCTGATGTGATTATAAGCTTGTTTCAATTTCAAAAAGAAAACTGGACAGGATTTATTGATTGACACTTAACAGCAGCCAATAACCACCCTGGGCTCTCCTCACCGATTGGTAGATATTGGTAGATATGGGCATCCAGGGCAGAAATGCTACAATATGTATAAAACACATTACCAAAGCAGGTCAGGGCTCCAGACTGCGACTAAATGGTCGCAAATGCAACCAAAAAATATTTTTGGCGACAGTTTTTTTGGGGTTAGTCACCGTTGGTGCCTGCAACACAAAAATACTGCCTCTCTCTTTAAAAGGACAAGCGAGAGCACCAACAAGCGTCAATCTCCCACATGTCAGTGTACGTACGCGCACATTTTAAACTGCTGTCTTTTATTATTAAACTACTGTAATGTGTGAGAGAAGACCTGTTAGAGTGAAAATGAAAGAACTGAAGCTACAGAAAAAACTGAACACACACATTTTCTTATTCTACATGGTGACAGCATCAGTGAGTATTAGTTATTTATAAAAAAATAAAATAAAAAGACTGACCTTTATTGAGAAAGCGTATGGAAAAAATAAACTTGGAACATGTTGTGTTTTGCACACGTGTCATTCAAAGTGTGCCACAAACACTGTAAGAAACGATAAAGGGGGGGGAATTTAAAAATTCGCCATACCATGCTGAAAGAAATTGTACCGTCTCCCATAACCAATGTAGAAAAATATCAAATTTTTTCTCCAGTTTGTCTGCTGCATCTAGCACTAGTACTGCAGAATCTGCATCAGCTGTACATATAGACTAAGTCTTGCGAGTCAAGAGTTTGCTGAAGGTGACAGAAAAACTTACACGGCAGTTTAAGACTTAGTGGCTTCAAGAATTTGCCAAGTTACGTTACAATGGTGAAAAACAGAAATGCAGGGAAAAATGATTTTATTTCTGGAACAGACCATTTCAAAAAAGGAGAATGTGAAAATGCATGGTGAATGCAGAAATGCTAGGGACTGCGTTACTGCAAAGTGTACGAGACACCAATGGCAACGGTACATGCTACGGAAATCAATGCAGAAACAAAAAATCACGGAATTAAAAATGAAATTCAATGCTGCTTATATGATTGCAGTAGATGAATTGCCATTCACTAAATTTAACTCGCAGGTTGTTCTCATGAAGAATGGTTTGGATGTATCCAAAACATATGACAATGATACAGCATGTGCTGAATTGTTGCTGTCATTGCTGAAGAAATAAGAGGAGATTTGCAGAAATGGGTTCACAATGCAAATTACATTTCTGTTTGAACTGACTGTGGAACAGATGTAGCTGGGAGAGATAATGTAATTGTGTACTGTATGTATGTTTCTGCAGGTGTGGTAGTGAATCGTCTGGTAGGCTTTGCTGAAGTAGATCATTGTCATGCTCAAGGAATCTTAAACACAACCAAGAATTTGCTTGGAAAGGTTGACAAATTATGTTCAGATTGGTGGCGAGACAAATTAAGTGCTTTTGGAGCGGATGGTGCCCATGTTAATACTGGAGCTACAGGAGGGGTAGGAACTCCCTTGAGAAGCGAGATTGGACAGCATATTCTGTCATTTCATTGCTTACCACATAGGCTTGAATTGGCAATGTTAAGTGCTCAAAGATCAGTTCTAATGATTGAGAAAGTATATGACCTTCTGCAGTTGGTGTGGAAAACCTACCACTTCAGTCCAAAAAGTAAACGTGAGTTGAAAGTCATTGGGGCCGAGTTAGGCTGAACAATTAGGACACCTTCAGCTTTAAAAACACAGCGCTGGCTGCCACACATTTAAGCTGGCGTTGTCTGTTTTTTTGCAGTCAAATGCAGGAGAATGATGCTACTGGACTGGGACAGTTCACTGCTGTGCATCCCCACATGGAGCACCTTGCTTCCACTTCCAAAAACACAGACATTAGAGGAAGAGCAAAACATGTTCTACAGGAAATGGAAAAACATGCTTTTGTAGGGTTTGTCATTTTTTACATGATCTCTTTTCAGAGGTATCAAAACTTAGCCTTACACTGTAGAAGAAAAATCTAATTCTTCCCAAGGCTGTTGCAGCAATTGAGAACAGTGTTTTGACAATTAAAAGTTTGAATGAAAAGGCATACTAGAGAAATGTTTGCAGCATGTGGATTCCCAACCCCAGGCAGGTGCACAGCAGCAGGATCAGTCAGGAAGCAGGAGGGGCAGGGCTACCAGCAGTAGCTTTACATTTCAGCACATTAAACTTAAGGGCCCCCACACTCATGACATTTTTAAAATTACTTCAAGACACAAATTGAAAAAACTGTTGAAATCACAGTCAGGGGGTTTGAGTCCAGGTTTGACAACATAATTAAGCTTTCCGTAGAGGAAGGGTTTTCAGGAGGACCCAGAGTGATAAAGTGCTTTTTAATTTTCTGCCATGATGCATGGCCTGATGATCTTGTTAACTTTGGAGATGAGCAGTTAGAAGTCTTACTGAATTGGTTTAGTGACCTTTTAGAAAAGAATGGATACAATGTTGATGCAGGTCAAGCAAGATGGAGAATGCTTAAAACATTGGTCAAAGGTCAGTTTATGGATAAATCCTACATTGGTTTATGGCGGTCATGCTAACAAAAGAACCCTTTTGCACAGATTTAAAAAATCTTCTACATTTAGTGGAAATCATGCTTGTGCTGCCGATATCGGCTGCCCAATGCGAACGTGGATTTTCTGCACAAAACAGAATTAAATCCAAGCTATGCAACTCAGTTGAAGATCTTGTGAGAATCAGTGCAGAGGGCCCATCACTTGAACTTTTTGACCCAGAGTCTTGTCCACGAGTAAAAGGAGACAAAGACCAAACTACACTTCCTGGCCACGTGATGCAGACATTTTAACTGTTGGTGACACTGGCTCAGACTCTGACGAATAAGAAAGATGTGATAGTTGTATACAGTTCACAGGCTTAAGTTAAGGACAAATTCCAGATAATTTGTTAAGAAACATTATCAAAAGGCAGAGGTGCAGGATATTTGAAGTTCACGTTTAAAACATGAAAGATGAGGAACAGCAGCAGAAGGAGGAAGGACAGGTCTATTTGCAGAATAGCAGATTACACAGAGGACAAGAAAGGCAGAGCAAGCCAGAGTCAGGCAGCGTAGAGGATGAGTGAGGCAGCACATGGGGCAATGCGAGTACAAACATTCTGTTTTTGTATTGTTTTGTTTTCTTGTATTTTGAAGGAGTTGAATTTGGAGGCAGCCAACTTGCAAATAAACTGACACCCAACAACTGGATTTGGCGCCCAAAAATCTTTGTCTGGGAGCCATTGGTAAAAAGTTTGTCTGGAGCCCTGCAGGTTACTCTTGATCACTGCATCATCGTCCTGTATTTGTTCAGATACACATTCTCAGTAACTTTTAGAAGCATCAGCACAGATTACGGTCTTGACAGTAAGTGAATATATACAAGACACGTTTTTAATTTAATGGAATATTCAATTTCATTAAAATATTATCGATTTATTATCGTAGGGTTATTACCCCACGATAATAAATGCTATAATATATATATATATATATATATATATATATATATATATATATATATATATATATATTGTGATAAAGCTGCAACTCACTCGGTTCTAGCCCCTTTACAAATTGACCCAGCACACAAGAAATTGGTTTTTTATGCGCTGACGCGCTATTTTAATAAGCACAAAAACAAAATAAACACAAAACAACACCTAGCTCCTTTGGAGCGCTAACTAAACCTCAGGAACACCCTGACTATACAGTGGGACGGCTAAGCCGTTTCCCCACAACACAAAACACATACACACAGTATTTTTACAAAACCCTTACTTTTTCCTGTGGCTGCTTGGACACAGAACACTCTACCTGTCTCCTTCTATACAGCAGCCCTGTGCAGACTGACTGCACCTCTTATATACCCTGCACCTGGTCCTAATTTACAATCACTACCAGGTGCAGGGGATCATTAACAATAAACCAATTAACAAATTAAATTAAACAATTAACCAAACTAAGGTTTTCCTCTGGGAGATGTAGTCCCATTCCCCCAGGACTACACTATCTTACAATATATATATATATATATATATATATATATATATATATATACCTGCATTAACATAACAGACGTTAACAGATGTTTACATATGAAAAGCAATAACTAACTTTAACTTAGTGGTGCTTTGCTTCATAATATCCATGGAGAAAAACAAATTCTTAATTCCATCATGATCATCCACCTCAAAACCAACATATTGTCATACTGCACTGTGCACAGACTTCAGGGTTGTTAATTTTTTATTAATTCTGAAAGTAATTGAATCTTAAGGTGCTCTGCAGATAAATGCTAATTGCTTAAACATTAAAATTAACCTTTAAACGTTTTAACTTAAACAGATAACCCACAACAAGGAGCACTCCATTATACTTCAGAATAAATTACGTTACTAATGTGTTTATGACTACTGTACATGTCGCCAGCACTGAGGTGGACGTGGAATAGACTGTGAACAAATACTGAATATAAAGAAATGAGCTCTCATTAAAATCACCAAGGCCAACATCTATAATTCACATGCATACTTCTGAATAATGATTAAACATTTACATTCAAAACTATTAACATCCCGATAGAGAGACACAGACAGATACAGACAGGGATAGATACAAAAGGAGGAAGACATACAGTGTTTTTCTTAAGGTCATTTGTTGAAGTACTGGGTTTAATTTTACTTTTTTCAGATATATTTTTCCACTGAAAAATATATCTGAATAGTCATCTGAAATGCAAAAGAATATTTGAAAATGCTGATCCCAAAAGTAAAATAACTGCAGCTCAGTAAGTAGGGATCCCACTGAATAAAAGAACATGTTATGGTATCGTGTGGCAGCAGCAAAATCAGTGTTTACCCATGAACATTCAGAAAAGAGCTTTCACAAGTAAACTGGTAGAGAACAGAAACCGCAGACACACAATCTGTATTAGAAAGTAGCAACTTTCTAATCAAACATGATTCATTGATGATGGCTTACTTAAATGATCAACAAAATCATTGATTAAAAAAATCATCCATCAAAGTGTGATTACTGTAGCTCTTGGGCTCTTCAGCAGACAATACAAACAGCAAACCAAATGCTGTTTTGAATTGGAATGACTGTAGGTATGATGTACTGCACATCTTTTGGTGTAGAATTGTCTACATGCCATACATTACAGTCGATTTGCTGGTCATGATGGCGTATTACATGAACCAGTTGCAATTAACATTTTATACAATGTTCTTTATACACAAAGGTGATTTCCTCAATCTAATTGCTAGAAGACATACAAGAAACAAAGCAGTACAATCTAACCAAAACATCATTGTGTAAGGAATGAATTTGTAATTATACATACCCCAATGAAAATTATTATTATTTTTAATTTCTGAATTGATGAATTTGTACTGTAATAAATTACATACATTAAGAAACAAAATGTGCCTAATGTATGTATTAAAACACATGGCTTGCAATAATGTATATCAAGCCATATTCATGATTTACATGTCGCTGTTTTAAAACGATGGAGATGATAAATGTAGTTCTATTAGTATTGACTGTATTTAACTGAAATTGGAATTTGCATTTATATTTTTAAAAATCATATTTTTCCTGGCAATGTGATTTATGTTATGTCAGATCCCAACACAGATAAGGTTGGTAGCCTAACATATTTAGTTAATTTAACATCAATGAATCTTTTGTAGCAAAAGTTTTGCTTTTGTGGATGAGGAAAAAAAAAAAAGTTACAAGAAATAGATTGTTGAGGCACCTTTAGCAATAACCTCTTTTAAATGATTAGGATATTCGTCAATTAGCTTTTGGCATGATTCTTTAGTGATTTTTGACCATTCTTCAACCCAAAATTGTTCCAGTTCATTCAAATTCCGAGGACTTCTCTTCTGCACAGCCTTCTTCAACTCGTACCAAAGATTCTCAATTGGATTTAGATCGGGACTGACTAGGCCATTCCAGAACCTTGATTTGATTCTTCTTTATCCATTCTGAAGTAGATTTTGATGTGTGCTTTGGATCGTTGTCATGTTGGAACTTCCAGTTGCGCTTTAAACCAAGTTTTGTAGCGGAGGGTTTCAGATGATTGGCCAGTATCTTTTGGTATGCTATGGAATCCATTATACCATGTATTGGAACTAAATTTCCTGTAACATTAGATGAAAAACAGCCCCATATAAGGATATTACCACCTCCATGCTTGACAGTAGGTATGGTGATATTTTCTTTGTACGCCTCGCCAGACTTTCTCCAAACATAACGACATCAGTGTGATCAAATAGCTTGATTTTTGTTTCATCACTCCACAAAACCCTTCACCAGAACTCCCATCCAGCATTCATGCCATTTTGCAAACTTTAAGCGATTGTCCTTGTGACGTTTTCCTAAGATTGGCTTTTTCCTTGGCCTGTGACCATTGAGACCTTCACCATACAATACTCGACCTATGGTCGAAATGGAAACCCCAGTCCCACTTGCAGCAAATTCACTTTGAATATCTTTGGCAATCAATCTCAGATTATTATTAACCTTCCTCACAATTCTTCTACTTGTTCTTGGTGAAAGAACCTTCTTTCTTCTAGACCGAGGGAGCGTCTTGACAGTAGAGTCTTGTACTTCTTGATAATAGTTGAAATTGGGATACTCAAATGCTTGGAAATATTCTTGTATCCTTCTCCAGCTTTATGACAATAAATGATTTTCTGTCTAAGGTCTTCCAATAGCTCTTTACTTTTTCCCCCTTATTGACTTATTGGTAATGACAGCAATCATCCTATGCCTAACCCTTTTATACTCTCTAAGAATGTTCACCTACACTCCAGCATTTTCTAGACTTTTCTAGAATTAGGTTCTGCATTATCATATTGAAATTTCTAGCACCAATACTATCATAGCATCAAAGCGTATGAATACTTTTCAATTGGCATTTTTTGAGTTTTGCAAAAAAATAGTGAAATAAATAATTGTAGAATAAATATATTTCTTGTAACTTTTTCCTCATCCACAAAAGCAAAACTTTTGCTAAAAAAGATTTTTCCTTTTGACTAGTGTGTGTGTGTATTATATATATATATATATATATATATATATATATATATATATATATATATATATATATTATACACACACACACACACACAAAAATGTGATGTACTGTGAATAACTGATCATTGATGTTAAATTAAAGATGTTCCTATAGTCTACCAGCCTTATCTGGGTTGGGATCTGACATAACAAATCACATTGCCAGGAAAAATGATTTCTAAAAAAAAAAAAAATGCAAATTCCAATTTCAGTTAAATACAGTCAATACTAGTAGAACTACATTTATCATCCCCATCGTTTTAAAACACCGACATGTAAATCATGAATATGGCTTGATATACATTATTGCAAGCCATGTGTTTTAATAAATACATTAGGCACATTTTTTCTTAAAATGTATGTAATTTATTACAATACTAATTCATCAGTTCAGACATTTGAAATAATAATAATAATTTTCAGCCTGGGGTCTTATCTTTAAAGATGTGTTTTGTTTTAATACATTTGTCCAAACAAACAATGTTACATTTTTTTTTAATAACGGAAAATGTCTCCCGTATAACGTGGTAGCTTATTTCCTTGCTTATGTCATGTTAATGAAGCATCGTAATTATTTCATGTAAATACATAATACTCGGCTTTCAAATGTAATGTAAAAGTGCCTACATTAAGGGTTTGGAGTTGGTAAATAATATTTAAATGTTTTTATTTAGTACAATAAACACAAAGATTTCACTACTCCAACTCGAGTAAATTTGCAAGATAAATGAAATAGGCGGCACTGTGTTAATCTGAGTAAAAGCAAATCGAATTCAAACAGGACTGCAGTATTACACATAATACTACTTCTATACAGTCGTGTAACCACAAGAATAACCACCTATTCAGGCTCGGTCCTACAATTAACATGGTCAGATAAATTCACTGTAAATAATGGAATAAATCTCTCACTAATCAGAACACCGTTACAGGAAAGCATGTTCCGATATGGTGCCAGTCAACATCAAAGAGTGTTTTCTTTAGCCCGACACTGTCAATAAAAAGCTTAACCCTTAAGACAATGAAGCGGACGCGGTACAGGCACTGGCGCTACTTTTAAACTAATTAACGATATGCTAAATACTACTGCTAAATAAAAACATGTTGTTTTAAGTTTAAATTCAGAGGTATTAAGCAAACTATATGTTTAATTTACACTTATCACAATTGATCCTATAAAATAAAATACATCCAGAATTTTAAGTATCTAAAATAATAATTTTGCGTTAATGGTTACTATGAATTAAAAATATGACAGAGACGTGCAATGCATACATATGCATATAAGCATAAATATATAAATGTATTTTGTATTTATGCTTTTTGTTTGTTTGTTGTTTTTTTTTTGTTTTGTTGTTTTTTTGACAATTTCGGGTAATGAGAATATTTTGTAAACCTACCTAGCTTATATTTAATATTTTTCTACCGACATTAAATAAATAAAAAAAATACAGCCACTTGCAGCCTACCATGGGATGTCCATTCTATTGCGAATGATCCTAAACTGATCGGGGTTTACAGCAGTGCTGCGCTTCATTCATTGCATATCCTTTGTGACGCGGGACTCGCAGTGTTGTGTTGCTTTACCTAATTGCTCCAGGGCGCTTCCTCAAGTTCAAAAGTTCACCTTTTACGACCTCATAAAGACTATGACTAAACACTTCCCAAATAAAAACACCCCCTTCCACAGAGCAGCTGAAACTTTCCTCACATTTACGAAATTAACAGCATTCGCCTTTACTTTAAACCATATGATGCGTCTTACCTTACCGTGTAAGCTAAATGCAACTGGATAGGTGAACATTCAGTGTGGCAGCTCCACAATTATAAGCCTCCCTTTGATGTCAGCCAATGTATATAACCTTTTAAAAGGTATGTTATAAGGTTTCTTTTAATTGCAATCAATAGGTATATTGTATATGGTTTTAATGTAGCTGTAAAAAAACAAAAAAAAACACACAACATAAAAAGCAAAAGCTTATTTATATTCTTAGATTGGACAAACTGTTGCTTTCCGTTTACAAATATTTCACGTGTTAATTATTACGCAGAGAATATATTACTTAGACCTTTAAAAATATAGTATGCTATGTCATTTCGCATTTGAATTTGAGATTAAACATAGTTTTTATTATATGTGCAATGCGCGCTATATTTTTCTGTCATTCCCTCAATAAAGTAATAAACAGATACAACGATAAGAAAGGTTGCCTGGCGCACACATACCGGTGCACAGTTGTATGGGAATTACATCAAATATTAATTGCAATGAAACAGGACAGGAAGGGTGACTTACCGTTTACACGTCTTTCCTGGAACTCAAACCCATTCGTTCTCTTTTCTATTTCCATTCTGTTTCTTTTTTTTTCTTGTGAGTTATTTCTTTAAAAGCAATATATCTTGCAGTCAATGGCAGCAGACCCGCTCCATGCTGTTTATGAGCTGTCAGTAAAAATCAGAGATCCTATCCACGCTCTTTCATACACAAAACAGCTCTTCTTACAACAATGACGTAGCAGCGTGCCACCGCACAGGACTAGCAAAGAACTTTGGGATTTGAAGTCTTTTCATTCCAAAGCCGCTCGGCGATTCTGAAAATGCGTATTGCCTGCAACCGTAAGTCTAGTTTAGATTTGTCTTAAGTAATTGCAGGGGTGAAATTCTCAACCAAAAAAAAAAAGTGCGGGTACTCATATGCGCAGCCGGGTGAAGAAGACCTGTGATTTGTTTAATTTTTCTACACGTAAACATTAAAGACAATTTGAGTGCCCATGACTAAATACTTCTAAAATATATAGATATCGGTAAACGATACATTTTTTTTAATTACAAAATAAGCCTTCAAAAATAATTGATATTTTATAACCAATTCACCATGAACAAAGAAGCTGAAAATAGTGAAATCGTTGTGCCCTTTGTAGGTATCTTCAAGTACTGTAATATAACACTTCATTTAAATATTAAATGAGCAGTATTAATGCATATTACATTGTGCAGTAGCTGCTGTAGACAGGGAGTTTTGTTTCAAGATATCATGAAAAAGGGATGATGTTATAAAAACAATTGTATAAAAAAACAACTGTGCAATGAACAGATTATACAAAAAGGTCCAAGTGAAACAATGCACAACAGCGGCTGAAATACCCGTGTTTTTAATCTAACAGGCACTACTCTTAAAAAAATGATGTACTTGACTTGGCCATTTTAATCTCCATTGTATTCTCTGAAATCATACTTTCCAGACCCTGGGTACTCACCTACAACAGGACCTGGCCGTGATACATTGATAGCCTTGGATTAGAACATATATCCCTGTTATTTATTTGTTTCCTTCTTGCCTAGCTACAATGATCCCTGTTATTTATTTGTTTCCTTCTTGCCTAGCTACAATGATCCCTGTTATTTATTTGTTTCCTTCTTGCATATCTACAATGATCCCTGTTATTTATTTGTTTCCTTCTTGTCTAGCTACAATGATCCCTGTTATTTATTTGTTTCCTTCTTGCTTCTCTACAATGATCCCTGTTATTTATTTGTTTCCTTCTTGCTTATCTACAATGATCCCTGTTATTTATTTGTTTCCTTCTTGCTTCTCTACAATGATCCCTGTTATTTATTTGTTTCCTTCTTGCTTATCTACAATGATCCCTGTTATTTATTTGTTTCCTTCTTGCTTCTCTACAATGATCCCTGTTATTTATTTATTTCCTTCTTGCTTATCTACAATGATCCCTGTTATTTATTTGTTTCCTTCTTGCATATCTACAATGATCCCTGTTATTTATTTGTTTCCTTCTTGCATATCTACAATGATATGGGTTTAAAAGGCATGTCTTATGCAGACAGGCTAAAAGAATTGAATCTCTTCAGTCTTGAACAAAAAAAGACTACGCGGTGATCTGATTCAAGCATTCAGAATTCTAAAAGGTATAGACAATGTTGACCCAGGGGACTTTTTCAACCTGAAAAAAGAAACAAGGACCAGGGGTCACAAATGGAGATTAGGTAAAGGGGCATTCAGAACAGAAAATAGGAGGCACTTTTTTTACACAGAGAATTGTGAGGGTCTGGAACCAACTCCCCAGTAATGTTGTTGAAGCTGACACCCTGGAATCCTTCAAGAAGCTGCAATTATTTCACTAGAGCCATATCAATCTTGTATAAGGAGGGTAATCACTCTATCAAACTAATAAATTGTGCCTCACCAAGACTTAAAATAGAGAGAGGTATAAGACAAGGCCTTTCCTATTTCTCCTTTTCTCTTTCTCATCCCTGTTCAAATTCTGGCTACTCAAATAAGCAAAAGTCACTTGAAGGGTATTCAGATATTTGATAGGAATGTTAAAATCAGTCAGCTAGCTGTTGACATCACACATTTTATTAAAGATAGAGCACAAGTAAGAGTTGCCAGTTCCATCACGTTGTGCATTTATCTCTTCTTTTTCGGACCAATTACGGCCTGGGTCACTTGCCATTTTGTTGGATTTATTTCTTCACTCAACAGGAAATTGCATTTACTTGGGGGAAAAAAAATTCACAGTGGCTGAGACGACATTGCAGTTTGCACTGAAAGTAATGCGCTTCAGTACCTGCACTGTGCCGCCACTGAACCACCTCGAGAGATGGTTCTGTGGCAAAATAAAGTGTGGCTGCATTTTATCGGCATTTCCCATTTACACTTAAAGTGATACCGCATCAGTGCCACCACAGACACAGCAAATTGCTTCAGTGTAAACATGCCTTTAATATAGTTCAGTATATAACTTCAATTCTGTAATCCCAAAAGTTAAATCCAGATTCAATGTTGGCTTCTGTGGCTGGGCAGAAAAGCCCTGCGCATCATTGAGGGGACGGGGCAAAGCCCTGTGTGTAAATACATGTATTGTGTGTATTTAGCACAGGTGAATGTATTATGAATAAATACTGTATTGTTTTGTATGATTTGAAGTTATGTTGTGTTTAGTTAAAAACACGCTGTTTTGTTTGTCATTGTTGGTTTGGATGTGGTCTGGCATGGGAGATTGTCAGCAGTTCGTCCCTGCGAGACCTCTCGTGAAAATGCGCGGTCGGAGAGCTACTGTGGCCGGAGACAGGAGAGACGATGAAAAAAAATTTAGATTAATTGCAGCATACCAAATTTAATCCACTTGATAGCTGAATTGCAACATTCTATTTAAACCATTTTAATTGAGGTTTAAATCTGAAAACAAATCTTCAAAAATAGTTTTTCAATTTCAATGTGCCAGCAGTGTGTAAGAGGTTTGATTTCTTCTCAAAAATAATTAATCTTCTTCAGATAAAGTCCATCAAAAATGGTTTATTCAAGAATCAAAATGCAAACAGGAACAAAGCAAATCAAAGAACACATACAGCATACGGTAAGCCTCAGAAGGTGTAATATCTGAGCTGGCATCCGTGTAGATGTTAGGTTCTGAGCCAAGCTGAGCTTTCATGGCATCAGAAATTTTGTTTTTTTTCTTAGCCAGCATGGCACAGAGATGTTAGTTTCTGAGCCGGCATCATTGTAGATGTTTCCTCAGCTGAGCTGACCCGACCAAAGAAATTACTTTGTACAGCACAGATATACAGCTAACTTATGTAATTTCCTTGACCAAATTTGGTCTTATTTCCCTCTAGCATGAGGCATGGTGTGAGACAAAGCTCATTTGCGTTTCTTCTTCACTTTACCAATGTCAGCAGAAATCCAGATAACTAGAAGTTACATTTAAGAACAATGCTATGAGTTTTGCTCAATTCTCACAGGCAGCATAGCACTATACCCACACATCACAAGGTTGAACAACAAGGCTGGTGACTGCAAACCACTGATGTACAGCTTTATTAAGTTGTTAACCCTGCGTTGATTCAGAGCTTACATTAAACACAGGAAAATCACACAATGTTTACAGACAGTTTCAATGATTTCTCACTTCGTTCACCATTTCCAATGGGAGTAACGGGTTGTATAAGGAAAAGGAACAAAGGCTGATGAAACAATAAGAGCTTGTGCCATTTACTGACACAATGTGTACACTGCCCCACACAAGGTGCGTGTTTATCAGAAAAAGCCTACATGTTCCAATTGTATAGTGTGTTATTATGTGTTCTGTGACCCTTACCTAAAGTTACAGCATGTCACTTTTAACAAAAGTAAATGGTTTGTACATAGGCTCAAAACAGCTTAAGTAGAAACTTATTTATGCGAAAAAAAAGTGTTATCTGTCCCGAGGCCACAGCTACACTCTGAGTTATGAAAAGCTAGTCACTCTCTACATGGGTGTATTTCAGGCCACATGCCTAGCTAAAGAGCTACAAGGTCAGGGAAATGTAGGCAAAAACCCTTACAAGTGGCTTCATTTAACCCATATTGCAGTCTTTGTGGTCCATCCAGCAGTAGGTTTAACTGCGGTTTTTCCAACCTCGGAGTAACACTTTGCGAACATATTACAACGTCAGGTAAAATGATATATAATAATCTGCTATATATATATTTTTTTAAATGAATCAATGTGCATTTGCAAACACTGGATGATATAAATAACTATTGCAAACAATAGGTACTGCAGCTCATGTTGTGCCTTAGTTCTCAATCTGTGGTCCGGGAACCACTGGTGGTCCGCCAATGTTCTGCCACTTTTTGCTTCCTTTGGGAACTGTGCATGCTCCGCAAATGCTCTTTTGCTATCTTTGTACACTGCACATGCTCAACACATTTACTGTGCCAGAAATAGCTACCCAATCCAACCAAGTGACGAAAAAGATTTAGAAGGTATACATGTGTGTGTGTGTGTGTGTGTGTGTGTGTGTGTGTGTGTGTGTGTTTATTTTTAGAACGGGGTCTCCACCTCTACCCCGGTGCAATTTATTGTTTTGTATTATGATTTATGTATTAGGTGTAAATATGACGGCGAAAGCTGTGTTAGTTTATTTGTATTTATTTAAAAATGTACTGCGGGGCGAGGGTGGAGAAAGAGCAGGCTCTGGAGGCAGGGGAGCATAGAGGAGGTACAGCCAGTCTTCTAGTACAGATGGAGCGGAGAGGTCAGATGGAGGTGCAGGGAGAGATGAGGGTCTGGAGGTACCTGGGTGCAGTCTGGTCAATGCATTGGTAAGCGAGTACAAGAGTCTTGAACTGGATGCAAGTGGTGTTTGGGAGCCAGTGGAGTGAGCAGAGCAGTGGAGTAGCGTGGGAGAAGCGAGGCAGAGAACACCAGGTGAGCAGCGGAGTTCTTGATGAGCTGGAGCGGACGGGTGGCGGACACAGGGTGGCAGGGCAGGAGGGAGTTGCAGTAGTCTAGGCGGGAGAGTACCAGGGCCTGGACGAGGAGTTGCGTAGAGTATTTGGTGAGGAAGGGTCGGATGAGGAGGAGTGAGAGAGCGTGGTATCAGATGAGGAGGGGAAGATGAGGAGGGGAAGATGAGGAGGTCAGATTTACAGAGGTTGAGTTTGAGGTGATGTGAGTGCATCCAGGAGGAGATAGCAGATAGACAGGTAGAGATACAGGAGGGGATGGTGGGGTCAGGGGGGGGGGGGGGGGGGGGGAAAGGAGAGGAAGATCTGAGCATCATCAGCATAGAAATAGGATGCGATGAGGGGGCCCAGGGAGCGGGTATAGAGAGAGAACAGGAGAGGACCCAAGACTGATCCTTGGGGGACTCATGTTGAGAGAGGGTGAGGTGTGAAGGTTGAGCCTAGCCAGGTTAACTGGAAGGTGCGGTCAGAAACGTAGGAGGAGAATCAGGCCAGAGCAGTGCTAGAGATTCCCAGGTCAGCGAGAGAGGATAGGAGAATAGAGTGATCGACAGTGTCAAAGGCAGCATAGAGATCGAGGAGCAGCATGGGCAGAGTTTAGCGAGTTAGTGACAGACAGGAGAGCAGTTTCAGTGGAGTAAGCAGAGCAGAAACCAGATTGGAGAGGGTAGAGCAGAGAGTGGTTAGACAGGAAAGCAGAGAGCTGGTGGTGTACAGCCCGCTTAAGGGTTTTAGAGAGGAACGGTAAGAGGGAGACAGGATGGTAGTTCTGGAGGGAGGTGGGGTTGAGGGTAGGTTTTTTGAGGAGGGGGGTGACAGAGGCTTGTTTGAAAGCGGAGGGAAAGAGGCCAGAGAGGAGAGAGGTGTTGAGAAGGAAGGAGATTAAGGGGAGTAGAGCAGGAGCAGCAGCTTGAAAGAGGCGAGTGGGGAAGGGGTCCAGGGCGCACGTGGTGGGTTTGTGGCCCTGGAGGAGGGAGGAGAGGTCGGAGTCTGAGAAAGGAGAGAAGGAGGGTGAGTTAGTAGGGGAGACAGAGGGTGTTGGGGTTGGAGTGGGAGGGAATTGGGGGGGGGGAGGGAGAGGTGTTAAAGAGTTTGCAGATAGAGATTTTAGAGGCGAAGAAAGAGGCAAAGTCGTCAGGAGGAGATAGAGGAGTGAGGAGGAGGGGGAGGGTTGAGGAGGGAGGAGAGGATTGGATAATAGATTGGAAATAGGAGCATTTAGCAGAGGAGAGAGTAGAGGAGAAGGAGGAGCAGAGGGAGTGATAGAGGTCTAGGGCAGCAGGGAGTTTGGTTCTCTTCCATTTATTTTCAGCAGAGCGCAGTTTGGTTCTTGCCAAGCGAAGTACAGAGGAGAGCCAGGGTTGGGCAGGTCGGGAGGTGAGGGGACAGAAGGAGTCGAGGGAGAAGGTGAGGGAGGAGAAGAGGTTAGAGGTAGCAGAGTCTACAGAGAGTTAGGAGAAGAAGTCGATAGGGAGGGAGGTGAGAGAGCGGTGGAGGTAAGGACAGAGGGGGAGAGAGAGCGGAGGTTACGGGGGAGGTGACAGTCAGGGTAGGTGGAGTAGGGAGAGAGGGAAGACAGAGAAAGAGATGAAATAGTGGTCAAAGAGGTCCAGAGGGATGACAGAGGGTGGATGGGCAGCAGGCCCTGGAGAAGGTGAGGTCCAGTTGACGGCCAGCTTTGTGGGTAGGAGGGGCTGGAGAGAGAAAGAAGTTGGAGTAAAGGAAAGGAAGGAATCCGTGAGAGTGCGTGGGGTTGGAGAGATGGATTTTGAAATCACCTAACAGGACAGTTGGGGTAGACAGAGAGGGGAGGGGGGACGGTACAGTACAATTAGCAGGAGTTGACAGGGAGAGGTTAGTTGGACAGCGTGAAATTCAAAAGGTGTTAAGAGAGGTGAGAGGGCACAGAACAGAGTAAGGAGGGAGAGAGAAGACCAGTCCAACCTCCCTGTCCAGTGAGACGCGGAATATGGGACAGGACATGGACAGGGCAGCAGGAGTTAGTGTTATCAGGAGAGAGCCAGGTTTCAGCAAGAGCAAGGAAATCGAGAGAGGAGGTGGGAGGCAAAGGCAGAGGCAGAGATGAAATCAGCTTTGTTAGCAGAAGAGTGACAGTTCCAGAGGGCACCAGAGAATGCAGGAGAGGAGAGAGTGGGAGGTGGGGCGAGGCAGAGGGATGAGGTTAGAGGGGTTAGGGGAGTAGCGGCGGAGAGAGGACAAAGGATGGGAGTGAGAGGACAGAACAGGGATGTGAGAGACAGTCATAGCAGGACAGTTGAGCCAGATAGGTACAGCAGTAGTGGGATCAGGAGTGGTGGGGTGGAGGGTACAGACCTGACTAGTAGTTGGCGTCTTCCAGAGCACTGCTAGGTTCAGATTTTCTCCAACAGCCTGTCCTCGCTGGACTCCCACAGCTAGACTCCCGGCTCTTTGGTAGAGAGGCTCTTCGTGCTGGTGCACAAATAGGCTAGCTGTCTATTATACTAACTAGATGGATAAAAGCTGTGTGTAAACCAAATTGCAAATCAATCTCTATTCAATTTAACCACATTCACCTGGTACTAATCACAAACAGTAGATCACCCAATTAAAACACCACCTTTATAATGTTACTTAAATACAACTGTTAATTAATACAGCTGCTAATTAAAAAATACAATGTTAATTATTTGAAGCAGGATCACTTACCTATCTGCCTCTGACTCTGGTTACCTGTATACTTTAAAAAATGCCAAACCTGTATTTTTGTTGATCATGAAGATACAGAAAAGGAGGCACAGACAAAGTTCACTATCCACGCATTACTACCGCTGACCTGGAGGAGCCAACAATACAAAAATGCATCATTGTGCTTTATGTTAGCACTGTTTACAGAGCAATTGAGACCAGCACGGAGGCCAACATAACAAAAATGTGTACTCTTGACCAGCCAAATTACGTACTGAAGCATAGTATTATCATAACAGACCATTTACATTTTCAGGACAAACTGTTTAAGTCGATTACCATTTCTTTATGTTTCATCAAATCAATAAAAACACCAGCTGCACAAAAGATTTAGTTTTCTTCGATTTCATTAAGTGTAACTAGGCTTGCTACTTTGATATTAATGGGTTCACGGGGCGGAG
The DNA here is from genome assembly GCF_902713425.1 of Acipenser ruthenus. Classification (NCBI taxonomy): domain Eukaryota; kingdom Metazoa; phylum Chordata; class Actinopteri; order Acipenseriformes; family Acipenseridae; genus Acipenser; species Acipenser ruthenus. Next base: position 5,183,656 of record NC_081219.1, read on the forward strand.
CTATGCCACCTGATAGTGTTTATATGTTTGTTAGTAAACATATACACATGGAGAGAGGGGCTCCGCCTCTTCCAGGCCCAACATTTACTTGATCGATAGACACGATAAACAGGAGGGGGGCCACCATCTTTGAGGTGACCCGACATACGAGAGGGGCACCGTCTCTGAGGTTACCCGACATACGAAGAGGCTCGCGAACCGGAAAGAAAACATGAATTAGTATTGGTAACACAAAAGAGGTTCCGGCTCTTCCTGACCCAACATATACAGTAGGGGGGTTCCGTCGCTGAGGAGACCCGACAAACAGGAGGGGGGCCACCGTCTTTGAGGTGACCCGACATACCAAGAGGGGCACCGTCTCTGAGGTTACCCGACATACGAAGAGGCTTGTGAACCGGAAAGAAAACATAAAGTTAGTATTTGTTAAAACATATAATGCGTGGTGTTCCGCCTCTTCAAAGCCCAACATAATAGAAGGGGGGTTCCATCGCTGAGGAGACCCGACAAACAGGAGAGGGGCCACCGTCTTTGAGGAGACCCGACAAACACGAGGGATGCCACCGCTTGGGGACCCTCACATAGAGGCATCAGACCTAAAAGAAGAATCCCAAAAGAAACATACATGCAGATGGAAGGGTTTGGCCGGGGGTCCCCTCTGACTCATGGAGAACCCTCCTCTATGAGGTAAATGAAGCGGAGCTTAAAGGGTTGGAGAAAGAGGAATCACTAACCCCCCAAAAAATGGACCCCCGGCTCCCCGCTGACGCAACATGAAGAAAGAGAGAACCGCCAATGCATAAGAAAGAAGAAAAAGAGAAAACATTTAGACGAAAGAAAACAAACGCTTAACGTGACAAAGGGGTTAGTAGACTGTACCCTAATGACTATGTGAAGACCCTCTGCACAGTGGAAAGAAAAAAAAACCCTTTCTTTAATTTTATTTCTTAGGGGGAAATCTTTGGTGGCCCAGGCAGAAAGGTCGTCCCCACTCCGGACATACTAGCAATGGACTGATGTGCGGAGGATATTTCAGATGATGAAGAACGAATATAACTTTCAACTGCTGATGAAGTCTAGCGCTCCATATTTTTAATTAAATGCTGGTTAATGTTGGCTTTTGCGGCTGAAGTGGCTGCCCCTATTCTAAAAGAATGAGGAGTGTAGAATTGCGAATGAAGACCTGCTCTGGATACCACAGTGGAAAGGTGTGTTGAAAACCAATGCCTTGATACAATGGACCGGCTTGAATTGATAAACAAAGGGTCCGAGGATGAAATGGCTTTGCGTTCTGCAATGTACTTCAACATGGAAGTGAAGGGACACAGAGGAGAGTTGATCTTAGAAAGCTGAATACATTGTCCTTGCCGCAGTTGATCTGTTTTTGAAATGCAAAGAAATAAGATGAAATGAGAATCTGGGATGAGCTTGAGGTCACTGCAGCGGATACCTAGGGTAGGAAAGCTGGCAATAGAAGGAACTGTATATTCAGAACATCTCAAAAATCCAAAAATGCAGATAGACATATGATTTCAATAGTTAAATCATCAAATGGAGAAAAATAGCCGTGGCGGAGAATTGAAATCAATTTACTGAAAATGTCTATAGAAATAGGCAGGCGAGCAGAAGAAGGAGCCGGAGAGCACTTGGAAATTCCTCGTAAAAGGAGACGAACCGCTGGAATTGATAGAGTTGGGGAATTGATGGACATCAAGCGAAATTGATGCAGAATTCCTGACAAATATAGTCTGATTGTAGCTGGTGCCAGATGTAGAGAGTCCTTTGCATGCACTATGAACGCCATGATCCAGTCCTGGTTGAATGGAGTAGGATTAATCCTGCTTTGTAAACAGAAAGTTACATAACATGCCCAACCTGTAGAGTACGAGGATCTGGTAGATGGGGCAAGTGCTGATGCCATGTAATCTTGAGCGGAATTAAGAAGTTTATTAATCGTTGGATTTAGTTGAAAATCAGCTGATTGAACTGTGGCGTTGCTGCTGGATATTGCAGAGCGGAGGGCAGCAAACTGTGGAATTTGGAAATCTGTAAACGGGAAAGAGCATCAGCTGCATTATTAAAAATGCCCGGTAGGTGGCAAGCTTGTATTAGGAAGTTATTAGAGACTGAAATCCATACTAGCCGCCGCAGCAATTGCATTATAAGAGCAGAGGAGGAACGTCCTTTATTTATAATATGCACTGTAGTTGAATTATCACAGTAAAATAGTATTGATTTCTTAGACCAGAGATGACCCCATAGCTGGGCAGCTGCTACTATTGGGTATATCTCTAGCAGAGCTGTGGATTTTAGATGAGGAGATATGTTCTCGATTTCCTCAGGCCATGTACTGCAAAACCATTGATTATTAAATAGACCTCCGAATCCCAGAGATGAGGCATCAGTAAATAAGGCCATATCGTGAGGAGCTGAAATGAAATCATCATAAAACATAGAGAGACCGTTCCAGTGCTGAATAAGTGCAGACCACATTTTAATGTCTTTCCTAGCTTATGAAGAGATATTTAAATAGGAGTCCAGATTTTTTGCTGTTGATGCCAGCGCTAGCAGCCAAGATATAAACGTCCTCCCTTGTGGAATGATACGTATTGCAAAATTAAAGTAACCCAGCAATGAAAGCAGTGCCCGTTTAATTGTTTTACTGATCTGAAAATCCTGAATGAGCAAACGAATATGGTTAAATTTAGACTTAGGCAGGCGGGCTTCAAACTTTTCTGTATCTAGAATGATTCCAAGGAATTCCAAAGAATGAAGGGGACCGATTGATTTTTCTTCTGAAAGCGGAACGCCATCTTCAGAAAATAAGCTTTTAAGATTGGAAATCGCTTCTGCTGGTGCATCTGAAGGAGGAGAAATTACTAAAAAATTGTCCAGCAAGTGGAGCAAGAACGGGACATGATAGACATTAAGAAGGATCCAGCATAATGCTTCCGACAGGGTATCAAATATCTTCAGGCTGCTACGGCAGCCAAAAGTCAATTGAGTGGCAAAATAAAACTTCCCTTCCCAGCATATACCAAACAGGTGACGGAGAGAAGGATGGATTGGCATTACTTTAAATGCGTCCGATATATCTGCTTTTGCTAACCAGGAACCACGACCTGCTAATTTAATTGAATGTATTGCGTCTGCAATAGTGATGTAATGCAGGGAAAATTGATCTTGGGGAATTAATGAGTTAATGCTGCTGGTGCTTGACCCCCGTGGTGCTGATAAATCAATAATGAGACGCTTTTTTCCTGACATTTTCCTCTTGGCAATGCCGATAGGATTAATTCTATATATTGGAAAAGGAGGAGCTAAAAATGGCCCGACTATAAATCCTTTTTTAATTTCTTTTTCGATGAGAGACTGCACTGATTGTGGATCTTGAGTCGCGGAATAAAGATTTTTGCTTTGGAACGAGGAAGAAGGAATTCGAGTAAGACCGGTTGAAAAACCATTTTTTAATCCGTCGATCAGGTAATTAATTAAGTTACTGTCGGGATGATTCTGTAATTTACATGATAACACCAGGATGTTTATAGGAGTAAAGACGGTGAGCATCGGGGAAAGTCACTTGCGTTTTAAAGGGCAGATTGTATTAGCATGAGCGTCACCGCAATTGCTGCACATGTGGATAAAATTGCATTGCCTATTCGAACAGAAGCCAGTATTGAAATTGTTGCAGATTTGTCTTCCTCCTGAAAATCTGGTACTGCGCCCGTATTTGTCTTTCCTTGTAGATTGATCGAGGGGAGCTGAAGAATGTATAGGATTAGTTACTGAAGATCTGTATGAATTAGCGGCGAAACCGGGTGCTTTAGAAGTTGATGCAATTGCAGCTTTAGGGCAGAGGGCTGTTGAATGAGCTGTTGAAACGCAGACCCCACATGCATTAGCCCTTAAACCACCAAAAATTCTATTAAATAGATCTGGATCAGGTTTTGCCCAATTGATGATGTGATTATCTGCTGCCAATATCGCTGCTGCTTTTGCAGAGAATGCTTTATGATACTCATAAAACATAGTCCCTCCGTATCTGAGACAGCTCCACGATGTAATATTCGTAAGATTCCAATTCAGCTCTGCGGTTAGGGTATACCGAGCATAACACATCTCTGAATATGGAGAAAGCAAGGACAAACTCCCCTAATGTAAGATTTTTAAGCAGTCTGGGATCTCTGGATTTTAGAGTTACCGCCAATTCTCCACAATCGACTACTCTATGGTCCAAGAATTCCGAAGTCGTCATTAATAGTGAAACGAGATTAATGTCCTTACCTTCTGATTTGTGGAGATATAGTGTGACGTATCGCTGCAGTTGGAGAGGAGGATCCGTATGTAGATGCAGTAGCGAGGTTGTATATTGGAGGATCTGCTTCGCTGGATGAAATTAGGGCTGGACCGGAAAAAGCTGTAGGCGGCGCTGCAGCATTTGATGCTGAAATTAATGACTGCGCTGTAGATTGTTTTCCCTGTTCCATAACAGACACCCTTTTTTCTAAATCCGACAGTTGAGAACTGACCGAAGATAGAGTATCGGAAAAAGGCTGCATAAATGATTTTATCTCGTTTAATATTTGCGAATGTTGGATTTCAATGGCTGGCTGCTGGTTAGCAGTGCTAGTTGTGGGGGTGGTTAGATCCGGAATAGACTGCCTGCTGTCTGTTTTAGGACGCTGAATGGCTGGGCGCGGCTGATTATGTTTTTTCGGAGGAAAGACTAGTTCTGCTGAGACTGAATTGCAATAGAGAATGAAAAGAGACTCTCTATCACTCCCTGCCGGAATCGCATTACCATTTTTAAGGAGGGTTTTTATCAATTTATTCATGGGCCAGTCCTTCCAAAACAAATCGATCCGGAGGGAAGTCCTGAGGCCGAAGATGCTTGGATCGCCGCAGATTCGATGTTTGGGTGGCAGGAATGGTAGGCAACATTTGTACTGGAACCTGGTCGAGAGCCTGATCAGATGTAACTGAAATAGCAGAAGGTGAGAAAACGGAGACTGGATGGACTTTGGATTGAAGCTGAAGGAGAATGATCTGTTAATGACAGAAAATCCTGGGAATCCTCAAAATCCGATGACAACTGCTGTAAGTATTCCATTATTGAGGTACACAAATGTAGATAGGTCTTGAAATCGCTTAGGTTTAAGCCAAAAACGAAAAAAAACACAAGACAGCGAGGTAGAGGTGACTAATGTTTAAATAAGGTAGGTTTAATTGATGACAGCAGATGATAGGTTGTTGGTGCCTAGCTCCGCCCCCTGAACCCCAGCTATAGGTTAACATTAACTTGTTAAACGTCGAATTCCCAAAAAATGAGAATTCGACTGAAATATATAGGATAAACGTCAGTAAAACCACTCACTTTATTTTCGTACCAAAAACAACAAATTTAGAAATCTATAGTTTGTTTAGTTTTTACACTTACTGTCTGTCCCATCTCCGTTCCAATCTGAATGGCTAGGAGTCGCCGTCAATCATCTCAGTGATCTGTTAGTATAGTTTCACTGTCACTTCACCCATTTCTGACATATCTTGTTGACTGAAGCAGCGCCAGAATGCTCTCATTTGATTAAATGACTGTAAATCATCAAGACCTGTACCGACTGTGCACTTTCATTTGCCAGCTCAAGCGCCTGTCATTCAATGCTCCAAATTTTGAAATTAGCGGGTTAAGGTGTAGATAAGCTTGTAACAAACCCAATCCTTAAGCAATGTCCAATAACTAGTATTTTGTGACAGAAATACAAATAAAACTACCCTGAACAATATAACTCTCCAAAGCAGTAGGATTGCGCGACAGAACCAAGAACATTTGCTGGGTAAAGCAGGATTGTTTACAACACATAGAAAATAGGAAGAAAATTAAACCAGAAGACAACACCAGAATTCACATTGCAGATGTTATTGAATATGCGTGGAATATTATACTTGTATACAGATGTATCAAACATTTGGTGTACATGGGTTTTAACCAGACAGCATTTGGACCAGTCAAAGTGTTTCACAGAGTCCATCAGGCAGTCCTTATAGAAAAAATGTCCATGAAACAACAACAACAACAACAACCACCACCACTTCTTTAAAAGTCCCAAGCTGTTATATCAGGTCCATATTGAGAATGCAGTTGAGCCAGAACAGTTTAAACACACACAAAAACAAACAAAAATGAGACTTCTGTGCGGGGTGCTCATTAAACAAACAAAAATGAGACTTCTGTGCGGGGTGCTCATTAAACAAACAAAAATGAGACTTCTGTGCGGGGTGCTCATTAAACAAACAAAAATGAGACTTCTGTGCGGGGTGCTCATTAAACAAACAAAAATGAGACTTCTGTGCGGGGTGCTCATTAAACAAACAAAAATGAGACTTCTGTGCGGGGTGCTCATTAAACAAACAAAAATGAGACTTCTGTGCAGGGTGCTCGTTAAACCCCAATAAACAAACAAAAAGGATAATAATCCCAAACAATCAGAACAGCCCAGATAATCCAGCAGCAAAAAATAAGATTCCTCCCCATTAGGGGATCTCACCCAGTTCTTCCTTTGTCCTGTAGAGCTTGGAGTTTCAACCAGGTAAGGAGCCAAAAAATGAGGATTTGGATAAGAAATGGATTAGTTACCATTGTTGCTCTTAGGATACAAAATAAACCATTTGAATGATGTGGATAGTTTCAATTTGGCAGGAAATTAGATAACTGGTTACTTTCAAACTGGAAAATGGCAGATTAGAAAAAATACACTGTTTCTAATAACAAAAAGATTATTGCTTCCCAGTCTCTCCTTTACAGACCAGCAACCACCTTCTTCAAAAAAAAACCCTGCTCCTTCCTCCAAACACTCTGCATCCACAAAAACCATACCCAAAAAAGAATCACCCCAGCAAAAGGAACCACCCCCTTCCCACGAAGTAATAGCCATATTTAAAGAGCTCCCAATTAAGATACTTGAAGACATCATGATAAATCAAGCTCAATAAGCCCTTTGCCAAGGCAATTAGCAAAACACCTGATTCTCATAAGAGCTTCCATGTGGAAATTAAGGAAAAGATCATTCAGTTAAAACAAGAGAGCGAGACCAGTGCAGAGATAAACCCCTTACCAAAAACTGACAGTAAATTGATATAGCTTCACCTAAGTTTACCTTATGAATCTGAAAGGCCCACTTTAGAAACGAGGACAAAATTACTTATTTAGCAATTGAATAGAGAATTAACTTAACCTGGCCAGGTATTCTGATACTCAATTAAGAGCAGCAGGCAGCAAATTACTTATGCTGCATTCATGTAGCTAGTGCTACAGGCTTTTGCTAGGTATATAGGGACAGTTACTAGTTTGATTTGAAAATGCGGCGAAGAGGAAAACACTTAATGAGTGTTGAGCACAAGAAATGAAATAATGTATAATGTGATATCTTGTAACAATTGTAAGTCGCCCTGGATAAGGGCGTCTGCTAAGAAATAAATAATAATAATAATAATAATCCCCTGACCGACATCTCCCTAGCAGGATGAAGCGGCCCGTCTGCCTTACCTTCCAATGACTCCAGCTGTGCTGAAGAATAAGGGCAAGTTAGTTCTGTTCAAGGATCTAATGTGCATATTATTTTTACTCATAAATGTATGCAAAACAAGTGTGTAATACACTTGTATATGCTGTGTTTTTTTATGGTTTATTTGAGATCATTTTTTAATTTGTGTAGGATCGTTACCTTTACAAGGTATAGCTCTACTGTGGCTGAATGTTATTTCAATTAGAATGTTGGTAACCATGGTTTTGTTGCATGTTGAATATGATAAAGGGGTTTTGCTAAATGACATGTTTCTCAATGGCATAGTCTGTTTGTTTGTTTGTTTTTAAAGCATAAAGGTCGATTTCACCCATTCTCTGCTTGAATTGAAAAATAAAGCATGCACCATCCAATCAGCATGCAGCATCCAAACATTCTGTTTTATAAAGATCATAGCTGGAGATTCATAGCTCCGACTGTGCTGGGACCTCCTGGCTGTATTGTGTCTAATTCACATAAATACATTTCTGCTGCAATTACCAATTTAAAATAAAGCAGTCTGTTTTTTTTCTCTCTGTAAATTCATTTTAAAATAACTTTGCCCACCCATTTCATTAAAACAAAGAAAGGTAAGTCTACGGTTATTCTTAGTATTATAGTGATTTTTTATGTGCTTATTTTTTAGTCAGCTATAATGTTTATTGTGTGTTCCGCCGAGATAAAATATATATATATATATATATATATATATATATATATCTATATATATATATATATATATATATCCAGGTGGTCTGCAAAAAAAAAAAAAAGGTTTGAGAACCACTGCCTTAAACTATGTCATTGTAGATTTGTGTATTGTGTGCACATTTCTACTTTCATGAATAGGGTTTACATTTATTTTCTGTTGAATTTGATATTTTAACATTTGTTTGTTAGAACGTGTATCAATTGTTCATTTATTTACAGTATTTTCCGATAAAATACATACTTATAGAATGAAAATATATATGCTTTATTTATGATTTTGGAAAGAGTTGCATCCCTTAGAAAATGTGTTTTTTTATAGTTATGAGAGAGTGCATCCCCTTAGAAAAGGTGTTTTTTACAGTTATGAGAGTGCACCCTCTCAGGAAAGGTGTTTTCATAGCTATGAGTAGTGCACCTCATTTTTTAGTTAATGTGTAAGGTTTGTATATTTATCGAAAATAATGATTCAGTTTTGCAGGTGATTTTCAATCAAAACAGTTTAATCCCAGAGCAAAAGGAAATCCAATGAAAACAGTACAGAACGTAATCCCATACAAACTGCACATACAAATCTAGAAACAAATAGTACTGCAGTCTGACCCTGCAGGACTCTTCAGCGCCATCAGTCAGTACGTTTACATGACACAAGTATTCAGAATAGTAGAATATTCTGAATGCTCTGTGTACATGCAGGCGGAATTCTCTTATTCCTTTCATAGTCTGCGTTTCCATGGTAAACGGAATATTCCTTTTATGCCATTAACGTATGCGTACCTTGCTTCCCAGTGCAAACCAAGAGTGCTGATTGTAGTAGAATAGCTTGTTATTTATTGTAAAGAGCTGGTGGTGTGGACGTATATGTTTCTGTTATTAGTGCTTGTGGGTCTTAATCCAGTGCAATGTGTTCATGCAGACATGCACGCTTATATCTTTATTAATATAACAAGGAGACAGATTGAAGATTGATTGAATTTCTGTTATCGAGAACTGTAATTGTATTTAAATAAATAAATAAATAAAGGTATGCTGTTTTTAAATGTAGATGTATATTTGCAGATCTAGCATGTATTGATATTTCTTTTCTGCATATTCTGTACTCAAATTGTAAGAGCATTTTATATTGTATCTATACAGTGCCCCGATACCTACTGGTGAATGGCACTTTAGAAATTTTGAAAAATAGATAAATAAATAAATAAATAGATAGATAATATGCATGTGATGGCTAAAATATTATAATGCGATGACATACTGATAGAATTATTTTCCTTCAGTCTCGTCAGTCAGCTGGTCAGGGTAACTTTCTTCTTCAAACCCGATGCCCACACCACGCTGGTGTGAAAGTGCACCTGTGAGATAGTGCACCCCTTACATAATAAATACACTTTGCTACTTACTAGTTATATACAGCGCTAGACTTAATAAAACATTATTATTTATTGCATTTATATAGCGCTTTTTTATAGAAAAGTATTGCAAAGAACTGTGCAGTACATAGCAGAAAAAAAGAACAAACCACAATACATTTGTATAGCATGTCACACATACAACTGCAACAATCAGACTATTTAAATAACAGTAGAGTAACAATTGTTCTTTTTCTATTATTGCTTTACCTCCTCTCTCTGACTCTCGTTCTCCACTCCTGAACTCTTCTAACACCGAGTGAATGACTCGTGCATCTACATATACAGCTGTGCTGGGATTCAATTACTAATTAATCATTCACTTGAATCCCTGCACATGAACTCATTTGTGCAATCCCTGTGCCCACATCCTAATACACATTTGATCTGCATGTGAAGCGCAAACCACAATACATTTGTACAGCATGTCGCACATACAACTGCTACAATCAGACCATTGAAATAACAGTATACACATAACAATAATACAAAAGCAGCAATCTTAAAGGTACATTAAAACCCACTAAGATAAGGAAGCCATTATAAAAGTGTGTTTTTAGTCTTGATGGTTCCAGCTTCCGTGACAAACAAAGGCAGAGCATTCCATAATTTAGGAGCTCTACAAGAAAAAGCCTTACCTCCTGTGCTGCTTTTGTTGACCATAGGAATAACCAGCAGCCCTGCATCTAAGAGTGCGGTTTGAAAGATACGGGGTCAGTAACTCCTGCAAATAACTACAGTGCCTTTTGAAAGTCTACACCCCCTTGAGCTTTTTCACATTTTGTTGTGTCAGTGCCTCAGAGTTTCATGTATTTAAATTAGGATTATTTTTCCACTTATCTACACACCGTTAAGGGAAAAAAAGTTTTTATTGAGAAAAAAATGATATATTAAAAATACAAAACTGAAAGATCATACTTGGATAAGTCTCCACCCCCTGAGTTAATACTTGGTGGAAGCAGCTTTGGCAGCAGTTTCAGCTGTGAGTCTGTTGGGATAGGTCTCTACCAACACCTAGATTTGGCAATGTTTGAGCATTCTTCTTTACAAAAGTGTTCAAGTTTTCTTCAAGTCATGCCACAAATTTTTGATTGGATTTAGATCAGGGCTCTGACTGGGCCACTCAAGGACATTTACCTTTTTCTTCCTTAGTCACTCCAGTGTAGCTTTGGCTGTGTGCTTTGGGTCATTGTCATGCTGAAAGGTGAACTTCCGTCCCAGTTTCAGCTTTCTTGCAGAGGGCAGCAGGTTTTCTTCAAGGACTTCTCTGTACTGGGATGGTGTTCTTTGGGTGATGTGCTGTGTTGGGTTTGCGCCAAACATAACGCTTTGCATTTAGGCCAAAAAGTTTCATTTTAGTTTCATCAGACCACAAAACTTTTTGCCACATGGCTACAGAATCTCCTGAGTTTTTTTTGCATACTTTTTTAGATTCAAGGTGGGCTTTCTTGAGTAATGGCTTCCTTCTTGCCACCCTACCATACAGACCAGATTTGTGGAGTGCTTGGGATATTGTTGTCACATGCACACTTTGACCAGTCTTGGCCATAAAAGCCTGTAGCTCTTGCAAAGTTGCCATTGGCCTCTTGGTAGCCTCTCTGATCAGTTTCCTTCTTGCTCGGTCATCCAGTTTGGAGGGACGGCCTGATCTAGGCAAGGTCTTGGCAGTGCCATACACCTTCCGCTTTTTAATAATTGTCTTGACCGTGCTCCGAGGGATATTCAAGGCCTTTGATATTTTTTATACCCATACCCTGATCTGTGCCTTTCAACAACTTTGTCCTGGAGTTCTTTTCAAAGCGCCTTGGTGCTCATGGTTGGGTCTGCTTTGAAATTCACTACCCAGCAGAGGGAACCTACAGGAACTGCTGAATTTATCCTGAAATCATGTGAATCACTACAATTTAACACCGGTGGAGGCCACTTAACTTGGTGTGTGATTTTGAAGGTGATTGGTTACACCTGAGCTAATTTAGGATTGCTATTACAAGGGGGGTGGACACTTATCCAGCCAAGCTATTTCAGTTTTTATTAGTGGGGCTTGAGAAGCAAGAGTCCCCACTTTAAATCTTCGACATACTCCTTCTTCTTATTCTTATTCTTATTCTTTGGCACGCTACTCCTCTTACGCTAGAAACACTGTTCAAACTTTAAAATGTGTAGACTGGTCTGGAATAGTGTGCATGTATACAACTTTTTGATATCTTTTATACTTTTTAAACTATTAAGCTTTTTGTCCTTTTTTTCAACATTCTAAAGCTCCCCATTGTTTAAAAACTCCCAGACTTCCAACATTCTATTTACTGTAAACGATGTGACTTTTAAGAACATAAGAACATAAGAAAGTTTACAAACGAGAGGAGGCCATTCAGCCCATCTTGCTCGTTTGGTTGTTAGTAGCTTATTGATCCCAGAATCTCATCAAGCAGCTTCTTGAAGGATCCCAGGGTGTCAGCTTCACAATTCTCTGTGTAAAAAGTGCCTCCTATTTTCTGTTCTGAATGCCCCTTTATCTAATCTCCATTTATGACCCCTGGTCCTTTTTTCTTTTTTCAAGTCAAAGAAGTCCCCCGGGTTGACATTGTCTATACCTTTTAGGATTTTGAATGTTTGAATCAGATCGCCGCGTAGTCTTCTTTGTTCAAGACTGAATAGATTCAATTCTTTAAGCCTGTCTGCATACGACATGCCTTTTAAACCCGGGATAATTCTGGTTGCTCTTCTTTGCACTCTTTCTAGAGCAGCAATATCCTTTTTGTAACGAGGTGACCAGAACTGAACACAATATTCTAGGTGAGGTCTTACTAATGCATTGTAGAGTTTTAACATTACTTCCCTTGATTTAAATTCAACACTTCTCACAATATATCCAAGCAGCTTGTTAGCCTTTTTTATAGCTTCCCCACATTGTCTAGATGAAGACATTTCTGAGTCAACATAAACTCCTAGGTCTTTTTCATAGTTCCCTTCTTCAATTTCACTATCTCCCATATGATATTTATAATGAACATTTTTATTGCCCGCCTGCAATACTTTACACTTTTCTCTATTAAATTTCATTTGTCATGTGTCTGCCCAGTTCTGAATGCTGTCTAGATCATTTTGAATGACCTTTGCTGCTTCAACAGTGTCTGCCACTCCTCCTATTTTTGTGTCGTCTGCAAATTTAACGAGTTTGCTTACTATATCAGAGTCTAAATCATTAATGTAGATTAGGAATAGCAGAGGACCTAATACTGATCCCTGTGGTACACCACTGGTTACCTCACTCCATTTCGAGGTTTCTCCTCTAATCAGTACTTTCTGTTTTCTACATGTTAACCACTCCCTAATCCATGTGCATGCATTTCCTTGAATCCCTACTGCGTTCAGTTTGAGAATTAAACTTTTATGCGGGACTTTGTCAAAAGCTTTCTGGAAATCTAAATAGACCATGTCGTATGCTTTGCAGTTGTCCATTTTCAATGTTGCATCCTCAAAAAAGTCAAGTAGGTTAGTTAGACATGATCTCCCTTTCCTAAAACCATGCTGGCTGTCTCCCAGGATATTGTTACCATATAGGTAATTTTCCATTTTGGATCTTATTATAGTTTCCATAAGTTTACATATAATAGAAGTCAGGCTTATTGGTCTGTAGTTACCTGGTTCAGTTTTGTCTCCGTTTTTGTGGATCGGTATTATGTTTGCTATTTTCCAGTCTGTCGGTACAACCCCTGTGTCAAGAGACTGTTGCATGATCTTGGTTAGCGGCTTGTAAATCACTTCTTTCATTTCTTTGAGTACTATTGGGAGGATCTCATCCGGCCCTGGGGATTTGTTTATTTTAAGAGCTCCTAGTCCCTTTAACACTTCTGCCTCTGTTATGCTAAAGTTATTTAAAACTGGATAGGAACAGGTCGACATGAGGGGCATGTTGCCCATGTCCTCCTTTGTAAAAACCTGTGAAAAGTAATCATTTAATGTATTTTCTTGATCTATGATTTTGCCATTTGTGTCTCTTAGACATTTAACCTCCTCTTTGAATGTTCTCTTGCTGTTATAATATTGGAAAAACATTTTGGAATTGGTTTTAGCCCCCTTAGCAATATTGATTTCTATCTCTCTCTTGGCCTTTCTAACTTCCTTTTTGACTTGTGTTTGCTGTTCCAAGTACTCTTTCTGTGTGCTTTGTTTTTGGTCCCTTTTAAACGCTCTGTAAAGTGCCTTTTTTCGCTGAATATTTTTTTTTAATTGATCTATTAAACCATTTTGGCCATTTTGTTTTAGATTTAGATTTGTCTACTTTTGGGATGTAATTGTTTTGTGCCTCTAGTACTACTTTTTTAAAAAACAGCCACCCTTTTTCTGTGGATGTTTTCTCTATTTTACTCCAATCTACTTCTGTTAGTCTCTGTTTCATACCTTCATAGTTTGCTTTTCTAAAATTGTAAACCTTAGCTTTAGTCATTACTTTTGGGGTTTTAAAAAATATTTCAAATGAGACCATGTTGTGGTCTGAGTTTGCCAATGGCTCTCTGACCTCTGTTTTAGTTATTCTGTCTTCATTATTTGAAAAGACTAAATCAAGGCATGCCTCCCCTCTAGTCGGTGCCTTGACAAATTGCGTTAGGAAGCAGTCATTTGTCATTCCCACCATTTCAATTTCGTCCGTCGTGCCATTTTATATGGGGGAAGTTGAAATCCCCCATTAGTATGGCTTCTCCTTTTCTACACGCATTTCTAATGTCATTGTACAACAGATTATTTTGCTCAGCGTCTGAATTTGGCGGTCTATAGCATGCTCCTATTATTATGCCCTTTGAATTTGTGTCCATTATTCTGACCCATATTGATTCTGCATTGTTTTCTTTGTCCTGATTTAACACCTGGGCTTCAAGGCTATTTCTTATGTATAGCGCTACCCCTCCGCCTCTTCTGTCCTGCCTGTCTTTCCTATACAGTGTGTACCCACTAATATTATATTCGTCTCCATCACTCTCAGACAACCAAGTTTCTGTAACACCTATCACATCGTAGTTACTTGTTAGTGCAGTAGCTTCAAGTTCTAACATTTTGTTTCTGAGACTTCTAGCATTAAGATAAATACATTTAATAGTGGTCTTACCTGAGTTGTTGCCCTTGTTTTGATGTAGTCTCCCTTCTGTTTTTTTGTTTTCTCCCCCCTTCCTTTCTAGTTTAAATGCTTCTGTACCGCCTGAAGGATCCTTTCTCCGAGTAGATTGGTTCCCTTTCTGTTTAAGTGCAGTCCGTCCCACCTGTATAGATAGTCCTTGTTGTAGAAAGTGCTCCAATGTTCAAGAAAGGTGAAGCCTTCCTGTGTGCACCACGATTTCAGCCATGCATTTTGATTTTGTATTTCCAGCTGTCCATATTATGGTCCTTTGCAAGGCGCCGGCAGTATCCCAGAAAATACCACAGTTTTGGTCTTGTCTTTTAATTTCCTTCCTAGCTCTCTGAATTTGTTTTGCAGGGATCTTGGCCTGTCTCTTCCAATGTTGTTTGTACCAATGTGGACGACTACTACCGGGTCATCTCCTGTTCGTTCTAGGAGCCTGTCCACGTTCTCAGTGATGTGCTTGACTGAGGCTCCTGGAAGGCAGCACACTGTTGTAGTAAGGGGGTCCAAACTGCGAACTGAACTTGCTGTGTTTCTCAGTATGGAGTCCCCAACAATCATGACCTCCCTTCTTTTTGCTGGCTGGTCAGCACTGTTTATAGGGTCCTGGGTGTTGTTCCTTTCATTCTCTTGATGTTGGTTTTGGTCATCTAAATGTTGAAGTGGCTCAAATGTGTTGGATGTCTGGATTTCTGGTGGTTGTGTTTGACGAAGTTTCTTTTTTTCCCGGGTTCTGCATATCTGAACCGAGCTGTTTCGACTCTCTTCCATCTCCCTGGTGGCTTTCAGTCTGCTAGGGGTGCAGACTTCCATGAATTGTGGGTGTGTCAGCTCCTCAAGCTCCTGTTGCTGTCTCATTTCCTCCAGCTCCTTTTCTAGCAGGCTTAATCTCTGAAGCAAGTCCTGGATGGTGCGGCACTTTACACAAACTTGGTTGAGCTCTGTTGGGTTTTCTCGGATTTCCCACATCATGCAGTTGTCACAGATTACTGGCTTGAAGACCATTTTTTGTTTAGTGTAGCTTCTGCAGCTGTCACCCTGCTTTCAACTGCTTCTAACTGCGCTGTACTTGTCCACGACTGTACTTCTCCCACGATGTCGCTGGGAAGTCTGCCTGCCTTTTGTTTGTTTGTGTTTGTGCTGCGTGCTCCGCTCCTCCCCCGTGTCCCAGAACGCCGCGGGATTTGAATCAGCTGCTCCGAGTTTCAACTGATCAGAAAAATACACACAGCTGCAAGGCTTTAAGCTGCAATGTTTTCTGATTAAAGCAACTCCAGATTTAAAGATGTAATTCCTCCTTTCTGCTTCTAACTGCGCTGAACTTGTCCACGACTGTACTTCTCCCATGATGTCGCTTCCACACGCTGTCGCTGGGAAGTCTGCCTGCCTTTTGTTTGTTTGTGTTTGTGCTGCGTGCTCCGCTCCTCCCCCGTGTCCCAGAACGCCGCGGGATTTGAATCAGCTGCTCCGAGTTTCAGCTGATCAGAAAAATACACGCAGCTGCAAGGCTTTAAGCTGCAATGTTTTCTGATTAAAGCAACTCCAGATTTAAAGATGTAATTCCTCCTTTCTGCTTCTAACTGCGCTGTACTTGTCCACGACTGTACTTCTCCCACGATGTCGCTTCCACACCTTTTGACACAAATCAGCTACTTTGACCACTTTCCCAACAAGTAAGACAAACAGTTAGAGTATATAGAATCTTCCTCTCCTTCTCTGCTATTCAAATATGAAATCAAAACAGAAATAACTTTTACCAATCAAGAGGTACACCTGTTTTAGTAACCGTATCAACTAAATTTTCTAACTTTTTATAAACAACTGAAATTTTGACCACTTTCCCAACAAGTTAGACAAATACTTAGAGCAAATGAAATCTTCCTCTACTTCTCAGCTATTCAAATATGAAATCAAAACAGGAATGGCGTCTACCAATCAAGAGCTACAGCTGTTTTAGTAACCACATCAACTTCTTTCAGTAGGCTACTTCCCACTGTTGAATTAACTGTCATAGAACTTTGAGAAATTTCAAATTATAGCACATTCTAAGCATGAGACAATTAGTAAACAATGTGACTTTTGACACAAATCGGCTACTTTGATCACTTTCTTAATAAAGCAAGCCTCACAACTTTACTTGTAAAGTTACCATCTAGTTTTTAATTAATTCTCTACAAATATTTGTAGAATATTTTTTTTACTTGGAAGTTGTGGGGTAGGATGTGTAGATAAATGAAAAAAACAAGACCATTTTAATGCATTTTAATTCCAGACTATAAGGCAACAAAAGTGACAATTTTGAAAGGGGGTGTAGACTTTCTATAGGCACTGTAGTAGCTCTCATGTGTTGAACTAGCTGTCAGTTCCTGTAAGGTATTCAAAGAAAAAGCCCTCATAGTAGCCTTAATAGGTGTAGTTGGTAAAATTGTGCTGGGGTCCTCCTTAATAGAAGGTGTCTGTCTTAGTGACGTCTTAGTTGGTGCTAATCTTGGCGAGAGCCGAGTTCAAATCAGCATGAAGTTTTAACATCTACTCTCGTGTAATGGACATCTGTTCTGCCTAGCAACAGGAAGCCCCGCCTGGTTAGTGCCACGGCCAATGGCGCTCCAGGTGGGACTATATAAGGCAGAGAGTTGGGACAGGAAGGGGAGACATGGAGGCAGGAAACAGAAGACTGGACAGGGCAACAGGAGTGCGTGCAGGCAGAAGCGAGTAGCCTTGGAGGAATCATCTAGGGAAATCGACTGTTTGCTGGATTATTTTTCTTCTGGCTGGAACGCTGCTGAGGGAACTGGCCAGAATTTCAATCATTGGATCCAACGGGTTTGGAAAAACTATTTTTTATTCTTATCTTTTTGTGCGGGACAGTATAGGACGGAAGGCTGTATTTTGTGGCTGTTATATGTGATACCAACATAGCTATCTTATCTAAAAAAAACAAAGGGATTCACATTCACGTGGGAGAGAGGAGAGAAACGCAAAGTGAAAGACTGGCTGAAGGGAAGTGACCAGAGCTTCTGGGTGGAAGTAGTGATTCGGAAGACAGGGTGCAGTTTACTTACCTGTGGTACAGTTCCTGATGGCCCCTTTTTCTATACTCCTCTTTCTGGTCGCAGGTTCTTCGGGGTGGTGGTCGATCGGCCGGGAGAGGTCCAGCAGAGTGCGGCAGTCCTACCAGAGTCCGATTACGGACCAAGCGAGTTGGAGGGGGAGACCCCGGGAGTGTGGGATTTACCCCCGGACTATTTCTTTGTTTCGTCCCATCTTTGTGTTACGTCTGTGACTGGTGTTTTATGTGGACCTTGTTTTTATGTTTTTATTTTTTTTTCGGAGCCAGTGACCAACAGGAGCGGATTGCCTTAGAGTGCTGTGGATTTTTGTTTTTCTGTTCTGTTTTTGGCATTCCCTAGTGTGGTACTTTTTTCAATTTTAGTCCAGCGATTCTTTTTTGTACCGTGTTTTTAGTACCCTGTCGAGAACAATAACATTTGTTTTACCCGATACGGTTTCATTGTGTGTGTGTGTGGGAACCTGGGGATCAAAGAACCTGAACGGGGGAGTATAATTATCATTCGGTTACTAAGGTCCTTGCCTTATTAAAAACAAGGTGGTGTAGTCGTCAGCTACATAGGTATTATTGTCAAGGTGATCTCAGGTCACCCCACCCGTGACACTGCTGCCCGTGTTTTGATATGGTCTCCCTTCTGTTTTTTGTTGATTTCTCCCCCCTTCCTTTCTAGTTTAAATGCTTCTGAACCTCCTCAAGGATCCTTTCTCAGAGTAGATTGGTTCCCTTTTTATTTAAGTGCATTCTATCCCGCCTATATAGATAGTCCTTGTTGTAGAATGTGCTCCAATGTTCAAGGAAGGTGAAGCCTTCTTGTGTGCACCATGATTTCAGCCATGCATTTAGGTGATTTATTTCCAGCTGTCCGTATGGTCCTTTACAAGGTGTCTTTTAATTTCCTTCCTAGATCTCTGAATTTGTTTTGCAGGGATTTTGGCCTGTCGCTTCCAATGCTGTTTGTACTGATGTGGACGACTATTACCGGGTCGTCTCCTGTTTGTTCTAGGAGCCTGTCCACATTCTCCGTGATGTGCGTGACAAAGGCTCCCAGAAGGCAGCACACTGTTGTACTAAGGGGGTCCAGACTGCGCACTGAACTTGCTGTGATTCTCAATATGGAGTCCCCAAAAATCATGACCTCCTGTCTTTTTGCTGCCTGGCCAGCACTGTTTATAGGGTCCTGGATGTTGTTCCTTTCGTTCTCTTGATGTTGGTTTTGATCATCTAAATTTTGAAGTGGCTCATATTTGTTTGATGTTTTGATTTCTGGTGGTTGTGTTTGACTAAGTTTCTTTTTTCCCTGCCTCTGCCTACTTGAACCCAGCTGTTTTGACCCTCTCTGGTGGCTTTCAGTCTGTTAGGGGTGCATACTTTCAAGAATTGTGGGTGTGCCAGCTCTTCAAGCTCCTGTTGCTGTCTCATTTCCTGCAGCTCCATTTCTAGCATACTTACTCATTTAAGGAAGTCCTGCAGCACTTTACACACACTTGGTTTAGTTCTGCTGGGTTTTCTTGGATTTAGTGTAAGTTTAGTTTCTGCAGCTGTCAACCTGCTTTCAAACTGCTCTGCACTTTTCAATGAAGCACTTCTCACATGCTGTCGCTGTTAAGCCTTGCTTTTGAGTGTGCTGGTTCATGCTGTTAGCTTCGCCCCTCCCCTGGTCTCACAACAGCGCCAAATTTGAATTAGCTGCTTTGAGTTCAGCTTGTTATCAGAACATTTTCTGATTAAAGCAATTAAAGGTTTAATTTCTCCTTACTGCTTCTAACTGCTCTGCACTTTTCAACGAAGCACTTCTCACATGATGTTGCCCCAACGCTGTCGCTGTTAAAACTGCCTCTGTTGATGCAGGCAGTAGGTAAAGGACAAACACTTTCTGGTTTGGGTCGGGTTGCAGGTCTTATTAAAGCAGGTCGGGTTGCATCGCATCGCAGCTAAGAAGATGTTGTTGCAGCGGGTTGCGGGTTCGGGTTGGGTCCTGTAGTAGTGGGTCTAGGTCAGAAGCTAAATATAAGTTAAAAACACCACAAAGATGAAAGGTGTAACAGAACAGAGAAAAAAAGCTAGTGGCATATTTACTGCAGGCGTGATCTTGATTAGCTGCAGAGTTTATTTCAGACAAACATCGCATTAAGTTATTACGTTGAATGGAGAAAAGAAAAAAAGAAGCGGACTTCTATCATTTTATTTTAAGGCTGCGACATAGGCATTGTTGTTTCTATAGACAGGACGTAAGTGCATTTATTGATACAGACAGATAGTTAGTCACACCGTTTTCCCTTTGAGTGTATTTCATGCTTTTTTGTTTCATTCGAGAAAATGAAGACTGTGGCAAAGCACCCCGCCCCTGTGTGCATTTGTGTTATGTGTTGTATGTTGCGTGTGTAAATGTTGGTGTATAGATTGGTACACGGGATATAAACGGGTCTGTGTTTCACGTGTATTTAAAGTGTAGATTTGTATTTAGGCACGAGGAGAGCACAAATCACTTCACGTGCTGGTTAAATGTAATATGTGAGCACGGGGTTGCACAGAATTAATTCACGTGCTGGGATTCAAGTGAATAATTAATTAGTAATTGAATCCCAGCACAATAGTATATATAGACGCACATTTCTTGCAGTCGGGGTTAGGTGTTCGGGAGTGGAGAACGGGTGAGAGAGAGAGGAGTAATTGAAAGTAAGATCGTAAATATAATAGTTGTTTGTACTCACCGTGTTTGTTTGTCTCCGTGCACCGTTTGTTAAGTGTTTAGTCCGTTTTGTTTATATGTTTCTTTTGGCTACCAGTGCCGTGTCCTGTTTTGTGCTGTTTACAACCCTTTTATTTGTTAAATAAACGCTGAGTGCAGCCATTGCACTCAGCTCATCATCACAACCACTGTCTTTGTTTGAATTCCTGATTCTGGTCTGACGCCACCCACTCCGGCCGTCTTTGTGACACGTGGTGTCAGAAGTGGGATCATAGCGCCTCCAAGCGTCAGACCAGGAGAGGGGGTTTTGGGAAAAAAAAAAAAAAAAAAAAAAAAAAAAATAGTAAAGCGAGGATGGGAAGAAAGAGCTGCAGGAAGCAGCAGAAGCAGCAGCAGCAACAACAACAGCTGCAGCCCTCATCCTGCATGCCGGGCTGGGAGGAGGACAGCCACAACGGGGCAGTAGCCACCCCTCTACCCCCACTGCCACCGGGTTCCCCACCGTCCCGGGAAATATGGGACTGGCTGGTGCACCCCGAGGGGAACTTCGCCAGTGACCTCCCCATGGTTATTCACGCACTGCAGATGCGAGATGGGAAACGATGGGAGGACTGGGAGCAACAGCACAACCCGGCATCCGTTCGTGACCTCACCATTGTGGTGCTGGGTTACCTAGCGGCAGACATGGGAGGGATGCCTTCCAGTGAGCAAGAGGGAGAGGAGCAGTCGCTGCCCTCTCCAGTACCTGAGCGGGAGGAGCCTGAGCGTCCACAGCCCAAGTGGGAGGAGCCTGAGCGTCCACAGCCCGAGTGGGAAGAGCCTGAGCGTCCACAGCCCGAGTGGGAGGAGCCTGAGCGTCCACAGCCCGAGTGGGAGGAGCCTGAGCGTCCACAGCCCGAGTGGGAGGAGCCTGAGCGTCCACAGCCCGAGTGGGAGGAGCCTGAGCGTCCTACGCCTGAGTGGGAGGAGCCCGAGCGTCCTACGCCTGAGTGGGAGGAACCCGAACGTCCTACGCCTGAGTGGGAGGAACCCGAACGTCCTACGCCTGAGTGGGGGGAACCCGAGTGTCCACAGCCCAAAAGGGAGGAGTCGGGGCGTCCACAGCCCAAAAGGGAGGAGGTCGAGGATGATGGCTGGGAGGTTTTTTTAAAGAACCTCGCAGCAGAGTTATGCCCTGGCTGTGGGGCTTATGGGCACACGTTAGCCATATGCCCCACCCAGTATGAAGAGGAGGAACCAGCGCCCAGACGGGGGGACCGCGAGCGTCCAGCGCCCAGACGGGGGGACCGCGAGCGTCCAGCGCCCAGACGGGGGGACCGCGGGAATCCGAAGCCTGAGAGGCAGCTGTTCCCACCTTCACCAGCAGAGCAAGAATGCCTGCTGGTTTCCCCATCACAACCAGCAGAGGTAGAATGCCTGCTGGTTTCCCCAGCACAACCAGCAGAGGAAGAATGCCTGCTGGTTTCCCCAGCCCAACCAGCAGAGGAAGAATGCCTGCTGGTTTCCCCAGCACAACCAGCAGAGGAAGAATGCCTGTTGGTTTCCCCAGCACAACCAGCAGAGGAAGAATGCCTGCTGGTTTCCCCAGCACAACCAGCAGAGGAAGAATGCCTGCTGGTTTCCCCAGCACAACCAGCAGAGGAAGAATGCCTGCTGGTTTCCCCTTCAGAAGCAGAGCCGCAGCAGTCCGCTGCAAGAGAGGCAGAGCAGCACCAGTCCCCTGAAAAAGGGGGAGACTACACGCTGCTCCCACCTCCATCGGCAGGAGACTACACGCTGCTCCCACCTTCACCGGCAGGAGCAGAGCAGCCGGAGCTGCCTCTGCCACTTCCAGGAGCAGAGGAGCAGGAGCTGCCTCTGCCTCCGCCACCTACATCGGCAGGAGCAGAGCAGCCGGAGCTGCCTCTGCCTCCGCCACCTACACCGGCAGGAGCAAAGGAGCAGGAGCTGCCTCTGCCACTTCCAGGAGCAGAGGAGCAGGAGCTGCCTCTGCCACTTCCAGGAGCAGAGGAGCTGCCTCTGCCTCTGCCACTGCCAGAAGCAGAACAGCAGGAGCTGTCTCTGCTTCCCATACCTCCACCACGGGGAGTACGGTGGCCGGAGCCCCAGAAAGGGGAGCTGTCGGCTACGAAGAAGGGGGAGGAGGTCTGGAGACCACCAACCCCAGCAGCAGTTACGCTGCCGGAGATCGTGGGGGAGGTCAGGAGACCTGCTCCCACTGCAGCAGTTTCGCTGCCGGAGATCGTGGGGGAGGTCCGGAGACCTGCTCCCACTGCAGCAATTTCGCTGCCGGAGATCGTGGGGGAGGTCCGGAGACCTGCTCCCACTGCAGCAGTTTCGCTGCCGGAGATCGTGGGGGAGGTCCGGAGACCTGCTCCCACTGCAGCTTCTTCGCTGCCGGCAGTACTGTGGTCGGAGCCCCACCAAAGGGAGCTACCGTCTACAAAGAAGGGGGACGAGGTCTGGAGACCACTTTCCCCAGCAGCAGTTTCGCTGCAGGAGTTCTTGTGGCCGGAGCCCCACAGGAGGGAGCTGCCGGCTAATAAGAAGGGGGAGGTCGGGGGACCACCTGCCCCCGCAGCTTTTTCGCTGCAGGACGGGACCAACAGGCTGTCAGCCGTGCCACTACCGGCAGGGGTGCTGACAGCATGGCCAGCCATGGGCCCACTGAAGCCTCCCTTCCCAGCCCGAGACTTTGTCCTGGACTGCTGGATTTTTAAGGGGGGAGGTGGCCGTTGAGGCCATGTGTGCTGCGCACAAGGGGGGGTATATGTGGCAAAGCGCCCCGCCCCTGTGTGCATTTGTGTTATGTGTTGTATGTTGCGTGTGTAAATGTTGGTGTATAGATTGGTACACGGGATATAAACGGGTCTGTGTTTCACGTGTATTTAAAGTGTAGATTTGTATTTAGGCACGAGAAGAGCACAAATCACTTCACGTGCTGGTTAAATGTAATATGTGAGCACGGGGTTGCACAGAATTAATTCACGTGCTGGGATTCAAGTGAATAATTAATTAGTAATTGAATCCCAGCACAATAGTATATATAGACGCACATTTCTTGCAGTCGGGGTTAGGTGTTCGGGAGTGGAGAACGGGTGAGAGAGAGAGGAGTAATTGAAAGTAAGATCGTAAATATAATAGTTGTTTGTACTCACCGTGTTTGTTTGTCTCCGTGCACCGTTTGTTAAGTGTTTAGTCCGTTTTGTTTATATGTTTCTTTTGGCTACCAGTGCCGTGTCCTGTTTTGTGCTGTTTGCAACCCTTTTATTTGTTAAATAAACGCTGAGTGCAGCCATTGCACTCAGCTCATCATCACAACCACTGTCTTTGTTTGAATTCCTGATTCTGGTCTGACGCCACCCACTCCGGCCGTCTTTGTGACAAGACCTATGAGCACCAATACAATAGCCTACTTGGCTAGAAAAAAAATTGAACCGGTATTAACCAAAATTTCATTTCGTTCAAACCAGAACAGAACAAAATCAGCCTTTTGAAACTTTTGGAACCAGTGCCGAAAATCCTGTTTTGGTTCGGAGCTGAACCGGAACAGAAATAAATCCGGTTCGAATCCCTGATTAAAACAATAGCAAAAGCAGTGGCAATACCCTGGAATTCCCATAGTCGCTACATCTATTTAGCCTAGAACAAAAATAATTAGGGGGACTTTATTGAATTCTTAACACTAGAATCACCATGTGGGTCAATTTGGCCCATTTTGGATTTAAAATGTTAATTACTCTTCCGTTGTAAATCATATGTGTGTCCGTTTTTTACTTTTCCTAAATATATGAATTGAATATCCTGATGGCGTTTGATAGTCAGAATGGCAAAAAATATAAAGTTATAAACAGTTCTACCTAGAACTGCCATGTGGGTCAATGTGACCCATGCGTTACAATATATGTCTTTTTTTTTAATATAACGTGAGATATTCTATTTTTTTTTTGTAAATGCAGCAGACAAGACACGCCCCCTCCTCCTAGCACACGTTTTTTTTTAATTATTTCAAGCCTTTCTTTGTTTGTAGACTACGAGACAGAGATTGCTATGATTGTGGATTTGTCAAGATGCAAACTCAGTGAAAGCCTAGTTGCTTATTTTCCAATGTACCTGGGAGACAACAATCCTTTGCTTTGTTTCACAAATGCAACTGGGAATATATCAGAAGAAAATATTTAATCTTAAAAGTAGTCATTTTGATTGGAATACAGCAAGCTGCACTCAGATGCATAGAGCAAACTGAAATGACAGGCAGGATAACAACTTATGTGGATAATATGAAACGGTGGCAATGTGCCCTGCCCTTGTGTGCGTTTCTGTGTTATATGTTGTGTGTAAATGTTGGTGTATTGTAGTTGGTACACAGGATATAAATGGGTGTGTGCAGCACGAGGATTTAAATTGTATAATTATATTTAGGCACGGGATTGCACTATCACTTCACGTGCATTTAAAGTATGTAATAATATGTGAGCACGGGGCTGCACGTAATGAATTCACGTGCTGGGATTCAAGTGAATAATTAATTAGTAATTGAATCCCAGCATAACAGTATATATAGATGCACGTAGCACTCACTCGGGGTTGGGTGTTTGGTGAGTGGAGAACGGGATTGGAGACGGAGGTAATTGTGAATTATAAAAAGAATAGTTAAAGTATCTTCTCACCGTGTTTGTCTGTCTAGTCCGTTTTTGTTCGTCTATTTATTTTGGCCTCAAGTGCCGTGCCCTGTGTTTTTGTGTTACAACCTTTTTATTATCGCTGTTTTGTTTATTTATTAAATGTTGAGCGAGACCATTCGCTCAGCTCCACCAAACTCCACCTCTCTCTTGTTTTATTTCCTGGCTCTGGTCTGACGCCACCCTCTCCGGCCGTCTTTGTGACAGAAACTTATGTTATATATTCTTTTTTTTATATTACTATTAGAAAAAAAAACATTTTGGTTTCACAGGTTTGTATGTACAAGTTTACACAATAGTGTTCAATGGAACTGCGCCTGTGTTTACAACACAGCTCCTGGATGCAGGCACAGTCAGCAGGCAGACGCGTACACTCCTCCATAGAGTACAATGCAGCCGTCATACCCAAAATAGTGTTATATCTTCTTTTTATGTAGTATTAGAAAGATTTCGGTTTTATAGTTTTGTGTGTACATGTACCCATTTACACCTGCACACGGGTATATGTACATACCCGTTTCTTTTGAAATGTGTATTTTATGATATTCTTTCACTGTTTGTAGTCGTGCTGTATATGCGCTCATTTTAAAAATAAAGCCTTTTGTTTAATTTTCCATTTAAATACAGTGTTTCTGCTATGCAAATGTTAGATATGATCATGAATAAAACTTTTCAGTTGTGTCCGATAGTATGTCTTTAATTTGCATGAAGAAGCAGTTTAAAAATGTATGGGTCACAGTTACCCACGTGGTGGTTCTAGGTAGTTGAAAATCTGGCGGTTCTAGTGTTAATGGCCTCCTCTCGTTCGTAATTCTTATGTTCCTATTCACATTTGATTTAACGCCATCTAAGTTGACTGGAGACACCTACAAAAGGAAAGTATGTGCCCAGTGTAATTCTGAAAGACTGATTTGATTTTCCCAACAACAATCCTGGAGTTTCTTCTTGACCTCATGCTCTACTCAGAAGCATCTTCAGAGCCTGTGGGATTAGCCAGCCTTGTAATAAACCACAGATGATTCTACTATCCGCGCTGTAATAGGTCCCTCTAGGCTTGGTGTTTGCTATCTGTTAGAATGGGGAACAGCAGAAAAAACAACTCTAATTATACTGGGTGTGACCACTGCATTGGAACGAGTGGGCCCCTAATAAAGTGGACACCCCTTCCTGCATCCATAAACCTTGCTCACTACCTGTGTCCAATGTTTGGAGTTATTGCGGATATTGGAATGATTCCTGTGCAGCGATCCTCCTTTACCAGTGACCAGGTCTCAACTAATCAGTTGTCTTCTGATGTTTGCCATTCATTAAGCTGCCCTGTTTGTAGTCTATCTTGCCTCACACTATCATGCCCCTTTTAAACGCTGATAAATCTTTGCAGCTACCCATTTTACAGCCACCTCAATAAATAACAGCTGACTTCTCAGGGACGTATATACTGCAGTCAATCAGGTCATATCAAGTAGTTCTAGTATTTTGTATACCTGACAGTATAAACTAATTACAGAGTACTGTAATCTGCCAAGTGTTTAAACTGTAGTATTTTGTATTTAATTATATCCTGATGTAACTATCACTGACACTGTTATCTGCTGTATTATTGAATCGTATTTTGTCACACTTATACTTGCTAGAACCAAAGTCATGGTATTTATCTTGCTCTTAATTGTATTATTACTTGTACTGTGATTCTTGTTTACGACTGTAAGTCGCCCTGGATAAGGGCGTCTGCTAAAAAATAAATAATAATAATAAATAATAATAATAATAATAATACTCTAAGTGGTCATAAAGTGCCGTTATTTAATTGTTGCATACACATGTTTGCCAAATCATGGATAAATCAGTTTTCATGACACAAAACACAAGAGTTGCCTGTTGAAGAATCTGCCCATCTCTGGTGACCTCTGCATCAAAACACTCCCTCAGGGATAGTAAACCAGATGCCCCCGTGTTATTGCTTCAGGTCACTGTTGCTTTGTTGCAAGCTCAGCAGTAACACTTGTCATTTTTATGGCTATTGATAACATATTCTTAACTGACCATGTTTTCTTTCTTTCAAAAGGAATAATACATTCATTTTAATCTTGCCTTGATTGTGTTGCAATTAGCTGTGCATGTCTTTGCTGTCCAGTGTCCAATATATTTGACATTGGGAAAATAGGTATTAAATAGGCAGGGCAGTAAAGTAATTGTCCATAATTAATAACCGACAATGCTATATTTCTGATGTTTTTTACTCTATCTACAGTAAGAACTTCATTTGGCTTATTTTACAGTTTTTTAATTTTTTGTTGTCTCTCTATGATGTTTGCTATCGATATGGACACATGATGGCTGTGATTAGCTTCAGGTGGGCACGCATGATATTTACTGTCTAACACACGTAATTGTAAACTTATATTATTCCAATCTTGTGCAAACCAACTAGTGGCCCTCTTGTGGTAGTATACCAGCTGGGTACAGCAATCTATCCTATATGATAATTATATTGTAATATTGGTTTTTATACAGCACATGCACAACAAGGAATTTATAATACAAATCACTGCAATTCTACATTACACTCGTCTTCCTTATTGGACAAAATGTAAAACCGTTTCTCCAATTGTGATGAAACCTTTATTTTATTGTTACATGTTCCCATGTGTTGCTACAACTGATTACGTAAGGTGTGTGTATTGTTTTAATCTTTTTTACTTTTTGACCACTTTTATAAACTTTTAAATTGCATTCCCCGCCTCAAGATGGCTTCACATGTACCTGCATGGACCTACATTCAGAACTACATTTCCCTTCATCCTCCTGCTCACATATGTAACTGAGATGGATTTACCAAATAATTAAAACAATACACAAACCTTACTTAAAGCAACACATGGGAACATGTAACACAATAAAATAAAAAGGTCCTTATATACCCTTTAAGATCATTTAGCATATGACTGAGAGTATTGGATTCTGAGGATATGTGGAGGCATAGGCAGCACGTGAGTCTTTCGTTTGGGGCGGCTATTCCACACTTTCCCCCCTGCAGTAAGATACATACATATTATATATATATATATATATATATATATAAATTAAGACTAGCATTATTTTTTATTACTCTGGTACTAGTGAGGCTGAATACTAAGTTTCATTCATTGTGTTGAGTTTGAGAAATAGACTGATGTTCACAAATAAAAGTTGTAAACCGGATTCGTTCTCCTGCGTCTTTTTGAGAGCTTGTACTGTATAATAATTTATAGCTCAAAACAGACCTCGAATCCACTCAGGGATTCTACGTATATATTTGACATTGTTTTTTTTTCCCCAACATAAGGCGGTCAAATAAATGAAGTTTAATATAAACACTAGCTTGTACTTTAAAACATGTTATGCCTATTTAAGCAAATTAGAAAAACTGTAAGGATAACAAAGGCTTTTTTAAACCTTTAAATCTGTTAACATGTTCTGCAGTCCTACAGTACCTACACCAATTTCGAACACCATTTCCGTCACTTTACACCAATTTAAAGCAATTATTAATACTGACTATTAAGCTTCTAAACACACACTATCGTACTTATAATCAAGGGGCATTCAACATATTTCATAAGGTATATTTGCAACAACAAAAAAAACTGCACTCTTACCGCAAACTTTCAAATATCTATGGGGCTCAGATCGGCGGGAAGAATGGACGTTAAACCAGCCAAGCATTGTCTCCTCGAATGACATTGAAATGCAACTAAATCCTGTATTTTGGACCTTGGTGATACTGCAACAGGGCCGTCACAGCCTTGTTTACCTGTGTATCCGAAAACTGTCTTTGGTAAGCAAAACCATTCATGTTCATCAGAATATTAAAATATGTTCTCATATTTAGAATACAGTAAGCAGGCAAATGTGGTTTCCTGCTTTCCTTGCAGACACTTTTCAGAAGTTCAAAAGACCTAGTTTCACTGAAAATGGAGTGAAGGACTGGAAAAATCTAAAGAAAAAATTTCAGAAACATTCAGTCTGGCACCACAAACAGTGTTCTGAAAGGTGACATTTGTTCAAACAGTCGAAAGGAAGTATGAGGAGGCTGTGTGGTCCAGTGGTTGAAGAAAAGGGCTTATAACCAGGAGGTACCTGGTTCAAATCCCACCTTAGCCACTGACTCATTGTGTGACCCTGAGCAAGTCACTTAACCTTCTTGTGCTCCGTCTTTCGGGTGAGATGTAATTGTAAGTGACTCTGCAGCTGATGCATAGTTCACACACCCTAGTCTCTGTAAGTCGCCTTGGATAAAGGCGTCTGCTAAATAAACAAATAATAATAATAATAATAATAATAATAATGTTCTGACTGTAGTGTCACAGTTATCAAATTCTCACAAAACAGTGGTGTGTGAAAACAGACCGTATGCTATGAAAATATTTTGCCACAAGTTCTGTAAAATTAGATTCAGATCAAGCAGTTTGTATAGATAACAGAAATTCGAATGTAGAAATTGTGAGGAGGATGTTCCAGGTAAGGGAATGAGCGAAAAGGATTCAGAGTTTTCGTCGGCTGCCTCCTGCAGCGGTATGGGGGGCTCAGATTGGTGGGAATAATTGATGTTAAACCAGTCATGCATTGTCTCCTCCAATGACATTGAAATGCAACAAAATCCTGTATCTGTACTACAGTGTTGATTTTGATATCCCAGATGCCCTAGCGGTCTGGCGGTTGCACAGTAGCGCACTTGTGGGAAAAACAAATGGATCTTCTTCTCTCACAAATGTTTTGTGTTGGTCAGAACAATTTCTTGTGAGGGTTTGGGCAATTTATTTTGGGGAGGCTTAGCCTCTTATACGTGCCCCCTATGTGTGGAGGTGTCTGTGCGTCTCTCTATCGGTATGCCCAACCTTTTTACCTGCATCTTGAGGACACTAAGTTATTCTGCATACTGTCAATTAGTAATTTTAACAAACTTCACCATAAGTGTCACACCATGACCATATCCAGGTCCAGTTTCCATTAAACTATTAATGGAATTTCTTATTCGATACTATTCTGTAAATACTGTGTGTATATGGCATGGTCATCAACTTCATAGCTCTGCCTTATTCCATCCCAGAATCCCCTGCTAAGATTATGTGAGACTTTCTTAGCAACCAGACCTGCATCTGCTGCTACAAGATATTGATTGCCTGCAGTAAGCTGTGCAGTTACAGTAGAGTGGAGGATGTGTTTCTAGTTCTCCAGTCTGTCCTACCTTGCTCTCCCAGTATGTGAGGCAATACGCTTACAAATACAACCTACTAATGCCAATGAACATGGACGCTCCTTGTATTGCGATGAGTTACACAGGATTTAGTAGAGGTTCATATTGAGTACCCCGAAGCACCGAAGAAACGTGTCGACCCCCACTGAGACACAACACACGCTCTCATACAACTATTAAACTAGCGTGCTTATTCATCGAGCATTACTAAACCAGAGCCTTTCACCTGCACTAGTTTATCCTGCTCTGTTATTGGAAATTGCTGTCATTGCTGTCTACATTCTTAAAAGTATATCAGTCGTGTAATGTGGTTCTGGGGGTTTTACCACATGCTGGGTTTCAAATAGAAGACCAGGAAATGTGTGTTCCTGTGATAGGGCAGAAGAGAGTCCTGTGTGTAATTAGTGGGGCAGGGCAAAGCCCTGCTTGTAAATAAATGTATTATGGTGCATTGCATTATTATTTAAAAGAAATGTATGGGTTGGTATTATTTATGGGGTAAATATTATTGTAGGTTTAAATGTGGTCTGGCAGAGGCGGTGTTAGCCTTGTGAGAATGCGTGGTTGGCAGTCAGTGATTATTGACAAAGTGACCGTCGGTCACCCAAATTAAAAACTTGTGTAGAATGTGACCATCTCCGGATTGATTCGTTTATTGCTAATCCGAAGAGGATCATATGTATAAAATCCTGCAGCTTTTGCTGGTCGGGTGGGTGTTTGAGAGGAGGAATGAAAGTAAAAAGAAGAAAACAAAAACAATTGCTACGCGTGCAGGAAGCACAGTGCTTGTTTTTTTGAGTGTCAGTATTACTTGTGTTCGAGACGTGTTAAACCTTTTATTTTGCTCTGTGAGTGTTGTTTTTTTTTAAAATAAAAACGTGCTACCGCGCACGCGTGCTTTTTTTGAGTGTCAGTATTACTTGTGTTCGAGACGTGTTAAACCTTTTATTTTGCTGTGAGTGTTGTTTTTTTTTTAAATAAAAACGTGCTACCGCGCATTAACCCGCAAGTACCTGCCTGTCTGTGTCT
The DNA here is from genome assembly GCF_902713425.1 of Acipenser ruthenus. Lineage (NCBI taxonomy): Eukaryota > Metazoa > Chordata > Actinopteri > Acipenseriformes > Acipenseridae > Acipenser > Acipenser ruthenus. The sequence goes on from NC_081219.1 coordinate 5,215,148, forward strand.
CAGTCAGCTTCCTGGTCTGGGGACGTCACCATTCAGCCGTCCTGTCACAGTTCCAAATTCCCAATTATTGCTCGTCAGTAGTGCCCTTGTAAAAGTATACCATGGTAAATTTGCAGTACCTCTCTGCTTTATCACACTTTGCTAGGTTTTTACTATGGGACACTTTTACATGGGCAGTTACTGCAACTTTCAGTGGTGAAAGATGTACCGGTACTGTTGCTATTGCTGTAGAGACTGAACTCAGAGACAAACCCATTGCTATTGCTGTAGAGACTGAACTCAGAGACAAACCCATTGCTATTGCTGTAGAGACTGAACTCAGAGACAAGCCCATTGCTATTGCTGTAGAGACTGAGCTCAGAGACAAGCCAATTGCTATTGCTGTAGAGACTGAGCTCAGAGACAAGCCCATTGGTATTGCTGTAGAGACTGAACTCAGAGACAAGCCCATTGGTATTGCTGTAAAAACTGAACTCAGAGACAAACCCATTGCTATTGCTATAGAGGCTGAACTCAGAGACAAGCCCATTGCTATTGCTGCAGAGACTGAGCTCAGAGACAAGCCCATTGGTATTGCTGTAGAAACTGAACTCAGACAAGCCCATTGCTATTGCTGTAGAGAGCACTTTGTTATTATACAGCAGGGATGTTTTTGTTGATCAATAGAATTCTTCAAAAAGGCCTGGAAGCACTTTTTATTCCCAATAGACAAATTGGTCAATAGCCTTTCCAAATGATTTTCAATGGCAATTTACAATCCATTGTGTTGCCAATGTACAGACGTGCTCAAATTTGTTGGTACCCTTACAGCTCATTGAAATAATGCTTCATTCCTCCTGAAAAGTGATGAAATAAAAAGCTATTTTATCATGTATACTTGCATGCCTTTGGTATGTCATAAAATAAAGCAAAGAAGCTGTGAAAAGAGATGAATTATTGCTTATTCTACAAAGATATTCTAAAATGGCCTGGACACATTTGTTGGTACCCCTTAGAAAAGATAATAAATAATTGGATTATAGTGATATTTCAAACTAATTAGTTTTTTTAATTAGTATCACACATGTCTCCAATCTTGTAATCAGTCATTCAGCCTATTTAAATGGAGAAAAGTAGTCACTGTGCTGTTTGGTATCATTGTGTGCACCACACTGAACATGGACCAGAGAAAGCAAAGGAGAGAGTTGTCTGAGGAGATCAGAAAGAAAATAATAGACAAGCATGGTAAAGGTAAAGGCTACAAGACCATCTCCAAGCAGCTTGATGTTCCTGTGACAACAGTTGCAAATATTATTAAGAAGTTTAAGGTCTATGGAACTGTAGCCAACCTCCCTGGGCGCGGCCGCAAGAGGAAAATAGACCCCAGATTGAACAGAAGGATAGTGCGAATGGTAGAAAAAGAACCAAGGATAACTACCAAAGAGATACAAGCTGAACTCCAAGGTGAAGGTACGTCAGTTTCTGATCGCACCATCCGTCGCTTTTTGAGCGAAAGTGGGCTCCATGGAAGAAGACCCAGGAGGACTCCACTTTTGACAGAAAAACATAAAAAAGCCAGACTGGAATTTGCTAAAATGCATATTGACAAGCCACAATCCTTCTGGGAGAATGTCCTTTGGACAGATGAGTCAAAACTGGAGCTTTTTGGCAAGTCACATCAGCTCTATGTTCACAGACGAAAAAATGAAGCTTTCAAAGAAAAGAACACCATACCTACAGTGAAACATGGAGGAGGCTCGGTTATGTTTTGGGGCTGCTTTGCTGCGCCTGGCACAGGGTGCCTTGAATCTGTGCAGAGCACAATGAAATCTCAAGACTATCAAGGCATTCTGGAGCGAAACGTACTGCCCAGTGTCAGAAAGCTCTGTCTCAGTCGCAGGTCATGGGTCCTCCAACAGGATAATGACCCAAAACACACAGCTAAAAGCACCCAAGAATGGATAAGAACAAAACATTCGACTATTCTGAAGTGGCCTTCTATGAGTCCTGCTCTGAATCCTATCGAACATCTATGGAAAGAGCTGAAACTTGCAGTCTGGAGAAGGCACCCATCAAACCTGAGACAGCTGGAGCAGTTTGCTCAGGAGGAGTGGGCCAAACTACCTGTTAACAGGTGCAGAAGTCTCATTGAGTGCTACAGAAAACGTTTGATTGCAGTGATTGCCTCTAAAGGTTGTGCAACAAAATATTAGGTTAGTGGTCCCATCATTTTTGTCCATGCCATTTTCATTTGTTTTCTTATTTACAATATTATGTTGAATAAAAAATCAAAAGCAAAGTCTGATTTCTATTAAATATGGAATAAACAATGGTGGATGCCAATTACTTTTGTCAGTTTCAAGTTATTTCAGAGAGAATTGTGCATTCTTCGTTTTTTGTGGAGGGGTACCAACAAATTTGAGCATGTCTGTATGTTGTGGTGTTTGGAGTAGTATCTTAGAGCACTCAAATACAGAAGGACCTTATAATTGCATAATAATGATACAGTAAGCTTAAATATTTGCATAAAATTGAGTTTATCAGATTACAACCAATTGCAATGTAAAAAGTACAGGAGGCTAGTGCCACAGGCAGTGTGTGATGCACTGCCATCACGGAGGTCACTGATTCGTGCCCAGCCTCCACTCTAGGAGTGTATAGAGTTTGGTGCAAAATCAGGGCAGTTACTGTGTTCCCCGTGTAGAGTGTGACAGACAGACAGGATCTGTGCATAAAACTTAAAACTTGGTTTATTGGTTTTGAATAGATAATAAACATTGCATATCTCCAGGAGAAATGTACTAAACTATTGAAGAAAATAAAAAAGGAAGGCAAAAAACACAAGACAGACAGAGTGAAGAGCGCTGAAGGGTCACTCATGTTCTGTAGTTAGTCAAGTCAATGCTGTTTTTCTGAGCCTGTCAAAGTAGGATATAAAAGGCTGCCATAAAGCAAAAAACTTGTCAATAGTGGTTCACAATTTTTGAATGAGGACCCTAAACAAATTGAGAGAAATATCATTAATCAACGATAAACAAAGGACTCCACCCAAGTCTACATTGTTTGGTTGAATGTCAATGTCTATTTTGAATGTATTACTCTGCTGTACTGTGCTTGGTGCATATCTGCCAATAAGGCACCATCATGACATAGAAACTCATATTTTACTGGAATAATTGCATGGTCCTACGTATGAACATGCAGTAGACAAGATTATTGTTTTCAATGTAGTATTCCAGTTCCATGGTAATGCTGAACGTAATACAATATTCAAATGATGCTCTTCTTTTCACAGGGTGTAGTCAATTTTAGGACATGGTCTCCAGTAGGGTAGCTTCAGCACAGGGTAAAGGTTATAAACTAAAGCAGTCTGTTTTGGTTTTCATCCACTGCCCAGAAACATACCCCACACTATGGCTTATAAGAACATAAGAAAGTTTACAAACGAGAGGAGGCCATGCAGCCCATCTTGCTTGTTTGGTTGTTAGTAGCTTATTGATCCCAGAATCTCATCAAGCAGCTTCTTGAATGATCCCAGGGTGTCAGCTTCAACAACATTACTGGGGAGTTGGTTCCATACCCTCACAATTCTGTGTAAAAAAGTGCCTCCTATTTTCTGTTCTGAATGTCCCTTTATCTAATCTCCATTTGTGACCCTTGGTCCTTGTTTCATTTTTCAGGTCAAAAAAGTCCCCTGGGTCGACATTGTCTTTACCTTTTAGGATTTTGAATGCTTGAATCAGATCACCGCGTAGTCTTCTTTGTTCAAGTCATGCCTTTTAAACCCTAGTTAATTCTGGTTGCTCTTCTTTGTACTCTTTCTAGAGCAGCAATATCCTTTTTGTAACGAGGTGACCAGAACTGAACACAATATTCTAGGTGAGGTCTTACTAATGCATTGTAAAGTTTTAACATTACAACCCTTGATTTAAATTCAACACTTTTCACAATATAACCGAGCATCTTGTTGGCCTTTTTTATAGCTTCCCCACATTGTCTAGATGAAGACATTTCTGAGTCAACATAAACTCCTAGGTCTTTTTCATAGAGTCCTTCTTCAATTTCAGTATCTCCCATATGATATTTATAATGCACATTTTTATTGCCTGCGTGCAGTACCTTACGCTTTTCTCTATTAAATGTCATTTGCCATGTGTCTGCCCAGTTCTGAATGCTGTCTAGATCATTTTGAATGACCTTTGCTGCTGCAACAGTGTTTGCCACTCCTATTTTTGTGTCGTCTGCAAATTTAACAAGTTTGCTTACTATACCAGAATCTAAATCATTAATGTAGATTAGGAATAGCAGAGGACCTAATACTGACCCCTGTGGTACACCACTGGTTACCTCGCTCCATTTTGAGGTTTCTCCTCTGCTCAGTACTTTCTGTTTTCTACATGTTAACCACTCCCTCATCCATGTGCAGGCATGTCAAAAGCTTTCTGGAAATCTAAATAAACCATGTTGTATGCTTTGCAAGGGAGACAAAACCGAACCAGGTAACTACAGACCAATAAGCCTGCCTTCTATTATTTGTAAACTTATGGAAACTATAATAAGATCATAAGATCTAAAATGGAAAATTACCTATATGGTAACAATATCCTGGGAGACAGTCAGCATGCAGTGTTTGCTCCAGGACTTAAAGACTGAGGGTCAGTGTGGCCACCACTCTAAATTTTAGGGGGACATTTTCTTCAGTGAGGGGGTCAATATGTTTGATAATTCAGAACCAACCACCATTTCTTATTTTTGTTTGTTTTTAAATATGCCAGCAGAGTTTACTGACCTTTTGTTTCTGAAGAACAAAAAATAAAACTGTAAAGTTGTAGATACAACCAAGGTGTCTCTACAATAAAATATTGGGAAATGTGTCACAGTGATGCTGGTGTATCACAGAGTAGAGGACATTCATTGTACCAAATCACATTAGAACAGGGGTTTTCAATCTTTTTAAGCTGCATACCCCTTTCCAAAAAATGTAGTCCACCGCATACCCCCATCTGAGATCCAGTCATAATAAAATGAAAACTGAAAAAGGTTTGTACAATAACATGATATAACAAAACACACAAGCCTTGGAGTGTGTGATGGATAAAATTATAAAAGTACAGTATTATAATGGAAAAATATATATTATTTACTTTTGGATATATATATATATTATTATTATTATTATTATTATTATTTATTTCTTAGCAGACGCCCTTATCCAGGGCGACTTACAATCGCAAGCAAATACAAATACATTCAAGTGTTACAATATAAGTCATACAATAAGAACAAGAAATACAATAATTCTCAAGTGTGACAAACCACAATTCAATAATACAGCAGATAATAGTGAAAGTTACATCAGGATATGATTCAATAGTGATAGTTACATCAGGATATGATTAAGTACAAAATACTACAGATTAAACACTTGGCAGATTACAATATTCTGAGGTACAGGATTAAATGCAGTAAAATAGGGGCAGATAAGAGCAAAATAAAGCATATTTAAATGAAGGGTGATAGTGTCCCAGGATACAACAGAGGAGTTCTACAGGTGCTGTTTGAAGAGGTGAGTCTTAAGGAGGCGCCGGAATGTGGTCAGGGACTGGGCAGTCCTGACATCTGTAGGAAGGTCGTTCCACCACTGCGGAGCAAGGGTGGAGAAGGAGCGGGCTCGGGAGGCAGGGGAGCGTAGCGGAGGTAGAGCCAGTCTTCTAGTGCAGGCAGAGCGGAGAGGTCGAGTGGGGGTGTAGGGAGAGATGAGGGTCTGGAGGTAGCTGGGTGCAGTCTGATCAAGGCATCTGTAGGCTAGTACAAGAGTCTTGAACTGGATGCGAGCGGTGATCGGGAGCCAGTGGAGCGAGCGGAGTAGTGGAGTAGCGTGGGCGAAGCGAGGTAGAGAGAACACCAGGCGAGCAGCAGAGTTCTGGATGAGCTGGAGCGGACGGGTGGCGGACGCAGGGAGGCCAGCCAGGAGGGAGTTGCAGTAGTCTAGGCGGGAGAGTACCAGGGCCTGGACCAGGAGCTGGGTAGCATAGTTGGTGAGGAAGGGTCGGATTCTTCGGATGTTGCTCAGGAAGAATCTGCAAGTGCGTGCCAGAGTGGAGATGTGCTGGGAATAAGAGAGGCAGGGGTCCAGGGTGACTCCAAGGTTCTTAGCTGAGGAAGAGGGAGAGAGTGTGGTAGATTCCAGAGGAACAGAGATAGAGAGATCAGAGGAGGGGGAGGAGGAGGGAAAGAAAAGGAGGTCAGATTTAGAGAGGTTGAGTTTGAGGTGATGCGAGTGCATCCAGGAGGAAATAGCAGACAGACAGGTAGAGATACGGGAGGAGATGGTGGAGTCGAGGTGGGGAAGGAGAGGAAAATCTGAGCATCATCAGCATAGAAATGGTATGAGAAACCAAAGGATGCGATGAGGGGGCCCAGGGAGCGGGTGTAGAGAGAGAACAGGAGAGGACCCAAGACTGACCCTTGGGGGACTCCAGTTAAGAGAGGGTGAGGTGTGGAGGTTGCTCCACGCCAGGTTACCTGGTAAGTGTGGTTGGAGAGGTAGGAGGAGAACCAGGCCAGAGCAGTGCCAGAGATCCCCAGGTCAGCAAGAGATGATAGTAGAATAGAGTGATCAACAGTGTCAAAGGCAGCAGAGAGGTCGAGGAGAATTAGGACAGAGGAGAGAGAGGCAGCTCGGGCACACTTAAGTGAGTTGGTGACAGACAGGAGGGTGGTTTCAGTGGAGTGAGCAGAGCGGAAGCCAGATTGGAGAGGGTCAAGCAGAGAGTGGTTGGACAGGAAAGCAGAGAGCTGGCGGTGTACAGTCCGCTCGAGGGTTTTGGAGAGGAAGGGTAGGAGGGAGACAGGACGGTCGCTCTGGAGGGAGGTGGGGTCGAGGGTAGGTTTTTTGAGGAGGGGAGTGATAGAGGCTTTTTTGAAGGCAGAGGGGAAGATGCCAGAAAGTAGAGAGGTGTTGAGGAGGGAGGAGATGAAGGGGAGTAGAGCAGGAGCAGCAGCTTGAAAGAGGTGAGTGGGGAGGGGGTCCAAGGCACACGTGGTGGGTTTGTGACCCTGGAGCAGGGAGGAGAGGTCAGAGTCTGAGAGGGGCAAGAAGGTGGAGAGGGAGGGCGAGTTAGTAGGGGATGTAGTGGGTGTAGGGGTTGGAGCAGGAGGGGGTGCGGGGGAGGGAGAGGTGTTAAAGAGTTTGCGGATATCTGAGATTTTAGAAGAGAAGAAGGAGGCAAAGTCGTCAGGGGAGATAGAGGAGGGAGGAGGAGGGGGGGAGGGTTTAGGAGGGAGGAGAAGGTAGAGAATAGTTTACGTGGGTTGTTAATAGTTTACGTGGGTTGTTATATATATATATATATATATGTATAGACTTGCAGGCATGAACGCACACAGGAAATAAAATGAGTTAAAGATTAGGCTTTTAGTTGTTTTTTTTTTATCACAAAGACAGACTGCAGTAACCGCCCAACTGTTTAGATGACATTTAAACAACAGGGTTTATTCATAACGTACATATTTAATATGTAAATTAGCCATGTGTGCACTGAACGCTCTGTTACAGCTCGTCTGGTGTTAGCGATTAAACGTTGATTATGATAAAAGTTTACAGTAGATTGGGAAGTGGTACTAAGTAAAATGCGTTGTCTGCCATTTCAGAATTTTTGTCGCGTTCCCCAGTTTTAAAACCGCTGCATTAGAAGAAACCACATTACCAACAGATTCAGTTTAATAGTCGTATTTAAATGCCATTGTCCTGACTAGTAAATTCTTACCTTCCAGCTGCCCCTTTATTTTGACAATTGCCATATCAAAAATGGCATTTTTTGAGACATTTTTCATTCTTAGCCCCCAAGTAAATATTGTAGCGTTTCCCGCAGTTAACAGAACAGAAGGAGACAACATACTGCTTCCAGGTTCAAAGCTTTATTTAGGAACTTTCCACACACCACACACCACACACCACACACCACACACCACACACCACACACCACACACCACACACCACACACCACCTGCTCTCGACCGACCACAATGCGCGTGCAACGCCCCGTTTTATATCTTAGCCCCGCCCCTTTATGTTAATCGGGTGCCAGAGCGAACAGCTATCCCATTGGTCCCCAGCCGGACACCAGGACCAATCGGCATACACAAACAACAGCCAATGACAGGGACCAGGGCGCACCATGCATGCAGAACAGCTCGCAACTACTGGTAATACAGACGGGGGGAGAGGAACAAGAGGGAATACAGTACGCAAACAATACACAGATCGCTACAATATTTTGAACAGTTTTCAAAGCAATTTTTGCTTTATTTTTACAACACACGATGTTGTTGATGTAATAAACGAGTATATCTGCTTCATGTACTGTATTGAATTTTAAACGATGGCCCGTGTTACACAGAACACTAACAATTAAATGTCAAATATACAATATGTATTTCGTTGGTTTTGTGGATTTGCTGTATTTTAATACTGCACATAATGATATGGTTTTGAAAATGCTACTTACTTCCGATTCCAGTGGGGTTATCTCAATGCAAGATGCATTATATACAGTGCTGTATAAAATCACAAACACTGATATATATATATATATCATTTTATTTATTTATTTATTTATTTATTTATTTATTTATTTATATGCCGTTATAGGCCTACTGGCGAAATGGCCAAGAGACGGTGGGTGCTTAACACATACTGAATTATTTTGGGACATAATTTTAGCATTTTTTTTGCAATAGAAAAGTCACATTTCACATATTTTATAACGTTACCGTAGTCTATTTTTTTTTAATTGATGCGGTTTTTCGTTTCACAAATCTACTGCACTTCGTCTATAAATTGTATTGCAGTACGCACAAGTTCAAATTTCTCCAATTCACTTGCTAGATCACTCCATATCTCCAAACATCAGACAGATATTCTGACTAGAAAATAGATAAATTAACAGCGGATTAATTTCAAAGTATTTTTAATCACAAATTAATAGCCCACATTTCAACAGTCACTGCCGAAGCTGGTTACTTATTCTTCCAGAAGTAATGGTCGGGTGAACAGGGATACGAGGTTATATGTGCGCCTAATCATTTTGTTAACAAGCCTGGTGACGCTGTTGAAACTGACTGTAACCAGGGCGGGTGTGAGCGCATTCTATTGGACTGGGGAATAAAAGCACGGGAGTTTAATTATGAAAACGCAAGTGTAAACAAACAAGTATAAAACAAGCCTGTCGTCAGACATGTCATGTTAATACAAAATGCATTAATTTACTGCGTATTGGTATTGACTGGTCTTGTCTGGGAAGGGGGACATACGGGCGCGTTAAGAGAAATCCAGCGGGACATTTTTTTTATTTCAGGGGAGCACTGGCGCAATGGCACGGCTTAGCGCGAACACTGAGCATGGTTTTAAGAAAGGGAGATTGTGTCTAACTAACGTGCTTGACTTTTTTGAGGATGCAACATTGACAATGGATAATTGCAAAGCATACAACATGGTTTATTTAGATTTCTAGAAAGGAAATTAAGATGACTAAAAAGACAAAGGTTTGTTGTTTTCAGAAGGACTATCTAAATTACCTTTAAGAAGTTCAAGTCAAATGGAAATGTATGTACAGTACGCATCTCTTCTTCCTCCTCTTCTGTTGACGTCACACTTTCCACGTCTTCCCAAAGCAGCCATATTTTCTTTGTACAGACGTGCTCAAATTTGTTGGTACCCTTACAGCTCATTGAAATAATGCTTCATTCCTCCTGAAAAGTGATGAAATTAAAAGCTATTTTATCATGTATACTTGCATGCCTTTGGTATGTCATAGAATAAAGCAAAGAAGCTGTGAAAAGAGATTAATAATTACTTATTCTACAAAGATATTCTAAAATGGCCTGGACACATTTGTTGGTACCCCTTAGAAAAGATAATAAATAATTGGATTATAGTGATATTTCAAACTAATTAGTTTCTTTAATTAGTATCACACATGTCTCCAATCTTGTAATCAGTCATTCAGCCTATTTAAATGGAGAAAAGTAGTCACTGTGCTGTTTGGTATCATTGTGTGCACCACACTGAACATGGACCAGAGAAAGCAAAGGAGAGAGTTGTCTGAGGAGATCAGAAAGAAAATAATAGACAAGCATGGTAAAGGTAAAGGCTACAAGACCATCTCCAAGCAGCTTGATGTTCCTGTGACAACAGTTGCAAATATTATTAAGAAGTTTAAGGCCCATGGAACTGTAGCCAACCTCCCTGGGCACGGCCGCAAGAATGAAAATCGACCCCAGATTGAACAGAAGGATAGTGCGAATAGTAGAAAAAGAACCAAGGATAACTGCCAAAGAGATACAAGCTGAACTCCAAGGTGAAGGTACGTCAGTTTCTGATCGCACCATCCATCGCTTTTTGAGCGAAAGTGGGCTCCATGGAAGAAGACCCAGGAGGACTCCACTTTTGACAGAAAAACATAAAAAAGCCAGACTGGAATTTGCTAAAATGCATATTGACAAGCCACAATCCTTCTGGGAGAATGTCCTTTGGACAGATGAGTCAAAACTGGAGCTTTTTGGCAAGTCACATCAGCTCTATGTTCACAGACGAAAAAATGAAGCTTTCAAAGAAAAGAACACCATACCTACAGTGAAACATGGAGAAGGCTCGGTTATGTTTTGGGGCTGCTTTGATGCACCTGGCACAGGGTGCCTTGAATCTGTGCAGGGCACAATGAAATCTCAAGACTATCAAGGCATTCTGGAGCGAAACGTACTGCCCAGTGTCAGAAAGCTCTGTCTCAGTCGCAGGTCATGGGTCCTCCAACAGGATAATGACCCAAAACACACAGCTAAAAGCACCCAAGAATGGATGAGAACAAAACATTTGACTATTCTGAAGTGGCCTTCTATGAGTCCTGATCTGAATCCTATCAAACATCTATGGAAAGAGCTGAAACTTGCAGTCTGGAGAAGGCACCCATCAAACCTGAGACGGCTGGAGCAGTTTGCTCAGGAAGAGTGGGCCAAGCTACCTGTTAACAGGTGCAGAAGTCTCATTGAGAGCTACAGAAAATGTTTGATTGCAGTGATTGCCTCTAAAGGTTGTGCAACAAAATATTAGGTTAGGGGTCCCATCATTTTTGTCCATGCCATTTTCATTTGTTTTCTTATTTACAATATTATGTTGAATAAAAAATCAAAGCAAAGTCTGATTTCTATTAAATATGGAATAAACAATGGTGGATGCCAATTACTTTTGTCAGTTTCAAGTTATTTCAGAGAAAATTGTGCATTCTTCGTTTTTTGTGGAGGGGTACCAACAAATTTGAGCACGTCTGTATATTAGGCAAGAGTGACAGTGGGGGAGGGACGGTATTTTCGCGGGTATTTTTTTTTTTTCACCCAGGAAAGTGAACTGACGCTTGGGTATAGACGCACTGGTGTGGCACTGTCTACTGCGTGTCAAAAAGCGTTGATGTATCCAGGCCTTTAGGGTGCTAAAAGGCATGGTACAAACATAGATACACAGTATACAAATGTAGGCATTAATGAATGGGTTAACTCTGCGTTTGCTTTCACTTTGAAACGTTGTACTCCTACGCACTCACCAGCTGTATAGTTGGCTCATCGATCTGAGTGCCTCTCGTGGCGACACATTCTGGCAAAATTGAGCTACAACAGTATTACATATTGAAAGTCTTAAATAGAGTGTATACAATCTACGTTAATTAACTTGTACCCTTGTCCAGAGTACTACATTCATGTGATTTCTGCACGAAGTGGTCATACTTTAATACAAATTAAAGTTAGTATGCTGTGTATTGCAATGTTTTGTGGCAGACTGCAAGCACCAGCCAAAAAGGGAAGCTGCTTCAGGTTTCCTGTAGTAGCTCATGCTCATCTCCTAAAGAAGTGGTATGTCAGTTTGTGCTAATCTGTACTAATAAAATGAATAAGAAATATCCAAAACCATTTTTGTGTGTAATTTATACACCAAAGTGATTTTCCGTTTCAACATTACTCTTTTCCATTTGAAGTAGTTTCCATGTTTTTCCATTTCATATACCTGTAACTTGATATTTATTTATTTATTTATTTATTTATTTAGTTAGTTAGTTAGTTAGTTACATTTTTATAGCGTCTTTAGCCAAGGCGCTTTACAAGTTTAAACAAAGCGATACAATCAGGAAAATGGATGAAAAGAATGTAATTTTATTGGGCTAGGGTGGGGAGACAGAATAGTTGCTTGAATGAAAGCAGAGGGCCAGAGGCTAGGTCAGGGTCAGGAAAGCAGGGTCATAACAGGAGATCAGGGGCCAGAAGTAGCAGTAGGATGGGCTTGGGAGAAGAGATGCGTTTTGAGGGAGGAGTGGAAACTACGCAGTGTGGGTGACTGTTTTATGATAAGTGGGAGTCTATTCCAATGAAGGGGAGCAAGAAGGGAAAAGGAACGGAAACGGATTGGGCACAGGGCGAGGGTGGGACAGAGAGGAACAATAGTGATTGGGAGCGTAAGGGACGTGAGGGAATATAGTAGGTAATCAATGCAGCCAGATAAGGTGGGGCAAGACCATGGAGAGATTTATACACAAGGGTAAGGAATTTGAACAGGCAACGATAATAGACAGGGAGCCAGTGAAGCTGGAGGAGGAGAGGGGAAGTATGAACGGAGTGAAGGAGGTTAAATATGATACGGACAGAGGCATTTTGAATTTGTTGTAATGGTGTAAAAGCGTAAGAGGGAAGGCCAAGGAGGAGGGAATTACAATAGTCAAGATGGGTGAAGATGAGAGAGTGGACCAGGAGTTTAGTAGCAGAAAGAAAAATGGAGGGGCGTATTTTGTGGCTGTCGAATAGATGGAAAGGGCAGGTGCGTGTTATGGCCGAGATATGATCAGAGAGGGAGAGGGTGGAGTCAAAGATGACGCCGAGGTTACGAGCAGAGGGGGATGGAATGAGGGACAAGGGAGGGAATGAGATAGTGGGACCAGGTGGGGGTGAGGAGCGGGAAGGAAAGAAAAGGATTTCAGTTTTTAATGGATTGATGAGGAGGTATTGGCGCGCCATCCAAAATTGGATAGCAACCAAGCAAGCTGATATAGGTCAGGTGTAAAGGAGGGGAACAAAAAGAAAATCTGGGTGTCGTCAGCAAAAAAAAGATGGGGGGAAGTTAAAGGAGGAAATAAGAGCTTCAAGGGGTGAGGTGTACAGGGAGAATAGCAAGGGTCCCAGGACAGGGCCCTGAGGGACACTGACAATCAGAGGGGAGGGAGGGGGAAGTGAGGCTGTTGAAAGCAACAGCAGAGGTGCGTGCAGATAGGTAGGACTGCAGCCAATCAAGGGGTGTGCCAGAGATGCCGAGGTTAGAAAGAGTGGAGAGAAGGATGGGGTGATCGACTGTGTCAAAGGCAGAGGAAAGGTCAAGGAGAATGAGAAGAGGAAAGGCCAGCATGGGAGGAGTTGGCCAGATGATTCTGGTCAGTGAGGAGGGCAGTCACAGTGGAATAGGAGGGACGGAAACCAGATTGGGTAAAGTGAATTAGCGGATATGTAGTGTGATAGGCGCGAGTGAACTAAACGCTCAAGGAACTTAGAGAAATATGGGAGGAGAGAGAGTGGGCAGTAATTAGCAGGGCAGTCAGGGTCGAGAGAGGGTTTTTTTAACAGAGGGATGATGGTAGCTGATTTGAAGATGGCAGGACAGATACCAGTGGATAGAGAGGAGTTAGAGGGAGACTAGGTAGGGGAGAATAAGAGGGAGGAGTGGGGTTATAAGGGAGGCAGGGACAGGGTCCAGGGGAGAAGACGTAGGGTGAGCCTTGGCAATAATGGAGGAGAGTTCAGGTAAAGATGTGGGGAGGAAAGCAGTAAAGAGAACATTAGGAGCAGGAGGAGGTGGGATGGGAAGCTGGGGGTGGGGGCTAGTCTGGGGGAGAGTCAGGAGGTGTAGGCGAATAGTACTAATTTTGGTAGTGAAGTAATCAGAGAGATCAGTAGCAGTGAGGGTTGGGAGGGATGGAAATTGGGATGAAGGGGGATGGAGTAACTTATTGAGGGTTGAGAAGAGCTGACGGGGATGGGGGGCCAGAGCAGTGATAAGGGTTTGGAAGTATTCGTGTTTGGCTAGTTCCAGAGCAGAGTGAAAATTGCAGAGAAGGGAGTGATAGGCTTTAAGGTTCAAAGGTGAGAGGGAGGACTTCCAGAGTCGCTCCGCCTGACGCAGGGAACGTCTGTCATTTTTAAGGGAAGGGGTAAGCCATGGTTGAGGAGGCCTAGATGGAGGAGAATAAGGGTGTCAAGGGAAGAGGATAGCGCAGAGACAGGGTGGCAGAGGCTAAGTCCGGGTGAAGGGAAGAGAAGTCAGAGATGGGGGGAAGCAACGAGTAAGAGAGAGAGATCAGAGAACCAGTGTCTAGGGTACAGAGGTTACGGCAGAGGACAGGGAGTGAGGTAAGGGGGTGAAGGGAGGGAGATGGGGTAGGGAGATGGTGAGGGTGAGTAAAAGATGGTCAGAGGGAGGTCGAGGGGCAGTTATGATGGATGTTGATGCCTTACAACCAGAGAGGAAGATAAGGTCCAGGGTATTACCAGATGTGTGAGTAGGGGGGGTAGGGAAGAAGCAGGAGGTTAAACGAATTGGTGAGAGGGAGAAAAACAGAAGCAATAGGGGAACAATTTAGGTGGAGGTTGAAATCGCTAAGGAGAATGAAAGGGTGGGGAGGAGGGAGGAGGGAGGAAAGAAGACAGGCAAGATGGTCAAAGAATGAGAAGGGAGGGCCGGGGGGGGACGATAGATGACAAGCAAGTAATGCGGAAAGGGAAGACAAAGGAGGTAAGTTTGTACTCAAAGGAGGGGAAGGTGTAGTTATTGCGGGAGAAGGGGCAGGGGTCCAGGAGGAGGGCGTAAGTAGACCAGTACCGCCGCCTTTACCAACTGGGCGGGGGATATGGTAGAAAGAGGTGGCTGAGGAAGTGAGGGCAGCGGGAGTGGCTGTGTTATGTGGTGTGATCCATGTTTCTGTGAGTGCAAGGACATCAAGGTGGAGGGAGAGGAAAGCATCTAAGGTGGCTGCGGACTTGTTACAGACTGAGCATGCGTTCCAGAGGCCTAATTTGATTGAGGAATGGAGGGAGGGAGGTTCAGGGATTGGGGAGGTCAGGTGATGACGAGGGACGGGAGGTTTTACTGTAAGGCCAAGATAAATCAGGTTGGTAGGAGTGGAGAGACGCAGGTTAATTACTTTGCAGCGGGGAGGGATTGGAAGGATAGGAATGTGAAATGTAAGGGGGGTGCTGAAAGGCATGGAGGAGTCTAGAATAGGGACCAGGGAGAAATGGTGATCAGAGTAGCTCAAGATGCAAGGGGCAAGGAGAAGCTGGATGAGGAGTATAATAATAAAGGGAAGGGGCGTGGTGGGGAAGGGTACAGTGCGGGGGGAGGAAAGGGAGGGGAAGTAGGGTAGGGGCATTAGAGTGAAGGACTCGCTCTCAGAGCCCAAGGAGTTAGTGAAATCCTGTATACTCTCATCTACACAGGAAACAGGGGGGTATTTATGTACTGGACTTATACTTTATTTTAATTATTTATCAAGTAAGTTAACAGAATTGAAAAATTTATTAAAAACAAAAGAAAATACTATAGAAATCACATTAATGTTTACAGAAAATGCAACAGAAACGAACTTCTGAAAACTGTAAAATCAAAAGTGTTTGAAATGGCAGTTCTCGCAAGCGCATTTTTATTTATTAATGCACTTGCACATTCTTGGACTCGGCAGTTAATGAGAAACGGCATCATGGGAAAGTATGTATACTCAGAATCTTGGAAGACTTATAATAAATGGAAGGACTGGCTTGTTCCATGAATATTTTTACAAACTTAATGTGTCTTGTTTTTTTTTGTTTTTTTGTATAAAATGCAAAAGAAAAAATGGAGTACATGAAAAAATAGAAAACAAAACACAGCGTATGGCTTACCTTTCTGTATTCAAATGTACTACCAATTAATACTGCTTCTTGTCTTATGTCTTTAATTTAGATAGTGCTTCACGTTTCTCTCTTCTGTCTCACTTGGTATTATGGTATCTATATAGTGTGACTGTTTGTTTTGTGCCTGAAATATAATTTCTCTGTTTCATCGGTGTCTGGTTTGGTCTTTCTTTCCCCACTTTTTTTCTGTGTGTAATAAATTATTGCAAAACCAAATGTTTTGTAGCAGATGTTTCTTATTAATATATATTTTTTTCAATGCAGCACAGTAGCAATTTTATGGTACATTTAAAAAAAAACACTATATATATTATTGACTATTTTGATTTAATGTTTTGGTGCATCAACGAACTTAATGTTGAGATCCACAATCCTGCAGTTTTTATATTTATATATATGATACGAAAAGGCGTCCCTAAGTCTGCTTTGCGTTCATATGTATATGCAAAGACCTGGAGTATTCAAAGAGTATTTATATTTGAGCAGCTGCAATAAGAACCACTGTATGATAGCAAACATCAGAAAAAGAAAAAACAAAATATACAATATAAATGTATGAAATGAATTAACCCTACATCAAGCCCCTCTTTTTTAGTGGTTTGGGGTCTATTTTTCTCTTCCCTTAATAAATGGCCAATACCCCGTTATTTAAGTTATATGTCCTTGTTTAAGGGACATTATGAAACTAAATTGAATTAACAGTACCTTAAAGTAAACAAGTCATGCGTTTCAGTTCAGCACAGTGGGGAAGCAGGGCCAATGGGACTCCATTTCAATGGATAAATAAGGATCTACTCTACTTTCAGCAGCAACTGGCACTCCTTTGCCAATATTAGCACAGTACTTCCTCATTATCTACCAAGGTGTCTACAGCTCTATTTCCAGTTTCTTTAACAGTTGTGCAAGCTTTGAGTGATGCCAGATAGGAGATTAACTCCACCCTGTGCTTCTGTCACCTGTCAGCATGCTTACAGGAGTCAAATCTTTACATACATGTTACTTCCTTGTCCATTAAGGAAGACTTGTCAAAGTCACTCTGCTGCTGATGGAAACTAATGGGATTGGTTTCAAATCCCTTTCAACTCAGTACTAGTGGAAGATGGGGTTCAGTTGATGCTTCTAGTTTTTAGGTCTGTTCTGGTTACATTTCATGAATGTCAAATCTACCTCTATTGTTTTTGCGGATGTGTGGTTAATTTGTGTATTAAAAAACACTCAAAATAAATACTTTGTGTGTGTAGTATAATTTTTTTAAAAGGGCGCCTTTTGTCAAGTCTCTTTTGGAAGGAAATTGCTTCTTAAACAAAAGTTCATTCTTTTTTTAGGGAGTACATTTATCACTTATGTTTTGGAGTTTAAATATAAGTACCAAGACTTAAAAGAACAAAAAGAAAACTTAAAACAACATGAAAAGGTTTATTCCATCAATTAACACAATGCCTTTATTTTTAGGACACATATAGTCTGGCAAATTTTATTAAAAAAACCCACAAAAAAACAGATAACAGGAAAAATCATCATTTACAGTATATTGACCTGCTTCCTTCAGTGCCAGATAGAAACAATGAACAGTATAAAACAAGAAGCAACTCTAACAACAAGTTAACTGATCCTTTAACACTAAAATAGAGCCCTAAAGATTCAGAATTACACTCACCAATAATCTGAAAGATTTAATACAAGTCAAACACTGAACTAGATTTTCAATGCTTTTTACTCCAAATTACCCCCCTCCCCCCCCCCCCCCCCAGAACACGCATCCAATCAAGTTACCAAGCCAGAAATAAACTATTCAGGAATTGAATTCAGAGACCTGCAAGTTGTCTCAAGTTGTTTGTTATTAGTTTTAAAATTGTAATTAGTGACTTGAAGTAAAAAGCTTTTCGCCTCTTTGTTTCTTGAAGTTGTACTTCAACACACAAGATAAATAATATTTGTGCCAGCAGACAGGACATGTGTCAAAACCTCCCCCTGCCCCTGAATAAGCTGCTGCTAACTAGAGGCAGGGGACCCTAATACTGAACTCTGTAGGGTTAGGCAGCTACACAAAGCACTGATACCATTCCAATACTGTAAACTACATAGCTGGACTGCAGCCGCTAGCACACAGTAGCACCCAGCTGACAACACACAGAGCCTGTCTCAGTGGTACACTGCAGCCGCTAGCACACAGAGCCTGTCTCAGTGGTACACTGCAGCCGCTAGCACACAGAGCCTGTCTCAGTGGTACACTGCAGCCGCTAGCACACAGAGCCTGTCTCAGTGGTACACTGCAGCCGCTAGCACACAGAGCCTGTCTCAGTGGTACACCGCACCGCTAGCACACAGAGCCTGTCTCAGTGGCACACCGCACCGCTAGCACACAGAGCCTGTCTCAGTGGTACACCGCACCGCTAGCACACAGAGCCTGTCTCAGTGGTACACTGCATCACTAGCACACAGAGCCTGTCTCAGTGGCACACCGCACCGCTAGCACACAGAGCGTGTCTCAGTGGTACACTATGTGTCACTTTGTTGCTGGACAGGTGGTCACACTGAAGCCCCCCCCCCCCCCCCACTGTGTGAGCCAGCAGGCCAAGGTTTGGGAGATGGGGGCTGTTCTGTGGCAATACCCTGTTGATGTGGGACTTTGTTCCTCAAAATCAACTTAAACTACAAGGGTCTTTATGTTCACCTTTAAGAAACCCATAGTGTATATTTTCAGAAATTAACTTGGCTATGTTCGTATTTTGTCCATGTGTATCGAGTTCTGAAACAACTTCAGTTTGTTGTTTAGATTACGAGGTGATACTGTTTAAAGACACCACTCACCAAAACAGTGATAATGTAGGAAAATGAACTTAAATGAGAAAAACTGGGCTGATATACAGCAGGATTTACATGAAAAAAATAGGGTTAGAGGTGAAAACAACTTCCATAGTAAATATTTCATTTCTGGAATAGCAGGTTCAGTAAACATCCTGCATGAATACAGATTCCTTTTTTTATTTTTATTTTTTGTCATTAATGTTGTAAACATTACAACACACGAGCACACCAGAGAAACTAAAGTGCAACGCCCGTTGCTTATTGCAATAATTACAGTTTACCGCCAGATGGCAGTGTGGAACCGTATTTCAGTAAATCATTCAGTCTGCTTCTCTGCCTTTTATTTAACATAATAAGTAAGAAATTTAACAAGAAATCAGCTATGAAAGCAAGTTTTTCAGATCCTGCTTAAGCTTTTCTTTATATATATATATATATATATATATATATATATATATATATATATATATATATATATATATAGGTACCAGTAATTATAATGTGTCCTAGTTATAGTTTTATAGTTACATATTTTGCATTTTATATTCATATATGTATTTATACATTGTACCTTGTCTTCACACATATCATGTAAAATAAGAATTATATTTAATATTTGTTTTCTGAATCACATAACACATTTTACCATAAGCATATTATTTGTTACAAGATATCACGTTATTTTTACAATTACCCATTTATACAGTTGGGTTTTTACTGGAGCAATTTAGGTAAAGTACCTTGCTCAAGGGTACAGCAGCAGTGTCCCCTACAAAGGATTGAACCCACAACCCTCCGGTCAAGAGTCCAGAGCCCTAACCACTACGCCACACTGCTATATATTTACAGTATATGGCCGAAAGTTTTGCATCACCTAGAATTTTAGGACTGTGAGAATTAAAACCAAAAAAAACCTATAAGAACATAATTTAAATAGTTTATATAACACCATGTAAAGAAACTACAAAATGATAACAATATTTCATGTTAGACTTAGAAATGTCAAATATTTCCATTTTCGTCAGTTTTTCGTTAAGTACTGTATATAATAAAAAAAACTTAAAACTCATATAAAAACAAAATGACATTACATCATCATCATAATAATAATAATAATAATAATAATAATAATAATAATAATAATAATAATAATAATAAAAAAGTTAGGTTAAAATAGTTTATAGTCTGCTATGTGGCATTAAGAGCAGAATATTCTTATTTTATATCGGTTCATTGCAGCGCCCTTGCTGTAAAATGACATTTAACCTTTTGCACTGCAGCGCGTACTCCCTAATGTGATGCGGGATTTCGAAGCCGGTTCCTCCCAGGGATGGTAATCGACGATGCTGTAGAAAAGCGATTACTTTTTGCTCCTCCCCCACAAATCAGAGTGGAGTGTGGAACTTAGTGCGGGCAAGAAGTTAAACAAAGTGGCTGGCGTCAGGGTGAGGGTGCGGGAGCTGACCGAGATCTTTGAAAGGACCTCCTTACAATACATGCTTCCGATTATTAACTTTGTTTCAATTATAAGAACAGAGCTGTGCAACGGATCCATAGTTTTTGATTGCACCTCTCTTAGAAGTTGCATGCAAATCCTCAGGAAGCAGGTTTTTTTAATGTAATTATCATCACTCAAGGAAAACTTTTTGCTGAAGAACTTTGCCTTTGATTTACCAGAATGATGCTGATGCTTTCCAACACGATTGCTTGCATTCTGATCCTTGCAACAGCTGTCAATGCAAATAGCAAGGTAAGTCCGGTTTGTGCTCCGAGTTCAGCGCCGAGTTCTTTACCAGCTACAACATGGTCCTTACTATTGTGCAGTACGGGTGTTTGGTTTTGTACAGTCTGTCTTATCATTTTAGTAAAACGCTTCCTATGCCAGTGCTTTATATTTGTCAGTACGTTAAAGTTCTGCTTAGTTTGTGCGACGTTTTTGGTTTGTAAGGAAATTGAAAAATATAATCCTGTGTGATGAAACATATTTCCTATTCAATTCGTATGAAGTAGCGTCAATCCAGGAAGCATTTAACGCCTTTTCTTCTGATTTATGTTTTAAATCAGTTATGTTCATCGTATTTAATATGAATTAATGTCATTTGTGGTTAATTATGGCTTGCTTTGTTTGCACGTATAGTAAGTCATACGTGTGTGGTAATATGGAATTATTAATGTTCACTCATCCTAATTCCAGTTTAGTATTTGCAGTCTTTCTCCTGCTTGTTTTGTACTTTCATTTCTCCTGTTAAAATAAGCTTTTCAGAGCTTGACAATCTTGTTTTTTTAATGGTACCATATATCCTGTGCGTACTTGTTTTTCAATGTGAATTGAACGAATGTACACTTTATACGCTGGGAATCTTCAAGGTATGACATTTTGACAGTCCACACACCCATCACATTTTGGAACCTTCATACATAGAACTGCCAAGATATTAAACATTAACAGTTAATCTGCACCCATCAAATTTTGCTACCTTCAAAAAATAACATTATCAAATATGATATATTTTAGGCATCTATCAATTGGTAGACCTAGAACAATTACAAAATACTGTATTACATTTTCACACCAAGCAGGATTGGGTATACCTGTATATGGGAACTGTATTGATTTATTATTATTATTATTATTATTATTATTATTATTATTATTACAGATATTTGCATGGTGTGAGTTCCGATACTGTTTGTCATGTTTTTGATATTGTTTGAGAATAAGTATTGTTAATATTACATTATTTTAGTTTCTACTGTATAATTTTTAGAATTCTTTTAACTGCCCTCTATATAACCACCAATATGAATGGTTGGATTGTTTTAACTAAACCAAAACAATAAAATGTATAGCTATAGATGACTTTTGGTACAGATATCAGATTTCGACCATTGGGAAATTTTGACAAGGTAGCAACATCTGACGTTGTACATGTCATATTTTGCTACTGGTAGCAAATTTTGATGGGGTAGCAAAAATGTACTTTACACCAGTACCCCTAAGAAAACGTTGTATATAAATTAGACTGTAACTTCATAATATAATTTATCTGGAAGAGGGCAATAGTTTTAGCTGGACTACAGTTAAGCTCTGTAACTTTTGAACTCGGCTACAGTGAATCTAAAGCACAGAGAGAACAAGTGAAAATAAGGGCACATCAAATAGTTTTACTATTAATTATCAGGGTCAGTAGCTTGAAGACAGCTCACATTCAGAGTGGCTTTGAGGCAAGTAATTGGGCAGCAGGTGTCCAATCTATAAAGTAAACAGGGGGCTTGGCTTTTCAATAGCCTCTCTGCAGTTGAGTCAAAGAGACCCAAAGAACTGGGAAGTGGCCATTATGTGTAAGACAATGCAGTCCCGAGTTCAGTTGATGGGAGTTTAACCAAGCCTGCCAGACTTGCAAGTGTATGCCTCCTACAGGAAAAGAACCACATTGTTCCTTTGCTTTGTCTCTGAAACCCCTAGATTGCGTACAATCCTATACATAATCAGTCTTAAAACTTTTCAAATTTAAACAAATCTTTGAATATTCTTTTCAGTTAGCTGGAAAACAAACCCATGGTACCATATTCCAAAGAAACTCTTTGGGAGTAAAATAACCTGGTACCCCATCAGATTACATATTAATGAAGGAGAGGAACTCCTGCACAGTAGAATCAGATTACATATTAATGAAGGAGAGGAACTCCTGCACAGTAGAATCAGATTACATATTAATGAAGGAGAGGAACTCTTCTGCACAGTAGAATCAGATTACATATTAATGAAGGAGAGGGACTCTTCTGCACAGTAGAATCAGATTACATATTAATGAAGGAGAGGAACTCCTGCACAGTAGAATCAGATTACATATTAATGAAGGAGAGGAACTCTTCTGCACAGTAGAATCAGATTACCTATTAATAAAGGAGAGGAACTCTTCTTTCTGCTCAGTAGAATCAGTTTATTTCACGTTTGCTTTTAATGAGAAACTGTCCTTGGCCTTGAAACACAGTTTCCCGACACACGTGCTGTTGTTAGCTAGGAGGATTTTAAGAATGTAAGACTAATAAGATAAGAACAGATCGGAGACATTTTCTTAACTGGATATTTCTCAAAGTGAACAGTTCTATACCATTGCATTATTTACCGAAGGAATCGCATGTATACCCTGTTTAAATGCTTTTGTAGGGGGCAGTGTTGTGTGATGCACTGCTGTTGCCGATTCGGAGAGATGAGGTTAAAAGGGAGAGTTGGTTCTTTTGTGCAGGGCCAAAATACTCTTGGGGTGTGCGTGACAACTGGTCTTCAGCCAGCCTCCACCCACTTTCCCTGGTCTCTCCTGCAGTACAATTCTTCTGTTTTAAATAGTATTGCTGTAAAACCAATAACAAATCTAGAATCAGAAACTAACAGATTAATTGACAGCAATCACAATACCGTGAATATTACAAATAATTTAAAAGAAAGGAATCTATAGATCTGCTTTTAATTGATTAATGAACAGGTAATGTATCTGTTGGTTACCTGATACTATAAATAGCCACACTGTTGACTAATGTAATTGCTGTGCTGTGTTAATTATTGTCTTAGTGCTTTAATTGTTTTGCAGTTTTTGCAATTGGTTACGCTCATAGCCATATACAAATGTTCAGCTAAATCCTAACAAGCAGTTCCCAAGTTACAAGAGTCACAAGCTGTCCTAGAAACATCCGAACATTTATACAAGACATACTGTATACAGTGTGTGCTGCAAGCTTCCACACAGAAAAATAACAACATTTTTCTAGCGAAGTCAGAATGCAGCTTTACACATTTCTTTACACAATATAGTGATGCCACGCCTCTTTTTCAAGCAGATGACCTCATTTTTCATTTTTGAGCCACAGTGCTTCCACAGCAACAAAGGAAATCCGCATTCTTCTGAAATATTCCATTATCCTGTCTGAAACACTAGCAATCATGAAACTGAAAGAGAAAATGTAGAAAATACACAGGTGGAAGCTGCAGTACAAACAGTCAGATAACAGTCTTGTAAAGATGAAACAGGAAAGGGTAAAGTTAATCCAAAACACTTACCCTTAAAGTTTTCTTAAGGGTTGTCTTCATTTTCATGAACATAGCTGCAATCATTATAAGGTGCTCAGTCACTAGATCACTTTTGCTTGTAGAATTCTGACTGTGCCTTTAATGGTGTGCTGTTATTGTCATGCATGTTTGTCTGTGCACTTGAATGTTTGGCTTAAAAACATGCATGTGAAGACAGTTCTAGAATCAACATGATGCCTACAACAAAAGGTACAGTTTTATATATTTTTTAGGCTGAATCATGTTTCTAATTTATAATTTTCACAATGAATAAGCAGAATTAAACTAAAAAGAATGGACCATAGATTTTAGTAATACAGCAGATGCAACTATATTTTAGTAATACAGCAGAAAGTCTAAGATGACCCTAGTAGAGTAATACTGTAGTGGGAGTGGCCTAGACTATACTGCACACAGGCTGTGATCCGAGTAGAGTAATACTGTAGTGGGAGTGGCCTAGACTATACTGCACACAGGCTGTGACCCTAGTAGAGTAATACTGTAGTGGGAGTGGCCTAGACTATACTGCACACAGGCTGTGACCCGAGTAGAGTAATACTGTGGTGGGAGTGGCCTAGACTATACTGCACACAGGCTGTGACCCTAGTAGAGTAATACTGTAGTGGGAGTGGCCTAGACTATACTGCACACAGGCTGTGACCCTAGTAGAGTAATACTGTAGTGGGAGTGGCCTAGACTATACTGCACACATGCTGTGACCCGAGTAGAGTAATACTGTAGTGGGAGTGGCCTAGACTATACTGCACACAGGCTGTGACCCTAGTAGAGTAATACTGTAGTGGGAGTGGCCTAGACTATACTGCACACAGGCTGTGACCCGAGTAGAGTAATACTGTAGTGGGAGTGGCCTAGACTATACTGCACACAGGCTGTGACCCTAGTAGAATAATACTGTAGTGGGAGTGGCCTAGACTATACTGCACACAGGCTGTGACCCTAGTAGAATAATACTGTAGTGGGAGTGGCCTAGACTATACTGCACACAGGCTGTGACCCTAGTAGAGTAATACTGTAGTGGGAGTGGCCTAGACTATACTGCACACATGCTGTGACCCGATGTCACAAAGACGGCCGGAGTGGGTGGCGTCAGACCAGAAACAGGAACACAAACGACAGAGACTTGGATTTTGGTTAAGCTGAGCGCGTGATCGCGCTCAGCATTTAATATTTAACAGCACAGAAAATAAAAGGTTTTAAACACAAAAACACGGGACACGGCACTATAGCCAAAATAAACAGACATACAAAACGACTAAACACTAAACAGACGGTGCAGGACAGACAGACGAACAAACACGGTGAGTGAAAACACGTTAACTATTACTTTTACTGTTATTATTATTATTTTACTTCACCTCCGTCTCCAATCCCGTTCTCCACTCACCGAACACCTAACCACGAGTGACTAAACGTGCATCTATTTATACTGTTTGTGCTGGGATTCAATTACTAATTAATTACTCACTTGAATCCCAGCACGTGAATTCATTACGTGAAACCCCGTGTTCACATATTATATTTTAAATGCACGTGCGTGATGTGCAATCCCGTGCCTAAATACAAATATACACTTTTTAAATACACGTGAAACACAGACCCGTTTATATCCCGTGTACCAATGACTATACACCAACATTTACACACGCAACATACAACACATTTGCACACAGGGGCGGGGCACATTGCCACACCCGAGTAGAGTAATACTGTAGTGGGAGTGGCCTAGACTATACTGCACACATGCTGTGACCCTAGTAGAGTAATACTGTAGTGGGAGTGGCCTAGACTATACTGCACACAGGCTGTGACCCTAGTAGAGTAATACTGTAGTGGGAGTGGCCTAGACTATACTGCATACAGGCTGCTTGCTTAACTATGTAGCGTAGCACTACATGTTTTTTTACCAAAACTTTAAAAACACCTACTAAAATTACAAGGGCTTTTAAGTATTTGTTACAAATTGCGTACAAAAAAATGGGTGCATTCACTTTTGATTTAAATGCTGTAAATTACACTTTGGAGTAATAAACTTTGCCAGTTGCCCCCATACTGTATTCCTTGACCACTGTAGTCCATTATATACCTAGTGCAGCAACTATTTATCCAGATTAGAATCCACCAACTTTCTTATTGCAGAGAAATATCTGTTGGTGGGATGTGGGCTCAACAACTGTTACACAATGCAGTTCTTTCCCAAACAGTTGTGTGCATATTTTGTGTGGACTGTACTGTATAGAACACAGCTGGTTAATCTTATAATGTACTGACACCCAGAAACTGGAAGGGGTTAAAGGGCTGCTCTGTCTGGAAGATGGAATGCATTCAGTCCATTAGTAGAGGCCAGATGGTACACAAAAGGGTGGTCGATATTGGAATGGCCTTTCTGTTGTTTTAGTCTTTGATTGAACTGAACAGGCTATAAACTAAAATAGCTTTTTGTAATTGTATGTATTTTCACCAGGGAGTTTAGTTCAAATTGTAGTAATCCACATCAGGTGGACTTTTAAGATTTTTTTTAAATTTTTTTTACCTAGCTTCCAAAACTAATAATCACACCAAATCAATTATTCACAGCCATTTATATGACTACTACTAATAATAATAATTTTTTTTCATCAGAATGAGTAAAGCACAATTTTTGCTCATAACACTAAATAACAAATGGATCATTAATAAATATTACATTCCTTCAAATGCATAACCCAGCCCTTTACCAGCGAGGTCGCCCTGTTACACACGGTGTTTCATAGAAAGCAGGGTGGGTTTCACGTTTAAATTATCACAGTTTTGTGAAGGTTGTAAAAAAAGTGGTATGGTTTCTTTCCAGAAGATTTTATGCAATCAAAAAAGAATTATTTTATTTTACCATTCTTAAACCAAGCCCTTTAACTGGATCTCCTGTTGATCTGCAGCAGTTTATTCAGTCTTGGTAGTATAGGTGGAGATGTGAATGAGACCTACAATTGTGATTGAGACTATTCCTTTTTTATTTTTTATTTTTTTATAAATGTAGTCGTTGCCAATGATTTACCCCAGATTTCTCCCCAATTTGGAATCGGCAATTGTATTCACCGGTTCACCGCTGCAACCCCCCGGCGACCTGGGGAACAGCGGCTGACACACGCGTCCTGCGAAACGAGTCCCTGCCTAGTCGTCTTTTTTCGCACTGCAGATCCATAGCGAAGCCATCAGACCTATAGTGCCGGAGGACAACACAGATCTGAATGGCTCCACAGCAGACCCGCAGGCTCCTTATCAGCCACAGGGATCGCTGGTGCACGGTGAACCGTGGATTGCCCTGCCAACCTAAGCCCTCCCTACCCGGGCGGCGTTCTGCCAATTGTGCGCCGCCCCCTGGGAACTCCCAGTCACAGTCGGCAATAACATAGCCTGGATTTAAACCCATGATCTCTAGGCTATAAGGCGCATCCTGCACTCCACGCGGAGCGCCTTTACTGGATGGATTGAGACTATTTTGCATGACATTGGATAATGTATATTAAAAGATAAGGGAATCCAAGCGAATGATTACATTCCCACTCGTCTGAGGCTTGGTCTTCAATACAGCTTACGGCTATATCATGGGAAGTGTATATTGAGTGTGGTGCTTAGGCCATTGTTCATGGATTCAATTCCCAGATATATATGTATGACACGTCATCCCAGTTCAGGACAAATACAAGCTTTGACCTTCTCTAGGTACGTGCAGATAATAAAATGCTGTCCCTACCGTTCTAGAGGCACAGAATTTGATTTCCAATACATGAGAGTAGGTGTTAAAACTTCATGCTGATATTGGACTCGGCTCGCGCCAAGATAAGCAGCAACTAAGACATAGCTTCTTTTACTGTAAACAAATGTGATCCATCTGCGTTTCCTTCCATCTGATGATGTAGATATCCGTCTGCCTGGTGTTGATGGCTGAAGTGTAATGCTGGCTCCAGGGATCAGCCTGTTTTGCCTCCCTGGCACATCAGCACACACAACGGCTGCAATGCTGGCTCCAGGGTCAACCACAGTGCGGCCACCCTAACGCATCAGCATGACAATCGTCTGGAATGAGCTGAGTAGGGTACTTCTCTGGGGTCTTCAAGTGGGCACCTTCCATCCTTGGTGTTTCGTCGACTAGCCCACAACACCTTAAGAGGACTCGACAGTTATTCCGGCGTCCCAACATCACTCCCCTCCGTCTCCCACTCAACTAAGCCCAGCTTAGCGTTGTTCCACACTCTCCCATCTCGTCCATTCTCCCTGCATGGCCTGGGAAACTGCCTTTACGCACCTCATCCTCTCCTCCTGCTTTTGCACCTCGTTGACTACCAGCTTCCTCTGTTGAGCTGGGGCTGCTTTGTGCCATGTAGGAGGAATTACAACATTCTGTTCAATGACTTGGACAGTGATTCAAGTTTTTAATCGTATTGAAGCGTTCTTCACTTTAGTGGTAAGGTATTTTAAATGTGAATTTAGTTTGCATTTTTTTCAAGTTTGTCCATACATTTAAATACTCATTTATAAATTAGTTAAAATTATACAATTTTAGGGAGATACATTTCTGGCAAATGCCATCATTCTGAATGATTTTACATTGCTTCTTTCTCATAGTTTCTGTTAAGTGATGTGTAAGTGTTCACAAGGATCATCTAAATGACTGCTTCAGCTCTCCCTCTCATAGGGGCACACGCCAGTATTCACACAGGGTGAAATGGGAAGACAAACTGCATGTTTGTTCTAGTAACTGATATTCTTGGGACTGATACAGTTGCTGTTCTGTTTCTGTGTTAACTATGCATGCATTCAAATACACATTGGCATTAACCAGTGAAAGTTAGGGCTTCTTTCCTTCATGTTTTGGTGGCAGCAGCTGGCAGCAGTATTTCCAGTATAAGCACATTTCAAAAAGCACTGAATAAAGCACAAATAAAGTGGGACACAGGATGTAGTTTTCATTCAATTGCACACTCATGCTGGAATTTTAAAAATATATGACATAATCACCTTCAATGGAAAGGCATTGTCTTTATAAAAATGAATATTGCTTGCTGAGATACCCATTCATTTTCTCATGTTGAGCATGATGTGACTACAGGACATGTGGAAGGTAAGCAGTAACACATGACAGGGTATGCTGTTATCATGTAATATACCAGCGGTGTGGTGAGACGAAGGCTTGCCCAATAAATGTTATAAAGCGTTACAGAGACTACTGGTATTTCCACAGGTGTATTAATATATTAGCACATTGTCAAGTGGATTCAATGTATTCTCAGTACTTGATGCATGAGAGCGCAACTCTCATTTAAACGCTGGATACTTCATTGAGGTGATTTGCAGTTTGACCTTGTCTGGATAAACATTCTTGTCTTGTTTGGTCTTTAGAACATCCAGTTGGAATGCAGTGCCCCAAGAATATTTGCTTAGGAGTATCTGGATAAATAGGTCTTCCAGATCAAACAGATAAGATCCAGTCACTGAGCAGGATCTCATGCTTCATCAGTTACAGAATTTACATGAAGAATACTGTGCAGTATACCTGATGCAGGTGGACATGCTGGAGGTATTAAACATGGACATTCAAACCTGAACACTATTTATGCAGGCTTTCATATTTGTCAGCTCACATACCTACATTTTAATATTCATTTGTTATTTCTAGCCTCATTTAGGATAAGGAATACACTTCACTGTCTGAAATGAATTTTTCCTGAATTATAAAAACTCTTCATCATGGTATGCCATGTTATAGCAAAGTCATGGATCTAATTAAGGTTCCTCTCGCAGGAGTTTTAGTTTTGTACTGTATCAGTACTAGTGCCATAGATCCCCAACATCTCAGCTTGATACAGACAACCTGAGTGCTTTATTTCCAAGCAAACAGATGCACTGGACAGGTTAGAGGCGTGAGTGCACTACTGAACAGTATAGACATGTCTGTGGTGCTCCTGCCACTCCATGGAAACCACAGCACACCCACTCATTCATATGCCCCACTCTTTTGTTATTGAGTGGAAGTCTTCTGGAAGTGTATTAGCCAGTGATTGTGCAGAGCTGGAGCCTCAGAGAAAGGAAGCAGTTGGATAGTGGAAGGCCTTGGGGTGTCCCATAACTCATGTCATCATGGACACGTGTTGGGTGAAGGGAGGAGACAGACTGTTACTAGAAGAGATATTTATGAGGATTCATGACAACAAGCAGGCTTCTGGGGCATATTTGTGTATACCTTTGGTAATAGTACTGTTTTTTGCTTTAAGTTCTGTCATGACAGGTTACCTTCAGTAGTGCTCCATAGTTTTAGAAATACCAAAAGAAACTTTAATATATCGCATTTCTTTTAGTATTTCCAAATGTAACACTTGTAACACTCGTGGGTTTTAGTTTTGAGTTGATTTTATTGGACTTACCCAGCTGTACATAAGCTTTTCAGCCTACATTGATGAAGGTAACATCTAAAATCCCCCTTGTTTATTGGATATTGAAAAAGATGCCTTATTGAAACATGTCTACTGGACTAAGGGGTCAATCTGATCAACCTGCACCCTGACAAGCCACAGCTGGATTTTATTGGAACATATTTACTGCACTCGGGAAACACCCTGTCCATGACAATCCCAGAATTACCTCTAAAAACAAGTGACTGATACCCCCAGGACTGTTAAATGATCCAATCCAGCTGTAGACAAATGATTCAATAAGGCATCTTTAGGTCGAGGCTGATTAAATTATTCCTCAGTTTTCATTAGTTTTATTTAAGAAAATAATACCTTTTCAATGTTGCCTGCTTCAAGCCAAGCTCTTATGTCTTGATTTGTTCCAATTGAACGTAAGAATAACAGTAAAGTTCAAAGATTTCACCAGAATGAGACCCAGTCTGTACCTTATTGCATGTAAACAGTGTAACCAAGTCTGAACCTGTGGGGTAATCTGCACCTTATTGCATGTACTCAGGTCTGAACCTGTGGGGTAATCTGTACCTTATTGCATGTAATCAGGTCTGAACCTGTGGGGTAATCTGTACCTTATTGCATGTAATCAGGTCTGAACCTGTGGGGTAATCTGTACTTTATTGCATGTAATCAGGTCTGAACCTGTGGGGTAATCTGCACCTTATTGCATGTAATCAGGTCTGAACCTGTGGGGTAAGTATAATATGCTATGATGGAGCGCCCCGCCCCTGTGCTTATTTTATGTTTTATGTTGTATGTGGTATGTTATTGTTGGTTTATATTTATTGGTGCACAGGGTATAAATGGGGTATGTATAAGAGGTGATTTTAAATTTATATTTGTATTTAGGCACGGGGAGTGCACAAAGTAGTTCACGTGCAGACTGTGCTGAGATTCAATTGAATGATTGCTTAGCAATCGAGTCTCACCACAGCTGCATAAAAGAGTCCGTGTTTCACGCACACGGGGTTGGATGTTCAGAGTGTAGAAAAGGAGAGAGGAGGAGATAGAAATATTTAACAATTGCTATGTGTGCTGGTTCTACACCAGCCCACTACTTGTGATAGGTCAGTGTTTATTTATCAGTTTCTTTTTGCCAGTGTGTCTTTTGTTTTGTAAAGTGTGTTGTTCATTTAAACCTTTTATTTATAATAAACTGGCGCAACAGCACACTCACTCACCAAACTGTGTCCTGTCTCTTCCGGGTCTGACGTCACCACCTCAGCTATCTGTGACATATGGCTTTAGTTTACACAGCTGTTAGGTCTGTAGCATCCTCCCTTTCATAGATCACAATGTATCCGCCCTATCTAGGACAAGCCTTAATTTTGTGTCTACCCAGACACTTATTTCTGCATTACAGTCTGCATTACAGTCTGAAGTAGTGGTATGAACTGGGGCTTGTGTTTATGAGTCTGAAGTAGTATCGTGGGGATATGAAACGGGGCCTGTGTTTATGAGTCTGAAGTAGTATTGTGGGAATATGAAACGGGGTGTGTGTTTACGAGTCTGAAGTAGCATCGTGGGGGTATGAAACGGGGCCTGTGTTTACGAGTCTGAAGTAGCATCGTGGGGGTATGAAACGGGGCGTGTGTTTACGAGTCTGAAGTAGTATCGTGGGGATATGAAACGGGCCTGTGTTTACGAGTCTGAAGTAGCATCGTGGGGGTATGAAACGGGGCGTGTGTTTACGAGTCTGAAGTAGCATCGTGGGGATATGAAACGGGGCGTGTGTTTACGAGTCTGAAGTAGCATCGTGGGGGTATGAAACGGGGTGTGTGTTTACGAGTCTGAAGTAGTATCGTGGGGATATGAAACGGGGCCTGTGTTTACGAGTCTGAAGTAGTATCGTGGGGGTATGAAACGGGGCCTGTGTTTACGAGTCTGAAGTAGCATCGTGGGGGTATGAAACGGGGCGTGTGTTTACGAGTCTGAAGTAGCATCGTGGGGATATGAAACGGGGCGTGTGTTTACGAGTCTGAAGTAGCATCGTGGGGGTATGAAACGGGGTGTGTGTTTACGAGTCTGAAGTAGCATCGTGGGGGTATGAAACGGGGCGTGTGTTTACGAGTCTGAAGTAGCATCGTGGGGATATGAAACAGGGCGTGTGTTTACGAGTCTGAAGTAGTATTGTGGGAATATGAAACGGGGTGTGTCTTTACGAGTCTGAAGTAGCATCGTGGGGGTATGAAACAGGGCGTGTGTTTACGAGTCTGAAGTAGTATCGTGGGGGTATGAAACGGGGTATGAAACGGGGCGTGTGTTTACGAGTCTGAAGTAGTATCGTGGTGGTATGAAACGGGGCGTGTGTTTACGAGTCTGAAGTAGTATTGTGGGAATATGAAACGGGGCGTGTGTTTACGAGTCTGAAGTAGCATCGTGGGGGTATGAAACTGGGTGTGTGTTTACGAGTCTGAAGTAGCATCGTGGGGGTATGAAACGGGGCGTGTGTTTACGAGTCTGAAGTAGCATCGTGGGGATTTGAAACAGGGCGTGTGTTTACGAGTCTGAAGTAGTATTGTGGGAATATGAAACGGGGTGTGTCTTTACGAGTCTGAAGTAGCTTCGTGGGGGTATGAAACGGGGCCTGTGTTTACGAGTCTGAAGTAGTATCGTGGGAATATGAAACGGGGTGTGTGTTTACGAGTCTGAAGTAGCATCGTGGGGATATGAAACAGGGTGTGTGTTTACGAGTCTGAAGTAGCATTGTGGGGGTATGAAACGGGGTGTGTGTTTACGAGTCTGAAGTAGCATCGTGGGGATATGAAACGGGGCGTGTGTTTACGAGTCTGAAGTAGCATCGTGGGGATATGAAACGGGGTGTGTGTTTACGAGTCTGAAGTAGCATCGTGGGGATATGAAACAGGGTGTGTGTTTACGAGTCTGAAGTAGCATTGTGGGGGTATGAAACGGGGCGTGTGTTTACGAGTCTGAAGTAGCATCGTGGGGATATGAAACGGGGCGTGTGTTTACGAGTCTGAAGTAGCATCGTGGGGGTATGAAACGGGGTGTGTGTTTACGAGTCTGAAGTAGCATCGTGGGGGTATGAAACGGGGCGTGTGTTTACGAGTCTGAAGTAGCATCGTGGGGATATGAAACAGGGCGTGTGTTTACGAGTCTGAAGTAGTATTGTGGGAATATGAAACGGGGTGTGTGTTTACGAGTCTGAAGTAGCATCGTGGGGATATGAAACGGGGCGTGTGTTTACGAGTCTGAAGTAACATCGTGGGGATATGAAACGGGGTGTGTGTTTACGAGTCTGAAGTAGCATCGTGGGGATATGAAACAGGGTGTGTGTTTACGAGTCTGAAGTAGCATTGTGGGGGTATGAAACGGGGTGTGTGTTTACGAGTCTGAAGTAGCATCGTGGGGATATGAAACGGGGCCTGTGTTTACGAGTCTGAAGTAGCATCGTGGGGGTATGAAACGGGGCGTGTGTTTACGAGTCTGAAGTAGTATCGTGGGGGTATGAAACGGGGCGTGTGTTTACGAGTCTGAAGTAGTATTGTGGGAATATGAAACGGGGTGTGTGTTTACGAGTCTGAAGTATCATCGTGGGGGTATGAAACGGGGCCTGTGTTTACGAGTCTGAAGTAGCATTGTGGGGGTATGAAACGGGGTGTGTGTTTACGAGTCTGAAGTAGCATCGTGGGGATATGAAACGGGGCCTGTGTTTACGAGTCTGAAGTAGTATCGTGGGGGTATGAAACGGGGCCTGTGTTTACGAGTCTGAAGTAGCATCGTGGGGGTATGAAACGGGGCGTGTGTTTACGAGTCTGAAGTAGCATCGTGGGGATATGAAACGGGGCGTGTGTTTACGAGTCTGAAGTAGCATCGTGGGGGTATGAAACGGGGTGTGTGTTTACGAGTCTGAAGTAGCATCGTGGGGGTATGAAACGGGGCGTGTGTTTACGAGTCTGAAGTAGCATCGTGGGGATTTGAAACAGGGCGTGTGTTTACGAGTCTGAAGTAGTATTGTGGGAATATGAAACGGGGTGTGTCTTTACAAGTCTGAAGTAGCATCGTGGGGGTATGAAACGGGGCCTGTGTTTACGAGTCTGAAGTAGTATCGTGGGAATATGAAACGGGGCGTGTGTTTACGAGTCTGAAGTAGCATCGTGGGGATATGAAACAGGGCGTGTGTTTACGAGTCTGAAGTAGTATTGTGGGAATATGAAACGGGGTGTGTGTTTACGAGTCTGAAGTAGCATCGTGGGGATATGAAACAGGGTGTGTGTTTACGAGTCTGAAGTAGCATTGTGGGGGTATGAAACGGGGTGTGTGTTTACGAGTCTGAAGTAGCATCGTGGGGATATGAAACGGGGCGTGTGTTTACGAGTCTGAAGTAGCATCGTGGGGATATGAAACGGGGTGTGTGTTTACGAGTCTGAAGTAGCATCGTGGGGATATGAAACAGGGTGTGTGTTTACGAGTCTGAAGTAGCATTGTGGGGGTATGAAACGGGGTGTGTGTTTACGAGTCTGAAGTAGCATCGTGGGGATATGAAACGGGGCGTGTGTTTACGAGTCTGAAGTAGTATCGTGGGATTATAAGAACATACGAACATAAGAAAGTTTACAAACGCGAGGAGGCCATTCAGCCAATCTTGGGCTATGAAACGGGCCGTATCGCAGCTCAGTATCGAAACAAAAACATCAGCTAGAACTTTCCCATGAAATCTTTTGATCTCCAGAGTGTTTTTATGGTGAATATAGAAGACATTTTTGTATTTTATTTTTTAAATGACGTGTTTTATTACCATTTAAACTAGGAGGAAATGGTACCGATTACATTAGTGTAAAAGCCTCCCTTTATGTCGAAGCCCCCCTCCCCAATTTTGATATATTTATTACATTTTAGATCACTATAAGAAATCAATCAATTAATCATTGTTAAGGATTTGTCAATTCCAGAACATCTTGTATATAGATAAAAACATATTTTTATTTGTAATTGTAGTTCCTGAGTAAAATATCCATTCTTGTGATTAATTATAAGTAGGGCTGTGTCCGAAGGTTCGAGGGTTTGTTCGCTAGCCAGGGATTCGAAGATTGTTTTAAACCTTCGAAGGTTCATCAGACGGGTTCACGCAGTGTGTGTGTTTTTTTTCTTCCTGTTAAGAAACTGTTTGACAATGTGTGAATACTATAAATCACACATTAAATGTCACTCACATGCAAAATTCTATCTTTTTGATTTGTATAATGCATATTACTTAAACAGATGTTATTAAAATCCGCTACTAAATCGTTATACGTAGCAATTGTAGCACCGCTGCCATGTGTGGAGCCGGGTATAGTATCCAAAGCAGTGGGCTCGTACCTCTAGTGGCTGTATTGCTTCAGTAAAATATGTACTGAATGCCTAGTGTAAGGTAGAATATGTTTGAAACATACAATATATACTCTAACACTAATAATTTTAATTTCGAAAACTGAGCACCGTCCGCCCCTCCCCGCTCCAGCTTGTGTTATCCAGAGGTGCTATCTTGTCAGCAAAGCGTTGTATATCGTAAGGCGTAAGCTGTATTGAAAGAAATGTCTCGAAACCCCTCTGCTGTTTGGAATTTTTTTGTTAAATGCCCAGACAACCAAAAACAAAGTTGAATGCAAACTGCAAGCGACTCGTTTCATGGATGCATAATCCATCTCTTGGGTAACAAGCATAGGTTCATATTATTATTAGTATTATTAATATAAGTTCATATTATTATTAGTATTATTAATATTTTTAGTAGTAGTAAAATGTGACTGATAACCTGCTTGGAACGGTGACTGTTAAATAAAGCTTTGTCCGCTGCAGTTGGTGCTGCTGCAATGCAAGCTTACTGTATAGATCACAAGCAGGCTCAGTTACGTGTAAATAAACAATGTGTATTTTTATTTTTATTTAAATTATAAAAACATGATTATTGTTCTATATAAAGTATTTAAATTACATGTGACTGTTTTTATTCAATTTATATGGATTACCTGTAAAATAATAGGATTTTCAATCAAATATAAACAAGTAGCTATGGTGACGTCACCAGTAGATTATGCAAATTAGTGCCATCGAAGGTTCGAACTTTTCTTCGGTAATGTGTTTAGAACCCTCGAAGGTCAAAATGTACCCTTCGTTGCAGCCCTAATAATAAGTGAATATGTCATGTGTAGGGTGTCTTCTTATGAAGTCATTTTGCACAGTTTGATCAGCCAGGACTGCTCAGCATCACTTGGCGGTCCCATCATCCAAACATGCACGAGATGACATAAGAGACACACCACACACAACGTATTGACAGATATTAATATTAACCACACATTCATGGTTGTCTTCATCCCTTCCAGCAAATAATAAATGAAGCTCTTTGATACTTAAATTGTTGAAGAAGCCATGTACTGTAATACGTTTCATCATTGCCTTTTAGATTTAGCAGGATTGTGGGTAATCGGGTCTGGCACAGCCTGTCCATCGTTTCTTAAATCTGAAGTTGGAACCACTCCTGGCTTTCCCTGAGACATAATAAAACCTTACTGACAACCAAAACTAAAGATACATCAGTAACCGCGGACTTACCTTCCATTCTTTGAGTCTGCTGCTGGTGTCTTCATCGTCTCCCGCTGTCATTTCCACAGGGTGGGAAGGCACCGGAGGAAACAGTGTCATTTTTGTTGAGCGTTTGTTTGGTGTTTGGAGGATAGCTATCTGTATTGTGATGTATCACACACGTTACAGATACGCGCGTGCAGGCACACACGCTCACCTGTGGTTATACACAATCAGAGCAACAAGGATTAGAGTATTATAAAGACGGGACTGGGCGTCCGCCAGCCTTGTTGAAAATATGTTAGCACTGTAAAATAAGAACATAAGAAAGTTTACAAACGAGAGGAGGCCATTCAGCCCATCTTGCTCGTTTGGTTGTTAGTAGCTTATTGAATTTTTGTCCATTATTCTGACCCATATTGATTCGGAGTTGTTTTCTTTGTCCAGATTTAACACCTGGGCTTCAAGACTATTTCTTATGTATAGCACTACCCCTCCGCCTGTCTTTCCTATACAGTATGTACCCACTAATATTATATTCGTCTCCATCACTCTCAGAGAACCAAGTTTCTGTAACACCTATCACATCGTAGTTACTTGTTAGTGCAGTAGCTTCAAGTTCTAACATTTTGTTTCTGAGACTTCTAGCATTAAGATAAATACATTTAATAGCTGTCTTACCTGAGTTGTTGCCCTTGTTTTGATGTGGTCTCCCTTCTGTTTTTTTGTTTTCGCCCCCCTTCCTTTCTAGTTTAAATAATTTATCTGCAGGATTATTATTATTATTTATTTCTTAGCAGACGCCCTTATCCAGGGCGACTTACAATTGTTACAAGATATCACATTATTTTTACATACAATTACATTACTTTTTACACATTATTTTTTACATACAATTACCCATTAATACAGTTGGGTTTTTACTGGAGCAATCTAGGTAAAGTACCTTGCTCAAGGGTACAGCAGCAGTGTCCCCCACCTGGGATTGAACCCACGACCCTCCAGTCAAGAGTCCAGAGCCCTAACCACTACTCCACACTGCTGATATTGTAAAAGAGGAGGGAGCTGGTTTCCTTCTATTTAAATGCTAGTACTCACACATACCTTCCTTATTTGTATTTATTTATATTATGTTGGTGATTGACTGATTGAATGGATGTTACAGTACTGTTTATTTAATGTGTATTGGTGAGAGTTTAAAAACAGTGTGTATTGTTTTCCTTGCATAACTGTCCCTTGTTAACATAAATTGGATGCATGTGTGCTATGGGTGGGGTTAACAGGCTTAAAAAGAGGCTGCTATTTCATTGCAGGTAGTTCTAGCTGGGAGCTCAAAGGACGCAAACACGGAGCTAGATTGTCAAGGTCTCCAAAGCATGCTAATTAGGTGCTGGGGAACGGAAAAGCATACGCTACCCACTTTAAAAGGAAATTACTAATATTGAATTTGTATTTGTTTAGTTTTGTTTTGCCATATTGCTATTGTGTATACTTTGCATTTTTTTTCTGAACTGCTGATAAATAAAACCTCCCTTGTGTAACTACAATGCTGGCTTTCTTCTTCTTATCATTCCGGGGGCCTGAAGTAAAGCTCTGCAGAGAGGGGGCCTGTGACAGAAACACAGCGATGGAAGCAGACAGTGTTGATGGAAAGTTTCAGTAAAGCTGCTTAATAATCTCCCAAGAGGAACCTGTTTCACGCAACTCAAGCATCCTGTTGCCTTCTCACACCATGCTTCCTCTGAACTGAACCCATGCCTTCTGGCTCCCGAACACTAGTGCTTCCTACTAAACCACCAACGCCCTCAGCCTAATGATACACACTGCTTTTTACACAGCCAGCTGTTCCGATTCACACTTGCCCTCAGCCTAATGATACACACTGCTGTTTACACAGCCAGCTGTTCCGATGAACACTCGCCCTCAGCCTAATGATACACACTGCTGTTTACATAGCCAGCTATTCCGGACATTTTGAAAGAAGACACCCAGCTACAGTAAATAAAGGGTACTAACCTAGAGAGAAGGGCTAACCAAGGTTTTACTATCCAATTTCTTATGTCTTAACAGCATTAGGATTATCACTGACCCCACTTCTCTTAGCGTGTGTTTTATACAGGTGTACATTTTTCAAAGACAACACAATAGGTAGTAAAAGTTGCTGCTGCTTCCTGGTATGAAATAAGGGCAGCAGTGTGGAATAGTTGGGCAGCGGTGTGGAGTAGTGGTTAGGGAGGGTTGTGGGTTCAATCCCAGGTGGGGGACACTCCTGCTGTACCCTTGAGCAAGGTACTTTACCTAGATTGCTTCAGTAAAAACTGTATAAATGGGTAATTGTATGCAAAAAATAATGTAATTGTATGTAAAAATAATGTGATTTCTTGTAACAATTCTAATTCGCCCTAGATAGGGACGTCTGTTAATTAATTAATTAATTAATTAATTCATTCATTCATTCATTCATTCATTAATTCATTAATTCATTAATTCATTAATTATTATTAATAATAATAATAATAATAATAATAATAATAATAATAATAATAATAATAATAATAATAATAATAATAATAATAGGAGGCTGTGTGGTCCAGTGGTTAAAGAAAAGGGCTTGTAACCAAGAGGTCCCCAGTTCAAATCCCACCTCAGCCACTGACTCATTGTGTGACCCTGAGCAAGTCACTTAACCTCCTTGTGCTCTGTCTTTCAGGTGAGACGTAATTGTAAGTGACTCTGCAGCTGATGGATAGTTCACACCCTGTAGTCTCTGTAAGTCGCCTTGGATAAAGGTGTCTGCTAAATAAACAAATAATAATAAAAAAATAACTTCCGGGTGACACCAGGAAGAAATAGTTTGATTAAATTTTTTCATGATGTACAGTAGTGGTTCCCTGCCTTTTTCAATGTAGGGACCACCTTGGTGTTTGGATTTTTCCCACGGACCACTTGCACGCATTTTTTGGCAACAGCATTTTGAAATGGTTGTATATGTATAAAGTAAACTATTTATATAATGTACCTAACTTAATGAGATCCCTGAATTCTTCGCTACCAAGTCAGTAAGGAATGTTGTCATTGAAAGTTGCTGACAGCAAAGTTCCTGTTTTTATTTGTTTACATTTTTTTTTCACATTCTGAATGCTTTGTATATAAGTGGCGTCTCAATGTTGCAGGTTTAAGAGTTTTGTTTGACACTAATGCACTGGGGCTTGGGTCGTCCTCGGATCCAGTAAATGTAATCCCAGTGCTGGTCCTCACAACCGGTATCGCGTGTAGAAAATTCATCTATCCATTTCTAAGCAATTTATTTATTATTCGGCAACTTCGCTCAATGTGCATATAAAAAAAAAAACACACCGGAATAAGAGGACGAGGTGGGTGGGAAGCGATTTGGAAAATGAAAAAAATGATTGGAGTGTGTACAGGATGTTTCTTACCACTTCTTGTGGGTGAAGTGTAAATTAAAAGGGATAGGTGGCACACAGCACTATATCATGTTGGTTAAATATGACAGCGTCAATAACAGACTGTACACATTATTTCCAGTAGTAATAGCATTTGCTTTTGGCATATAGTCTTGTGAGATGTTAAACCTGGCTGTATAAACCCATATAATAACATGGAGCTGAAATCGATCATTCAACACTACAGTACAGTAGTCTTGAAGCCTTTGTTCTTTCATCCCTGTTTATTTATTTTACATGAAATCGAATAAAGTAGTCTGACCACCAAAACTTGATTTTGAATGACATTCCTCTTGATTAAGTGCAAGTAGCTTCTGGTTACATTTTCATATGTCACATTTTACTCATTTACCTCAATAGTGCTTCCGTGTATTCAGAGTGGTTCACATTGCAGTAACACAAATATAGTGTTCAATTCAGTTAAATACACTTGGTTTCAATGTGCTTTGACTTGAATTCAGGAGCAACTCTCCAGCTGTAGCCTTCTGTCTTGTAACACAGGCTATAAGTGTTTGTATAGTTGTAAGAAGCAGCTGTATCTAGCAGACATATTGTGTACAGGTACTGCGTATTGACAGCATTACAACACTTGCATACATTGGTTTGTAGTGTGGATTTTACACCTGGCAAGTTGGAATTTATATATATAAATTTACATTAATGAAAGATTTTGCTGCTATTCTGAAAGTAACTGAACCAGCGACCTCATGCACCGCAAGCAAGCATCTTAACCACAATGCAAAAAAGCTGGCCCTGTCTGCATTCATGGTTTTAGAGAATCTGTAACAGCAGTGCATCACACAACACTGCCCGTTACACTCTTCCTCTTATAACCTTGGCGATGGGCTGCAGCCAGTCTCTGAGATCCAGTTCATGACACCAGTGTAACAGGGTAGAGGCTGGGCGCGAACCAGCAACACTGCAAGCAAGTGTCTTAAAGGGTACATCAGCACGACATGAAAGATAAAACATAAACTATCCCACCCTGCTGTTCTGAATGTATCTGGTCATTGTATAATGATCTGTATGCGCCCAAACATACATTATATGTATTATTATGATTAATGTTGCATTCAATAAAAAAAATTAAAAAATTAAACCTCTGTGCTGTGTAAGTGGTTCGCAATGTTTGCAGTGTGTCATTAACCATTTAAATTCAAAATTTCCTCAGCAACACAGTGTGACTACACAGGGAATGTCCAAAATAATGCCAGACAATATTTCAACATCAGATTGATCAGAAACTGATAGGGAGATGGAATTTGTGGCTGAATTCGACTTTCCCACTCAACGGTGTGTAGATGATTGAACAGTGATAAGACAGTGCTCAGTGTGTGATTTGTACTGATTGAAGAGTGATAAAGTTTTTCACAACCATTTACACACGATTCCTGAAATTATACTCCATTTACTCAAAACTATAAACACTAAACAAAAAACCCACACCGTACTGGCCAAATCTCAGAAGTCTCAGACAAAACGAAACACTCTATTCTAAAACATGTTATCTTCCATCTAAATGTAACTTTGCCTTCAAATGGCACACAAAAGCCATCAAATAAATAGACCTGTGACAGGATGACTAAGCGGTGACGTCACGGCAGAAGCAGGAAGGGAATAAACTGACACCAGGGAAGTACTGCAGTTCAAAGAAAGAATCGTCTGGCTGCCGTTTTTATTAATAACAAAAATAAAATAAATATTTATACAAAAAGAACACGTGCTCACAAAGCAAACTAAAAGGGTAAACACAAAATATAAATAAACTGTACAGGTCAGGCTGGGCAGTCGCTGTCACTGTTCCTGTAAAGTATACTTCAATGTTTACGATATTGTTTTCTCGCGTTCTCTCCGCTCTCGTTCCTCCTCTGAACTCCCACCTTGAGCTGGAGAGCTGCAGGCTTTTTATATTCAGGTGACCATCTCCCGATTAGCAACAAAATGAATCACTTAATTAATTCGGGAGATGGCCACCTTC
Source organism: Acipenser ruthenus (assembly GCF_902713425.1). NCBI lineage: Eukaryota > Metazoa > Chordata > Actinopteri > Acipenseriformes > Acipenseridae > Acipenser > Acipenser ruthenus. Next base: position 5,257,412 of record NC_081219.1, read on the forward strand.
TGCACGAGTTTATCAATTACTGTGGATGGGGTTTCCCATCCACGCTACTAACCAAAATAAACAAACATTCGGCTACGCCGTCATTTCAAATACAAAACAACCGGCGCTTCGCCGTCATAAATATAATACAATAAAAATAAATAAACAATACAAAATAAACACAGGGGCGGAGGGGGACCCGCTCTGAAATAAAATAAACAAAACAATGTACAGGGCACCTCGCCCTGTTACAAGACCCTACTGAATACCTATTACGCACAGGTGAGATCAATGAAAAACACTATTATAAAATTTGCTTTTTCAATATTACCTCTATAAATCTTGCACCTTGCAACAGCATGCTACTGTAATCTGTGTAAATTATGTTAGAGAGTATGCTCAAGTGTAAAAACAATACACAAATACCAGAATTTTCAAAAAAAAAAAAATTCAGAATTTCAACTGAATTTGCTAGCCGTCAAGAAAAGTTGGGGAAACAAACGTAGCCCAAGTAAAAATACTTCAACTAAAGTAGACAATATATACTCATTGTAGGTAAAGAAAGAAAAATGAAAAGTTTCTTGGGCCTCAGCATCCTGTCTCTGGCCTGGGTCAGGCCAGAGGTTTTCGTCTACATCACAGGCAATGTTTTCCCTGGCCAGGCAGCGGGGGAAATACCCCCTGGTATGCCTTCTCCACCCCTGGCAGGACTCCAAAGCTATGTCCCCACAAGCCTCCCCATAGCCTGGAGAAGGTTTTCCCGCTCATAGGAACTGCGGTCGTAGAGCTTCCACCGCCATGCTGAGAAGAACTCCTCGATGGGGTTAAGGAATGGTGAGTAGGGCGGGAGAAACAGATTAGAGAATGTTGGGTTGTCATGGAACCAGTTGCGGACCAGAGCAGCGTGGTGGAAACTGGAAACTGTCTCAAATGACAACGTAACAGGGCTGCTCTGGCCGTCCTGGCTCCCTTTGCTCCTGTTGGAACAAAGCATCCCGTAGACCATCAAGGAATGTGAGCAGATGGCCTGTGTTATATGGGCCAAGGGTGGCATGGTGGTGGAGGACACCATGGTGGCTGATGGCTGCACAAAGAGTGATGTTGCCTCCACGCTGGCCAGGGACATCCACAATGGCACGGTGGCCAATATGTTCTGTCCTTTTCTTCTCCGCTTGGTCAGGCTAAACCCTGCCTCGTCTACAAAGATGTATTCTTGTGTGGTCTCACTGGCATCAAACGCGAATATTCTCTAAAAAAACGATGTGATATCAGAAATAAATCACTGCAGTCAATACAGTATTGTAAAGCACAGCAAAACATATCAGCAAAAGTAGGCCATCATGTAGCCTACACTACATAGTGCTGAATTGCAATACTCAATTATTGTTTGAAAACGTACTTGCACATATTGGAAGTGCAGTTCTTTCACTCTTTCAGAGTTCCTCTCCAATGGAACACGGTACACTTGCTTCATTCACACTCGGTTGAAGGATGCAGTCGATAGTTGACACGCTTACCCGGTCAATACCTTGAAAAATGCCATTATCCTCAATTATTCTATTTTGTATTTCTCGCATCAGTGTGTGATTGTATTGGTTGCACACAGTGATAAGGCTCAATGTGTGATTGTATTGGTTGCACACAGTGATAAGACAGTGCTCAGTGTATGATTGTATTGTTTGCACACAGTGATAAGGCTCAGTGTGTGATTGTATTGGTTGCACACAGTGATAAGGCTCAGTGTGTGATTGTATTGGTTGCACACAGTGATAAGGCTCAATGTGTGATTGTATTGGTTGCACACAGTGATAAGACAGTGCTCAGTGTGTGATTGTATTGTTTGCACACAGTGATAAGGCTCAGTGTGTGATTGTATTGGTTGCACACAGTGATAAGGCTCAATGTGTGATTGTATTGGTTGCACACAGTGATAAGACAGTGCTCAGTGTGTGATTGTATTGGTTGCACACAGTGATAAGGCTCAGTGTGTGATTGTATTGGTTGCACACAGTGATAAGACAGTGCTCAGTGTGTGCATTCAGCAGTCGTACTTCAGCAGTTCCCCACCTCCTCCCAGGACACGTATAGAAAAGCTCTTTGTATCCACCAGGGAGGGGAACACTCAAGCTTATTGTGACCGGCTGTTTTAAGCCCTATAATTCTAGCAGTGATCCCCAGCCTCTGGACCCAAACATAGGGGGTGAGGAAGGGTCTCACCGGTATTATTCAAACTAAAGCAGTCCAGGGCCAGCCTTGTAAAGTATCAAACAGATCCTGTGGTTTCTGACTACCGGAACTGTTGACATGCCTTAGCCAAGGGGCTTTGCAAGAACAGATTGAACCCAAGTCTTTGTTACAAGGAGACGAGGTTCTCTACAAGCAGTCTGTGGAGCCTGGCCTTTAACCTGTAGGCTGATACATGTGTACAGATAGAGTACTGTGAGAATGCATGCAGGACATCACAAAGTCTATATTCACAATTGTATTTTAAAGTGGTCAGGAACCAAATTAACATTATAGAGTATAATGGTTAGTTTTGTTTTTAAAGCAGCTTAGTAAAAGTTAAGTATAACAATAATGTGGTTATTTTTTTAACTTTATAAATAATTTCTTTATTTTGAAGATTTTAAAAAGAAATCCCTGCTCGTTAATCAATCTGTATTATATAGGGCTGGTTTTACAGACCTAGTTTAGCACCAGTTCTGGACTGTCTTACTGAAAGTTACATTAGGTAGTCCAAGATTAGTTCTAATCGGGGTCTGTGAAATCAGTCCATGGTGTATAGAAAGTAAAATATAAATGATACATGCTACCGATAAAAAACATAATCTACAGTATGATGACAGTAACGCAAGGGAATGTATAGACATCATCATTGCAAGTCCAAACATTGCTCAGACTAAAGTGAGAGTTTTTGTTTTGATTTGAACATCAAACTTGTTTAATATGTGATATAATGTATGTGTGTCTTTAAAATTGAATGACAATTGGTAATAAACTAAGCAGCATAAGAAAATGTGCGCAAGCCTATTACTGTTCATTTGTGACAGATTAATGTAAATATAGGAGGTATTATATTGATACAGTAGATTTAATCCAAACCAGTTAAGATAAGTGATTTGTTCGGAGTACTGATCATAATTTTAGTAAAAATGACTTTTATAAATATACTAATATCACAAATCGGTACAAACCCCTGAATTAAACATACCAAACCGGTTATACATATTTGACACACTCAGAGATTTATGATATTGAAGTTTGGTGTCCACAGCTGCATCATTTTGGTTTATATGTCAGCTGAAACTAGCAAGGTGCACGGCTTCTTAGAACTGATGTCTTACACATTTGTGGTTAGTGTTTTGCATAACAGGATAGCAGATTTTGTATTTGATATTCCAACACTATTCCGGGGCAGGCCTGATCTGGCTTTTCATTAGAAATTGAAAATCCCTTAACATTGCCAACCTTTTGCTTACGTGTTTGGTAAAGCACTGCAAATGTTTCTCCAAGTCATTCCTCAAATATCTGAAATAACCCCATATGAGCTTGTGACAATCTGACTACTCCAACTAGGGGTGCCACATGGCCCCATAATTCCGGAACACTTTGGGACGGGACGGGGTTTTTAAGTTACCCTTAAACTGAAAGAAATAAACACGTCAATACGCCTTATTCACGCAGCGGCCATGTTTGGTTGAAAACGAGGCTTGGGGTGCGAGCAACTGTCATGGCCGTCGCAGCTACTGATAATATCACGATGTGGACGAAATCTTTAATATGTGTTCCTCAAATAAAAGTTGAAGAAATTGATAATTGGGTAGATAATAATGCAAGGATTCCAAAAAACATACAGCAGAAAGGGTACAGCAGTTGGATCAAGGGTTATATTCATGAAGTAGAAGGAAAATTAGCAAGTGTATTTGTGATCGGAAAGTGAATAAGCTACTAACCTATACTAGATTTGTAAAATATGTTTAGAGCTCACAGTTATAGTTAGAGAACGTTTACTTTAATTAATATTGATGTTGATGTATTGTTTCACATTTATTGGTTTGGTATAAGCATGTGTTAATTGTTTTCTAAATAAAGTTAAGAGGCAGGAGAATGGATGTAGCGTTACAGGTTTCATGTAACACCATATCCGAAAACCTAGGCTTGGTTTGTTTCTCCAAGCTTAGTTCTGTTCAGTTATTAATCCCATTGTTAAGATTCTGTTCAGTTGTATACTAATCTGCTGTTCCATTAGCACATTCAATGTTTTGTGTGTAAAACAAGTGTAAGTATAATAATAAGAAGGTAAGTAAAGACATTTTAAAAACAAGAATCAAACGTCTCTCTGTCTGTTATTCCTGTACAGTTTATTTGGAGTTAATGTAACGTTAAGGATCTCCTTTCTGACCAAGTATTGTGTAACTCAAGCATATTTTTTGTTAACTCGCGTTACTAAACGTTTTTGTAATTTTGTTCAGTTGTGCTTAATAAAGACTCTTTTAGTACACTCAGTGTGTCATATACGTTTTTTTTTAATACAAACTGGGCATTGCATCCCACAAGACACATTCCCTTTAGTATCCATGCATAATCTCAAGCTTCTGCATCTTACTTTTCTATTGAATAGGGCTGATTGGAAATGCTCAATTGGCTCCCGGACAGTATACCTGAAATGTAATCAAATTTGTGACTGTAATGAAGAATATGTACATTCACACAGAAATGAAAGTTGAGATTTCTCTTCAGAAAAAAAAATATATATATAATTAAATAATATTTTATGTACCCATTCCTTCCTATTTTTTTCTCTATGAAATGATATATTTTTGGACGGATTATTTCTTAAATCAGAACCACAAAACGGAACGCAACAGTGCAACGCCATAACTTCTCTCCACTGCGGTTGGAGACATCAGCGACCGGAAGCTAGCAGCTGCACTCCCAGCCTCGTTTTGAGTCTGGCATGAATAAGGTGTATTGAGCACTAAACACTTGCTTTATTCAAGATACTTTTTTATTTTGTAAAATTAGTATTTCAGTTATCAATATTTAAAAGTTGCTATAAAATAAATAATGATTGATGATGGTAGTTATTTATTTATTTAATTTGTTAAAAGCTATTATTGTATTGCCATGCTGCCTTGAGATGATAATTAATCAACAGAATAAATTTAGCAAAGGATTAGTGCTCAGTTCACGTGTTGAATTCCTTCAGTTTAAAGGCAACTTCAAAATCCTGTTCTGTTATTCCGGAATTATGGGGCCAGGTGGCAACCCTAACTCCAACACAGCAGCCTATAAATCATTCTTGAGGACGTTTTGATCTCGAGAGAAAAAGCATGACCATAGCTCTAGCTGTTGATGACATAGTGAGGAAAATGAAAACTAATGGGCTAAGAAACCGCAAGAAATTCTGTAAACCATGTTGTAATGCAAGAGGGATGACTTTGTATCCCATCGGGATGTGAACACCGATGACTCCATAAACAGATGTGACTGGCAGGGCCGGCGTCAGCACCCGGACAGTCGCCCGGGGGGCGCACACAATAAATCAAATCAAAAATCAAATCAAATTTGATTTATAAAGCGCCTTTCCCAAGGCACTTTTAACAAGAAAAAGGACATTCGGAAGTACATTTAGTACAATAAAAACAAAATAAACAATAAAAACAGCAAGAGAAAACAACATTTTAAAATGAAAGCAAATAAAAGCAACAGATGAGGAACTCAAACCCAATAAGCAGGAATAAAAATATTTAAAAAAAATATATTATAAAGATATAAAAGCCCTATTATAAAAGTATGTTTTTAATTTATTTTTAAAAATTGCCAGTGTAGGTGTGTCTCTCACTGTGCATGGTAGAGCATTCCAGAGTTCAGGTGCCCTGTGACTGAATGCTCTACCACCTGTCCTTTGCTTTAAAATCCTTGAGACAGATAGCAGCCCTGCATCTTGGGATCGGAGTGGCCGGCCAGGGGCATACAGGACTAAAAGATCCTTCAGATAGGCCGGAGCCAAACCGTTTAGGGCTTTATAGGTGATAAGAAGGACCTTAAAGTCAATCCTGCACAGCACCGGGAGCCAGTGGAGGGCTGCTAACCCTGGGGGAATGTGCTCACTTTTTTTTTTGTTTTGGTTAGCACCTGGCTGCAGCATTTTGTAGAAGCTGCAATCGTGACAGAACAGTTTGGAATTCCAGAGAACGGGGCATTGCAGTAATCAATCCTAGAAGATATGAAGGCATGCATCAGTCTCTCAGCATCGTGCTGTGAAAGGAAGCGCCTCACCTTGGCAATATTTCTAAGGTGAAAGAAAGATACTATAATTATATTCCGAATATGTGGCTCAAAGGAGAGGTCAGGCTCAAAAATGACACCCTAGTTCTGTGCCAGCTATCCTACTCAAGCAGCATTTAGAGCTAGAAACGTTTCGTTTTCACCAAACTAAACTGTATGTGTGAAGTGCAGTGAAACTTTTCAGATCTTCCCGTTTTCTTTGCTCTTTTCTCTTTTCCTGCTTCCATCCTGTTCCTTAGTCCCGCCTCTTCTCACTCCCTGTTGGCTTCCATCCTCCACAGGTCTCCATCGTTTACTATTATTTTCACACTTTACAGTAATGTTTAAAATGCAGCAGAATGATTTATTTTGTGTTACCGGTAGGCGAAAGTAAAAAAAAAGTGTGCTACAGGTATTCATGTGATTTTACTGCTGTATTTCTTCCAACATTTATTTTTCAATTGGCAAGGCAGGGAGAATATCTAATTACTGTATACAAATACTAGTTAATATTTTACCTCAGAATAAGTTGGATTCTTATGGTGACATTGTATTTTTTTATTTTATAATAGTCTAATAGATAGATCTGATATATGTATATTATTGTAGTTTTTTTATATTTTACAATATTCTTTCTCAAGACAGTATTTTAGGACACACACACACACACACATTAGGTTTTTGGTATACTTAAGATGTTTTGCACTTCCATTTCCGAGACGTAGATCTGACATGCAGTTTTTCTGCATGTGTTTTCATTTGAAACATGATAGTTGTACTACACTAGGGTAGAGAAAGTTCTCAGGTTACATGGCTTACTTTGCCTCCACCTGAGCAGTGATCCAAGTATGTTACTGGCTGGAAAGCCATCAGGGGATTGGGGTGATCTCGAAGTTAAATAACCAAGGAAGTACAGCACTATCTGAAAGCATCGCTTGCCAGCAGATATCCCCTTAACCTTGTGGAGTACCAGCTGTTATGTTTAAAACATGTTTTCTGTAACCGGTTTCTTTCAGAACTGCACTTGAGGCATATAGAATGAATGGAAGTGCAAAACAGCTAAGATTTATACATAGATTTTTTTTTAGCTCAATTACTTAAAGGTTCCAGTAAACTATATTTAACCCTGATATGTTAGCTATCAAACACATCCGCATTGGATTTCTGTCCAATTAAGGCTTCCAAAATGGGCTACGGTATAGAACGCAGCTTTTCAGCATTCACTCACACCTAAGGAGATTTGAGGATTTGATCAGGACTTAGGGTCAAATTTAGTTAATTACCTATTAACTTTTGGCCAAAGTACCCTGGAACATTGCTAATGAAGTTAACATCAGCGAGACCCAGTTGGCATTGAATTATATTTCCTTTGATCTAGGGAGCTTTCTTTTTCAATCACAGAACTGGTTTCCTTTTCTTTTTTTTTCTTTTCTTGGATTTGAAATACTTTGATAGAATGCAGTTCATTAGTAGCACTAATCTTGGACTACCTTACTTAAAGTAACATCAGCTAGTCCAAGATTAGTGCCAATCAGTGTCTGTGAGACCAACCTTTCAGTGTCTTAAACTGAAAAAGAAATGATTTATTTTATTTCTTAGCAGACGCCCTTACCCAGGGCGAATTGACTATTTCAAACACATAAATGCTATCTTAAAGGTCTGCAGGAGTCTACGATAAAGATGATAAATTCTACTAAGTTATCGTGTGTCCCTTATAACATGTTCCCATATTAATAGCATAGCAAAATGTAATAAAGCCCAGAGTGGTATGGTAAAGCATATTAAAACCATGGCAAGGCATGGTAAACTATGGCTAATGCATGGCATAACAATGGTATACTGAAAAATACAAATTCACCCTGGCAAACTTTTATAAGGGTTACTGTGTAGAATGTGACAGATGGACAGGTGCGATCAGTGATGTCACATAGTGGTTTTCTTTTCTATACTGCTCTAGAGGTGTACAGATTTAAGAGTTCTCTTTCCTAGACCTGTATACAGGTGGGCGCAGTGTTGAAAGAGTTAAGAATGCTGTCACCACCTAGGACTAGTCTGTGTGCTTCAGTCCTGGTGTCATTCCTTAAGAGTGGTGCCCTTCCTCAAGTGGTGCCCTTCCTCAAGTGGTGCCCTTCCTCAAGTGTTCAGTCCAACGATTGATGGGAATGGAGCAAGTACACTAGCTGTGCAATTAGGATTTCTGAACAATAACAAAGTATTTATTATTCCCATGGTTATAGTGGATACAAAGTGAATATAAAATGGGTTCAGACTTTGAGGTACTAGACAGATGCCAATAAGCTTACTGTGGTGGGTAGTTGCAGTCACAAAATGTCCCCAGTTTACAGGGTTTTGAAGAATATGATCCTTTTTAAAATACCTTTCAGTACTATGTTCCACAGTTTTACAATGGGATTTTGGATCAGGTAAAGCTTCACTATTTTTATATTCAACCTCTAAAACACTAAACCTACTGTTTAGAGAGCCACATTCCCCTTCCTTGATGGTTTTCAGTGCCACAGGTGTAAGAATGTAGCAGTACTGTGGAAATTGCAGTTTGTGTGCAGTTACTGTAGCACTGCAGGAGCAGCTCACTGTAACTCAACACCCTCCTCCCAGTGTTGGGGAGTAATTCATTACTGCAGCACTGCAGGAGCAGCTCACTGTAACTCAACACCCTCCTCCCAGTGTTGGAGAGTAACTCATTACTGCAGCACTGCAGGAGCAGCTCACTGTAACTCAACACCCTCCTCCCAGTGTTGGAGAGTAACTCGTTACTGCAGCACTGCTGGAGCAGCTCACTGTAACTCAACACCCTCCTCCCAGTGTTGGGGAGTAACTCATTACCGCAGCACTGCAGGAGCAGCTCACTGGAACACAACACCCTCCTCCCAGTGTTGGGGAGTAACTCATTACCGCAGCACTGCAGGAGCAGCTCACTGTAACTCAACACCCTCATCCCAGTGTTGGGGAGTAACTCATTACTGCAGCACTGCAGGAGCAGCTCACTGGAACACAACACCCTCCTCCCAGTGTTGGGGAGTAACTCATTACTGCAGCACTGCTGGAGCAGCTCACTGTAACTCAACACCCTCCTCCCAGTGTTGGGGAGTAACTCATTACCGCAGCACTGCAGGAGCAGCTCACTGTAACTCAACACCCTCATCCCAGTGTTGGGGAGTAACTCATTACTGCAGCACTGCAGGAGCAGCTCACTGGAACACAACACCCTCCTCCCAGTGTTGGGGAGTAACTCATTACTACAGCACTGCAGGAGCAGCTCACTGGAACACAACACCCTCCTCCCAGTGTTGGGGAGTAACTCATTACTGCAGCACTGCAGGAGCAGCTCACTGGAACACAACACCCTCCTCCCAGTATTGGTGAGTAACTCATTACTGCAGCACTGCAGGAGCAGCTCACTGTAACTCAACACCCTCCTCCCAGTGTTGGGGAGTAACTCATTACCGCAGCACTGCAGGAGCAGCTCACTGTAACTCAACACCCTCCTCCCAGTGTTGGGGAGTAACTCATTACTGCAGCACTGCAGGAGCAGCTCACTGGAACACAACACCCTCCTCCCAGTATTGGTGAGTAACTCATTACTGCAGCACTGCAGGAGCAGCTCACTGGAACACAACACCCTCCTCCCAGTGTTGGGGAGTAACGGATTACTACAGCACTGCAGGAGCAGCTCACTGTAACACAACTAACTTTTTTTCAAAGCAATACTGTAAGTTACTGTAAATAGTTACACTTGTTCAAGTAACTTGTAACTAATGGATTACTTTTTAAAAGCAACTTCCCAACACACCCTCCCACACAGAACATTGCTATGTTCTTATACCTGCTTTTGCTTTTATGACTTTTGAGGTAGTCAACTGAATCAAAGATAATATGGAATAAGGAAATGTATTTTAAAAAGGCTAGTAAGTGTGCCTTTTAAATGGACCCCTGCCTACTGCAATTGTGTTTATCTGCCTTGAACTTCAGTCTCTGGAGTAAGTGGAACCACATCTAGGCCGGTCAGGAACTAACCACATGAGACTGCAGGAAACCTCCATGAAAAGTCTCCCTGTAATTTTAGCACTCGATTACTGTAGAGCAGATTAAAGAAGTGTGTTCAGCTCTCTCTGTTTATAGCTTTTTCAGCGTCTTTGCGTTTAATCACATACAGTAGCATGTGGGGTACGGCCGCATTATTGTGCTGCATTAATAGAGGGTTTACTCCTCTGTACTTTACTCAACAGCTGCAGACAATCCTGAGACTCTGCCATTGAAAATGGTTATTTGGGCTTCTGACAGGCAGACAATACTATAATCAAGTGGTTGTTTAATCCAGTAATAAAATGTCTTATTTTTAGTTGCAGATTAATATGAAGGCAACATGAAAGTTTCACAACTGCACTTTATCCAGATATTTTTAACAAAGGAAATTATAAAGCTTTACACTGGCAGAATTTCTGGTACTGTTTTTAAATATTAAACACAAATAAAATGTAAATATGGAGTCAATGTAAAGATATTCAAGACCATTTAAAATACGATGTGAAAGATAAATGAATGAACGACGATCTAATCCAGCCTGTATGTGGGTTAATTATTTTAGGTCATAAATTCTATTTGTTACACGCTTCCTTTAAAAGGAAGTTGCCCTCGTTTGGGGGACGGTTTAACAGAGCTTGGGGGCCACATTTTCTCTAATTACAGCACTTGTTGGGGGGAGGGCCTCTCTAATGCACTGATAGTGTAAGGATTATTGTCCACATTGTCAAACAGGTAATAATGATCCATGATGTTTTTCTAGTGCACTAGAGCGGCCATTTTGAAAAGAGCTTTGAAACAGATTTTAAAGTTCTAAGTGTAGAAAGTTGTCAGGATGTTAACAATGAAAAGAAAAATTGCAGATATGTTATTTAAACAGTTGTAGCAACATGTGGGGATATTATATAAAGCTAGGCTTTTCTGAACCTTGCTATTTACTTTTTAATGGAAAACTAGACCAATAACAAAATATAATAGCAAAATTGCTGAGATGTTGTTGTACTAAAACAATAAAAAAAAACAAAGTCACTCATGTGGCAAAGTGGCTGCTGAGTAGAACAGGTGCAGAGGTGATGCAGTGCAGGAATAATCACAAAAGGAAATTGTAATCCGGTTTGGAAAAGGGGTCTTTATTTTGTACAAATCCCGGTCTGGCGACAAAACAATAATCCTCCGGCAATACACACCAATGTGTAAAGCCCGGCAGGAAAATGATCATAATGATTTGCAAAACAAACAAATAATAACACGTTATCCGGCCCACAATAATACTAATACAATCACCGGTCCGGGTGCGTGCAGTAGTGCTCGAGGCGGGTGATAACAAATAAACAGTGACTGTGGTGTTGTTGTTCCCGGGTAGTGCTGGCCAAAGGCGACAGCTCCGGAGACATGTTAGCCGTCTAGTGAATTCATAAAACAAAAGACAATTACTAACAGTGCTAACTAGAAACAAAACACTCACAAATTATTTTCAACACAGTTCAAAGGGAATCTCTCCCAGTCCTTCCAGTTCCGTATGTGGCTCTGAAACCAAGCGAAGGAAAAGATTTACAATTCTCCGGCCCCTTTATGCTATCACGCATGACCCCTTGGTAAAAAATTGCAGCTGTCTCTACTGTCTGCAGCTGCTACATCGTTTGCCTTCCAGGTCAATACGTTCCTGCAACAGAGACTCGCCTTCTTCCAGACTGACCGGCTTCCCGGCCCGGGGAAAGAACCAGCCTGTCCAAAGCCTTTCCCTTTCGCTGCTTAGCGCCCTCACAGGTCGGGAGGGAGATTTACAACTAAAACTCATTATATTTCTGTCACACTCATTAATAACAATAAAAACTGGAAGCAAAGGAAAGTGATTGCTGTGTCTAATGAAACTTGCTGTAGCCTTTCTGTTTTAACAAATAACAGAAGTAAATATACATGTTGCATTCTGTCCCACTATAGCAGGTGTAGATAGAGCAATGTGTAATACTATTGGAAAGCGATTCCGCCTACTACTCGATCAGAAAGGATTGATCATTTTGAAACAAGTACCATTTCCTTTTATGTCATGGCCGCCAAATACAAATGTATGTAAAAATGCCATAGAAATGTTCTTGTAGGCAACAGACGCACCCATCCCCTGCTGTGGTGGGTTCAGTTAGGCCTGACCGATAGTGGATGTTAAGTGCGGTCCTATGTCGGACCTGGTCTGACATTGCAATTATTCCTATCCGGTCCAATGTAGGACCCTGTCCGACATCATCAAAAAGACGCAAAAAACTGGTTTTTAGTCGTTTTTTCTCCAGAAAAAGCCAATATAACCATTCAATGGCCGAGTGGGAGCGACAGGAGCCGAGACGAGCCGAAAAAAAAAAAAAAGTGCGTATCTCATGATTAGTCATACTTGCCCCTTGGATCAGATAGGGGCGGCCATAATGGAACAAGCTGCCTGTGACTGCATCAGCGCTCAGAGAATATCACGGACATTTGCAGAGCTTTTTTGAGATGTTAAAGTAATAAAATAATGACTTGGATCGCATTAGTGAGGCGTTTGGTGATGAAACGAGTGATCAGGAGATGATTGATCGGTATGTACGACTATTATTATTATTATTTATTTATTTCTCAGCGTATGTAAAAGCTATAGCGAACGAAAGGGTGGGGCGGGGCTGGAGATGCCTAGTGAGTGCTTTGTTGATATGCAGGGCCTTTTAAACCCGTTTGACTGTGTTAAAAAATACTTTTAAACAGCGCGTCTAAAATTAACTGCACGTGTGAAAATAAATTGGACCTGACGCGCCTGACACGCACTTAATAAATGGACTGCAGAGGGTTAATTCCCATAATATTAAAACTTAAATACATCATTAGAGATACAGTAGTGCTGACTCAGAGTGATGTTACGTTTCTGTAACATTCTGGGATTAAAGTACCCCAGTGTCACAAGCCAATCAGAGTGGTCCCTCAAACTACACAGTAAATGCAGATTTATTTGGTGTTTTATTTTTTCCTCAAATTGAGGGTGGGAAATTTGGCCTGCGTCTTAAATTCGAGGGCGTCTTTAATTCGATGGAATACGGTCATCATCTTTGGGGAGAACGAGAACATCAAGTGAAGAGCTGAGCTGCTAGAAACAAGGCTGTTCCTGTATAATGAAAGTTACAAACTCACTGCATGATGTGGATTCTGACGTCAGTGAGTTTTTGCAGGTCAAAAAGAAAAAGAAAAAACACTAGTTTTTGTTTTTATTGATCACTGTCCATGCGCAGAAATCTAGTACATATTTTTCATAGGATTTCATCTACCGCCAGAGGCAGCTCAAATCTTTGTAAAGTATATTTTATAAGTCCCCTTGTTTATTATTTACAGCTATGGCCAAAAGTTTTGCATCACCCTATAGAATGAACTAATTTAGTTTCATAAAGTTGAATGAAACTTGCTGAATAATGTAAATATTGAATTGCAGACTGTTTTGTAGCTTTCCAATGATACTTAATGAAAAACATATTCATGTCAGATTGGATTAGTTCAAGAAGTTGTATTTTAGTAAAATAAATTGCAAGTAATATGTAGCGTTTTCTAATCCAATTCCGCAATGAAACTGAGTAGTAGAGTTTGACAGGCAGGATTTTCAATCTAGCTGTATTTATTTATTTATTTAACTTTAAAAGAAGCTTTTTGTAGGGTAAGGTGTACTGTATCACTGTAAAACCAAATGGTAAAGAATTAAACATTAAATTCAACACCTACAAGAAACAGATAATAAACATGTCTTGATGTTTATTTTGGTAGCACAATTAAAATTAAAATACACACTGCTTACACCGTGTAACAATTTTATTTATTTTTTTGGTTCCTGGGTAGTAAGTGTTATTTCCTAATTGCTTATGCCTCAAAAGTATAGAAAATGGCTATTATTCCCCACAAACTTTGCTTTTGTGACCAGGACAGTGATATTTTGAAATTTACCTATTTTCCAGAACATTCCAGATAGATTCAGTGCTGAATAAACTTGGAGTAACTTCTAGAACTTTCCAGAACTTTCCAGTAATATAAATAGTAGTATAAATACAGGGGCCTTAAGCCCACCAGTTTAGTTTAGTTCCAGCTGCCTAAGTGGATACATATCTGCATTTTTCTGAGATGGCATCAAGAGGCTGCAAGCATCCGGCAGACGCATTTTGCTATGTCTGTGGCCAATTTATCAAGACAAGAGCGAAAAAGTACTCCGTGGAAGCATCTGCTAAGATGTGTGAGGCCTACAAGGCATATTTCGGCATGCCTGTCGGGGATCAAGACAAACCCTGGGCACCTCATTTCACCTGCGAGCACTGCAAAAAAACTCTGGAAGGTAAGATGGACAGTTGTTGCTCGGAATTTTATGTAATAAAATTTGTTAAAATTTTTAAAATTGTAAAAGTTTTTAATTTTAAAATGTTTTACAATTTTCAATGTTATTGAAAAAATATATCATATATGAAAAATGTTGCGAGAATCTCTTACACATTAGTCATGGGTGAAATAAATGTATTTTTGTAGGATGGTACAGAGGGGAAAAGAGAGCCATGAAGTTCGCTATCCCAAGAATTTGGCGGGAACCCACTGACCACTCAAGCAACTGCTACTTCTGCATGGTGGACCCTTCCAAACTTCTGACTGGCAAGAATGCACCTGCTATCACGTATCCGGACCTTCCTTCATCCATCGCCCCGGTGCCACACTGCCATGAGCTCCCCGTACCCACTCCTCCGGAGAGAGAGCAGCTGTCTTTAGAAGAGAGCAGCAAGTCAGAGAGCGAGGAAGATGTTGTATATCCAGATGACAATTTCAGAGGTGGAGCTGAGGAGAGAAACCCATACTACTCCAACCGAAAAGACCTCAACGACTTGATTAGAGATCTTGGTCTCACCAAGTCCAATGCCGAGCTTTTGACATCTAGGCTCAAGCAGTGGAACTTGTTGGATGAAAGCGTGCAAGTCGCAGATCAGAGGAAGCGTCACCAACCTTTTTCCAGCTTCTTCACTCGTCAAGATGGGCTCTGCTTCTGCCACAATGTGACCAGTCTGTTCGAGGCAATCGGAATCGCCTGTAACCAGAATGAGTGGCGCCTCTTCATTGACAGCTCATCCAGGAGCCTCAAAGCCGTGCTGCTCCATAATGGTAACAAGTACCCGTCTCTTCCCCTGGCTCACTCAGTGCAATTCAAAGAGGATTACAACAGCATCAAGACCTTGCTGGACGCCTTGAAGTATGATGAGTACGGCTGGGAGGTCATAGGAGACTTCAAAATGGTGGCATTCCTGATGGGTCTCCAAGGCGGTTTTACCAAGTTTCCCTGCTATCTTTGCCTTTGGGACAGCAGGGACACCAAGGCGCACTACCACAGGCGGGACTGGCTACAGCGGACCGAGTTCTCCGTGGGGAGGAACAACGTCAAGTGGGAGCCACTGGTGGACCCCCGGAAGGTGCTGATGCCACCACTGCACATCAAATTGGGCCTTATGAAACAATTTGTCAGAGCTCTAGATAAGGAGTCGGCAGCCTTCAAGTACCTTCAAGACTTCTTCCCTAAGCTGTTTGAGGCAAAGGTCAAAGCCGGTGTCTTCGTCGGACCACAGATAAAGAAGATCCTGGAGTGCAATGAATTCCCCAAGAAGCTCACTAGTAAGGAGAAAGCGGCTTGGAACAGCTTTGTCGCAGTGGTTCGGGGCTTCCTGGGCAATCACAAGGCCGAAAACTATGTGGAGTTGGTTGAGATTCTGGTGAAGAACTACGGCACAATGGGCTGTAGGATGTCCCTCAAAGTCCATTTCCTTGATGCTCATCTTGATAAATTCAAGGAGAACATGGGAGCGTACTCGGAGGAGCAAGGCGAGCGCTTCCACCAGGATATACTGGACTTTGAACGCCGCTACCAAGACAGTATAACGAGAACATGATGGGAGACTACATTTGTGGGCTGATTTGTGAAAGTGATTTACAGTATAATCGTAAATCTCGAAAAACTACTCACTTCTAAATCTTTTGTATTACTTTAGTATAAATACTCACCCCCCTGAGTCAATACTTGTTAGAAGCACCTTTGGCAGCAAGTACAGCTGTGAGTCTTTTTGGGTAAGTCTCTACCAGCACATCTGGATCCTGCAATTTTTGCCCATTCTTCTTGGCAAAATTGCTTAAGCTCTGTCAAGTTGGATGGGGACCGTTGGTGAACAGCAATTTTCAAGTCTTGCCACAGATTCTCAATCAGATTGAGGTCTGGGCTTTGACTGGGCCATTCTAAGACATTCAGGTTCTTGTTTTTAAACCACTCCAGTGTAGCTTTGGCTGTGTGTTTAGGGTCATTGTCCTGCTGGAAGGTGAACCTCCGCCCCAGTCCCAGGTCTCTGGCAGACTGAAACAGGTTTTCCTCTAGAATTTCCCTGTATTTGGCTCCATCCATCTTGCCCTCAATCCTGACCAGTTTCCCAGTCCCTGCCGATGAAAAACATCCCCATAACATGATGCTGCCACCACCATGCTTCACCGTGGGGATGGTGTTCTCAGGGTGATGAGCAGTGTTGGCTTTGCGCCACACATAGCGTTTTGCGCTATGGCCAAAAAGTTCAATTTTGGTCTCATCAGACCAGAGAACCTTTTTCCACATGTTTGCTGTGTCTCCCACATGCCTTTTGGCAAAATCCAAACAGGATTTGATATGGGTTTTTTTCAGCAATGGCTTTCTTCTCGCCACTCTTCCATAAAGCTCAGCTTTGTGGAGCGTCCGGGTTATAGTTGTCCCATGGACGGTTCTCCCATCTCAGCTGTGGATCTCTCCAGCTCCTTCAGAGTTACCATTGGCCTCTTGGTTGCTTCTCTGACTAATGCCCTCCTTACCTGGTCATTGAGTTTTGGTGGACAGCCTTCTCTAGGCAGAGTCGCGGTTGTGCCATATTCTTTCAATTTTTTAATAATGGATTTAACGGTGCTCCGGGGGATGTTCAAAATTTGGGATATTTTTTTATAACCCAACCCTGATTGGTGCTTCTCCAGAACTTTATTCCGGACTTCTTTTGATAGCTCCTTGGTCTTCATGATGCTGTTTGTTTAGATATGCTCTCTAACAAACTCTGGGGCCTTCCAGAAACAGGTGTATTTAATCTGAGATCATGTGACACTTTAATTGCACACATGTGGACTCCATTCAACTAATTATGTGACTTCTGAAGGCAATTGGTTGCACCAGAGCTTATTTAGGGGTGTCACAGCAAAGGGGGTGAATACAGTCAAGACTTTTCAGTTTTTAATTTGTAAATAATTTTGAAAAATATGTAGATTTATTTCCCCACTTCGACATTATGGACTATTTTGTAGTGTAGATCAGTGACAAAAAATCCTAATTAAATCCATTTCAATTCCAGGTTGTAACACTACAAAATGTGGAAAAGTCCAAGGGGGGAGAATACTTATGCAAGGCACTGTATATACATATATATATATTTGGTGGAATTATACATATTTACTTAAACAATAACATGCACAAAATATTACGATCAGACAACAGAACAAAATGTGTTCAGCATTAACCGAAATGTTTGTTTACTTGACTTTCTTGCATTTTTCCATCAGAATGTATGATTCAGTGTTAACAGCTATGGGTGCACCTTGGTTTATTGAATAACAGCCTTCAAAACTAACTGAACCTAGTCATTAACCATTCACTATAATTGCCTTTCATATTATCCTCTTTTTGCTAACAAGGGGAATAATAACAGTCCCCTGTTAACTGGCTCTGGACATGTTTAATCCGACCCAATGCAAGCAGGAGATTGAGGGACCCTTTAAAATGATTGTAGTAATGAGCTGCTAATCCTATTTAACCCACTCATTGTGGAGTATGTGGTCTAGTTGTAAGAACTGAAGGAAGGGTGGGCTTGGTTTGACATCAGAGCTCAGCTCAAGACTTTCTCTTGACCCTATTGTGATGTCATGATCATACCAATGTATTGACACAAATAAACCCTAGCAGGACCATTAGCTGACCAAAACAATGGCAACACAATGGATCTGGAACAAATGTTGCACAGTGGTCCTTATGGTAGCTTATGGAAGACTCCAAAGCCACAGCAACTCCATAATGCATAAGTAAATATTTGAAGTTGAGAAATGAGGTGTAATCAGCGATCTTGTGGGTGCTTTGCTGTCTGGTAATCCCTCAGACTAACTGCATCTCTGTTGATCCCTCCTAGAAGTTTGGGGCTTTTATCACAGAGGGTGGTCATTAGTTCAAGCTTAATCTCTTCCACTTGGATGTTTCTTTTTAAAGACCTGGTAATTCCTATGACCATTAAATGGGTTCTGAGACTCGGCCAGTGTGCATTTTCTATTTTAGTCATAGTTTGTTATGTATAATGTTGTGTGATTTTAGTCTAGTCTTTGCCTGTCAGTCTAATTAAGTCGTTCTCTTAGTCCAGTTGACTGAAATGGTCAGATTTTATTCCAGTTTTACTCAATGGATGTTGTTGGAGTCGGTCTTAGACTAGTCAACTAAAATTGTCCCGAGTTTTAATCTAGTCTTGGCAACAGAAACTTAGTCTTGTATCAATTTTTGTTGGTGTATCAAGATCAGACCTTTGAAATGCAGCAGAAGACAAGATAAGAAGAACAATATACTATATATTATGTATGTAGCAAGCATAAAGAACCACCTTTAGCTTTATGTTTATAAAAAATATAATGAACATACTAAAATGTTTATACAATGTGTTTTAAAGATACTGACTTTTTTTTTAAGTTACTGAAAAAACTTAATTTATTTGATTGCATAATAACACAAATCTAAATTATACTTTGTGTATAGATAAGCTCTGGATCAGTAAACTTTCTTATTCAGTAACACTGAGTCAGTTTTGGTACCTACAGGTGTTTTATTCTAAAAGCAGTACAACAGTTCAGTGCTTTATCAATGTTAGAAGCAATAGTCCAATAACTTTGTATCTCAATCATAGGCGTCTAACTGTTAAGTGGGGGGCAAACTGTAAATAGTGCAGCGCTGACTACTGGTCAAACCACTGTACGTGTGGGGAGCGTTTTATTCTGTTCTTAATTATTCTTTTTTTTTTTTTATCAATGTCGGACTTCTGGCATCTTCTGAATGACTTTCCTTTTTTTATTACATTTCAAACCGTTTAAAGGCAAAATCATAACAAAACATAGAATAATAGTGTGTGTACAATGAGCACAATATATTGTTTTCCTCCCCTGTGCACGTTAGGCGCCTATGCTATCTGTGCACGTTAGGTGCCTATGCTATCTGTGCACGTTAGGTGCCTATGCTACCTGTGCACGTTAGGTGCCTATGCTACCTGTGCACGTTAGGTGCCTATGCTACCTGTGCACGTTAGGCGCCTATGCTATCTGTGCACGTTAGGCGCCTATGCTATCTGTGCACGTTAGGTGCCTATGCTACCTGTGCACGTTAGGTGCCTATGCTATCTGTGCACGTTAGGTGCCTATGCTACCTGTGCACGTTAGGTGCCTATGCTACCTGTGCACGTTAGGCGCCTATGCTATCTGTGCACGTTAGGTGCCTATGCTACCTGTGCACGTTAGGTGCCTATGCTACCTGTGCACGTTAGGTGCCTATGCTATCTGTGCACGTTAGGTGCCTATGCTACCTGTGCACGTTAGGTGCCTATGCTACCTGTGCACGTTAGGCGCCTATGCTACCTGTGCACGTTAGGTGCCTATGCTATCTGTGCACGTTAGGTGCCTATGCTACCTGTGCACGTTAGGTGCCTATGCTACCTGTGCACGTTAGGTGCCTATGCTATCTGTGCACGTTAGGTGCCTATGCTACCTGTGCACGTTAGGTGCCTATGCTACCTGTGCACGTTAGGTGCCTATGCTATCTGTGCACGTTAGGTGCCTATGCTATCTGTGCACGTTAGGTGCCTATGCTATCTGTGCACGTTAGGTGCCTATGCTATCTGTGCACGTTAGGTGCCTATGCTACCTGTGCACGTTAGGCGCCTATGCTATCTGTGCACGTTAGGTGCCTATGCTATCTGTGCACGTTAGGTGCCTATGCTATCTGTGCACGTTAGGTGCCTATGCTACCTGTGCACGTTAGGTGCCTATGCTATCTGTGCACGTTAGGTGCCTATGCTATCTGTGCACGTTAGGTGCCTATGCTACCTGTGCACGTTAGGTGCCTATGCTATCTGTGCACGTTAGGTGCCTATGCTATCTGTGCACGTTAGGCGCCTATGCTATCTGTGCACGTTAGGCGCCTATGCTATCTGTGCACGTTAGGTGCCTATGCTACCTGTGCACGTTAGGTGCCTATGCTACCTGTGCACGTTAGGTGCCTATGCTACCTGTGCACGTTAGGTGCCTATGCTACCTGTGCACGTTAGGTGCCTATGCTATCTGTGCACGTTAGGCGCCTATGCTATCTGTGCACGTTAGGCGCCTATGCTACCTGTGCACGTTAGGTGCCTATGCTACCTGTGCACGTTAGGTGCCTATGCTATCTGTGCACGTTAGGTGCCTATGCTACCTGTGCACGTTAGGCGCCTATGCTACCTGTGCACGTTAGGCGCCTATGCTATCTGTGCACGTTAGGTGCCTATGCTATCTGTGCACGTTAGGTGCCTATGCTATCTGTGCACGTTAGGTGCCTATGCTATCTGTGCACGTTAGGCGCCTATGCTATCTGTGCACGTTAGGTGCCTATGCTATCTGTGCACGTTAGGTGCCTATGCTATCTGTGCACGTTAGGCGCCTATGCTATCTGTGCACGTTAGGCGCCTATGCTACCTGTGCACGTTAGGTGCCTATGCTATCTGTGCACGTTAGGTGCCTATGCTATCTGTGCACGTTAGGTGCCTATGCTACCTGTGCACGTTAGGTGCCTATGCTACCTGTGCACGTTAGGCGCCTATGCTATCTGTGCACGTTAGGTGCCTATGCTACCTGTGCACGTTAGGCGCCTATGCTACCTGTGCACGTTAGGCGCCTATGCTATCTGTGCACGTTAGGTGCCTATGCTATCTGTGCACGTTAGGTGCCTATGCTACCTGTGCACGTTAGGCGCCTATGCTACCTGTGCAGGTTAGGTGCCTATGCTACCTGTGCACGTTAGGTGCCTATGCTATCTGTGCACGTTAGGCACCTAGGTCTTCATCAAGGGACTTCTGTATTAGTGTCGTCGGCATCACAGAACTAATAGTCTAATTCCTCGTCGTCAAGTCAAGTTATATCTTCGCCATATCTAGATAACTGTCTGTTTGTCTTTGTCTTTGTCATACCTAGTTTTTTTGTCCTCTCATTGTCTTTGTTGACTAAATTAAAAATGTATTGTTGACTAATAATTGTCAGTATTATCGTTAATGAAATGAACATTGGACTCGGCTGTGTTCCTTATTGAACCCCACAGGGGTGGCACCTACACAACAGCAACATAGCGGGGGCAGTGGTACATATGCGCTGTGACAGGCTGCATCCGCCCCTCTACTTATTTGGATTTTTTGACGTATTATGATTTAAATGTATTGTTTGGTGTTTAAAAATACGGTGTTTATTATTGTTTTACAGCATGAATGGGGTTAAAATTCCCCATCCAGCTTAATGCATAGATAATGTGGCCATCTCCAAATGAATAAAGTGATCACCAATTTGGAGATGGTCATGTATATATAAAGAGTGGATCAGCCCCTCATTTGGGGTTGGTTGGTTGGTTGTTCAAAGAGGAGGAACATAAGAAGTAAGATATAAAATTACAATTGCTACTTGTGCTGGATTTTGACCAGCATGGTACTTGTTTGGGGTTTGTTTGTTTTGGCCACAGTGCCGTTTTGTTTTGTAAAGTGTTTTGTTTTGTTTAAATATTTGATGTATTATTAAAGAAAGAGCACACTTGCGACTCAACCGTAGTACCTTGCCTGTGTGCGGTTACTTCCTGGTCTGTGACCTCACCACTCGACCATCCTGTCACAGTCACACATACATTTGTAGACATACTCTGAGGATGTAGGTCATGGTGATTTACTTTTTCATAATGCCGATTTTACTGATCTTGGTGGTATCTCCTACTGCTACTTTAAGTAAATTACTCCCTGCATAGGCACTGACTGAGAGGGCCATCTCTTGACCCCTTGAAAGACCTTGAATAGCCTCAACAAACAAAAACCTGACCTCAGTAGAGCACCAAAGCGCCTATTATAAATGAAATAGACCAAAGGCACGAGGCCCAAGTCAATGACTTGTGGCACTGCAGATGCGCCTTCAGAAAGACTTTATATCTTGATCAGTTTAGTTTGACCAAACAGGTGTCAGAGAGGTTTTCATTTGTCTTGCAACTAATTGGCCTCTTTCATATTCCATAGAAAATAGTTAGTGTTTCAAACAATTCCGTTTTTAAATATGTTTTTCATCACTTTCTGCTGACAAAAGGATGATGGGTCTGCCTACAGTGTAGAGCCGCAACAGTACACATCCGCACCCTTTAATATTGTAGTGTCTAAAAGCTGGAGGTGTGTTGTTGACCTAGCTTTTATTATCAAACTTTTACACCGTTTTTAAAATGGTACAGCATTACACTATTGCAGGTGGATGCTGAAAGCAGACAAATACTTTGCAATTACCCTAAAAATGACTTTCACGTTGCTGCCAAGAGCTCTTTACTGAGATAAACTCCTGAGACATATTCCCATCCCCACTGCCTCATTTTCATTTGATCAGAGAAGTTTCCCAGAATATTGCTACATTAGTGGAACTGTTTTTAAACTCACGCAGCCTTCAGTTTCACATGTGACACCCTTTTTTACATTTATTTCCGGTGTCCCAGGAAATAAGTTGATCGGAAAATAAGTTGATCAAGCTCTAGAATTTAAAGGGGAGGTTCCATTGTTTCTAATGTAAACAAGCCTAGGCTAGGAAATAAGTAGATTGAGCCAGGAAGTAAGTTGATCGGATATATTAATGAACAATAAATAATTTAAAATTAATTTATATAAATTAGTAGATCGGATTTATTCGGCAGTATGCTGCTAGATAAGATGATGTGAATATCGCTTTAGATCCGATATATTAGCCTAACAAAAATGCATAATTTAAAATGGCTTTTGTACGTATAATTTACATTAACATGTAGATCGGATATATTCGACAGAATTACGCTAGATAAGGGAATGTGAATATCGCTGTAATATATATATTGGCAGCAAATAAATAATTTAAAATGAATTGTATGATTGTATATTTCTGATTGTGTATTTCTGTTTGTGTAACAAATGTTAACTAGCAAAATGTGTTGCGTATTGACGTTATTTTGCATTTCTGGAGGTGTTTTTGTTTTGGGAAGCACTACAGTATGGACAGCAGGTATGCGAGCGATTTGTCCAAAAGTTAAAGCATGAGTTTCAATCATGGAAAAAATTAAGCTCCATGCTGCGATTACTAACTAGGCCACGGTGCACATCAATCACACAATGTACTTGAAAAACGTTGCTTATACAGTATTATTATTTTATATTTGCTCTTTCATTTATTTTTGAACAAAAGTTATTGTATTTCTTGCTCTTATTATATTACTTGTATTGTAACACTTGAAATGTTTTTGCTTACGATTGTAAGTCGCCCTGGATAAGGGCGTCTGCTAAGAAATAAATAATAATAATAATAATAATAATAATAATAATAATAATAATAATAATAATAATAATAATAATTTTTACATACAGTGCTTTGTATAATTAGGACAGGAAACGAACAGGAGACTGGTTATCATAGTGCATGTATTTCAATTACAAGTTTGGGAAGAAGCAATACATTAATTAATTAAAGACTAGAGTTAATGTCTTTGCTAAACCGTGGTAAATACCTGTAGTTCAATACCAACCAAGATTTTGTGATGTGAGAGAGATCATACAGTATATGTAGGCTACTCTATATCAGCATAATTTTAAAATGGTAAATCCCTGTAGTGCAACAACCAATAAGACATATAACGAGAAAGAGATACAGTATATTGAATTAAAGTGAATTATCACGATTTAAAATCACGTAGATATGGACATATATACGGTATCTCTCTACGACTTGCCCTGCTAATAATATTATGGATGCAGCATGTCATTATATTACGGAAACATTTTAATTTCGATTAAAGATTGACATTTTGACGTGTAAAATAATTTAATATAAATAAATCTCTGTGATCACACATAAACTACATCAGATTGACATTGATGTTATAGAAACATAAAAAGACAGAGGTTTAATACAGTTTACCATAGAAACAGTCGTCGATCACACATTTTAAAGTTCATATGAAAAGACAGTGGCACGAACACACACCAACATACACAGTCTAGTAAATAAAACGGCCAGATAAAAATAAAAAGCCATGCAGTGAACCTCCCCTTTAATCAAACTGTAGCCCCGCCTTACTTTTGTCTACTTTTGCCTTACTGCGCTTACGCGATCAACTTATTTCCCGGTCAACTTATTTCCTGGGACACCGGTACCATCTTAGAATCTGCAGTATTGTACACTCTAGATACCCCTCCTGTGCCATAATAGATATTCCTATTATTTTTCATTTCCATTTTCTTGCTGCTCGCTGGTGGGAGAGCCATCTCTCTGTACGCTAGTAGTTTCCATAACAGTGAATTATGCTTCCATTCATTTTTCATGCATTTTAATTAACAAGTTCCCCTTATCTGGTCATTGAGACAAGAAGTGATGTAGATGACTTGCGCCAATTAAGCTTTTTAATGAGAAATGCGTTCATTAATGACCTCATCTACTCAATATCAAAGCATTAATGGACTGATTTAATTAACACATTTTGTCTGAAAATCACTTGCTACTAAAGCTCTCATTACTATACCACAAGCTTGATACAATAACACTGTTTTTTGAAAATCCCCCAAAAATCTTACCTTAAACAAGGAACTGATCCACTTAATGTCAACAGATTATTATTCCCCTATCTAGCTCAACTGGGAACCTGTTATTCATTAGGGAATGTGCCTCAGCAGGTATTCTTTTAAAGAAAATGTTCAGTACTACCAGGTGTGAGATGTGTACACTTTAACAGGCTGATATGGACTTATTTGGAACATTATTCATATTAGCATTCCATTTCTGGTCTAAAGGTTTCTGGGCCCCTGGTAAAGTGCTTAGTTTCATCCTGGCTGTACATTTTTATAGGCCTCTACATATTACCAATCCAGACTGGATGTTTTTAGACTGTCTTCACACCCTGTTGCTCTCAGATAAGTATACAGAGAAAGGGAGAGAGAGAGACAAAGAGAGAAACAGTTTTGTTTTTGATAAATTCATATTTCATTGCACCATTATGTTGACAAGTATAAAAGGTGACAATGGCCTAAAAAGTAGAACAACCGTGGTTATAAAAAATGGTGCCGTGGAACTAGAGGACTACTGGAGGCCCTGCTTCAGCATGCTGAAATCAGTGATTTCTTTAAGCCATATTCGCTGCCCAGTTGTAAACCTGTATTCCATAGAAAACATGCATTGCAAAATGTTGGCATTCACGCAAGAATCCTATGTGGATAGGGAAGTGTGCACTTAATGGTGAGCAGTTTTTATTATTATTATAGCGAGCTGTGACTGTTTTATATTCTGAACACTGAAAATCTGCCTGCAACCTCAAGCATCTTGAAGTGCCACTTCATTGAATCTACCATCACATGAGATGGTAGAGCCAGAAGAGCCACATCCTCCCCATTCTGTTAGAGCTCAACTAGACCATAAAAATGTTACATGTAGTAGGCACTAGAAGAATATGTGAAGACAGAAAAGAAACATGAATGAATTCCAAACATTAATCAGATAGGGTTAAAAAGATAGGGTTTTGTAAATAGGGCCTATAATTTCACCAGAGCTTGGCCTGTCGTGTTTGAAGCTTGAGTTTCCTTAATCCCATTATATTCAGTTGACTTCTGCTGGCCATATGTAAAGTAATGCCCAGAAACACTAAAGTAAGTGACTGTCTTAGGGAACTAGAAGTGAGACAACAAGCAGTGCAAGGGTTGAAGTGCATAGACAGCAGTGCTTTACCTCGCAAACTTAAACTCTGGTGCTTTCAGTCTTCTGTGGCCACTCACTGTGTATGAAGTTTCCTTGACAACAGTAGATAAGTTGGAAGCATTAATCAGTTGATACATCAGGGAATGGTTAGAAGTCCCACGCTGCCTCAGCAGAGTGGGACTGTATGGTAAAGGGATATTGAAGCTGCCAGTCTCAGCTCTAACCAAAGAGTTTAAGTGCACCACGGTTCGATTGGAAATGACATTGCTTATGGGTTGTCAAGGATTTGTGGCACACTCCACAACCCGGTTTCTCAGAGACATCAGATTCACTGGTCAAGAGTTGCGATGCATAGTGAAGAACTTGTCTGAACCAGCACAGAGGAGCAACAGCTGGCTCTGGTTGAGACAAAAAGATTCTGGTTGGGGACCTCAAGCATTGTAGAAAGAAAGCAACATCGATGGAAGGTAAGTAAGCTGGGCTTAGTTGAGTGGGGGAAGGAGGGGGGTGATGCTGGGACGCCGGAATCACTGTCGAGTCCTCTTAAGGTGTCGTGGGCTAGTCGACGAAACACCAAGGATGGAAGGTGCCCACTTGAAGACCCCAGAGAAGTACCCTACTTAGCTCAATCCAGACGGTTGTCATGCTGATGCGCTAGGGAGGCCGCACTGTGGTTGATCCCTGGAGCCAGCATTGCAGCAGTTGTGTGTGCTGATGCACCTGGGAGGGAAATTAGGCTGATCCCTGGAGCCAGCATTACACTTCAGATGGATATCTACATCATCAGATGGAATGAAATGCAGATGGATCACATTCGTTTACAGTAAAAGAAGTTGGTGTTTATCTTGGCGAGAGCTGAGTCTAATATCAGCATGAAGTTTTAACACCTACTCTCATGTAATGGAAATCAAAACCACAGCACTCTGGTTTATTTGTTAGCATGTCATTTCCAATTACCAGAAACCAAACCCTGGTGTTTGATTTGGAAAGTTGAAAGGGGCCTGAAGCAGAATGGGGTTGGCATCTTCAAATAGGTGCATAAACAAGAGGTTTAACCCAAATGCCTTTGTGTGACATGTTGCCATACTGCTATTCCTACAAGAATTAGGGTATTTGCTGTCAGAATCTCTTAATTATGGAGACTTATAAAGGGGATTGACTATTGTCTCCAGATGGAATTAGTGATAACTGCTCCTGTAATTAACACTAGGTAAGTAGAATTAGTAGTAAAAGGTTATTGTTCCTTTTAAAGCAGTTATTGTGTGGGTTGTATTAGCTTCACTCTATGCACCATATAGATCCATGTGAAATTTAAAGATAGCATCTATAAAATAACTTAAGGTAGTTTTCTTTTTAGTAGTGGTTGCTAGCAACCTGTGATGGAAATATAAAGAGTTCTGGTTGTAAATCTCTGGTTGTAAATCTCCCTCTCGACCTGTGAGGGTACTAAGTAGCGAAAGGGAAAGGCTTTGGACAGGTTGTCCCGACCGTTCATTCCCTGGGTCGGGAAGTCAGTCATTCTAGAAAAAGATGAGACTCCAGTGCGGGAATGTATTGACCTGGAAGGTAAACGAGGTAGCAGCTGCAGGCAATAGAGTCAGCTGCAATCGTTTACCAAGGGGTCATGCATAATCGCATAAAAGGGGCTGGAGAATTGTAAATCTTTTCCTTCGCTTTTGGTTTTGAAATAGACCCGGAAGGACCCGTGCACTGTGTATTAAGAGTATCATGAGTGTTTGTTTGTTTGTCTTGTCTATAATTGTTACTTGTGTGTTTATAGACTGCTAACACGTTCTGGAGCTGTTGCTAAGGGCCAGCACTGAACCCGGAACAGCACTGCACTATTTGTCACTCTTTAAACTGTATCACCCACCACGAGCACTACAGCACGCACCCTACTGGTGACCGCGGTTGTATATAGTGGGAGAGATACTGTGTTTATTGTTTAGGTATGCAATCCCTGTTACTTTTCTCCGTGTTTTACGCATCGCTGTGTATAACCAGAGTTTATTATTTGGTCACCAGACCTGGATTATAACTAAAATAAAACGTATATTTTTCCATACCAGATTACAAATCTCTGTCTGTTTATTCCTGCACTGCATCACCTCTGCACCTGTACATAATCAGCAACCACTTTGCCACACAACCATACTGTCTACACTTCAGTATGCATGCTGAACAGAGAGCATGGACAATCAGCATTGAAATGTGTTTGGGGATTTTTAGTTCACTATTTGCTATGAAAAAAAGAAACTGTTTAAAAAAATCACATCCACATTTACCATAATGTGTGCATCTTTCATATAGGTAAATACGAGATCCACAAAGGTTTGGTAATACATATTAGCTAGGATTTACTGGAATTATTTTGTTACATAAATGATCACATTATGAAGGGAAGGCAAGTAATTAATTGCACCTTAAGTGGAAATGTAAAAATAGAAAATGTTTCCCATCTTTAATCACTGTATAGTCTCCAATTAATGAGTTCCAATTGCAGATCACAAAGTTCAGCGGTTATCCCGTCTGCAGAAATCGCATTTGATGCACTCCAATAATGTCTTTGAAGCCAGGAAAGATGAATGGCTGCAAGATTGTTTGGCACCTTAATCCATTGCTACAGAGAAATGTATTGAAACATGTTCTGGCTAGAGCCCTATAATAGAAATGCAAACCACAGGCATTTTACACTGAATTCATACACTACTCAAGAGGACATGCACTGTCAGATCCAACAGCTTCTGTTAAACCTTCCCCGTGGCACAGAACCTAATAAATAAATCTGCCTTTAAATACTCCGCAAGAATCTACTCTTGTAAAATATGTTTTTCACTTTTTGAGCAGTCCAGACCAGTACCCATGCCTTGGAAAGCACACAACTTCATGATGTCAGAGGCTATTTCATCAGTGTTCAGACAGGAGGTCACGAGCTCCACCCTCCCTGAATGCTTTGCACAGTACATGTGCCAAACGAGATCCGTAGTACCGCAGCTGTTTGAAATAAGGATAGAATTGTGTCTCTGGAATGTTGTAAACTCCACTGTGGGGTTTGATTCCCATGCACTGTACCTGCATTTCCAGTGTGAATAAGAAAGTTCCTGATAAAAGCATTGTGATTGTTTGATTTATAAGATAAAACAAGGCACCTATTCAACAGACATAAAATAACAATTTAGAAATACGCATAAGCTAGTTGAAAAGGTTGGGTTGTGAAGGAGTTCTTTTTTTTAAATGGGTGTATATTTTATCAGGTCTGGCTGTTTGCTGAACCATGTAGAATTACAGGAGTATTGTGGATGCATTAATCTTAACCCCCTCACCCCGTTTTTAAACTAACACTTGAATTTGTGGTCATGCAATTATAAAAATACATAAATAATCTCAGAGAATGTGGCTGTTGTACCACAGCGCATGCCACAGTATGTCATTATTAAATATATGTTTTTTGAGAACCACTGAGATTGATATTGTATTTCCAAGGAGTCCTGGAATATTCAGTTTAGTACCTGTACAACCCCAGTCCTTGCCTTATCCCAGGGACTGTCATCCCCTTAAAGACCATTATTGCGGGGCAGCCTGTGTACTGACGAGGTCTTTAAGCAGGGTTATTTGAAATGACCACAGTACCTGTAAGCCTACATAGTGGTTATATACTGCAGTACTGCGTTATTAAAACCACATGTGTGCTTTGCTAGCTCTTCGTGGGTCACTAAATCTTGCTTTGAACTGATGACAGCATAAGCCCTCGTATTGCAAACTTGACCAACAGGCCTCTTTGAAAATGAGTGGATGGAGTGTAGAAATATGCAGCTTTATCATTGTCTTATCGTACTGCTGGGGACAGTCTGGATCTCAAACAGCAGTACAGCACAGACAGTTCTGGTAAACTGGTGTTCCAAATGGTACTACACCTTGCTCACATAGATAAAGAAAACACTTGAAAATACGCAATGAAAACAACTTTGAAATTCAACCTGAAGCCATTTATTTCTACTGCCAAATTCTTCTGATTTCAGAGTACAGCCAAGGCCAATTAGATGGAGATTTAAACCCGACTGCCTGCAATTTTTTCAGCATGCCAGGTTCTGCTTGAACATGCTATAGTAACTATAGTATTCGGAGTTAAACTTTCCTGTGGATTTAAGTAAAGTTGTATAAGGGTACATTCATGTGTTAATTACTGTTTGATGAATGACCAAAGACCATTTTAAAACAAGGTAGCCAGAGATACCGGTCTTGATAGCTGAATGATCTGTACATTAGTCAAACTGACAGGCCTTGCTGTGGCTTTTCTAACCCTCTTTTGCTGCTTTTTGAACCAGGTGTTTGGAGACACAGACCAGGTCCGGATGACATCAGAAGGCTCGGACTGCCGCTGCAAGTGCATCATGAGGCCCCTGAGCAAGGATGCCTGCAGCCGTGTCAGGAATGGGAGCATGCGTGTGGAGGACTTCTACACGGTGGAGACAGTGAGCTCCGGGTCTGACTGCAAGTGCTCCTGCACCGCCCCTCCAGCCTCGCTCAACCCCTGCGAGAACGAGTGGAAGATGGAGAAGCTGAAGAAGCAGGCTCCAGAGCTGCTCAAGGTAAAAAGCGCAAATTCAAAGACCTCACACTAACATGGCGAGCCCCGCAGAAAATGAAGTCAACTAGTCAGTAATGTAACAGTAATAAAAGTAATAATAGGAATTTAACAGTATAGTCAGTATAAAAAAACAAAAAACACTCAATTGTTAGATGTAAAAATACAAAAAAAAATTGTAATATTCTTAGTCACATATTTCTTACTTATCAATGTCCTAATGAAGGCTTCTAGTCAAAAAGTTTGTTAAAGAATTTAGGGTTATAATTTCAAAGCATTTGCTCCAGTTTTTAATTAGCTTATATTTTTTATAAGAGGTAAAACACCTGTTCATTTTACAAAACTAGAATCAAACAGCTAAGCTATATATTTCATGTTCTCTTAAAGACTCCAAATGTGTTTTGTTTTTAATTTTGTAACATTAGCATGCTTTTTTCTTCTTTCAAAAATTAGGAGTTAATTAAAGAATTCTACTAGTCTACTATTCTATTTTTATAGAGTCTTCTTCAGTTTATAATTTACTCCATGTTATGTCAAAATGAGAAAGAAACAACTTGTGTGTTTGAGACATTGTTACAGCATGTACCAGTTGTTAGATTCATGTTTTATGTAGGAATACCAAAAGAAAACTAGAAGTTCAAACTAGAAGTCTTTTCAATGTTTCTAAAAAGGAGCTGAAACATGCATTTTTCTCCTTTCAGAAATTTGAAGTATATTACATACTGGAGTTAACTCTGTACAATCAAGTACATTACTCTTTTAGTATTCAAGAAGAATTTATAAATATTACAGGCAGGGGCATCGTATACAGTACAGTAGAACACATTCAATTCCAAACTGCTTAGATGTGCCACATGTCCCACACTTGCTGTCTAACTGTGTGCTCACAATGCGATGTATAAATGAAAAGCACATGAATCACTGTTAAATCCAGAGGCCCATGAATCATGCCACTACTAGGGGCCCCACTGAATTACATTTACTTGCCTCTCCCAGACAGGCCACCTTTCAGCTGTTTATTACACCACTGCTGTCTGCAGGACCTGAATCCCTTTAAGAAAAGTACTACATGGTGCTAATTCTGAAGTAATACTGCTAAAGCCAGAAGACATTGCACCAAGTACTACCCCATTTTCTGCTTGAGTTCGTCCAAGTCAAACCAAGCAGTACATTATTTATAACTAGGGTTATTTCTTTACTCATATCAAGGTAGTTGAATGGGTCTTTGGTAGGATGATACAGACTTCTTATACAACAGTTTTACTATAAAGCCATGTAGATGCACATACTTTGCAATTTTTTTTTCTATGATTCTGAAAATTGTCAATCAGTTGGATGTACACATTTGGAAAATTGTATGGCTGCTTTGTGACATTACACAATTAATGTGTAAATGTATATTCTTAATCTCATAACACAGTACATAATGGAAACTATTGCCTTTTCAAGGGCTTAGAACCAGAGGGGTGAAAGTGACATTTTCATAATTTTACAGGAGAGCAATAATAAGATTTTGATTGTTTGTGTTCAATTGCTATTTAATAGTACATGCACAGTATCAATATAATTTAAGAAAATGAAAGAGTTTAAAATATTTTTGAATTTGAAACTTCAAAAAGTAAGAATAGCACCAGAAATGTTGCTTAAAAGTTTGATTTTCCATAATAACACTGAGATGAATACCCACTGCAGAGAAGTGTGGGTTTCTTCACTAGTTCTATACCAGACTTGTGTTTCTTCAATTTAATAACAATGAATAAATCAATATGTATCTTAAAATATAAATGTTTACATATACTGTCATATTTCATAAATTATATTTAAAAAATACAGTCAAATATAATTTACAAGATTTTCTACAATTTACATGATCTGGTTTTTATTCTGTAGTGAATTCATTGCTTGAATCCTCAATTTACTGAGTTAAATATCCACAAAAGTTAGGTACTGTTTTACACAAAGCTTTATTTTTTTATTTTTTATTTTTTTTATAAATGTAGTCGTTGCCAGTTATTTTTATTATTTTCTCCCAATTTGATATGTCCAATTATTTTTAGGCTCTGCTCACCGCTACCTCTGTCCTCTGAAGCGTGTGGCATCAGCCGACCACTTTTATTCACACTGCGGACTCACCATTATTATTATTATTATTATTATTATTATTATTATTATTATTATTTATTTCTTTATTTCTTAGGAGACGCCCTTATCCAGGGCGACTTACAATCGTAAGCAAATACATTTCAAGTATCACAGTACAAGTAATAATACAATTAAGAGCAAGATAAATACAATGACTTTGGTTCAAGCAAGTACAAGTGTGACAAACCACAATTCAATAATACAGCAGATAACAGTGACAGTGATAGTTACATCAGGATATGATTAATTACAAAATACTACAGATTAAACACTTTGCAGATTACAGTACTCTGAAGTACAGGATTAAATGCAGTAAAATAGGGGGCAGATAAGAGCAAGTAAAGCGCATTTAAGGAAGGGTGATAGTGTCTCAGGGGAAAAACAGGAGTTCTACAGGTGGTGTCTGAAGAGGTGAGTCTTAAGGAGGCTCCGGAATGTGGTCAGGGACTGGGCAGTCCTGACATCTGTGGGAAGGTCATTCCACCACTGCGGAGCGAGGGTGGAGAAGGAGCGGGCTCTGGAGGCAGGGGAGCGTAGAGGAGGTAGAGCCAGTCTTCTAGTGCAGGTGGAGCGGAGAGGTCGAGTGGGGGTATAGGGAGAGATGAGGGTCTGGAGGTAGCTGGGTGCAGTCTGGTAAAGGCATCTGTAGGCAAGTACAAGAGTCTTGAACTGGATGCGAGCGGTGATCGGGAGCCAGTGGAGTGACCATACAGCCACCCAAGAGCTACAGCGTCGGAGGACAACGCAGCTCTTGGGCAGCTTACAGGTAAGCCTGCAGGCGCCCGGACAGACTACAGGGGTCGCTGGTGCGCGGTGAGCCGAGGACACCCTGGCCGACCAATTGAGCGCCGCCCCCTGGGAGCTCCCGTCCACGGTCGGCTGTGGAATAGCCTGGATTCGAACTCGCGACGTCCAGACTATAGAGCGCATCCTGCACTCTAGCGAGTGCTTTTACTGGATGCGCCACTCGGGACCCCATACACAAAACTTTACAGCTTTTCTCAGTCATTTTGACTCATCTGCTGTCACTCAGCCATCCCATAATGCAACACTCAGTGCCAAGAGGGTGTAAGTGTGCTAGTTACGCCCTCCTGGCACTAAGTTTACCTAGATTTTGCAGTTGTGGCTTTATTACTTTCTCACTTTATTCAATGCAGTTTGTGATTCCTTTTGGCACCAGATAGCTCTCATCAAGAGCTTTAATTTGATATATAATATGCCATTTGTCAAAAATGTCACTTACGCCCCTCTGGTTCTGAGCCCTTGTTTTTATTTATTTTTATATTTAAAAAATGTATGCAAAAGTGTTTTGTATAAAACCATTGCAATGCCATTGATGTTGATTTGATAAGGGAGCATGTTTGCCTTTAATTTTCAGAGTCCATGTATTTGAAACAGTGATGGAACAGATTAATATATTTAAGCTATTAATATATTTATGTAAAGTGCTCACAAAGGAACTTGCAGCAGAATTTGGGCTACGTGTTGTTTGTCTACAAATTATGCAATACAAACATTCTAGATTTACATCTGCAACAGCTCAATGACTGCACATTAGTTTAGTAAAAACTAACATTCAAATTAGCCATGTGCTGCTTATTTTCAGTAGTGCAAAATGACAAAAGCAAACAAACAAATGAAGAACAAGCTCAGGAGAGCAAACAACTCTGTGTGCTTGTCACTGCTGCTTCAGCACATACAGTTGCTTAATGCTGTGTGTTCTAAGTAAGCACATACTAAGATCACTGAGCTGCTTAGAGGGAGTGGAAATGAGCATTTTTAAACTAAGAAGCATGTATTGTACCATCGAAGGACATTAGAGAAGAGAGGGAGTGTTGTCTGTAACCCGGGAAGAGCCTTTACGGAGGTCAAGCGGCACATCTCCTCTACTCAGCTCCTAGATAACATTATAAGCAGCTTGGATCTGATTCAACCCCACACAGATATACCAAACTGACAACACTCGGTACCTGGATATCAGCACGACGACTTGATGGATGAAGCATGGTCAAAGGATTGCCGTTTCTGATACCCATCAGTGACATTCCAGGAGTTCATCTGCTCTCGTCTCTCTGCATACTCAGATAGTTGTCTGCTTGTATTAGAAGACTTGTGTGGAATTTAGCAGACTGTTGAGCAATCAAGCAGACTGGTTCTTACTCGCTATCAGTGTTTGTTTTTGTTTTTTAATGTAACCATTCTTCTAACAATAGAACAACCTCTACAGTTTTAGAATTGTCAGTGGTGCTATTAAAACACCGTTATCATTTCTGATAGCATTTTTTCTACTTGTCTCTTCATTGTGACTCACTCTGCAAGGTGAAGGGAAGACGAGTACTGTATGTTTGATCACAAACAGAGTGCAAGAGAGGACACTCTTATAACCACAGGAGGTTGTGCTGCCACACATATAAACATATAAACGAGTCACGACTTCTAAACAAAACAAAATCTGAGCACTTCAAGATTAAACACATTTTATTATAATGTTATTTTTATTTAATATAAATTCTGCACGAGATACCACTGTTCAGCAAACATCTTTTCAGTGGACTGTGACTTATAAAATTAAAGTGTTTTCTGCTTAAACTGCAGTGGTTACACCAGATCTGTTTTGATTTAATTTAACCATTGAAAATGTTGAAACTACAGTATGCTTGACTGGTGTTTTGGACCTGGAAATACCTCGTTTCCATAGTCAAGCCAACTCGAGTGCACTCAAGTGCTCTCGGGTTAGACTGAATTTTCCAAAACTCGAGTTGAGGTGCAACGCGGGTTGGCTAAAAAAATAGTGTTTCCAGGGTTTCCTGAGTTTCTCGGGTTATTACATGAGCTGGACAAGTTGCGAGAGGTGGCCAGACAGTAACCAGATTACTGTATCATCGTTACTGACATTGTAACATTGTTATCACCCAACACAGCAATGGATACTTTTCCAGAAAAGTCTGCAGACTGTCTTGTGATATTGGACGGTGTCCTAAAGTCGCATCTAATCTGTCATAATATCAGAATGTTTTGAGATTGTTTCCGCTTTTGTTATTGTGGTCCTTGATTTTTCTGTATTCCGATTTTAATTTTTTTTTTATTGTTTCCCTACATTGAAAGATCTTTCGCTGACTCTGAATGACCCGATCTCCCCAAACAGTAGTCAGTGATAGCGTTTCATCATGATTCCACGTTACACAATGTGCTGGCATGTTAAATTGTGTGTGTGTTTTTTTTTTTTTTTTACGGTGTTAAATTACATGTAAGCGATTACACTATGTAACACAATTTTTGTTCCTGGGTAGTAAGTGTTATTTCCTAATTGCTTATGCCTCAAAAGTATAGAAAATGGCTATTATTCCCCACAAACTTTGCTTTTGTGACCAGGACAGTGATATTTTGAAATTTCCCTATTTCCAATGAGAAAACGGGCGAATTTGTGTCTTTTCATTCACATAAAGAGAAAAAAACAACATATGAATCCAAATTAACATGTATTTATACTAAAGTAATACAAAAATGACTACAAAAGATTTAGATGTGAGTAGTTTTTTGAGATTTACGATTATACTGTAAATCACTTTCACGAATCAACCCCCAAATGTAGTCTCCCATCATGTTCTCGTT
Source organism: Acipenser ruthenus (assembly GCF_902713425.1). Lineage (NCBI taxonomy): Eukaryota > Metazoa > Chordata > Actinopteri > Acipenseriformes > Acipenseridae > Acipenser > Acipenser ruthenus. The sequence goes on from NC_081219.1 coordinate 5,294,061, forward strand.
ATACTGTCCTTGGTAGCGGCGTTCAAAGTCCAGTATATCCTGGTGGAAGCGCTCGCCTTGCTCCTCCGAGTACGCTCCCATGTTCTCCTTGAATTTATCAAGATGAGCATCAAGGATATGGACTTTGAGGGACATCCTACAGCCCATTGTGCCGTAGTTCTTCACCAGAGTCTCAACCAACTCCACATAGTTTTCGGCCTTGTGATTGCCCAGGAAGCCCCGAACCACTGCAACAAAGCTGTTCCAAGCCGCTTTCTCCTTACTAGTGAGCTTCTTGGGGAATTCATTGCACTCCAGGATATTCTCTATCTGTGGTCCGATGAAGACACCGGCTTTGACCTTTGCCTCAGACAGCTTAGGAAAGAAGTCTTGAAGGTACTTGAAGGCTGCCGACTCCTTATCTAGAGCTCTGACAAATTGTTTCATAAGGCCCAATTTGATGTGCAGTGGTGGCATCAGCACCTTCCGGGGGTCCACCAGTGGCTCCCACTTGACGTTGTTCCTCCCCACAGAGAACTCGGTCCGCTTGAAAGGGTCCACCATGCAGAAGTAGCAGTTGCTTGAGTGGTCAGTGGGTTCCCGCCAAATTCTTGGGATAGCGAACTTCATGGCTCTCTTTTCCCCTCTGTACCATCCTACAAAAATACATTTATTTCACCCATGACTAATGTGTAAGAGATTCTCGCAACATTTTTCATATATATTTTTTCAATAACATTGAAAATTGTAAAACATTTTAAAATTAAAAACTTTTACAATTTTAAAAATTGTAACAAATTTTATAACATAAAATTCCGAGCAACAATTGTCCATCTTACCTTCCAGAGTTTTTTTGCAGTGCTCGCAGGTGAAATGAGGTGCCCAGGGTTTGTCTTGATCCCCGACAGGCATGCCGAAATATGCCTTGTAGGCCTCACACATCTTAGCAGATGCTTCCACGGAGTACTTTTTCGCTCTTGTCTTGACAAATTGGCCGCAGACATAGCGTCTGCCGGATGCTTGCAGCCTCTTGATGCCATCTCAGAAAAATGCAGATATGTATCCACTTAGGCAGCTGGAACTAAACTGAACTGGTGGGCTTAAGGCCCCTGTATTTATACTACTATTTATATTACTGGAAAGTTCTAGAAGTTACTTCAAGTTTACTCAGCACTGAATCTATCTGGAATGTTCTGGAAAATAGGTAAATTTCAAAATATCACTGTCCTGGTCACAAAAGCAAAGTTTGTGGGGAATAATAGCCATTTTTATACTTTTGAGGCATAAGCAATTGGGAAATAACACTTACTACCCAGGAACCAAAAAAAAAAAAAATTGTTACACGGTGTTATTTAGTTTTTTCTAACCGTAATTTGCAACTGACACTAGCTTTCATAGAGATTGTTGCTAAGACCTGGGATTCCACGATTGGTGACGTATTTTCTGCTCGGCCCAAATTAATTCGGGCCAGCCTGCATAGTGAAATGGTACCAAAGAACTCGGGTACGCACCCGAATTGGAGGCCAACTGGAGTTTCACAAAAACATGGAAACGCAGCATTGGGGGGCAATAAGGGCATGTACTCGAATTGGCTTGACTATGCAAACGAGGTATAAGTGTCTTCTCACTGACCACTGATTTTTGTTTTATTTAAAAAAAAAACTTTGCAACTCCCCCATATGTAGGATAAAAATCTACTCGCAAATTTATGACAGGCACTTTTCAATGTGGGTGGTGGTAAAGTCTTATGGAATAAGGTACATTTGTTAACTAAATATGGAACTTGAAACACATTGTTGCCTTTTAGTCCCTTTGCTCAGCCTAAGTGTTCAGAAAAGACATTTTACGTAGAAAAGCACAAGCAGGCTTCCTCCTCAGTATGTATACATTATATCAAATGGAGTTGATTACAATTATAAGATTAAAAAACATGCTACCATTTGTACCTAAATGAAGTATTCAATCAAGGCAGAACATGTTTTAATGAAAGAGCCTTTATGTAAACCTGTGGTAAAGTGTAGCCCCATAACTAGAAGGAAAGGGGGATATTATAGAGCACACACACCCGTTTTGAAACTGTGCTCTTAAATGTTTAGTGCTGTGACAAACAGTCTTCAATTCTATGTAAGTAATTTAAATATAAGAAAAGAGCTGCAGTATTTTATACTTGTGCCAGCTTTTATTAAAAAAGACAAAACTGTTTGCTGGAAGCCTTTTAAGAGTTAAACTTTAGTGATACAGCCTTTAGAGAAAACAAACTAAATTTAGTGGAATTACAAAGGTAGTTATTTAATCATAAATAAATGAAATGCAGCTGTATAAAGAAACTACAACACACACAACAGAGGATGTAACCAACTCTTTAAAACCCACTTTATTACCTCTCATTAGCATATCAACAGTCCAGGAGCCAGACACACTGTGTTTAAGGATTCTCTAATCCGGACCTCACTTCTCCAGTCAAAGCAAAAATTCATATTTGCATAATAATTGCACAGAGGATTGGATGAAATCAAGATTTGATTGGATTACATGGGGTCCCCGAATGGCTCACCTGGTAAAAGCAGTGCCGCGCGGCGTGCAGGGAGAGTCATACAGCCAGAGGTCGCAGGTTCGAATCCTGGTTGTGCAAGGCAGCAGGGGCGCCACATTGGCTTTGGCTCTTCTGGGGTTGGGGAGGTGGGATCTGGCTTAGACTGTTTCTCCTCACCGCTTGAGCTTGGGGAAGGAGATTTGCTGGCCTGGTCTTTGTCCTCCAGAGGCCGGTAGCCTGCGGACATCCGCTCTCGAGTTCCTGGGTGTAAAAAGACGCCGATTGGCTCGTGGGATCAGAGGACGCCGACTGAGCCTCGGGTCCCTGAGCTGTGTGGGGAATCGCTGCGGTGAAGGAGAAAAATAATAATAATAATTAAGCATTCCAAATTGGGAGAAAATCAGGGGTAAAAATAATTGAAAATTCTAAATTAAAAAATAAAAATAAAACATAATTTTCTTGGATTCTAGCCAAATGCAATCCGAAAATCCAGTTTTGGAAAGCTAAAATATCTGTAAACTACATGGGGTCTTTAATATCCTTGAACTTTTTTTCATAAACTAAACAAACTTTGGTTGGTAAACAGAACAAAATAACCTTTTCTTTGCTGTACTACATTTTATGTTTGCTATTTTTAGGCATATGCTTTCAGTAACATCTCAGAGGTGTACTTCTATCAGACATTGAATCTTATTTACTGTATTTGCTCGAGTATAAGTCGAGAAATTTAACCCCAAAACACTATCCCGAAGTGGGGGGGGGGGGGGAGGGGTTCGAAAAAAACCTTGTCGGCAAACATTTAATGTCTGCAAAAGCCATGGCCGGTGTGTGGTTACTACAATCCCTGTGTGTACCTAGCAAGGTTTAGGACCCAGGTGAGCCCTGTGCAGGCATGCATTCAGTGCGTGAGGCGAGTTCACATACAGTACTTGGCAACGCACCTGCAGGTCTGCTGGGAGGGACTGCCTCGCTTTGAGGATTGCTCACTGCCGCTTGTTTGTTGTTTTTCTTTATCAATAGTTTATATTGGCGCTTGAAAAGAAAGAAAGTTCAGTTAAGATCAGGTTGACTTAGTTCAGAGAGAACGGACTTGTGCTGTTTCACTGAACATGCTTTCATGATTCACTACACTGCTGCTGTGCACCTGCATTGCAGTGCCTATCTTTCCCTTATGAAGAATGAAGATTTAATTTGGATGCTAAAACTCCGAAGATCTCATTGTTACACTTTTCTCAAATGGGTTTCTTGCTGGATATTATTTTTTAAATGTGCATATTTTTTGCTACTGAGCTTGTAGTTCATGTCTTGTATTTTTTTGTTTTTGTTGTACTGGATGATTGCTTTAAACAAACGGAACATTGCAACCTTACGGTCAATTCATTCATGGGGGATGAAGTTTAAATGCACGCTCTCCAGTTAATTTTATTAATTCTGAATGAATTGTTTGTTGTGGTTGTTGCATTGAATTGCGCACGCATGCCTTTTTTTTTTTTTTTTTTTTTTTTTGCAAGCTTGATTTCATGTCCTTATTGGAGTGCAAATAGTTTTTCTTGTGTTAAGTAAATAGTGCAAGTTATGTGTTTTTTTCCGCTGTCAATCAAACCTTCTGTACTTAAATATTTTAGATATTCTTATATTTGGCACAGTAGCTAGTTCTAATTTCTGGGAGCGTATATATTTGGCTATAGGCTAAGGGCTGATTGTTACAGCATGACCCTGCAGCAGAGTGCTTCTGTGGAAACTGCGCAACTCCATTGACATTGTTGTGGCAAATCCTTGTTGCCCTCATTGCCAGAGCAAATACTTGAAATTTCTCTCAAATCAAAACGCAAACATCTCAAGATTTGGCAAATACGGTTCTGTGACATTGTCTATATAGAAAAAACTGAGTCCCAGGTTCGTTTGCATCCAGGAGCTGTCATGTAGAACACAGACTCAGTTTCATTGAATTACAGCCAGACCACACCACCTCCCACATTCCACTGAAATACATACAAAAAAACAAAAACAAAAAAATGTACTGTATTGTAATACGTGTCAAAATGACGTGTCTGGCGATTCTAGGTAGAAGTGCTTATAAATCTGCAAATTTGCAAATCAGCTGCTCAAACGCCGTCCGGATATCTAAATACATACATTAAGGAAAACTAACGTATGAAATGTACTCTAACAACAGATTCGATTTCAGGAGTTCATTTTTGTTTTCTGTTTCACTAAACATACCATCTGTTTCAATAACAAATGACTTTTTTTTTTTTTTTTTTAATTTATACCCGAATCTCGCTCTCACAATGGGGGGCTCGACTTTTACACAAGGTTGACTTTTACTCGAGCGAATACGGTACCATAGCAGTACAGCAAAACACGGTTGAAAGCACATAAAAGTATGATACTGTAATATTACTTTTACTCGAGCAAATATGGTACCATTTTCTAGAAATGCATCAAATATTATTACAAATATTACACATTTTACAAACAGAAGGGAACCCGTTCTACATTCTTGAACAAATGTGTCACAATGTGTGCAATTCTGTTACAGGGATCACTAACAAAGGACATACTGTATATTTACTATGTATTTTACTCTATTACTATGTTCTGTATGTATTTTTTTAACATGCCTTTCTTCACTATATTACTTCCACATACTCACATGGTATATTTACAGTATTAGATTTGTATTGCAGCATTAGTGCTAATTTTACCAATGTAGCATGTCCAAATAATGTTGGCACTCTTTCAGGAATTATGCTATTGGTAGTTCTTGCATACCAGAATGCCAGACCAAATCAGATGTGGACCAGATTGCCTGTGGGAAGAAAGAGTGGCCTCCAAATTTGCTTAGACAAGCAAACCAAAGAAAAACTGATAAATATAGTTCATGGACATCTGTGCAGGGAACATTCTGCGAAATATTTCCTTTTAAAGGAGAAATCAACGGGAAAATCTTTGGAAACCACTAAAGCCAAACACAGAAGTGTCACTCCCTTCTCGTTGCCCCTTTTAGCTTTGTTTTCTTAATAAAACAAAGCCTAAGGGTCATTAAATGATCTTTAGTGGCAATGCAGTGGCACTACAATGGCTCTGTACTCCAGGGCTAGGGCAATGCACTCTCACATTTCAAACTGCACTCAGTATTGCACACATTTGCTTTGTGTTTTGTTTGAATTAAACCACAGTTTGTTTTTTTGGCTTCACTCGACAGCTGCAGTCCATGGTGGACCTACTGGAGGGAACTTTGTACAGCATGGACCTCCTCAAAGTTCACACCTACATCAACAAAGTGGTCTCCCAGATGAACACCCTTGAGGAGGTAAGGTTACACAAGCAATCGTATTTATATGTTTTGCAAACATTTTTAATACAGTTACTATGGGGTATGAGGTATTACAGCATGCATTGAGACAATGCTGTACTCTTTCTATTGAAATCCCCAAAGATTGTATTCCATTACCCTGGTCTTTTGAAGTTTTATTTAAACAGAATAAATAAGATATCATTGCAAATACATGTTTCTTGTCCTGCAAATAGAGCTTAGGCAGTACAGTAGGTATAGAGGCTTTAAGTGTCGAAATGTCACACCCCTCTGTGCATTATTTCTTGTGCATAATCAGTATAACGGGGCATTTAGGTACAAACTGGAGGCCACACAAACCACCACTGCATAGGCTTGTTTGCATTAGCAGTTACACAAGCACATGTTAACCCATATTACAATAACAGTGTCTCATCTTCAAAAGTGTTTTTCTTGGGTTAAGCCACAATAAATAAATACAGTAAATAATGGGAGTGGGATATTGTGGCTAAATTTAACGTTTGTCAGCAGTGAATATACGCCAGATATTAAGTATGTATTGAGTGCTTTCGATGTCAACACTTTTGGCATGGTTGCCAATACAGTGTTGAATGCTTATTCTTTGGCTGATAAAAGGAAAATGTTTGGCCAGAACTTTTGAGGAGGTCCATGTGTTTATTTGTACAATTTAATTTCCTAAACTATGCAACTAAGCGAATAAAATAAGTAGTTTACAGTATCAGAAGAACACAGATTTTGGAAATCTATCAGGATTTTGTTGGACGATTTATGTATTTTGTAGTTATAAACCTTAACAATTGAGACCACTTTTTATTTTTTAAATGGCATTTTTAGAACTGTTTGGAACATCTGTGTCTGACTTGTGGCTGCAGATTACCATCCTTAGTTACGGATTTTGTGATTGCCCACAAAGCAAGACAGTTCCACCCATGTGACTCACTAAAAGAGACGTCCCGCTCCAGGAACCTACTACACTATGAAACCCTCTCTATACTGGTTGGGATCAACATCCCCTAAACTAACCTACTGCTGTTGCTCCCAAAGCGACTCCGGGTCGTTGCGACGATCCTGGCTGGGCAGCGCCTTCACAGGCACCATCTTGTAGTTTAAGGGTTCCGTAGTAGGTATCCTGCGTCTGTGTAGCATAGCAGTGCAGCTGCCTCGAGCTGTGACGCTGACACTTTTTGAGCTGTGTGCAGCCTCATCAGGCACGCCACCCAGCCAGTCTGTTACAATACAAGCAAGAAACAACATAGGTGCAAGTTGTGAGATGAACATTCTTATTTGTACATTCCCCTGTGAGACAAACATTCTTATTTGTAAATTCCCCTGTGAGATGAACATTCTTGTTTGTAAATTCCCAGTACATTGGGGCTGTGACTCGGATCTCATAGAGATTAAAGTGATAGGAGTGTAAGGGGCAGTGTTGTCTGATGCACCGCTGTCAGATCTTACTGCTGTCAGTGAGATGAGAGGAGGTTAAAAATGAACCTAGCTGTTTTGCATAGTAGTTATGACTCTCATCTGACACGCGCGCATGGTCCCTGGTTCGTGCCAGGCCTCCGCCTCCTTACACCTGGATACATTTAAAGTTCTGACAGACTTCAATTGGAATACAACTTTCTGCAAGCAACGGCTGATCAACACAACCTGACACTGCAGATTAATCTGGTGTACCCTTTTCAGTATTGCACCTCCAACTTTGTATTTGTGTCATCCTACAGACCATTAAGACGAATCTCACCAGGGAGAATGACTTTGTGAAAGACAGCATGATAAACTTGAGCAACCAACTGAAGCGCTATGAGAATTATTCTGACATTATGATGAGCATCAAGAAGGAGATCTCAAGTCTGGGTCTGCAGCTGCTACAGAAAGATGCTTCTGCTGTTCCCGATAGCAAAGCCCAGGTACTCTCTTGAGATTTCTTTGAGCCCAGCACTATCAAGGGGTGTTGGTTAACCCTTTATCAATATTGTGACCATATGCTAGTTGCTTAAAGCTTATACAGAGTTGCTAAAGGAGCTAAGCCATGCTTGTTATGTCAAAAGATTTTGCTAAAATATTTTAACTATGAAATATTTATGGGTTTATCAACCCCCCTCTTTCCCCCAGAAAGCAACTCATTTATTCCCAAGACATTTGACAAATTGTTAGTGTAGGCCTGTAATGTGTTGTGTGTATCTTTTATTTGGAGATATGTATTTTACAGACATGTCTTGTTTAAAAGTCATTGTAATAAATTTGCAACAATACGTGGAGCAAAAAGGTGAAGCATTTATTTAGACCATCATCAGTTATGTGTTAAATGATTTCAAATACAGGTGTTCAATTCAGTCCTGGCTGTGCAAAGCAGACCAGTCTTCGCTGGGGGCTCTGAAGGGAGTGTCGCATTGACTCTGGTGCTCCTGTGGGTTAGGGAGGCAAAACTGGCAGGGACTGTTTCTCCTCATCACGCCACAGCAATCCCTGCTGACCAGGCACCCATTGAGCTGAAAGGCAGACATCGGCAGGGCTGGCCTTTGTCCTTCAGAGGCCGGTAGCTCACTGACATCCACTGAACCTTTGGGTCTCCTAAGCAGTATGGGGAATTTCTGCGGTGAGGGGAAAAGCGATTGGGCACTCCAAATTGGGAGAAAATTGGGGGTAAAATAATAATTGGACACATTAAATAAAAAAAATTAAATAGCACAGAAGTTGTCATGGTCTAAGGCTGTGTCCACTAGGTCTTGGAGCTAACTTCTCATCTCAATACAAACATTAATGTTTTCCCTTGCCAGCATGCTCTCTGTGTTGCTCTCACACATTTATGAACTCATCCCAGCTGCTAATTCTGGAATGCAGATTTATGACTCTTGGATGTCAACGTTTAGTCAAGCAGCACTGTAGTTTAGCAGGCCAGCCCAAATAATGCACTCTTCTCGTTTTAGTATTGGCTGTTTGGAATGAGCGTTTATAATAGCAAAAATGTGAAACTGATCAGAATTTCTACCATACTAAATGACTTGACAAAATGACATAAAGTATTTTTGTTTTTTTTATTTGACAATAAGTTTAATTAATTATTTATTTATTTATTTAACAATGTGGTCTGTTAATTTGGAGATCTTTTACACAGGCAGTATACATTCATTTAACGTTCAGAAACTACAAACATTTTGCAATATCATCGTCACCAATGAATCCTTGTGTTCTCCATTTTAGGAAACTTCTGGAGAGAAGACTAAAGCAGTAAATAAATATATTGGCAAAAAGGTACCCAAGACAGATAAAACCCCAAAGGAAAAACCAATAAAGCCCAAGAAAGAAAATGTTAAGGGTGTGAAACCCACCCCCAAAACCAAGGCAGCAGGGCACCAACCTGGAGTGATCAGAGGAATCACCTACTACAAAGCTGGGAATCCTGAGAGCAGCGAACACAACCCCAGCAGCAGAGGTAAGACAAAATGGTGTGAACGTCAATCAATACATATGTGACTAATGTGTAATTGCTCACCAGCTTCTCACCTACAGGTTATTATCTACCTCAATGGGGATATAGTGGAGGTTGAAGGTCCTTGCATACATTCAGATCTCCATATATCAAGGGAATTGGAATGAAACTTGCTAGGGCATTCTTTCCCACACGTTACTCATGGTGTCACAATCTGGGGTACAGATGTCCTTCCATCTCTTAAATTGTTTACAAACATGAAAGCATAACAAAGTCACAAACTCATTCTTTCTTAAGCTCATCTTTCCTTTAACTGAAGCTTGACATCAACCCTCTCCACTTTGTTAACCCTTTGCGGTCCTATGTCGGACCTGGTCCGACATTGCAATTATTCCTATCCGGTCCAATGTCGGACCCTGTCCGACATCATCAAAAAGACGCAAAAAAATTGGTTTCTAGTCGTTTTTTCTCTGGAAAAAGCTGAAAAACCATTCAGTGACCGAGTGGGAGCGACAGGAGCCGAGACAAGTCGAAAAACAAAAAAAAAAGGGCGTATCTCATGAATAGTCATACCTGCCCCTGGCATCTGATAATGGAGGCCATAAGGAAACAAGCTGGCTGTGACTGCATTAGCGCTCAGAAAATATCACGGACATTTGCAGAGCTTTTTTCAGATGTTATAGTAATAAAATAATGACTTGGATCGCATTATTGAGGAGTTTGGTGATAAAACGAGTGATCAGGAGATGATTGATCGGTATGTACGACTATTATTATTATTATTATTATTATTATTATTATTATTATTTATTTATTAGCATATGTGAAAGCTATAGTTAACGAAAGGGTGGGGCGGGGCTGGAGATGCCTAGTGAATGCTTTGTTGATATGCAGGGCCTTTTAAACCCGTTTGACTGTGGAAAAAAAATACTTTTAAACAGCGCGTCTAAAATTAACTGTGCGTGTGAAAATAAATTGGACCTGACGCGCCTGACACGCACTTAATAAATGGACTGCAAAGGGTTAATGGAGGGTCTTTACTTGTATACCCCAGGGGTGGGGTTCAAAGATAACTTACATTTTCTAATAAAGTTGTAGCTTTATATACTGATACACAATTAAAACACAACAAGTTTTACATCAATAGCTCATTGGGTACATACATAATGATATTTAAATTTTAAATAGTGATCAGATAGGTTTGTTGATTGTATGAGTAGTATTGTTCCTTGGGATAACACAATACTGAGCTAAAGTCATGTGATTTCATAAAAACGGCAGGTGCTCAGTGTTTGGTATTTGAGTTGAGTTAAAATTGCCAAAATGAGTTGATTATGAATCTGTATAAATAGCCATTTGATTTTAATTAACGCAAGAACAGCAAAAGATACGACCGTGCCTCGCTTGAGTAATGAAGATTGCCTGGTCGCTATCGGCATGATTGAAGGCGGCCTGTCTGTGAGAGAAGTTTCCTGGAGAATGAGATGTTCTGCTTCAACAATCCGCAGACTAGTCCTTAGAAACCAGGAAACCGTCTGTGTGATGGACAGGCCACGTCCTGGAAGGCAGAGGGTCAGCACACCAGCCCAGGACCTTTATGCTGACTGTTCAAGCCAAACGGTGGGGCGGTGGAAGTGTGATGATGTGGGGAGGACACAAGAACGTCTTTGGTGCGGAACTGAGGACAACCTTACTGCTCAGCGATACATTGACGAAGTCCTTGTGGCAACAGTTTTTCCGTTCCTGCAAGCCAATCCAGCAGGGCATTGCAAGACCACACAGTGCTAGGATTACAATTGCAGGACTTTTTCACATTGTATTTGGTCAGATTTTTTTGTGGGTTGTAGTAGTATATAGAGGGAGTCTGAGAGAAAAAATGACACCAAAGTTTGGTGCTTCTTTCATTTGTTTGGTGTGCAAGGTAATCAAACATGCAATCTTCAGGTGTGAAAAAGTTATTGCCCCCCCTAGTTAAAGGGATAATTAGGGTCAGCTGTTTGAGTACTTTTGTTAACAACCAGGCCTGATTTGGGCCAGCCCTGCCCAATATAAATCTGACTAACTTTGGCCCTTACCATCAGAGTAAAGTTGTCAGCACACAGGTTCTAGAGGCACATCATGAACAAAAGAAATTCCTGAAGACCTCCGGAAAAAAGTTGTTGATGCCTATCAGTCTGGAAAGGGTTATAAAGCCATTTCTAAGGCTCTGGGGCTCCACCAAACCACAGTCAGAGCCATATTGTCCAAATGGAGAAAGTTTGGGACAGTAGTGAATCTTCCCAGGAGTGGCCGTCTCCAAGAGCAAGGCGTAAAATCGTCCAGGAAGTCACAAAGAACCCTAGAACAACATCCAGGGATCTGCAGGCCTCTCTCACCTCGGCTAAGGTCAGTGTTCATGACTGCACCATCAGAAAGACACTGGGCAAAAATGGGATTCATGGCAGAGTAGCAAGGTGGAAACCATTGCTCACTAAGAAGAACATGAATGCTCGTCTTAAGTTTGCTAAAAAGCAATTGGATGATCCTCAAGAGTTCTGGAACAATGTTCTATGGATAGATGAGTCAAAAGTGGAACTTTTTGGCTGACATGGGCCCTGTTATGTCTGGCGAAAACCAAACACTGCATTCCACAGTAAGAACCTCATACCAGCGGTCAAGCATGGTGGTGGTAGTGTCATGGTTTGGGGATGCTTTGCTGCATCAGGACCTGAATGCCTTGACATCATTGAAGGAACCATGAATTCTGCCCTGTATCAGAGAATTCTACAAAAGAATGTCAGGCCATCCGTCCGTGAGCTGAAGCTGAAGCGCAGCTGGGTCATGCAGCAAGACAATGATCCGAAACATACAAGCAAGTCTACATCAGAATTGTTGAAGAACAAGAAATTTATAGTTTTGGAATGGCCTAGTCAAAGTCCAGACCTAAACCCCATTGAGATGTTGTGGCATATATATATATATATTACACCTTTTGAGTTCTGCATAATGTGGAACCCGAATTCCCTTGACAATAATCGACAGTCACATAACTTGTCAGAAATATAAAACAAGATTTTCTTTAAGAATAAAAAGGGTGTACAACTAATCTAATATCACAGAAAGGAAAGGTGATTGGTTAGAGATATTCTTGAATAGTATACAGTTCATTGATTTCTATGATCAAACGATTACAATGACCACAACATTATTAGCATACATGTAATATACTAATATTAATTATGGCTCATCACACAAAGTGTCCACTTTGCATTAGTATTTTCAATACTCATTTCTCGTTGTAATCAATCAGATTTCATATAAAAATGCATGAGAATTATTCAACTTGCCATTCAGAACAGAATCCAACATTCCAATAACTAATTTATCAAATTATTTTTACCGTGTTAATTTAGTTTAGACATGATCTACCAAACTGACAACATGTTATCAATCTCAATTGAATCTACCTTCAAATTAACTCAGAAATGGGCCAAAGATCAAATTCTCTGCATTTATTAGTCTACTCCTTTGAGTTACACATTTTCAACAAACAAAATATATTTCTTGCACTCCAAAACAGGAAGTTTTATTCTATTCCTAGAACAATGTATCCACTAACTTGATGGCTTTAGCTACAGTTAATTTCTTGAGTTATAAAATGTTTTATATTTGATATGTTGAATATTTATCGATTTTTAACCAGGAAGTCAGTCTTCCGGTGATGAGAACACTGCAGATTTTCCCATCTCTCTCTACCGAAGGAAAAGAAGATGGTACGTTGCTTGCTGTAGGCATTGTATTGCGCCGGCTCGCAACAAGATAATAGTTCTTTTCAAAGGGAGGCAGCTGTTGATTTCTGATAGTCTTGCAACATTTTCTTTGACTTGTCCGAAGACTTCGAACCGGAATGAGTTCCGTTGATCAGACAGAACTCAATGTTCAAAGAATGTGTTGCAATTGAAAAGTTACGTAGTTTGTAAAAATGTTCTTGTTACAATTCTCTCGTATGGCTAAGGGACCTTCCAGAGGCACAGCTGCTGGCTAGTTGCTTTACTGCATTTCGTGGTTGATTTCAATTAGCAAAATAATAAAAAAAAAAAACATTTTCGAATCTTTGTTGTGTCCTGTTTCAAGGTTCAGTCTCTTGCAGGGCAGAAAGCAGGACCCTCTTCAGACCTTGTTTTAGGCTTCTGAGGACATGATTTTTACCATTTTCGTATCTGATTCTTTTCCCACTTCAGAGCAGATTTCAGAACAGATTTCAGACACTTTTAGAACCTCATTTCCAGAACCACTTTTAGACACACTTCTGCCTCTTTTTCCGACCACTTTCCGGACATAGTTTAAGGCCTTGTTCCAGTCTTTTGAATTAAACCTTGACACGTTTTGATTGACTCGTTAAATTCATGGTTTAACGCCATGCAACATGCCTAAACACTGGTTGGTTTCATCTCTGGGCCACTCCTTGGCCTTGCCCACAGCTCATGATTGACAGTTCGCTCAAAGTTCCTTTATATTGTCAAGTGTGATTGAGAGGCCTGTTTATCATCAATGTCCAAAATTTGCCTGTTTGCAGAGATCTCAGTTCGTGATTAACCTGATTTGACTGCACTCTCCGGTACACTGACCAAACAAAGGGTGTCTGGCTTTTTTTATACATGTGGCCACTCCCCATGCAGCACTCAATTACCTAATTGGGGAATGGCCACACCTGTGATTGTTAGCAGGGACAGATTTAATCCCATCCCTGCCAACCTTACATTCCCCACACACGCAATTTTACATTTTAGGGCTTTCGCCCTGCCACACCATGATACTGAAAAGAATGTTTGAGAACTTTCTTACAAATCCATTGTTAAAGAGGAACGTGGTCCCATGTTTGAGAAATAGCGGCTCCAGTTTTCAACACTACCACAACCTATCAGCAAGAAGTCATTTTTTTTTTACCTTAAATTTAGATGTGTTTACAAAACAATGCAATACAATGTTCCAGAAACGTTCTCAAACTCAGCATGTTTTAAGATTTACAGCAACATTACCAACATATTTGAAGTTTAGGTACTTTTTTGTTAAGGTGCAGGCAAAATCCAGAGTTTTGGGGACCAATATAGCTTACTGAGTATACCAGAAAGTAGGGGTATAAGGTGGTATCCATTATGTGCCCACAGGGAGTGTAAGTTGTGGTGATTTACTTTTTCATGTTACTGATAGATCTAATTATGTATTTACAGCTGTGGTGGGAGATGTATGTCACTGACATACTTGCTTGTATTTGATTTAGCTTTATACTAATTTGAATAAAATAGCTTTCCTTGTCTTCGACCACAGATTGCCAAGACGACCAAAATTCACTTAAATGAATTTGTGGAAACCCATCCTGCAGTCCTCCTGATGCAGTTGTAGCACAACTTTAAAAATAAAAACCAAAAAAAAACCCCAACAACTGAAATAAAAGTCACCGTTTTGACAAGGAGTCTTTGTGGTTGGTGTGTTGTGGTCATCGAGCAGTGCCCTAGATGGGGATAAAGGTCCCTGTCATTCTGTGCTCCTGACAGAATGGAAATCTGCAGGCTGGCATTCCAGGCTTCTCCTGTTGCTACACTTAGACCTAATGGGTTGATTGGGTTATTGGCATGCACTATTCCCTGTTGTTTACAATGAGGAGTGACACAGGTCAGAAAAGAATGGACAGACCAATTCAAGTCCTGACAAGCTTATTGTAACAGACGCAGCACAGCCAATGTGACATAAGATCTCCATTTCTGAATACCTAATGTTCATTTTGAATGCACAGAATGTGTTTGTCAGCTGAATTTACAAATTGCATAAAGAGGAAAGTGTCTCTCCACAATCAGATGTCAGAAACGTACATAAAGCAAAAATAAGACAAACTTTATAATGGGCTGACAAAACACAGTGATCTTATTTGGATTCAATTTAGTACAATTATACAGTTTGTACTTGATTCCTATACATTTTCCAAGGGGATCTATGTTCCATGTTCTTCATCTTTCAGAGGGCACAGTGGGGATGCTGTGATGGTGTTGGCTGTGTAAGGTAATGGCTGCTGATACCAGAACACACGATTGTACTATTTAAAGAAAATGATTACTTAATTGGGGTCGCAATGATGCATACCTTTATTTTTTTAACTAATCATGCAGTTGGATAGCGTGGTACTGCCATTCCTTAGCACACGTTCCAAAGGGTTTCATTATCTAGCTCATTGTGACCATGGGGAGATCTGGCCTCCGATAGGTTGGGATAATTAATAATAATAATAATAATAATAATAATAATAATAATAATAATAATAATAATGAAGGCTGTATCTTAAGAATGAATGGCTTGTACAAATAACGAATCAAATTATCCATAAGCAAGACCTGTCAGTAAGAATAATCCACTTCAAAATACAGGTACATTAACTTCACTGGATCTACACTGTACTAGAAACTAACTGTTATATACATGTTTCATTTTATTCTCACAGGCACATTGTTATGCGCTATGTGTATGTAGTAAGTATTAGTACATGGCACTAGATGTTACTAGAACTTATTAGAAAAATTTGAAAGTGGATCAAAGATTTCCTTTAACTTGATTGGTAAATATGGGCCTTAATCTCTGGTAAAGGACCTTGAATGTTATTGTTCAAACTGTGTTTAATCACTGTTCCAAATCAATCCTCAGGAAAATACGTAAATACAGTATTCATGTATTTTAACTTCTTTCTGCTTGATGAAAGAAAGTCTCTGTTCTTGTACACACCCTCTGAATGTTGTCTGTCAATGTAGGCTAAGTCTGCTTCCTTGCTGCCGTATACAATCAATCTAACTATTTAAATTTAGTACAGCAAATAAAGATACAAAAAAAATGTAAAAGAAAATAGTGTTTGCGGTCAGTGGCAATTACTGCAACTCCCTCCTGACTGGCCTCCCTGCGTCCGCCACCCATCCACTCCAGCACATCCAGAACTCCGCTGCTCGCCTGGTGTTCTCTCTGCCTCGCTTCTCCTATGCAACTCCACTGCTCCGCTCACTCCACTGGCTCCTGATCACCGCTCGCATCCAGTTCAAGACTCTTGTACTTGCCTACAGATGCCTTTACCAGACTGCACCCAGCTACCTCCAGACCCTCATCTCTCCCTACACTCCCACTCGACCTGTCCGCTCCTCCTGCACTAGAAGACTGGCTGTACCTCCTCTATGCTCCCCTGCCTCCAGAGCCTGCTCCTTCTCCACCCTCGCCCCGCAGTGGTGGAATGACCTTCCTACAGATGTCAGGACTGCCCAGTCCCTGACCACCTTCCGGCGCCTCCTCAAGACTCACCTCTTCAGACAGCACCTGTAGAACTCCTCTTTTCCCTCTGGACACTTATCACTCTTCCTTAAATGCGCTTTACTTGCGCTTATCTGCTCCCTATTTTACTGCATTTAATCCTGTACTTTACAGAGTACTGTAATCTGTCACAAGTGTTATTTAATCTGTCGTATTTTGTATTTAATTATATCCTGATGAAACTATCACTGACACTGTTATCTGCTCTGTTATTGAATCGTATTTTGTCGTATACTTGTACTTGCTAGAACCGAAGTGATTGTATTTTATCTTGCTCTTAATTGTATTAATACTTGTACAGTGATTCTTGAAATGTATTTTTGTTTACGATTGTAAGTCGCTCTGGATAAGGGTGTCTGCTAAGCAATAAATAATACTAATAATAATACTACTTCTAATAATAATAATAATAATAATAATAATAATGAAGTAACTACAATAGCAACTAGTCTCTGGTTTGAATGACGAGTTTAAGAAGTCTGATTACTTTCAGCAACTTTGTTATTTCAGCATATCACAGTAACAACACAGGGCGGTTCTCTCTTCTCTAACAAAGGCAGGAAGGAGGCTTTGAATAAATGTTATGAGCACGCCTTGAACAAGCATTTTTGGAGGCTGCCAAAACAACACTATTGTGTGCTTGTAGTTGCTTGCGAAAAACAGCATCTTGTATTTTGTACTGTTATGACCTATAAGATTGTAAGAGTACAAAATACAGCAGATCTGACAGACTTTGCTAGACGGTCGGGTGGCTGAAGTGGGTCATTCTTGAGAACAGACTTTGCTGTATATTTCCACACACACTATTCAGAAGTGGACATAATTGAGGAGTGATCACAGGTCACAAAGCCTTTGCAATTTACCTGCATTTTTCAAGTACCACCTCTAGCTCCCATTAAACCAATGTGTGCTTGTGGCAAAGAGGTTAAGTGGGTACAGGTACAGGAGTGATGCAGTGCGTGATAAAGTAGATAACAATGGGTTACAGTCCCAAACAATAAACACAAATATCCGCCCCACAATAATACTAACACGGTCACCAGTCCTGGGTGCGTGCAGCAGTGCTCATGGTGGGTGATGCAGTTTATTAGTGACAATCATGCAGTACTGTTCCGGCTTGGTGCTGGCCCTTGCTGACAGCTCCGGAATCGTGTCAGCCGGCTAGTAATTTACAAAACAAGACAATTACAGACAAACAAATAAAACACTCACAAAACGTTATTTCTCATGGGGTCTCTCACAGTCCTTACAGGTTTAAAGCTCAAACCAAAACGAAGGAACAGATTACGATTCTCCGTCCCCTTTTATGCCGTCACACATGACCTCTGGTAAACGAGTGTAACCGCCTCTCCAATCTGCGGTTGCCATGTCATTTCTCTTCCGGGTCAATGCGTTATTGCAACGGAGTCTTGCCCACTTCCTGGCTGGCCGACTTCCCTTGAACCCTGGGAAAGAACTGTCAGGCCAGCCTGTCAAAGGAACTCTGTTCTCGCTGCTTAGCGCCTTCACAGGTCGGGAGGGTGATTTACAACCAAGAGTCATTGTATTTCTGTCACAGTGCTTTAATCTGTCTGCTGTTGATCTTAGTGCTTTGACACTGTAAAAGGAAAGTACATACAACATGGCTTAAGGTTTGGATTATGGTTGTTAAAACTATGTTCGTTAAAAGTGAAATTAGTGGTAATTAGAGTATTTGCCACATTGCAACTGTACATTTATGTGTAATTAATATGGCTATTGACAGGGTGTAACCTTAGAGCAGTAATTATACAGTGAATATACAAATGGAATACATTGAATTGTACTGAATGTAGTGAAATATGGTAGAACTCGCATTAAGATTTCTGGTAATACAACTGTACAGAACGGTGGACATTTGTGAATATGATGCGAGCCCCTAGGCCAGTTGAAGTTTTATTTTTATATGCAATTGCATGTTTTTGCTTTAAAATGATATTCACATTTCTAAGATTAAAACATAATATTATCCAAACTAATTAAGCAGCAAGAAACAACAACAGGAAATAACCATACAACCAAGTTTGTTTTTATAAAATATTCTAGAAACCAATTAAAATGCAGTTATTTCAAGATTCAGACTGGTACAGGTAATACTGTATGGAATACAAACAGAAATGACCTCCGTAATCACCCTGAGTATAAGCTCAGAACTACCGGTATCCCAATTCAGACAGACCCACTTACATCACGATCATGCAGGCAGAATTCATCATATTAAACTGGCCATAGTAAAAAATGTACTGTAGTTTATTACAGTATCATTTTTGACATTAGAAGAGATTGATGTTTTGTGTCATTTACTGCAAATGTAAACAAATGCAAACAATTTTTATATAAAAAATGTACATAATTTTCCATATTGTAGTACAGTATACTGCAATTTCTGACATTAGAAAAAAAGAACTGTACTGTACAGTGTGTCATTATTTGAGGCATCACACAGAAATTACATCAACTTTTTTTTTCTGTCTTACTAAATAAAGTCCAGTCACTAAATTCATTCTGGCCAAGAAATTGACAAAGCCTTCATGTAGTTTGTAACTGCACTGTATCCTGTGGCTACTCAATAAAGCCGCTCACGCAGCATTTGACAGACTGCACAAGCTGTGACAGTAAGCGGGTTTGTGAGTTAATATTAAAGAGTAAGTAGCGGGGTTCCGGAACCCGCTATACATCCCCACGTGTTGCTACAACTGTTAAAATAACCTGTCTGTCATTTTTATTTAAACGGTTGTAGCAACAAGTGAGGACATGTAACATATGGTTTTTTTTATAAAATAGTGATAATAAACTGACAATAAGCAAGGTGATATTTCCGTAAGTGGGTTTGTCTGTACAAGGCGCCATGGCAACAACTTTAAATAACAATTTTGAACATTCAGGCCATTTTCATTAAACATTTTCAGTATAACTATTCACTACACTAAGAATAGAAATGTGAAGGACAAATACTCATTATCTCAGTTTAATATTCCATGGATTCTTTCTCTGTTCCAAATGAAAGGGATTCACCCCCGTCTTTGTATCCTCAGACTGCCAGTTTGGTATAAACCTCTATATCGCATCTCACCCGTTTAATATCCAAATACATGCAGTACCCCATCCGAATACCAATCAGTCATGCGAGAGGGGTGCTAGATTTGATCATATCCCTTTCTGCTACCTGAGATAAAAACTGACTGCCCATAGTGTATAATGAATGGCTCTAAGAAAAGCATTGGATGCTAGCTAGTTTAGTTAAAGTAAAACGTTTTCCTTCTACGTTTGCTTAAATCTTTTCAATAGATTATTTCTGAAATATCTTTAGACTCGGGTGAGACTTATTACTTGCAACTACCGGGAGACAGCGTTGCACCACGACCAGCTACAGGTGAGACAACTTCAACTCTGCTTATCAGCCTCCCTCAGATGACTAGCGAGGTGTACGGCTAGAGACTAGAAATCAGCAAGAGTGACGGCCATTTGATTGAAGCATGAACCAGGATTGAATGTGATAATTCAGAGCAGCTTTAGCAGGATCCTCCTGATTGTACGTTTGATCATTTTAGCAACACATCTTTACAAGGTAGTTCTATAAACAAATCTGGTCAGTATAGTACCCTGACATGTTTGAAAGATCTTTGATAGACAGCATAGAACCCTGACATGTTTGAAAGATCTTTGATAAAGACAGTATAGAACCCTGACATGTTTGAAAGATCTTTGATAAAGACAGTATAGTACCCTGACATGTTTGAAAGATCTTTGATAAAGACAGTACAGAACCCTGACATGTTTGAAAGATCTTTGATAAAGATAGTATAGTACCCTGACATGTTTGAAAGATCTTTGATAAAGACAGTATAGTACCCTGACATGTTTGAAAGATCTTTGATAAAGACAGTATAGTACCCTGACATGTTTGAAAGATCTTTGATAAAGACAGTATAGTACCCTGACATGTTTGAAAGATCTTTGATAAAGACAGTATAGTACCCTGACATGTTTGAAAGATCTTTGATAAAGACAGTATAGTACCCTGATACATTTGAATGATCTTTGATACATGTCCGGGTTCTATACTTTCTATCAAAGATCTTTCAAACATGTCAGGGTTCTTTTCTGTCTTTATCAAAGGTCTTTCAAACATGTCAGGGTTCTTTTCTGTCTTTATCAAAGGTCTTTCAAACATGTCAGGGTTCTATACTGTCTGTCAAAGATCTTTCATACATGTCACGGTTCTATACTGTCTTTATCAAAGGTCTTTCAAACATGTCAGGGTTCTACACTGTCTAGTCCCAGACTGTGGCTTCCAGTGACTTCTGTGCAAACCACGTACATGATCTATTTCCTGCAGCTCACAGTGCCACTGTAATGCAGTATTTCTGGGCTAGCTAGGGACATTAGGGAATTTAAATTGTTATCATATGCATTCCACGCCTGGATGTATGACGCTTTTGCATACAAAAATCAAGAAAAATTGAGGCTTTTATAATAAAAAGCTTGATTTACAAAAAACGGATTTGTCATAGGCAACCATGTCATTTTTTGATCACTTCCAGCTTCCACATAAGTAATTTGAAGCCACACCCCATACTAAACTGTACAGAAGACTTCCAATGAATGTTGTCCAAGCAGAATAAAGTTTTTTAAGTCCAAACTTACATTGCTGTTTAACCATTCCAGGCTGGCTAATGTTATCAAGGTCTAGTTTCGTAGAAGTAAACATTAGAGCCACTTCTGCTATGCCTTGCATGTCAGATATTTTAATCTTGATTGTTTTCCCCACGTGCACACACAGCGGAATATCTCTTATCTCTTTTTTTTATTTCCACAGAGAACACAGCGAAAGCTCATTCCCGTTCTGAAGTGCAAGAGTTACAGCCTCAGGACAGGCCTCACATGCTCAACAACTCTGAAGATCTAAGAGCAGTTCCCTCAGAAACCACTACCACCACCACCGCTGTTCCCACGACGACAACCTCTGCTCCCACGGCAACCACCACCACCACCACTGTATCCACGACCACCACCACTGAGAATCCAGCGCCAACCGTCATGATTGTCCTTGAGAATGTAGACAATTCCAGTGGCTCTCTCAACAGAGGTAAAGCACAGCCATTTTCCCACACAGTTCCTTAGGCTGCCTTCATTATATCATCTTTATCATAAAGTCATTGCATTGCATAGGCATGTCATGTTATGTGCCTTCCTGTTCTCAGTGCTTAAAGATGGGGAGTGTGAAGGGACCATATCATCGATAGAGTTGCCTGAGAGACACCACAGCTATGGACGCAATGAGGGAGCCTGGATGAAAGACCCCTTGGCCAAGGACGGAAAGATCTACGTTACCAATTATTACTATGGCAACAACCTTGTGGAGTTCAGGAATCTGGAAAACTTCAAACAAGGTAGGCAATTATTTTATGACCAGTTTCAACTCATTTAAATATATTTAAATAAAACATAGTGAAAACAGATAGATATTACCAAACATAGGGCAAGCTTTATTAAGCTTTTCCTAGAGTGAAAAACAAATTGTGTGTTAATTTAAGTGATCTTACATGAATCTAAACATACCTTTTACACAAAAACTAATGTTTAAGCTACTATTAGTATTGTTGGTACTTGTTTAATGTAGCAATTTCTTACAGATGATACACATTTCCAGATGTGGAAATCAATCTGTTACAGCGCTGATCGACAGCTAAATGAGAGTGACGGATTAATGAGAGGTGGATAAACGGGTGCTGACTATATTACATAAATGACCTAACGACAGCCATGTTCTCCTTAAAGCCATACAACCCTAGAACTGTACTGACTCCCTTCTTTGTTTATGAAGGATGATGCTGTGGCATTCGAATGTGACGCAGTATTGAGAAATGTCACGAAATACCTAAATATCTGAATGAGGAGGGCTCAGGATTTCAAATTCAAAACAGATTTCCACAATCCTGGACCTAAGATAACAGTAACTGTTGAGGTTTTTATTTCAATCAGAACTTAATAAATGTAGAGGGTCCCCGAGTGGCTCACCTTGTAGAAGCGCAGCCGCGTGGTGCGCAGGGTGAGTCACACAGCGTAGAGTCACGTCCTGGCTGTGTGAAGCAGGGTGAGTCACACAGCGCAGGGTCACGTCCTCGCTGTGTGAAGCAGGGTGAGTCGCACAGCGCAGGGTCACGTCCTGGCTGTGTGAAGCAGGGTGAGTCACACAGCGCAGGGTCACGTCCTGGCTGTGTGAAGCAGGGTGAGTCACACAGCGCAGGGTCACGTCCTGGCTGTGTGAAGCAGGGTGAGTCACACAGCGCAGGGTCACGCCCTGGCTGTGTGAAGCAGGGTGAGTCACACAGCGCAGGGTCACGTCCTGGCAGTGTGAAGCAGGGTGAGTCGCACAGCGCAGGGTCACGTCCTGGCTGTGTGAAGCAGGGTGAGTCGCACAGCGCAGGTTCACGTCCTGGCTGTGTGAAGCAGGGTGAGTCGCACAGCGCAGGTTCACGTCCTGGCTGTGTGAAGCAGGGTGAGTCGCACAGCGCAGGTTCACGTCCTGGCTGTGTGAAGCAGGGTGAGTCGCACAGCGCAGGGTCACGTCCTGGCTGTGTGAAGCAGGGTGAGTCGCACAGCGCAGGGTCACGTCCTGGCTGTGTGAAGCAGGGTGAGTCGCACAGCGCAGGGTCACGTCCTCGCTGTGTGAAGCAGGGTGAGTCACACAGCGCAGGTTCACGTCCTGGCTGTGTGAAGAAGGGTGAGTCACACAGCGCAGGTTCACGTCCTGGCTGTGTGAAGCAGGGTGAGTCAGACAGCGCAGGTTCACGTCCTGGCTGTGTGAAGCAGGGTGAGTCACACAGCGCAGGGTCACGTCCTGGCTGTGTGAAGCAGGGTGAGTCGCACAGCGCAGGGTCACGTCCTGGCTGTGTGAAGCAGGGTGAGTCGCACAGCGCAGGGTCACGTCCTGGCTGTGTGAAGCAGGGTGAGTCGCACAACGCAGGGTCACGTCCTGGCTGTGTGAAGCAGGGTGAGTCGCACAGCGCAGGTTCACGTCCTGGCTGTGTGAAGCAGGGTGAGTCGCACAGCGCAGAGTCACGTCCTGGCTGTGTGAAGCAGGGTGAGTCGCACAGCGCAGAGTCACGTCCTGGCTGTGTGAAGCAGGGTGAGTCGCACAGCGCAGGGTCACGTCCTGGCTGTGTGAAGCAGGGTGAGTCATACAGCGCAGGGTCACGTCCTGGCTGTGTGAAGCAGGGTGAGTCATACAGCGCAGGGTCACATCCTATCTGTGTGAAGCAGGGTGAGTCACACAGCGCAGGGTCACGTCCTGGCTGTGTGAAGTAGGCTGGTCTTCGGTGGGGACTCCGAAGGGAACGTCACATTGGCCTAGGCGCTCCTGTGGGTTAGGCAGGTAAAACCGACAGGGGCTGTTTCTCTAGGTGCCCAGTGTGCTCAGAGCAGACACCTGCAGGCATGACTCACCCTACTTCACCCAGCCAGGACGTGACCCTGCACTGTGTGACTCACCCTGCTTCACACAGCCAGGACGTAACCCTGCGCTGTATGACTGAGGTCGGTAGCTCGCTGACATCCGCTCTCATGTTCCTGGGTGAAAAAAGAAGCTGGCTTGGTCATGGGATCTGAGGATGCCCACTTAATCTTTGGGTCTCCTAGTCATGTGGGGAATTGCTGCGGTGAGGAGAAAAGCGATTGGGCATTCCAAATTGGGAGAAAATCGGGGGGAAATTATAATTGGACACTAAATTAAAAAATAATAATGATGATGATAATAATAATAATAATAATAATAATAATAATAATAATAATAATAATAACAGCTCTGAATCAGTGAAAACCCATTATGCGCACAGTAAAGCAGTGCAGATTTAAAATAAATATTAAGGGCCTGGTCAAAACAAACCCAGAATTGGTTGTGGTCCTCTATAATGTGGGAACCACTGGCTGAGACTAAGCTTTTGTGTTTCTGACTATTTACAAGCACTGTATTGTGTAATGTGAACCCTCTAAATTGCTGAGAGCCGTACTCTTAGTATGCCTTGAGGCTGATGTGAAGGCACCCACAGTTGTCCTGTGGACTGGTCTTTTTATGAATGGATGAATGGAATCTTAGTGTAGTGGTTCAGCTAGACATGAATTAAACTTTTCATGTAAAAGATAATTGAAGTCTGGTCTGTGTGACCAGGAGTTAATCTGACCAGAGAGGGAGGCACACATATGTCTCACATCCAGTTCTTATTATGAATAGACAGAGGTATGTTCCTTACAAGCTAGATGCTATTTTCAGACAGGGAAGGACTGTAAATGATATCCACACTGATTTGAAATACGGTTAATCTGTTACAGATATAACCATTATTTTAATTCAATACATTACAATACATTTGCCCTTCACTGCTCTTAAGGACAAGGGTCTAAAGATTGGGATTTTGCCTACACACCAACTGTTAAAAATAAACTATGATGTTTTGCCTTTTGTTATTTCACCTTCAATGGAACTATTAAAGGGTTTATTTGCAGAAATGAACTTATCTGTCTTAACTAATGTATTCTTCTTAAGAAATACAGTAATTCAGTGAGCATTGCCACATAGAACAATGGTGGTATTTCCTACAGCCACTAGAGTGTTGCAGTGGGAAAGGTTAATGGTTACAATGTGGTGTAACAGATGTACTTGGGGGTTAGACATGATCCTGAGAGCTCTACTGAGGCCACATACATGTTTTGCTTTTGTGAAAGTCACCAGGATCTAACTGAGACAGAAACTGATACAAAGTGAATGTTAACACAAGAAGAATGCATTAGACATGGCATGCCCAGACTGAGTTGCTCTTTCTTTCCATACTTTTTCTTTGCATTCACTATGGTTTACTACCCAGTGAATATGTTTTCCAATGGTGTACTGCAGCAAACATTTATAAGAAACGCTGTATCAAAATGTTCAAATCATTTTTCTTTCAGATATTTCTCTTATTGCTTCTTTGTGTTGGTAGGTTTGGCCTTCTTTTAATTGATACAAAGTGTATCATCAACAGCAGCTTAACAATCTATCACTGTTTCATTTTTGATCAGGTCGCTGGAGCAACTTGTACAAGCTGCCTTATAACTGGATCGGCACAGGCCACGTCGTTTACAATGGAGCCTTTTACTACAACAGAGCCTTCACCAAAAACATCATTAAGTATGACCTAAAGATGAAATATGTGGCCTCCTGGACCCTTCTCCATGACGTTGTGTATGAGGACACCACCCCCTGGAAGTGGAGGGGTCACTCTGACATTGACTTTGCAGTGGATGAAAGTGGCTTGTGGGTCATTTACCCTGCCATCGATTACGACTACTCCCAGCAGGAAGTCATTGTCATCAGCAAGCTGGACCCAAGCGACCTTTCCATTAAGAAGGAGAGCACATGGAAGACAGGCCTGAAGCGCAACTCCTATGGCAACTGCTTTATCATCTGTGGGGTGTTGTACGCCGTGGATGTTTACAACCAGAAGGAGGGCGAGGTCTCCTACGCGTACGACACTCACACAAACACAGAGGCCACCCCCACACTGCCATTTACTAACGAGTATGCCTTCACCACTCAGATTGACTACAATCCCAAAGAAAAGGTCCTCTATGCCTGGGACAATGGCCATCAACTAACATACAAGATCAACTTTGTACAGTAGTTGATTATCAGTCGTCAAGGTCCCCCCTGTCACCAAGCACTTTTTAATCTTTTGTATGTTAGTTGATAAATTGACAAATTAATGCATAACTTCTGCACTTCGGTTCTAGGACAAATGGAAGCAGCAATGCCTTACTGCACTTGTATATTATCATTAACTCAATTGTTTGCAGGGATCCTAGATAAAAAAAATGAAATTCTCAGATAAAAAAATAAAAATCCAAGTTATTCTGTAAGTAAAATAAAATATCTAGAAATGAGTTTTCCCTGCCACATTATAAGACACACAAAACAGTACAGTTGGGTAATAGTTTGTAACAAACAGACCTAATCCCTCAGCCAACCATTCCCAGAAAAAGAACAGGTTGCTGCACCAAAAAATAAAATAATTTGGTACAGAAGGTCTGTATGACAGCACAAAAAACGAATTTAGTGTTCAAATTGTTATGCAAAAAATGGTAGGACATATTTATTAATACTCAGCGTTCCTTATAGTACACCCAATATCCTCTGCACACATTTAGCTCATTGTAACATATATATATATATATAGCGTACCCATGGTTAATTGGGAGATAGCTGAGTAAAGATCTTATAAGCAAATAAAAAAAACAAATCAATTAATTATAAGTCTGACAACACGAAGCCAAGTCTGAAAAATCCTCTTCGTAAAAAGCAAAAGATCAAAACTAACCGTTCATTAGTTTAACCAAGGGAAAAAAAATATGCATATCCAAAGAAAACGGAAAAAAGATCATTATAATCCACCAAGCATGGTTGTAAAAGATAGATCTCACCCAAGTCCAGGAAAGGAAAACATTGTCCGATCAGATGAGCTGAAGTTGATTCAGCTTTGAAGACTGACAAATCCGAACAGGTAAGCAGAAGATACAAAGCAGTAAAACAGCAGGTTTGAAAAAATAAACTGGTACTTTCCCAAAGCAAAAATAAACAAACACCTTGGCTAGCGAAAAAAAACAACCCAAAGAACCTAACTTAATTTTAAACTGTTTACCTGATTAGAAAACTAAAAAAGGTGAGCAAAAAAGATAAAAAGAACTATGAAATAATACTCACTGAAGTGAAACAAAACCTCAGTACTATATAGCACCACACAATGTGGCAATGCCACATATTGCCCTTCTTGCTTAGGGGAAATGGTCCCATGAGATCTATGCCCAGCATCTCTCCTGGTTCATGGACTGAGGTGGATTGTAAGAACCCAGCTGGTTTACTATTGGGAGGTTTGTATTGTTGACACATAGTGCATTCTTTGATATGTTTCCAGGTATCTTAAGAACACAAGAACATAAGAAAGTTTACAAATGAGAGGAGGCCATTCAGCCCATCTTGCTCGTTTGGTTGTTAGTAGCTTATTGATCCCAGAATCTCATCAAGCAGCTTCTTTTCAGGTCAAAAAAGTCCCCTGGGTTGACATTGTCTATACCTTTTAGGATTTGAATCAGATCACTGCGTAGTCTTCTTTGTTCAAGACTGAATAGATTCAATTCTTTTAGCCTGTCTGCATACGACATGCCTTTTAAAACTGGGATAATTCTGGTTGCTCTTCTTTGCACTCATTCTAGAGCAGACATATCCTTTTTGTAACGAGGTGACCAGAACTGAACACAATATTCATCTTGATGAACTGCAGGCCAACATTCGTTCTCCAGGATACGTAGGAGTGTCTTAAGGCGCCCAACATGACCTCCAAGAGGGTTGTCGTGATAGTAATCCAGGAACGCTGAAGTCATCCTCTTTGGTACCACCAACTGAAACTGTTGCCCGCCATGTGAGACTGGTGTTCTTCTATACACCAGCCCTTGCATGATGGAGAAGGCAATCTGATCTTGTCTGGAAGGAGTCTGTGTGTTGATGGTATGTCTGATGTCCGTGATATAAGGATCCTTGGACCGTGTGGCCGCAACTTTGTCCAGTGACGTCGGCAGATCCTTACTGATGGAGCTGGACTGGTCAGCATACACTGCCATTAAGGTAGAAGACTGCACAGGCACTCTTGAGAGAGCATCAGGCCCCAGATTTAGACTTCCCTTCCTGTAGATTACCTTGAAGGTAAACTGTTGTAAACGCAATGTCCATCTTGTAAGCCTGGACGATGTTTTTGGTATATTAAAACCCCAGGACAAAGCAGCATGGTCAGTAACCACCTCGAATATGATACCTTCCAGGTGGTGGCAGCACTTCTCCACTGCCCAGACGACTGCCAAGCATTCTTTCTCCGAGGTCGAATAATTCTTTTCTGCCGAGTTGAGGATCCGGGATGTGAGGGCAATGACATGTTAATTATCTTCAACACTCTGAGCCAGAATGGCCCCAAGTCCCACCTCACTGGCGTCTGTGTACACTCGGAAAGGTTTGTTTAGATCAGGGTGACTTAACCCAGGAGAAGCTTGCAGGGCATTCTTTAGCTGCTCCGTGCTGTTCTGGCAGTCCTCCGTCCATTGCCAAGGCACTCCTTTTTTCTTGGTGCTGCCAAGTCTGCAAAATGGGGAATAAATTTGTGGTACCAGCCTGCTAAACCTAAAAAACTCTTTACAGCCTTTAGGTTGGTGGGAATTGGATACTGCTGTGTGGCCTCCACCTTCTCAGGGTCAGCAGCAGTCTTCTCCTGATACCACATGGCCCAGAAACTTGAGACTGCGTTGAAGAAAGTGACATTTTGCCATGTTGAGTGTAAGATTAGCTAGGTGGAGCTTGCTAAATACTTGCCCAAGATCTTCAAAGTGCTTGGTCTTATCAGGTGAGTATACAATTATATCATCGATATATACAAAACAGAACTTTCCACTTAACTCTCCCAGGACCTGTTCCATCAATATCTGGAACGTTGCTGCTGCATTTTTTAACCCACACGGCATTACACGGAACTGGTAGAGTCCAAATGGAGTGGTAAAAGCAGTCTTCTGTCAGCTGGAATCATCCATGGCTACCTGCCAATATCCCAATTTAAGGTCCAAAGTACAAAATACAGCTACTCCCTGTAGTGACTAGTATGTCATGCACATTTGGCATGGGATGCGCGTCAAACTGAGTTTTGCCCTTCAGGCGGCGGTAATCCACACAGAAGCAGTAAGTCCCATCCTTCTTTTCAGTTAGGACCACTGGCACTCCATGATGAAGATGATAGCTCCACAACCTTGTCTTCACTCATTTTTTTAAGATGCTGCTGTATCAGCAGTCTTTTTTGTGGAGATGCTCTATAGGCTCTACAACGTCCTGGAAACTCATCAGTAGTGTAAATGACATGCTTGGTTACGATGGTCTTGCCTAGCTGGACTGTGCACACGGATGGCCACTGCTTCTTTAATGACTCAAGGTCACATGGCAGACTACAATGTGTTTGTGCAATGCCAGATATTTTCACCATGCATTTTGCCTCATCACACAGCACATCCTTGGATCCAGTGTTAAGTGCTTTGTCAGCGACGTGGGAGATAGCCATGTATACACTGACTGAAGATAACGTATCAGGAACTGTTCTTACCTTCCACAGCTGCCTCCACTCTGCAGACTTCAGGAAAGGATAACATGAATAATTATTTTGGTCTTTAACTCCAAACTGCTTTCCAACAATGTCAATTTCAGTACTGGTTTTACACAGACAATCCAAACCCAAAGCCAGGTGAATGTCATCCATGATATAGGTATCCAGAGTCCATAGTTCTCCATGGAAATTATATGCTAGACGCACCTTACCCAGGAAACCATGTGTTTGGCCATCCGCCAAAACAAAAGCTTGATCCTCGCATGGTATAAGGGTGTCTTCAGGTCTTTGTACCTGGTTCCAAAGCTGTTTCTTCAGCAGAGTGAATGTACACCCAGTGTCCAACAGTGCAGGTCCATGCATATCTCTAACAGCTATTTACACAACAAGTAGAGTAGGCTTGACATGATGTTCACACTCAGGTCTTGATCTCTTGACATGCTGTAGGACACTGATGTCAGCTGCTTTCTTTGGGTAGGGGCGAGCTGTCTTTCTCAGGTTTTTCTGTTGAGACCTTGCTGTTAATTTTAGCCCAGTATTCCTTTTGAAATGACCAGTCTCTCTCCACCATGGTACCTACCCTGACTAATTCAGGTACAGTGCTAACGGCTCTACGCAGGCAGCTGGCAAGTTTAGGGTTGGTATTATTTAAAATGCGTCTCACAACCTCTGTTTCAACAATGTCTGGCTTCCACTTCAGACACATGGCTCGGAAGTTGTGTGCAAAATCTCTGATGCATTCTCCTGGGCTCTCCCGGGAACTGTTTACCTGGCAAGGCATAACACCAGTTTAAATTAAAAACTGGCAAGTAATGCAATTATAGCACCACACAATGTGGCAATGCCACATGTTAACACAGGAAGCATTTATTGTTGTTGTTGTTACATTTGTTGTCTCTTTGTGTTGTATTTTAGTTTATAACTTTAATTATTCTTGAACTGTAACCTTGTATTACAGTGTAACATGTGCAAGTCGCTTTGGATAAATGCGTCTGCTAAATAAATAAATACAATAAAGTGGTTACACTTTCAAATTCTAAGCAAGTTACAAGCTTACCAGCATCATTAATCATAAAACAAACATACTTTTTTTTTTACTTCAAATATTACAAATAGTTCCCTGTTGTTAAAAAAAAAAAAAAATCATGTTAGTTCAACTCCGAGTTAGTCTTCATCATCCGGATGGCTATTGTTAAAATAGAGCTGCAGCATTCCAGTCCAATTGGTCTGACTTTGGAATGGCACCACCTCCCTAATGTGCTTGCTGAAAAAATCTCCAACTGCCGGTTGATCCCCTTTGTACAGAGGAATGTCGGCTTTTACACACATTTTGACAAAATCTGAAACAACAGTTTCACGCTGTTCTTTGGCAGTAAGACGCTGAACTGATCCAAACACAGCGGTCTGTTTCAGTGTTTTCGATGGCCCTGCTGTTTCAGCCTCATCTTGTTTACGTTTCCTTGCATTCAATGTATGTATAGCGCTTCCCATGTGTTCTAATGGTCTGCCTACGAGTGTAACAGCACATTACCATTGACGTGAAATTCGTCCTTGTCAAACTCGTTGACCCGATCTTTAGGGGTGATTTTTATTGTTTTCGGCATCTTTGAACAGCTCTGAATAGTGAAGTAAACTGAACTTGAATACCGGAAGCAGTTTTATTAGACATGTATGTTTATGTAAGTTTAAAGCAAAGTTGTCTGTGTTAATGTTTATATATCATACATGTATTTGGTTATTATCAAACAAACAAAATAAGCCTTGCATATTTTTTGCCCATCCCCAAGCGTAAAACTAAAAAATCTATGTTTATTCCGTGTTATCATAGACAAATCCAGCATCAACACAAATCCAAACCATGTAAATATCGAATCCACATGTTTTACTGCTAAACATGTCATTTTAAGCCATGCAGTTATACTGCAGCCTCAGCATTACTAAAGTCCCATTGGATGTGTGGCGCCGCTTCCTTTAACCTGAGTAAGTTACTGTACCTGGGCTGGACCAGCTGCTGCTGAGCTCCCAACATCTACCCTTTATAAAACCATAGCGAGAAGGAACCATGAACTTATACAAAATGTTGCAATAGGATGATCAAGAGATTACACCTGACCAGTGCAGAAAGTCACATTCAGTTTGTGTTTACTAATGCTGGCGCAGGACTGCCACCTCCAAGATGCAAAAAAAGGACTACTACCCCTCCCCCTACAAAGAGTCCTAGTGCCAACTACAGCTAATTATTACTAAAATGTTTTAGAGAACCATTTTACACAAAAACTAACACAATACATGTACTTTTATGTTATTATATATCTTACCTTATGTGTGTAGGGAGGATGCATGGTAGTGACACAGTGAAGCAGCAAACTGATTGATAGATGCAGATGACTGACATCCACTGTTGTGTGTGTGTGTGTGTGTGTGTGTGTATATATATATATATATACACAGCTATGGCCAAAGGTTTTGCATCACTCTACAGAATTAACACATTTTGCTTCATAAAGTCGAGTGCTAATGTACAAGTGGTGAAATACAATTTTTTCGTGTTCAGTAGTGCAGTGTTGTCCGGGTTGCTGCTGGCCTTAAGCGACAGCTCCCGGTACTTGTTAGTCGTCTAATAAGAACAAACGAGTATAATTAGAAACAACAAAACAAACAAACACTAAACACTCACTCCTTCATGGGTTTGCTCGGAACCATAACAAAGGAACAGATCGCTTAGCCACGTCCCCTTTTGTATCATCAGTCACGCCCCCTTGGTTAGCGAGTGCAGCCGTTTCTCCTCCAATCCGTGGTTGCCACATCGCTTCCCTTCTGGGGTGATCACTTGGTGTACCGTAGCTCCGCCCCCTTTCTAGATGGCCGACTTCCACCTTTCCCTTGGAATGAATTGTCAGACCATCCAGTCTGGGGCACTCTGTTCCCTTTACACAGCGCCCGCACAGGTCAGGAGGGAGATTTATAACCAAGATTCATTCTTTCTCTGTCACAGCATGTAATGAAAAACAGAAACAAAACAAGAATTGCAAAAATGCAGTATTACTGAATTACAGGTATTTTGAGGTACTACTGCAAAGTTAAAGTGTCCAAAATACTGCAGTGTTAGTACTGTTTTTCAAAGGGAAATGTAACACTTAGCATGTCCTTACATTTCAGAGTTTGTCAAAAAGTGATATTATGTTCTTTTGGTGATAAGGTTTGTGGTAATGCTTGTTTATATTACTGTGGTAACTGTGCTAAATAGCTCCCGGAAACATTGAAAACATGTATTCCTCTATCTGTTTCTCTGTGTGTTGTGATGTTTTTGTGGCTTCTACGTATATAACATGTTTCCTTCAATAAAGTAGAACTACCATGTGACACATTTTTCATTCCTTGTAAATTGATTTAAATTACTTTTATCAGTGCCTCCTACGTCTGACTTGGCAGTTCCTATGCACCCCACCAAATGGGCATTGTGGTTGGTGTGTGGACAACAACAGCTGCACTAATTAAGAATTGCCATTGCCAAGTTAGAGTATGTAAAACGTGTGTATATCTTTAGCAATAGCTAGTTTCCTGGGGACTGGCAATATATGGGCATTAGAAAACACATTAAATAGTTTTCTTGCTGGTTAGCCAGCACATGTTTACAACAATTGCAGTGGTTTACCAGTAAACCAGACTGTTGCATTTTATAGCAAAAGGAACCTCAGTTTTACTGCCACTTCTTGATCAAGCCCAATTGCCATAACTAGATGAAAACCAGGAGCTAAAAAAACAGTTATGGCCAATGTGGGAATTGTGAAAAGGAGCAAATAAAACATGGACTTTAATATAAATTACTGGACCTCACCATTGAAAGTGACCATAAATATTGTGTTGTTGGGATTCCCGATTTGCTCACCTGGTAAAGGCATGGCCATGTGGTGTGCAGGGTGTCATATAGTCAGGGGAGTGTTCTGGCTGTGGATTGCTGGTCTTCTCATGTGGTGCATAAGGTGTCATACAGTCAAGAGGGGGATTCCACAGGAAGCGATGGTGAGCTCGCCGACCTGTGCTCTGGAGCTCCTGGGTGTAAAGAGGTCTTTGGCTTGGTTTTGGGATAGGAGGACGCCACTGACCTTCACTTCTCCTGAGCTGTGTGGAGAACTGCTGCTGCAAAAGAGGGTACATTTCTTTGGAAATACTAAAAATGGGGGGGGGGGGGTGGCAAATAATTGGCATTATAATTAGAAAAAAATATAAGAATTATTGTCATCTAAGTGCAAACAGTATGGACACCTCCCACATTTAGCAATACGTTAATGCTCAGCTTTACTAAACAGATAGTTTAACCCATTTAGACCTGTAAACTGCATATTTCCTTTAACATGAAGGGGCATTTCACGATGTAAGCTGAAAAGAAATGGCAGCGACTATATTCTGTGTTAACACAACCCCGTTACCTTATTGAAATACAGCAGCTGTTGAGTTCATAAATAATTAGAATATGGTAAGCATCACTACATCAAACAAACAAACCATTAACTAGCAACATGGATTCTGATGGCCTTAAAAGGTAAGCCTGCCAAGATGACCATGTTGCATTAACCAAACAGTAAGCAGCTGTTTTACTGTACATGCAAAGGTCTCTTATAAAAACAGTTTACAGGAGGGGTTAAAAAATGCCAGAGGCAATATTTCTTCTAGGATAGAAACACACAGCTGACACAAGGTCAAAAGTCATGAAGAAGGATTCTTAATTAGAGTGAGCAGTGGCGTCATTTTGGTTTCAAAAGTGTGGGGGACAGTTTCTGTAGCTGGGGACTGCATGAAGAGTATTCTACCTGAAATAAACAATATGTCACAAACAAGCATAATAAAATGTTGTATGTCTAATTAAAAGATCCAAAGATCCATTCCTGGGGCAATCATTCATAGCAATACATTATTGGCACAATATTATCATGAATAACGAGTGTGGCAAATAGCTATATTATTCAGTCGCATCTGAGTCATGGAATTACGAAGCCATGACTTTAGTCTTCGAAGACTACTGAAGCTCCTCTCAGATCGGAGCCTGGATCTAATCCCTTTAGTACAACCAGCCCTGAGGCAGCGTTGAAATTTAGAGCGAGTGTGGCATAATGCAGATGTAATGGGAGTGTAGCAGGGTGGTAGAAAGCCCTGCTGTTTTAAATGTATTATTTATTTATTTTTAGAACGGGGTACCCCTCCGCCCCAGTGCAGTGTATACCCCTCTGTGCGAGGTACCCCTCCGCCCCCTGCCGCCTTTGCCAGGAGCAGAGCAGCAGGAGCTGCCTCTGCCTCCACCACCACCACCTGAGGGAGAGAAGCAGGGGCTGCCTCTCTCTTCAAGACAGGACGGACTGGAACAGAAGGTTGGTGGGCCACAGCTGCCCTTGCATAGGTTGCTGAGCCGAGCAAGGGGGAAAACCGGCAGGTCGCAGCGGCTGAGAAGAGGGCCAACCCCAGCACCACCGCTAGTCCTGGCTCCCCTCCTGCAATCGCCTCCCGAGGGACCGCAGCCGCTGTCGCCTCCTGAGGGAATGCTGCTACCCTGTCGTGCATCGCCCGGGGATGCCAGTTCGCCATCGCCCGGGGATGCCTGCCTCACACCACTCAGGAATGCCACATCTGGATCGCCTGAGGCTGCCTGCTGCTCCGCATCACCTGGGGCTGCCTGCTGCTCCACATCGCCTGGGTCCGCTGCTGCTGCCGTCGCCTCCTGAAGGTCCACTGCTGCTGCTGTCGCCTCCCGAGGGTCCGCTGCTGCTGCCATCGCCTCCCGAGGGCCCTGCTTTACTTGGGGTCGCCGAGGGTCCTGCTTCGCCTGGCGTCGCCGCCGACTCTGCTTCGCCTGGGGTCGCTGCCGGTCCTGTGTGGCAGCAGGAAGTGTTGTGGCCAGAGCCCCACGGAGGGGAGCTGCCAGCCACGAAGAAGGGGGGAGAGGTCAGGAGACCAGCTTCCCCAGCTGCACTTTCGCAGCCGGAGATTGTGTGGCTGGAGCCCCAGAGAGGGGAGCTGCCAGCCATGAAGAAAGGGGGGAGGTCAGGAGACCCGCTCCCCCTGCAGCATTTTTGCTGCCGGATAGTGTGAGGTGGGAGCCCCGGAAGTGGGAGCTGCTAGCCACGAAGAAGTGGGGGGCGGTGGATATTCCACCATGGCCTCCCCCAGAAACACCTTGCTTCCCCCTCTTCCGGGACTTTGAGACTGAGGGGGGAGGTGGCCGTTGGGGCCAAGTGTGCGTTGCACAAGGTGGGGGGGGGGGGGGGGGGGATATGTAGCAGGGCGGTAGAAAGCCCTGCTGTTTTAAATGTATTATTTATTTATTTTTAGAACGGGGTACCCCTCCGCCCCTGTGCAGTGTATTGTTTTGTATTTGTTCATTTTAGTTGTTGCAGTAGTAGTCGTATTATTATTATTATTATTATTATTATTGTATTTGTTATTTAAAAGTATACATGACGGTGAAGCGCTGTGGGTTGTGTTATTGTTTTGTTTAGTGACGGCCTAGCCGAATGTTTGTTTTTGTTTCTTACTGTTTGGCAGTGTGGATGGGAAGCCCCATCCATTATTATAAAAACCTTGTGCAGAAGGTGGCCATCTCCTGAATTAATTAAGTGATTAATTTGTTGCTAAATCAGGAGATGGTCACCTGCATAAAAGCCTGCAGCTCTCTACCCTCGAGGTGGGTGTTAGGAGCGAGAGCGGAGAGAGCGAGAGAGAAACAAAAATTAAAAAAACAAAACAGTGAAGGCAGTTGCTCAGCCTGACCTTAGTGTTCTTTTGTGTTAGAGATTTGTTTTGTTTATTTATTTTCGCTCTGTGAGCAAGTGTTTTGTGTTTGAACTTTTTATTTATTTTTGTTATTTAAAAATAAAACAGTGCGCAGCATCTTTTTCTGTTTGAACTGCAGTACTACCTGGTGTCAGAGTTTTTTCCCTTCCTGTTTCTGACCTGACGTCACTGCACAGCCACCCTGTCACAGGGAGATATGAGAATTACCCTTAAAATAGATTCCTAGAAATGCTGATTTCCCCACAACTTAAATACTTCAGATAAATAGAGTCTTGCTATTAAAATTATACTAGTACTTATTATAGCCTCCGTGACAAACATCCTCGGGCCGTTTCCGAATACCACCTCTAGTAGCAGACACAGCCGGCTGCGCCGGGCCCTGAGGCTGCTGGGGCCTGCAGTGCCAGTTTGTCGCTGGTTTTCACACTGGGGGTGATCGCTTTTTTGGAAGGAAGCGCACCAGCTCAGGTCGACGGGTCGACTCGACAGTGGGCAGAAACAGGAAGTTGCCCATCTCGGAGGAAGCACGTAGCTGCACGTACTTGAAATGATTCCCATGCGATCAGCTGCGGGCCAGGCAGCGATTGGTTACATCGGGGCGCCGGGCTGATTGCAGCGGGGAGTTAGATAGTACAAGGGGGATGCAGCTATGTGAGTACAGCTCCTTACACTGAGTGTTTAAACCTGAGCAGCCGGAGCCTGCGTTTGTTTTTGGTTTGTGTCTTGCAGTCGCAGAGGAGTACCCTGGAGAATGGAGCTGCAGCCACTGAGCCAGCGATCACCTGTTTCACCATACCACTGCGCAGCACAGCACCGCAGACCATCTGGGACTCACAGACACTCGCAACAAGAGCACAGTTTCGTGCATGGAGGGATTGTGGTCAATGGAGTATCTTGTTCTGTTTTGTTTATTTTTTGTTTGGGACTGAAACCAGCTGTGTTTGCTTTATTTAAAATGATTTTTTTTATTGTTGTGCTATTTAATAAACACGGACAGTTTGGGGAGCTAAACATTGGTTTGTTTATTTACCTCTTTACACATCATTGTCACAAAGCACTACGACCATTAGCACTGCAAGGCAAGAACTTCAGACTAAATATGGTCTGTTGCTGAATAAACAGGGTTCAGTCTCATAGGCGTACACAGACGCGGGGGACATGTCCCCTCACATTGCTAAAGCTTTTATTTCTCAATAATGTATTGCGGCAAAGTGGTTTGCAGTGCGCAGGTGTAGAGGTGATGCAGTGATTATAATAACAGGACAAACACAGTTCACGGTCCAAACAAGCTCTTTAATTCTTGTGTGCACGGTTTGACACCGTTAAATAATACTGCTGGCAACTACACAACAATGTGTATTTGCACAGCTAAATAATAAAGGTTACAGCCCCGAAACAATAATAAATGCAAGCACGGCCCCCTTCCTTTTTGAGGTGCTCCCGTGCTGGTGGTGAATACACAGTTAAAGTGACTGCTGTGGTGTTTGTACTCTGGGTTTTAATGCTGGCTTCACAGCAACAGCTCCCAGTGTTAGCTGTCTAATAATTATTAAACAAACACTATTAGTATAATAAACAAACAAGCACAAAAACACTCACGGTTACTTTTCTTTTCTCTGTCCTTTTACAGGTTTTTTCTCAACCATAACAAAGGAACAGATTGCATCATCACATCCCCTAAAATACCCTTAGTCACGCCCCCTCCGATAGCTAGTTCAATCACGTCTCCTCCAATCCATGACTGACACATCGCTTACCGTACAAAGGCGATGACTTCTGGTATTGTGACTCCACCCCCTTCCTGGATGGCCGGCTTCCCAATGACCCTGGAATGAACTGCCGAAACATCCAGTACGAGGCACACTGTTCCCGTTATACAGCGCCCTCACAGGTCGGGAGGGAGATTATTGACTAGGATTCATTCACTCTCTGTCACATGTATTTGTATAATCACTAGTCAATGGGAAGAAAAAAGGGATCGGATCCGGGATCACTGACGCCGGATCATGAGAAGGTGTTGTACTACGCCGATCTGGATCAGGCTCCACTGATCTGTAATGTTGATCAGATCCTGGAGCAGCATATGCCATAGCTTGGGAAACTGACCAATGAGAAGTTAACATACGTGTCGTGTAGTTTAAAGACCCCAGCTGACAAATGTGTACACAGCCTGAGATCACAGTAATGTTGGGGGGAAATGGCAAATGCATAGACAGATAGAGGAGGATGCACTATGTTTATTTTATGTAAAGAGAAAAATGGTTTAAGTTTGTAACTCATTAAGCTTTGTGTTATTTACTAATTATGTCATCACGCTGCTGTTTCTGTCAACTTACAGTTTAACTTTTCATTTTAAATTGAAACAGTAAACTTAAAATGTTACAACAAAATGACCGTTGTGCCTTATGCAAATACATATAGACATCAATAAAAACTATACCAAGCACTTTATTATACCAAATTAATCACTATATATTACTTATTCAGAATCATTTTGGATGTTAAAATACATCTGTGGCAAAGTGCCCCCCCCTGTGTATGTTATATGTTACGTGTTGTGTGTAAATGTTGGTGTATAGGCATTGGTACACAGGATATAAGCGGTCTGTGTTTCACGTGTGTGTAAATTGTATATTTGTAGTTAGGCACGGGGATGGCACATCACATCACGTGCAAGTAAAAAGTAATATGTGAGCACGGGGAATTGCACTTTAATTAATTCACGTGCAGTTGTACCGAGATTCCAATTGAATGATTGACTAGCAATCGAATCTCGGTACAACTGCATAAAAGCTGCATGTTTTCACTCACTGGGGGTTGGTGTTCGGTGAGTGGAGAACGGGTTAGGAGACGGAGGGTATTGTAATAAGTAGTAAAAGAAGCTCACCGTGTTTGTCTGTGTAATCCGTTTTGTTTGTCTGTTTATTTTGGCTCAAGTGCCGTGTCCTGTGTTTTGTTTTTGTACTGTTAAACCTTTTTATTTTGTTAATAAACGCTGAGTGCAGCCATTGCACTCAGCTCATCATCACCACCGTCTCTGTCTGTGTGTTTCTCTCTCTGGTCTGAGTTCCTCCCTGCAGCCGTCTTTGTCACACGTGGTGTCAGAAGTGGGATAACAGCGCCTCCAGGGCTCAGGCCAGAGCGGGAACCGCAGTTTTTTTTTTGGGAAAAAAAAAAAAAAAAAAAAACCCAAAGGAGAAGAAATGGGGAGAAGAGGCTGGACAAGAGCACAGGAGGGCAAAGGGAGAAAGGTGGAAGCAGGGCTGTGGTGTTTCGACTGTGGCCAAACTAGCCACACCACCATACCCTGCTCCGTCCACAGGACCCTACAGGCAATGGCCCAAAGACTGGGATGGGGGGAGTGGTGCCCTGGCTGTGGGGCATATGGGCACATGTTGGCCCTATGCCCCATGCAGGATGAAGAAGAGGAGCCCTTGCTGCCACGTCCTATGCCTGAGCGGGAGGAGCCCGAACGTCCACAGCCCGAGTGGGAGGAGCCCGAACGTCCACAGCCCGAGTGGGAGGAGCCCGAACGTCCACAGCCCGAGTGGGAGGAGCCCGAACGTCCACAGCCCGAGTGGGAGGAACCCGAACGTCCACAGCCCGAGTGGGAGGAGCCCGAACGTCCACGGCCCGAGAGGGAGGAGTCGGTGCGTCCACGGCCCAAGAGGGAGGAGTCGGTGCGTCCACGGCCCGAGAGGGAGGAGTCGGTGCGTCCACGGCCCGAGAGGGAGGAGTCGGTGCGTCCACGGCCCGAGAGGGAGGAGTCGGTGCGTCCACGGCCCGGAGGGGAGGAGCCGGTGCG
Organism: Acipenser ruthenus; assembly: GCF_902713425.1. NCBI lineage: Eukaryota > Metazoa > Chordata > Actinopteri > Acipenseriformes > Acipenseridae > Acipenser > Acipenser ruthenus. The sequence goes on from NC_081219.1 coordinate 5,334,417, forward strand.
TTCTGTGTCCGGAGGGGAGGAGCTGAAGGCCCAAACCCCTATTTTTTTTTGGGAGGGACGAGGGTGTGAAGCTCAGGCTCCACAGCAGCCGCTGTTTTTGCTGCTGAAGGGAGCCCAGCGGAGACGCCCGCCACCAGCTCTACCCCCGCTGTCGGAGGAGCCGGCAGCGCCACCAGCCCTACCCCCGCTGTCGGAGGAGCCGGCAGCGCCTCCACCACCACCCGAGGGGGAGGAGCAGGAGCTGCCTCTGCCTCCACCACCCGAGGGAGAGGAGCAGGAGCTGCCTCTGCCTCCACCACCACCCGAGGGAGAGGAGCAGGAGCTGCCTCTGCCTCCACCACCACCCGAGGGAGAGGAGCAGGAGCTGCCTCTGCCTCCACCACCCGAGGGAGAGGAGCAGGAGCTGCCTCTGCCTCCACCACCCGAGGGAGAGGAGCAGGAGCTGCCTCTGCCTCCACCACCCGAGGGAGAGGAGCAGGAGCTGCCTCTGCCTCCACCACCACCCGAGGGAGAGGAGCAGGAGCTGCCTCTGCCTCCACCACCACCCGAGGGAGAGGAGCAGGAGCTGCCTCTGCCTCCACCACCACCCGAGGGAGAGGAGCAGGAGCTGCCTCTGCCTCCACCACCACCCGAGGGAGAGGAGCAGGAGCTGCCTCTGCGTCCACCACCACCCGAGGGAGAGGAGCAGGAGCTGCCTCTGCCTCCACCACCCGAGGGAGAGGAGCAGGAGCTGCCTCTGCCTCCACCTCCCGAGGGTCCGCTGCTGCTGCCGTCGCCTGAGGTAATCGAGGGTCCTGCTTCGCCTGGGGTCGCCGGGGCCTCTGCTTTGCCTCGGGTCGCTACACCATAAAGAAAGAGGGGGAGGTCAGGAGACCAGCTCCCCCAGCTGCACTTTCGCGGCAGCAGATAGTGTGGCTGAAGCCCCGGAAGAGGGAGCTGCCAGCCACGAAGAATTGGGGGGTGCCAGACATTCCACCATGGCCACCCCCAGAAACAACTTGCTTCCCCCTCTTCCGGGACTTTGGGACTGAGGGGGGAGGTGGCCATTGAGGCCATGTGTGCGTTGCACAAGGGGGGGTATATGTGGCAAAGTGCCCCCCCCGTGTATGTTATATGTTACGTGTTGTGTGTAAATGTTGGTGTATAGGCATTGGTACACGGGATATAAGCGGTCTGTGTTTCACGTGTGTGTAAATTGTATATTTGTATATAAGTAATATGTGAGCACGGGGAATTGCACTTTAATTAATTCACGTGCAGTTGTACCGAGATTCCAATTGAATGATTGACTAGCAATCGAATCTCGGTACAACTGCATAAAAGCTGCATGTTTTCACTCACTGGGGGTTGGTGTTCGGTGAGTGGAGAACGGGTTAGGAGACGGAGGGTATTGTAATAAGTAGTAAAAGAAGCTCACCGTGTTTGTCTGTGTAATCCGTTTTGTTTGTCTGTTTATTTTGGCTCAAGTGCCGTGTCCTGTGTTTTGTTTTTGTACTGTTAAACCTTTTTATTTTGTTAATAAACGCTGAGTGCAGCCATTGCACTCAGCTCATCATCACCACCGTCTCTGTCTGTGTGTTTCTCTCTCTGGTCTGAGTTCCTCCCTGCAGCCGTCTTTGTCACAACATCACACAGACTCTCGTATCTCTATTTGTATTTCATTATGAAAGCTTATCAGTGTTCAAAAAAACTCACTCTTCATGTTTTACTATACATTTTTAAACTAATAAATAAACAATGACCATAAGGAACATTATCGTATTAATAGTAAAGTGGTTCCCTTTCAAGTACAAAATGTAACCATTACCGAATGGGTATTTACCTCCTAAAGAGCCGAAATCTGAATAAATATATCAAAGCTGCTCAGCCAAGGCTCTGTGACGCAGTCATGCCCGCCCCTGAGGGTATAAAGGACTCCACTCACAGAATTCAGCGCCATTTTTCCTTTCAATAACTGACCTGACAGAAGAGCTTATTCAGATAAGTACTTGTTACTTTTTCTGTTATAAATTTCTGTTTTACACAAATTCTATGTGATATTACAAATAATCGCTTTATTAGTTTTACTAATTACATGTATTTGTACACTACAGCCTGTTGTTCTTTACATTCCGCTGCGGCCTTGTTAGCGTGAAGCTGGCAGCTTGATTTGCCCCTTCCCAGGGATCAAGTAACGTAAGTCGTCTGACTTTGTGCTCTCCCCCCCGGCTGCAATAGCGCCAACTGGAGTTATTTTATTCTCGTTTTGGCTTTGGTTTCTCACAGAGACTACACTCAGGACCAAGAGGCTGCTTCGGGAATCCCTCCCACAGCATCTTGATGCCATTTTGGTGACAGCCAGTCCTATTTGGTGAGGTCCCTCTCTGATTGTCACAGGCCCTCACCACAACAGCTGGATGAGCTGTGCCTGGTTAATAAGAACCTGCTCCGTGTGTCTAAACTGAAGGGGCAGGCTGTGGGTAGAAACCTGGCTGCACTGGTAGCTGCACGCAGGCAGCTTTGCCTTTTCCAGGCACGCATGCCTTATGGGGACAAAGCGCCACTGTTGGATGCCCCAATACACCGGAGCATACCTTTGGTCCCGCGGTGCGGTTTCACCGCACATGGGAATCCACGAAGGGAATCGCTGCCTGGATCGCATGGGAATCATTTCAAGTACGCATCTACGGGGAAGTGTACTACCAACCTTACCCGGTACCCTTTCTGATTGGTTCAAGTCCACACAACAATGCTGCACTTGCACCATGATGGCGATGGCTACTTTCAAGACAAAATGGTTTGAGGAGTGTAAAAAGCTACACATCCAGACTGAATCAAATATGTGGGTCAGATGTCCCAGATTAAAGTTTTATGAGATACAGCAGTATTAAACATTTGTACACTTGATGTACAAAAATTTAAAACAGTGAGTTAGTGAAGGGCCATTAACAGCAAAGCATAGCACAAAACTGGATCGGATTCAGGATCACTGCAGCCGGATCATGAGATGTTTTTTTACTAAGCAGATCTGGATCAGGCTCCACTGATCTGTAATGGTGGTCCGATCCTGGAGCTGCACACACCTTAACTAGGGAAACTAACCAATGAGAAGCAAACATACATGACGTGTAGTTGAAAGACCCCGGCTGTCAAATTTGTATACAGCCTGAGAGCACAGAGAAATGGCAGGGACAGCGTGGCATTGCATTCATTAAAGAATGTAAATCCAGTTTACTGTATCCAAAACACTTTATTTTATGTCAACAACAAGAAATTGTTTTTAATTTGGAACTCACCATAGCTACTAGACTTCAGGTCCATTATTTAATTTGGAAAGATAATATTTTGAAATATAGAACTATCCTCAGCAAGATCAGCGTATTATTCAAATCTCATTGAAACAAATAAAAATAATCCTAAATTTCTGTTTCAGTATATAGCTAAGTTAACTAATCCTCCTCCAGATTCTGTCCAATCAAACACTCTATCATCGGTAAGTTGTAATGACTTCATGAATCACTTCAACAAAAAGGTTACTGACATCAGGAATCAGATATTCAACAGCGTACCAAATTTAGATGTGTCATCAAACCGTGCTACTTTTACCTTCGGTCGCACTACACCAATCCACATTTTTGAGCATTTTTCTTCGATTAGTCAAATGGATATGGCTAATATAGTTAAGAAGATGAAATCCACTACATGTGCATTAGATCCTGTCCCTACTCCACTTTTTAAAGAAGTATTCTCCAAAATAAATACCACAACATTAAATATTGTTACTAGATCCCTTTTATCAGGTGCTGTGCCTAACTCTTTCAAGACTGCAATAGTAAAACCACTGCTCAAGAAATCTACCTTAGATCACAATGTTCTTAATACCTATAGGCCGATTTCAAATCTTCCATTTCTGTCTAAAGTTTTAGAAAGAGTAGTTGCTGAGCAACTTAACACATTTCTTGCAGTTCATAACATATATGAGAAATTCTAGTCTGGGTTTCAGCCTTATCATAGCACTGAGACAGCACTTATTAGACTGGTTAATGACATTCTTATACTGGTTCTTACTCTATTAGATTTATGCATTTGACTCTATTGATCTTTCTGTTTTGATTGGTCGCCTTGAAAATCTGGCAGGACTGTCAGGTTTTGTTCTGTCTTGATTTCGATCCTATCTCTAGAACAGGTTGCAATTTGTTAAAATAGAGGAGGAGTCCTCTTTTTTGTAAAAGGTTAAATGCAGGGTCCCACAGAGCTCAATTCTTGGCCCAACTGATGATACACAGCTATATTTATTTAGATATATATTTACCTGCAGGGTGACACCTCGGCTGTAAATATTTTGAGTATCTGTCTTGCTAACATGAAAAAAATGGATGTTTGAAAACTTTTTAATGCTTAGCTCAGATAAAACACAAGTGATGATTCTGGGATCTCAGAAGCAACAAAGTAATATGTCTGATTTACTCCTTGGTGGCTTCTCTTATGAACTTACAGACGAAATGAGAAATTTAGGTATGATCTTCGACCCAAATCTTTCTTTTGAGACACACAGCAGGGGTGCTGGGTGTGAGGCAGCACTCTCTGGCTTGAAGTTCAGGGGTGCTGTGCACCTGCAGCTGCAATACTGCTAGTTTTAGGAATCTTATGAGCTGTGTGTGTGCCCACCACTGCACCCTTTTCACATTGCTTTGGAACACAAACGATAATAGACCAATCAGTGGAGAAATGCATCTATTGTTACCCAGCTCTGAGTCTAAACTTCTGGCGAAGTGGCAAGGACCTTATGAGGTTGGGACGGTGGAGGTTGGGACGGGTTGGGACGGTGGATTATGAGATCTGCCAGCAAGAGAGAAAAGCACATTTATCTTGTAAACCTCTTGAAACCCTGGTTGCAAAAGGAGGCTTTGTTAGTGGCGCAAGCATATGACATTACAGACCTGGGACCTGATCTTTCTGTGTTGGTGAAAAAGGGGTCAGTACAGATTGCAGATAATCTGACACCAACGCAGAATGTCAGGCTCAGGCGCTGGTGGCGGAGTTTCCTGTTTTCTCCCATCCCCGGCAGACTCGAGTAGCCCACCATCACATTGAAGTTGAGTCGGGGTCACCAGTTCGCCAGAGGCCGTACCGCATACCTGAGCGAAAAAGGCAGGTAATAAAGGTGGAGATTGATGAGATGCTCAGACTGGGTGTAATAGAGGAGTCCCAAAGTGACTCGAACAGTCCGATTGTTTTAGTGGAAAAGCCGGACAGGTCAACTTGATTTTACATTGACTTCAGGCGAGTTAATGAAAAATCGAAGTTTGACGCTTATCCCATGCCCTGGGTAGATGAGTTGCTGGAGCGTCTAGGCACGGCTTTTTATGACGCCACTGGATTTAACGAAGGGGTACTGGCAGATACCCCTGACCCTGGTATCCAGAGAGAGGATGGTGTTTTCAATTCTCTTCGAATTTAGGACCATGCCCTTTGGGTTGCACAGAGCACCAGCCACTTTCCAGCAGATGATGGATCGCTTTTTGCGGCCCTACAGTAATTACAGACATCATGTGTATTATAATGCAGCAAGCAGTTATGTTCAAGTTCACTGTGATGTTCTGTATGACTGCAGGTAGGAGACTCTGGAAAAGTGAAACTAGTGTTGAGAAGAGAAGCAGGTAGAGCGTTTGGAGGAATAGAAAATAAAGCTGCAAAGTGCAATTATTGTACTAAGGAAACAGTGAATTCAAATGTGGCTTCTGGCACCAAATGCTCCACGAGCATATAATAGTGCAGGAATCATCTTGTTTTACATATGCCGTGGGCCCCGGAACTTTCCTCAAAATATTATGTTCACTCCTTCTACCTGCAGCTTCAACACCAGTGTTTATAATGTTCCAAACAGTGCCATCATTACCAGCCTCTTGAGTGCCAGGTGGAGCTGGCATTACCGCTGGAGAAGCGGCTGCCTCAAGTGAAGTAGCGGCTGGATCAGGTGCAGGAGCTGATGCAGGTGAAGTGGCTGGCATCCTTGCAGTGGCTGCCACAGGATTGCTTCTTCTCCCACGGGATCTCCTGCGCCCTCTTCATGCACTCGGTCCTGGCACTTCGCTGGCATCCTCCTCACTGTCACTGCTGCTGGAAGATTCATCTTCGCAAACCCAGTCTGCTTCAGAGTCAGATTCGTCATTTTCCATCTGTGCTACATCAGAATCATTGTTTGGTAAACTTTGCAGTAATTCCAAACACTGCTTTGCTGTCATGTGTCTTCCGTGATCCATTTTCAATGTGTATTGGGGTAACAATGAATTTCTTAGAAAAACAAGTGACTTGTATAGTAGCCAGAGTGTATCTAAAACATAACTGATAGACTATCATACAGACAGACAGCCAGGCACTGTGAGCTGTCAAGGCTGATTGATGGGCTATCAGGAGGCTCACTGAAACAATAGAAATGTCAGAAGACCGCTCACTTGAGGAATGCAGACTGACATAATCAAACTTCAATACTTGGTGGCAAGTTCCAACTGATAAACACAAATAATACCGCAACATTTCATTGTTATAATATGTTTTATATGTAGCAGTCAATTTGACAGCACCTGTATGTATGATGGCATTTTATCTCCCTAAGTTTTGCAGGTGTGCGATTCTTTCTTTGTCAGGGTAATTAGTACATATACTTTGGAAAAGTCAGGAAAGCACAGCTCCGTATCTTAAACACACACACTGCAATTTAAATTTAAATTCCAAATATGGTCAAAATGACTGCCTTGGTCGTTCTAGTGTTAAAGTCGTGCGTAAGCGTCTGTCATTATGTGCTGCGTAACCATGTAACCCACGATTTAAACAAAAAATGGTAAGCGATTTAAAAATAAACGACACACTATAAACAACATATCGTCCTTGCCTCTTGCGATGCTTGACTATGTCTACAAAGGACATTTTCTGGACCTGTATCTTAACCTCAGTGTAATTGACTTGCATCTGCTTTTGACTGTGCCTGTCACAGTAGCATCAGGGGAGATAAGCTTTTCTTGCCTGAACATGAAATTAATAATAAAAAAGCATTTACTTTCTACAATGTCACAGAAACGTTTGACTGGACTCGGGCAGATATTGATAGGGCACCAGATTTGCAGAAAACGGGATTATTCAGCTAGAATTGCAGACTTTGTCACTGTGAAAGCACGAAAGGTTCATTTCTAACTGTCTCTGTGAGTGTTTTTTTTATTTTTATGATTGCTGTATTATTATTATTATTATTATTATTATTATTATTATTATTATTATTATTATTATTATTAATAATAAAAATTTATAATCAAATACAATCCAAAAAACCCAAACAATATACAGGAAAACAATTTTTAAAAAGACAGTAAAGGCACACTAGGATAAAAAGGTCAATGTAACAGTCCCAGCCTCCCTAACAAAGGTAGGAAGGGTGTTCCATAGCTGTGGTGCTCTGTGTGAGAAAGCCCTTCCACCCGTTTTAACTGTACTCACCCTCGGGACAATCAGAAGACCTGCGTCCTGTGATCTCACTGAATGGCTGGGTACATACGGGGTGAGGAACTCTTGTAAATAAATGGGTGCCAGGCCATTCTGGGTTTTGTAGGTTAGCAGCAGAATCTTCAAATCAATTCTAAACTCCACTGGGAGCCAATGTAAAGAAGCCAGAACAGGGGTAATGTGTTCCCTTTTCCTAGTTGTAGTTAGAATCCTAGCGGCGGTGCTTTGGACGAACTGGAGTTGAAATAGCACACTTTTTGGGATATCAGAGAGGAGTGCATTACAATCAAGTCTGGCATCACATATGGAAATCTATTATCATTTGCATATGCAGATAGTAGGAAACTTTAGTAACTTCTCTAATATGTTTCTCAAATGACAGAGCGGGGTCAAAAATAACACCTCTGTTTTTTATATCTGATCTAAGACCTGAAGAGAAGTTACTAAGCTCAGGCTCTTGTCATACCATATTATTTATTTGTTTTTTGGAACCCAGTAGCATAACCTCTGTTTTTTCAGCAACAGAAGATTCAGAGTCATCCAGCACTTAATATCTGCTAGACAAGCTGTAAGCAGCCCGCCAGCACAAGTATATCCTGACTTTACAGACCAATAAAGCTGTGTGTCATCCGCATAACAATGGGAATTCGTTGTCTACAGATAACGCCACCCAGAGGAAGCATATATAGAAAGTAAGATCACATTCAAATAAGAACAAAATAAAGAATACAATAAATAATTACATTTAAAAGCGAATTCGACTAAGAGCAGTAAACTTATAGTAAAAATGTTTGCTTATACGAGTAGATTCCATTAAGAGCGCGTAGTAAACTCGATAAATGGATAAGAACGATTTCAAATAACAGCAATTATCAAAAACATGAATACATGTTTATTTAAAATGTATATTTGTATTTAGGCACAGGGATTGCACAATCACTTCACATGCAGATTAAAGTGTGTATTTGTATGTGGGCACGGGAATTGCACATATTAGTTAAGTGGCCGGGATTAATTAGCAATTGAGCCCCGGCACAGCTGTATATATAGAGGCACGAATCACTCACTCAGGGTTGGTGTGTTCCGTGTCTGTTGTGTCTGTCTGTTTTGGCCACTGTGTCATTTTGTTTTGTATAAGTGTTTGTTTTGTGTTCAAGCTTTTTAATTATAGTTATTTATAATAAACTCACATAACAGCGCTTCCATACCCCAGTACTGTGTCTGTCTCCTCCCTGGTCTGTCACCTGCAAGCCATCTTGCCACATGAAGATACAGAAAATAGTTATAATTAAGAGCATTAGTAGAATACGGAAAAATATGGAGCAGTTCAGTGCAAGTATAAGATAATGCAAGTAGTGTACAATTGGGTGACATATAGTTAGGGCGTATGTTTTTTGTGTTTATTAATTGTATTTTTCGGTGCTTATTTTTAGCTATTTTCGAGTTCTATGTAAATCGTATTTTTGGGGGCTTTCGTTTTTGATATACTGTATGAAATTAGTGTTTTTGGTTACTTTCCAAAGTGCGTGAGCGTTTTTTTTCTGTCAAAACATGTTTTTCTGTCAAAACATTATAACAGCAAGAGACCATTCAAAGAATAGGTTCAATGTCTAAGAGACACAAATGGCAAAATCATAGATGAAGAAAAAAAAATAGCAAATATATTAAATGATTACTTTTCACAGGTTTTTACAAAGGAGGACACGGACAACATGCCCCACATGTCGACCTGTTCCTATCCAGTTTTAAATAACTTTAGCATAACAGAGGCAGAAGTGTTAAAGGGACTAGGAGCTCTTAAAATAAACAAATCCCTGGGCCGGATGAGATCCTCCCAATAGTACTCAAAGAAATGAAAGAAGTTATTTACAAACCGCTAACCAAGATCATGCAACAGTCTCTTGACACAGGGGTTGTACCGACAGACTGGAAAATTGCAAACGTAATACCGATCCACAAAAAGGGAGACAAAACCAAACCAGGTAACTACAGACCAATAAGCCTGACTTCTATTATATGTAAACTTATGGAAACTATAATAAGATCTAAAATGGAAAATTACCTATATGGTAACAATATCCTGGGAGACAGTCAGCATGGTTTTAGGAAAGGGAGATCGTGTCTAACTAACTTGCTTGACTTTTTTGAGGATGCAACATTGACAATGGATAATTGCAAAGCATACAACATGGTTTATTTAGATTTCCAGAAAGCTTTTGATTGAAGACTGAATGATTGAATGGAAGTAGGCGTTTGGCAGAGGTGAGTGTAGAGGAGAAGGAAGAGAGGAGTGAATGATAGAGATCCAAGGCAGCAGGGAGATTGTTTTTCTTCCATTTCTTTTCAGTAGAGCGCAGTTCGGTACGAGCCAAGCGGAGCACGGAGGAGAGCCAGGGCTGGGGCGGGGAGGGGCGGGCAGGTTGAGAGGTGAGGGGGAAAAGGGAGTCGAGGCAGGAGGTGAGGGTGGAGGTAGTCGAGTCTACTAGAGTTGGGAGAAGGAGTAGATAGAGGGGAGGTGCGAGAGAGCAGCAGAAGAAAAGGTGGGGGGTTGGCAGAGCAGGAAGGAATGGGAGTGATAGAGAGGAGATAAAATAGTGATCAGAGATATCGAGAGGAGTGACTGAGAGGGCGGGTGGAAGCAGTCCTTGGTGAAGATGAGGTCCAGTTGACGGCCCGCTGTGTGAGTGGGGGGGGGGACGGGGAGAGACAGAAGTCAGAAGAAGGGGAAGAAGTCTGTCAGAGTGGTTAGGGTTGGAGAGGTGGATGTTGAAGTCACCTAATAGAAAAGGGGAGGAGGGAGAGGGTAAGGAGGAGAGGAGGAAGTCAAGCTCAACAAGAAAGTGAGTAAAGAGTCCAGGAGGGCGGTAGAGAACAACGAGGAGGAGGCGACAAGGAGAGGTGATTTCAATAGCATGAAACTCAAAGGTGCTAACAGAGAGAGAGGAGAGAGCAGAGGGGACAGAAAAGAGAAGGGAGGGAGAGAGCAGAAGTCCTGTTCCCCCACCCTGTCCAGAGCGGCAAGGAGAGTGGGAGAGGACATACAGAGAGGAAGGGGCAGCTGGAGTGGTTATCAGGGGAGATCCAGGTTTCAGTGAGAGCTAGGAAGTCAAGGCAGAGATAAAGTCAGCTTTGTTGGCAGCAATTCCAGAGAGCACCATAGAGAGCACGGGTGGGGGTGGGAGGGGGGTAAGCAGAGGAAAGGAGGAAGCAGGGAGATCAGGTCAGAGGAGTTAGATTTGCAGCGGCAGGGAGAAGCCAGTGGATGGTGTCAGAATTTTCACACATACTCTTTTTATTTATATATATATGCTCTGAGGACACTCTTAAACTCAGGAGAGATGTTCAAGGAGGACAGAGATGTTTTAAACTCCTGTAGTGATTTTGTTCATGTACTAGGCGGGCTATATGTCCAGACAACTTTTTTAATATTCAAGAAAATCACACAGATTCATTTAATTTGAAGTTTTAATGAATCAGAGCAGTAGTAGTGCTCTTTTCAGTTTATTAAATGCTTATGTTAAAAATTGGATTGGTTGGTTGCGCAGACCACCGTAAATCCCAAGTAAAAAGCAGTTTGGGCGATCCAGTGCCTTTACAGATTTAACAGCATTAGTACTTCAATACAGTAATACAGATATGGTTATTATATATTTAACCTTCAATCTATGCATGCATGAAGCTAAAAACGCCCACCGCTAAATTCTAGAACATTCATTATATATCACTCTCTTAAGAATAAAACATAATTTCTATTCCTTATAGCAATGCATCAATATAAAAGAGATATTAAATTCAAATATATGCTTACCATCCAGTATACAGAAGTATAGTGTAGGATATATTGAAAAATAAGAACTGTCTTCAAAAAGCAGAGACTTGTTTTCGACCAAACAGCAATCAGTTTTTCAGAGACCCTCAGAGCATGGACCACATCAGCTTGCAAAATCAAGTTGAATGGTATCGAATGGGGTCTTGCTCTGGGCTTATATAGGATTTTCCCTCCATTGAATACATCAGAAGTCCCAAGTAAATCTAATCATCACTCGGCCTTGACATTTCTTATCTTTAAGTTAATGATACATTGTAGAAGGTTCTGGTCAACTCCTTTTTCAAAACTGATTGAATATAACTTTTTGCCAAAAAATAGATTTTTCATCGCTCTCTTTTTCCAACTCCTCCTTTTTCTAAAAAGTCAGGTGGACCAAAGTTCACAGAATCCTTGCTATAATATGTGTATATATGAGAGATGTTTTTAATATGTAACACCAGCTCTATTTGATTATATTTAGTTGAGTTAAAAAATATATGTCCCTCCTAGTCACATATTATGTTACCTTTTCAGTGTGTTGTCAGTGGGCCAGTTTAACTTCATATACCAGTGTGTTAACAAAGTATGGGACAAAGACTGCCTTTGAATACGTATTCAGTGGTCAGTTTAGTTATTTTCATTTAAATTTAAGCTATAATAAACATGTTAAGTATAATAGCCTTATTTAACTGTGCCATTCTCGGACTATGCCTGACCTCTCTCTGTTTCTGAAAGTTGCCTGCTCAAGCAGGATTCAGACACATTGTTTTCTTGCCAAGACTATTGTTTTGATTAATATGAAACACCATTGTAAGCACTTAACCTCATGAAGTCAGTTTTCTCCCAAAGAAAGTCGCTACTTATTTGATAAGAACTGTGACTGGATTCCACTCCCCTAATTCGTGAAATGCTCTCTTCTACTGTGAGGTTTCTTATTATAGAAAGACCTTGGATTCAAAACTGCAGACTACAAGTAAATCTCACTTTGACTGCCAAAAAGAACCTTCCACATCTAGCACCGGTCTGCTTGCAAGCAGATGAGTGCAAGACTGTTTTTCTGTAGGTTTTTTGTGTACTAAAATTATTGAATACAGTTTACACTATTTGTCTAATATTCCAACCTAACAGTTTCTGTTTTTTATTGCAGTAAAATCTTTATATAAACTAAACATTTCTATTCTTTGATTTGATGGATGTTGTCTAAAAGATTTTTTGTTTAGTTGAAGAAACTGAACTGATTCTTAAATTGATTAAATTAAAAGCTCGCTCCTGCTTTTACAGTCTATGTATTACAGTAGAGCCTTAAACAAGCAAAAACACTTGTTAGTTTAAATATTATGTTTCTTATTGATCAAAATACTTAAAACATACTATTTCTCTTCAGAGAGTTTTGTCCATCTATTATTAGATCAGAATACTTTATTTAAAACCTCTATGCTTAGAAACAACACTCAATCAAATAAAATCAAATAGGTTTTTTTAGTTTCAAATATCGTTCTGTCTAAAAAGGGTTACCCTTTTGTTTTCGTTAATGTGTAATACCTAGCCTCCATGTTTAGTTCCCCCAGATGCCTGCTTCTTTCAAGGTTACAGACTTCCACGAGTGTATGTGCACTAATAACACTAATAATCACATAGACAAGCTTTTTTCCTAACATTAACACTTGTTCAGTTTCTTAGTTCAAATCATTGTAACCTGTTCATAATTTGCTGCAATATTATTTATGCTGGTTTTACATTCTGTAAAACACAGTACAATTATTACAATATTCTGACAGTGTCAGTTAGTACTGGATTTCTTTTGTTTTTAACTGTAATATGTTCTTTCAACAATAATAATGTTATTTGTAAAATAGTTTAACTTTGTATGATTTTATGATATGTATTTCTAATTCAGTTACTTCAGTATAATAGTTGCGCCTAGCAATGGTAATATTATTTTACTTAATTAAGTCTGACCCCTTTCTCTGTTCATACAAAATCCAGTTGAAGCAGATTAAGACATCCTAGCCTTTTGCCAATTTTTTAGTGTTGACTAATTTGAGACATGAAGTAATGAAAGTACAGTAACGAAAGAAACTGGCTACTTTTTCTCATAAAACTGGAATATGTTAACAAGGCCTCTGATAAGAGCCTGCCCAGTTTGACTCCTTCCAGCAGGTGCTTTCAAAGACTGCACACAACAGCTACCCACTGTTTTCTACTGAGTATACAGATCTTTTTGAAAGGAACATATACAGTATTACTATAATTATTGACAAATCGCATATCATATTACTTCAATCAATACAGGTCAGTTTAAATCATCCAATTCATGTCTAATAACTCAGCACGTTCCCAACAGGATTCAGACTCTGCGCCAGGCTCAGCTCTGACTGGTTCTGCGAACACCACAACAGGCCTGTGCATCCAGCGTTTTACATCACAGGTGTGGGCAACTAGGGCCTTTACTTGATACCTGCAAAAACTGAAATCTTGTTAGCTGGGCTCCCATCTCTACATTCACATTCCCATCATTAGTGGGAAGACTTCTCTGCCGCATATACCCTTCACTCAATAAAGGTGCTCTCATCTTGTACAAGGGAAGATGGGTTTTAGGGTCACTCCGTGACAATGGGAACGAGAGGAGAGGATTACAGGGATATTAAAGTTAGGCATGTTAGGGGGCAGTAAAAGAAAGGAAGCAGAAATGGCTATGGGAGAGGGTGGTGCCGAGAGGGAGGCAAAAACAGACAGGTACAGAAGGCACGAGAGCATTCACTAATAAAAAAAAAAAAAGAAATATATGCAAACCTGGTATAGAGTTGGAGCTTTCACGTTCGTTGCTAGGATAGAACATTTTGCAGCTGGTCCATGTTGGCCTGTCCTCACTTGGACTACCACAGTTTAGACTACTGGCCCTTTGGTGATAAGGCCCTTTGATGAGCTGGCGCCAAGTGCTGGCGCACTAGGTTAGCATCAAATATAATTCCCTAGAGGTCGAGAGTTACTTACGAGAGCAATCTGATCCTTCTGCTTCCCTGCTTGCATTCCCTGTACATTTAATAATGTCGTTGTTGTCCTGTTTGAAAGTCACGGTATCATAGCGTAGTATTACTGGTAAGAATAGGGAATAGGGGCCCATGAATCAAGCTTTGCATGGGGCCATTGTTGGACAAACGCCGCCACTGTGTGTGTGTGTACTTTTGCTCAAAATGTTTTAATACACTGTACTTTTAGATCATGTGTTTTGAATAGTATTTATATGACTGTATTTACAAAGTCCATTTTGATGAATTGAATAACCCTCTTTAACTGTATAGTGGATGATGTGTGAGTAGAGATGGAGTCGTCACCCAAAGGCTCCCATCCACTTGTGGCTCTGACGAGGAGTGCAGATACTGCACAGTACACACAAACTCGCTTCTGCGGCAGAGTACAGACTTGTGGCAAACATCGCTACCCGTTCATGTTCTGTTACTGTCTCATATGGGCCTTGAAACTGACTCTACCACTTCCTGCAACTTTGCAAAAAATACATTAAACATGCCTGTTGCTCTATTAGCATTCAAATCACAGAGAAGACCTGCTTCACCAAGCAATATACGCTTTAGCCTTTGCTGTGTTTCAGGATGTTCGGCTGCAGATGCATCCAAATCGAGTTCATTGTACTGTATATGAGATCCAGTACAGAAGGAGAAACGGGTTAAATAACATCCACTTTTTTTTTTTAGCACTTATGAAATTTGGGCGGTCTGGGCTGAATGTTTGCTGTGACATGAGCTGAATGCTATAATCATTGTGTCTGCTTGCTGTTGTGTGACTTTGATATACAACAATGCTGGTCATTGGTGCAATTTGTGGAGTGCCTGGGTCTGTGCATCTGTCCTCAGTACTTCAGAGTGCATGCAGATTGCTATGTGTAAGTATTTGCACCTATAACGTATTTATAGATTCTCCTTGAAGGAACAAGAGCCCCAAAGCATTGAAAACATAATTCCTCTTGCTTAATGCACCACCTTCTGTGTCAACATTACAATGGATGTTAATTATATCAATAAAAAGTGGAAATTAATTGAAAATGGGATTTAACAGAATATTTCAGAAAAATGTTTGCAATTGGATTCATTTTTTAGTTGTCTGTGGCAGTTGGCAGCATTTTTGGTCTAGATGTTTAATCGAGCCATACAGGCCCTGGCCTACCCCCTCCAGGTGTAGCACTCTTAAATGCTGTTGATTTGCCAAGTGAAAAGGTCAACACCCTGTTCTGCTTTAAGGAATTGAGGCTGAGCTTTCAATTGTCCCGTCACTGATGTCCCTGAACATCTGCTGCCATTGAACTGTTGACCCTGGGTTACAGCACAGCCAGGGTCATTACATTATGAACCAATACAGACTCGTAATCCAGTGCAGTACTGTGATTCTGCAGCGCCGCCAAGGTTAGCTCATCCAAATGAGGAGGCTGGGACGAACTGGAGCATTCATGGTTACAGAGCTTTTAACCTCTCATCTCACCGAGGGGACAGTTACACAGGCACTGTTGTAATTAACTATAGGATTTTACTTTGCTAAACTACACATTGTTATGCGTTTAACATTGGACACCGCAGTTATCTTTTTTTAAGGGTTTCAAAGACCACAGTTAGCACTACTTAGTACCAATCCAGGACTACCTTGAAGGTAACATTAGATAGTCCAGTGTTACTGCTAATCTGAGACTTTAGATTTATATTACAACGCAACTCATTTCTAGATTGGTCAAGAGGTATCAAATTGCATTAAAAGATTTCACAAATGAAAATCAGAAACACAACAAATGGTGCAACATAGTAATACCGATCCACAAAAAGGGAGACAAAACCGAACCAGGTAACTACAGACCAAGCCTCACTTCTATTATATGTAAATTTATGGGAACCATAATAAGATCCAAAATGGAAAAGTACCTATATGGTAACAGTATCCTGGGAGACAGTCAGCATGGTTTTAGGAAAGGGAGATCGTGTCCAACTAACCTGCTTGATTTTTTTGAGGATGCAACATCGACAATGGATAATTGCAAAGCATACGACATGGTTTATTTAGATTTCCAGATAGCTTTTGACAAAGTCCCGCATAAAAGATTAATTCTCAAACTGAATGCAGTAGGGATTCAAGGAAATGCATGCACATGGATTAGGGAGTGGTTAACATGTTGAAAACAGAAAGTACTGATTAGAGGAGAAACCTCAAAATGGAGTGAGGTAACCAGTGGTGTACCACAGGGATCAGTATTCGGTCCTCTGCTATTCCTAATCTACATTAATGATTTAGATTCTGGTATAGTAAGCAAACTTGTTAAATTTGCAGATGACACAAAAATAGGAGGAGTGGCAAACACTGTTGCAGCAGCAAAGGTCATTCAAAATGATCTAGACAGCATTCAGAACTGGGCAGAAACATGGCAAATGACATTTAATAGAGAAAAGCGTAAGGTACTGCACGCAGGCAATTAAAATGTGCATTATAAATATCATATGGGAGATACTGAAATTGAAGAAGGAATCTATGAAAAAGACCTAGGAGTTTATGTTGGCTCAGAAATGTCTTCATCTAGACAATGTGGGGAAGCTATAAAAAAGGCCAACAAGATGCTTGGATATATAGTGAAAAGTGTTGAATTTAAATCAAGGGAAGTAATGTTAAAACTTTACAATGCATTAGTAAGACCTCACGTAGAATATTGTGTTCAGTTCTGGTCACCTTGTTACAAAAAGGTGCCTGGATAAGGGTGTCTGCTAAGAAATAAATAAAAATAATAGCAACCAGAATTATCCCGGGTTTAAAAGGCATGTCGTATGCAGACAGGCTAAAAGAACTGAATCTGTTCAGTCTTGAACAAAGAAGACTACGCAGTGATCTGACCTGAAAAAAGAAACAAGCACCAGGGGTTACAAATGGAGATTAGATAAAGGGGCATTCAGAACAGAAAATATGAGGCACTTTTTTACACAGAGAATTGTGAGGGTCTGGAACCAACTCCCCAGTAATGTTGTTGAAGCTGACACCCTGGGATCCTTCAAGAAGCTGCTTGATGCGATTCTGGGATCAATAAGCTACTAACAACCAAACGAGCAAGATGGGCTGAATGGCCTCCTCTCGTTTGTAAACTTTCTTATGTTCTTCTTAGATACCCATTGGCAATATGATACCGTTTAGCTTTTTTTCATTAGCAACAAACATATTTTGGAAAGCTATGAACTTAAAGTGATTGTAGCTGACAAAATAATTCCATACAGCTTGCCTGTTTTGCACTTCCAATAGCTCCAGAGTAAATGTATATTTTCATTTTAAAACATGATATGTGGAAAGCTCTCAGTTTCCATGTCTGTATGTCAGGAAATCTCTTAAACTTGCACTTCCTAGGACATTTCACCTCAGCTGTCTTCTGGGTCAACGTATGTTACTGATTGAAAGCATGGCTGGCTAATAATAGGAAAGAATCCATTGAAGAAGTGGTGAAAATTCCACCTTCCAGGCGAAATGACTGAGGAAGTGCAAAATCATAACTTGCAAACAGAGACTTCTGTTTACTATGACAGCTATTTTGTTCAAACCAGCACATTTAAGATCTATATAACTAATGGAAGAGTACAACAGGTAAGATTTATGGAACTATTTTATAAGCTATATTGTAAATCATCCCTGAGAAATGCCAGCCCTCAACACTCCAACCCGTATTACTGCAAAGTGTTTCCAAGCAGGCAATGCTTTCCTCATATTACACAGAATATGCACTGCCGGTCCCATAGTCCATATATAAGAGAGTCTTTACTAGTGATGTGAGCCCTTGTGAAATGGAAAATGTAATATAATGCTATATCTCTAAAGGGAAACAGGAAAGCTGCAGGGTGCCATTTATATCCCTTCCCTTGTTGTTTTTCATCTTTTCCATTCCCACTGTCCATCCCTCCCAGTGCTGGCCCGTTAATTGATTGTTAACATGTAGGCTTCCTTGCCAAGTCAAATCGCCCACATTAGGTAACTGAACAGAGCACCTGCAGTTTTATGTGCGATTAAATCTGCCTGCCTTGTAAAATCATTCAAGGGTGAAACCACATAATTGCTCAGCAAATCTGAGTTCTTGGATTCTTTAACACAGGAGATTACTAGTGAAGTGAATTATGTTTTCTAGTTTAGATCTTGGCCTGATGCTATGTGTACATTTTGAAACTTAGTTTCGGAAGGAAGGGCAGCCCCTAACATCCCTTATAAAAATGTACCATAGTAAATGCATAGCACAGTGTACTAAAGTATAGGTAAGCACTGTAAAATCCAGACTTGTAAGGTATTCAAATCCATAGTAAAATATAATAAATGTGTAGTATAATTAAAGGAAAAGCAAATTTACTGTGGTAAACTTTTAATAGAGACAGACTTTGCTACTCTCTCAGTTAAGCCTATAAATATAGCTTTCATTGTGTTTAGTGCATTCATTTCACCATCTTGGCCCTCTGCTCTTGTTTTTTTTATTGTCTTCAAAAAGAGAACAACTAAATGAGCAAAACCCTCCCTTAAAACCCACACCCTCCTCAGGGAACATTACTACTGAGTATTAGAATTGACAGTAATATTATTATTATTTAAACAAGCTGTGTATAAATGAGAATGAGGAAAACTAACCATATGCAACTAAATGAGCAAAACCCTCCCTTAAAACCCACACCCGCCTCAGGGAACATTACTACTGAGTATTAGAATTGATAGTAATATTATTATTATTTAAACAAGCTGTGTATAAATGAGAATGAGGAAAACTAACCATATGGTTTCCATGTATGCATGAACATAATACCTCCTGAGTCATGCAAGATATAAAAGGGTCCCATATTTCATTAGATTCATTGTATTTGTCAAGTATAGATGCATGATCTAACATTACATTTAACAATTGTGCTAGCTCTATTTTTCCAGTTTAGTGAAATTACTTTTTTGAGCAATTGTAAGGGACAGCAATAAAAATGTTGTAATTTTTTTTAAAGTAAGGTCAAAGCTAAAAAAGGTCCCCTTGTCACAGCCAAGGATACAAGATAGAGTGCTCAGTGTCACCCCACAAAACAGAATCGTGGCAATTTAAGATGACAATTTAATGGGTGCGACAATCTCCCTTTCATTGGATTGCAGAAAACAATATATATTAGAAACACACTGATTCAACCCTCTGTATTTTAAAACTCTGAGCCAAAACAAAAGGGGGCATAAGTATTAGTTGGATGGATGGTTTAGTTTTTAAGGACTGCCTCATTTCAATAAGTTGAAAAGTAGTTTATTTTTTTTATTTTTTATGAAACTACAATTTTTCCAGCAGCCTCTCAAAAGATAAAAACGTCCTGTCCTTAAAAAGATCGTTTAGACAAGACATACTCTTTTGCCTCCAGGAAATAAACTCAAAGAGTTTACCTGCTATCAGAAAATTAGGATTGTGCCAAATGGGAAAGCATTGAGATGGGTGCAGGCTGAGCTTAGTAATTTTATGAGCTCTTAATCATGCTTTAATTGTAACACACAGATGGCTGAATGAAACATGGATGTTTTTAATCTCTTAAGAACATAAGAACATAAG
This sequence comes from Acipenser ruthenus, assembly GCF_902713425.1. Lineage (NCBI taxonomy): Eukaryota > Metazoa > Chordata > Actinopteri > Acipenseriformes > Acipenseridae > Acipenser > Acipenser ruthenus. Next base: position 5,354,282 of record NC_081219.1, read on the forward strand.
AAAGTTTACAAATGAAAGGATGCCAATCAGCCCATCTTGCTCGTTTGGTTGTTAGTAGCGTATTGATCCCAGAATCTCATCAAGCAGCTTCTTGAAGGATCCCAGGGTGTCAGCTTCAACAACAATACTGGGGAGCTGGTTTCAGACCCTCACAATTCTCTGTGTAAAAAAGTGCCTCCTATTTTCTGTTCTGTATCTAATCTCCATTTGTGACCCCTGGTCCTTGTGCCTTGTTTCAGGTCGAAAGTCCCTTGGGTCGCCATTATCAATACCATTTAGAATTTTGAAGACTGAATAGATTCAATTCTTTTTGCCTGTCTGCATATGACATGCCTTTTAAACCTGGAATAATTCTGGCCGCTTTTCTTTGCACTCTTTCTAGACCAGCAATATCATTTTTGCAGTGAGGTGACCAGAACTGAACACAATATTCTAGATGAGGTCTTACTAATGCATTGTACAGTTTTAACATTACTTCCCTTGACGTAAATTCAACACTTCTCACAATATAATCCGAGCATCTTTTTGGCCTTTTTTATAGCTTCACCACATTGTCTAAATGGAGACATTTCTGAGTCAGCATAAACTCCTGAGGTCTTTTTCATAGGTTCCTTCTTCAATTTCAGTATCTCCCATATGGTATTTATAATGCACATTTGTATTGCCTGCGTGCAGTACCTTACACTTTTCTCTATTAAATGTCATTTGCCATGTGTTGCCCAGTTCTGAATGCTGTCGAGGTCATTTTGAATGACCTTTGCTGCTGCAACAGTGTTTGCCACTCCTCCTATTTTTGTGTCATCTGCAAATTTAACAAGTTTGCTTACTATACCAGAATCTAAATCATTAATGTAGATTAAGAAGAGCAGAGGACCTAATACTGATCCCTGTGGTACTCCACTGGTTACTTCGCTCTATTTTGAGGTTTCTCCTCTAATCAGTATTTTCTGTTTTCTACATGTTAACCACTCCCTAATCCATGTGCATGCATTTCCTTGAATCCCTACTGCGTTCAGTTTTAGAATTAATCTTTTATGCGGGACTGTGGCAAAGTGGTGAATGGATACAGGTGAGTGCAGTGCAGGTACAAATCACACAGACAATTACTAACAGGTGCAAGGGTCTTTATTGATAAATTACTACAATGTCCAGAGCCTTAAGGCAAAACACCTGTAAATAATAATGATGGAAGTGATTACAGCGGATCGTGTATCACTTCGGTTTGTAAAATCCCACGGGTTTGACCCGCAACCAAGAAGTCAAGTTTTATCACCCACACAAAACACAAAGACACAGACACAGTTCCCACGGTGCGTGATTTAAGTGCTTGTGGGGAAAAGACAGTTCTCAGTGGAAAGTGAAGTGCTGGTGTCCGGGTTTAATGCTGGCCTGAGGCTGCAGCTCCGGATCGTGTTAGTAATATTTTAGACAAGACAGACTAACAAAACACTCATGTTTTTTACATGCAAGGACTCCTTTTAGGTTCTTTCCTAACCATTCACAAAAGCAACAGATCACGTACGCTATGTCCTCTATTTATATCCTCGCTCATGACCCCTAGGTTAACGAGCGCATCCGCTCCTCCAATCCTCGGATGCCACACCATTTACCGTCGGGGTCATTGAGTTTGGATACCGTAGCTTCGCCCCTTTTCTAAATGACCGACCTCCACCTACCCTACGGAATAAATTGTCGTGCCATTTAGTTAAGGGTACTCTGTTCCTTTTACACAGTGCCCTCACAGGTCGAGAAGGAGATCTAACACTAAGAACACTATGTAACACAATTTTTGTTCTTGGGTAGTAAGTGTTATTTCCTAATTGCTTATGCCTCAAAAGTATAGAAAATGGCTATTATTCCCCACAAACTTTGCTTTTGTGACCAGGACAGTGATATTTTGAAATTTACCTATTTCCAATGCTCCAGTGCTCTTATTGTATTACTCTTGCTCTTATTGTATTACTTGTATTGTAACACTTGAAATGTATTTGCTTACGATTGTAAGTCGCCCTGGATAAGGGCGTCTGCTAAGAAATAAATAATAATAATAATGAAAAAACGGGCTAATTTGTGTCTTTTTGTTCACATAGTCAGAAAAAAACAACATATGAATTCAAATTAACATGTATTTATACTAAAGTAATACAAAAATGACTACAAAAGATTTAGAAGTGAGTAGTTTTTCGAGATTTACGATTATACTGTAAATCACTTTCATGAATCAGCCCCCAAATGTAGTCTCCCATCATATTCTCGTTATACTGTCCTTCATTGACAGCTCATCCAGGAGCCTCAAAGCCGTGCTGCTCCATAATGGTAACAAACTCTTCCCCTGGCTCACTCGGTGCACCTCAAAGAGGATTACAACAGCATTAAGACCTTGCTGGACGCCTTGAAGTATGATGAGTACGGCTGGGACCCCCGGAAGGTGCTGATGCCACCACTGCACATCAAATTGGGCCTTATGAAACAATTTGTCAGAGCTCTAGATAAGGAGTCGGCAGCCTTCAAGTACCTTCAAGACTTCTTCCCTAAGCTGTTTGAGGCAAAGGTCAAAGCCGGTGTCTTCGTCGGACCACAGATAAAGAAGATCCTGGAGTGCAATGAATTCCCCAAGAAGCTCACTAGTAAGGAGAAAGCGGCTTGGAACAGCTTTGTCGCAGTGGTTCGGGGCTTCCTGGGCAATCACAAGGCCGAAAACTACGTGGAGCTGGTTGAGACTCTGGTGAAGAACTACGGCACAATGGGCTGTAGGATGTCCCTCAAAGTCCATATCCTTGATGCTCATCTTGATAAATTCAAGGAGAACATGGGAGCGTACTCGGAAGAGCAAGGCGAGCGCTTCCACCAGAATATACTGGACTTTGAACGCCGCTACCAAGGACAGTATAACGAACCAAAGAAAAAAAAAAATTGTTACACGGTGGAATCATTCGATCTCTGTCACAGGGACTTTGTCAAAAGCTTTTTGGAAATCTAAATAAATCATGGCATATGCTTTGCAATTATCTATTGTCGATGTTGCATCCTCAAAAAAATCAAGCAGGTTAATTAGACACAATCTCCCTTTCCTAAAACCATGCTGACTGACTCCCAGTATACTGTTACCATATAGGTAATTTTCCATTTTGGATCTTATTATAGTTTCCATAAGTTTACATATAATAGAAGTCAGGCTTATTAGTCTGTAGTTACCTTGTTCGGTTTTGTTTCCCTTTTTGTGGATCGGTATTATGTTTGCAATTTTCCAGTCTGTCAATACAACCCCTGTCTCAAGAGACTGTTGCATGATCTTGGTTAGCGGTTTGTAAATAGCTTCTTTCATTTTTTTGAGTACTATTGGGAGGATCTCTTATGGACCAGGGGATTTGTTTATTTTAAGAGCACTTAGTCCCTTTAATAATTCTGCCTCTGTTATGCTAAAGTTATTTTAAACTGGATAGGAACAGGTCGACATGTGGGGCATGTTGTCCGTGTCCTCCTTTGCAAAAACTTGTGAAAAGTAATCATGTAATATATTCTAATATATCTATAATTTTGCCGTTTGTATCTCTTAGACATGTTACTTCCTCCTTGAATGTTCTTTTGCTGTTATAATATTGGGGAAACTTTTTGGAGTTGGTTTTAGACCCCTGGCAATGCTCATTTCTATCTCGCTCTTGGCCTTTCTAACTTCCTTTTTGACTTGTTTGCAGTTCCAAGTACTCTTTTTGTGTACTTTGTTCTTCGTCCCTTTTAAACACTCTGTAAAGTGCCTTTTTTCTCTGAATATTTTTTTTAATCGATCTATTAAACCATTTTGGCCATTTTTTTTTAGATTTTGATTTGTTTACTTTTGGTATTTAATTGTTTTGCGCCTCTTGTACTACATTTTTGAAAAATAGCCATCCTTTTTCTGTAGATGTTTTCGCTATTTTACTCCAATCTACTTCTGTTAGTCTCTGTTACATTCCTTCGTAGTTTGCCTTTTTAAACTTGTAAACCTTAGCTTTAGTCGTTACTTTTGTGGTTTTAAAAAAGCACTTCAAATAAGACCATGTTGTGGTCTGAGTTTGCCAATAGCTCTCTGACCTCTGTTTTAGTTATTCTGTCTTCGTTATTTGAAAAGACTAAATCAAGGCATGCCTCCCCTCTAGTCGGTGCCTTGACAAATTGCGTTAGGAAGCAGTCATTTGTCATTTCTACCATTGAAATCCCCCATTAATATGGCTTCCTTTGCTGCATGCATTTCTAATGTCATTGTATAACAGATTATTTGGCTTGTTGTCTGAATTTTTGTCCATTATTCTTACCCATATTGATTCTGTGTTGTTTTTGGATTTAACACCTGGGCTTCAAGACTATTTTTGATGTATAGCGGTATGGGAAATCTGAATCGCAGCTACCTGTCCCACCGTGAGAGGAAGGGAATTCCAAGAAATATGTCTCGGAATATCTGATGAGTGTTTGCCAGGAGAGAAAAATGCCTTTTAAGGAGCACTGTGTATCCAGATGACAATGCTGTTGTTCTGTTCCCACAATACTGTATGCCACTCATTTCAATCAGTGCAGCAGCACTGTGCTGGAGGGAGTATGCACTGGTTACACTGGCATGTTTCGAAGACACAATCTCTTTGTCCTGGAGAACGTGCCAGAGTAAAAGATGAAAGAAAGTAATTCCCTTGTTTATCTACCTATGAACTATCAGGAATATGTTTTTAAAAAATGGTTGTGATATGGAAAACAGCAAATACAATAAAGGAAAGGATGTATTTCTTGTAAACACTGCAGGGGGTACTGTAATGTCCTTTATATTGAGCAGTCCAGAATTCACCTGACTGATCTTGTCTTTAATTATTATCTTTAAGTAGATACTATTTTACCTTTATTTGTGTATAATCAATATACTCGCAGTACAGCCGACCCTACTGGCCAGGCGCTTAGTGAGCTCATTCGCTCTCGAGTTCCTTGGTGAAAAAGGAAGCTGGCTTGGTCGTGGGATTGGAAGATTTTCTATTCAGTGAATATTCTAGTTTGTAATGTCAGATTTCATTATGTTAAAGCAGTCTTTTATTGTTTTGATGACTGTGTGCTGAATACACCTTCTTAAGTTTTGTTGTTGTAATCCCAGCTTGGTTTGTCTGTTATAGATCAACATATTTTTTGTCGGTTGGTGGTACAGTAGTCACCTCCTATAGGACACCTCGCCTAAGAGAACACCCTTGTGGTGAAATGGATTTTCCCCATTGTAAATGGATTTTCCCCATTGTAAATGGGTTTTCCCCATTGTAAATGGATTTTCCCCATTGTAAATGGGTTTTCCCCATTGTAAATGGATTTTCCCCATTGTAAATGGATTTTCCCCATTGTAAATGGGTTTTCCCCATTGTAAATGGATTTTCCCCATTGTAAATAGATTTTCCCCATTGTAAATGGATTTTCCCCATTGTAAATGCTCCGCCTAAAGGAACAGGAACTTCACAAACACCTTTTCAGCACTGCTAGCTATTCGTTCCCAACTGATACAGTACTGCTTTGAAACCTGATAACTCATCATCATAAAACTTAAATTCAAATGGTTTATTCAATCTTTCCAGAACCACTATCATATCATTGCCTCATTTTGGATTCTGATTGCCACAAAAGTGCACCTCATCGCTACAAAATAGCATGGAAACAAACAACGAAATGTGCTGCTGTTTCTCTTGCTAAAAAAAAGTTGGAAATTGTTCGAGCTCCTGATAAAGACCTGAATCAGACACAAGTCGCCAAGCAATTTGTGTTTCCCGTTCTGGTGAGTTGCTTCACCGTTCTGTTAAATAATGTTGTGCATGTCTTGAATATTACTCCTATACAGGTATTTATAATTAATCTAGAGCTGCTGCTGCATTTTTTAATATGTGTAGGGGTGCAGTATTAATTTACTTTGACTGTTAGTTTATTAACGTTAGTTTGTCTGTTACTTTATTATCATACTTTATTAACATACACTTGCCTATTGCTTTTCTCTTATTCTGTTAATTTCATATGTTGATGCACGTGCATCATGACAAGTAATACATATTTATTGATTGATTGATTCACACTGGGTCTGGTGGTCAACGTATTACAGAACACGTCAGCTGAGAGAACACTTTGCTTGCTTCCCAAGGGGTGTTGTCTTAGCCGGAGACTCAGGATCCAGGAAACAAAGCATACTTTTTGTAGTGTCTCAGGATGCATTTGTGGCCTGCTAATATTTATGTAATTATTTTGTTAGCTCTTATGTTTCAGGGAAAACCCTTCTTCAGGGAATGACTGAAATAAAGGTGCGTCACAAGCTATACATATTTTCACATACAAAAGAGTACCAATCTGTATCAGCTTTATTGACATTTAGACTGTTCCCCATTTTATTGCACTGATAACTTTTGGTTCTTTTTTTGCAATTATATGCAAATGAATATCTCAAATAAAAAGCAACAGATACAAACTGCTGCATCCAGGTACCTTTGCTAAAATAAAAAAATGCTTATTTCATGACACTTCATGGTCTAAAAACAGGTATTTAAAGATATTTCACAATTAAACAGACATTTATTAATGCAGAAAAGATAGCATTGTCACATTCAAAATTGATAATTTTCTCTGGAATTATTATACAACAAATGCTCCTAAATATTTTCAGTTTACCTGAAAAACAGTAAATGCTAAATTGTAGAATATTTCATTTTTTATGTCCACCTTTAAAGACATTCTATCTTCACCATCAGTGACATGACCAATAAGTTGCCACCTGTTCCATCAAAACATTACACACAAAAGACAACATTCCTCCGCCCAGGAGAGCAACCACCAAGAAAAGGTGTTAAAACCAATCCTCGCCCAGGACAACTGGAAGTTGCTAGAGACTGAAATATGCTGGCAGATGTTGGTCAACGGCTTATTTTTCCACCTGAGATTGCCACCACTAACCTTCGACCAGATATTGTCTTGTGGTCTGGATCAGCACGCCTTGTTCACCTGGTAGAGTTAACAGTGCCATGGGAGGATGCTGTAGATGAGGCGTATGAGAGGAAGAAACTGCGGTATGCTCAACTAGCCACTGAAGCGGAACAGCGAGGATGGAGAGTTCGGGTTTACCCAGTGGAAGTGGGTTGTCGAAGATTTGTGGCACACTCTACAACCCGGTTTCTCAGAGACGTCGGATTCAGTGGCCAAGAGTTGCGTCGCACAGTGAAGAACTTATCTGAAGCAGCAGAGAGGAGCAGCAACTGGCTGTGGTTGAGACGGAAAGATTCTGGCTGGGGACAGGTAAGTAAGCTGGGCTGAGTTGAGTGGGGGACGGAGGGGGGTGATGCTGGGACGCCAGAATCACTGTCGAGCCCTCTTGAGGTGTCGTGGGCTAGTCGACGAAACACTGAGGATGGAAGGTGCCCACTTGAAAACCCCAGAGATGTACCCTACTTAGCTCAATCCAGACGGTTGTCATGCTGATGCGCTGGGGAGGCCACACTTTGGTTGATCCCCGGAGCCAGCATCGCAGCCGTTGTGTGTGCTGATGCGCCAGGGAGGCAAAATAAGCTGATCCCTGGAGCCAGCATTACACTTCAGCCATTAACACCAGACAGAATATGGAAGGAAACGTAAATGGATGGAGACACATATGGATCACATTAGTTTACTGTAAAGCTACGTCTTAGTTGGTGCTTATCTTGGCGAGAGCCGAGTTCAAATCAGCATGAAGTTTTAACATCTACTCTCGTGTAATGGAAATCTTAAAACAAAATAAAATAAATAAATACATGTACAAATATCAACAGACATGTGAAATGTCCCTTTCTTTTTACTGGACAGAGCAATCTTTAGCAGAAATGTTTCCAATCTTTGATGCAGATGGTGTCTTTAAAGAAATCATACAGATCTATCAGGGATTTCAATCATTTACTGTGTCAATCATAAATGCAGTGTAACAGCTAATGCGTCAATAAGGCAAACATTTGCTGGATTTATTTTTAAGTGATAACACATAAGTATATTTACACTATTCTTTCAGAAATGGGAATTTTCACAGGGAACTGCATATTGCATGACAATGGGGAATACAGCCTTAGTCATGTGGTCTGATTGCAGCGAGGCCATTGGATAGAGCTTGAATTCCAACACATGAAATGATTAGGTACCAGGAAGCAGCAGCCACGTTTCATTACAGAATTATCTTTAGAAGACCTGTATATCCCAAAATGAGGATAAAGATCCAAAGGATCTCCAACAGAAAAAAGGGACGGCAGAGGTACTTACAGTATTATTATTTATTTCTTAGCAGACACCCTTATCCAGGGCGACTTACAATCATAAGCAAATACATTTCAAGTATCACAGTACAAGTAATAATACAATTAAGAGCAAGATAAATACAATGACTTTGGTATTTGGTATTATTATTTTAATTAGTCATTTAGCAGACACTTTTATCCAAAACAACTTACAGAGACTAGGGGGTGAACTATGCATCACAACTGCTGCTGCAGAGTCACTTCCAATAAGACCTCGGTTTGACGTGTCATCCAAAAGACAGCACAAGGAGGTTAAGCCCTATTCTTTAACCACTGGACCACCAGACCTCCTAGGTGACAATCTTCAATACTAAGCTCCTGCTGAAAACTTTGGCTTATTGACATTTCCTGTAAAAGGTTACAGTATCTTCAAGAAAACACCATTAGGAAAAACATGAATTGCGTTTTGCTTCCTGAACTAGACCAGAGCTTGAAATGCTTCTGCTGGAAATATAGCAAAAATAGCCTGTGAAAAATGTAGACTGCTGATAAAGTAGAGTGCTCAAAAGACTAAGTTATGAATGAATGTAATAAACAGACACAAGGGGATTTTATTTCAGTATTACTGTTTACTTAAAAATGTGTAAACTTTTCCATTTTTAGTTTACTGCTAATAAATATTTATAAAATCCATATAAACTATACAGTACACTAACATTAAGCACCTGAAAAGTGTATCATTTATATCCGGACTGGATTGGATTGCATTGCATTCGCATACTGTGGGATTCCGGTCCATTTTCAAACAACGTACCCTTTCTGCACATAAAGATTGGCTGCACTTGTATACGGCAGCACCGGTATACAAGCAACAGTTAAGAAACTACAGCCTCCATAATGCACCTTCCTGCCATTTAAATACTTGAAGGCTCATGGACAGAAGATAAACTCCCTTACCTCATTATCATAACTCAGCCTCAACACGTTTTGTTTTGGAACAGGAGACGCTATCTTGTGGAAGCTACCTGTAGATCTTGTAGGCTTGTGGAAGCTACCTGTAGATTTGTAGAATGTTAGCAGTTGGTATGTGAACATTCTGTTCTATGCCAATAAGCTGTACATGACTCACTGTTTTTATGATCCACACAGGCAGAAAAGTGGCACCCCTGAAAACGCGACCTTCCCTAATACCAGGGAAGCTAATTTTTTTGCCCCTGGTACCTCTTCCCAGTAATATCACTGTAATAGAACCCATCAGGAAAAAAGGAATGTTTCAGATATATATTACATACCAGTATTTAATCATTTTCTCCTCCTAATTAGCGTCACTCTAAATTGCTGACACTAATTAATAATTTTCCTCTGTTTGGGTTGGCGCTGGATTATGCTCTTGGTTACCAACAAGTGTTTTCTATGAAAACTGAACATCAAGAACAAGAAGCAAATACCATGAGCAGCTGGAGCTTTGTTAATTATTTGAAGGGGATATACCCCAGAAAATAAAACCTGTGTTTGGGGGGTCTAACTGGGTAAAGGCACAGCTGGATGGTGACTCATACAGTCAGGGGTGTTCAGGTTCCTGGCTTTGCAAAGTCATCGGCGTAGCATTGATACAGTCAGGGGAGTTCAGGTTCCTGGCTTTGCAAAGTCATCGGCGTAGCATTGATACAGTCAGGGGAGTTCAGGTTCCTGGCTTTGTAAAGCATTGGTGTAGCATTGATAGTCAGGGGAGTTCAGGTTCCTGGCTTTGCAAAGTCATTGGTGTAGCATTGATACAGTCAGGGGAGTTCAGGTTCCTGGCTTTGCAAAGTCATTGGTGTAGCATTGGCTCTGGTGGTCCCACGGGTTAGGGAGGCAAACGTTTTCTGGAGCTGTTATGGGGAGTTTTTATGGTGAGGAAGAGTAATTAGACGGGTAAAATAATTGGCCACTCTAAATTATTAAAAACAACCTGTTAGTGTTATACAATTAAAAGGAAAATAAATATTTACTAAAAGCATTCTAAAATCTTTTTGGTTATGTCTCTTAAATTATTATGTTTCTCTTTTCCATTTTACACCTTGGCAATTAATTGGCACAGTACAAGTATGGTTTGAATCTTGTTGATTTGGCCACAATTTTCCCAATAAGTACTGGGGACTCCCAAGCCTCCCTAACTCCTCAGAGGAGGAACTCTGGTGTTTGGCTGTTCAGCTTTTCATTACATTTTTGTTGTAATTTATAAAAGTGCAGCGTAACAGAAACATTTAGTAATTAAACTGACATCATTTCATGCAATTTGAATAAGTGACATCTGCCTTTAAACTGACAAATCAGGTATTATGCTCGCTATAGTGATTGTAAAAATGAATGAACGAAGGCACTGGAGACTGCCTCCTCAAGACAGGAAATATTGTGCTGGTTTTTGAGTACCAGATGTTCCTGCCTCACTCACGTCATTAGAGTTCTCATTGTTGGAAAGTGTATAATGCCATCCTAGGTAATATGACTATTAGCCTAGCACAGCTTGAGCCCATCAATTGCCAGACAGTTTACTTTTCACTTTTTCCGTTGTGAATTATCTTTCTGCTGCAAAGGATGCTATTGCTTTCCATACCAGCCTGTGACGCTCATATCCCATACAGAAATAAATTATAAGCTACAATTTTTGCATACTTGACTTAGTTTCTCATAAGTTTTACATTAGAATCCTGATTAAGCGTTTTGATGTTATGGAAGGAATAAATTATACACAGGTATTTCTTAAATATTTTGAAGCATACATGTTTTATATATAAAATGCAGGTTAAACAGGTCCTCCGAGTGGCTCACCTGATAAAGACAGCCATGTGGTGTGCAATGTGAGTCACAGTCAAGTAGGTCCAGCTAAATTGTCAGGGACTGTTTCTCCTCATCGCACTACAGTGGACCCAGACTAATCCCAGGGCTTAAAAGAAATTGCTTCAAAGAGTAGCTGAAAGAACTATATCTATTAGCCTAAAACAAAGAAGAATTAATGGGGACCTGATTGAAGTCTTTTAAATGTTACCTTTAGGCGTAATTCGGGGGATGCCGTAGAGGGCTCTCTCCCGCTTTGCGCTGCTTTTTTTTCTTATCCTATTTCCTTTTCTTTAGCCTGTCTTACCTTCCCTCCGTGGCATCCTGCTCGGTAGCGTCCGCAATCTCTTCCGGGTGGAAGCTGATCCCAGTTCAGCCTCATTTAGTATTTCCAGCCAATCACACAATGCAGCGCTCGCCTCGTCAATTATTAGGGCATGGCCAGCGCTGCTCCACGTATGTGTTATTGGCTGCACCTCCTGTCTATCTTGCTCTCTTTTTCTACTTTAACCCAGCACTATTTCCACTTCCTTGTCTGTGTTTGTTTTTTGTTCCTCCTCCTCCCCACCTCTGCTCCATATCGCACTGTCCGCACAGGGCTCCCTCAGGGGGGGAAGTGAGTCTCACTCCCCCGGCTGTCCGGGTCGGCCTCTCGTCTCAACCACTGCCGCCCGGCTGTTCCTCGCCGGCCTGAGGGGACCCCTGGCCACATCCTATTCTTCTGCTGCTTATGCGCTAAGCCTTCCAGGCCTCAACCTTGCTGTCCCATCTCCTCTCTTCTATTTCAGGTCCAGGACCATTTCAGCCCCCTCATGCAGTAGGCCGAGCCTCCACCTGCCGAGCGGGCCCCGACCGAGGGGGGGGGGGGTTCTCTGTTTTCGTCTCTCCTAAACGGACCCGAGACACTTTTTCCTAAGCTCTCCACGCCGCCCAGCTGCCAGCTTAGCTGCCTGAGGATGCTGCACTGAGTTGCGAAGGATCTGTCCTTTTGTCCTGTTCGTCCCCTTCCTGTCTCTTGCTCCACTAAACGCTGCCTGACCCGCCGGGAGTGAGAGTCAGTTTGTTGTATGTTATATGTCTAAACTTGCTCTTTCTCTCTCACTTTTACGTCACCCAGCAGTCGGAGGATGCTGTCTGACCCGGCGGAAAGTGTTTATATCTAATCCTTTGCTCTTCTCATGTCTCCCTCTCTACGTCGCCCAGCAGCCAGAGGATGCTGCCTGACCCGACGAGAAGGGAAAACTCTTCGCCCCCCTATCTCGTCCTGCTATCAGTATCTAACCTCAATGTTACTAAGCACCATTCCCAAACTCCAGCCCTCAATCTCACCATCCCTCAAACTCGTCTCACTCTTAAACTCTCAAATGTCTCACCCCTCTCAAGCCTCCTAAGCAACCGGAGAAATCCTCTCATCTTGTCTCATTCTTAATATCTCACTCCCAATTTTGCCTCCTCTCAAGCCCTCGTAGGCAACCAGTAAAATCTTAAAAGGAGTTGACAAAGTTAACCCAAACCAATACTAAGCGCAGAACAGAAACCAGGACCAGAGGACACAGTTAGAAATTGAGTGGAGATAGACTTAGGTCTGCCCTTATAAAAGTTTGCCAAAGTAAAAATCAAAGTATATTAAAGCATAGTGAAAGCATGGTAAAGCATAGGTAAGCATGGTAAAGAATAGCGAGGTATGGTAAAGAATATTAATAAACATGGCAAACTATGGTAAACTATGGTAAATGCACAGTATAACCTTGGGGAAAACATGGTAAAACTGCAAAAATACTTCACAAGGATCTGCAGGACCATGATGTCATCACTATGCAGGCTGCCATCTTGGTGAAGGAGGGCAACATAGTGTTCAGAGCTCTTTGAGAACGCCTGTTCCTACAGGATGGGAGTTTGGATGATTACAAGGGTGGAGTTCTGGGTACAAAAGGGAGTGTGTTGCCTCAAGACAGGATGGTTGGTAACCAGAGCAGGGTGAGAGAGAGAGAGAGAGAGAGAGAGAGAAATACAAGAAAAATATCCTCTTTTCAGACAAATGGCAGAATCAGAGAAACTTGCTGTCCTCCTAGGGGAGGGACACACAGCTCCACTGGCTGCCAAATATGTAGCCACCTGCCACAACCTGAGGGGCACGCAGTGACGGCACAATTTAATAGTTTCAATATTATTATTTAAATATTTCAATTTCTGTATTATTATTATTTATCTTCTATTTTATTTATTATTATTTTGTTACCATTGTTCCTTGTTTGTATATATATGCATCTGTTCATAATATGTATGTATTTGCTTTGGCAACACTGTGGAAAATAAGTCATGCCAATAAAGCACTTTGAATTGAATTGAATTCCTTTAACCACAGCGACCACAGACTGTGGATTCCTTTAACCACAGCGACCACAGACTGTGGATTCCTTTAACCACAGCGACCACAGACTGTGGATTCCTTTAACCACAGCGACCACAGACTGTGGATTCCTTTAACCACAGCGACCACAGACTGTGGATTCCTTTAGCCACAGTGACCACAGACTGTGGAAAAGATTATAAAATGTCATTATACTGTTGTGTTAAGAACTAGTACTGTTGTTTTAAAAATATATAATTTTTTTTATTAAATGGCCTGGAGATACTGTAATTGTATAACTAAAAAATTAAAACGTTTGAATTTATTGTGGTGTTTTTTTTTTTTTGTTGACCCTCACTATAACGCCACCCTCGCTTATTGCCCGTTTTTGCCCATGGCCCTTACCAGGCGGTATAAAGAGGGTTGACTGTAATGAGACATGATTGTAATTGATATAGAAAATCGTTCCTTAGTATGGTTGTGGTAAATCTGTACATTTCAGCATTAAAGTGAAATATGTATATGGTGGGTTTATAAAGTTTCAATTTCATTTAACGCAACAAGAGAGATTTTAGCAGTCTCTGTCAAGGGTATTTTAGAACTAATAATGGAGGAAACACACTTGATGATTCAGACCACATTGAAAAATCCACCCCTCCTTGTTTATTTTTGTACATAAAAAAACATAAAAGTCTAGAACATGTTTTATTTAATATTTGAGTTTTTTTAATAAACCTGTAATACAATTGCAAACGCTACTGGTAGCCATGGAGACAGCCTTACAGGAAGGACAGAGTGAACGATACATTAGAATTACTGGTGACACTGTAAACAGGGTGGCATAAAACAATTCAAATCATAAAATAATAATAATCATTAGAAATCAATACAAAAAGGTCTTGTTAAAATGGAATTGAAGCTGTTGCATGTGTCCTTTAAATATCTAACAAGAAGATCACATACAATAAACAACATTTAAGCAGGGCGTGTTATTTCTTTATGCCAATACACTGAAGGTCCATTTAAGTTTTAAAATTAAATTGATTGTCTCTCAATCTGGAAAATAATCATTCATTTTGCCCACCCAAACATTTGTGCATGACAGATTTTTATAAAAATATAGAAAGATTACTTATGAGTCATCAAGAACTCTCATAATGGAAGGAAATAAATCCCAAAACAATGGTTAACATATTAAACTGATTAATCTAACATGTAGATATAAGCAGAACATTTTGAAACAATCATTATTGTACATTTGTGGTTCCCCTTAAGCCTGTGAATGGAAATGTAAGCATGTGGTCCAGAGTTGAAGGCATCAATCTGCCTCCTGAGAGGATAATCAGAGGCCAGAGGTTAGGATACTTACTTGTACACTTACTTGTACATACTGTATATATGTTACAGTAAAAGTCTGAATATTGGCAAATCTTAATTTACTGGTAAAAGTCGACATTTACCAAGTAAAGTGGTAAATGTCTGAAATAAACACGATAATGCTGTACTTCAGACATTTACCGGTAAATCTCAAGAATAACCAAGTGGCTTTAGCTAATGACATTTACCTTCAGAAAGGAGACATCCACAAAAGATTTAGAATGAACAATTCTTTATTGCATTTGATAAATGACCATGCCCATAATGAAAAGTAATGGCCCATAGACTTGACCATTGGAGCTCGATAGCAGCCTCTATACGTTGGGTGAACTATGTGGTAAATGTGTATATAAAGTTTGTATGCCCCTGAAGTCCATCACCCCAATGTCTTGATTAAGTGTGGAGAAATGCTCCTGGAAGCAGCTAAAGTGGTGTCGCCAGTTCTGAAAGAATGTCCGGAGTAGTTATCAGGAGGACTCCAGCGCTTAGAAGAAATGTGTGTAGATAGACGCAGGGCCAATTCCTGGAGACGATTGTTCCTTCTAGGGTGAGGAAAAGGGGATCGGATGAACTGGCAGCCGGGCGCATCGACAAGTAGCTGAAAGAGCAGAGAAAGGACAAATAATATGATTCATTCTAAATAATATATGTGTACCCCTTTTCTTTCCTGGTCAGTCTTAGAATGTTTTAAATGTAAGGAATAGATGGCCTGATGAAGAGATCTCAGACGCAGAGGTCAGAAGATCGATCGAAAGCCTGGTTCCGAGAAGTGATTTCGCCGCATGGTGGAATCCGCAGCATGCAGCCGAGCATTGCTTCCAGGAGGGCGTATGTGAAGCAGCCGGAGTGAAGAGTGTTAACCGGAAATTCCAGGGCTTCTTGGTAATGGGCAGTGGAGCATGGAGGACTGGGAGCAGATCGCTGGATGCCTCGAAGCATTTGAATCCGTGAGAAGGTTAGAGAGGGGAGAAGAACTCAAAAGAAAAAAAAGTGATATTATAATCCTAATAAGTAACAACATATGGTACGGAGGGACCAGTTTGGTGGAACAGAAAGTGATACATTCGATAATGGGATGTTCAGAGGGCGAGGTAAAACATGAATAGGACAGAGAACAGAATCAATTGCCAGGCTGAGTTATAGGTTACTCGGGTACTTGACAAACCAATTTAGCCATTAGATTGAGGGCTGATTCACAAATACAGGATGGTTTAATAAAGGATGAGATCTTTTGAGCATGGTACTGGTAGAGGGTCTCCCAGTAGTTGACATAACGGAACATGATTGAACTGTAATTACCGAAGTGATATTGTAACCTGATGACGATGTATGAGAAGAGAGACATGGAATACATTGAGCAGGATTAGAAACTAACAGAATGGTGGTACTAGTCCTAAGGACTAGTACCTTTTGAAACTTGCTAGTCCTTATGTAAACTTACTAGTCCTTATGTGAAGTTCCTGAGTGTGGCAAAGTGGCTGCTAATTGGAAACAGGTGCAGAGGTGATGCAGTGCAGAAATAATCACAAGCCAGGAAACTATAATCTGTCTTTTATTTGTAACTCCCAGTCTGGCGACCAATCAATAAACCTCCAGCAATACACACCAATGTGTAAAGCACGGAGGTAACAATAATAAATGGATTGCAGTCCAAATACTAAACACACGTTATCCACCCCACAATAATACAGTACACGGTCACCAGTCCGGGTGCGTGCAGTAGTGCTTGTGGTGGGTGATACAGTGACTGTGGTGTTGTTGTTCCGGGTAGTGCTGGCCCAAGGCGACAGCTCCGGATACGTGTTAGCCGTCTAGTCAGGGCAGCCCGTCCAAAGAACCCGGGAGGGAGATTTACGAACAAGATTCATTATATTTCTGTCACAGTGAGACTGCAGTGTTCACTGTCTATACGCGAGACTGCAGTGTTCACTGTCTATAGGCGAGACTGCAGTGTTCACTGTCTATACGCGAGACTGCAGTGTTCACTGTCTATACGCGAGACTGCAGTGTTCACTGGCTATACGTGAGACTGCAGTGTTCACTGGCTATACGTGAGACTGCAGTGTTCACTGGCTATACATGAGACTGCAGTGTTCACTGTCTATATGTGAGACTGCAGTGTTCACTGTCTATACGCGAGACTGCAGTGTTCACTGGCTATACGCGAGACTGCAGTGTTCACTGCCTATACGCGAGACTGCAGTGTACACTGTCTATACGTGAGACTGCAGTGTTCACTGGCTATACGCGAGAATGCAGTGTTCACTGGCTATACGCGAGACTGCAGTGTTCACTGGCTATACGCGAGACTGCAGTGTTCACTGGCTATACGCGAGACTGCAGTGTTCACTGTCTATACGCGAGACTGCAGTGTTCACTGTCTATACGCGAAACTGCAGTGTTCACTGGCTATACGCGAGACTGCAGTGTTCACTGGCTATACGTGAGACTGCAGTGTTCACTGGCTATACGTGAGACTGCAGTGTTCACTGGCTATACATGAGACTGCAGTGTTCACTGTCTATATGTGAGACTGCAGTGTTCACTGTCTATACGTGAGACTGCAGTGTTCACTGTCTATATGTGAGACTGCAGTGTTCACTGGCTATATGTGAGACTGCAGTGTGTTTCAGTACATGTAAGCAGATATATTATAATTGCAGATTGAAAGCACTTTTATAAGACATTAGTGAGACCAGACCATCATATAAAATGTACATTGTAATAATAATAGTAACATCGCTTTAATTTACAGGGTTTTAATGTGAAACAGCTAAATAGGCTTTTAAATCGTCTTTACTTTCTCATTAACTGCAGAACAAAGAATGCTAAAACATTTTAATAAGTGACTGGTCTGTATTAATGTCAATACAATTACAAATCATGATTGTAATAAAGTGTGTCCTGCATTCATTCTTTTTTAAATGATAGATGAATCGCTTATTAAAATGTTACGCCCTCGTTTGCATGAGGTTTCTTCATTCTGCACACAGCAAAACACATTAAACCAATTTTACTACTAAATAGCTAGCAGGGATCAATTGAATTCTTAAAGGGGAAGAAAATGTCAGGGAACAGCAACCCTAAATATGATAATAATATTCAAGTTATATTAACTAACCCTTAAAAAGGAAATATTTAGTATATTAGAAAGCTAACGTGTTAATATAAAAATGACACCTTAAAATGTAGCATAATTAAGAGGAACTCCCTTATAAATGGCTTATTTTCAAATAAAAAATGCAGAGCTTTAGATTCATGCTGATATGTTTCAGTTTCCATTGCATTTGAAAATAAGTAATTTAATAGAGTGCATCTTTAAACAGTGAAAGTAAAATAGCTAAGTAAAGGCTTCTTTTTTTAGGGTGGCTGATCCAGGAGACACAGCCAATGGCTTCTGCAGAGTCTCAATAAGACATGCAAAAAACAATGAAACATATTAACAATGCTGCGCCACATTCTGCCTTGAATATTATTATTATTATTATTATTATTATTATTATTATTATTATTATTATTTATTTCTTAGCAGACGCCCCCTTATCCAAGGGGGCGTCTGCGTTACAAGATATCACATTATAAAATAAGAAACTGCTTCCAAGTAGATGACACAAACTGCCCTGATCTCAAAGACATCCAGCTGCACAACTTCGTGCACAGCAGTGATTAATTCAGTCCTGGGGCCATGCTTTAAAAGAAAATAAGAAATGATTAAGGTTTATTTCAAGAAGCAGTAGGCAAGTTTTTGTAAAAGTAGTTGTCCTTTATTACAAATGCTAGTTGCAGATACGCACGTGTGACAGGGAGCCGGGTCATGTTGAAAATTAAATCTGCGCGCCTGAGCGCTGTATCAACACCAATGCTCTGTGTCTGTCGGTATTTTCCAGTGACTACCCACAAACGTAACACATCACCGTTACAGCACAGTTGAAAGGTCACCACTATCTACAAGGTATTTGTGTCCCCTAACAAGCAATATTTATTGGCCATAATACAGGAATAAATGTTCACTGCACTTTATCTGGTAATAACCCTTATCCTTCCTTGTTTATAACTCACTCTGTATGTTATCTACCCTCAATCAATACACTTTAGTCAAATACTTGGTATGCACATGCATTCCCATTCACATCAATACACTCCGTAACCTAAGTATTTTTTTTACAGTTTACTACTATTATTTAACAAATTATTCCTCAAGTAATGACTCCTCTGCTGTAACTTCTGTCCTTAAGGTTGCTGTTTAAAATGCTTGCTGTTCACCCTGATCCTCTTCTGACACAGAATATTATTTGAGTGTGTTCTATAGATGCCGCACACAGTGGGGTGTAGTCCCCTGAATGTCTTGTTCTATCTCCCCTTTCACCTCACCACGGAAAGTCTGCTGCTGCTGTCATGGCAAATTTGCCACCACCACTGATTGGCTTTCATTACTAAACTTGCATGCTTGTTGCGCAGTAATTTTTCAAAAACAAAGACACGCCCACCCCCTGTGCACATCATGAGCGTCCTGTGGCCCCCCAAGATTTGGACATTGCCTTATCTGGCCCTCCAGTGAATGTAATTGGTAATTGAATATCCCTGTGGTATAGACAGAACCTCCTTGCTGCCAATGGTAGACTTCTGATGTTGCTAGGTAGTCGAAAATAATATAAAACTGATGACAACGTGCAGTCTGAAATGGATTTAGTAGTCAATTCTAGCAGCTCTGAGCTGTTCTGTTTTAAGTTTATTGTTTCTGCCGTGGTTAGATTTTTCCGATGCCAGCCAAGGTGTTCTTGTCTCGATTCTGGCCCTGAAAAACTGGAATGAGACATGGGTGGGGCTGGATTGGGGACACTTCTGTGTCTGTTAAAAGCCGAGGGAAGGGTGTAGGGGTGCCATGTGACCTGAGGGCAGAGTTACTGAGAAGCCCAGTGCACGGGCTACCATAACCCCGCTCAACATACCGAAGTTCTGGGACTGGGATGTTGACCTGGCATGGGAACAAAGTAATGGCCCCCCCCTTAGTTGACATCCAGGCGCAGGTTTGGTCTGTCGAGGGGAAGGAGATTGATGATACTTGTCCACTCACATTTCCCCACTACGTCATATCCACGCAGTTATTATTATTATTATTATTTGTTTATTTAGCAGACGCCTTTATCCAAGGCGCCTTACAGAGATTAGGCAGTTACTGTATAGGGTAACCCAAGCCCTGGGCACAGGTCCTCCTGTAAAACAATTATTGGTTCCAGGGTCTTTTCAAACCAAGGTGATGCGGTTGGCACACGATATACCTTTTTTGGGCACCTTGATTCTGAAAAGACACTGGAGTGATTATTGGCTCGGTTTTATTGGCTTGGGATGTGTGGCAAAGTGAGGAAATATGTAGCAGAATGCCCTGAGTGTCAAAAGGTAGCGTCGGGTCAAGTTCGCCCTGCCCCGTTAGTCCCACTGCCCTTGGTGGGGGTTCCTTTTGAGCGTATCGCAATGGACATAGTGGGCCCACTGATTCCCTCTGACTCAGGATATACGAATATTTTAGTAGTGGTGGACTACGTGATGTGACGCGGTATCCTGAGGAACCTTTGAGGTCCACTAGTGCAGCTGTGGCCGCAACCAAATTAGTGAAGATTATGTCTAGAGGGATCCCCAAGGAGATTTTGACTGATCATGGAACTAATTTTAAGTATCTTGTTCAAGTGTATAAATTCTTGCAAATCCACTCCATCCGTACGTCAGTTTACCATTAAAAAAGATGCTGAGGCGGTTTGTGAACCAAGAATAGAAAAATTGGGCAAAGCTTCTCTCAAACCTTCTGTGTGCAGTGAGAGAGGTGCCACAGAGCTCAACTGGGTTCTCCCCATTTGAGCTGCTGTACGGAAGACAACCCCAAGGCATTCTCGACCTAATAAGGGAAGTATGGGAGGAGCTTCAAAACGAAACCAAACATGTAGTCAAGCACGTAATGCTGTTGATAAAATGCCCAGAAATAATCGGCAAACTGGCACATGATAACTTAAAACAGGCTTAGCATCAACAGGAACAACATTATAACAAAAACACATGGCTTCGGACCTTTCGGCCTGGGGATAAGGTGATGTTGCTCCTGCCCTCAAGCGAATCAAAGCTGTTTGCTAAATGGCAGGGCCCATATGAGGTGGTGTGGGCAATGGGACAGGTAAATTATG
Organism: Acipenser ruthenus; assembly: GCF_902713425.1. NCBI lineage: Eukaryota > Metazoa > Chordata > Actinopteri > Acipenseriformes > Acipenseridae > Acipenser > Acipenser ruthenus. The sequence continues at coordinate 5,375,233 of NC_081219.1, forward strand.
AGATTCGGCAGCCTGACCGCCGTAATAAAACTGAAATTTACCACATTAATTTGTTGAAACCCTGGAGGGAAAGGGAGGTCCTGTTCATTGTGTGGATTTCCGCTAAGTGAATGCAGTCTCCATAAGTTCGATGCATACCCTATGCTTCGAGTGGATGAGCTCTTGGTCCGGATAGGAGGGGCGCGGTTTATCTCCACCCTCGATCTGACAAAGGGACACTGGCAGATTCCCTTTAACTTTCTCGCGAGAAAACCACATTTTCGACTCCGGAAGGCTTGTTTCATTTTGTGACCATGCCGTTCGGGCTGCATGGGGCTCCAGCAACCTTTCAGAGACTGCTAGCTCTTTATCCAAGGCGACTTACAGAGACTAGGGTCTGTGAATGATGCATCAGCTGCAGAGTCACTTACAAAAGCATCTCATGCGAAAGACAGAGCACAAGGAGGTTAAGTGACTTGCTCAGGGTCACACAGTGAGTCAGTGAGTGAGGCAGGATTTGAACCTGGGACCTCCTGTTACAAGCCCTTGTCTTAAACCACTGGCCCATATAGCCTCCATTGTGTTCCCTTCATGGTAATGAAATTACCACTGATAACACCGTGTAACAATTTTTTTTTTTTTTTTTGGTTCCTGGGTAGTAAGTGTTATTTCCTAATTGCTTATGCCTCAAAAGTATAGAAAACGGCTATTATTCCCCACAAACTTTGCTTTTGTGACCAGGACAGTGATATTTTGAAATTTACCTATTTTCCAGAACATTCCAGATAGATTCAGTGCTGAGTAAACTTGGAGTAACTTCTAGAACTTTCCAGTAATATAAATAGTAGTATACAGTGCCTTGCGAAAGTATTCGGCCCCCTTGAACTTTGCGACCTTTTGCCACATTTCAGGCTTCAAACATAAAGATATGAAACTGTAATTTTTTGTGAAGAATCAACAACAAGTGGGACACAATCATGAAGTGGAACGAAATTTATTGGATATTTCAAACTTTTTTAACAAATAAAAAACTGAAAAATTGGGCGTGCAAAATTATTCAGCCCCTTTACTTTCAGTGCAGCAAACTCTCTCCAGAAGTTCAGTGAGGATCTCTGAATGATGCAATGTTGACCTAAATGACTAATGATGATAAATAGAATCCACCTGTGTGTAATCAAGTCTCCGTATAAATGCACCTGCACTGTGATAGTCTCAGAGGTCCGTTTAAAGCGCAGAGAGCATCATGAAGAACAAGGAACACACCAGGCAGGTCCGAGATACTGTTGTGGAGAAGTTTAAAGCCGGATTTGGATACAAAAAGATTTCCCAAGCTTTAAACATCCCAAGGAGCACTGTGCAAGCGATAATATTGAAATGGAAGGAGTATCAGACCACTGCAAATCTACCAAGACCTGGCCGTCCCTCTAAACTTTCAGCTCATACAAGGAGAAGACTGATCAGAGATGCAGCCAAGAGGCCCATGATCACTCTGGATGAACTGCAGAGATCTACAGCTGAGGTGGGAGACTCTGTCCATAGGACAACAATCAGTCGTATACTGCACAAATCTGGCCTTTATGGAAGAGTGGCAAGAAGAAAGCCATTTCTTAAAGATATCCATAAAAAGTGTCGTTTACAGTTTGCCACAAGCCACCTGGGAGACACACCAAACATGTGGAAGAAGGTGCTCTGGTCAGATGAAACCAAAATCGAACTTTTTGGCAACAATGCAAAACGTTATGTTTGGCGTAAAAGCAACACAGCTCATCACCCTGAACACACCATCCCCACTGTCAAACATGGTGGTGGCAGCATCATGGTTTGGGCCTGCTTTTCTTCAGCAGGGACAGGGAAGATGGTTAAAATTGATGGGAAGATGGATGGAGCCAAATACAGGACCATTCTGGAAGAAAACCTGATGGAGTCTGCAAAAGACCTGAGACTGGGACGGAGATTTGTCTTCCAACAAGACAATGATCCAAAACATAAAGCAAAATCTACAATGGAATGGTTAGAATGGCCAAGTCAAAGTCCAGACCTGAATCCAATCGAGAATCTGTGGAAAGAACTGAAAACTGCTGTTCACAAATGCTCTCCATCCAACCTCACTGAGCTCGAGCTGTTTTGCAAGGAGGAATGGGCAAAAATTTCAGTCTCTCGATGTGCAAAACTGATAGAGACATACCCCAAGCGACTTACAGCTGTAATCGCAGCAAAAGGTGGCGCTACAAAGTATTAACTTAAGGGGGCTGAATAATTTTGCACGCCCAATTTTTCAGTTTTTTATTTGTTAAAAAAGTTTGAAATATCCAATAAATTTCGTTCCACTTCATGATTGTGTCCCACTTGTTGTTGATTCTTCACAAAAAATTACAGTTTCATATCTTTATGTTTGAAGCCTGAAATGTGGCAAAAGGTCGCAAAGTTCAAGGGGGCCGAATACTTTCGCAAGGCACTGTAAATACAGGGGCCTTAAGCCCACCAGTTCAGTTTAGTTCCAGCTGCATAAGTGGATACATATCTGCATTTTTCTGAGATGGCATCAAGAGGCTGCAAGCATCCGGCAGACGCATTTTGCTATGTCTGCTGCCAATTTATCAAGACAAGAGCGAAAAAGTACTCCGTGGAAGCATCTGCTAAGATGTGTGAGGCCTACAAGGCATATTTCGGCATGCCTGTCGGGGATCAAGACAAACCCTGGGCACCTCATTTCACCTGCGAGCACTGCAAAAAAACTCTGGAAGGTAAAATGGACAATTGTTGCTCGGAATTTTATGTTATAAAATTTGTTAAAATTTTTAAAATTGTAAAAGTTTTTAATTTTAAAATGTTTTACAATTTTCAATGTTATTGAAAAAATATATCATATATGAAAAATGTTGCGAGAATCTCTTACACATTAGTCATGGGTGAAATAAATGTATTTTTGTAGGATGGTACAGAGGGGAAAAGAGAGCCATGAAGTTTGCTATCCCAAGAATTTGGCGGGAACCCACTGACCACTCAAGCAACTGCTACTTCTGCATGGTGGACCCTTCCAAGTGGATCGAGTTCTCTGTGGGGAGGAACAACGTCAAGTGGGAGCAACTGGTGGACCCCCGGAAGGTGCTGATGCCACCACTGCACATCAAATTGGGCCTTATGAAACAATTTGTCAGAGCTCTAGATAAGGAGTCGGCAGCCTTCAAGTACCTTCAAGACTTCTTCCCTAAGCTGTCTGAGGCAAAGGTCAAAGCCGGTGTCTTCGTCGGACCACAGATAAAGAAGATCCTGGAGTGCAATGAATTCCCCAAGAAGCTCACTAGTAAGGAGAAAGCGGCTTGGAACAGCTTTGTCGCAGTGGTTTGGGGCTTCCTGGGCAATCACAAGGCCGAAAACTATGTGGAGCTGGTTGAGACTCTGGTGAAGAACTATGGCACAATGAGCTGTAGGATGTCCCTCAAAGTCCATATCCTTGATGCTCATCTTGATAAATTCAAGGAGAACATGGGAGCGTACTCGGAGGAGCAAGGTGAGCGCTTCCACCAGGATATACTGGACTTTGAACGCCGCTACCAAGGACAGTATAACGAGAACATGATGGGAGACTACATTTGGGGGCTGATTCGTGAAAGTGATTTACAGTATAATCGTAAATCTCGAAAAACTACTAACTTCTAAATCTTTTGTAGTCATTTTTGTATTACTTTAGTATAAATACTTGTTAATTTGGATTCATATGTTGTTTTTTTCTGACTTTATGTGAACGAAAAGACACAAATTAGCCCGTTTTCTCATTGGAAATAGGTAAATTTCAAAATATCACTGTCCTGGTCACAAAAGCAAAGTTTGTGGGGAATAATAGCCATTTTCTATACTTTTGAGGCATAAGCAATTAGAAAATAACACTTACTACCCAGGAACAAAAATTGTGTTATATAGTGAATGGTAAATGATTTTGTTCAGTAGCACTAACCATCAATAGTTCACGGTATAATTGAAACTGTCAGCGCAATATCTTACATTTTTTAAAGCAAGAAACTGGAAATGGCTTGATACTTGGACACATGACATAGTTCTGTGCTTGCCATTTTAGCCTCTTTCTTGCAAGACCAGTTATCTTGAATTGTAAAGCAAGGGTACTGATTTACTACCTTTGGGGAAGCACAAACACTCAGGATAATGTATTAATATGGATTTTTAAACAAAGACCAGTACTGTCATCCTTTACAGGACATGTTTAACTAGACTCCTAAACTCTAAGTAGATTAACAAAATTGACCTTCTGGTTTTAGATGTTGTTTACCTAAAACCAGGAACTCAATACTATCATATGGTTTGTGCAGTACCCCCTCCCCCGATCACAATTATTTTAAATTTACTACAGAACTCATTTAAACATTGAAGTTACAAAAATAACAGCTATTAAAATGGTCTACACACAAAGCTTTGTATTGCAATAATACCATTCTTTTGGCAAAGGCAAGGCTCAATTAAGGGACAACGATCCCCAATTGGCCACCAAATGTACAATTATAGTTTATAAGCACTTATAAAATAGGGGATGCTTATGGAAACTTGGAAATGGTTTCATACCTGCACCTTGTATATTAATCCTCCTACCAGAAGACATCCTGCTCTTTTAAATTTCACAGTTTTAATGTTTCCTTCTCTTTTATATATTTGATTTAACAAACTGGTGTAATAAAGGTTGACTTCCATGTATGCTTTAAGATTGAATGGAGCCTAGCAAAACTCTCACCCTTGAAACCAGAATCGTGCATTTTTTAAATCCTTTGGATCCTCCAAAATGTGGTCCTAAGCCATACAAAAGCATTAATGTTTCCTCCAAGCAAAATGTTCAGGAACTCTGAAAACAAATATTGCTTCAGCTTAGAAGAAAAACAGAAATTTGAAAATGGGTTGCTTTTTATTTTATTTATTTTTGAAAACAACATTGTCACATGACGGGACAAATTTATGAAATATGTTTCATTATACAACGCTGAAGGTCGTTTAAGCCAATTGGAGAACCGATAGGCGTTCATTTATTACACTGCAACAACCCAAATTATGTAACGATACCTTCAACCATGCAATTATACCCTGAAAGTGCAGCTATGGCCATGTAATAGTTATACTACAGCCCTGGATGAAGCTTGCATTACAACTGAATTAGACGCAGGTATGTGCCTTGTTTCAGTTCAAACACAGCACACCTTGCTTTTGTTATTAAATCTCCATACCTGCCGCCTCAGTGCTGTGCTGGAGCAGCCATCGCTGAGCTTACATCTGTCCTTCCTAAAACCGGACAGATAAAAGAAAGTGTAAATATCAATATCAAGCGCTGCATGAATAAATCAAGCAACATCACATGGAACCTTGGGCTTGTGTTTACTAACGCTGCCATGGTAACCAGGCGCTGCTTTATTCCATATACAGTACAGGAACTAAGCCATACAGAAGACTGTGGACAAGATCAGACAAATAAAAAGTGTGCGAGTGCTCCAGCTGGATTCAGAACACAATTCAAATCCATTTTAATTCTTTAACTATATTGATTTTTGATTTATAGCTTAGATCACAGCTAACATGTGTATGAAAAATGAGATGTTGAGTGGCCATATTAAATGAATCTGTAGAAACATTGATATCTGTAGATTAACCACATGTACAATTGTACAATGTCAAAGTAATCAATCAAGCACAGATCCTGTGTGGTTTTAAACCAGCGGTGTAGTTTTTTGAAGCACGGAATTCTATGGCAAAAAAGGGCAATTAAGAATTACATTTATCTTAAATTTCATATTTTTCAAGGACAGCAATATACAATGGTAAAATAAAAGGGTTTTAAATAGGCTTGCTCTATTCGATTTTAATTTTTTCTGCCAAATCGACGATTAATATCAACGTTTATTTTTTAAAGAATTTACCGTTTTTTCAATTTTGATTATTTTTCAATTCTAGCACAGCATGGGTGAAATCGACCTTTATGCTTAAAAAAAACAGACTTTGTATGCTATTGAGAAACACCTCATTCAGAGAAACCCCTTTATCATATTCAACATGTAACAAAACCATGGTTACCAACATTCTAATTGAAATAACGTTTGGTCACAGCGAAGCTATACCTCGTAGATATAAATCTTACACAAATTTTAAAAAAAAAATGTCTCTCTCCTTTAGCACAGCTGGACTCACTGGAGGCAAGGCAGACTGGCCCGCTTCGTCCTACCGCGGAGACTTCAGCTGTCGATCAGGGTATTGTGCACAATACTCATTAGTATTTTCCACATGCGCCCCATTTTCAAATCAAAATAATAACTGTCACCGTATATACCTATAATAGCAAAAGCTTACCTACACCTTAACCCGCTACTTTCAAAGTAGGCGCTTTGAATGAAGGGCGCTGTAGCTGGCAAATGAAAGTGCACAGTCGGTCTGATGATTGACAGTCATTTAAACGAATGAGAGCATTCTAGCGCTGCTTCAGCCAATGAGATCTGTCAGGACAGGATGAAATGACTGACGGTGAAACTACACTAGCCTATTAAGGAACCACCAAAACAGATGCTGAGGCGGTTTGTGAACCAAGAATAGAAAAATTGGGCAAAGCTTCTCTCATACCTTCTGTTTGCAGTGAGAGTGGTGCCACAGAGCTCAACGGGGTTCTCCCCGTTTGAGCTGCTGTACGGAAGACAATCCCAAGGCATTCTCGACTTAATGAGGGAAGTATGGGAGGAGCTTCAAAACGAAACCAAAAATGTAGTCAAGCACGTAATGCTGTTGATAAAATGCCCAGAAATAATCGGCAAACTGGCACATGATAACTTAAAACAGGCTTAGCATCAACAGGAGGGACATTATAACAAAAACACATGGCTTCGGACCTTTCGGCCTGGGGGTAAGGTGATGTTGCTCCTGCAGGGCTAAGCAAACCTGAGGAAATGTGCATTTTCCAAACTAGAAACACAATATTTGGGTTACATTACGGGTAATGGTCAGGTGAAGCTGATGGCCTCTAAAGTCCAGGCTTTAATGGACACCTCGATTCCGAAGACAATAACCCAGGTGAGATCTCGTCTCCGGTTAGCGGGTTATTACTGTAGATTCCTCCCGAGTTCTCCGCTATCGCTACCCCATTAATGGATCGCACTAAGAAACAGACTCCAAATTTGGTAAGGTAGTCAGCTGAGTGTCAGGGGGCTTTTGATGTGATAAAGAAGTGATTGTGTCACGCTCCTGCACTAATATCTCTTGATTTCAGCAAACAATTCATCCTCCAGACTGATGTGTCTGAAGTAGGTCTGGAGGCGTACTACTGCCAGCACTTTCACCTTGTACATCACGCACACCCACACTCCTGAACTGGACACTTCAGCACCTGAGCACCTGCACTTTCACCATGTACATCACACACCCCACACTCCTGAACTGGACACTTCAGCACTTGAGCACCTGCACTTTCACCTTGTACATCACACACCCCACACTCCTGAACTGGACACTTCAGCACCTGAGCACCTGCACTTTCACCTTGTACATCACACACCCCACACTCCTGAACTGGACACTTCAGCACCTGAGCCCAGGCACTTTCCACCACCCCGAAAGTGCGCCATAGAGCTGAGAGGGACTCGCTCTATTGGGACCTGTGATTTATAGTTTTGTTTCTTTGGACTGTGTTCCTCTTCAATAAAGTACGCCCATCTCATTGTTGGTATTGGGGTTGTTTGCACCTGTACCCGTGACTCTGTGATGTCTGTTCCACCACCACATCCACCACACCGTCACAGGTCATTACAGTCAAAGTACAGTAATATGAAAACCCCACGTCTGTACTGCATGGCACAATTTATTGGGACACAAACATTTTGGGTTGTAACTTAAAAATTGATTGAGATATTTAAAAAAATCTTTCAATTATGTTCATAAGTATACGAAAGGATATCTAAAGACATATTTTGATCAAAAAAGAAAAAGTCATGCAGTAAATGGTTAATAGCGTTTTAATTAAATTATACCAAATGATGTCTATATTTACAATGAAGGGAAAAGATAATGCCTGTTTTCATTATAAGCATTTGGGGGCGACACAGAATATTATTATTATTTGTTTATTTAGCAGACACCTTTATCCAAGGCGACTTACAGAGACTAGGGTCTGTGAATGATGCATCAGCTGCAGAGTCACTTACAAAAGCATCTCATGCGAAAGACAGAGCACAAGGAGGTTAAGTGACTTGCTCAGGGTCACACAGTGAGTCAGTGAGTGAGGCAGGATTTGAACCTGGGACCTCCTGTTACAAGCCCTTGTCTTAAACCACTGGCCCATATAGCCTCCATTGTGTTCCCTTCATGGTAATGAAATTACCACTGATAACACCGTGTAACAATTTTTTTTTTTTTTTTGGTTCCTGGGTAGTAAGTGTTATTTCCTAATTGCTTATGCCTCAAAAGTATAGAAAATGGCTATTATCCCCCACAAACTTTGCTTTTGTGACCAGGACAGTGATATTTTGAAATTTACCTATTTTCCAGAACATTCCAGATAGATTCAGTGCTGAGTAAACTTGGAGTAACTTCTAGAACTTTCCAGTAATATAAATAGTAGTATACAGTGCCTTGCGAAAGTATTCGGCCCCCTTGAACTTTGCGACCTTTTGCCACATTTCAGGCTTCAAACATAAAGATATGAAACTGTAATTTTTTGTGAAGAATCAACAACAAGTGGGACACAATCATGAAGTGGAACGAAATTTATTGGATATTTCAAACTTTTTTAACAAATAAAAAACTGAAAAATTGGGCGTGCAAAATTATTCAGCCCCTTTACTTTCAGTGCAGCAAACTCTCTCCAGAAGTTCAGTGAGGATCTTTGAATGATGCAATGTTGACCTAAATGACTAATGATGATAAATAGAATCCACCTGTGTGTAATCAAGTCTCCGTATAAATGCACCTGCACTGTGATAGTCTCAGAGGTCCGTTTAAAGCGCAGAGAGCATCATGAAGAACAAGGAACACACCAGGCAGGTCCGAGATACTGTTGTGGAGAAGTTTAAAGCCGGATTTGGATACAAAAAGATTTCCCAAGCTTTAAACATCCCAAGGAGCACTGTGCAAGCGATAATATTGAAATGGAAGGAGTATCAGACCACTGCAAATCTACCAAGACCTGGCCGTCCCTCTAAACTTTCAGCTCATACAAGGAGAAGACTGATCAGAGATGCAGCCAAGAGGCCCATGATCACTCTGGATGAACTGCAGAGATCTACAGCTGAGGTGGGAGACTCTGTCCATAGGACAACAATCAGTCGTATACTGCACAAATCTGGCCTTTATGGAAGAGTGGCAAGAAGAAAGCCATTTCTTAAAGATATCCATAAAAAGTGTCGTTTACAGTTTGCCACAAGCCACCTGGGAGACACACCAAACATGTGGAAGAAGGTGCTCTGGTCAGATGAAACCAAAATCGAACTTTTTGGCAACAATGCAAAACGTTATGTTTGGCGTAAAAGCAACACAGCTCATCACCCTGAACACACCATCCCCACTGTCAAACATGGTGGTGGCAGCATCATGGTTTGGGCCTGCTTTTCTTCAGCAGGGACAGGGAAGATGGTTAAAATTGATGGGAAGATGGATGGAGCCAAATACAGGACCATTCTGGAAGAAAACCTGATGGAGTCTGCAAAAGACCTGAGACTGGGACGTAGATTTGTCTTCCAACAAGACAATGATCCAAAACATAAAGCAAAATCTACAATGGAATGGTTCACAAATAAACATATCCAGGTGTAGAATGGCCAAGTCAAAGTCCAGACCTGAATCCAATCGAGAATCTGTGGAAAGAACTGAAAACTGCTGTTCACAAATGCTCTCCATCCAACCTCACTGAGCTCGAGCTGTTTTGCAAGGAGGAATGGGCAAAAATTTCAGTCTCTCGATGTGCAAAACTGATAGAGACATACCCCAAGCGACTTACAGCTGTAATCGCAGCAAAAGGTGGCGCTACAAAGTATTAACTTAAGGGGGCTGAATAATTTTGCACGCCCAATTTTTCAGTTTTTTATTTGTTAAAAAAGTTTGAAATATCCAATAAATTTCGTTCCACTTCATGATTGTGTCCCACTTGTTGTTGATTCTTCACAAAAAATTACAGTTTCATATCTTTATGTTTGAAGCCTGAAATGTGGCAAAAGGTCGCAAAGTTCAAGGGGGCCGAATACTTTCGCAAGGCACTGTAAATACAGGGGCCTTAAGCCCACCAGTTCAGTTTAGTTCCAGCTGCATAAGTGGATACATATCTGCATTTTTCTGAGATGGCATCAAGAGGCTGCAAGCATCCGGCAGACGCATTTTGCTATGTCTGCTGCCAATTTATCAAGACAAGAGCGAAAAAGTACTCCGTGGAAGCATCTGCTAAGATGTGTGAGGCCTACAAGGCATATTTCGGCATGCCTGTCGGGGATCAAGACAAACCCTGGGCACCTCATTTCACCTGCGAGCACTGCAAAAAAACTCTGGAAGGTAAAATGGACAATTGTTGCTCGGAATTTTATGTTATAAAATTTGTTAAAATTTTTAAAATTGTAAAAGTTTTTAATTTTAAAATGTTTTACAATTTTCAATGTTATTGAAAAAATATATCATATATGAAAAATGTTGCGAGAATCTCTTACACATTAGTCATGGGTGAAATAAATGTATTTTTGTAGGATGGTACAGAGGGGAAAAGAGAGCCATGAAGTTCGCTATCCCAAGAATTTGGCAGGAACCCACTGACCACTCAAGCAACTGCTACTTCTGCATGGTGGACCCTTCCAAGTGGATCGAGTTCTCTGTGGGGAGGAACAACGTCAAGTGGGAGCCACTGGTGGACCCCCGGAAGGTGCTGATGCCACCACTGCACATCAAATTGGGCCTTATGAAACAATTTGTCAGAGCTCTAGATAAGGAGTCGGCAGCCTTCAAGTACCTTCAAGACTTCTTCCCTAAGCTGTCTGAGGTAAAGGTCAAAGCCGGTGTCTTCGTCGGACCACAGATAAAGAAGATCCTGGAGTGCAATGAATTCCCCAAGAAGCTCACTAGTAAGGAGAAAGCGGCTTGGAACAGCTTTGTCGCAGTGGTTTGGGGCTTCCTGGGCAATCACAAGGCCGAAAACTATGTGGAGCTGGTTGAGACTCTGGTGAAGAACTATGGCACAATGAGCTGTAGGATGTCCCTCAAAGTCCATATCCTTGATGCTCATCTTGATAAATTCAAGGAGAACATGGGAGCGTACTCGGAGGAGCAAGGTGAGCGCTTCCACCAGGATATACTGGACTTTGAACGCCGCTACCAAGGACAGTATAACGAGAACATGATGGGAGACTACATTTGGGGGCTGATTCGTGAAAGTGATTTACAGTATAATCGTAAATCTCGAAAAACTACTAACTTCTAAATCTTTTGTAGTCATTTTTGTATTACTTTAGTATAAATACATGTTAATTTGGATTCATATGTTGTTTTTTTCTGACTTTATGTGAACGAAAAGACACAAATTAGCCCGTTTTCTCATTGGAAATAGGTAAATTTCAAAATAACACTGTCCTGGTCACAAAAGCAAAGTTTGTGGGGAATAATAGCCATTTTCTATACTTTTGAGGCATAAGCAATTAGAAAATAACACTTACTACCCAGGAACAAAAATTGTGTTATATAGTGAATGGTAAATGATTTTGTTCAGTAGCACTAACCATCAATAGTTCACGGTATAATTGAAACTGTCAGCGCAATATCTTACATTTTTTAAAGCAAGAAACTGGAAATGGCTTGATACTTGGACACATGACATAGTTCTGTGCTTGCCATTTTAGCCTCTTTCTTGCAAGACCAGTTATCTTGAATTGTAAAGCAAGGGTACTGATTTACTACCTTTGGGGAAGCACAAACACTCAGGATAATGTATTAATATGGATTTTTAAACAAAGACCAGTACTGTCATCCTTTACAGGACATGTTTAACTAGACTCCTAAACTCTAAGTAGATTAACAAAATTGACCTTCTGGTTTTAGATGTTGTTTACCTAAAACCAGGAACTCAATACTATCATATGGTTTGTGCAGTACCCCCTCCCCCGATCACAATTATTTTAAATTTACTACAGAACTCATTTAAACATTGAAGTTACAAAAATAACAGCTATTAAAATGGTCTACACACAAAGCTTTGTATTGCAATAATACCATTCTTTTGGCAAAGGCAAGGCTCAATTGGCCACCAAATGTACAATTATAGTTTATAAGCACTTATAAAATAGGGGATGCTTATGGAAACTTGGAAATGGTTTCATACCTGCACCTTGTATATTAATCCTCCTAGCAGAAGACATCCTGCTCTTTTAAATTTCACAGTTTTAATGTTTCCTTCTCTTTTATATATTTGATTTAACAAACTGGTGTAATAAAGGTTGACTTCCATGTATGCTTTAAGATTGAATGGAGCCTAGCAAAACTCTCACCCTTGAAACCAGAATCGTGCATTTTTTAAAACCTTTGGATCCTCCAAAATGTGGTCCTAAGCCATACAAAAGCATTAATGTTTCCTCCAAGCAAAATGTTCAGGAACTCTGAAAACAAATATTGCTTCAGCTTAGAAGAAAAACAGAAATTTGAAAATGGGTTGCTTTTTATTTTATTTATTTTTGAAAACAACATTGTCACATGACGGGACAAATTTATGAAATATGTTTCATTATACAACGCTGAAGGTCGTTTAAGCCAATTGGAGAACCGATAGGCGTTCATTTATTACACTGCAACAACCCAAATTATGTAACGATACCTTCAACCATGCAATTATACCCTGAAAGTGCAGCTATGGCCATGTAATAGTTATACTACAGCCCTGGATGAAGCTTGCATTACAACTGAATTAGACGCAGGTATGTGCCTTGTTTCAGTTCAAACACAGCACACCTTGCTTTTGTTATTAAATCTCCATACCTGCCGCCTCAGTGCTGTGCTGGAGCAGCCATCGCTGAGCTTACATCTGTCCTTCCTAAAACCGGACAGATAAAAGAAAGTGTAAATATCAATATCAAGCGCTGCATGAATAAATCAAGCAACATCACATGGAACCTTGGGCTTGTGTTTACTAACGCTGCCATGGTAACCAGGCGCTGCTTTATTCCATATACAGTACAGGAACTAAGCCATACAGAAGACTGTGGACAAGATCAGACAAATAAAAAGTGTGCGAGTGCTCCAGCTGGATTCAGAACACAATTCAAATCCATTTTAATTCTTTAACTATATTGATTTTTGATTTATAGCTTAGATCACAGCTAACATGTGTATGAAAAATGAGATGTTGAGTGGCCATATTAAATGAATCTGTAGAAACATTGATATCTGTAGATTAACCACATGTACAATTGTACAATGTCAAAGTAATCAATCAAGCACAGATCCTGTGTGGTTTTAAACCAGCGGTGTAGTTTTTTGAAGCACGGAATTCTATGGTAAAAAAAGGCAATTAAGAATTACATTTATCTTAAATTTCATATTTTTCAAGGACAGCAATTTACAATGGTAAAATAAAAGGGTTTTAAATAGGCTTGCTCTATTCGATTTTAATTTTTTCTGCCAAATCGACGATTAATATCAACGTTTATTTTTTAAAGAATTTACCGTTTTTTCGATTTCGATTATTTTTCAATTCTAGCACAGCATGGGTGAAATCGACCTTTATGCTTAAAAAAACCAGACTTTGTATGCTATTGAGAAACACCTCATTCAGAGAAACCCTTTTATCATATTCAACATGCAACAAAACCATGGTTACCAACATTCTAATTGAAATAACGTTTGTTCACAGCGAAGCTATACCTCGTAGATATAAATCTTACACAAATTTAAAAAAAAAATGTCTCAAATAAACTGAAATAAAGAGAAATAAATAAAGAGAAAATGCAGCATATAAAGTGTATTACACAGATTTTTATAGCATATATTTACAAGTAAAAACAATATGCACAGACAGAACAAAACATTAGAGAGTTGAACAGAACTAACTTGACTTAATCCGAGCTCCGCCCCTCTCCTTTAGCACAGCTGGACTCACTGGAGGCAAGGCAGACTGGCCCGCTTCGTCCTACCGCGGAGACTTCAGCCATCGATCAGGGTATTGTGCACAATACTCATTAGTATTTTCCTCATGCGCCCCATTTTCAAATCAAACTAGTAACTGTCACCGTATATACATATAATAGCAAAAGCTTACCTACACCTTAACCCGCTAATTTCAAAGTAGGCGCTTTGAATGACAGGCGCTGTAGCTGGCAAATGAAAGTGCACAGTCGGTCTGATGATTGACAGTCATTTAAACGAATGAGAGCATTCTAGCGCTGCTTCAGCCAACGAGATCTGTCAGAACAGAATGAAATGACTGACGGTGAAACTACACTAGCCTATTAAGGAACCACCAAAACAGATGCTGAGGCAGTTTGTGAACCAAGAATAGAAAAATTGGGCAAAGCTTCTCTCATACCTTCTATTTGCAGTGAGAGTGGTGCCACAGAGCTCAACGGGGTTCTCCCCGTTTGAGCTGCTGTACGGAAGACAACCCCAAGGCATTCTCGACCTAATAAGGGAAGTATGGGAGGAGCTTCAAAACTAAACCAAAAATGTAGTCAAGCACGTAATGCTGTTGATAAAATGCCCAGAAATAATCGGCAAACTGGCACATGATAACTTAAAACAGGCTTAGCATCAACAGGAACAACATTATAACAAAAACACATGGCTTCGGACCTTTCGGCCTGGGGATAAGGTGATGTTGCTCCTGCCCTCAAGCGAATCAAAGCTGTTTGCTAAATAGCAGGGCCCATATCAGGTGGTGTGGGCAATGGGACAGGTAAATTATGAGATTTTGCAGCCTGACCGCCGTAATAAAACTGACATTTACCACATTAATTTGTTGAAACCCTAGAGGGAAAGGGAGGTCCTGTTCATTGTGTGGATTTCCGCTAAGTGAATGCAGTCTCCATAAGTTCGATGCATACCCTATGCTTCGAGTGGATGAGCTCTTGGTCCGGATAGGAGGGGCGCGGTTTATCTCCACCCTCGATCTGACAAAGGGACACTGGCAGATTCCCTTTAACTTTCTCGCGAGAAAACCACATTTTCGACTCCGGAAGGCTTGTTTCATTTTGTGACCATTCCGTTCGGGCTGCATGGGGCTCCAGCAACCTTTCACAGACTGATGGATCACGTGCTAGCTCCACATCAGAAATAGCAGCCGCGTATATTGACGATGTGGTACTGTTTAGCTCTTCCCGGAAACAGCATCTTGTTAGACTTGCAGCCGTCCTTCAGTTTCTAAGGGAAGCAGGGCTATGTGCGTTTGCCAAACTAGAAACACAATATTTGGGTTACATTATGGGTAATGGTCAAGGTGAAGCTGATGGCCTCTAAAGTCCGGGCTGTAATGGACACCTCGATTCCGAAGACCAAAACCCAGGTGAGATCTCGTCTCCAGTTAGCGGGTTATTACCGTAGATTCCTCCCGAGTTCTCCACTATTACTACCCCATTAATGGATCTCAGTAAGAAACAGACTCCAAATTTGGTAAAGTAGTCAGCTGAGTGTCAGGGGGATTTTGATGTGATAAAGAAGTGATTGTGTCACGCTCCTGCACTAATATCTCTTGATTTCAGCAAATAATTCATCCTCCAGACTGATGTGTCTGACATAGGTCTGGGGGTGGTCATCTCCAAGGAGATTGACAGAGTAAAACACCCCATCTTGTACATCAGTAAGAAGATGCTCCCTTGGGAGCGTAACTACTCCATCACCGAGGAGTGTCTGGCCATTAAATGGGCTGTGCACAACCTCCGGTATTATCTCCTGGGGCATCATTTCCTCCTTGTCACAGATCACACACTGTTGAAGTGGTTAGACACAATGAAGGATAACAACGCTCAGATAACTTGTGGTATCTGGCGTTGCAACCCTTTGACTATTGAATTAAACATCGTGCGGGTATGGAGCACTCAAATGCAGACTTTGTCTGTAAGGAGGGGTGCCAATTGGGGAAGGTAGTTTTGGCCTTCAGCTCCAATCTGAGGAAGGGGATATGTTACAGGGAGCGAGAGGTTCAGAGCAGCAAAGCTCCCTCCCAACCCAAGACAGCGCTAAGCAGAGGAACTCGCATGCCTGTACAGAGACGGGCCAGCTTGAAGAGAGGGGTGGAAACGGAAGTCGTCATCTTGGTGCAGGGTGGAATGTCCATATTAGGGGACAAGATTACTGTGATCAGCTGTGCTGCATTAGAGAACTGGAAGGTGTGCTGAGTTGCTCTGATCATGGGGTGGAGTCTCCTAGTATATAAAGGCTGTCATTTTGTTTAGTAACACTGGACCTTTGTTGCTGAGCTGTGTGCTTGTTTGTGTGCTACGTGTTTTTTGTTTGTTTATCGTCAGGATCGGGGTCGAGTGATCTATCATGCCAAGGAGCTGCCGTACTACTGCCAGCACTTTCACCTTGTACATCACACACCCCACACTCCTGAACTGGACACTTCAGCACCTGAGCACCTGCACTTTCACCTTGTACATCACACACCCCACACTCCTGAACTGGACACTTCAGCACCTGAGCACCTGCACTTTCACCTTGTACATCACACACCCCACACTCCTGAACTGGACACTTCAGAACTTGAGCACCTGCACTTTCACCTTGTACATCACACACCCCACACTCCTGAACTGGACACTTCAGCACCTGAGCACCTGCACTTTCACCTTGTACATCACACACCCCACACTCCTGAACTGGACACTTCAGCACCTGAGCACCTGCACTTTCACCTTGTACATCACACACCCCACACTCCTGAACTGGACACTTCAGCACCTGAGCACCTGCACTTTCACCTTGTACATCACACACCCCACACTCCTGAACTGGACACTTCAGCACCTGAGCCCCGGCACTTTCACCTTGTACATCACACACCCCACACTCCTGAACTGGACACTTCAGCACCTGAGCACCTGCACTTTCACCTTGTACATCACACACCCCACACTCCTGAACTGGACACTTCAGCACCTGAGCACCTGCACTTTCACCTTGTACATCACACACCCCACACTCCTGAACTGGACACTTCAGCACCTGAGCCCCGGCACTTTCACCTTGTACATCACACACCCCACACTCCTGAACTGGACACTTCAGCACCTGAGCACCTGCACTTTCACCTTGTACATCACACACCCCACACTCCTGAACTGGACACTTCAGCACCTGAGCACCTGCACTTTCACCTTGTACATCACACACCCCACACTCCTGAACTGGACACTTCAGCACCTGAGCACCTGCACTTTCACCTTGTACATCACACACCCCACACTCCTGAACTGGACACTTCAGCACCTGAGCCCCGGCACTTTCACCTTGTACATCACACACCCCACACTCCTGAACTGGACACTTCAGCACCTGAGCACCTGCACTTTCACCTTGTACATCACACACCCCACACTCCTGAACTGGACACTTCAGCACCTGAGCACCTGCACTTTCACCTTGTACATCACACACCCCACACTCCTGAACTGGACACTTCAGCACCTGAGCCCCGGCACTTTCCACCACCCCGAAAGTGCGCCATAGAGCTGAGAGGGACTCGCTCTATTGGGACCTGTGATTTATAGTTTTGTTTCTTTGGACTGTGTTCCCCTTCAATAAAGTACGCCCGTCTCATTGTTGGTATTGGGGTTGTTTGCACCTGTACCCGTGACTCTGTGATGTCTGTTCCACCACCACATCCACCACACCGTCACAGGTCATTACGGTCAAAGTACAGTAATATGAAAACCCCACGTCTGTACTGCATGGCATAATTTTTTGGGGACACAAACATTTTGGGTTCTAACTTAAAAATTGATTGAGATATTTAAAAAAATCTTTCAATTATGTTCATAAGTATACGAAAGGATATCTAAAGACATATTTTGATCAAAAAAGAAAATGTCATGCAGTAAAGGGTTAATAGCGTTTTAATTAAATTATACCAAATGATGTCTTTATTTACAATGAAGGGAAAAGATTATGCCTGTTTTCATTATAAGCATTTGGGGGCGACACAGAATATTATTATTATTTGTTTATTTAGCAGACACCTTTATCCAAGGTGACTTACAGAGACTAGGGTCTGTGAATGATGCATCAGCTGCAGAGTCACTTACAAAAGCATCTCATGCGAAAGACAGAGCACAAGGAGGTTAAGTGACTTGCTCAGGGTCACACAGTGAGTGAGGCAGGATTTGAACCTGGGACCTCCTGTTACAAGCCCTTGTCTTAAACCACTGGCCCATATAGCCTCCATCGTGTTCCCTTCATGGTAATGAAATTACCATTGATAATTATCCATCCATGGTAAATGATTTTGTTCAGTAGCACTAACCATCAATAGTTCACGGTATAATTGAAACTGTCAGCGCAATATCTTACATTTTTTAAAGCAAGAAACTGGAAATGGCTTGATACTTGGACACATGACATAGTTCTGTGCTTGCCATTTTAGCCTCTTTCTTGCAAGACCAGTTATCTTGAATTGTAAAGCAAGGGTACTGATTTACTACCTTTGGGGAAGCACAAACACTCAGGATAATGTATTAATATGGATTTTTAAACAAAGACCAGTACTGTCATCCTTTACAGGACATGTTTAACTAGACTCCTAAACTCTAAGTAGATTAACAAAATTGACCTTCTGGTTTTAGATGTTGTTTACCTAAAACCAGGAACTCAATACTATCATATGGTTTGTGCAGTACCCCCTCCCCCGATCACAATTATTTTAAATTTACTACAGAACTCATTTAAACATTGAAGTTACAAAAATAACAGCTATTAAAATGGTCTACACACAAAGCTTTGTATTGCAATAATACCATTCTTTTGGCAAAGGCAAGGCTCAATTGGCCACCAAATGTACAATTATAGTTTATAAGCACTTATAAAATAGGGGATGCTTATGGAAACTTGGAAATGGTTTCATACCTGCACCTTGTATATTAATCCTCCTAGCAGAAGACATCCTGCTCTTTTAAATTTCACAGTTTTAATGTTTCCTTCTCTTTTATATATTTGATTTAACAAACTGGTGTAATAAAGGTTGACTTCCATGTATGCTTTAAGATTGAATGGAGCCTAGCAAAACTCTCACCCTTGAAACCAGAATCGTGCATTTTTTAAAACCTTTGGATCCTCCAAAATGTGGTCCTAAGCCATACAAAAGCATTAATGTTTCCTCCAAGCAAAATGTTCAGGAACTCTGAAAACAAATATTGCTTCAGCTTAGAAGAAAAACAGAAATTTGAAAATGGGTTGCTTTTTATTTTATTTATTTTTGAAAACAACATTGTCACATGACGGGACAAATTTATGAAATATGTTTCATTATACAACGCTGAAGGTCGTTTAAGCCAATTGGAGAACCGATAGGCGTTCATTTATTACACTGCAACAACCCAAATTATGTAACGATACCTTCAACCATGCAATTATACCCTGAAAGTGCAGCTATGGCCATGTAATAGTTATACTACAGCCCTGGATGAAGCTTGCATTACAACTGAATTAGACGCAGGTATGTGCCTTGTTTCAGTTCAAACACAGCACACCTTGCTTTTGTTATTAAATCTCCATACCTGCCGCCTCAGTGCTGTGCTGGAGCAGCCATCGCTGAGCTTACATCTGTCCTTCCTAAAACCGGACAGATAAAAGAAAGTGTAAATATCAATATCAAGCGCTGCATGAATAAATCAAGCAACATCACATGGAACCTTGGGCTTGTGTTTACTAACGCTGCCATGGTAACCAGGCGCTGCTTTATTCCATATACAGTACAGGAACTAAGCCATACAGAAGACTGTGGACAAGATCAGACAAATAAAAAGTGTGCGAGTGCTCCAGCTGGATTCAGAACACAATTCAAATCCATTTTAATTCTTTAACTATATTGATTTTTGATTTATAGCTTAGATCACAGCTAACATGTGTATGAAAAATGAGATGTTGAGTGGCCATATTAAATGAATCTGTAGAAACATTGATATCTGTAGATTAACCACATGTACAATTGTACAATGTCAAAGTAATCAATCAAGCACAGATCCTGTGTGGTTTTAAACCAGCGGTGTAGTTTTTTGAAGCACGGAATTCTATGGTAAAAAAAGGCAATTAAGAATTACATTTATCTTAAATTTCATATTTTTCAAGGACAGCAATTTACAATGGTAAAATAAAAGGGTTTTAAATAGGCTTGCTCTATTCGATTTTAATTTTTTCTGCCAAATCGACGATTAATATCAACGTTTATTTTTTAAAGAATTTACCGTTTTTTCGATTTCGATTATTTTTCAATTCTAGCACAGCATGGGTGAAATCGACCTTTATGCTTAAAAAAACCAGACTTTGTATGCTATTGAGAAACACCTCATTCAGAGAAACCCTTTTATCATATTCAACATGCAACAAAACCATGGTTACCAACATTCTAATTGAAATAACGTTTGTTCACAGCGAAGCTATACCTCGTAGATATAAATCTTACACAAATTTAAAAAAAAAATGTCTCAAATAAACTGAAATAAAGAGAAATAAATAAAGAGAAAATGCAGCATATAAAGTGTATTACACAGATTTTTATAGCATATATTTACAAGTAAAAACAATATGCACAGACAGAACAAAACATTAGAGAGTTGAACAGAACTAACTTGACTTAATCCGAGCTCCGCCCCTCTCCTTTAGCACAGCTGGACTCACTGGAGGCAAGGCAGACTGGCCCGCTTCGTCCTACCGCGGAGACTTCAGCCATCGATCAGGGTATTGTGCACAATACTCATTAGTATTTTCCTCATGCGCCCCATTTTCAAATCAAACTAGTAACTGTCACCGTATATACATATAATAGCAAAAGCTTACCTACACCTTAACCCGCTAATTTCAAAGTAGGCGCTTTGAATGACAGGCGCTGTAGCTGGCAAATGAAAGTGCACAGTCGGTCTGATGATTGACAGTCATTTAAACGAATGAGAGCATTCTAGCGCTGCTTCAGCCAACGAGATCTGTCAGAACAGAATGAAATGACTGACGGTGAAACTACACTAGCCTATTAAGGAACCACCAAAACAGATGGCAGTTTGTGAACCAAGAATAGAAAAATTGGGCAAAGCTTCTCTCATACCTTCTATTTGCAGTGAGAGTGGTGCCACAGAGCTCAACGGGGTTCTCCCCGTTTGAGCTGCTGTATGGAAGACAACCCCAAGGCATTCTCGACCTAATAAGGGAAGTATGGGAGGAGCTTCAAAACTAAACCAAAAATGTAGTCAAGCACGTAATGCTGTTGATAAAATGCCCAGAAATAATCGGCAAACTGGCACATGATAACTTAAAACAGGCTTAGCATCAACAGGAACAACATTATAACAAAAACACATGGCTTCGGACCTTTCGGCCTGGGGATAAGGTGATGTTGCTCCTGCCCTCAAGCGAATCAAAGCTGTTTGCTAAATAGCAGGGCCCATATCAGGTGGTGTGGGCAATGGGACAGGTAAATTATGAGATTTTGCAGCCTGACCGCCGTAATAAAACTGACATTTACCACATTAATTTGTTGAAACCCTAGAGGGAAAGGGAGGTCCTGTTCATTGTGTGGATTTCCGCTAAGTGAATGCAGTCTCCATAAGTTCGATGCATACCCTATGCTTCGAGTGGATGAGCTCTTGGTCCGGATAGGAGGGGCGCGGTTTATCTCCACCCTCGATCTGACAAAGGGACACTGGCAGATTCCCTTTAACTTTCTCGCGAGAAAACCACATTTTCGACTCCGGAAGGCTTGTTTCATTTTGTGACCATGCCGTTCGGGCTGCATGGGGCTCCAGCAACCTTTCACAGACTGATGGATCACGTGCTAGCTCCACATCAGAAATAGCAGCCGCGTATATTGACGATGTGGTACTGTTTAGCTCTTCCCGGAAACAGCATCTTGTTAGACTTGCAGCCGTCCTTCAGTTTCTAAGGGAAGCAGGGCTATGTGCGTTTGCCAAACTAGAAACACAATATTTGGGTTACATTATGGGTAATGGTCAAGGTGAAGCTGATGGCCTCTAAAGTCCGGGCTGTAATGGACACCTCGATTCCGAAGACCAAAACCCAGGTGAGATCTCGTCTCCAGTTAGCGGGTTATTACCGTAGATTCCTCCCGAGTTCTCCACTATTACTACCCCATTAATGGATCTCAGTAAGAAACAGACTCCAAATTTGGTAAAGTAGTCAGCTGAGTGTCAGGGGGATTTTGATGTGATAAAGAAGTGATTGTGTCACGCTCCTGCACTAATATCTCTTGATTTCAGCAAATAATTCATCCTCCAGACTGATGTGTCTGACATAGGTCTGGGGGTGGTCATCTCCAAGGAGATTGACAGAGTAAAACACCCCATCTTGTACATCAGTAAGAAGATGCTCCCTTGGGAGCGTAACTACTCCATCACCGAGGAGTGTCTGGCCATTAAATGGGCTGTGCACAACCTCCGGTATTATCTCCTGGGGCATCATTTCCTCCTTGTCACAGATCACACACTGTTGAAGTGGTTAGACACAATGAAGGATAACAACGCTCAGATAACTTGTGGTATCTGGCGTTGCAACCCTTTGACTATTGAATTAAACATCGTGCGGGTATGGAGCACTCAAATGCAGACTTTGTCTGTAAGGAGGGGTGCCAATTGGGGAAGGTAGTTTTGGCCTTCAGCTCCAATCTGAGGAAGGGGATATGTTACAGGGAGCGAGAGGTTCAGAGCAGCAAAGCTCCCTCCCAACCCAAGACAGCGCTAAGCAGAGGAACTCGCATGCCTGTACAGAGACGGGCCAGCTTGAAGAGAGGGGTGGAAACGGAAGTCGTCATCTTGGTGCAGGGTGGAATGTCCATATTAGGGGACAAGATTACTGTGATCAGCTGTGCTGCATTAGAGAACTGGAAGGTGTGCTGAGTTGCTCTGATCATGGGGTGGAGTCTCCTAGTATATAAAGGCTGTCATTTTGTTTAGTAACACTGGACCTTTGTTGCTGAGCTGTGTGCTTGTTTGTGTGCTACGTGTTTTTTGTTTGTTTATCGTCAGGATCGGGGTCGAGTGATCTATCATGCCAAGGAGCTGCCGTACTACTGCCAGCACTTTCACCTTGTACATCACACACCCCACACTCCTGAACTGGACACTTCAGCACCTGAGCACCTGCACTTTCACCTTGTACATCACACACCCCACACTCCTGAACTGGACACTTCAGCACCTGAGCACCTGCACTTTCACCTTGTACATCACACACCCCACACTCCTGAACTGGACACTTCAGAACTTGAGCACCTGCACTTTCACCTTGTACATCACACACCCCACACTCCTGAACTGGACACTTCAGCACCTGAGCACCTGCACTTTCACCTTGTACATCACACACCCCACACTCCTGAACTGGACACTTCAGCACCTGAGCACCTGCACTTTCACCTTGTACATCACACACCCCACACTCCTGAACTGGACACTTCAGCACCTGAGCACCTGCACTTTCACCTTGTACATCACACACCCCACACTCCTGAACTGGACACTTCAGCACCTGAGCCCCGGCACTTTCACCTTGTACATCACACACCCCACACTCCTGAACTGGACACTTCAGCACCTGAGCACCTGCACTTTCACCTTGTACATCACACACCCCACACTCCTGAACTGGACACTTCAGCACCTGAGCACCTGCACTTTCACCTTGTACATCACACACCCCACACTCCTGAACTGGACACTTCAGCACCTGAGCCCCGGCACTTTCACCTTGTACATCACACACCCCACACTCCTGAACTGGACACTTCAGCACCTGAGCACCTGCACTTTCACCTTGTACATCACACACCCCACACTCCTGAACTGGACACTTCAGCACCTGAGCACCTGCACTTTCACCTTGTACATCACACACCCCACACTCCTGAACTGGACACTTCAGCACCTGAGCACCTGCACTTTCACCTTGTACATCACACACCCCACACTCCTGAACTGGACACTTCAGCACCTGAGCCCCGGCACTTTCACCTTGTACATCACACACCCCACACTCCTGAACTGGACACTTCAGCACCTGAGCACCTGCACTTTCACCTTGTACATCACACACCCCACACTCCTGAACTGGACACTTCAGCACCTGAGCACCTGCACTTTCACCTTGTACATCACACACCCCACACTCCTGAACTGGACACTTCAGCACCTGAGCCCCGGCACTTTCCACCACCCCGAAAGTGCGCCATAGAGCTGAGAGGGACTCGCTCTATTGGGACCTGTGATTTATAGTTTTGTTTCTTTGGACTGTGTTCCCCTTCAATAAAGTACGCCCGTCTCATTGTTGGTATTGGGGTTGTTTGCACCTGTACCCGTGACTCTGTGATGTCTGTTCCACCACCACATCCACCACACCGTCACAGGTCATTACGGTCAAAGTACAGTAATATGAAAACCCCACGTCTGTACTGCATGGCATAATTTTTTGGGGACACAAACATTTTGGGTTCTAACTTAAAAATTGATTGAGATATTTAAAAAAATCTTTCAATTATGTTCATAAGTATACGAAAGGATATCTAAAGACATATTTTGATCAAAAAAGAAAATGTCATGCAGTAAAGGGTTAATAGCGTTTTAATTAAATTATACCAAATGATGTCTTTATTTACAATGAAGGGAAAAGATTATGCCTGTTTTCATTATAAGCATTTGGGGGCGACACAGAATATTATTATTATTTGTTTATTTAGCAGACACCTTTATCCAAGGTGACTTACAGAGACTAGGGTCTGTGAATGATGCATCAGCTGCAGAGTCACTTACAAAAGCATCTCATGCGAAAGACAGAGCACAAGGAGGTTAAGTGACTTGCTCAGGGTCACACAGTGAGTGAGGCAGGATTTGAACCTGGGACCTCCTGTTACAAGCCCTTGTCTTAAACCACTGGCCCATATAGCCTCCATCGTGTTCCCTTCATGGTAATGAAATTACCATTGATAATTATCCATCCATGGTAAATGATTTTGTTCAGTAGCACTAACCATCAATAGTTCACGGTATAATTGAAACTGTCAGCGCAATATCTTACATTTTTTAAAGCAAGAAACTGGAAATGGCTTGATACTTGGACACATGACATAGTTCTGTGCTTGCCATTTTAGCCTCTTTCTTGCAAGACCAGTTATCTTGAATTGTAAAGCAAGGGTACTGATTTACTACCTTTGGGGAAGCACAAACACTCAGGATAATGTATTAATATGGATTTTTAAACAAAGACCAGTACTGTCATCCTTTACAGGACATGTTTAACTAGACTCCTAAACTCTAAGTAGATTAACAAAATTGACCTTCTGGTTTTAGATGTTGTTTACCTAAAACCAGGAACTCAATACTATCATATGGTTTGTGCATTACCCCCTCCCCCGATCACAATTATTTTAAATTTACTACAGAACTCATTTAAACATTGAAGTTACAAAAATAACAGCTATTAAAATGGTCTACACACAAAGCTTTGTATTGCAATACTACCATTCTTTTGGCAAAGGCAAGGCTCAATTGGCCACCAAATGTACAATTATAGTTTATAAGCACTTATAAAATAGGGGATGCTTATGGAAACTTGGAAATGGTTTCATACCTGCACCTTGTATATTAATCCTCCTAGCAGAAGACATCCTGCTCTTTTAAATTTCACAGTTTTAATGTTTCCTTCTCTTTTATATATTTGATTTAACAAACTGGTGTAATAAAGGTTGACTTCCATGTATGCTTTAAGATTGAATGGAGCCTAGCAAAACTCTCACCCTTGAAACCAGAATCGTGCATTTTTTAAATCCTTTGGATCCTCCAAAATGTGGTCCTAAGCCATACAAAAGCATTAATGTTTCCTCCAAGCAAAATGTTCAGGAACTCTGAAAACAAATATTGCTTCAGCTTAGAAGAAAAACAGAAATTTGAAAATGGGTTGCTTTTTTATTTTATTTATTTTTGAAAACAACATTGTCACATGACGGGACAAATTTATGAAATATGTTTCATTATACAACGCTGAAGGTCGTTTAAGCCAATTGGAGAACCGATAGGCGTTCATTTATTACACTGCAACAACCCAAATTATGTAACGATACCTTCAACCATGCAATTATACCCTGAAAGTGCAGCTATGGCCATGTAATAGTTATACTACAGCCCTGGATGAAGCTTGCATTACAACTGAATTAGACGCAGGTATGTGCCTTGTTTCAGTTCAAACACAGCACACCTTGCTTTTGTTATTAAATCTCCATACCTGCCGCCTCAGTGCTGTGCTGGAGCAGCCATCGCTGAGCTTACATCTGTCCTTCCTAAAACCGGACAGATAAAAGAAAGTGTAAATATCATTATCAAGCGCTGCATGAATAAATCAAGCAACATATCATGGAACCTTGGGCTTGTGTTTACTAACGCTGCCATGGTAACCAGGCGCTGCTTTATTCCATATACAGTACAGGAACTAAGCCATACAGAAGACTGTGGACAAGATCAGACATTGATATCTGTAGATTAGCCACATATACAATTGTACAATGTCAAAGTAATCAATCAAGCACAGATCCTGTGTGGTTTTAAACCAGCGGTGTAGTTTTTTGAAGCACAGAACTGTATGGTAAAAAAGGGCAGTTAAGAATTACATTTATCTTAAATTTCATATTTTTCAAGGACAGCAATTTACAATGGTAAAATAAAAGGGTTATGAATTGGCTTACTCGATTCGATTTTTATTTTTTTGCCAAATTGACGATAAATATCAACGTTTATTTTTTAAAGAATTTACCGTTTTTTTTATTTAGATTATTTTTCAATTCTAGCACAGCATGGGTGAAATCGACCTTTATGCTTAAAAAAAACAGACTTTGTATGCTATTTAGAAACACCTCATTCAGAGAAACCCCTTTATCATATTTGACATGCAACAAAACTTGCGCTTATCCCGAGCTCCGCCCGTCTCCTTTAGCACAGCTGGACTCACTGGAGGCCCGCTCCGTCCTGCAGCGGAGACTTCTGCCGTCGATCAGGGTATTGTGCACAATACTCATTAAGTGTTTTCCTCTTGCACCCAATTTTCAAATCAAACTAGTAACTGTCACCGTATATACCTATAATAGCAAACGCTCACCTACACCTTAACCCATTAATTTCAAAGTAGGCGCTTTGAATGATAGGCGCTGTAGCTGGCAAATGAAAGTGCACAGTCGGTCTGATGATTGACAGTCATTTAAACGAATGAGAGCGTTCTAGCGCTGCTTCAGCCAACGAGATCTGTCAAGACAGGATGAAATGACTGACGGTGAAACTACACTAGCCTATTAAGGAACCACTGATTTGACTGACAGCGACATCTAGCCATTCAGAAAGAATGGAGATGGGACAGACAGCAAGTATAAAAACTACACAGACTAGAATAGAGATGATTTCTTAAATTATTATTTTTGGTAAGAAAATAAAAAATAAAGAGTGGTTTTACTGTCAAACTCATATTTTTGGGGAATTCAACGTTTAACAAGCTTTACCGATTACAATCAAAAAGTAGCAAGCCTAGTTATAAATCATAGTAAAATCATGGCAAAGTTACAGTATGCAGAAGCCCTGCCTGTGTAAATTGTTCTATTATGTTCATATTTTAGTTTGGCAGTGATGGGGTTAATTCCATCCCTGCCGGAGTCCATGTGGGGAATGTGGCTGGGGTCTTAGTTGAATACTTGATGATCAGTCCAGCCCCAGCCACATGCTTTATAAAGGGAGCCAGATACTTTGTTTGAGGGAGAGGCCGAGTGCAGCAGCATGTGCTCTCAGTGCAGCAGCGTGTGCTCTCAGTGCAGAAGGGTGTGCTCTCAGTGCAGCAGGGTGTGCTCTCAGTGCAGCAGCTTGTGCTCTCAGTGCAGCAGGGTGTGCTCTCAGTGCAGCAGCTTGTGCTGTCAGTGCAGCAGGGTGTGCTCTCAGTGCAGCAGCTTGTGCTGTCAGTGCAGCAGCTTGTGCTCTCAGTGCAGCAGCGTGTGGTCTCAGTGCAGCAGGGTGTGCTCTCAGTGCAGCAGCGTGTGCTGTCAGTGCAGCAGCTTGTGCTGTCAGTGCAGCAGCTTGTGCTGTCAGTGCAGCAGGGTGTGCTCTCAGTGCAGCAGCGTATGCTCTCAGTGCAGCAGCTTGTGCTCTCAGTGCAGCAGGGTGTGCTCTCGGTGCAGCAGGGTGTGCTCTCAGTGCAGCAGGGTGTGCTTTCTGTGCAGCAGCGTGTGCTCTCAGTGCAGCAGGTTGTGCTCTCAGTGCAGCAGCATGTGCTCTCAGTGCAGCAGGGTGTGCTCTCAGTGCAGCAGCTTGTGCTGTCAGTGCAGCAGCTTGTGCTCTCAGTGCAGCAGGGTGTGCTCTCAGTGCAGCAGCGTGTGCTCTTAGTGCAGCAGGGTGTGCTCTCAGTGCAGCAGCTTGTGCTGTCAGTGCAGCAGCTTGTGCTCTCAGTGCAGCAGGGTGTAGTCTCAGTGCAGCAGCTTGTGCTGTCAGTGCAGCAGCTTGTGCTGTCAGTGCAGCAGCTTGTGCTCTCAGTGCAGCAGCGTGTGCTCTTAGTGCAGCAGGGTGTGCTCTCAGTGCAGCAGCTTGTGCTGTCAGTGCAGCAGGGTGTGCTCTCAGTGCAGCAGCTTGTGCTCTCAGTGCAGCAGCTTGTGTTATCAGTGCAGCAGCTTGTGCTGTCAGTGCAGCAGCTTGTGCTCTCAGTGCAGCAGCTTGTGCTATCAGTGCAGCAGCTTGTGCTCTCAGTGCAGCAGCTTGTGGTCTCAGTGCAGCAGCCTGTGCTGTTAGTGCAGCAGGGTGTGCTCTCAGTGCAGCAGCTTGTGCTGTCAGTGCAGCAGGGTGTGCTCTCAGTGCAGGAGTTTGTGCTCTCAGTGCAGCAGCTTGTGCTGTCAGTG
Organism: Acipenser ruthenus; assembly: GCF_902713425.1. NCBI lineage: Eukaryota > Metazoa > Chordata > Actinopteri > Acipenseriformes > Acipenseridae > Acipenser > Acipenser ruthenus. The sequence continues at coordinate 5,404,268 of NC_081219.1, forward strand.
CAGCAGCTTGTGCTGTCAGTGCAGCAGCGTGTGCTCTCAGTGCAGGAGTTTGTGCTCTCAGTGCAGCAGCTTGTGCTGTCAGTGCAGCAGCTTGTGCTGTCAGTGCAGCAGGGTGTGCTCTCAGTGCAGCAGCGTATGCTCTCAGTGCAGCAGCTTGTGCTCTCAGTGCAGCAGCTTGTGCTCTCAGTGCAGCAGGGTGTGCTCTCAGTGCAGCAGCTTGTGCTCTCAGTGCAGCAGCTTGTGCTCTCAGTGCAGCAGGGTGTGCTCTCAGTGCAGCAGCTTGTGCTCTCAGTGCAGCAGGGTGTGCTCTCAGTGCAGCAGGGTGTGCTCTCAGTGCAGCAGGGTGTGCTTTCTGTGCAGCAGCGTGTGCTCTCAGTGCAGCAGGTTGTTTTCTCAGTGCAGCAGCATGTGCTCTCAGTGCAGCAGGGTGTGCTCTCAGTGCAGCAGCTTGTGCTGTCAGTGCAGCAGCTTGTGCTCTCAGTGCAGCAGGGTGTGCTCTCAGTGCAGCAGCTTGTGCTGTCAGTGCAGCAGCTTGTGCTCTCAGTGCAGCAGGTTGTGCTCTCAGTGCAGCAGCGTGTGCTCTCAGTGCAGCAGCGTGTGCTCTCAGTGCAGCAGCTTGTGCTGTCAGTGCAGCAGCTTGTGCTCTCAGTGCAGCAGGGTGTGCTCTCAGTGCAGCAGCGTGTGCTCTTAGTGCAGCAGGGTGTGCTCTCAGTGCAGCAGCTTGTGCTGTCAGTGCAGCAGCTTGTGCTCTCAGTGCAGCAGGGTGTGGTCTCAGTGCAGCAGCTTGTGCTGTCAGTGCAGCAGCTTGTGCTGTCAGTGCAGCAGCTTGTGCTCTCAGTGCAGCAGCGTGTGCTCTTAGTGCAGCAGGGTGTGCTCTCAGTGCAGCAGCTTGTGCTGTCAGTGCAGCAGGGTGTGCTCTCAGTGCAGCAGCTTGTGCTCTCAGTGCAGCAGCTTGTGCTCTCAGTGCAGCAGCTTGTGCTGTCAGTGCAGCAGCTTGTGCTCTCAGTGCAGCAGCTTGTGCTATCAGTGCAGCAGCTTGTGCTCTCAATGCAGCAGCTTGTGGTCTCAGTGCAGCAGCCTGTGCTGTTAGTGCAGCAGGGTGTGCTCTCAATGCAGCAGCTTGTGCTCTCAGTGCAGCAGCTTGTGCTCTCAGTGCAGCAGCTTGTGCTCTCAGTGCAGCAGGGTGTGCTCTCAGTGCAGCAGCTTGTGCTCTCAGTGCAGCAGGGTGTGCTCTCAGTGCAGCAGGGTGTGCTCTCAGTGCAGCAGGGTGTGCTTTCTGTGCAGCAGCGTGTGCTCTCAGTGCAGCAGGTTGTGCTCTCAGTGCAGCAGCATGTGCTCTCAGTGCAGCAGGGTGTGCTCTCAGTGCAGCAGCTTGTGCTGTCAGTGCAGCACCGTGTGCTCTCAGTGCAGCAGGGTGTGGTCTCAGTGCAGCAGGGTGTGCTGTCAGTGCAGCAGCTTGTGCTGTCAGTGCAGCAGCTTGTGCTCTCAGTGCAGCAGGGTGTGCTCTCAGTGCAGCAGGGTGTGGTCTCAGTGCAGCAGCGTGTGCTCTCAGTGCAGCAGGGTGTGCTCTCAGTGCAGCAGGGTGTGGTCTCAGTGCAGCAGCGTGTGCTCTCAGTGCAGCAGGGTGTGCTGTCAGTGCAGCAGCTTGTGCTGTCAGTGCAGCACCGTGTGCTCTCAGTGCAGCAGGGTGTGCTCTCAGTGCAGCAGGGTGTGCTCTCAGTGCAGCAGGGTGTGCTCTCAGTGCAGCAGGGTGTGCTCTCAGTGCAGCACCGTGTGCTCTCAGTGCAGCAGGGTGTGCTCTCAGTGCAGCAGGGTGTGCTCTCAGTGCAGCAGGGTGTGCTCTCAGTGCAGCAGGGTGTGCTCTCAGTGCAGCAGGGTGTGCTCTCAGTGCAGCAGGGTGTGCTGTCAGTGCAGCAGCGTGTGCAATGTAGGCGCTGCTCTGCTCGACTGAATCTCCAGCTTCCGGTTTTAAAACTAGCAGTATCCGGTTACATTGAAAAACTGCCTGACTCGATTTCACATGTTGGTCTACATCAAAATAAACCAGGGAACGCAAGCACTTTAATATCCATACCTGTTACACTAAGCTATTTATGTTTTGAAACAGCACATATTATGAAGGATATTCCCTGCCAAAATTAGAAATAAATGAATAAATAAATATCGAAATACATTTATTTCGAGATTTATTTTGATATTTATTCACATTTCACAATCTCCACTTTGCTTTTTACATTTTGATGTGACAATTGCTATTTCTTTTTCAATGTGGTCTCCATATTTCTTTCAATGTTCAACAGCTGCTTCTGTCAATCACAGCCAGTGGGTGGTATCAACGACTCCATTGGCTGATGATTAACCAATGGCTTTGATGCTGCCCACTGTCTAACCCAATAGTTGATTGTTTGTAGTGAAATTCTAACAAGTTTGACTAAAATTAGTTTATCGAACAGCCAATATAACTTACTCCTGTCCTGTGTAGTACATGTTTAATTATAGTGTCTCACTACATAATTTGAAATAATTGACAGCAAAACTGAAATGACACCTGTGAATCAAATCTCAGAACTATGACATATATTTAACATGTAATCATTATGTTAGGCCCCATGTTAGTGGGGCAAGGGGGCGTTTGTGTGTGTGTGTTGTTTTGGTATTTTACGATGGGCTATATAAATAAAGCGTTCTTACCAGACCCCATCTCCCAGTTTTTAAGTTACGAAAGTGAAATTGGGAGTGCTAACGAGTGGCAAAACAGGAACATAAATGTTGGATAGTTCAGTCAACTCAATAAAACAAAATATCTGTAACTCGCAGCAGTAGTATAACTTTGAGAAATATTGTCATATCGACATCGATTGTGTTGCATTGCAGGAGGAGGGGGTGGAACTGTATCTGTGGGTGGAACAATCTCTGCCAGCCAGTCGATGATACCACCCACTGGCTGTGACTGACAGAAGCAGTTGTGGCACATTTAAAAAGAAATATGGAGACCACATCGAAAAAGAAAAGGCGAGCGTCACATCAAAATGTAAAAAGCAAAGTGGAAATTGTGAAATAAATACATGAATAAATATAGCAATAAATGAATTAATAAAGGTCTCTATTTATTTATTTATTTATTTATTTCTAATTTTGGCAGGGAATCTCCTCTAACATATCGCACAAAAATAAAATAAAGAAATCCCGAGGTTCGAACTAGCAACGCGAGTTCTAGGTTGTGATATAGACACTGTTTAAACCACTGCGCCACTGGGTAACTGTTCAGATGTTTAATTTTTAAACTTACATAAATTTAATAAATGGTAAGCCTGGAAAATAAACATTGGTAATTGTATGTTTTTTTAAAAAAAACAAACAAACAAAAAAAAGCCCTGTTAACGCATATGAACATTTTAGGTGTCAAACACGTCTAAGAGTATATAAAATAAAAGCCACAAGGTGTTTAGTTCCTAAACACATTTAGAATCATACATTCAGTAACATGTTTGAAAAGTGTGACAAGTGGCTTACGTGTTTAAACATCTACCCCCCCCCCACCACTCCCACTGTGCCTATTTGTCTCGCCTGTCCTGCTATGACTGTCTCTCACATCCCTGTTCTGTCCTCTCTCTCGTCCTCTCTCTGCCGCTGCTCCTCCAACTCCCCCCTCGCACTCTCTCTGGTGCACTCTGGAACTGTCACTCTTCTGCTAACAAAGCTGATTTCATCTCTGCCTTTGCCTCCCACCTCTCTCTCAATTTCTTTGCTTTCGCTGATACCTGACTGTCCCCTGATAACACTGTAACTCCTGCCACCCTGTCCTCTCTCTACGTCCTGTCCCATTCCCTGCATCTCATTGGATGGGGAGGTGGGCTGGTCTTCTCCTCCTCTCTCCCTCCTTACTCTTCTGTCCTCTCCGACCTCTCTGTTAACACCTTTTGAATTTCATGTTGTCCAACTAACCTCTCCATGTCAACTCCTGCTAATTGTACTGTACCATCCCCCTGGACCTCTTGCTCACTTTCTCGATGAACTCGACTACTCTCCTCCACCCCCTCTCTGTCTACCCCAACTGTCCTGTTGGGTGATTTAACATCCATCTCTCCAACCCCAGCCACTGCCAGATTCCTCCCTCTCCTTCACTCCTTCGACTTCTGTCTCTCTCCATCCTTCCCCCTACCCACAAAGCTGGCCGTCAACTGGACCTCACCTTCTCCAGGGCCTGCTGCCCCTCCACCCTCTGTCACCCCCTGGACCTCTCTGATCACTATTTCATCTTTTTTTTTTCTCTCTGTCTCTCCCTGCTCCTTCTACCCCCACTGTCACCTCTTGCTGTAACCTCTGCTCTATCTCCCCCTCTGTCCTTGCCTCCATCGCTCTCTCACCTCACTCCTATCGACTCCTTCTCCCAACTCTCTGTAGACTCTGCTACCTGCACCCTCTTCTCCTCCCTCGACTCCCTCTGTCCCCTCCCCTCTCGACCTGTTCCCCAACCCTGGCTCTCCTCTGTGCTCTGCTCAGCAAGAACCATTGAAAAGAAATGGAAGAGAACCAAACTCCCTGCTGCCCTAGACCTCTACCGCGCTCTCCTCTCCTCCTCCTCCTTCTCTACTCTCCTCCTGCTAAATGTTCTTATTTCCAATCTGTAATCCAAGCCTCCACTAACAACCCACGTAAACTATTCTCTACCTTCTCCTCCCTCCTATACCCTCCCCCCTCCTCTATGTCCTCTGACAACTTTGCCTCTTTCTTCTCTTCTAAAATCTCATATCCGCAAACTCTAACACCTCTCCCCCCCGCCCCCCCCACTCCAACCCCTACACCCACTGCATCCCCTACTAACTTGCCCCCCTTCTCTACCTTCTCTCCCCTCTCAGACTCTGACCTCTCCTCCCTGCTCCAGGGTCACAAACCCACCACGTGTGCCCTGGACCACTCCCCTCTTTCAAGCTGCTGCTCCTGCTCTACTTCCCTTCATCTCCTCCCTCCTCAATACCTCACTCCTTTCTGGTCTCTTTCCCTCTGCCTTCAAACACTCCCCTCCTCAAAAAACCTACACTCGACCCCACCTCCCTCCAGAGTTACCGTCCTTTCTCCCTCCAACCCTTCCTCTCCAAAACCCTCGAGCGGGCTGTACACCTCCAGCTCTTTGCTTTCCTGTCCAACCACTCTCTGCTTGACCCTCTCCAATCTGGCTTCCGCTCTGCTCACTCCACTGAAACCGCCCTCCTGTCTGTCACTAACTCACTAAACTCCGCCTGAGCTGCCTCTCTCTCCTCTGTCCTAATTCTCCTTGACCTCTCTGTTGTCTTTGACACTGTCGATCACTCTATTGTACTATCCTCTCTCACTGACCTGGGAATCTCTGGCACTGCTCTGGCCTGGTTCTCCTCCTACCTCTCCAACCGCACTTACCAGGTAACCTGGCGTGGAGCAACCTCCACACTTCGTCCTCTCTCAACAGGAGTTCCCCTGTTCATTCTCCTACACCCGCTCCCTGGGCCCCCTCATTGCATCCTATGGTTTCTCAGATTTTCCTCTCTCCCCCCCCCCCCCCTTGGCTCCACCATCCCCTCCCTTATCTCTACCTATCTGTCTGCTATCTCCTCCTGGATGCACTTGCATCACCTCAAACTCAACCTCTCTAAAGCTGACCTCCTTTTCTTTCCCTCTTTCCCTCCCCCTCAAATCTCTCTATCTCCATTCCTCCTCAGCTAAGAACTTCAGTCACCCTGGACCACTGCCTCTCTTATTCCCAGCACATCTCCACTCTGGCACGCACTTGCCAATTCTTCCTGACGAAGAATCCGACCCTTCTCACCAACTATGCCACCCAGCTCCTGGTCCAGGCCCTGGTACTCTCCCGCCTAGACTACTGCAACTCCCTCCTGGCTGGCCTCCCTGCGTCCACCACCTGTCCGCTCCAGCTCATCCAGAACTCCACTGCTCGCCTGGTGTTCTCTCTGCCTCTCTTCTCCCATGCAACTCCACTGATCCGCTCACTCCACTGGCTCCCGATCACCGCTCGCATCCAATTCAAGACTCTTGTATTTATTATTATTATTATTATTATTATTATTATTATTATTATTATTATTATTTATTTCTTAGACGCCCTTATCCAGTGTGACTTACAGTCATAAACAAAAATACATTTCAAGAATCACAGTACAAGTATTAATACAATTAAGAGAAAGATAAAATACAATCACTTTGGTTCTAGCAAGTACAAGTATATGACAAAATACGATTCAATAACGGAGTAGATAACAGTGTCAGTGATAGTTACATCAGGATATAATTAAATACAAAATACTACAGATTAAATGACACTTGACAGATTACAGTACTCTAAAGTACAGGATTAAATGCAGTAAAATAGGGAGCAGATAAGAGCAAGTAAAGCGCATTTAAGGAAGAGCGATGTGTCCAGAGGGAAAAAGAGGAGTTCTACAGGTGCTGCCTATAGATGCCTTGAACAGACTGCACCTCCAGACCCTCATCTCTCCCTACAACCCCACTCGACCTCTCCGCTCCTCCGGCACTAGGAGACTGGCTGTACCTCCTCTACGCTCCCCTGCCTCCAGAGCCCGCTCCTTCTCCACCCTCGCCCCGCAGTGGTGGAATGACCTTCCTACAGATGTCAGGACTGCCCAGTCCCTGACCACCTTCCAGCGCCTCCTCAAGACTCACCTCTTCAGACAGCGCATGTAGAACTCTTCTTTTCCCTCTGGACACTTTATCACTCTTCCTTAATGTGTTTTACTTGTTCTTATCTGCTCCATATTTTACTGCATTTAATCCTGTATTTGAGTACTGTAATCTGTCAGTGTTGTTTAATCTGTAGTATTTTGTGTTTAATGATATCCTAATGTAACTATCTGACACATCTGCTCCATTATTGAATCATATTTTGTCATATATGATGTGTGTGTATATATACGTGTACTAGCTAGAACTGAAGTCATTGTATTTTATCTTGCTGTTAATTGTATTAATACTTGTACTGTGATTCTTGAAATGTATTTACAACATAAGAAAGAACATAGAAAAATGCAACAGCCTTGTAAAGGGGTGATATCAAACACAAAAGCCCAAGTTTAGGAGAAGCAATTGGGACAACCAAGCATCAAGCAAATAGGCACAATTGGGAAGGTGCTGGGGCCCAACATTCACACAATTCTTGCTTCTAACTTGGCGCCTTTTAATGACTTGAAGTGACTGAGACACACTCACACACACTGAGACTCTGTGTGTGTGTGTGTGTGTGTGTGTGTGTGTGTGTGTGTGTGTGTGTGTCTCAGTTACTGCAAGTAACTGAGACACTAGAGGCTAGAGGCAGACTCTCGGCTGAGGGTGAGAAATGAAGCGACGCAGGGGACAAGCTGGGGCACGGGGAAGGGGTGCCGGAATGAGAGGGAGCAAGAGAGCAAAGACCAGGACGCAGAGCGAGTAATAACCATGGCCTGAACATGAGAGGCTGGGTAGCGGGTGCAGCCAAATCTCAGTAGATCAACAATGTCATCAATCATCTGTATTTTGAGGAGGGAGAACAGGTAAGGTCTTTACAAAGTGTGCATATTTGTAAAGTACTTCAGAATATGCATAGTTTTATTATACTTGTACTGAAAGATGCAATATGTAAATGCTGTAATTCAATCACACATTGTATCTGTTGTGCAGAGTTAATAGAGGACCTCATTTTGGTGGCCGCGGATGTATTTTCACTGAACAGGATATGGCTGTTGTAAACATGGTCATTGAAAACAACGCCATCCGCCTAAAAGACATTCAGGCAAGAATGATGCAGGACAATGAAGTATTTCACAATATTCAGAGTTTTAGCTTGGCAACCATTGATCGTGTCCTGATAAGAAATTACATCAGGGCAAAACAAGTGTACAGGGTGCCATACGAGAGGAATAGCGACAGGGTGATGGAGGTGCGGTATCAGTATGTAGTAATAAGTCATTTTCTGTGGTATGTTCTTATCCGTACAACTGTGCAATATGTATGATCCATTTCTATCCCCCTAGAGAATTCTGGAGCTTGATGCAAGTATTGCACTCCGGGAATATATCTTTGTGGATGAGGCATGGACGAAATGTGATTGGTCATCGTGCCACTGTTCAAGTCTCTAGTCAATGAGGTGGTAACATTACAATGTGTGCAGCTACAGACGTGCTCAAATTTGTTGGTACCCCTCCACAAAAAACGAAGAATGCACAATTTTCTCTGAAATAACTTGAAACTGACAAAAGTAATTGGCACCCACCATTGTTTATTCCATATTTAATAGAAATCAAACTTTGCTTTTGATTTTTTATTCAACATAATATTGTAAATAATAAAACAAATGAAAATGGCATGGACAAAAATGATGGGACCGCTAACCTAATATTTTGTTGCACAACCTTTAGAGGCAATCACTGCAATCAAACGTTTTCTGTAGCTCTCAATGAGACGTCTGCACCTGTTAACAGGTAGTTTGGCCCACTCTTCCTGAGCAAACTGCTCCAGCTGTCTCAGGTTTGATGGGTGCCTTCTCCAGACTGCAAGTTTCAGCTCTTTCCATAGATGTTCAATAGGATTCAGATCAGGACTCATAGAAGGCCACTTCAGAATAGTCCAATGTTTTGTTCTTATCCATTCTTGGGTGATTTTGGCTGTGTGTTTTGGGTCATTATCCTGTTGGAGGACCCATGACCTGCGACTGAGACAGAGCTTTCTGACACTGGGCAGTACGTTTCGCTCCAGAATGCCTTGATAGTCTTGAGATTTCATTGTGCCCTGCACAGATTCAAGGCACCCTGTGCCAGGCGCAGCAAAGCAGCCCCAAAACATAACCAAGCCTCCTCCATTTTTCACTGTAGGTATGGTGTTCTTTTCTTTGAAAGCTTCATTTTTTCGTCTGTGAACATAGAGCTGATGTGACTTGCCAAAAAGCTCCAGTTTTGACTCATCTGTCCAAAGGACATTCTCCCAGAAGGATTGTGGCTTGTCAATATGCATTTTAGCAAATTCCAGTCTGGCTTTTTTATGTTTTTCTTTCAAAAGTGGAGTCCTCCTGGGTCTTCTTCCATGGAGCCCACTTTCGCTCAAAAAGCGATGGATGGTGCGATCAGAAACTGACGTACCTTCACCTTGGAGTTCACCTTGTATCTCTTTGGCAGTTATCCTTGGTTCTTTTTCTACCATTCGCACTATCCTTCTGTTCACTCTGGGGTCGATTTTCCTCTTGCGGCCACGCCCAGGGAGGTTGGCTACAGTTCCATGGACCTTAAACTTCTTAATAATATTTGCAACTGTTGTCACAGGAACATCAAGCTGCTTGGAGATGGTCTTGTAGCCTTTACCTTTACCATGCTTGTCTATTATTTTCTTTCTGATCTCCTCAGACAACTCTCTCCTTTGCTTTCTCTGGTCCATGTTCAGTGTGGTGCACACAATGATACCAAACAGCACAGTGACTACTTTTCTCCATTTAAATAGGCTGAATGACTGATTACAAGATTGGAGACATGTGTGATACTAATTAAAGAAACGAATTAGTTTGAAATAACACTATAATCCAATTATTTATTATCTTTTATAAGGGGTACCAACAAATGTGTCCAGGCCATTTTAGAATATCTTTGTAGAATAAGCAATAATTCATCTCTTTTCACAGCTTCTTTGCTTTATTCTATGACATACCAAAGGCATGCAAGTATACATGATAAAATAGCTTTTAATTTCATCACTTTTCAGGAGGAATGAAGCATTATTTCAATGAGCTGTAAGGGTACCAACAAATTTGAGCACGTCTGTATATCTCGACATGGAGTCATTTGCCTGTTGCTTTAAAGGTCATGGCTGCACTCACTTTTTTTGCCACTGGTTCCTTTGAGAGGGCTGTAGGTGCTGCTGCAGGTTTTAGCAAGTCGGCTGTAAGCAGTGCAGTACAGGAAGTTACTGCAGCTTTAGTGAAGCATGCTGGGCAATGTATTTGTGGCTTCTGACACCGTTTAGCAACCCAAGTACTCCTGCTGAACACGGGTATAATCAAGCCCTCTCCTCTGCTCTGGTGTGTTGTGTTTTTCACAATATTACCATACAAAATGGATGTTGTATTGACCTTCCAGAGGACCTGACCTTTCAGGGAACATGAGGCTTTTAGGGAACACTGGGCTTTTAGGGGACATAAGAACATAAGAAAGTTCACAAACGAGAGGAGGCCATTCAGCCCATCCTGCTTGTTTGGTTGTTAGTAGCTTATTGATCCCAGAATCTCATCAAGCAGCTTCTTGAAGGATCCCAGGGTGTCGGCTTCAACAACATTACTGGGGAGTTGGTTCCAGACCCTCACAATTCTCTGTGTAAAAAAAAAGTGCCTCCTATTTTCTGTTCTGAATGCCCCTTTATCTAATCTCCATTTGTGACCCCTGGTCCTTGTTTCTTTTTTCAGGTCAAAAAAGTCCCCTTGGTCAACATTGTCAATATCTTTTAGAATTTTGAATGCTTGAATCAGATCGCCGCGTAGTCTTCTTTGTTCAAGGCTGAATAGATTCAAATCTTTTAGCCTGTCTCCATACGACATGCCTTTTAAACCCGGGATAATCCTGGTTGCTCTTCTTTGCACTCTTTCTAGAGCAGCAATATCCTTGTTGTAACGAGCTGACCAGAACTGAACACAATCTTCTAGATGAGGTCTTACTAATGCATTGTAAAGTTTTAACATTACTTCCCTTGATTTAAATTCAACACTTTTCACAATGTATCCGAGCATCTTGTTGGCCTTTTTTTTTACAGCTTCCCCACATTTTCTGGATGAAGACATTTCCGATTCAACATAAACTCCTAGGTCTTTTTCATAGATTTCTTCTTCAATTTCAGTATCTCCCATATGATATTTATAATGCATATTTTTATTGCCTGCGTGCAGTACCTTACACTTTTCTTTATTAAATGTCATTTGCCATGTGTCTGCCCAGTTCTGAATGCTGTCTAGATCATTTTGAATGACCTTTGCTGCTGCAACAGTGTTTGCCACTCCTCCTATAATTTGTGTCGTTTACAAATTTAACAAGTTTGCTTACTATGCCAGAATCTAAATCATTAATGTAGATTAGGAATAGCAGAGGACCTAATACTGATCCCTGTGGTACACCACTGGTTACCTCGCTCCATTTTGAGGTTTCTCCTCTAATCAGTACTTTCTGTTTTCTACATGTTAACCACTCCCTAATCCATGTGCATGCATTTCCTTGAATCCCTACTGTGTTCAGTTTGAGAATTAATCTTTTATGCGGGACTTTGTCAAAAGCTTTCTGGAAATCTAAATAAACCATGTCGTATGCTTTGCAATTATTCATTGTCGATGTTGCATCCTCCAAAAAATCAAGCAGGTTAGTTAGACACGATCTCCCTTTCCTAAAACCATGCTGACTGTCTCCCAGGATACTGTTACCATATAGGTAATTTTCCCTTTTGGATCTTATTGTAGTTTTCAATTGGAGCTCCAACACGAACAGTTACCATCAGAGCTTGTGGAGTTTTAGGAGGCCTTGCTTTGGCCGCACAGCTGGTCTGATACCAAAATGCGATATGTTCATGCATCTTGTACCAGTAGCATCGGGTCTGTATGCAAGACAAGTTTGTTCCACACCAAAATGTCCCCCAGCAGGACCATCATGCACTGTTTCATGACACCTGCATGGAATTCTCTTGGCAAAATGATTTGCGGCTGAAATTGGAAACCATATTGCGAGTAGAAAAGGCGAACCAAGATGCCATCTCTCATTTGCAGTCTTTTCCATTGAGTCCAGTACGCCTTAGTGGCCGAGCTGAAAGGAGACATTATAGACCATTTAGGCTGGACCCCTCCTTGCTCTTTCAACTTTAGTACCCGTCCAATATCTGACCCAGATATTGTGCTTCTCTTAAAGGTTCCATGGTCCATCCACTAAACAGATCTGAAGGGTTCACTACTGTGTTAGAGACTTTGGATGTGCATGTTGGTTGCATGCTTGGCCCCAAACTGTGGTCACAAGAATCCATTACTGGCCAGTTCGAAGGCTGGTCAGAGCTCACATCATCAACAGCATCTTCATCTGGTCCTTCTACCCCCATTAGACATGGCATTGTCAACCTGGAGCTCCCACATTCTTCAGGTGGACAGTTTTCTGGGGAACCCAGGTCACACTGAACCTCTTGGTCATGGCACTGCTTGTTTTCTGGCACAGTGTTTGGTATAGTACAGGGACAGGACTTAGGGCAAGGTCTACGAGACATGCTGTCAGCATTTACATGATGCCATCCTGGGCGGTGCACTGTTTTGTAGTCGTGCTCAGCAAGCTTCTTTAGCCAGCGAGCAAGCTGGCCTTCAGGTTCCATCGTGCGCATTAACCAGAGCGAGCTGCTATGGTTGGTCTTCACTGTGAAAAACCGTCCCAGTAGGTACTGTCTAAAGTGAGAGGTGAATGCCACAACTGCAAGAAACTCTCCTTCTGTTGTACAGTAATTCTGCTCAGTGGGTCTATTGAAGGAAAGGATGTTGAAGGCGCTGGTATATCCGCACTTCATTATCAAGGGTCAATTATTGTGTAGGGTAAACCCTGCCCCGGGCACAGGACAACCTGTAACACAATTGATGGTTCCTCCGTCCTGTTGGCCCGAGGTCATGAGGCTGGCGCATGACATCCCCTTTGCAGGACACTTGGGAGCCGACAAGACGAGGGACCGCATATTGGCTCGATTTTATTGGGTAGGGCTTCATAGTGAAGTGTCGAAATATGTAGCCACATGGCCAGACTGCCAGCGAGTAGCGCCGGGTTGAGTGCGCCCTGCCACTTTGGTCCCACTGCCAATCATTTCCACTCCCTTTGAACGCATTGCAATGGACATAGTGGGCCCTTCGCTACCTTCTGACTCTGGGTATATGCACATATTAGGAGTGGTGGATTACACCGTGTAACAATTATTATTATTTTTTTGTTACTGGGTAGTAAGTGTTATTTCCTAATTGCTTATGCCTCAAAAGTATAGAAAATGGCTATTATTCCCCACAAACTTTGCTTTTGTGACCAGGACAGTGATATTTTGAAATTTACCTATTTTCCAGAACATTCCAGATAGATTCAGTGCTGAGTAAACTTCTAGAACTTTCCAGTAATATAAATAGTAGTATAAATACAGGGGCCTTAAGCCCACCAGTTCAGTTTAGTTCCAGCTGCCTAAGTGGATACATATCTGCATTTTTCTGAGATGGCATCAAGAGGCTGCAAGCATCCGGCAGACGCATTTTGCTATGTCTGCAGCCAATTTATCAAGACAAGAGCGAAAACGTATTCCGTGGAAGCATCTGCTAAGACGTGCGAGGCCTACAAGGCATATTTCGGCATGCCTGTCGGGGATCAAGACAAACCCTGGGCACCTCATTTCACCTGCGAGCATTGCAAAAAAACTCTGGAAGGTAAGATGGACAATTGTTGCTCGGAATTTTATGTTATAAAATTTGTTAAAATTTTTAAAATTGTAAAAGTTTTTAATTTTAAAATGTTTTACAATTTTCAATGTTATTGAAAAAAAATATCATATATGAAAAATGTTGCGAGAATCTCTTACACATTAGTCATGGGTGAAATAAATGTATTTTTGTAGGATGGTACAGAGGGGAAAAGAGAGCCATGAAGTTTGCTATCCCAAGAATTTGGCGGGAACCCACTGACCACTCAAGCAACTGCTACTTCTGCATGGTGGACCCTTCCAAACGTCGGATTGGCAAGAATGCACCTGCTATCACGTATCCGGACCTTCCTTCATCCATCGCCCTGGTGCCACACTGCCATGAGCTCCCCGTACCCACTCCTCCGGATAGAGAGCAGCCGTCTTTAGAAGAGAGCAGCAAGTCAGAGAGCGAGGATGACGTTGTAGATCCAGATGACAATTTCAGAGGTGGAGCTGAGGAGAGAAACCCATACTACCCCAACCAAAAAGACCTCAACGACTTGATTAGAGATCTTGGTCTCACCAAGTCCAATGCCGAGCTTTTGACGTCTAGGCTCAAGCAGTGGAACTTGTTGGATGAAAGTGTGCAAGTCGCAGATCAGAGGAAGCTTCACCAACCTTTTTCCAGCTTCTTCACCCGTCAAGATGGGCTCTGCTTCTGCCACAATGTGACCAGTCTGTTCGAGGCAATCGGAATCGTCTGTAACCAGAATGAGTGGCGCCTCTTCATTGACAGCTCATCCAGGAGCCTCAAAGCCGTGCTGCTCCATAATGGTAACAAGTACCCGTCTCTTCCCCTGGCTCACTCAGTGCACCTCAAAGAGGATTACAACAGCATCAAGACCTTGCTGGACGCCTTGAAGTATGATGAGTACGGCTGGGAGGTCATAGGAGACTTAAAAATGGTGGCATTCCTGATGGGTCTCCAAGGCGGTTTTACCAAGTTTCCCTGCTATCTTTGCCTTTGGGACAGCAGAGACACCAAGGCGCACTACCACAGGCGGGACTGGCCACAGCGGACCGAGTTCTCTGTGGGGAGGAACAACGTCAAGTGGGAGCCACTGGTGGACCCCCGGAAGGTGCTGATGCCACCACTGCACATCAAATTGGGCCTTATGAAACAATTTGTCAGAGCTCTAGATAAGGAGTCGGCAGCCTTCAAGTACCTTCAAGACTTCTTCCCTAAGCTGTCTGAGGCAAAGGTCAAAGCCGGTGTCTTCGTCGGACCACAGATAAAGAAGATCCTGGAGTGCAATGAATTCCCCAAGAAGCTCACTAGTAAGGAGAAAGCGGCTTGGAACAGCTTTGTCGCAGTGGTTCGGGGCTTCCTGGGCAATCACAAGGCCGAAAACTATGTGGAGCTGGTTGAGACTCTGGTGAAGAACTACGGCACAATGGGCTGTAGGATGTCCCTCAAAGTCCATTTCCTTGATGCTCATCTTGATAAATTCAAGGAGAACATGGGAGCGTACTCGGAGGAGCAAGGCGAGCGCTTCCACCAGGATATACTGGACTTTGAACGCCGCTACCAAGGACAGTATAACGAGAACATGATGGGAGACTACATTTGGGGGCTGATTCGTGAAAGTGATTTACAGTATAATCGTAAATCTCGAAAAACTACTCACTTCTAAATCTTTTGTAGTCATTTTTATATTACTTTAGTATAAATACATGTTAATTTGGATTCATATGTTGTTTTTTTCTGACTTTATGTGAACGAAAAGACACAAATTCGCCCGTTTTCTCATTGGAAATAGGTAAATTTCAAAATATCACTGTCCTGGTCACAAAAGCAAAGTTTGTGGGGAATAATAGCCATTTTCTATACTTTTAAGGCATAAGTTATTAGGAAATAACACTTACTACCCAGGAACAAAAATTGTGTTACATAGTGTTATGCAACGCAATATCCGGAGGCAGTTCCTTTGAGGTCCACTAATGCCACTGCAATAGTCAAAGAACTAGTGCAGATTATGTCGAGAGTAGGGATCCCCAAAGAGATACTGACTGACCATGGAACAAACTTTCTGTCTCGAATGCTACAGCAGGTGTATAAAATGTTAAAAATACGTCCCATCTGGACATCTGTTTATCATCCACAGTCGGAATGTTTGGTGGAATGTTTTAACCAAACATTATAGCAGATGCTGAGACGATTTGTGAACCAAGAGCAGAAACATTGGGCAATGCTCCTTCCCTACCTCCTTTTTGCAGTGAGAGAGGTGCCGCAGAGTTAAACAGGGTTCGCCTCCTTTTGAGCTCTTGTACGGCCGACAGCCTCGCAGCATCCTCCATCTGTTGAGAGACGGGTGGGAGGAGCACAAAGGCTTGTTCAAAAACATAGTGCAGCACATGCTCCTACTCCGTGACAATCTAAAATCGGCTCAGCACCGGCAACAGCAGCATTACAACCAGAATGCATGGATTCTGACCTTTCGACCAGGAGACAAGGTAATGCTGCTTCTTCCCACGTCGGAATCTAAGCTATATTCTAAATGGCAGGGGCCATATGAGGTGATTCGGGCTATAGGGAAAGTGAATTATGAAATTCAGCAGCCCGATCGCCGCAATGAACGAGAAATTTACCAAGTCAATTTATTAAACCCTGGCAGGCAAGGGCAGTCAGAAGTCAGGAGGTGATGCCATAATCGGTTCCTTTGTTGTGGTTGATGGGAGGAAATGAGGACTGTTTGGAACCTGAGTTAAGTGTTATGTTTTGCTTGCAAACGTGTGTGTTTTGTCTTTGCCAGACTGATTAAGCACGGACCTGGGAGCTGCAGCCTTGGGCCAGCGATTCACCCGGACTTCACCGCACCTGCACTTAACCAAACATCACTGTTTCCAGCACCGCACCTGCACTAAGAGCACGCATTGTCCGGAGACGTGTCTGTGTTTGTGTTGTGTCTGTGTTTTTGTAATTATTATTTTGGGACTGCAACCCCTTGTTTTGGTGCTGGCAATACCCATTGCTGGGTAGAGCCAGCTTTATTTAAACCTGGTCAAGGAAATTAAAGAAATAACTTGAACTGTGAACTCTGTTTTGTCCTTGTCTGGAGCACCTGCATCACCCTTTCACTACACACTGCAGCCCACACGTTCACAGGTTTGTATTCACATTAACATTTGCACCCACATACTGCAACGAATCATTCTGAGCCCAAACTGCTGGAAACAGCACATTGTTTCTCTCTACAGAATTTTTATCCATGCTTAACAAACAGTAAGCAACTTAGTGCACAATAAATCAACCAATGATAAACCTACAGTGCAAAAATACACAAGCACAAACATGCATGCTATTATCCCGGACGAGCCCCCGGTGTTACCTTTCTGATTATCCGCTTATAGTCGGCTTTAGGGACCTGCAAAACTAACAAGCCCCAAGGGCCAGAGCTGAATAAACTCCAAGTTTATATACATATATATCTCTGGGGTAAACCCTTAAACAGTTGCATAATAATAATAGCAATGCACCTTATACGAAACAAACAATGACCACTGTAGTAATTAGAACAAAATATCTACGGTTTATTACAAGAGAATACAAGCTCAACACGTGTCTTACTCACAGGATGGCCAGGAGAGAGCGAGAGAGAGATTAAACCTCCCTGACAACACAGACACCCCTCCCTCATTGTATCCAGAATTCCCACATTTAAAGGCACAGTTTTATAACCGTGAATCAGGGTTTTCCACTGTGAACATTATAAAAAATCAACAGTGCAGTCGCCTCACAGATGAGCATCTGCATCAGTGCATGCACCTTGCCCTAACCTCCTCCAAACCAGTCTTCACAAAGCTTGCCAGAGAACGACGATGCCACCTCTCCCATTACATCGACACAAACACAGGTAAGTGTCACTTTATTTACAATGTTACTTTACTTAGTTCAATTATAGACACTCATACTGTACTTAGTTTGCAGCCTATATATATGTCTTTGCAGTTTAAGTTATGCGCGAGTTGATATTTTTTTGTCAACCTTCTGTGCACGGCCCGTCCCCTGTGTTAAAATTCCCAAACTGGCCCGCGGGTGGATCTAATGGAGTATCACTGGGTCAAAACGGAAGTCCCGTTTGAATGTCCACATACTAGGCTCAAGCAAGGCTGTAGTTTTTATTTTGTTAACATGGGATGGACTTGCACCATCACAATTACAATTAAATACCAATAAAAAAATGCAAAAATATGTTTTTGTTTTTACTTTGTTAACTGTTAATGACAAAACTGAATTGTCACATTACTCATTTACAGCTACAGTGGGGGGGGGGGGGGGGGGGGGGGGGGGGGGCGAAATTAGCCATGACAGAGGGTTTGGTTGTTATTTCCTGTTTTAATTTAGTGTAAATTGTTTTGATGGGTCCCATTATGATGATCTATTCTCTTTGTTTTATTGTGAAGTGCCTTTGATCACTTATGAATAAAGGTGAATTTTCCTATTATTATTATTATTATTATTATTATTATTATTATTACTGTTAAAAGTTACTGGACAAGTGAAAAAGTTTGAACAGCATTGTGATGGGGTGCCAGCTCGCTCCTATAATTTGTAATTATTATTGTTATTTTTACTGTTGTTTTTCTTAGGATTCTTGTTTGTTTTGGATTGGCAGGGAGGGGGTTAAATTCCTCCCTGTAAAATACATGTGAGAATGTGGCTGGAGCCTTAAGTGTTTACTTGTTAATTATTAGTTAATTGGGCTCCAGCCACAGACTATAAAAGGCAGGTGAAACCCTTTGTGTGGAGGTGTTTTTTTGGGTGAGTTTGTTTGTTGGTGTGCTGTGCTGTTTAGTTTTTGAGAAGGAAACTGTAGTGAAGGCGAATGCCCAGCCTACATTTCTGTATTTTGTTTAAACCTTTTGTTTGGGCCCTTGTGCCTATTTATTTGACTATTTTTTGTTTAATAAAGATCATTATTTTGCCCTTTCACTGTCTCTGAGCCTCAAACCTCTGTCATCCTGCCACACGTGGTGTCAGAGTGGGATATCGCCACCTAGAGGCTCAGAGCAGTATTTTTTTTTAATTTTTATTTATTTTATTTTTTTGGCGGTGCGCAGAATGGGAAAAAAACAAAGGCAGCGAAGAAAGCAGCAGCAGCAGTGGCCGCCACCACCAACCCAAACCCTGTGGGAGGACCCAGCGAGCTTGTTCCTGTGGTGCTCCTGGTGCGGGAAGGAGGACCACCGGTGGAGGTCCTGTCCGGATGGGCCACCAGCTGGCTGGTGTGGGCGCTGTGAGCTGGATGGCCACAGCTGGGCAGGATGCCCCCACAACCCGGACCAGGAGCAGCTACCAACCCCGTCCTCGGCAGCCACCCCACCAACACCGCCTTCACCACCATCACGGGAGATCTGGGAGTGGTTGGTGCACCCCGAAGCGGACCTCTTCCACGACCTCCCCACAGCCCTCAGCACGCTGTGGCATCGAGATGGGGAGAGGTGGGAGGAGTGGGAGAGAGAGCACCACCCGGGGTCCCTCCAGGAGATAGCCGTCATGGTCCTGGCATACCTGGCGATAGACATGGGGGAGATCCCCCTCCTTGAAGAAAAGGGGGTGGAGCCGCTGCCGTCGCCCAGAGAGGGGGAGCCGCTGCCGCAGCCCGAGAGAGAGAAGCCCGAACGTCCGCAGCCGGAGAGGGAGGAGCCCGAACGTCCACAGCCCAAGAGGGAGGAGCCCGAACGTCCGCAGCCCGAGAGGGAGGAGCCAGCGCGGGAGGAGTCGGTGCGTCCACGGCCCGAGCGGGAGGAGTCGGTGCGTCCACGGCCCGAGTGGGAGGAGCCGGAGCTGTCTCTCCCTCCACCGCCAGCAGAGGGGGAACAGCCGGAGCTGTCTCTCCCTCCACTGCCAGCAGAGGGGAAACAGCAGGCGCTGTCTCTCCCTCCACCGCCAGCAGAGGGGGAACAGCGGGCGCTGTCTCTCCCTCCACCGCCAGCAGAAGATGCTGGAGCTCCCTCCCAGCCTCTGTACCGGCTGCTGAAGGGAGCGCAGGGACAAACTGCCCGGCGGCTAAGAGGCACAGCACCACCCAAGGATGCCTGCCTGTCCGCATTGCCTGGGTTTGCCTGCCTGTCCGCATCGCCTGGGGTTGCCTGCCTGCCCGCATCGTCTAGAGAAACTCTCAGTGTGCTTTCTCCTAGGGATGCTGGTCCGCCGTCGCCTGGGGTCGCTGCTGGTCAGCCGTCGCCTGGGGTGGAGCTACTGTCCCGAGCGCCAGAGGGGCCAGAGGGTCCCGCGCCGCCAGGGGGTCCAGAGGGTCCCGCGCCGCCAGGGGGTCCAGAGGGTCCCGCGTCGCCAGAGGGGCCAGGGGGTCCCGCGTCACCAGGGGGTCCAGAGGGTCCAGCGTCACCGGAGGGTCCAGCGTCACCGGAAGGACCAGCGTCGCCGTTCCCGCCTCCGCCACCAGAGGGAGACGAGCTGCTGTTCTTGCCTCCGCCATCAGAGGGAGACGAGCTGCTGTTCCCGCGTCCGCCACCAGAGGAGCTGGAGCGGGCTCTACCTCCTGCTGCCAACAGGGAAGAGGAACTCTGGCTACTGCCACCCTGGACGGAGGTTCCTGCAATGTTGGCCACGCCCAAGGATGCCTGCCTCGCATCGCCTGGGGTTGCCTGCTGCTCTGCTTTTGTTCCTCCTAGGGTCGCCGAAGGTCCTGCTTTGCCTGGGGTCACCGAGGGTCCTGCTTCACCTGGGGTTGCCTGCTGCTCTGCATCGCCTTGGCAGCCACCGTTTGCAGAGTACGAGGGAGAAGTGGAGCTCCCGCTGCCGTCTTCATGGCCAGGGGCTCCCCTCCCGAGCTTACCTCCCGAGGGTCCGCTGCCGTCGTCGCCTCCCGAGGGTCCTGCTTCTCCTGGGGTCGCTGCCAGTCCTGAATGGCAGCAGGAAGTACTGTGGCCGGAGCCTCACAAAGGGGAGCTGCCGGCCACGAAGAAGGGGGGAGAGGTGAGGAGACCACAACTCCACCACAGCCCCGACCACCACCCCTGTGCCACAGCCCGGCGCCTGGGGGTTGTATCCCTCGGCCTGGGCTCCCGGACACCCAGGCTCCATGTCTGGACCTTTGGTCGCTGGGCATGACTCCCAGGTCGCAGCACCACCAGGCACAGGAGGTCGCCTGGTCTCCTGCTCCGCTCCCCCTGGTTGCCCAGACGTCGCTGCACTGTCGCCTGGGCTCGCACCTCTGCCTGGGGCTGCAACCGACTGGTCGCCTGCCTGCGCTATCAACGCCCCACACAATGCACCTTGGTTCCCTTTCGCCAGGTCTCGGTCCCGCCAAGAGGGCGCCGGGTTGTGGACTGAACCTCCCTCAGCATTGGAAGAAGGAGGACCTCCCACCATGGCCGCCCCCTTGGGCCACTTGCTTCTCCTCATCCGGGACTTTGGGACTAAGGGGGGAGGTGGCCGTTGGGGCCAAGTGTGCTGTGCACAAGGGGGGGAAATGTGATGGGGTGCCAGCTCGCTCCTATAATTTGTGTTTATTATTGTTATTTTTACTGTTGTTTTTCTTAGGATTCTTGTTTGCTTTGGATTGGCAGGGAGTGGGTTAAATTCCTCCCTGTAAAATACATGTGAGAATGTGGCTGGAGCCTTAAGTGTTTACTTGTTAATTATTAGTTAATTGGGCAGCCACAGACTATAAAAGGCAGATGAAACCCTTTGTGTGGAGGTGTTTTTTTGGGTGAGTTTGTGTGTTGGTGTGCTGTGCTGTTTAGTTTTTGAGAAAGAAACTGTGAAGGCGAATGCCCAGCCTACATTTCTGTATTTTGTTTAAACCTTTTGTTTGGGCCCTTGTGCCTATTTATTTGACTATTTTTTGTTTAATAAAGATCATTATTTTGCCCTTTCACTGTCTCTGAGCCTCAAACCTCTGTCATCCTGCCACAAGCATACATCTCAAAACAAGTCATTGAATGCTCTTTCAAAGACCTAGCCAGTAAGTTGGTTATGTCCCATTAAATGAAAAAAATACATCTCATATTCAATGAAATGCTTGTTTTATGAAAATGTGAAGTCAGGCAGTTATGAAATCATACCATACTCTATCCTTTTATTCCGCTTACGATTGGAGAGCAATTTAGCTAGAGTATGTCATCTACATTCCTTTATCATGATAACGTTGGTCTGTTTAAACTTTACTTTTATGGTTATCTCAAATCCACCATTAAATCCAGTGTCGCCATAAATAACACAGTGGAGAATGGTAATAAGCTGTCTGCGGTGCCCCTGAGAGATGCAGTGGGACACAATGAGAAAGCTGTAGTTTTCACATGAATAGAAGCACACAAGTGTGTCAGGAACTTGGACAAAAAAAAACAACAACTTGGCATCACATTCTATGTTCATAGTTTGGTTTTTACTGTCGCCTTACGTTTTATGATGTTTGCAATTATTCTGTGTGGGATTTCATTTCTGGGAAGTCTTTGTTAAGATTCTTTGTCCAGAGTTAAGGAGCTGCTCTTCAGGTCTAGCTGCCTGTCAAAGATGCATGTAGTTTAGACTAGATCAGCCAAGGTGTTTTGGGCCCTGTCCACGCTACATAACCGATCTTGAGAGTCATACTCAAAAATTCTTTAATTACTCCAGCTCAATGAGTCCACACTAACGTACTGTTTTCATGTCTATCAGGATTCATGTGTACAAACATTATTAACCCTTTCAGGACCAAGCATTTTTCAGTGGGTGCTCCCCCAGGACCAGTTTTTTTTGGCTGTAGTTGACGCTCTTCTTATAAAAAAAAATGGTGTCCTAATTTTCAGAACGCCTGGGGAACATTATAAAGTACTTCAGAAACCATACAAACTTTGCTTTTTTTTACACTATTTCATAAATATATACACACACACACACACACACACACACACAGTACACCCTCGCTATAACGCCCTTCATTATAACGAACCTTCGGCTATAACGAACCTGGCCCTTGGACCCCAAATTAAAAAAAGAAAAGATCATATAAACACACACTGTCATAAACAACATTCCCGTCTGTACGCATGGGATGAAAGTTCACCTTTCAGCATGACAACAACCCAAAGAACACAGCCAAAGCTACACTGGAGTGGCTAAGGAACAAAAATGTAAATGTCCTTGAGGAGTGGCCCAGTCAGAGCCCCAACCTAAATCCAATAAAAAATTTGTGGCATGACTTGAAGATTGCTGTCCATCCAACGCTCCCCAAGGAACTTTTGTAAAGAAGAATGGTCAAATATTGCCAAATCTAGGTGTGCAAAGTTGGTAGAGACCTATTCCAGCAGATTCACAGTTGTAATTGCTGCCAAAGGTGCTTCCACCAAGTATTAACTCAGGGGGGTGGAGACTTATCCAATTCTGATCTTTCAGTTTTGTATTTTTAATAAATAATTTTTTTCTCAATAAAAACTTTTTTCCCCTCAACAGTATGGAGTATGGTGTGTAGATAAGTGGAAAAAAATCCTCATTTAAATGCATGACACAACAAAATGTGAAAAAAGTTCATATGACATAGGCACTGTATATGGACTATAGGTAGTTTGTTCCAAGTGCTTTAATTGTATTTCACGCTAGTAATGTGAAACCTTTTTTTTAACTTGTGGTCAACATCTGCTTTGATCAATCAATCGTTTTTTAGCCTAATTTGTGTGTGTGTGTGTGTGTGTGTGTGTCTATGTGTGTGTGTGTGTATACCATGGTTTGCAGAAGTATTCATCCCCTACAAAGTTTTCACATTTTGTTGGCACCTGAGTGTACTCCATGACGCTTTCAAATTAGACTTTACATGTAGAACCTACACAAACTACTCCACATTGATAAAGTTGTTTTAGAAAAACAGATTAATCTCAGTTGCATAAGTATTCAACCCCTTTTCTACTGCAGCCCTAAATCAGCTCAGGTGCAAATTATTTGTTTGAAAAGTCACAAACTTAGTGAAATGGTTTCAGCCTGTGTGTACTCTAAGTGGTTTAACTTGTAGATAATTTCCCTCGGGTATATAAAGACTTTCAAGCTGCAACTCACATAGTGATCCAACAAAGCAACCATGAAGACCAAGGAGCTTTCGAAACAAGTCAGGGGTTAAGTGGTAGAGAGGCACAGAGCAGGAGAAGGGTACAAGACATTTTCAAAGGTGCTGATTATCCCTCTCAGCACAGTGAAGTCCATCATTAAGAAATGGAAGATGCATCATACCACCCAGACACTACCCAGATCAGGTAGCCCACCCAAACTGTGCAGCTGGGCAAGCAAGAAACTGGTTTGGGATGTCACTCTGAAGCCAACAATGACCTTGAGAGATCTGCAAAGTTCTGTGTTTGAGATGGGAGTCAGTGTTCACACATCAACAATACGCCGGTCCCTACACAAAGCTGGCCTGTATGGACGGGTGACAAGAAAGAAGCCATCATCTCAAAGCACTCAAAAAAACCTCATCTTAAAGCACGTATGGAGATTGCAAAAAAGCATGTAGATGATACTGCAGACATGTGGAAAAAGGTTTTGTGGTCAGACAGATAAATTGAACTTTTTGGTCTAAATTCCAAGCGTTACGTCTGGTGCAAGCCCAACACTGCACATCACCCAGTCAACTCCATCCCAACTGTCAAGCATGGTGGTGGCAGCATCATGTTATGGGGATGCTTCTCTTCAGCAGGGACTGGGAAGTTTGTCAGGATAGAGGGGAGAATGGATGGTACAAAGTACAGGTGAATCCTTGAGGAAAACCTGTTTGAGTCAGCCAAGACTCTGAAACTGGGGAGGAAATTCACATTTCGGCAGGACAATGACCCGAAGCACAAAGCCAAAGCCACACTGGAGTGCCTGAACAAGAAGAGAATTAATGTTCTTGAGTGGCCCAGTCAAAGTCCTGACTTGAATCCAATCGAAAATGTATGGCGAGACTTGAAGATTGCAGTCCATTGACGATCCCCAACAAACTTATCAGAACTGGTGCAATTGTCCCATGAAGAATGGGCAAAAATTTCACCATCCTACTGTGCAAAGCTAGTAGAGACCTATCCAAAAAGAATCACAGCAGTAATTGCTGCAAAAGGTGCTTCTACCAAGTACTGACTTAAGGGGCTGAATACTTATGCAACCAGTAAATTTAATTTTGTACATTTTCTTTGTAAGTTTTGCTGACATTTAACCTCCTCCTCATATAACAGTGTTCAGTTTAACCACTACCGCTTTGAATAAATAAAGTTTGTTTGAAAAATATATATAGTATATATAATCAGCCCCATTATTATACATGACTTTATAATCCACACAAACCATCTTGGATTAAAATATTAAACACATTTACACAATCGTGCTGTTTTTATTATTTACAGAAAAACAAATAATCTACATAATTCATAAAAGGTTACAGAAACAAGTTGTAAAACTTGTGTCACCATCTTGACAGGAAACCTCTATCCCACAATACCTCTGGTTACAACCATGAACCGTGTCACAAACCCGGTTCACTGGTTCAGTGGACCCATGACCGCTAGGTCCAGTGACCGCATCGCGAACACATACAACCTGACGACCTAGTCATAGCACAAAAACACACCCTTGGTTATGACTTAGAGGCCCCCTAGGTCTACATAAACAAGGGGTGGCGTAGTTTTTGAGGAGAATTTGACTACATTTGAATATTCAACTTTAAATTTACCCTGCCCTAACCACGGCAGACGCTACACAACTATTTTTTGAAAAATGTGGTGACAATTAAATACAAATATCACATGCAACCATATGCGGCTGAAATGTGAAAACATTTGGGGGTGGAAATATGTTTTCGCTCCCCCAACTCTGAGTCTCTAAGGCATGTAAGAGGTATATCCAGTGCTCCAGATAAGGTTTTGGGTCTAGGAGTAACTTACCCTCTAATTTTAATACAGAGAGTAAATTGTATTTTCAGGGGGTAAAATGCAACATTACCTTGAAGTCATGAGTAATCTCGATAAATACTGTACAATCTTTAAGGTAATGGGGTAGGCATTACAAAATAATGCCACTTTAACTGCAATGTTACTTTAAACTACTGCACAACCACACATGTGTTCTAAAAGGTTCTTTATCAGTTCAGCGCATTTTATTTGAGGTATCACACTGACTCTGCAAATTAATTACATTACTTATATTTTAACATTAAATTATTAAACTCAGTGAACATGTTAAATCTTCAATATTAAGCCATACAGATAAAATAAGGAAATGCATTAACAAGTCACTATTCCTAATATATTATTTATATTATAGCTTTGGGGGAGTGTAGGGTGTAATCTTTCACCATGGCAAACAAATGTAGCTGTTTTTTCTTCAGCTCTAACACGAACTACCATACACGAAGTTACTCGCTTCCTCTTCCAAGGGAGGCATCATTGTTGAGCCACCACTCCTTAGAAGATGCTCTGCACTTATCAGTCGAAGGCACGTTGCACATTTTCACCAGTTGACCGGCCCAGCTGAGACAGAGCAGCTGGCATTTTGTAACAGTTGCATCTGATTAAGCTATAAAGAGTCTGTGTCTGTTGATTCCCAGTCACAATGGCACATAAATGTGACCAAGAGTTATTTTCTCACAGGTTTTTAAATCTTTAAGTAGTTTTCAATTTCAAATAAGTTGTGCTCATAAATCTGATATAAAGTTCTATAACTGATTTATAACAGAATTACGGATGAGCAAAACATCTCAAAAAACAAACGGTCCAAACCATGCTATCATAATTAAATGTATGCTTATGGCAGCTGTAGAAACTTTAATATCATCATTACTGTATGTGATATGGAAAGAAATGTACAGCTGTCTATAAAAAGAGATCCTGAACTTTAGCTTTTCTCTGGAATCAAGGATCCTTTTGCCTTATGTAACTTAACAAACATCCTCTTAAGTAAAAGTTCTTACATTTCTGGTCATTGACATTTATGAAACAAGAACATACTAATGGACCCTCCTATGAACTTGAATGTTGCTTTCCAATGAGCATTTGCTCTGTGATTTCATATTGTATTTCATTTCCGGTTGTTTAGTTAAAATTACCCGCAGTCATGCTGGAAGGAAAGGGACTGCAGTGTGAGCCAGCGCAGCGAATGTAATTCCAACCGTTTCTGGGATCCCCCATTGAACATTCTAACTAAAACTGTTAGATGTTTATTCAAGACCTTCAGATGGTTTCATGGAAGCCAAAACCTGCTGAAGCTCTGTTTTAGTGCCCAGTTTGCCTTCTGGTGTAACATATTAACTTTCAATGTTTGCATATAGTCATAGTTACCAAGTGGGTGTTGAACCAGGCTGCTCCCTGCCTGGCACTCTCATATAACATCTGGACTTTCTCAACCCACCACAGCTGGCTTACTTTATTAACCCTGTAACCTCCAACCATAGCTGCCTATGCAGAAGCAAGCAAAAGCAATACACTGTCTCACAAGGTTTTATACAAAGGATGGAAGCAGTGACATACAAAGGGTCCTCATACTCTCAGAAAAAAGCACAGCGCCTGAAATAGTAGAAAATATTTGTATAAAATCCAGTTAATCTGATTACATCCAATTGCAATCCTAAATGTCTATAGGATGCGATGCGTGTATCATACAAGTGAAAAATCAAATGTGTTTACCATGTAGAGTGTAACAAACAGGCAGGCAGACACGATCAACACATAATAATCTCCATGGGTCAATAGCAACGAACTTGCAGAGTTAGTACGGAGCTGTGTACTGAGTTGCATACCAGCTAGTATGGTACTATCTCGGGATCATCCCCAGCTGTGTACTAACTTAATACCAATTGCAACGAAAAAAGAAGCGAAACAAAGTTGGGGACTAGCTGATCCCCAGCTTTAGTATGGTACTAAGGATCAGGGTTTGTTTTGGTGTGCTTGCATACAGGAACTGAAGAGGGTGCTGAGCTCAAAATCAATTTATTTAGCTACAAATTATTTATTTTATTTTTTTATTTCTTAGCACACACCCTTATCCAGGGCAACTTACAATTATTACAAGATATCACATTATTTTTACATTCAATTACCTATTTATACAGTTGGGTTTTTAGTGGAGCAATCTAGGTAAAGTACCTTGCTCAATGGTACAGCAGCAGTGTCCTCCACCTGGGATTGAACCCACAACCCTCCAGTCAAGAGTCCAGAGCCGTAACCACTACTACACACTGCTGCCCCAATTATATTTTAAAAGTGTGGTTTTTGGTAAAGGGTTTTTTTTTTTTTTTTACGAAACCTAAACATCTTAATTTATTTATTTTGATTTATTCATGCTTAAGTTTTAAACTTGAAAGAGTATATTTACGCACAGCAAATACATTGACTGAATTGCCCCTTCTGCTTTTTTGAAAGAGACCTCCCCCCGCAAGCACCGACAAACTTGTTTGGTGTTGTATGTAGTCTAAACATTGAATACAATATATTATTATTATTATTTTAAATATTAAAATAAATAAATTAAATTAAATGTATTGCACAGGCAGAGATTGAACCCGGTACCTCTAGCACAGCGGCTACAGCACCAATCCGCTGTATAAGAGTCGTTAGTCTATAGAAAGGGTTAGACTAACATAGTCTCATTCTTCGTATCCTCTAGAGGGCAGCAGCAGTTCTTGTGGGATCGTTGCAATTGAGATCATTTTTAGTAGACAGCTGGGGACTATCTTGAGCTGCCAAGTTCGTTGCAATTGGTATTATTGCGTACTAGTTTAGTACGTAGCTCCGTACTAACCACAGGGATAGTACGGGGTTAGTATGCTGCTTCCAGTTCGTTGAAATTGACCCCATGTTTTTAATGAGGACCTGTGACAGTGTGCCCCGCCCCTGTGCATATTTTGTGTTTTATGTTGTCTGTTATATATATTATTGTACTGGTGCACGCAGTGTGGGTTATGTAGCACAGGTGATTTAAAATGTATATTTGTATTGAGGCACAGGAAATGCACAACCACTTCAGGTGCAGATTAAAATGGATATTTGTATGGGGGCACGGGAAGTGCACAATTAGTCCATGTGCAGACTGTGCCGAGATTCAGTTGAATGATTGATTAGCAATCGAGTCTCGGCACAGCTGTATAAAAGAGTGAATGTTTCACACACCCGGGGTTGGGTGTACAGTGAGGAGGTACGGGAGAGAGAGAGGAGAAAGAATTCAAATCTAAAGAAAACAATTGCAACTGGTGCTAAACCACCTCAGCA
The DNA here is from genome assembly GCF_902713425.1 of Acipenser ruthenus. NCBI lineage: Eukaryota > Metazoa > Chordata > Actinopteri > Acipenseriformes > Acipenseridae > Acipenser > Acipenser ruthenus. Next base: position 5,432,900 of record NC_081219.1, read on the forward strand.
TGGTACTTGTTTGGATGAGTGTTTTGTTTGTCTATTTACTTTGGCCAATGCACAGTTTTGTTTTGTGAAAGCCTTTGTCTTGTTTAAATGTTTTATTTATTAAAAAGCGCAAGCAACGTGTTTCGTACCCCCGGTCTGCTGTGGTGTGATCTCCATTCATTTCCTGGCCTGACATCACCACCAGCCATCCTGGTCACAGGACCCTTAGATGATTTGAGCTGATTTGTATTACACTAAACATCTATACATATATTCTCAAAACACACATTTTAAAAATATAAATACTATCTTAAGATGGTCTGTCAAAATGATACATTTTTCATTTGAAGTTTCAGGTCAGGCTTGAGAAATCTTCTAAATACATCCAGATCATTTGTTTTAAAGTATGTGTTTTATGGTATTGCCAGTTTCGGACAGGTGGGAGAGTTGTTGACTGTGGTGCCAGCATTGCCTCAGTCATGTGGTTCTTGGGACAGTCCAGCCATGTCTCTTAGTGCTTATCCAGATCATATACAGTCCCTGGTTGTCTGTAGAATATGATGCAGAAATCACCGATCAGAGCTGCTTGGATGATTAATGTATGATCAATAGTGTAATTCAGTATGAACAACAGCATGAAAGTGACATTGAATCACCATGGTCCCAAGGGCTGTCATTTTGAAAATAAATGGCATTGAAGATTAGATTTCGCTTTTTTTTAATATTAAACTAGGATTTGGTATTAATATAAACAGAAATTATGGAAACCTCTTTGCCCTCTTCCTTAATAAATGTACCATATTTCTTACCAGACTGATGTGCTGTCATGGAAACAGGTGATTCCGGACACTCTTCAGGATCTCTAGAGGTACAGAGTTAAAGGATTCAGCAGGAAGAAATTGATTAATTTGCAGCTAAAAAGGCAATTAAGCAAAATACAGTACAGCATTACAAGTCTCGGGATGGAAAAAAAAGAGTATTCAAGTTTTTCTAAATACAATTTTTAGTCAGTTTGTCAGCTTAAAAAAATAACAAATGTTAATGGTTATCTGAAAGGGTAGTGTCACTGCCATGGCTGGTAAATGGCAGGAATGCAACCCATAGACAGAAAATCTGCAGTTTAATTACACACAAAACAAAGAAACAGGGCACAGGGCCCAAAATAAAAGGATCCAACTAAATAATAAGCGCCGATAGGCTGGGCATTCGCCTTCACTACCCAGTTTCAAAGTTATAAACTCACCCTAAACTCCTCCAAACAAAGGGGGTTTCTCTCCCTTAATACTCAATACCTAATTAAGGAATGGACACACCTGTGATTGTTGGCAGGGATAGATTTAACCCCATCCCTGCCAAATTTACATTTACCCAACTATTTACACCAGCAGAGCTTCCGCCCTGCCACAGGTTAGTTACAGTGGACCTCAGAAACTTGTAGTGGACTAATCGCACGCTTCAATTTCAAAGCAGCAACACAGGAACGTTTTTGTGTGTTTAACCCTTTCCTGCCTAAATAGAATGATCATATATTACTTGTATTGTAACGCTTGAAATGTTTTTGCTTACGATTGTAAGTCGCCCTGGATAAGGGCGTCTGCTAAGAAATAAATAATAATAATATACGGGCATGAATATGACCACTTTGTGTTTTAGTGCTCGTAGTTTGGCAACCATAAATCACAAATTAAAACCCCACATCTCCACAGAAAGGCCTTGCGTAGCTGTTTCCAGTGAGATCATGTATTTAGTTGTGGAATGTATTTCATTGTTTGTATATAAGCCGAGCAGTTCTCAAATATAGTACACAAACAGCATTATAAAACTATACTAGGCGGGGCCCTGGCATGCTGAAAGTGAAAGGCTCATGTTCTAATAAATTAGAGGTAGTGTAACATGGTGACTCAAAGACTCCTAAATGATCCTACTGATGTTCATAACTCAATAACTTTATATTATTCCGATACTGTTGGCATTTTCTAAAATTGACAGCTGCTTTTACAATAGAACTAAAACCATCATGTATTCCAACTGTCTGCTCCACTACATGTTTTCAGGATTGTAAAACATGTTTGAAAAACAAATTTTTCACTGGACGGTTTATCCATGGTTATACATTTCTGCCATTAGTGCTGGATTACTGCAGAACAGAGTGGAGCTGGAATGGGAGCTCTTATAGAAGACAGGAATGTGACTTGGTGTATGCTCTGAGCTTCAGTGTAGGAGTTTTTACATTCCAAAGAGTTCAATTTGTTCTTGGTGGGGCAATGGCGACACTGAGTTCTTTTATTACCAAAGAACTGGTTGTGTTTTGTACAAAGAAGACCTTTAGAATGTAATTAAAATGATAATGTCTAGAGCTCAGTTTAAACACAGTGAACAAACTGGAATAAAGTGTTATTTAGCAAGTGCCAGCCGCTGTTTAATTAAAATAATGACTGATTCCTATGTTGTCTGTCTAAAAGTAGAAATGTTGCACTACATCAAAAGCTGTCTGCTAACCCTGTTTGATATCACATAAAACAATGTATTATTTCAACACTATAGTGACAGATAACTTATACATAGAGTTATTGTCTTGAACTGGAAAAGTCATGTGAACGGGCATACCCAAGGCTTTAACGTTGCCACATTGTGATAGTGGTCTGTCATTTTGACTGCGGTTTAAGTGTAATGGTGCCCAAAGAGCTTGGTATGGGTATAACATATCACACAGCAGATATCTTAAGTAATGTATTATCATTATGCTTTAGTCTGACTCAGTCATCACGCCCTGTTGCCTTTTTCAAACACCCATGTTCTCTCAAACACGTCTTGTCTCTAAGTGAAGCTGGTTGAGTGCAACACTTAACCATTCACCAGGGGCCTCCCGAGTGGCGCATCCAGTAAAGGTGCTCCGCACGGAGTGTAGGATGTGCCCTATAGCCTGGAGATCGCAGGTTCGGATCCAGGCTATGTCACAGCCGACCGTGACCGGGAGTTCCTAGGGGGCAGCGCACAATTGGCTGAGCACTGTCCGGGTAGGGAGGGCTTAGGTCGGCAGCGGAATCCACAGCTCACCACACATCAGCGACCCCTGTGGCCGATAGGGCGCCTGTGGTTCTGCAGTGGAGCCGCCAGATCTGTGTTGTCCTCCGGCACTATAGGTCTGGTGGCATTGCTGTGGATCTGCAGTGTGAAAAATGACAGCTTGGCAGGAGCACGTTTCGGAGGATGTGTGTTCCAGCCTCCGTTTCCTGAGTCGACGGGGGGGTTGCGAGCGGTGAGCCGAGGATACAGATAATAACTGGGCGCATGCTAAACTGGGGAGAAAAACCGGGGTAAAAAAAGTGGCGACAACTAAAAAAAAAAAAAAAAAACATTCACCATACTCATGTGGCACTTCTCACATCCACTAGGGGCAGAGTGTTGCACAGGAATAGGTTCATGTTTACACTCTAGTGGAGTGACTGAAGAAGGCATGTTTGAGAGCCTTTAACACAGGGTTGCTTAAACTTTTAAAAAGTCCCCAGGATGTGATGACTGAAACAGGAAGGATGTACACAGTAGTTAAGATAAATGGGATATTTTAGGTTTAATAAGGATGGATGACTGTCAGCTACTTAAATAATCAGTAGCTGATCAGTCACGCATCCTTACGAGGTGTTTAAAAACCAAACAAAACAAAAACAAATAATGAAAGACGTCACCTTGCTCGTCCTATATTAAAATACATAAGTCATAACAATAGGGGTTGGCCACTCTGGCACTGGCTGCGGGGGTGCTGCCCTCTTCACGGCTGCTGCGGCTGGGCTTTTTCCCTCCATGCTCCCTCAGCTTCCTATGCAGGGACTGCTGAGGAACGCCAGCGTCACATCCTGGTCCTTCAGTGGAAGGGAGAGGCAACTCCTGCATCTCTCCCCCTGGTGGTGGTGGTGGAGGCAGAGGTAGCCCTGCTGGGGGACGACCTGCTGTCAGTCTTTGAGGAAAGTCTGGTGCAGGAGAGCTGCCACTCAGCTGCAGATCAGTGGTCACCCTGCTGCCTAAAATGGGGGACCTGAGTGAAATAAAGAATTGGAGACCTGTCACCCTGCTGTGTGCCGACAGCCAGAGTTTAAGAAAGCAGCTTGTAAACAGACTGAGGGAGGTCGTGGAGTCTGTGGTAGACTCTGACCAAACGTACTGAGTGCCCAACAGGTCGATTTTTGGCAATATTTTTCTAATTCAGGACATATTGGCAGTCTCCAGGCTATTGGGACTAAATACTGGTTTGATTTCATTGGACCAGGAAAGGGCCTTTGACAGGGTTGAACACCAGTATTTGTGGAAGACCATGCGGGCCTTCGGTTTTAACCCCTATATTTGTAGCCATGATTCAGGTGCTCTTTTGTGACATTCACAGTGTGCTGAAGCTCAACGGAGGCTGAGTGCATCTTTCCCTGTACAGATGGGCACCAGGCTTAAAAAACCTACTTTGGATCCAGGAGTTCTTAATAATTTTAGGCCTATTTCTAATCTCCCCTTTTTACAAAAGTATTAGAGAGAGTGAAATCAACTAAAATCTTTCAAATAGGTTACAGTATTTTCAAATTGAGGAGCGCTCCTCTTTCTTATCTAGAGTTACATGTGGCGTCCCGCAGAGCTCTGTTCTTGGACCAGTCTTGGCTTCCCCTGGGTGATGTTGTCTGTAGACACAGTGTAAACTTTTACTGATTCCACATTAGGAAAGTAACTAAAGAGTCTTTTTTCCATCTAAAGCCCCTTTCACACTGGCACTCCTACCTGGGTCCGGAACGGGGTTCTGGCTACCTGGGTCACAATCCCGCATAGTGTGAAACCACGTACCTGGGTCATACCCAGCGACCTACCTCAGGATGTGGGTTGACATGCTTTCACCTGAGTTGAGAAAGACAAAATACATGACGGTCGTTCGTGAGCTGATAAACAGCCACGGCTGCGTGAAAGTCTCACTTCCGCAAGGAACATTTCTGTTTAGCCATATTTTAAGAACATAAGAAAGTTTACAAACGAGAGGAGGCCATTCAGCCCATCTTGCTCGTTTGGTTGTTAGTAGCTTATTGATCCCAGAATCTCATCAAGCAGCTTCTTGAAGGATCCCAGGGTGTCAGCTTCAACAACATTACTGGGGAGTTGGTTCCAGACCCTCACAATTCTCTGTGTAAAAAAGTGCCTCCTATTTTCTGTTCTGAATGCCCCTTTATCTAATCTCCAATTGTGACCCCTGGTCCTTGTTTCTTTTTTCAGGTCAAAAAAGTCCCCTGGGTCGACATTGTCCTTTTAGGATTTTGAATGCTTGAATCAGATCGCTGCATAGTCGTCTTTATTCAAGACTGAATAGATTCAATTCTTTTAGCCTGTCTGCATACGACATGCCTTTTAAACCCGGGATAACTCTGGTCACTCTTCTTTGCACTCTTTCGAGAGCAGCAATATCCTTTTTGTAACGAGGTGACCAGAACTGAACACAATATTCTAGGTGAGGTCTTACTAATGCATTGTAAAGTTTTAACATTACTTCCCTTGATTTAAATTCAACACTTCTCACAATATATCCGAGCATCTTGTTGCCCTTTTTATAGCTTCCCCACATTGTCTAGATGAAGACATTTCTGAGTGAACATAAACTCCTAGGTCTTTTTCATAGTTCCCTTCTTCAATTTCAGTATCTCCCATATGTTATTTATAATGCACATTTTTATTTCCTGCATGCAACACTTTACACTTTTCTCTATTAAATGTCATTTGCCATGTGTCTGCCCAGTTCTGAATGCTGTCTAGATCACTTTGAATGACCTTTGCTGCTGCATCAGTGTTTGCCACTCCTCCTATTTTTCAGTCTTCTGCAAATTTAACAAGTTTGCTTACTATACCAGAATCTAAATCATTAATGTAGATTAGGAATAGCAGAGGACCTAATACTGATCCCTGTGGTACACCACTGGTTACCTCGCTCCATTTTGAGGTTTCTCCTCTAATCAGTACTTTCTGTTTTCTACATGTTAACCACTCCCTAATCCATGTGCATGCATTTCCTTGAATCCCTACTGCGTTCAGTTTAAGAATTAATCTTTTATGCTGGACTTTATCAAAAGCTTTCTGGAAATCTAAATAAACCATGTCGTATGCTTTGCAATTATTCATTGTCGATGTTGCATCCTCCAAAAAATCAAGCAGGTTAGTTAGACACGATCTCCCTTTCCTAAAACCATGCTGACTGTCTCCCAGAATACTGTTACCATATAGGTAATTTTCCATTTTAGACCTTATTATAGTTTCCATAAGTTTCCATATAATAGAAGTCAGGCTTATTGGTCTGTAGTTACCTAGTTCGGTTTTGTCTCCCTTTTTGTTGATCGGTATTACGTCTGCAATTTTCCAGTCTGTCGGTACAACCCCTGTGTCAAGAGACTGTTGCATGATCTTGGTTAGCGGTTTGTAAATAACATCTTTCATTTCTTTGAGTACTATTGGGAGGATCTCATCCGGCCCAGGGGATTTGTTTATTTTAAGAGCTCCTAGTCCCTTTAACACTTCTGCCCCTGTTATGCTAAAGTTATTTAAAATTGGATAAGAACAGGTCGACATGTCGGGCATGTTGTCCGTGTCCTCCTTTGTAAAAACCTGTGAAAAGTAATCATTTAATATATTTGCTATTTTTTTTTCTTCATCTATGATTTTGCCATTTGTGTCTCTTAGACATTTAACCTCCTCTTTGAATGTTCTCTTGCTGTTATAATATTGGAAAAACATTTTGGAATTGGTTTTAGCCCCCTTGGCAATATTGATTTCTATCTCTCTCTTGGCTTTTCTAACTTCCTTTTTGACTTGTGTTTTCAGTTCCAAGTACTCTTTCTGTGTACTTTGTTTTTGGTCCCTTTTAAAACGCTCTGTAAAGTGCCTTTATTCGCTGAAATTTTTTTTTTAATTGATCTATTAAACCATTTTGGCCATTTTGTTTTAGATTTAGATTTGTCTACTTTTGGGATGTAATTGTTTTCCACCTCTAGTACTACATTTTTAAAAAACAGCCATCCTTTTTCTGTGGATGTTTTCTCTATTTTACTCCAATCTACTTCTGTTAGTCTCTGTTTCATACCGTCATAGTTTGCTTTTCTAAAATTGTAAACCTTAGCTTTAGTCATTACTTTTGGGGTTTTAAAAAATACTTCAAATGAGACAATGTTGTGATCTGAGTTTGCCAATGGCTCTCTGACCTCTGTTTTAGTTATTCTGTCTTTGTTATTTGAAAAGACTAAATCAAGGCATGCCTCCCCTCTAGTCGGCGCCTTGACAAATTGCGTTAGGAAGTAGTCATTTGTCATTTCCACCATTTCAATTTTGTCCGTCGTGCTCCCCATCGGGTTCTCCCATTTTATATGGGGGAAGTTGAAACCCCCCATTAGCATGGCTTCTCCTTTTCTACAAGCATTTCAAATGTCATTGTATAACAGATTATTTTGCTTGGCGTCTAAATTTGGCGGTCTATAGCATGCTCCTATTATTATGCCTTTTGAATTTGTGTCCATTATTCTGACCCATATTGATTCTGCATTGTTTTCTTTGTCCTGATTTAACACCTGGGCTTCAAGGCTATTTCTTATGTATACCACTACCCCTCCGCCTCTTCTGTCCTGCCTGTCTTTCCTATACAGTGTGTACCCACTAATATTATATTCATCTCCATCACTCTCAGACAACCAAGTTTCTGTAACACCTATCACATCGTAGTTACTTGTTAGTGCAGTAGCTTCAAGTTCTAACATTTCTCCTGTTCTTTCTAGGAGCCTGTCCACGTTCTCAGTGATGAGCTTGACTGAGGCTCCTGGAAGGCAGCACACTGTTGTAGTAAGGGGGTCCAAACTGCGAACTGAACTTCATGTGTTTCTCAGTATGGAATCAGCTGCTTCAAGTTTCCGCTTGTTATCAGAAAAAGACATGCAGCTGTTAGACTTTAAGCTGCAATGTTTTCTGATTAAAGCAATTCAAAATTTAATTTAAAGATGAAATTCCTCCTTTCTGCTTCTAACTGCGCTGTACTTGTCCACGACTGTACTTCTCCCACGCTGTCGCCTCACTTGCTGTTGCTCTGAACATCACCAGCTCTGTGCTTTCCTGTCAACACACTCTCTGCTTGACTCCCTCCAATCTGGTTTATGCCCAGCACACTCTGCTGAAACTGCTCTAATCTCTGTCACTAACTCTCAACTCTCTGCCCATGTCGCCTCCCTGTCCTCTATCCTAATTCTCCTCGACCTCTCTGCTGCATTTGACACAGTCGACCACTCTATTCTCCTGTCCTCCCTCGCTGACCTGGGACTCTCCGGCACGGCTCTTGCCTGTTCTCCTCCTAACTCTCTGATCGCATGTACAGGGTGTCCTGGCGTGGCTTACCGTCTGCCTCTTTCTCTCTTTCGACAGGTGTCCCCCAAGGCTCAGTCCTGAGACCCCTCCTGTTTTCTCTCTACACCCGCTCCCTGGGACACAAAATCTCTTCCCATGGCTTCTTGCATCATTTATATGCTGACGATGCCCAGATCTTAATATTAAATCCTCAAATAAAATCAAACAACATGACTAATTCCTGCGTCTACACAGTCCATACAGGCCGTGGTGGTGTTGCACTTTGTTGTCAAATTACAGTGCAAAAGGCACATTCTATAATTAATAACGCTAACCGAAACACAATGTGTATAAAATAATAAAAAGAAAAATAAATTCTCTTCCAGAAATAGAAGGTTGATTTAAATAAAGAGAAGGTCAGTAATCATGAATAAACAATAACCAAATCGATACAGTAAATAATTAGAAGAGGATTGGTAATAATAAATAAGCAAATAAATAAGCAGTAATCAGCGCTCACGTCCTCGGGCAGACTGGCATGTTCATAAACCATAGAGCTTCCCACAGCTTGCCCTACAATACATCAGGTAGGCTGTTAATATGCATACAAGTTGGAGAAGTCTCACACATCTCACCCTGTATTAGTTTGCAGTTTGTATTTGAAAATGACCCCGGAAAACAAAAAGACAGACCCATCATTCTCCATGTCTAACCTGCCGAGAGGGGTATTGCTGCAAACTCAGACTCGCACAGCGTAGCTCTCACAGGTAGCTCACACAGGGTAGTGCTGCGTGGAGAGGGATATTGCTGCAAACTCAGACTCGCACAGCGTAGCTCTCACAGGCCGCTCACACAGGGTAGTGCTGCGTGGAGAGGGATATTGCTGCAAACGCAGACTCGCACAGCGTAGCTCTCACAGGCCGCTCACACAGGGTAGTGCTGCGTGGAGAGGGGTATTGCTGCAAACACAGACTCGCACAGCGTAGCTCTCACAGGTAGCTCACACAGGGTAGTGCTGCGTGGAGAGGGGTATTGCTGCAAACGCAGACTCGCACAGCGTAGCTCTCACAGGTAGCTCACACAGGGTAGTGCTGCGTGGAGAGGGGTATTGCTGCAAACACAGACTCGCACAGCGTAGCTCTCACAGGTAGCTCACACAGGGTAGTGCTGCGTGGAGAGGGGTATTGCTGCAAACGCAGACTCACACAGCCTAGCTCTCACAGGCAGCTCACACAGGGTAGTGCTGCGTGGAGAGGGGTATTGCTGCAAACGCAGACTCGCACAGTGTAGCTCTCACTGGCCGCTCACACAGGGTAGTGTACATGGAGAGGGGTATTGCTGCAAACGCAGACTTGCACAGCGTAGCTCTCACAGGTAGCTCACACAGGGTAGTGCTGCGTGGAGAGGGGTATTGCTGCAAACGCAGACTCGCACAGCGTAGCTCCCACAGGTAGCTCACACAGGGTAGTGCTGCATGGAGAGGGGTATTGCTACAAACGCAGACTCGCACAGCGTAGCTCTCACAGGTAGCTCACACAGGGTAGTGCTGCATGGAGAGGGGTATTGCTGCAAACGCAGACTCACACAGCATAGCTCTCACAGGTAGCTCACACAGGGTAGTGCTGCGTGGAGAGGGGTATTGCTGCAAATGCAGACTCACACAGCATAGCTCTCACAGGTAGCTCATACAGGGTAGTGCTGCGTGGAGAGGGGTATTGCTGCAAACGCAGACTCGCACAGCCTAGCTCTCACAGGCAGCTCACACAGGGTAGTGTACATGGAGAGGGGTATTGCTGCAAACGCAGACTTGCACAGCGTAGCTCTCACAGGTAGCTCACACAGGGTAGTGCTGCGTGGAGAGGGGTATTGCTGCAAACGCAGACTCGCACAGCGTAGCTCTCACAGGTAGCTCACACAGGGTAGTGCTGCGTGGAGAGGGGTATTGCTGCAAATGCAGACTCACACAGCATAGCTCTCACAGGCAGCTCACACAGGGTAGTGCTGCGTGGAGAGGGGTATTGCTGCAAATGCAGACTCACACAGCCTAGCTCTCACAGGTAGCTCACACAGGGTAGTGCTGCGTGGAGAGGGGTATTGCTGCAAATGCAGACTCACACAGCCTAGCTCTCACAGGTAGCTCACACAGGGTAGTGTACATGGAGAGGGGTATTGCTGCAAATGCAGACTCACACAGCATAGCTCTCACAGGCAGCTCACACAGGGTAGTGCTGCGTGGAGAGGGGTATTGCTGCAAATGCAGACTCACACAGCATAGCTCTCACAGGCAGCTCACACAGGGTAGTGCTGCGTGGAGAGGGGTATTGCTGCAAATGCAGACTCACACAGCCTAGCTCTCACAGGTAGCTCACACAGGGTAGTGCTGCGTGGAGAGGGGTATTGCTGCAAATGCAGACAACTAAAAAAAAAAAAAAAAAACATTCACCATACTCATGTGGCACTTCTCACATCCACTAGGGGCAGAGTGTTGCACAGGAATAGGTTCATGTTTACACTCTAGTGGAGTGACTGAAGAAGGCATGTTTGAGAGCCTTTAACACAGGGTTGCTTAAACTTTTAAAAAGTCCCCAGGATGTGATGACTGAAACAGGAAGGATGTACACAGTAGTTAAGATAAATGGGATATTTTAGGTTTAATAAGGATGGATGACTGTCAGCTACTTAAATAATCAGTAGCTGATCAGTCACGCATCCTTACGAGGTGTTTAAAAACCAAACAAAACAAAAACAAATAATGAAAGACGTCACCTTGCTCGTCCTATATTAAAATACATAAGTCATAACAATAGGGGTTGGCCACTCTGGCACTGGCTGCGGGGGTGCTGCCCTCTTCACGGCTGCTGCGGCTGGGCTTTTTCCCTCCATGCTCCCTCAGCTTCCTATGCAGGGACTGCTGAGGAACGCCAGCGTCACATCCTGGTCCTTCAGTGGAAGGGAGAGGCAACTCCTGCATCTCTCCCCCTGGTGGTGGTGGTGGAGGCAGAGGTAGCCCTGCTGGGGGACGACCTGCTGTCAGTCTTTGAGGAAAGTCTGGTGCAGGAGAGCTGCCACTCAGCTGCAGATCAGTGGTCACCCTGCTGCCTAAAATGGGGGACCTGAGTGAAATAAAGAATTGGAGACCTGTCACCCTGCTGTGTGCCGACAGCCAGAGTTTAAGAAAGCAGCTTGTAAACAGACTGAGGGAGGTCGTGGAGTCTGTGGTAGACTCTGACCAAACGTACTGAGTGCCCAACAGGTCGATTTTTGGCAATATTTTTCTAATTCAGGACATATTGGCAGTCTCCAGGCTATTGGGACTAAATACTGGTTTGATTTCATTGGACCAGGAAAGGGCCTTTGACAGGGTTGAACACCAGTATTTGTGGAAGACCATGCGGGCCTTCGGTTTTAACCCCTATATTTGTAGCCATGATTCAGGTGCTCTTTTGTGACATTCACAGTGTGCTGAAGCTCAACGGAGGCTGAGTGCATCTTTCCCTGTACAGATGGGCACCAGGCTTAAAAAACCTACTTTGGATCCAGGAGTTCTTAATAATTTTAGGCCTATTTCTAATCTCCCCTTTTTACAAAAGTATTAGAGAGAGTGAAATCAACTAAAATCTTTCAAATAGGTTACAGTATTTTCAAATTGAGGAGCGCTCCTCTTTCTTATCTAGAGTTACATGTGGCGTCCCGCAGAGCTCTGTTCTTGGACCAGTCTTGGCTTCCCCTGGGTGATGTTGTCTGTAGACACAGTGTAAACTTTTACTGATTCCACATTAGGAAAGTAACTAAAGAGTCTTTTTTCCATCTAAAGCCCCTTTCACACTGGCACTCCTACCTGGGTCCGGAACGGGGTTCTGGCTACCTGGGTCACAATCCCGCATAGTGTGAAACCACGTACCTGGGTCATACCCAGCGACCTACCTCAGGATGTGGGTTGACATGCTTTCACCTGAGTTGAGAAAGACAAAATACATGACGGTCGTTCGTGAGCTGATAAACAGCCACGGCTGCGTGAAAGTCTCACTTCCGCAAGGAACATTTCTGTTTAGCCATATTTTAAGAACATAAGAAAGTTTACAAACGAGAGGAGGCCATTCAGCCCATCTTGCTCGTTTGGTTGTTAGTAGCTTATTGATCCCAGAATCTCATCAAGCAGCTTCTTGAAGGATCCCAGGGTGTCAGCTTCAACAACATTACTGGGGAGTTGGTTCCAGACCCTCACAATTCTCTGTGTAAAAAAGTGCCTCCTATTTTCTGTTCTGAATGCCCCTTTATCTAATCTCCAATTGTGACCCCTGGTCCTTGTTTCTTTTTTCAGGTCAAAAAAGTCCCCTGGGTCGACATTGTCCTTTTAGGATTTTGAATGCTTGAATCAGATCGCTGCATAGTCGTCTTTATTCAAGACTGAAGAGATTCAATTCTTTTAGCCTGTCTGCATACGACATGCCTTTTAAACCCGGGATAACTCTGGTCACTCTTCTTTGCACTCTTTCGAGAGCAGCAATATCCTTTTTGTAACGAGGTGACCAGAACTGAACACAATATTCTAGGTGAGGTCTTACTAATGCATTGTAAAGTTTTAACATTACTTCCCTTGATTTAAATTCAACACTTCTCACAATATATCCGAGCATCTTGTTGCCCTTTTTATAGCTTCCCCACATTGTCTAGATGAAGACATTTCTGAGTGAACATAAACTCCTAGGTCTTTTTCATAGTTCCCTTCTTCAATTTCAGTATCTCCCATATGTTATTTATAATGCACATTTTTATTTCCTGCATGCAACACTTTACACTTTTCTCTATTAAATGTCATTTGCCATGTGTCTGCCCAGTTCTGAATGCTGTCTAGATCACTTTGAATGACCTTTGCTGCTGCATCAGTGTTTGCCACTCCTCCTATTTTTCAGTCTTCTGCAAATTTAACAAGTTTGCTTACTATACCAGAATCTAAATCATTAATGTAGATTAGGAATAGCAGAGGACCTAATACTGATCCCTGTGGTACACCACTGGTTACCTCGCTCCATTTTGAGGTTTCTCCTCTAATCAGTACTTTCTGTTTTCTACATGTTAACCACTCCCTAATCCATGTGCATGCATTTCCTTGAATCCCTACTGCGTTCAGTTTAAGAATTAATCTTTTATGCTGGACTTTATCAAAAGCTTTCTGGAAATCTAAATAAACCATGTCGTATGCTTTGCAATTATTCATTGTCGATGTTGCATCCTCCAAAAAATCAAGCAGGTTAGTTAGACACGATCTCCCTTTCCTAAAACCATGCTGACTGTCTCCCAGAATACTGTTACCATATAGGTAATTTTCCATTTTAGACCTTATTATAGTTTCCATAAGTTTCCATATAATAGAAGTCAGGCTTATTGGTCTGTAGTTACCTAGTTCGGTTTTGTCTCCCTTTTTGTTGATCGGTATTACGTCTGCAATTTTCCAGTCTGTCGGTACAACCCCTGTGTCAAGAGACTGTTGCATGATCTTGGTTAGCGGTTTGTAAATAACATCTTTCATTTCTTTGAGTACTATTGGGAGGATCTCATCCGGCCCAGGGGATTTGTTTATTTTAAGAGCTCCTAGTCCCTTTAACACTTCTGCCCCTGTTATGCTAAAGTTATTTAAAATTGGATAAGAACAGGTCGACATGTCGGGCATGTTGTCCGTGTCCTCCTTTGTAAAAACCTGTGAAAAGTAATCATTTAATATATTTGCTATTTTTTTTTCTTCATCTATGATTTTGCCATTTGTGTCTCTTAGACATTTAACCTCCTCTTTGAATGTTCTCTTGCTGTTATAATATTGGAAAAACATTTTGGAATTGGTTTTAGCCCCCTTGGCAATATTGATTTCTATCTCTCTCTTGGCTTTTCTAACTTCCTTTTTGACTTGTGTTTTCAGTTCCAAGTACTCTTTCTGTGTACTTTGTTTTTGGTCCCTTTTAAAACGCTCTGTAAAGTGCCTTTATTCGCTGAAATTTTTTTTTTAATTGATCTATTAAACCATTTTGGCCATTTTGTTTTAGATTTAGATTTGTCTACTTTTGGGATGTAATTGTTTTCCACCTCTAGTACTACATTTTTAAAAAACAGCCATCCTTTTTCTGTGGATGTTTTCTCTATTTTACTCCAATCTACTTCTGTTAGTCTCTGTTTCATACCGTCATAGTTTGCTTTTCTAAAATTGTAAACCTTAGCTTTAGTCATTACTTTTGGGGTTTTAAAAAATACTTCAAATGAGACAATGTTGTGATCTGAGTTTGCCAATGGCTCTCTGACCTCTGTTTTAGTTATTCTGTCTTTGTTATTTGAAAAGACTAAATCAAGGCATGCCTCCCCTCTAGTCGGCGCCTTGACAAATTGCGTTAGGAAGTAGTCATTTGTCATTTCCACCATTTCAATTTTGTCCGTCGTGCTCCCCATCGGGTTCTCCCATTTTATATGGGGGAAGTTGAAACCCCCCATTAGCATGGCTTCTCCTTTTCTACAAGCATTTCAAATGTCATTGTATAACAGATTATTTTGCTTGGCGTCTAAATTTGGCGGTCTATAGCATGCTCCTATTATTATGCCTTTTGAATTTGTGTCCATTATTCTGACCCATATTGATTCTGCATTGTTTTCTTTGTCCTGATTTAACACCTGGGCTTCAAGGCTATTTCTTATGTATACCACTACCCCTCCGCCTCTTCTGTCCTGCCTGTCTTTCCTATACAGTGTGTACCCACTAATATTATATTCATCTCCATCACTCTCAGACAACCAAGTTTCTGTAACACCTATCACATCGTAGTTACTTGTTAGTGCAGTAGCTTCAAGTTCTAACATTTCTCCTGTTCTTTCTAGGAGCCTGTCCACGTTCTCAGTGATGAGCTTGACTGAGGCTCCTGGAAGGCAGCACACTGTTGTAGTAAGGGGGTCCAAACTGCGAACTGAACTTCATGTGTTTCTCAGTATGGAATCAGCTGCTTCAAGTTTCCGCTTGTTATCAGAAAAAGACATGCAGCTGTTAGACTTTAAGCTGCAATGTTTTCTGATTAAAGCAATTCAAAATTTAATTTAAAGATGAAATTCCTCCTTTCTGCTTCTAACTGCGCTGTACTTGTCCACGACTGTACTTCTCCCACGCTGTCGCCTCACTTGCTGTTGCTCTGAACATCACCAGCTCTGTGCTTTCCTGTCAACACACTCTCTGCTTGACTCCCTCCAATCTGGTTTATGCCCAGCACACTCTGCTGAAACTGCTCTAATCTCTGTCACTAACTCTCAACTCTCTGCCCATGTCGCCTCCCTGTCCTCTATCCTAATTCTCCTCGACCTCTCTGCTGCATTTGACACAGTCGACCACTCTATTCTCCTGTCCTCCCTCGCTGACCTGGGACTCTCCGGCACGGCTCTTGCCTGTTCTCCTCCTAACTCTCTGATCGCATGTACAGGGTGTCCTGGCGTGGCTTACCGTCTGCCTCTTTCTCTCTTTCGACAGGTGTCCCCCAAGGCTCAGTCCTGAGACCCCTCCTGTTTTCTCTCTACACCCGCTCCCTGGGACACAAAATCTCTTCCCATGGCTTCTTGCATCATTTATATGCTGACGATGCCCAGATCTTAATATTAAATCCTCAAATAAAATCAAACAACATGACTAATTCCTGCGTCTACACAGTCCATACAGGCCGTGGTGGTGTTGCACTTTGTTGTCAAATTACAGTGCAAAAGGCACATTCTATAATTAATAACGCTAACCGAAACACAATGTGTATAAAATAATAAAAAGAAAAATAAATTCTCTTCCAGAAATAGAAGGTTGATTTAAATAAAGAGAAGGTCAGTAATCATGAATAAACAATAACCAAATCGATACAGTAAATAATTAGAAGAGGATTGGTAATAATAAATAAGCAAATAAATAAGCAGTAATCAGCGCTCACGTCCTCGGGCAGACTGGCATGTTCATAAACCATAGAGCTTCCCACAGCTTGCCCTACAATACATCAGGTAGGCTGTTAATATGCATACAAGTTGGAGAAGTCTCACACATCTCACCCTGTATTAGTTTGCAGTTTGTATTTGAAAATGACCCCGGAAAACAAAAAGACAGACCCATCATTCTCCATGTCTAACCTGCCGAGAGGGGTATTGCTGCAAACTCAGACTCGCACAGCGTAGCTCTCACAGGTAGCTCACACAGGGTAGTGCTGCGTGGAGAGGGATATTGCTGCAAACTCAGACTCGCACAGCGTAGCTCTCACAGGCCGCTCACACAGGGTAGTGCTGCGTGGAGAGGGATATTGCTGCAAACGCAGACTCGCACAGCGTAGCTCTCACAGGCCGCTCACACAGGGTAGTGCTGCGTGGAGAGGGGTATTGCTGCAAACACAGACTCGCACAGCGTAGCTCTCACAGGTAGCTCACACAGGGTAGTGCTGCGTGGAGAGGGGTATTGCTGCAAACGCAGACTCGCACAGCGTAGCTCTCACAGGTAGCTCACACAGGGTAGTGCTGCGTGGAGAGGGGTATTGCTGCAAACACAGACTCGCACAGCGTAGCTCTCACAGGTAGCTCACACAGGGTAGTGCTGCGTGGAGAGGGGTATTGCTGCAAACGCAGACTCACACAGCCTAGCTCTCACAGGCAGCTCACACAGGGTAGTGCTGCGTGGAGAGGGGTATTGCTGCAAACGCAGACTCGCACAGTGTAGCTCTCACTGGCCGCTCACACAGGGTAGTGTACATGGAGAGGGGTATTGCTGCAAACGCAGACTTGCACAGCGTAGCTCTCACAGGTAGCTCACACAGGGTAGTGCTGCGTGGAGAGGGGTATTGCTGCAAACGCAGACTCGCACAGCGTAGCTCCCACAGGTAGCTCACACAGGGTAGTGCTGCATGGAGAGGGGTATTGCTACAAACGCAGACTCGCACAGCGTAGCTCTCACAGGTAGCTCACACAGGGTAGTGCTGCATGGAGAGGGGTATTGCTGCAAACGCAGACTCACACAGCATAGCTCTCACAGGTAGCTCACACAGGGTAGTGCTGCGTGGAGAGGGGTATTGCTGCAAATGCAGACTCACACAGCATAGCTCTCACAGGTAGCTCATACAGGGTAGTGCTGCGTGGAGAGGGGTATTGCTGCAAACGCAGACTCGCACAGCCTAGCTCTCACAGGCAGCTCACACAGGGTAGTGTACATGGAGAGGGGTATTGCTGCAAACGCAGACTTGCACAGCGTAGCTCTCACAGGTAGCTCACACAGGGTAGTGCTGCGTGGAGAGGGGTATTGCTGCAAACGCAGACTCGCACAGCGTAGCTCTCACAGGTAGCTCACACAGGGTAGTGCTGCGTGGAGAGGGGTATTGCTGCAAATGCAGACTCACACAGCATAGCTCTCACAGGCAGCTCACACAGGGTAGTGCTGCGTGGAGAGGGGTATTGCTGCAAATGCAGACTCACACAGCCTAGCTCTCACAGGTAGCTCACACAGGGTAGTGCTGCGTGGAGAGGGGTATTGCTGCAAATGCAGACTCACACAGCCTAGCTCTCACAGGTAGCTCACACAGGGTAGTGTACATGGAGAGGGGTATTGCTGCAAATGCAGACTCACACAGCATAGCTCTCACAGGCAGCTCACACAGGGTAGTGCTGCGTGGAGAGGGGTATTGCTGCAAATGCAGACTCACACAGCATAGCTCTCACAGGCAGCTCACACAGGGTAGTGCTGCGTGGAGAGGGGTATTGCTGCAAATGCAGACTCACACAGCCTAGCTCTCACAGGTAGCTCACACAGGGTAGTGCTGCGTGGAGAGGGGTATTGCTGCAAATGCAGACAACTAAAAAAAAAAAAAAAAAACATTCACCATACTCATGTGGCACTTCTCACATCCACTAGGGGCAGAGTGTTGCACAGGAATAGGTTCATGTTTACACTCTAGTGGAGTGACTGAAGAAGGCATGTTTGAGAGCCTTTAACACAGGGTTGCTTAAACTTTTAAAAAGTCCCCAGGATGTGATGACTGAAACAGGAAGGATGTACACAGTAGTTAAGATAAATGGGATATTTTAGGTTTAATAAGGATGGATGACTGTCAGCTACTTAAATAATCAGTAGCTGATCAGTCACGCATCCTTACGAGGTGTTTAAAAACCAAACAAAACAAAAACAAATAATGAAAGACGTCACCTTGCTCGTCCTATATTAAAATACATAAGTCATAACAATAGGGGTTGGCCACTCTGGCACTGGCTGCGGGGGTGCTGCCCTCTTCACGGCTGCTGCGGCTGGGCTTTTTCCCTCCATGCTCCCTCAGCTTCCTATGCAGGGACTGCTGAGGAACGCCAGCGTCACATCCTGGTCCTTCAGTGGAAGGGAGAGGCAACTCCTGCATCTCTCCCCCTGGTGGTGGTGGTGGAGGCAGAGGTAGCCCTGCTGGGGGACGACCTGCTGTCAGTCTTTGAGGAAAGTCTGGTGCAGGAGAGCTGCCACTCAGCTGCAGATCAGTGGTCACCCTGCTGCCTAAAATGGGGGACCTGAGTGAAATAAAGAATTGGAGACCTGTCACCCTGCTGTGTGCCGACAGCCAGAGTTTAAGAAAGCAGCTTGTAAACAGACTGAGGGAGGTCGTGGAGTCTGTGGTAGACTCTGACCAAACGTACTGAGTGCCCAACAGGTCGATTTTTGGCAATATTTTTCTAATTCAGGACATATTGGCAGTCTCCAGGCTATTGGGACTAAATACTGGTTTGATTTCATTGGACCAGGAAAGGGCCTTTGACAGGGTTGAACACCAGTATTTGTGGAAGACCATGCGGGCCTTCGGTTTTAACCCCTATATTTGTAGCCATGATTCAGGTGCTCTTTTGTGACATTCACAGTGTGCTGAAGCTCAACGGAGGCTGAGTGCATCTTTCCCTGTACAGATGGGCACCAGGCTTAAAAAACCTACTTTGGATCCAGGAGTTCTTAATAATTTTAGGCCTATTTCTAATCTCCCCTTTTTACAAAAGTATTAGAGAGAGTGAAATCAACTAAAATC
Source organism: Acipenser ruthenus (assembly GCF_902713425.1). Classification (NCBI taxonomy): domain Eukaryota; kingdom Metazoa; phylum Chordata; class Actinopteri; order Acipenseriformes; family Acipenseridae; genus Acipenser; species Acipenser ruthenus. Next base: position 5,452,252 of record NC_081219.1, read on the forward strand.
TTTCAAATAGGTTACAGTATTTTCAAATTGAGGAGCGCTCCTCTTTCTTATCTAGAGTTACATGTGGCGTCCCGCAGAGCTCTGTTCTTGGACCAGTCTTGGCTTCCCCTGGGTGATGTTGTCTGTAGACACAGTGTAAACTTTTACTGATTCCACATTAGGAAAGTAACTAAAGAGTCTTTTTTCCATCTAAAGCCCCTTTCACACTGGCACTCCTACCTGGGTCCGGAACGGGGTTCTGGCTACCTGGGTCACAATCCCGCATAGTGTGAAACCACGTACCTGGGTCATACCCAGCGACCTACCTCAGGATGTGGGTTGACATGCTTTCACCTGAGTTGAGAAAGACAAAATACATGACGGTCGTTCGTGAGCTGATAAACAGCCACGGCTGCGTGAAAGTCTCACTTCCGCAAGGAACATTTCTGTTTAGCCATATTTTAAGAACATAAGAAAGTTTACAAACGAGAGGAGGCCATTCAGCCCATCTTGCTCGTTTGGTTGTTAGTAGCTTATTGATCCCAGAATCTCATCAAGCAGCTTCTTGAAGGATCCCAGGGTGTCAGCTTCAACAACATTACTGGGGAGTTGGTTCCAGACCCTCACAATTCTCTGTGTAAAAAAGTGCCTCCTATTTTCTGTTCTGAATGCCCCTTTATCTAATCTCCAATTGTGACCCCTGGTCCTTGTTTCTTTTTTCAGGTCAAAAAAGTCCCCTGGGTCGACATTGTCCTTTTAGGATTTTGAATGCTTGAATCAGATCGCTGCATAGTCGTCTTTATTCAAGACTGAAGAGATTCAATTCTTTTAGCCTGTCTGCATACGACATGCCTTTTAAACCCGGGATAACTCTGGTCACTCTTCTTTGCACTCTTTCGAGAGCAGCAATATCCTTTTTGTAACGAGGTGACCAGAACTGAACACAATATTCTAGGTGAGGTCTTACTAATGCATTGTAAAGTTTTAACATTACTTCCCTTGATTTAAATTCAACACTTCTCACAATATATCCGAGCATCTTGTTGCCCTTTTTATAGCTTCCCCACATTGTCTAGATGAAGACATTTCTGAGTGAACATAAACTCCTAGGTCTTTTTCATAGTTCCCTTCTTCAATTTCAGTATCTCCCATATGTTATTTATAATGCACATTTTTATTTCCTGCATGCAACACTTTACACTTTTCTCTATTAAATGTCATTTGCCATGTGTCTGCCCAGTTCTGAATGCTGTCTAGATCACTTTGAATGACCTTTGCTGCTGCATCAGTGTTTGCCACTCCTCCTATTTTTCAGTCTTCTGCAAATTTAACAAGTTTGCTTACTATACCAGAATCTAAATCATTAATGTAGATTAGGAATAGCAGAGGACCTAATACTGATCCCTGTGGTACACCACTGGTTACCTCGCTCCATTTTGAGGTTTCTCCTCTAATCAGTACTTTCTGTTTTCTACATGTTAACCACTCCCTAATCCATGTGCATGCATTTCCTTGAATCCCTACTGCGTTCAGTTTAAGAATTAATCTTTTATGCTGGACTTTATCAAAAGCTTTCTGGAAATCTAAATAAACCATGTCGTATGCTTTGCAATTATTCATTGTCGATGTTGCATCCTCCAAAAAATCAAGCAGGTTAGTTAGACACGATCTCCCTTTCCTAAAACCATGCTGACTGTCTCCCAGAATACTGTTACCATATAGGTAATTTTCCATTTTAGACCTTATTATAGTTTCCATAAGTTTCCATATAATAGAAGTCAGGCTTATTGGTCTGTAGTTACCTAGTTCGGTTTTGTCTCCCTTTTTGTTGATCGGTATTACGTCTGCAATTTTCCAGTCTGTCGGTACAACCCCTGTGTCAAGAGACTGTTGCATGATCTTGGTTAGCGGTTTGTAAATAACATCTTTCATTTCTTTGAGTACTATTGGGAGGATCTCATCCGGCCCAGGGGATTTGTTTATTTTAAGAGCTCCTAGTCCCTTTAACACTTCTGCCCCTGTTATGCTAAAGTTATTTAAAATTGGATAAGAACAGGTCGACATGTCGGGCATGTTGTCCGTGTCCTCCTTTGTAAAAACCTGTGAAAAGTAATCATTTAATATATTTGCTATTTTTTTTTCTTCATCTATGATTTTGCCATTTGTGTCTCTTAGACATTTAACCTCCTCTTTGAATGTTCTCTTGCTGTTATAATATTGGAAAAACATTTTGGAATTGGTTTTAGCCCCCTTGGCAATATTGATTTCTATCTCTCTCTTGGCTTTTCTAACTTCCTTTTTGACTTGTGTTTTCAGTTCCAAGTACTCTTTCTGTGTACTTTGTTTTTGGTCCCTTTTAAAACGCTCTGTAAAGTGCCTTTATTCGCTGAAATTTTTTTTTTAATTGATCTATTAAACCATTTTGGCCATTTTGTTTTAGATTTAGATTTGTCTACTTTTGGGATGTAATTGTTTTCCACCTCTAGTACTACATTTTTAAAAAACAGCCATCCTTTTTCTGTGGATGTTTTCTCTATTTTACTCCAATCTACTTCTGTTAGTCTCTGTTTCATACCGTCATAGTTTGCTTTTCTAAAATTGTAAACCTTAGCTTTAGTCATTACTTTTGGGGTTTTAAAAAATACTTCAAATGAGACAATGTTGTGATCTGAGTTTGCCAATGGCTCTCTGACCTCTGTTTTAGTTATTCTGTCTTTGTTATTTGAAAAGACTAAATCAAGGCATGCCTCCCCTCTAGTCGGCGCCTTGACAAATTGCGTTAGGAAGTAGTCATTTGTCATTTCCACCATTTCAATTTTGTCCGTCGTGCTCCCCATCGGGTTCTCCCATTTTATATGGGGGAAGTTGAAACCCCCCATTAGCATGGCTTCTCCTTTTCTACAAGCATTTCAAATGTCATTGTATAACAGATTATTTTGCTTGGCGTCTAAATTTGGCGGTCTATAGCATGCTCCTATTATTATGCCTTTTGAATTTGTGTCCATTATTCTGACCCATATTGATTCTGCATTGTTTTCTTTGTCCTGATTTAACACCTGGGCTTCAAGGCTATTTCTTATGTATACCACTACCCCTCCGCCTCTTCTGTCCTGCCTGTCTTTCCTATACAGTGTGTACCCACTAATATTATATTCATCTCCATCACTCTCAGACAACCAAGTTTCTGTAACACCTATCACATCGTAGTTACTTGTTAGTGCAGTAGCTTCAAGTTCTAACATTTCTCCTGTTCTTTCTAGGAGCCTGTCCACGTTCTCAGTGATGAGCTTGACTGAGGCTCCTGGAAGGCAGCACACTGTTGTAGTAAGGGGGTCCAAACTGCGAACTGAACTTGATGTGTTTCTCAGTATGGTCCCCAACAATCATGACCTCCCTTCTTTTTGCTGCCTGGTCAGCACTGTTTATAGGGTCCTGGGTGTTGTTTCTTTCATTCTCTTGATGTTGGTTTTGGTCATCTAAATGTTGAAGTGGCTCAAATTTGTTGGATGTCTGGATTTCTGGTGGTTGTGTTTGACGAAGTTTCTTTTTTTCCCTGCTTCTGCCTACCTGAACCCAGCGCTTTTGACTCTCTCCCATCTCCCTGGTGGCTTTCAGTCTGCTAGGGGTGCAGACTTCCATGAATTGTGGGTGTGTCAGCTCCTCAAGCTCCTGTTGCTGAATCAGCTGCTTCAAGTTTCCGCTTGTTATCAGAAAAAGACATGCAGCTGTTAGACTTTAAGCTGCAATGTTTTCTGATTAAAGCAATTCAAAATTTAATTTAAAGATGAAATTCCTCCTTTCTGCTTCTAACTGCGCTGTACTTGTCCACGACTGTACTTCTCCCACGCTGTCGCCTCACTTGCTGTTGCTCTGAACATCACCAGCTCTGTGCTTTCCTGTCAACACACTCTCTGCTTGACTCCCTCCAATCTGGTTTATGCCCAGCACACTCTGCTGAAACTGCTCTAATCTCTGTCACTAACTCTCAACTCTCTGCCCATGTCGCCTCCCTGTCCTCTATCCTAATTCTCCTCGACCTCTCTGCTGCATTTGACACAGTCGACCACTCTATTCTCCTGTCCTCCCTCGCTGACCTGGGACTCTCCGGCACGGCTCTTGCCTGTTCTCCTCCTAACTCTCTGATCGCATGTACAGGGTGTCCTGGCGTGGCTTACCGTCTGCCTCTTTCTCTCTTTCGACAGGTGTCCCCCAAGGCTCAGTCCTGAGACCCCTCCTGTTTTCTCTCTACACCCGCTCCCTGGGACACAAAATCTCTTCCCATGGCTTCTTGCATCATTTATATGCTGACGATGCCCAGATCTTAATATTAAATCCTCAAATAAAATCAAACAACATGACTAATTCCTGCGTCTACACAGTCCATACAGGCCGTGGTGGTGTTGCACTTTGTTGTCAAATTACAGTGCAAAAGGCACATTCTATAATTAATAACGCTAACCGAAACACAATGTGTATAAAATAATAAAAAGAAAAATAAATTCTCTTCCAGAAATAGAAGGTTGATTTAAATAAAGAGAAGGTCAGTAATCATGAATAAACAATAACCAAATCGATACAGTAAATAATTAGAAGAGGATTGGTAATAATAAATAAGCAAATAAATAAGCAGTAATCAGCGCTCACGTCCTCGGGCAGACTGGCATGTTCATAAACCATAGAGCTTCCCACAGCTTGCCCTACAATACATCAGGTAGGCTGTTAATATGCATACAAGTTGGAGAAGTCTCACACATCTCACCCTGTATTAGTTTGCAGTTTGTATTTGAAAATGACCCCGGAAAACAAAAAGACAGACCCATCATTCTCCATGTCTAACCTGCCGAGAGGGGTATTGCTGCAAACTCAGACTCGCACAGCGTAGCTCTCACAGGTAGCTCACACAGGGTAGTGCTGCGTGGAGAGGGATATTGCTGCAAACGCAGACTCGCACAGCGTAGCTCTCACAGGCCGCTCACACAGGGTAGTGCTGCGTGGAGAGGGATATTGCTGCAAACGCAGACTCGCACAGCGTAGCTCTCACAGGCCGCTCACACAGGGTAGTGCTGCGTGGAGAGGGGTATTGCTGCAAACACAGACTCGCACAGCGTAGCTCTCACAGGTAGCTCACACAGGGTAGTGCTGCGTGGAGAGGGGTATTGCTGCAAACGCAGACTCGCACAGCGTAGCTCTCACAGGTAGCTCACACAGGGTAGTGCTGCGTGGAGAGGGGTATTGCTGCAAACACAGACTCGCACAGCGTAGCTCTCACAGGTAGCTCACACAGGGTAGTGCTGCGTGGAGAGGGGTATTGCTGCAAACGCAGACTCACACAGCCTAGCTCTCACAGGCAGCTCACACAGGGTAGTGCTGCGTGGAGAGGGGTATTGCTGCAAACGCAGACTCGCACAGTGTAGCTCTCACTGGCCGCTCACACAGGGTAGTGTACATGGAGAGGGGTATTGCTGCAAACGCAGACTTGCACAGCGTAGCTCTCACAGGTAGCTCACACAGGGTAGTGCTGCGTGGAGAGGGGTATTGCTGCAAACGCAGACTCGCACAGCGTAGCTCCCACAGGTAGCTCACACAGGGTAGTGCTGCATGGAGAGGGGTATTGCTACAAACGCAGACTCGCACAGCGTAGCTCTCACAGGTAGCTCACACAGGGTAGTGCTGCATGGAGAGGGGTATTGCTGCAAACGCAGACTCACACAGCATAGCTCTCACAGGTAGCTCACACAGGGTAGTGCTGCGTGGAGAGGGGTATTGCTGCAAATGCAGACTCACACAGCATAGCTCTCACAGGTAGCTCATACAGGGTAGTGCTGCGTGGAGAGGGGTATTGCTGCAAACGCAGACTCGCACAGCCTAGCTCTCACAGGCAGCTCACACAGGGTAGTGTACATGGAGAGGGGTATTGCTGCAAACGCAGACTTGCACAGCGTAGCTCTCACAGGTAGCTCACACAGGGTAGTGCTGCGTGGAGAGGGGTATTGCTGCAAACGCAGACTCGCACAGCGTAGCTCTCACAGGTAGCTCACACAGGGTAGTGCTGCGTGGAGAGGGGTATTGCTGCAAATGCAGACTCACACAGCATAGCTCTCACAGGCAGCTCACACAGGGTAGTGCTGCGTGGAGAGGGGTATTGCTGCAAATGCAGACTCACACAGCCTAGCTCTCACAGGTAGCTCACACAGGGTAGTGCTGCGTGGAGAGGGGTATTGCTGCAAATGCAGACTCACACAGCCTAGCTCTCACAGGTAGCTCACACAGGGTAGTGTACATGGAGAGGGGTATTGCTGCAAATGCAGACTCACACAGCATAGCTCTCACAGGCAGCTCACACAGGGTAGTGCTGCGTGGAGAGGGGTATTGCTGCAAATGCAGACTCACACAGCATAGCTCTCACAGGCAGCTCACACAGGGTAGTGCTGCGTGGAGAGGGGTATTGCTGCAAATGCAGACTCACACAGCCTAGCTCTCACAGGTAGCTCACACAGGGTAGTGCTGCGTGGAGAGGGGTATTGCTGCAAATGCAGACAACTAAAAAAAAAAAAAAAAAACATTCACCATACTCATGTGGCACTTCTCACATCCACTAGGGGCAGAGTGTTGCACAGGAATAGGTTCATGTTTACACTCTAGTGGAGTGACTGAAGAAGGCATGTTTGAGAGCCTTTAACACAGGGTTGCTTAAACTTTTAAAAAGTCCCCAGGATGTGATGACTGAAACAGGAAGGATGTACACAGTAGTTAAGATAAATGGGATATTTTAGGTTTAATAAGGATGGATGACTGTCAGCTACTTAAATAATCAGTAGCTGATCAGTCACGCATCCTTACGAGGTGTTTAAAAACCAAACAAAACAAAAACAAATAATGAAAGACGTCACCTTGCTCGTCCTATATTAAAATACATAAGTCATAACAATAGGGGTTGGCCACTCTGGCACTGGCTGCGGGGGTGCTGCCCTCTTCACGGCTGCTGCGGCTGGGCTTTTTCCCTCCATGCTCCCTCAGCTTCCTATGCAGGGACTGCTGAGGAACGCCAGCGTCACATCCTGGTCCTTCAGTGGAAGGGAGAGGCAACTCCTGCATCTCTCCCCCTGGTGGTGGTGGTGGAGGCAGAGGTAGCCCTGCTGGGGGACGACCTGCTGTCAGTCTTTGAGGAAAGTCTGGTGCAGGAGAGCTGCCACTCAGCTGCAGATCAGTGGTCACCCTGCTGCCTAAAATGGGGGACCTGAGTGAAATAAAGAATTGGAGACCTGTCACCCTGCTGTGTGCCGACAGCCAGAGTTTAAGAAAGCAGCTTGTAAACAGACTGAGGGAGGTCGTGGAGTCTGTGGTAGACTCTGACCAAACGTACTGAGTGCCCAACAGGTCGATTTTTGGCAATATTTTTCTAATTCAGGACATATTGGCAGTCTCCAGGCTATTGGGACTAAATACTGGTTTGATTTCATTGGACCAGGAAAGGGCCTTTGACAGGGTTGAACACCAGTATTTGTGGAAGACCATGCGGGCCTTCGGTTTTAACCCCTATATTTGTAGCCATGATTCAGGTGCTCTTTTGTGACATTCACAGTGTGCTGAAGCTCAACGGAGGCTGAGTGCATCTTTCCCTGTACAGATGGGCACCAGGCTTAAAAAACCTACTTTGGATCCAGGAGTTCTTAATAATTTTAGGCCTATTTCTAATCTCCCCTTTTTACAAAAGTATTAGAGAGAGTGAAATCAACTAAAATCTTTCAAATAGGTTACAGTATTTTCAAATTGAGGAGCGCTCCTCTTTCTTATCTAGAGTTACATGTGGCGTCCCGCAGAGCTCTGTTCTTGGACCAGTCTTGGCTTCCCCTGGGTGATGTTGTCTGTAGACACAGTGTAAACTTTTACTGATTCCACATTAGGAAAGTAACTAAAGAGTCTTTTTTCCATCTAAAGCCCCTTTCACACTGGCACTCCTACCTGGGTCCGGAACGGGGTTCTGGCTACCTGGGTCACAATCCCGCATAGTGTGAAACCACGTACCTGGGTCATACCCAGCGACCTACCTCAGGATGTGGGTTGACATGCTTTCACCTGAGTTGAGAAAGACAAAATACATGACGGTCGTTCGTGAGCTGATAAACAGCCACGGCTGCGTGAAAGTCTCACTTCCGCAAGGAACATTTCTGTTTAGCCATATTTTAAGAACATAAGAAAGTTTACAAACGAGAGGAGGCCATTCAGCCCATCTTGCTCGTTTGGTTGTTAGTAGCTTATTGATCCCAGAATCTCATCAAGCAGCTTCTTGAAGGATCCCAGGGTGTCAGCTTCAACAACATTACTGGGGAGTTGGTTCCAGACCCTCACAATTCTCTGTGTAAAAAAGTGCCTCCTATTTTCTGTTCTGAATGCCCCTTTATCTAATCTCCAATTGTGACCCCTGGTCCTTGTTTCTTTTTTCAGGTCAAAAAAGTCCCCTGGGTCGACATTGTCCTTTTAGGATTTTGAATGCTTGAATCAGATCGCTGCATAGTCGTCTTTATTCAAGACTGAAGAGATTCAATTCTTTTAGCCTGTCTGCATACGACATGCCTTTTAAACCCGGGATAACTCTGGTCACTCTTCTTTGCACTCTTTCGAGAGCAGCAATATCCTTTTTGTAACGAGGTGACCAGAACTGAACACAATATTCTAGGTGAGGTCTTACTAATGCATTGTAAAGTTTTAACATTACTTCCCTTGATTTAAATTCAACACTTCTCACAATATATCCGAGCATCTTGTTGCCCTTTTTATAGCTTCCCCACATTGTCTAGATGAAGACATTTCTGAGTGAACATAAACTCCTAGGTCTTTTTCATAGTTCCCTTCTTCAATTTCAGTATCTCCCATATGTTATTTATAATGCACATTTTTATTTCCTGCATGCAACACTTTACACTTTTCTCTATTAAATGTCATTTGCCATGTGTCTGCCCAGTTCTGAATGCTGTCTAGATCACTTTGAATGACCTTTGCTGCTGCATCAGTGTTTGCCACTCCTCCTATTTTTCAGTCTTCTGCAAATTTAACAAGTTTGCTTACTATACCAGAATCTAAATCATTAATGTAGATTAGGAATAGCAGAGGACCTAATACTGATCCCTGTGGTACACCACTGGTTACCTCGCTCCATTTTGAGGTTTCTCCTCTAATCAGTACTTTCTGTTTTCTACATGTTAACCACTCCCTAATCCATGTGCATGCATTTCCTTGAATCCCTACTGCGTTCAGTTTAAGAATTAATCTTTTATGCTGGACTTTATCAAAAGCTTTCTGGAAATCTAAATAAACCATGTCGTATGCTTTGCAATTATTCATTGTCGATGTTGCATCCTCCAAAAAATCAAGCAGGTTAGTTAGACACGATCTCCCTTTCCTAAAACCATGCTGACTGTCTCCCAGAATACTGTTACCATATAGGTAATTTTCCATTTTAGACCTTATTATAGTTTCCATAAGTTTCCATATAATAGAAGTCAGGCTTATTGGTCTGTAGTTACCTAGTTCGGTTTTGTCTCCCTTTTTGTTGATCGGTATTACGTCTGCAATTTTCCAGTCTGTCGGTACAACCCCTGTGTCAAGAGACTGTTGCATGATCTTGGTTAGCGGTTTGTAAATAACATCTTTCATTTCTTTGAGTACTATTGGGAGGATCTCATCCGGCCCAGGGGATTTGTTTATTTTAAGAGCTCCTAGTCCCTTTAACACTTCTGCCCCTGTTATGCTAAAGTTATTTAAAATTGGATAAGAACAGGTCGACATGTCGGGCATGTTGTCCGTGTCCTCCTTTGTAAAAACCTGTGAAAAGTAATCATTTAATATATTTGCTATTTTTTTTTCTTCATCTATGATTTTGCCATTTGTGTCTCTTAGACATTTAACCTCCTCTTTGAATGTTCTCTTGCTGTTATAATATTGGAAAAACATTTTGGAATTGGTTTTAGCCCCCTTGGCAATATTGATTTCTATCTCTCTCTTGGCTTTTCTAACTTCCTTTTTGACTTGTGTTTTCAGTTCCAAGTACTCTTTCTGTGTACTTTGTTTTTGGTCCCTTTTAAAACGCTCTGTAAAGTGCCTTTATTCGCTGAAATTTTTTTTTTAATTGATCTATTAAACCATTTTGGCCATTTTGTTTTAGATTTAGATTTGTCTACTTTTGGGATGTAATTGTTTTCCACCTCTAGTACTACATTTTTAAAAAACAGCCATCCTTTTTCTGTGGATGTTTTCTCTATTTTACTCCAATCTACTTCTGTTAGTCTCTGTTTCATACCGTCATAGTTTGCTTTTCTAAAATTGTAAACCTTAGCTTTAGTCATTACTTTTGGGGTTTTAAAAAATACTTCAAATGAGACAATGTTGTGATCTGAGTTTGCCAATGGCTCTCTGACCTCTGTTTTAGTTATTCTGTCTTTGTTATTTGAAAAGACTAAATCAAGGCATGCCTCCCCTCTAGTCGGCGCCTTGACAAATTGCGTTAGGAAGTAGTCATTTGTCATTTCCACCATTTCAATTTTGTCCGTCGTGCTCCCCATCGGGTTCTCCCATTTTATATGGGGGAAGTTGAAACCCCCCATTAGCATGGCTTCTCCTTTTCTACAAGCATTTCAAATGTCATTGTATAACAGATTATTTTGCTTGGCGTCTAAATTTGGCGGTCTATAGCATGCTCCTATTATTATGCCTTTTGAATTTGTGTCCATTATTCTGACCCATATTGATTCTGCATTGTTTTCTTTGTCCTGATTTAACACCTGGGCTTCAAGGCTATTTCTTATGTATACCACTACCCCTCCGCCTCTTCTGTCCTGCCTGTCTTTCCTATACAGTGTGTACCCACTAATATTATATTCATCTCCATCACTCTCAGACAACCAAGTTTCTGTAACACCTATCACATCGTAGTTACTTGTTAGTGCAGTAGCTTCAAGTTCTAACATTTCTCCTGTTCTTTCTAGGAGCCTGTCCACGTTCTCAGTGATGAGCTTGACTGAGGCTCCTGGAAGGCAGCACACTGTTGTAGTAAGGGGGTCCAAACTGCGAACTGAACTTGATGTGTTTCTCAGTATGGTCCCCAACAATCATGACCTCCCTTCTTTTTGCTGCCTGGTCAGCACTGTTTATAGGGTCCTGGGTGTTGTTTCTTTCATTCTCTTGATGTTGGTTTTGGTCATCTAAATGTTGAAGTGGCTCAAATTTGTTGGATGTCTGGATTTCTGGTGGTTGTGTTTGACGAAGTTTCTTTTTTTCCCTGCTTCTGCCTACCTGAACCCAGCGCTTTTGACTCTCTCCCATCTCCCTGGTGGCTTTCAGTCTGCTAGGGGTGCAGACTTCCATGAATTGTGGGTGTGTCAGCTCCTCAAGCTCCTGTTGCTGAATCAGCTGCTTCAAGTTTCCGCTTGTTATCAGAAAAAGACATGCAGCTGTTAGACTTTAAGCTGCAATGTTTTCTGATTAAAGCAATTCAAAATTTAATTTAAAGATGAAATTCCTCCTTTCTGCTTCTAACTGCGCTGTACTTGTCCACGACTGTACTTCTCCCACGCTGTCGCCTCACTTGCTGTTGCTCTGAACATCACCAGCTCTGTGCTTTCCTGTCAACACACTCTCTGCTTGACTCCCTCCAATCTGGTTTATGCCCAGCACACTCTGCTGAAACTGCTCTAATCTCTGTCACTAACTCTCAACTCTCTGCCCATGTCGCCTCCCTGTCCTCTATCCTAATTCTCCTCGACCTCTCTGCTGCATTTGACACAGTCGACCACTCTATTCTCCTGTCCTCCCTCGCTGACCTGGGACTCTCCGGCATGGCTCTTGCCTGTTCTCCTCCTAACTCTCTGATCGCATGTACAGGGTGTCCTGGCGTGGCTTACCGTCTGCCTCTTTCTCTCTTTCGACAGGTGTCCCCCAAGGCTCAGTCCTGAGACCCCTCCTGTTTTCTCTCTACACCCGCTCCCTGGGACACAAAATCTCTTCCCATGGCTTCTTGCATCATTTATATGCTGACGATGCCCAGATCTTAATATTAAATCCTCAAATAAAATCAAACAACATGACTAATTCCTGCGTCTACACAGTCCATACAGGCCGTGGTGGTGTTGCACTTTGTTGTCAAATTACAGTGCAAAAGGCACATTCTATAATTAATAACGCTAACCGAAACACAATGTGTATAAAATAATAAAAAGAAAAATAAATTCTCTTCCAGAAATAGAAGGTTGATTTAAATAAAGAGAAGGTCAGTAATCATGAATAAACAATAACCAAATCGATACAGTAAATAATTAGAAGAGGATTGGTAATAATAAATAAGCAAATAAATAAGCAGTAATCAGCGCTCACGTCCTCGGGCAGACTGGCATGTTCATAAACCATAGAGCTTCCCACAGCTTGCCCTACAATACATCAGGTAGGCTGTTAATATGCATACAAGTTGGAGAAGTCTCACACATCTCACCCTGTATTAGTTTGCAGTTTGTATTTGAAAATGACCCCGGAAAACAAAAAGACAGACCCATCATTCTCCATGTCTAACCTGCCGAGAGGGGTATTGCTGCAAACTCAGACTCGCACAGCGTAGCTCTCACAGGTAGCTCACACAGGGTAGTGCTGCGTGGAGAGGGATATTGCTGCAAACTCAGACTCGCACAGCGTAGCTCTCACAGGCCGCTCACACAGGGTAGTGCTGCGTGGAGAGGGGTATTGCTGCAAACTCAGACTCGCACAGCGTAGCTCTCACAGGCCGCTCACACAGGGTAGTGCTGCGTGGAGAGGGGTATTGCTGCAAACACAGACTCGCACAGCGTAGCTCTCACAGGTAGCTCACACAGGGTAGTGCTGCGTGGAGAGGGGTATTGCTGCAAACGCAGACTCGCACAGCGTAGCTCTCACAGGTAGCTCACACAGGGTAGTGCTGCATGGAGAGGGGTATTGCTGCAAACGCAGACTTGCACAGCGTAGCTCTCACAGGTAGCTCACACAGGGTAGTGTACGTGGAGAGGGGTATTGCTACAAACGCAGACTCACACAGCATAGCTCTCACAGGTAGCTTACACTGGGTAGTGCTGCGTGGAGAGGGGTATTGCTACAAACGCAGACTCGCACAGCGTAGCTCTCACAGGTAGCTCACAGAGGGTAGTGCTGCGTGGACAGGGGTATTGCTGCAAACACAGACTTGCACAGCGTAGCTCTCACAGGTTCCTCACACAGGGTAGTGCTGCGTGGAGAGGGGTATTGCTGCAAACGCTTTCTTGCACAGCGTAGCTCTCACTGGCCGCTCAAACAGGGTAGTGCTGCGTGGAGAGGGGTATTGCTGCAAATGCAGACTCACACAGCATAGCTCTCACAGGCAGCTCACACAGGGTAGTGCTGCGTGGAGAGGGGTATTGCTGCAAATGCAGACTCACACAGCCTAGCTCTCACAGGTAGCTCACACAGGGTAGTGCTGCGTGGAGAGGGGTATTGCTGCAAATGCAGACTCACACAGCCTAGCTCTCACAGGTAGCTCACACAGGGTAGTGTACATGGAGAGGGGTATTGCTGCAAACGCAGACTCGCACAGCGTAGCTCTCACAGGTAGCTCACACAGGGTAGTGCTGCGTGGAGAGGGGTATTGCTGCAAACGCAGACTTGCACAGCGTAGCTCTCACAGGCTGCACACACAGGGTAGTGCTTCGTGGAGAGGGGTATTGCTGCAAACGCAGACTCACACAGCATAGCTCTCACAGGTAGCTCACACAGGGTAGTGCTGCGTGGAGAGGGGTATTGCTGCAAATGCAGACTCACACAGCATAGCTCTCACAGGTAGCTCATACAGGGTAGTGCTGCGTGGAGAGGGGTATTGCTGCAAACGCAGACTCGCACAGCCTAGCTCTCACAGGTAGCTCACACAGGGTAGTGTACATGGAGAGGGGTATTGCTGCAAACGCAGACTTGCACAGCGTAGCTCTCACAGGTAGCTCACACAGGGTAGTGCTGCGTGGAGAGGGGTATTGCTGCAAACGCAGACTCGCACAGTGTAGCTCTCACTGGCCGCTCACACAGGGTAGTGTACATGGAGAGGGGTATTGCTGCAAACGCAGACTTGCACAGCGTAGCTCTCACAGGTAGCTCACACAGGGTAGTGCTGCGTGGAGAGGGGTATTGCTGCAAACGCAGACTCGCACAGCGTAGCTCTCACAGGTAGCTCACACAGGGTAGTGCTGCGTGGAGAGGGGTATTGCTGCAAACGCAGACTCACACAGCCTAGCTCTCACAGGTAGCTCACACAGGGTAGTGCTGCGTGGAGAGGGGTATTGCTGCAAATGCAGACTCACACAGCCTAGCTCTCACAGGTAGCTCACACAGGGTAGTGCTGCGTGGAGAGGGGTATTGCTGCAAACGCAGACTCGCACAGCGTAGCTCTCACAGGTAGCTCACACAGGGTAGTGCTGCCTGGAGAGGGGTATTGCTGCAAACGCAGACTCACACAGTGTAGCTCTCACAGGCCGCTCACACAGGGTAGTGTACATGGAGAGGGGTATTGCTGCAAATGCAGACTCACACAGCATAGCTCTCACAGGCAGCTCACACAGGGTAGTGCTGCGTGGAGAGGGGTATTGCTGCAAACGCAGACTCACACAGCCTAGCTCTCACAGGCAGCTCACACAGGGTAGTGCTGCGTGGAGAGGGGTATTGCTGCAAACGCAGACTCGCACAGTGTAGCTCTCACTGGCCGCTCACACAGGGTAGTGTACATGGAGAGGGGTATTGCTGCAAACGCAGACTTGCACAGCGTAGCTCTCACAGGTAGCTCACACAGGGTAGTGCTGCGTGGAGAGGGGTATTGCTGCAAACGCAGACTCGCACAGCGTAGCTCCCACAGGTAGCTCACACAGGGTAGTGCTGCATGGAGAGGGGTATTGCTACAAACGCAGACTCGCACAGCGTAGCTCTCACAGGTAGCTCACACAGGGTAGTGCTGCATGGAGAGGGGTATTGCTGCAAACGCAGACTCACACAGCATAGCTCTCACAGGTAGCTCACACAGGGTAGTGCTGCGTGGAGAGGGGTATTGCTGCAAATGCAGACTCACACAGCATAGCTCTCACAGGTAGCTCATACAGGGTAGTGCTGCGTGGAGAGGGGTATTGCTGCAAACGCAGACTCGCACAGCCTAGCTCTCACAGGCAGCTCACACAGGGTAGTGTACATGGAGAGGGGTATTGCTGCAAACGCAGACTTGCACAGCGTAGCTCTCACAGGTAGCTCACACAGGGTAGTGCTGCGTGGAGAGGGGTATTGCTGCAAACGCAGACTCGCACAGCGTAGCTCTCACAGGTAGCTCACACAGGGTAGTGCTGCGTGGAGAGGGGTATTGCTGCAAACGCAGACTCACACAGCCTAGCTCTCACAGGTAGCTCACACAGGGTAGTGCTGCGTGGAGAGGGGTATTGCTGCAAATGCAGACTCACACAGCCTAGCTCTCACAGGTAGCTCACACAGGGTAGTGCTGCGTGGAGAGGGGTATTGCTGCAAACGCAGACTCGCACAGCGTAGCTCTCACAGGTAGCTCACACAGGGTAGTGCTGCATGGAGAGGGGTATTGCTACAAACGCAGACTCGCACAGCGTAGCTCTCACAGGTAGCTCACACAGGGTAGTGCTGCATGGAGAGGGGTATTGCTGCAAACGCAGACTTGCACAGCGTAGCTCTCACAGGTAGCTCACACAGGGTAGTGCTGTGTGGAGAGGGGTATTGCTGCAAACGCAGACTCGCACAGCGTAGCTCTCTCAGGCCGCTCACACAGGGTAGTGTACATGGAGAGGGGTATTGCTGCAAACGCAGACTTGCACAGCGTAGCTCTCACAGGGTAGAGCTGTGTGCGCAACATATAATAGACGTTATCATTATACGTTACAGTCTGATCACATGATAAGGAATTTAGGTACTGAAACAAAGTTTATTTCATAACAATAACCTAACCCTAAACCTAAGGTTCGTGGGGTATTGGTAGGGTTGTCACCTTTTCCACAGACCAAATATTTCCATATTTCTCAGTCAGCCTTGGTCATTCAAAACTGCAGTATACTGTATTATTATTATTATTTATTTCTTAGCAGACGCCCTTATCCAGGGTGACTTGCAATTG
Organism: Acipenser ruthenus; assembly: GCF_902713425.1. Taxonomy (NCBI): domain Eukaryota; kingdom Metazoa; phylum Chordata; class Actinopteri; order Acipenseriformes; family Acipenseridae; genus Acipenser; species Acipenser ruthenus. Next base: position 5,468,384 of record NC_081219.1, read on the forward strand.
TTACAAGATATCACACTATTTTTACATACAATTACATTATTTTTTACACATTATTTTTACATACAATTACCCATTTATACAGTTGGGTTTTTACTGGAGCAATCTAGGTAAAGGGTAACGTTGCTCAAAGGTACAACAGCAATGTCCCCCACCTGGGATTGAACCCACGACCCTCCGGTCCAGTCCAGAGCCCTAACCACTACTCCACACTGCTGCACTGCTGTAATACAGTTTAACACAATTAAGCAGGTTGGTGGTTCCCAGTCCTTACATAAAGTATGCCTTTAATGTTAACAGAATGCATTATGCTACATGTATTATTTTACTGAACTCATATGAAATCACAGAAATATCATCATTTATAACATATTTGAAAGCACAATAATTGCAAACAGCAAACAAAAGGGCACAAGGGCCAAACTAAATACAGAGAAACAAACATGGGACGAACTAAAAAAAAGTATCGTGCTGAATTGTTTCAGCGCGAATAGCAATTGTTTTCTATTTTATTATTTCTCACGTCCTTTCTCCCTGAATACCTGAAAACTGACTGTATATATACAGCTGTGCTGGGACTCAATTACTAATCAATCATTCACTTGAATCCCAGCACGTGAACTCATTTGTGTACTCCCCGTGTCACGTATTATTACATACTTTATCTGCACGTGAAGTGATTGTGCAATCCCTGTGCCTAAATACAAGTATATATTTTAAATCACTCATGCTGCATAGCCCCATTATATCCCATGCAGCAATACATATACACCAACATTAACACACCACACGCAACGTAAAACACAAAATACGCACAGGGACGGGGCGCTCCGTCACAAGGTTCCAGCTGTCCATTTACTGGATGGATACAGAGAGTTGGAGCCTTGTCACATATTCTAAATCACTGCTCTGCCTCACAGAATTTAAAGTATCGGACGGTTGCCATCTTGCTTTTACAGTTACAGATGTACGGCTGTAACTATGAAACTGAGTGACCAATTACCTGATAATTCATCGCTAGGAGGAGATCCATTGCAATAGTATGTCTGGGCAGAGAGTTAGTGAAAAAATTATACAGAACAAGATCAGTAATGGAGTAACAAAATAACTGCAACATTCAAAACAGCAATAATTCATTCAAAAAAATAAATGTTTTTTTTTTTTTTAATGAGTATACACATATAGAGTTGGATTCATTATTTGCACAACATTATTGGGTATGTGAAGGATGATATGTAAAGTCATGAGGGTTGTTCAGTAATGTCAACATTTAAGTAGAATTAAAAACAGTACAAAACAACAATGGTGAGGAAGTTATGAATCACCCCGTATAGAAATATCACATGTAGCACATGGAAATATAACACAACAGCTTAGGTAAAGCCTAGAAATGATGCAAAGACAAATATACTAATTTACAAAATAGTTATGCAAGAAACGCCTGTACAGTACAGATAGTGCTATGAGTAAATAAAATAACTGCCTTGCACAGAAATAAATGATTTTCAGACTGTGTGGAAATGGTTAAATAATAACATCTGGTAAATAAACACTGTCCTTTGTGAGAACATGGTGATTCAGAGAAAATGAAATCCTTACATTCCCAAAGACTGAGACCTTTACTCTACTTCAATGTGTTAGACAGGACTGCACAATAACATGCTTCTTACTGCCTGGGCAGGGAGGGACGGGGAGAGGCCCTTCTGAGATAGAGACGTCATGAACTGAATCCCAACTCAATTAGGGATAGTCTGCCTATGTTGCTTGAATACCAAAATAGAAACACAGTCAAACAATGGAATGATTTACCCAGTCCACAGATGTGTGAAATTGTACCACATCAGCAGAAAAATATTTCAATTATGGAACAATCGCAGCAGATTAGAATTCACAATTGCTTCTTTCAATAACCAGAACAGCCGACATACAGTAGCTTCCCATTGCGGATCCTACCACTGGTCTTGCTACAGAGGTGGACTGAGAACATCCCTAAAAGAAATGGTTCAATCCACAATAATAGCTCTTACTTATCAATAGAGACTGTTGCACTATTTCAAACAGTTTATTAAATGGCTTTTTATAACAATTTCAAGGCTTAGTGTACTGTTGCTGTATGTTCCTCACAATGCAGAATGAATGGCTATTCAATTTTACATATTCAGTTTTCTGCATTGGCCTCACCCTTGAAGTCCTATTGTATTGTACAACACTATATCTAAACCTGTGCCTCCTTGTGCCTTTGATGTAGGTGATATGGTCTGATAGCAGCTTGACCATTGGAGTGAGTTTGAGAACACCATATTACATGATTATGTGGATGAATGAATCAGTGTGTGAGCACACTGTCACGTTAATAGCTGAGAAGGTTTCTCTGCTAAACGAGTCCCTGCTTACGTTCTGTGCCTGGGTTGTTTTGCTGAGTATGCACTATAGGTGGTTTGGTGTAGTGACAGGTGGGATAGGGTTGGGATTGTGTCTGTCATTAACAGTCGTGATGAACAGGGTAGTTTATTAATACTGGTGGAACAGCAGATCCAACAGGTACTGTCTGGAGACCTGCACTGCGTCCTAGCAAGTTAAATTAGGGCAAGCTGGGGCCGTTCCAGCCTTATTGTACAGTGATTGGGCTCTATTGTGTGGGCAAGGCTGCAGCCAGGAATTTAAAATACAGTAAACCAAGCTGAGGTTCAGAAGCATTTTAACTAGAAAGGAAGGGGGGAGAAAACAAAAAAAAACAGAAGGGAGACCACATCAAAACAAGGGCAACAACTCAGGTAAGACAGCCATTACATGTATTTATCTAAATGCTAGAAGTCTCAGAAACAAAATGTTAGAACTTGAAGATACTGCACTAACAAGTAACTACGATGTGATAGGTGTTACAGAAACTTGGTTGTCTGAGAGTGATGGAGACGAATATAATATTAGTGGGTACACACTGTATAGGAAAGACAGGCAGGACAGAAGAGGCGGAGGGGTAGCGCTATACATAAGAAATAATCTTGAAGCCCAAGTGTTAAATCTGGATGAAGAAAACAACGCAGAATCAATATGGGTCAGAATAATGGACAAAAATTCAAAGGGCATAATAATAGGAGCATGCTATAGACCGCCAAATTCAGACGCTGAGCAAAATAATCTGTTTTACAAAGACATTAGAAATGCGTGTAGCAAAGGAGAAGCCATACTAATGGGGGATTTCAACTTCCCCCATATAAAATGGAAAAACCCGGTGAGGAGCACGACTGTCCATGCAGCCTCGGAGCATCAGTCTAGTCTGACCTCTATCAATTAGACATCTCAGTAAGCCAGGGAGATCTTAGTTTGTCCTCTAGCCTTCCTTAATTTCCCCTTGGGGGAAGTTCCTTGCTTCCCGGCCTTGGAGGTTGATCAGTTCAGCCTTACCTCAGCGAGGGCGGTTCTCTGAGTAATCCGGAGAAACCCCTATTCTGGTGCTAAAGTCACAAGCACTTTGTCTTTATTCTATCAGTCCCTTTACGCAGGCCTGGCTCCTGCCTCATGAAGTACAGTCAAACCTGCCAAAAGCCACCACTCATGGGAGGAAGCAAAATTGAGCACTTGTAAGAGGTGGGCTCTCTTCAAAGGTCATCTGTAAAAATAAGCAAGGCTGCTATTACTACTGATGTTTCATGAACAATTTGGATCACATGCTTCTAAAGGCATCTCACTACACTATCTTATTTTTTTAAAATTAATTTTACATACAGTATACAGTACAGTACTGTATTTAAAATCTCTTGGTGGGTGTAACAGGGCGAGGTGCCCTGTACATTGTTTTGTTTATTTATTTTCCCCCTCCGCCCCTGTGTTATTTTGTATTTGATTATTATTATTATTATTATGGTATTTGTTAAATGTATAGATGTTGGCGGGCGCTGTATATTTAGTTATTGTTTTGTTTATAGATGTGTCGGCGTAGCCGTTTGTTTCTTATTATTTAGTAGCGTGGATGGGAAGCCCTGTCCACACAGTATTTCAGTAAACTCGTGCAGAAGGTGGCCATCTCCCGAATTAATTAAGTGATTAATTTTGTTGCTAATCGGGAGATGGTCACCTGAATATAAAAAGCTTGCAGCTCTCCAGCTCGTGGTGGGTGTTTTAGGAGCAGAGAGAGAGAGAGAGAGAGAGAGAGAGAGAGAGAGAGAGAGAGAGAGAAAGAGAGAGAGAGAGAGAGAAAACGAAACTTAAAAATAATTCCAGGATCAGTGAAGACTACTGCCCAGCCTGACCTGGAATCATTTATTGTTTATTTTGTGTGCGTGACTTGTTTTTGTTTAACTATTTATTTTGCTCTGTGAGCACAGTTTCTTTTTGTTAAAATATTTTATTTCTTTTTGTTATTTGAAAATAAAACGGCGAGAAAGCCTTTAACTGCAGTCCCTGGTGTCAGTTATCCTTCCTGCTTCTGGCCTGATGTCAGACCACTCGTCCAGCCTGTCACACGTGGGTTTATTAACATGTATGTTAATCAAAAGAAGATGAAATTCAGTATTAACGCAAGTGCGTATTTTCTGTGAAGTTATACAATCATTATCAAAAATACCATAATGTTCTCAAAAAAATGTGTCTGGTTTCAGTCTACAGTACCTTGACTCATAATCGGCAAGGATTTCTGCCTTCCATTGTAACAGGTTTTGGATTTGTGTTTTTCTAACTGTTCGGCAGCTGGTACCGGCTTCTAGCTGTGATGTTGCTTTAGCACGTTGCTCCAGGGTAAGAAACACTTTTTTTTGTTTGTCGCTTCCATGTTGACTCTTTTAGCTTTAAACTGTAACTTACAGTGGTGTAAACCTTTTGTTTCAATATGTTCACATCTTTCTTTCAAGTTCAAGTTCCAGTTTGTTCAAGTTCAAGTTCTGGTTCCGGTTCATGTTGAGTAAGAAGCTGTATAATGCAGAAACGGTAACGAGCAAAAGAAAAAATCTTTTGCTGGAGATTTCAAAGAAACACAGACTGATAAGCGGAGATGGGTTTCTCCTACAGGTTTGTTTTTATGGATGAGAGTAAGAAATTGTGGTCGCTGGTCACAGATGATAGGTGGTCGCGCTTCACAGTTAAATTATAGGGTTAAAACGTTCCGTGGCCTCCGCAAGTAGTCACTCGTGACAGGTGGTCTCTCTTCAGAGGTGGTCGCTAAGGCAGGTTTTACTGTATATGAAAAACTTCAAAGCGGTATATAATTCAATATGCTACCATAACATCATTCAGTCACACAGTGGGGCAGCGCATAGCGTATACCGGAATTGAGCACCGGCTTAAGGAGCTCTGGTATGTCAGACAAGAAGAAAAAGTGTACTGCTTTTTTTTCTTTTTTTTTTTTACTGCAAAAGCAGTACTAGGAAAAAATACAGGCTCACACACACAGCAATTCAGCTGTGGGAGTACAACAGTCACCATGCCAGGCGGGTGAGCTGTGAAATAGTATTATTATTATTGTTATTACCAAGCGCGTCGAGTAGGCGGGCTGAAACAAGCCGGCGGATTCAACTCACGCTTCTCTCTGTCTTTTTTTTTTTTTTTTTTTAAACTGCAAGGCAGTAAAGAAAAAAACACACACATGCAAAACCTCAAGCTGTGAGGGTAAACAGAACAGTCACCACGGCAACACGGTAGAACTGCATTTTTAAGCGCACTGAGAGGGCAGGCCGAGACAGTCCAGCGGAGTCAAGTCCACAGCGGGTCGTGGCAGAGCCGGGGCCCAGTGGAGGATCACGCGTCTCTTTTTCTTTTTCCCTTTTTCATTTTTTTTAGGTGCAATAGCAGAGGAAAAAACACAAAACAGAGAGCGCTGTAAGGTTTGAAAAGTAGACTACGATCACAAAGCGATGTAGGCTGTTGGAAAGAAAAAGATTAAACACAGCGTGCAGTTGTGCAGCATTTATAGCTGAGTTCACAGAAAGCGGTGTTTCTGATTCCAGGGAAGTGGCAAGCCGGCTTCCAGAAATACAAATTTGCAGGGGAACTCCAGAAAACTCAACAAGGGTCTAGCCTGGACTGCATGCAGTCACACAACAGGGGCAGCACGTAGCCTACAGCCAGAGTGCATCGGGGCACCAATGCAGGGGAGCTCTTGATCACCGAGGTGTTATGTGCACCGAGGCACCGAGCACTGAGTGCACCATGCACCGAGTACCGAGGCACTGTGCGCACCAAGCAGCCCCAGTGAAGGAACACTGGCTGACTGGCTGTTGTTGTTTATTTTATTTATTTATTTATATTTTTGAAGCGCAGCAAAACTCAAGCACAGACACAGGCAAAGCGTGGTTGTGCGAGAGGATCAACAGGTGGACGCACAACAACAGCACACAATTTATTTATTTTGCCCGAGCTGCACGAACGACAGCCGTCAGAGACGCTCAACTGTGGGGGCGGCAAGCCAAGCCCCAGCAGAGGAACGGTGTTGTCCCTGAAGGTGTAGGTTGAAAGACAACACACGCACACACCAATACTGCATAGGGAGTCACACTCATACGCAGACAGATGTAAAAAAGACGGGCCGCAACACAAGAGAAGCAGGCCGTGAGGACGAAAAAAGACACTCAAATGGAGCCGCTGATTCCACGAGAGGGACAAGCCAGCTCTCAGCCTGTGAGAGCACTGTACAGCAGGAATTGCGTGCCCCGTACTGAATGGTTGGGCAGTTCATTCCAGGGGCAGTCAGAAGCCGGCCATTCAGGAAGGGGGTACCAGTAGTCCTTACCCTAGTACGGTAAGCGAAGTTTCAGTCATGAATTGGAGGAGACGTGATTGAACTAGCTATCGGAAGGGGGCGGGGCTTAGGGTACTTTAGGGGGGCGTGACACCATGGTCGGTTCCTTTGTTGTGGTTAATGGGAGGAAACAAGGATGGGAAATGTGAGTGGAGTGTTTCCCATTGATAAATTGTATGTATTTGTCTTTGCTAGACGGCTGATACAAAGCCAGGAGCTGCAGCACGAAGCCAGCTCTAAGCCCGGACCTTAGCACACAAACCACCACTGCTGAGAGCACTGCACCTGCACAAAGAGCACACACACTCTGGAGACGGGTTTATGTGTCTGTGTTGCGTGTTTTGTATTTGTCTTATTATTTCGGGACTGCAACCCCTTTTGTTATATGCTGACAGTACCCATCGTTAGGTAGAGCCAGCTTTATTATTTAACGGTCTCAAACTAAAAGAGCATTATTAAAGTGCTGTTTGAATCTGTGTGCCTGTCGTTGTTGGCACCCCTGCATCACCTGTACACCTGAGCACTGCAAACCACACTTTCACAATAATACATAAAATACATGGGAACGCAAGGGAACTGCAGTGGACTCAGAGGAGCTCTTTCAAAAACACACTCAGGTTAGTGACACAGAACCTTACCTTACTATAGGTGAGAGGCAAAAGAGGAAGTGAGCTCTGCGGAGTATTCCCCTGGCTGGCGGGACTGAGGACGTCACTCCACGTAGGGACCTATCGACAGCTCTCACATAAAATGCTCAGTGAATACCTATCTATAGCAAGCATATCCCAAAAGTACTGGTTGGTGGTCATCTTCCAATTGAAAGGATTACTAGGGCTGCGTCACTGGCTCCAGGTGTATTTGTTGCTAAAAGACCACCTGAGGAAGAGTTACAATAAGCTCCATACTGTTTTTAAGAAATTGCACATGTAACAAGGATGGCTGCAGGGGTGACGTCAGACCAGGAACAGAAACCACAACAAGGAATGGCGGGACAAACTGAGACGCTACGGCGCTCAGCTTTTTATTAAACAAAAATAAATACAAAACACGTTGGCCAAACAAACAAACAAAAAACAGCAACACGTAGTATGCTGGTTGCAAAACCAGCATATGTAGCAATTGTTATCTTTCTTTAAATTAAATTACCTCCTAACTCCACACTCATTCTCCACTCTGAACACACTTCCTCGATCAGCCAAACTGCAGATCTTTATATTGGTGACCGAGGGATCAATTAACTATCAATTATTGTATTATCCCTCGGTCACCTTTTGCAGGGGTTTAGTATGGATGCGTGACTGTCAGCTAATTATATACTAAGCAGCTGATCAGTCATGCATTCCCACGAGGTATTTAAAAATAAACAATAACGTGGAGGACGGCACCTTGCTCTTCCTGCCACACAATAATAAAACACAAATAATACATTGGCTTTTCACCATCATATATCCATAAATAATACTACTAATAATAATAATAATAATAAACAAATATATACAAAGGTGCGGGACACAGCATTAATCACACGCCTCTGTCCTGTACGGTGGCCCTGAAGTGCAAAATGCAAACACAAAAAGAAAAACGCAAACACAAAACAAGAAACATCAGTGGTGGTGGTAGGGTTTACCTTAGCCCCCCTGTAGCCCCACCACTGAAAAATTAAAAAGGGATATCTCAAATTTCTGGGACCAATAATACAGTACAGACATTCAACATGAACTCAGGGACTGGGCGCTTGCTGTGTGAGCACCGACAACCAGCTACCCACTTTCATGCTGAGGGGGGAACTGCGTTGCTACTAAACATTCCCTCCAGGAAATGCTATCTCACAAACTCTTGTGTTAATCCCATTTCAGTACATTCAAAAGTTCCTACTAGTTTCTATTTAAAAAAACGCATTTAGCAACTATTATCGGTTTACTTTTAAACATTATATTTAGTTTAACTTTCAGTTTTAACAATCGATGTTATTTAAAGTTTCTAATTATTTAAACTTTTACCCCTTGTTTAAACATTGAAATATAACCTATAAATGTTCCAGTTGTTTGTCCACTTCATGACTGCTTATTTTATTACAGTGTAATGGGCAGTGTTGTGTGATACACTGCCGTTACAGATCCTGCCCTGTGTCGGTGAGATGAGATGAAGTTAAAAGCTCTAAAGCCAGCTCTTTTGCATTGTGGTTTACCCTCCATTCACACAGGGGGCATCAAATGCCCAATTGATTTTTATGCTGCACTGTATTTTTCGATATGTGTAAATAATGGCGAATAACAATGAAGTCTGGGGATTTTTTATTATGTCTATGTCATTTGTTTTTAAGAATTTATCTCAACATTGTATCAATGTGCGGCATAAGTGGGCAGTAAAAGTGATACGACAGAGATAGTTCAAAAGGCGACAAGCTTTTCAATATAGGAGGAAAAAAGATGCTCATTCAATGTATTTGCCTTACAGTGTTTCCCCTGCACAGTGAAATGTCAAGGTTTGTAAACTACCTGCAACCACATCTGTAACAAAACGTTCTTCAGATGTATTCTCCCATAACTAAAACATGTAATCAAATATAGATAGGAAACGTTAGGTTACTTACCGTAACCCTGGTTCCCTTTCAATTCGAAGACGACCACCAAGACATTATGTATGGGATATGCCTGCCCATTGGGTAGGTATCGCTGAGCTCTCTATACCAGAGCTGCCGATAGGCCCCTTCCTGGGATGATGCACTCGGTCCTGCCCACCGAGGGTATAAAACTGCTATCCAAAGGAAGTCATTTCTCTTTTTCCATCGAACCCATGAGGGTGACCGAAGCGACCTTGCGGTTGGTGGTCGTCTTCTCTTTCAGGAAACCAGGGTTACGGTAAGTAACCTAATGTTCCCTTTCAATTCGAAGACGACCACCAAGACATTATGTATGGGATAATGTATACCAGAGCCGTCGTGAGGGAGAAGGAAAGCAGCATATGAGGTAAGCACAAGCACTGTCTAACCCAGAGGTTAGCGGTGTGAACTTACATCCTCAAGGACCCTTGTGCCCACAGATGGCACAGCAGGATCTACCACATTAATGCGGTAGAATCTGGAGAAGGTATGCGGAGTAGCCCAACTAGCCGCATGTGGCAAAGTGGTAGATTGGTAGCAGGTGTATATCAGGTGCAGTGCAGATGCAGTAATTCCAATAACAAACAGACAACAAAGTACGGGTGAAATGAGGGTTTTAATGATTATAAATCCAATTGTCTGATGACCAGCCAGAAAACAATAATGAGCTGGCAATACACAGCAATGTGTATTGCACAGTAATGAAAAAGGATTGCAGTCCCGCAAACAATAAACATGGTACAAAACACACACAATTAACACATGATCACAGGCTCAAAGTGAGTGCTCTCAGTGCTTGTGGTGAAGTACAATATATTACGTGCTATTGGTGAAAAACAAGGGCTGTGGTGATCCGGCTTTGTGCTGGCCCCTGGCAACAGCTCCGGAATTGTGTTTAGCCATCTAGTGCTATTTAACTACATTCAGTAACATTGTAAGGTGGTGTTTCAATTAGGTGTGGTAGTGTGTGATTAGTACCAGGTGAGTGTGGTTAAATTGAATAGAAGTTGATTTGCTATTTGATTGGTTTCCACACAGTTTAGTTGTTTCTTTTCCCATCGAGTTGTTATATTAATCAGGCAGGCTATTTCCGGGCCAGCAAGAAGCGCCGGCAAACAGAAGAGCCGGTGCTTCTTGCTGTGGGAGTACAGCGAGGGGAGGTCCTGTCCCATACCCCGCGTCTCACTGGACGGGGAGGTGGGACTGGTCATCTCCTCTCTCCCTCCTTACTCTTTTCTGTCCCCTCCGACCTCTCCTCACTCTCTGTTAACACCTTTGAATTTCATGCTGTCCAACTAACCTCTCCCTGTCAACTCCTGCTAATTGTACTGTACCGCCCCCCTGGACCTCTCACTCACTTTCTCGATGAACTCGACTATCTACTCTCCTCCCTCCCCTCTCTGTCTACCCCAACTGTCCTGTTAGGTGACTTCAATATCCATCTCTCCAACCCCAGCCACTCTGCCGGATTCCTCCCTCTCCTTCACTCCTTCGACTTCTGTCTCTCTCCATCCCCCCCTACCCACAAAGCTGTCCGTCAACTGGACCTCACCTTCTCCAGGGCCTGCTGCCCCTCCACCCTCTCTGTCACCCCCCTGGACCTCTCTGATCACTATTTCATCTCTTTTTCTCTGTCTCTCCCCTCTCTCCCTGCTCCTCCTACCCCCACTGTCACCTCTCGCCGTAACCTCCGCTCTCTCTCCCCCTCTGTCCTTGCCTCCACCGCTCTCTCTCACCTCCCTCCTATCAACTCCTCCCAACTCTCTGTAGACTCTGCTACCTCCACCCTCTTCTCCTCCCTCACCTCCTCCCTCGACTCCCTCTGTCCCCTCACCTCCCAACCTGCTCGCCCCTCCCCTCCCCAACCCTGGCTCTCCTCTCCGCTCCGCTCAGCAAGAATCACACTGTGATCTGCAGAAAAGAAATGGAAGAGAACCAAACTCCCTGCTGCCCTAGACCTTTACTGCACTCTCCTCTCCTTCTCCTCTACTCTCTCCTCTGCTATTTTCTACCTTCTCCTCCCTCCTAAACCCTCCCCCTTCTTCTCCCTCCTCTATCTCCTCTGATGACTTTGCCTCTTCTTTTCTAAAATCTCAGATATCTGCAAACTCTTTAACACCTCTCCCTCCCCCGAACTCCCTCCTGCTCCAACCCCTACACCCACTGCATCCCCTACTAACTCACCCTCCTTCTCCACCTTCTCGCCCCTCTCAGACTCTGACCTCTCCTCCCTGCTCCAGGGTCACAAACCCACCACGTGTGCCCTGGACCCCCTCCCCACTCACCTCTTTCAAGCTGCTGCTCCTGCTCTACTTCCCTTCATCTCCTCCCTTCTCAACACCTCTCTCCTTTCTGGTCTCTTTCCCTCTGCCTTCAAACAAGTCTCTATCACTCCCCTCCTCAAAAAACCTACACTCAACCCCACCTCCCTCCAGAGTTACAGTCCTGTCTCCCTCCTACCCTTCCTCTCCAAAACCCTCGAGCGGATTGTACACCGCCAGCTCTCTGCTTTCCTGTCCAACCACTCTCTGCTTGACCCTCTCCAATCTGGCTTCCGCTCTGCTCACTCCACTGAAACCACCCTCCTGTCTGTCACCAACTCACTAAACTTTGCCCGAGCTGCCTCTCTCTCCTCTGTCCTAATTCTCCTTGACCTCTCTCCTGCCTTTGACACTGTCGATCACTCTATTGTACTATCCTCTCTCGCTGACCTGGGAATCTCTGGCACTGCTCTGGCCTGGTTCTCCTCCTACCTCTCCAACCACACTTATCAGGTAACCTGGCGTGGAGCAACCTCCACACCTCGCCCTCTCTCAACAGGAGTCCCCCAAGGGTCAGTCTTGGGTCCTCTCCTGTTCTCTCTCTACACCCGCTCCCTGGGACCCTTCATCGCATCCTATGGTTTCTCATACCATATCTATGCTGATGATGCTCAGATTTTCCTCTCCTTCCCCACATCTGACTCCACCATCCTCTCCCGTATCTCTACTTGTCTGTCTGTTATCTCCTCCTGGATGCACTCGCATCACCTCAAACTCAACCTCTCTAAATCTGACCTCCTGTTCTTTCCCTCCTCCCCCTCCTCTGATCTCTCTATCGCTGTTCCTCTGGAATCTACCACACTCTCTCCCTCCTCCTCAGCTAAGAACCTCGGAGTCAACCTGGAACCCTGCCTCTCTTATTCCCAGCACATCTCCACTCTGGCACGCACTTGCCGATTCTTCCTGAGCAACATCCGAAGAATCCGACCCTTCCTCACCAACTACACCACCCAGTTCCTGGTCCAGGCCTTGGTACTCTCCCGCCTAGACTACTGCAACTCCCTCCTGGCTGGCCTCCCTGCGTCCCCCACCCGTCCGCTCCAGCTCATCCAGAACTCCACTGCTCGCCTGGTGTTCTCTCTGCCTCGCTTCTCCCATGCAACTCCACTGCTCCGCTCACTCCACTGGCTACCGATCACCGCTCGCATCCAGTTCAAGACTCTTGTACTCGCCTACAGATGCCTTGACCAGACTGCACCCAGCTACCTCCAGACCCTCATCTCTCCCTACACCCCCACTTGACCTCTCCACTCCTCCTGCACTAGAAGACTGGCTCTACCTCCTCTACGCTCCCCAGCCTCGCCAGATGCTCTGTCACAAGCGTCATGTGGGCCAGTGCTTCCTCCCGCGACTGGGAACAGATCAACCAGTCGTCAAGGTAGTTTAACATTCTGATACCCTGCAGCCACAGGGGAGCCAGGATAGCATCCACGCACTTTGAAAACGTACGAGGAGTTAGGGAGAGGCCGAATGGCAGCACAACAAACTCATAAATGCTTCCCTGAAAGGAAAAGCGGAGATACTTTCAGTGCTCTGGACGAATGGGAATGTGAAAATACGCGTCCCGTAAGTCAACGGTGGTAAACCAGTCGCCCGGCCAGATGGACTGGAGGATGTGACAGTGAGTCAGCATTTGGAATCTCCTTTCTTTTAAGAACCCGTAGAGGAGCCTCTGGTCCAAGATGGGGCGAAACCCGCCGTCCTTCTTGGGTACCACAAAATACCTCGAGTAGTACCCCTTACCCAGCAAGGCGGCCACTTCCTTCCGAAGTATCAAGGTCTGGAGAGGGTCTGTCACGAAAGTATTCGTGATGCCTCGAAAGGGAGGAGGTCCACCGTCCAAGTACGCAGGAAGCACACTCGCTGTATTAGACAAACGAGCTGCCTGCGCCTCTTCTACATATGCCCGCTTGAGATACGTTTCCGTCACCCTACACTGTGGGTTCAGACACGCCGTGTCTCTAGCCAATCCACCCACCGACGGGGCCTTAACTAGGGTCGCGATAGTGGAGGTCTACCGGGGGGAGCCCCGCCAGGCCATACTTGTGTCCTCCAAGGAGGCAAGCAGTGCGGCATGTTTCAGCATGCTAGGACCTGAGGCCGGACGATCCCAGGAGGAACGTACCTCCTCCATGAAGTCTGGGAAGGCCGGGAACTGCTGAGGGCAAGGAGCCATCGCCTGCGTCTGGAACACGGACCGGCGTGGTTTCGCCACTAGCGTCCGGAGGACCTGCAAGAAAGCTGCAGCACGTCCCATAAGTGCCGAAACCGAGCTGGACAACGGGGGCGGGCACTGGCTTCCGAGGCAACCTTGAAGCCCAGTTCTTCCTCAGCAGGGGTCTCGCCCACCTGCATGTCAGAGAAGAAGGAGGCCTCGTCCCCAGAGGCCGCTATGGAAAGTGCATCCTCTATCACCGGCTGAGACACCTCTCCCCATCCCCCCTGAACTCCCCTAGGGGAGGGGGGGTATGGCAATTGGGGCTGCAACTGGGCCTGGGCCTGGGCCGCTGGTGCCTGTTTAGCCAGAAGCTCTAAGACCTGGGCCATCTGGGCCTTCAGGTCCATAATATCCCTTGCCTGCCTGGAGCGCTTCACCCTTCTCGCTTGCAGAGATGGGGAGCGACTGCAGGCAGCCTGCACATCGGGGATGTCTAGCAGGGGGTTCTGGGACAGGTCATGGAGGAGGAGCTCTGGGGCTCTAAGAGCCGCCGACGGTCCGGCCATAGAGGACGCGGAGCGCGCCCTCACAGCCCTCCCCAGACGAGCTTCCTTTGCCCAGGGGCTGGAAAGCCTTGCAGATGTTACAAGCCACCTCCTTCTCGAGGGCAGAGGTGGCATGTTGCACGCCCAAGTATCGCACGCAGAGGGAATGCTTGTCCTTCTGCAGGATGTTGGCGTTGCAGGCCGTGCACAGGTGGATCCCCGACTTGCCTGACATGGACCTGGTGTTCTGCATGCCGTGCAGAAAGCACAACTCACACTGCGCTCAAGCACTAGTATGTGCGAATGCTGTGCGCTCTCACACTAGCGCTAACAGTACCTAACACTGCACACTATATGTCCGTGTAGCAGTGTAGAATCAAGCTCCGCTCGACCCGTGCACCGGGAGTGCTGAGCCCGTGTGTGCAGTGGATACTATGACGCACCGAGAGCTGTTGCCCTAGGTCTAGACAGTGGTCAACACCGTTCACCACCGGGGGCTGTGCGCACCGCGTACCGTGCAGCCCTATGCGTGCCCGCACTAGCCTTGTACGCGGCCCGAGTGTTGTGCGGACCAAGTACCGCGTATACAGCACAGTGACTAAGCACTGAGGCTGAGGCCCTGGGCACCGTGTGCCGTATGCACTAAGCACCCCTGCACCGAGATACCTGAGTATCAAGGGCAATGCGTGAGCCACGGTACAGCAGCACCGGAGAGGCCGCTACATAGAGTGCCTATCCTAACCAGCATGTAGCTTGTACCAGGGGGACACAAGGCCGAAGCCGCGGTGGGTGAGTTGAAGCAGACAGCAACACGTGGAAAGGTAGTAAAGGGGAGAGCCTACACAGACAAGAGGGTCTACTCAACAGCGGGGATGCGGCAAGGCCTAGCCCCGTGGAGGAGCCGCGGCTGGAATAGTCACTCAATAACAGGGATACGGCAATGCCTAGCCCCGTGGAGGAACTGTGTACTCTCCGGAAGAAAAGACAACCATTCGCGGATGACTGCACAGTCACTCACACATGATAGACAAATACAAAAGGCGGCCTACCATGCAAGCAAGGAGGCCGCTGAAAGACGGAAAAGGGCTCGGTCTTTTCAAAGTCATTGATTCCGGGAAAGCGGCAAGCCAGCTTTCAGCACAAATGCAAGGGAAATACAATCGACTCGATTCGACTCGAGAAGCTCTTTTCTTATCAACATGCTCAGCTAAACACAGAGGTCTTACCTTACCTTCTTGAGAAGGAAAAGAGAAATGGCTTCCTTTGTAATTTTATACCCTCGGTGGGCAGGATCGAGTGCATCATCCAAGGAAGGGGTCTATTGGCAGCTCTGATATAGAGAGTTCAGCAATACCTACCCAGTGGGCAGGCATATCCCATACATAATGTCTTGGTGGTCGTCTTCGAATTGAAAGGGAACTAGTGTTTCTGCTAGTTCTCTATCAAAGAAATTGGCCGATTTTGTTACGTTACATTGTCTGTAGGATTTTTCTTTTGTATAATTGCAACGCGCAGCAATGCAATGTAGCAAGTATGCAAAAATACCACAGTTGAAAATTGCAACTTTGTATGTAACTGTGTACCAAACTAGACTTAAACAAACAACATGCATGTATCCATTTTACAATCTGCTTGGTCTGCTTTAAAATCTGTATGCTTAAAACCCCAATTCAAAATAATAATACAAAATGTCAAATGAAGGACTGGGACTACTGATTTCCAGAGCTAGCAGAAACTTCACATTGTATGAAGACTAAAGTGTTTAAATAAATATGATCCGCCCCCAGACAGCTTAGAGAGACAGTTTTGCAAGACATATCGAAACATTGACACTTACGTGCCCACACAAAGTGTAGTGTAACCCCCCAATGTTTGCCTAGCCCACCTCAGCTTCCTCACCGGGGAGAGCCTGGCACCGCCACTGAGAAACACAAAAGCAAAAAAAAAACACAGACACCAAAAGAAAGATGCAAACACATCAAGAAATACAAAAACAAAAAGAAAAACACAACCACACAAACACACAAAGAAAAACACAGACACCAAAAGAAAGATGCAAACACATCAAGAAATACAAAAACAAAAAGAAAAACACAACCACACAAACACACAAAGAAAAACACAGACACCAAAAGAAAGATGCAAACACATCAAGAAATACAAAAACAAAAAGAAAAACACAACCACACAAACACACAAAGAAAAACACAGACACCAAAAGAAAGATGCAAACACATCAAGAAATACAAAAACAAAAAGAAAAACACAACCACACAAACACACAAAGAAAAACTCACACCAAAAGAAAGATGCAAACACATCAAGAAATACAAAAACAAAAAGAAAAACACAAACACACAAAGAAAAACAAATACACCAAAAGAAAGACGCAAACACATCAAGAAATACAAAAACAAAAAGAAAAACACAACCACACAAACACAAAATGAGAAAAACAAAAAGAAAGACGCAAACAAAACGGGAAACACAAAAACAGAAAGGAGAACACAAAAAGACCACTCATTACAGAAACGCATCATGCTGGAGCCACGGAAATGCGTCATGCTGGAGCCACGGAAATGCGTCATGCTGGAGCCACGGAAATGTGTCATGCTGGAGCCACGGAAATGCGTCATGCTGGAGCCACGGAAATGCGTCATGCTGGAGCCACGGAAACGCGTCATGCTGGAGCCACGGAAACGCGTCATGCTGGAGCCACGGAAACGCGTCATGCTGGAGCCACGGAAATGCGTCATGCTGGAGCCACGGAAATGCGTCATGCTGGAGCCACGGAAATGCGTCATGCTGGAGCCACGGAAATGCGTCATGCTGGAGCCACGGAAATGCGTCATGCTGGAGCCACGGAAATGCGTCATGCTGGAGCCACGGAAACGCGTCATACTGGAGCCACGGAAACGCGTCATGCTGGAGCCACGGAAACGCGTCATGCTGGAGCCACGGAAATGCGTCATGCTGGAGCCATGGAAATGCGTCATGCTGGAGCCCTCTGCCATAGAAATCTTGTCTCGCACCCAGCCACACGTAAGCACATTTCTGCTGAAGGTAGAGGGAGTTTTGAAACCAAAGGTAAGAACAGAAAAGTAAATATTATTATTATTATTATTATTATTATTATTATTATTATTATTATAATTATTATTATTATTATTATTATTATTATACAGTAGGCCTTACAATTTAGCTATAGGCTTTCCTAATTTGGTTAGAACATTTTTTGAGCCATAAAGTTCGGCTGTCTGATTGCTGAGTTTCCAGTTCTTTTGAAAATCACTATAAAAAGCTTTTTGTATGGTGTGTATCAAACTACTGTATTGCTATAGAAGTTTGCAATGAGATCATCTCTTATTTGACATTGCAGACTTCAATAGTAATACAGTAGTTTGTCTGTGTCTTCATGGCAAAACGTTTGATATTAATAATTGCATTGTAACCTTTCCATTGAGCTTAACATTGCATCCAAAGGTTTATATGTCACTGTAAGCTTTGTTTTAAAAGTGGAAATTAATTAACATATTTAACATCAGTCGTCCCTGGTTATCTTATTCACAAGGTTGTTGATTTGGTTTGGAATAGCTAAGACAGTCTGTGGTCAGGGCCTGCAACTCCTAGGAGATGATGTCTTAAACAGCTGCCATAACAATATTATTATTATTATTATTATTATTATTATTATTATTATTATTATTATTATTACTTAATTCTAGTTGTTATCGGTTTCTAATTGTACCCAATTATGTCTCTTTATATGAACAGGAGTTGACGTATTCCTGCTCAATCAGTTGAACGTGATGGGCTTCACTCTGGGTTATGTATTTTAATACAAAATACTGTTCATAGACTTTCAGTAACAGCATTCTGTATTTTTTTTAGACTGCCATGTATTGCCCATTTTGCAGTGACATGTTTTTGCTGTTCTTGTTAAACAAGCACAGGTGTAGAAAGCACACCAGGCACTGGCAGTGTTCCTGAGGATTCACCAGGTAAGATTCATTGCTGTGTAGAAAGCACACCAGGCACTAGCAGTGTTCCTGAGGATTCACCAGGTAAGATTCATTGCTGTGTAGAAAGCACACCAGGCACTAGCAGTGTTCCTGAGGATTCACCAGGTAAGATTCATTGCTGTGTAGAAAGCACACCAGGCACTGGCAGTGTTCCTGAGGATTCACCAGGTAAGATTCATTGCTGTGTAGAAAGCACACCAGGCACTGGCAGTGTTCCTGAGGACTCACCAGGTAAGACTCATTGCTGTATAGAAAGCACACCAGGCACTAGCAGTGTTCCTGAGGATTCACCAGGTAAGATTCATTGCTGTGTAGAAAGCACACCAGGCACTGGCAGTGTTCCTGAGGATTCACCAGGTAAGATTCATTGCTGTGTAGAAAGCACACCAGGCACTGGCAGTGTTCCTGAGGATTCACCAGGTAAGATTCATTGCTGTGTAGAAAGCACACCAGGCACTAGCAGTGTTCCTGAGGATTCACCAGGTAAGATTCATTGCTGTGTAGAAAGCACACCAGGCACTGACAGTGTTCCTGAGGATTCACCAGGTAAGATTCATTGCTGTGTAGAAAGCACACCAGGCACTGGCAGTGTTCCTGAGGATTCACCAGGTAAGATTCATTGCTGTGTAGAAAGCACACCAGGCACTAGCAGTGTTCCTGAGGATTCACCAGGTAAGATTCATTGCTGTGTAGAAAGCACACCAGGCACTGGCAGTGTTCCTGAGGATTCACCAGGTAAGATTCATTGCTGTGTAGAAAGCACACCAGGCACTGACAGTGTTCCTGAGGATTCACCAGGTAAGATTCATTGCTGTGTAGAAAGCACACCAGGCACTAGCAGTGTTCCTGAGGATTCACCAGGTAAGATTCATTGCTGTGTAGAAAGCACACCAGGCACTGGCAGTGTTCCTGAGGATTCACCAGGTAAGATTCATTGCTGTATAGAAAGCACACCAGGCACTAGCAGTGTTCCTGAGGATTCACCAGGTAAGATTCATTGCTGTGTAGAAAGCACACCAGGCACTAGCAGTGTTCCTGAGGATTCACCAGGTAAGATTCATTGCTGTATAGAAAGCACACCAGGCACTAGCAGTGTTCCTGAGGATTCACCAGGTAAGATTCATTGCTGTGTAGAAAGCACACCAGGCACTGGCAGTGTTCCTGAGGATTCACCAGGTAAGATTCATTGCTGTGTAGAAAGCACACCAGGCACTGGCAGTGTTCCTGAGGATTCACCAGGTAAGATTCATTGCTGTGTAGAAAGCACACCAGGCACTAGCAGTGTTCCTGAGGATTCACCAGGTAAGATTCATTGCTGTGTAGAAAGCACACCAGGCACTGGCAGTGTTCCTGAGGATTCACCAGGTAAGATTCATTGCTGTATAGAAAGCACACCAGGCACTAGCAGTGTTCCTGAGGATTCACCAGGTAAGATTCTTTGCTGTATAGAAAGCACACCAGGCACTAGCAGTGTTCCTGAGGATTCACCAGGTAAGATTCATTGCTGTGTAGAAAGCACACCAGGCACTAGCAGTGTTCCTGAGGATTCACCAGGTAAGATTCATTGCTGTGTAGAAAGCACACCAGGCACTAGCAGTGTTCCTGAGGATTCACCAGGTAAGATTCATTGCTGTGTAGAAAGCACACCAGGCACTGGCAGTGTTCCTGAGGATTCACCAGGTAAGATTCATTGCTGTATAGAAAGCACACCAGGCACTAGCAGTGTTCCTGAGGATTCACCAGGTAAGATTCATTGCTGTGTAGGTAAGATTCATTGCTGTATAGAAAGCACACCAGGCACTAGCAGTGTTCCTGAGGATTCACCAGGTAAGATTCATTGCTGTATAGAAAGCACACCAGGCACTGGCAGTGTTCCTGAGGATTCACCAGGTAAGATTCATTGCTGTATAGAAAGCACACCAGGCACTGGCAGTGTTCCTGAGGATTCACCAGGTAAGATTCATTGCTGTGTAGAAAGCACACCAGGCACTGGCAGTGTTCCTGAGGATTCACCAGGTAAGATTCATTGCTGTGTAGAAAGCACACGATATAAATTATTTTCAATGGAAATGAATTGTATCCAATGCATAAATAAGGTGAAATTTATAGTTACTTCTGCTGGTTCCTCTTGGTTGTGTATTTACTATCTATTTGGTTAATTTAAGGTAAAGCTTTAATCTCTGTGTTTTTACAATTACTAATTAATACCATTTGTACTCCACGTTTTTATAATCCATATATTTTATTCTGCCAGGCACTGTATTACTTTTACAGTTACTGAAAATATATATATTGTACTACATACACAATAACATTTAGTTGCTTGTGCCACTCTGTATTTGGCATAATGGAAATCATATTTTCTTAATATTTATGTTATTTAATATAATATTGACTTCAAATATGTTTTTGTTTTAACATGGTTAGGAACCAGTGCCATTCAGTCACCGAGGAATAAAAAAAAATGGAACAAGACAAATTCAGTAAAGGGAAAAAAGAAAAAATGTGAACAGAACAAACCAGTGCAGATAATTTATTCAAATATTTAATACAACAAATTGTGTTTATTTGTAAACCTGACCGATTTACCTTTTCTTTATTTTGTTTTCTTGCTCAAGATATCTGCTGGAATTCTGCAGCACTGTCTTCGTCCCTGCCCCCGTCATCATGATCCCTGCGGCTCTCAGAAACAACTAGAGGGACCTCCCTGCCCCTGTCATCATGATCCCTGCGGCTCTCAGAAACAACAAGAGGGACGTCCCTGCCCCTGTCATCATGATCCCTGCAGCTCTCAGAAACAACTAGAGGGACCTCCCTGCCCCCGTCATCATGATCCCTGCGGCTCTCAGAAACAACAAGAGGGACCTCCCTCCCCCCGTCATCATGATCCCTGCGGCTCTCAGAAACAACAAGAGGGACGTCCCTGCCCCTGTCATCATGATCCCTGCAGCTCTCAGAAACAACTAGAGGGACCTCCCTGCCCCCGTCATCATGATCCCTGCAGCTCTCAGAAACAACAAGAGGGACCTCCCTCCCCCCGTCATCATGATCCCTGCGGCTCTCAGAAACAACAAGAGGGACGTCCCTGCCCCTGTCATCATGATCCCTGCAGCTCTCAGAAACAACTAGAGGGACCTCCCTGCCCCCGTCATCATGATCCCTGCGGCTCTCAGAAACAACAAGAGGGACCTCCCTCCCCCCGTCATCATGATCCCTGCGGCTCTCAGAAACAACAAGAGGGACGTCCCTGCCCCTGTGTGGCAAAGTGCCCCGCCCCTGTGTGCATTTGTGTGTTTTGTGTATGTATGCGTGCGTATGTTAATGTTGGTGTATAGATTGGTACACGGGATATAAACGGGTCTGTGTTTCACGTATATTTAAAAAGTGTAGATTTGTATGTAGGCACGAGGAGGGCACAAATCACTTCACGTGCTGGTTAAATGTAATATGTGAGCACGGGGTTGCACAGAATGAATTCACGTGCTGGGATTCAAGTGAGTAATTAATTAGTAATTGAATCCCAGCACAACAGTATATATAGATGCACGTTTTAGTCACTTGGGGTTAGGTGTTCGGTGAGTGGAGAACGAGTGTGGAGAAGGAGAAATTAAATAATAAGAAAGAACGTAAATATAAAAGTGAATAACTGTCTCACTCACCGTGTTTCGTTTGTCTGTCTGTGCACTGTCTGTTTACTGTGTAGTCCGTTTTGTTTGTCTTTTTATTTTGGCGTGTAGTGCCGTGTCCCGTGTTTTTGTGTTTCAAACCTTTTATTTTCTGTCTGTTTATTAAATAATGAGCGCGATCACGCGCTCAGCCTAACCAAAATCCAAGTCTCTGTGTTTGTATTCCTTCCTGCTTCTGGTCTGACACCACCCACTCTGGCCGTCTTTGTGACACCCTGTCATCATGATCCCTGCAGCTCTCAGAAACAACTAGAGGGACCTCCCTGCCCCCGTCATCATGATCCCTGCGGCTCTCAGAAACAACAAGAGGGACCTCCCTGCCCCCGTCATCATGATCCCTGCAGCTCTCAGAAACAACTAGAGGGACCTCCCTGCCCCCGTCATCATGATCCCTGCGGCTCTCAGAAACAACAAGAGGGACGTCCCTGCCCCTGTCATCATGATCCCTGCAGCTCTCAGAAACAACTAGAGGGACCTCCCTGCCCCCGTCATCATGATCCCTGCGGCTCTCAAAAACAACAAGAGGGACGTCCCTGCCTCCGTCATCATGATCCCTGCAGATCTCAGAAACAACAAGAGGGACGTCCCTGCCCCTGTCATCATGATCCCTGCAGCTCTCAGAAACAAAGTTTAGCTGCAGCTGAGAAAAAACGACAAGATTTTTACCAGGATATGTCTGATACGTGCCTCTGTATCCTGATGGAAGTTAAATTGTGAATATTCTGGGTACGGACACACCTTTCACTATCCAAAGATATAAGGAGGCAGTTGGAAAGCCCTACACAGAAATAACACTGTATGTCTGTACCCTGGAAGATTTTTGCATGAATGGTTAGTGTATGTTTAAATATTACAGACAAAAATGTTTAATCACTTTGCGCGTATCCTTACTTTACCCAAACATATCATTGTAGGATTAGTATTAGGATATATGTTCTAATCCAAGCCTATCAATGTATCATGGTCAGGTCCTGTTGTAGGGGAGTACCCAGGGTCTGGAAAGCATGGGGTGATTTCAGAGATTTTAATAGTAGTGCCTGTTACATTAAACATGTCAGCCCATATTGTGCATTGTTTGACTAAGACCATTTTGCATCATTTTTTTTATAGCACTGTTGTTTTTTTTTATAATATCACTTCTTTTTTTAGAAACAAATCTTGAAACAAAACTCCCTGTCTACAGCAGCTGCTGCACAGTGTAATATGTATTAATACTGATCATTTCAGGTTTAACTTAAAGAGTGATTAGCAGGGTTCTGAAAAATACAGCTTTCTACGTCTCCACGTGTTGCTACAGCTGTTTAAATAACGTATCTGTCATTGTTCTTTTCATTGTTAACATCCTGACAACTTTTTACACTTAGAACTTTAGACTTTGTTTCAAAGCTCTTGCTTCTGCACTGGGTTTTGAGATCTACCCTCTAAATCAGTGCAGGAAGACCAATAAAGAATAAAATAAACAAGTGCTCTGGCTTTTCTGTTCCGTACCACATCATTGCTATGTTACCTGTCTGCCAATGTGGGCAATAATCCTGACACTATCAGTGCAATAATTCTTTAGCACAAATTATCAAGAGTTTCAGAATCCGGGGATATTTGAAGATGCTAGTCCTTCCGCTTCTTTACATGTACAAACCATGGAAGCAAGACATGGTGATCTCATTTTTCATGATACTGATGTACTTACAGTACAGTGTTGTTTATAAACCCTCTCACCATACCCTCTCTGTCCACTCCCTCGAATGAACTTGAAGGAATCTGCTCTGCTTAGCAGGAGATTTTCTTATGTGGATGCTTTGATAAAACCAGATACTCAGTTTTTTTTGCAAGCAGCCTAAGGGGTATCATTAACTAAAATAAACCTTCTGCTTTCCTGCTGCTTTGAACACTGTAAATATTATTTAGTTATTTTCAATGAAACTAAAGACTTCGCAACACAATGCTGTGGATGCAGTTGGGGTGGAGCAGGGTCTGCAGAGTGCAATGCTGTGGATGCAGTTGAGGTGGAGCAGGGTCTGCAGAGTGCAATGATGTGGATGCAGTTGAGGTGGAGCAGGGTCTGCAGAGTGCAATGATGTGGATGCAGTTGGGGTGGAGCAGGGTCTGCAGAGTGCAATGCTGTGGATGCAGTTGGGGTGGAGCAGGGTCTGCAGAGTGCAATGATGTGGATGCAGTTGGAGTGGAGCAGGGTCTGCAGAGTGCAATGATGTGGATGCAGTTGAGGTGGAGCAGGGTCTGCAGAGTGCAATGATGTGGATGCAGTTGGGGTGGAGCAGGGTCTGTAGAGTGCAATGCTGTGGATGCAGTTGGGGTGGAGCAGGGTCTGCAGAGTGCAATGCTGTGGATGCAGTTGGGGTGGAGCAGGGTCTGCAGAGTGCAATGCTGTAGATGCAGTTGGGGTGGAGCAGGGTCTGCAGAGTGCAATGATGTGGATGCAGTTGGAGTGGAGCAGGGTCTGCAGAGTGCAATGATGTGGATGCAGTTGGGGTGGAGCAGGGTCTGCAGAGTGCAATGCTGTGGATGCAGTTGAGGTGGAGCAGGGTCTGCAGAGTGCAATGATGTGGATGCAGTTGGGGTGGAGCAGGGTCTGTAGAGTGCAATGCTGTGGATGCAGTTGGGGTGGAGCAGGGTCTGCAGAGTGCAATGATGTGGATGCAGTTGGGGTGGAGCAGGGTCTGCAGAGTGCAATGCTGTGGATGCAGTTGTGGTGGAGCAGGGTCTGCAGAGTGCAATGCTGTGGATGCAGTTGGGGTGGAGCAGGGTCTGCAAAGTCTGCAATGTGGGGCTCGGTGACTCAGCTATAGGCTCAGCTGTAGTTGTACGACTGGCTGGTAAAGCAGCTCGCTTTACCTGTCAAGTGTAGAATCCCGGTTTAATAAACCGCTAAATTCAAGAACCTGCAAAACCTGTGTAAGCCTGCTCATTTTTCACACAACGCTACAATATTATTAAGAGTCTAATATTTTAGTTTATGAATTATGATGGGCTTAAATTTGAATTATGGCATCATTATAGTATCATATAATAATCTTTATTTTTATATAGCGCCTTTCATAGTAGACCACTATCACAAAGCGCTTTGCAGAGTCGCTTACAACAACATCTCAACCGAAAGACAGAGCACAAGGAGGTTAAGTAACTTGCTCAGGGCCACACAATGAGTCAGTGGCTGAACTGGGATTTGAACCGGGGATCTCCTGGTTACAAGCTATTTTCTTAGTAGCTTAAAAAACACTAAATGAAATGTATAATATTTTGGTGTACCATTGCACTAGCAATGCATTTGCTCATTAAAATCTTATTTTAGACGTTTTTCAGAAACCAAGATAATCAGTCAGAATGAAGTCCAAGCTGGTAAAATAAGGAATACCAAGTCGTTCAGCATTTATTCAGATAGATGGGTAATGCATGTGTAGCATTTAACATTTCAATGACCCCATACACATTTTTTATACAAAGTTATTTTTGTAATTTCCCCACACACTTCTTTTTTTTCACATAGGCAGCTCGCTTACATTAAAAATAATTTAGCATTTAAATATAAGTTTAAAACAAACCTGCAAATGACTTCCAGACTGCAAATAATAACCTAATCATTTTTTTTATCCTGAATAAATAATATTGTGTTAGGCATGGCTTAAAACAGAACCAGTCAGCCCTGACGGAATGGCCACATGACTGGGAAAAAAAGGCAGGATGTCAAAATGTTAAACATCTGATACAGTGAGAGGCCCTGGCCTGAAGCCAACATCAATTCAGAACACCACATTTAATAAAGCTATGAATTTAACAAAATGTAGAACACCTTACTGCGGTAACCATATTTAACACTGAAGTGCCTTCCAGACACAATTTATTAGCATGAATTAACACTTCATTTTAAGTTTGTTTTGTATAACATAACAGAAACTGACACATTTAGAAAGCTAATATGTACAATGTTAAAATGTTATTTTAACCTGAATGTTTTTATATGGACATTTGTAGCCATATAAGGCTAGTGACTGCTAAGAAGCTGCCCTAACCCAAACAGACTCTATATTAGGGGAGTGAAGTAACTCCATGGTTTACACTAGGGAATTAAATAATAGAATATAAATACCCTGTACAGGGAGAGATACACTCTCATGGCAATTTGTCAGCCAGCATAAGATTGCTTAATTTTTATTGTTATAGCAGTCAGTTAAATTTTATCATTAAGTTTGTAATTAATTTAACATAATAACATAAGAAAGTTTACAAACGAGAGGAGGCCATTCGGCCCATCTTGCTCGTTTGGTTGTTTGTAGCTTATTGATCCCAGAATCTCATCAAGCAGCTTCTTGAAGGATCCCAGGGTGTCAGCTTCAACAACATTACTGGGGAGTTGGTTCCAGACCCTCACAATTCTCTATGTAAAAAAGTGCCTCCTATTTTCTATTCTGAATGCCCCTTTATCTAATCTCCATTTGTGACCCCTGGTCCTTGTTTCTTTTTTCAGGTCAAAAAAGTCCCCTGGGTCGACATTGTCTATACCTTTTAGGATTTTGAATGCTTGAATCAGATCACCGCGTAGTCTTCTTTGTTCAAGACTGAATAGATTCAATTCTTTTAGCCTGTCTGCATACGACATGCCTTTTAAACCCGTGATAATTCTGTCTACTTTTGGGATGTAATTGTTTTGCGCCTCTAGTACTACATTTTTAAAAAAACAGCCATCCTTTTTCTGTGGATGTTTTCTCTATTTTACTCCAATCTACTTCTGTTAGTCTCTGTTTCATACCTTCATAGTTTGTTTTTCTAAATTGTAAACCTTAGCTTTAGTCATTAATTTTTGGGTTTTAAAAATCACTTCAAATGAAACCATGTTGTGGTCTGAGTTTACCAATGGCTCTCTGACCTCTGTTTTAGTTATTCTGTCTTCGTTATTTGAAAAAACTAAATTAAGGCATGCCTCCCCTCTAGTCGATGCCTTGGCAAATTGCGTTAGGAAGCAGTCATTTGTCATCTCCACCATTTCAATTTCATCTGTCATGCTCCCCACCAGGTTTTCCCATTTTATATGGAATCCCCCATTAGTATGGCTTCTCCTTTGCTACACGCATTTCTAATGTCATTGTATAACAGATTATTTTGCTTGGTGTCTGAATTTGGCAGTCTATAGCATGCTCCTATTATTATGCCCTTTGAATTTTTGTCCATTATTCTTACCCATATTGATTCTGCATTGTTTTCTTTGTCCAGATTTAACACCTGGGCTTCAAGACTATTTCTTATGTATAGCACTACCCCTCCACCTCTTCTGTCCTGCCTGTCTTTTCTATACAGTGTGTACCCACTAATATTATATTCGTCTCCATCACTCTCAGACAACCAAGTTTCTGTAACACCTATCACATTGTAGTTACTTATTAGTGCAGTAGCTTCAAGTTCTAACATTATTCTTTTCCGGTCCGATATCAAAAAGACACACTGTCGTTTTCTCTCTGGAAAAAGCAGAGAAAACCTTTCAATGGCCGAGTAAGACCAGTCGAAGCCAAGAAGCATAACACAGACATAAACAAACAAAATAGCTGCTTCCGCATCCAGCACTCAGGAATATCACAGACATTCGCCAAGCTTTCTGAGATGTTATAGTAATAAAATAATGACTTGGATAGCATTACTGAGGAGTTTGGTGATAAAACAAGTGATCAGGAGATGATTTATCAGTATGTATGACTATGAAGAAGTATGTGAAAATACAACGAACGAGGGGTGGGACGGGTTTGGAGATGCAGTACTGAGTGTCCTGTTGATATGCAGTGCCTTCTAAACCCATTTTACTATGAATAAAATTACTTTTAAACAGCGCATGTGAAAATAAATTGGACCCGATGCACTGAATAAATGGACCGCAAGGGGGTTAATGAAAACTTGGCAGCCGAAGAAAGTTGTCTACAGTATCAGTTCTTATCAGGAATGTAGCGACTTTAATTGGGATGATGTTTGTGAGCCAAAAATACGGAGGCTTTTGTATTATAAAAGAAAAAGCATCTGTTGGAGAGAATTACATTTAAAAGTAAAAAAGCCACAGTGTTGCATTTATTTAAGTTTAACTGCAGTAATAAACAGGTATTCATTTACAGGGAAACTGTGGAGTTTAAAAGTGAAAGAATTAAAAATTTCTCTCAGACACACAGTATAATTCTGGAAGGGCATTAGACCTTCAAAAGATAAGGCTTGGTATTTGGTATCTGAAAGCAGGATTCGATTTTGGTTCTTAAAAGTGGGATTTGCCAACCTTGAATGACAACCAATGGAAGGTGCTTTAAGAAAGACAGGAGTGTGTATCTCATTATAGTAAGAAAATAATGAGAGCTTAGTTATAAAAATGAGGATGTAAGCTTTTTGATTATCTGAAAAGATACCGGTCCGAAGCGTCTCTTGAATCCAGCCAAAAATGACTTCATGCGGTGAATTTGCCCGGGCCAGTAGAGATCGCAGTTTGGCCGGTAGTTATGAAGCACCACAGGCCCGACTGGGTCGGTAACATTTTTTAACTGTATAATGTATATAGTATAGTGCCCATGACTTCTGTTTCATGAATGCAGGAAAATGGGTCAGTGTGCCAAAAAGCTGAAAACCGAATTTACAAACCCATTTTCAAAAACATACCCACCCACCCCTCGATAATGGCATAACTGAAGTCGTCCGAACTTTCCCGCCGCACGTTGTATTTGTTGTACAGTCAGCATCTGAGACTACGTACCGAAGTGCTGTTGGTAAAACTGGTTACCTCGACACGGAAGTTTTTTACAATTTTCTTTTTTCTTTTTTTAAGCAACCAACTGCACCAATAAGCCAAAAGTAACGTGTTTAAATCAATAATAATAAAAAAAGAAATTATGAAAAAAAATTAAGACGAAAATATAGAGTGGAGTGTAAGAAAGACTTAATCTTGCTTCATGATGACAGTGAAACAAATGTCAGTTTCCCAGACTTGCAGATAAAACAGCAGCTTTTTGTGGGAATTCAACATTTAGTTGCCCTCATATCCAGTCTCACAGTAATAGTTCACAAGACAGCAGGTGTTTGCTGTGACTGCAGCGAAAAAAGATGCACCGATGAATACCCAGATACACCACATGGAAGCTGGACAACGGGATCGAGTTGTCTAATGTTTTGATTTGGGGTACAATGTATTCAGGTCAGAAATGTAATTCCCAATTTTTACAGGACTCATTCATATCAGCAGTAAGATTGGTGCTGACTTGGGAGTGGCTACAAGCGACAATGATCTGAGAACGATTATTTTTATTATGATTATTGTTTGAGTAGTGTTTATTATTAGGATTAGTATAAATCCGTTAACCTTTTAGCATTGCCGTTACCATGGTAACAGCTCGGTTGTGGGTTGCTTGTAAGAAAACGAGTATCATTTGTATACATACATTTTGAAAATCTTGAATACAGTATTTTCATTTTCTGACAAGCACGCCAACTTATGCATGTTAATGGCTGAAATAATACAACAGCACATATTGAAAGGCTTCGCTTAGCCACTTTTTCCACTACCGGAGTCCAAAACATCTCTGTCCTCCTTAAACATCTCCCCTGAATTTGAGAGTGTGCTCAGAGCAATAAAAGAAGTACGTGCGAAATCTGACATCTTGTAGAGATGGTATTATAAGCACATATAGCATCTTGGCACATTCTGCAAAACACCTTTCCTTTATGTAGAATCCCTTTGTGTTGAAACAAGCGCCTTTCTTAGTTTTTGCTTCGCTGCTGTTGCTGGGTTTCAGCTCGCCAGCAGAGCCCTGTTGTTCTCAGGAGTCCTACCAGTAAAGTTATCTACAGATCGGGGTGTCCACGACGTTCTGTACTATTAGTGTCTGTTTTTGATATAGAACTTGTTTTCTTAATGTTCCAAATTACGAACTTACCAATTTTACAATTACTGGACTTTACTCTCCTAAGATAAATTGGCGGACACTGTGCAGAAACCTCTTTTTTTTATCAGACAGTAGGCCTACTTTATGAAAAAAGGGGGTGTATATGATTGATTTTGCCTGGAGAATTAATTTCACCGGTACATGAATTGAACTGCTATTTTACAATCAAAGTATTTACAAGCAAGTATAATGTAATATCATAAAACTCTTTGTGATTACATTATAGCAGCACTGTTTTCTGTGACAATAAGGTCTTCACACTGAACACCCCTCATAGGAAAATGAATAGTCCGGGTTCTCAAGTCACCACCAACTTGTCATGGGAGGGATGTAATAAAAAAACATACGCAGTCAGATAACACTGAAGGAGCTGGAGCTTCCATGCCAGCTGTGGGTCGAGCGAGCATGCAGTAACAGGTATTACAAATGCATATACGTATGTTTTTTTCCAGTGTAAACATTTTTTTGCACATCCGCAGGAGCATCAGCAGCACCTGCATTAATACATTTCGGGGGTCAAGCACCCACAGAGCTGACGCCTATGTTTCTGTGTAAATGTTGTAATGTCAATAAATGAACCTGCATAATAATATGTGTCACAAGTGACGGTTTTTAATGTCTGTATTTTTGTTGTGTGTTTTTTATTAGTGAATCTGTTGTTTTTAAACTGCTGCTAGTTTTCCTGTGCACTGTGATCTGACGTTTGGGTTAAGCACTTTCCCCACAGTTAACAGGAAATCCCGCCTAAGAAAAGAAAAGGGCTTGTAACCAGGAGGTCCCCGGTTCAAATCTCACCCCAGCCACTGACTCATTGTGTGACCCTGAGCAAGTCACTTAACCTCCTTGTGCTCCGTCTTTCGGGCGAGACGTAGTTGTAAGTGACTCTGCAGCTGATGCATAGTTTACACACCCTAGTCTCTGTAACTCGCCTTGGATAAAGGCATCTGCTAAATAAACAAATAATAATAATAAAAAGGGGGTGTGACAGGGTGACTGGGCGGTGACGTCAGGCAGAAGCAGGAACTAAAACAAACTGACACCAGCACTGCAGTATTCAAATAATAAAGACACGGCTGGCCGCCGTTTTATTTAAATACAAAAATAAATAAAAGGTTTTAACAAATAAAACACAGAGCAAAATAAAACAGGTAAACAAAACAAATCTTGAACACAAAATAAATAAAACACAGGTCAGGCTGGGCAGATTGCCTTCACTGGTCCTATGTGTTTCTTTTAAGTTTTGTTTTTCTCTTTCTCTCTGTCCTCGCTCTCTCTCTCCTCGCTCTACGCTCCTCTCGTACACCCACACACGAGCTGGAAAGCTGCAGGCTTTTTATATTGTGGCTGAGGGGTTTAACTAGCTAGCAATTATTCTATTACCCCTCCGCCACAATCTGCATGAGTTTTTCAATTACTGTGGATGGGGTTTCCACGCTACAAAACAAAATAAACATTTGGCTACGCTGTCATTTAAACATAACATTGCCGTCATCTATACATTTAACAAATACAATAATAATAATAATAATAATAATAATAATAATAATAATAATAATTATAATGCGTATTACTGCAACAACTAAAACAAATGCAAAACAGTACCATACACTGCACTGGGGCGGAGGGGTACCCCGTTCTCAAAATAAACAAATACATTTAATCAGCAGGGCTTACTACCGCCCTGCTACATATCCCCCCCCCCCCCCCCCCCTTGTGCAACACAAACTTGTCCTCCACCCCCACTTCTTTGTGGCTAAGAGCTCCCACTTCTGGGGCTTCAGCCACACTATCTCCTGCCGCAAAAGTGCAGCTGGGGGAGCTGGTCTCCTGACCTCCCCCACCTTCTTCATGACCGGCAGTTCCCCTCCGTGGGGCTCCGGCCACCCAATTTCCGGCAGCAAAACTGCTGCGGGGGAATCTGGTCTCCTGACCTCCCCCCTTTCTTCATGGCCGGCAGCTCCCCTTCATGGGCCTCCAGCCACAGTATAGCGACCCCAGGCGAAGCAGAGCCCCCGGCGACCCCAGGCGAAGCAGGACCCTCGGCGACCCCAGGCGAAGAAGGACCCTCAGAAACCCCAGGTGACGGCAGCATCGGCGGAACCTTGGGAGGCGACATCAGCAGCGGCGGACCCTCGGGAGGCGACGGCAGCAGCGACGGACCCTCGGGAGGCGAACTCGGGAGGGGAGCCCCTGGCCATAGAGGCGGCAGCAGGAGCTCCACTTCTCCCTCGTACCCTGTACCCTGTGCGGAGCAGTGGCAGCCCCAGGTGACGTGGAGCAGAAGGCAGCTCCAGGCGACGTGGAGCAGCAGGCAGCCCCAGGCGACGCAGAGCAGCAGGCAGCCCCAGGCGACGCGGCGCAGCAGGCAGCCCCAGGCGACCCAGGCATGGCACCCTGGGCGGAGCGGGCATGGCATCCCTGGGCGGTGCGAGGCAGGCATCCTTGGGCGGTGCGAGGCAGGCATCCTTGGGCGGTGCGAGGTAGGCATCCTTGGGCGGTGTGAGGCTGGCATCCTTGGGCGGTGCGAGGCAGGCATCCCTGGGCGGCACGAGGCAGGCATCCCCGGGCGGCGCGAGGCAGGCATCCCCGGGATACGCGACGCAGGCATCCCTGGGCGGTGCGACGCAGGCATCCCCGAGTGGTGCGACGCAGGCATACCTCGGCGGTGCGACGCAGGCATCCCTGGGCGACGCGACGCAGGCATCCCCGGGCGGTGCGACGCAGGCATCCCCGAGTGGTGCGACGCAGGCATACCTCGGCGGTGCGACGCAGACATCCCTGGGCGACGCGACGCAGGCATCCCCGGGCGGTGCGACAAAGGCATCCCCGAGTGGTGCGACGCAGGCATACCTCGGCGGTGCAACGCAGGCATCCCTGGGCGGTGCGAGGCAGGCATCCCTGAGCGATGCGAGGCTGGCATCCCCAGGCGATGACGAACTGGCATCCCCAGGCGATGGTAAACTGGCATCCCCAGGCGATGGCAAACTGGCATCCCCAGGCGATGGCAAACTGGCATCCCCAGGCGATGCACGACAGGGCGGCAGTGATCCCTCAGGAGGCGCCGGCGGCAGCGGACCCTCAGGAGGCGATTGCAGGAGGCGAGCCAGGACCAGTGGTGGTGCTAGGTTTGGCCCTCTTCTCAGCCGCTGCGACCCGGCAGTTTTCCCCCTTGCTCTGCTCAGCAGCCTATGCAAGGGCGGCTGCGGACCGCCAGCCTCCTGTTCCGGTCCATCCTGTCGTGAAGGGAGAGGCAGCTCCTGCTCCTCTCCCTCGGGTGGTGGTGGAAGCAGAGGCAGCCCCTGCTCCTCTCCCTCAGGTGGTGGTGGTGGAGGCAGAGGCAGCTCCTGCTCCTCTCCCTCAGGTGGTGGTGGTGGAGGCAGAGGCAGCTCCTGCTGCTCTGCTCCTGGCGAAGGCGGCAGGGGCTCCTCCCCTTCTGGTTGCGAAGGCGGCAGGGGCTCCTCTCCTTCTGGCTGCGAAGACGGCAGGGGCGCCTCCCCTTCTGGCTGCGAAGGCGACAGGGGCGCCTCCCCTTCTGGCTGCGAAGGAGGCAGGGGCGCCTCCCTTTCTGGCTGCGAAGGTGGCAGGGGCTCCTCCCCTTCTGGCTGCAGCGTGGAAACCAGCAGGCATGCTCCCTCTGCTGGTGGCGGCGATGGAGGCGGAACCAGCAGGCATGCTCCCTCTGCTGGTGGCGGCGATAGAGGTGGAACCAGCAGGTACTCTTCCTCTGCTGGTGGACGTGGGAGCGACCCGCAGTCCTCCCACGGCGATGGAGGTGGAACCAGCAGGTATTCTGTCTCTGCTGGTGGAGGTGGGAGCAGCAAGCCGTCCTCCCACTGAGGTGGAGGTGGAACCAGCAGGAACTCTCCCTCTGTTGGTGGAGGTGGGAGTGACACACAGTCCTCCCAGGGAGGTGGAGGCGGAACCAGCAGGAATTCTCCCTCTGCTGGTGGAGACGTGGGCTGTAGACGTTCGGCCCCCATTCTCAAAATAAACAAATACATTTAATCAGCAGGGCTTACTACTGCCCTGCTACAGGGAGGAACAGGGACCAGAGAGAGAGAGAAGTGTTTTGGGAAGAAGCACATAACGCGTCTGGAAGAATAGCGAGGAGACAGCAGTATTGGAAAGGAACAGCAGCACAGAGAACACTCTAGGGAGCAGTCTAAGTTTGACTGCAGGAACAAAGGAATGGGTTTGGAGTTTTTTTGTTTTTTCCTATTTGGGACTTTGTTGCAGCGGGACATGGTTAGGATTATTGTTTTTTGTGTTTTATTGGGGGATTTTGTTTTATTATCACCTGCCACTGTTGGATTGTGTTCAAGCTGCCTTGTTTGTGGTAACAGGTTGGTGTAGAGAATTATTGACACTGAAGACATTTTTTTGGTTTACAAACAAATAGATTTTTATTTTGTGTAACTGCCTTGCTGTGTCTGGTTGGCACTCCTTGGACAATCCATTCCCCAGTAGAGGTTTGGTCCCGTTGTGGTCCCGGGACAAGGCCAAGGGTCTGAGGGTAAAAAAAGATAACATTATTTCATTTGCACTTTAATCATTTCCAGAACTGCTCTAACTTTTTAATATTTTTGTACTTTGCACTTATCTATGCCGAGCAATCTTTGTAGTCCTGCCAGGACACGCTCAAGGTCCACCATCGTTCTACTTACTGTTGTCCTAAGGTTCGAGGTCCAGCATCCGGGTCCGTAGATACTTATTTATTATTATTATTAATTTATTATTATTTATTTCTTAGCAGACGCCCTTATCCAGGGCGACTTACAATTGTTACAAGATATCACATTATACAGAGTTACAGAGTTGACTTACCAGTCAGCGCGGAGGGTCGAGATCCAGCGCCGGTCTCCAGCGTGCCACATCGGGGTTCCAGGACCGACAGCGAGAGAGAAAGGAGGCGCACAGGTTTAAAGATAGGCTAAGGGGAAGTAACCAGAACCCCTGGGTAGAGGTGGTAATTCTACTTATCTGAGTGTACATTTTCTTTGCCCCGCTCCTTTCCAGGTTCATCGAAAGTATTGGCAGGCTGGCGGTTGGAGGTTTGGTAAAGTCCGTGGCGGGTTTCTTTTTGGCTTATCTGCCATTTTGGACAGTAACCTTTCCTTTTTTTTTATTATTTTTTTTTTTTTAAAAGACAGCTACCAACAGGAGGGGGCTGCCTGGTGTGTTTTTTATTTTTTAATTTGTTGCTGTGTGTTTTTTAGTATTCTATTTTAACCCTGTTGAGAACAATAAAAAAATGTTTTACCTATCCAAGCTCCAGAGTGTGTATATTGGAACCTGGGGATAAAAAGAACCTGCATAGGGGAAATTACTATGTACTCTGTCATCAAGGTCCTTATCTTTGCCAAACCCAAGGTGGCGTGGTCATTACAATTCTACAAGCATGTTTACTACAGTTACCCCTGGTCACCGCAACCGTGACATGTGAGACATTTCGATATACAACAACCTCAGAAAATGCTACAGGGATGCATTTTCTGACGTTACAACGCTATATTTTACGGAACCACACAGTGTGTTCAGCATTAATAAAATTACAATATGACAAATTCACTAGCAAAGAATAAGTTTTGCAAAGTATAAAGAACAAAAAAGGCAGCTACAGGAGTGTGAATGCATTTGTACCTTGGGCTCAGCTTTGAGGTGCTGGAATGTTTTTTTTTCTTTTGTAGAAACATTTTCATACTAACTTTTGTACTTGATAACATTCATTTAAAAATTAAATTGATGCCTATGATGAATACGTGTTTGTGACTAATTAGCTATTAACATTTAAAATACTGAGTACTTTGATATACAGGTATTGGATAAAAAAATGGAGACACCTGGGTAAATGAGGGACACCAAGTATATTGAAAGCAAGGGCTTCCACACAGGTGTGGCTCATGCGTTAATTAAGCAAATAACATCCCAGCATGCTCAGGGTCATGTATAAAAATGTTTAACAGGCCTGGTTGCCTATAGTTATGGCTAGCATGGCTGCAAGAGGAGACCTCAATGACTGAAAAACGGGTCATTATTGGGGCGCGTTTGGCAGGAGCTTCAGTGACCAAGACAGCTCAACTTCCTGATGTTTCACGAGCAACGGTGTCTAAGGTGATGTGGGCATGGAACTCCGAGGGAAAGACATTATCAGCAAAGGGCAACAGTGGGCAGAAGCGCATACTCCAGGATTGTGATATCCGTGCATTAATTCGAAGTGCAAGGCAAAACAGGCGAGCAACTGCAGATCAATTGACTGCAAATTTGAACCTGGGGCGCGAGCTGCCAGTTTCATCAAAAGCAGTCTGCCGAAAACTCCACAGAGCGGGATACCATATTGGCCCAACACCCTATTAAGTGACTTTACATTGCTGTTTCCATTTTTTTGTCCACTACCTGTATGTTTCAATATTAACTAAATCAAGTTATTAATCAAACTGATAAATCTTGTTACATACCTACCGGTAATTGATTTATTAAAATGTTTGGATATACTGCTATTTTATTGATTACTGGGTCGTTCACAGTCGTCTTAAAATAACGCTAGAATATGTTTAGTTGTAAAATAATAATAATAATAAAAAACGTTTTTTGACTGATTCAAATTTCGCTGCAGATGGATTTATTTTCATGTTTTGTTTTTTTTTTTTGGTTAAGTGGCGCAGCTGCGCTCCGATTTTTTTCTTGGTTGGGGGGGCAGTGTTGCAAGCCACCTGAATGTGATTTTTTTTTTGCACAGAGTAAAATGGCTTATTAAAAAAAGTTACTTATACAAGGCTCTCGTTTCCCTCTGTATTGTGCGTCTTTTTTGTGACAGTTCGGCGTGCAATGTAACGGCTGGACGTTTTAGTTACAGTGTTCAGAAATTAGGATTTAAGTTATGTTTTGTGCACATTATACTGGTTTTACGCAAAGTAATTCCTGTCCAGGTATTGATGAGTGGGAATAATAAGAACATAAGAAAGTTTACAAACGAGAGGAGGCCATTCACCCCATCTTGCTCGTTTGGTTGTTTGTAGCTTATTGATCCCAGAATCTCATCAAGCAGCTTCTTGAAGGATCCCAGGGTGTCGGCTTCAACAACATTACTGGAGAGTTGGTTCCAGACCCTCACAATTCTCTGTGTAAAAAAGTGCCTCCTATTTTCTGTTCTGAATGCCCCTTTATCTAATCTCCATTTGTGACCCCTGGTCCTTAATAAGAGACATGTGCTTCTTTTTTGTTTGATGACCAAGAAAAATAACTGCAGCTCTAAAATGTCGAATTATACAAAGATGCCTAATTTAAAGGTTTGTTAAAAACCTCGGTTTAGTTTTTGCAATTTATTTTATTTACTAAAATGAAAGTGTTTCAATTTTTTTTTAATTTTCACTCAGTGCATATTCTGTGTGATTTCCATCTTTCACAATATTTATTCAAATGAATAAAGAACAGTTTAGATTAGGTTAATTTATAATGTTACAGGTTTAAACATGTTTTTAATTCGACATTTTACCAAGGAGTGCTAACAGTGGGCCGCAGTGCCTAATGCAGCTGAACAGGTGGGCCTCAGGTAAAAAGGTTTGGGAAGCCCTGGTCTAGACAATGTAAATCTTCAACTGAACTCTGAGAGATTCCATACGCTGCCGATATGACCTGGAGTAATAAAGCACACAATTTCCTCCCACCTTGAAGCTTTCTGTCATTCAGTGAATTAAACAGCCATCCTCTGGCTACTACCTGCAGCAGCAGGGGGGTATTAATACCATATAGAGTTCTGTTTCAGGGAGTTAATCTAAATGTTAACAAAGGCAATAAGGGAGCTCTCTGTATGTGGAAATGCACCTTAATTATACATATTCATAATAAAAACCTTTGTTTAACAATTGTATGAAACTGTTATCTATGTAATCTCTTTCAGTTCAGACTTGTTTGAAATGTTTTGTTGAAGTTTTTCTAATATCAATACATCTACACAGCTGAATAAACCCAATCCTTTATGAATAGCGTTCTGACATGCATACAGTACTTCTGATGGACGGTTTTTAAGTATAAGCAAAACACTAAACTGGCATTATGCAAATCAGGTTGTGCAATCTGTTGGTTAACTATTTAAATAAACAAACTGCATTATGTCCAGTTATAGATATAGATCATATTACTGATATGTTTATTTTACTGTATAGCTTACAGTGACAGGGAGACCCTTTCGTTGGTTCTTGGGTGCATATGTGCCTTTATGGAAGCAGCTGGGGTGTGCAACAGGAGACACGTTGCCAAGGAAGTAATGAAGCAGCTGGGATGTGCAACAGGAGACACGTTGCTAAGAAACTACTTGAGCAGATAGGCTCACCCGGTGTTGAGCTGATCGGGAGGTCCTGATTGGCTGGGGGGCCAGGGAGGCTGCACGGAGCTCAAAAAGCATCTGCACCACAGGTCGAGGAGACTGCACGGCCATAGCCATACAGAAATCTTGCTTTGTCGACATCAAGGGGGAAAGCGTCCGTTCCATGGAGAGAACTACTACACGAAAGCCTTCCACCCCAAGACGGTGCTGGTGAAGGCATTGCCCAGCCGAGGCCGCTTGAAAAGGCAGTTTGAAGAGGCTGGAGCCTCCGTGAGAATGCCGGGACTCCGGGAGCCCTGAGGTAGGTCAGTTTAGGGGATGTTGATCCTAAACAGTGTAGAGAGGGTTTGCGTAGTGTAGTAGGTTCCTGGAGCGGGACGTTCCTTTTAGTGGAACTAGTGCTCACCTTTTGTGGCAAACTTTTATTTTTAGCTTTGTTTTGTTTTCCTAATTAAATGTAACACTAGGTACCCTAGTGTCAGCACTTATTAAATCTGAGCACCTGTGCAGCCTGTCAACAGCCAATGCTCTGTGTCTGCCTTATTATGCAGTGACGACCCACACACGTAACAAACCCCCTGTCAGTTACCCAATATGACCACCATACCCCTTTTACCACTGTAACTAATGCATATGTTTACAACACAAATCTGTGCAAAACCTGGGGCTTGATTTTACAAATTTAATAAGTTACTCAAAGGATAGGAAATGTATGTCTGGTCTTTTTACCTTCCAGTATTTCAAAGAAAGTAGTGAACCTGCAGCTATGGCAACATGTTTTGCATCCCCCTATAGAATGAACAAATTTTGCTTTATAAAGTCGAATGAAACCTGCTGAATAATATTACATTAACATATTGAATTACATTCCGCTAGTTTTCCATATACTTAACGAAAAACTGAAAACAATTGAAAAAGGTGACATTTCGAAATCTAACATGAAATACTGTATTACTATTATGGCTTCCTGTAGACTTTTGTGATATCATTTTGTAGTTTCTTTGATTACATGCTGTTAAATTATGTTCATATTAGTCCAGGGTCCGTATAAGAAGAGAGGCTTATTTACGGGTTTGTTTGCCCCCGAGAGGAATAAAATTTGACCCATGTCAGCCTGATAGAGGGACTCCTGGGTTCACAATGAGGCAGGGTGTCAGTGGCAGGGCTGAGTCAGGCCCCCTTTTATAGAAGCAGGTACTTCCTACATTTTTCCAAAATTCTGCTCATTTAAGTGAGTGGGATCATATTTGCCAGTGATCTGTGAATACTACTTGTCAGAAATTCATAAATCATATATTATTTTGTTCGTAATTAATTGTATTTTCTGTTCTTCTTAAATGTTTTTTAAATGTTTTAATAATGGTCAGTTTTAAGGTTACCGTTGCATTGCTTATAAACAATGCATGTGATAGACATTGTATTACATTGTTTTTTCAAA
This sequence comes from Acipenser ruthenus, assembly GCF_902713425.1. NCBI lineage: Eukaryota > Metazoa > Chordata > Actinopteri > Acipenseriformes > Acipenseridae > Acipenser > Acipenser ruthenus. The sequence goes on from NC_081219.1 coordinate 5,508,122, forward strand.
ATGAAATTGCTAGATATGTGCACAGAAAATCATTTCTGTATTCAGGGAATCACCAGTTATGGAATGTTGCATTTGAATTGTGACAATTCTGTGAGCAGCAGGGTGTCAGTTGTAGATGGATTGTGTTCTTGCTTCTTAAATATCCTCTTTTATTAAACAGTGCTCTGTTGTACAAGTGTTTTACAAATAGTTGTCCAATTTAGCTATCATGTTAATATATGTTTGTGGCAGGGTGGACGAGTGGTCTGACGTCACGGCAGAAGCAGGAACAAAAACTGACACCGGGGACGTACTGCAGGTAAAGGCGCTTGCGCCGTTTTTATTTACAAAAAGAAAAATAAATAAAATATTTAAACAAAACAACACTTGCTCGTAGAGCAAAATAAAACAGGTAAACGAAACAAATCACAAACGCAAAATAAAACACAGGTCAGGCTGAGCTATAGCCTTCACTGATCCTGTGGTATTTTTAAACTCCTTTTTAAACTCCCAGTTCTCTCCACTCTCGCTCTCTCCGCTCCTAACACCCACCTCGAGTTGGAGAGCTGCAGGCTTTTTATAACAGGTGACCATCTCCCGATTAGCAACAAATTAAATCACCTAATTAATTTGGGAGATGGCCACCTTCTGCACGAGTTTATCAATTACTGTGGATGGGGTTTCCCATCCACGCTACTAACCAAAATAAACAAACATTCGGCTACGCCGTCATTTAAACAAAACAATAACAAAACATACGGCTCTCGCCATCATATAAATACAATAAAATAAACAATACAAAATAACACAGGGGCGGAAGGGGACCCCATTCTAAAATAAAACAAACAAATCAGTGTACAGGGCTGCTCACCCTGTTACAATGTTATTTTCAAGCTTCACAACTATGTTTTGTGTGCTTTAAATTTTAAACAAATAAAACCATTTAAGCAAATGTAATGCTTTAATATTCATTCCAGCCAATACAGATACTCACCACCAGTATAACAGTGGCTGGCATTCATTGATTTCAAATGGAAGGAGTTAAGCATTTCCTAAACAGATGATATTTATTAGTGTTCTAACATTAACCATGTGCTACGAAGACAACCTTTGAAGTACACTGCACTATAAATATTAGAGGGCTAAAGCATGTGCTTAACCTAGAATCTGCATATGCATTTTAAAGCCATATGTGACTAAGGCAATCCAGGTTACAGGTTAACATTAAAGAATCACGTTCCACCGTTTTCCACATGTGCCTCTCACAGATCACATGGGCTCACACCCCACACCCCTTTTCTCAGTCAACCAAAACACTTGATTCATGAACCTTCACGTACACACGCTCTGACAAAAAATGCACATGTAGCATTTCTTAAAGGAGGGTTGTGTAACTGAAATTCTTTTGGAATTTAACTTAAAAATTGCTTACAAAATATGTGTACAACATTGAAGAATGAGGTGACACTTCTCTTTATCTCACCTAAAGTGCAGCTGTTCATAAGAGATCTATGCATGTTAGAACATATGAAAATATATTAACGAGAGGAGGCCATTCAGCCCATTTATGCCTGGTTCCTTAGTTGATAGCTGTAAAAATGGGTCTTACAGAATCCCAGAGATTTCAGCATCAACAACATGACTAGGTAACCCCTTCCATACACTCACCCCTGTGTGTAAACAAGTGTTTCCTACCCTCTGTCCTATGTCTCCACTTAATATTATTGTTAATATTACAACTATAATGTACTTTGGTTTTAAAATCTGTATTAACTAAAAGGTTAAGCCAAAACTGATCTCCAAATAAAGAATGATACAGCTGATCACCTTCAATAAATCCACTCATATATAAAATGCAACACTTAACCTTTTCAGTCATGTCTCCCCTAATTCTTCTTTGTTCTAAGATAAATAGATTCCGTTATTTCAGCTTCTTTGTAGCTCAGTACTTTTCCTTTAATCCCTTGGATTAGTCTGGTTGTTCTTTGGACTTTCTCCAGGGCCACAATGTCCCTTTGGTACTGTGGTGCCCAGAATTGGACACAGTGACCATTATCCTATGGTGAACATGTGGACTCTTTACAGAATTGTAGCTGCCTGCTGTATACCATGTATTGTTGCAACAAAAAAAAAAAACACAATAGTGATTGTTTCGATGTTTTCATCCACATCCTGGGTCATTCATCAACAGGATGGTTTTCCTTCTGAACTTCATATTACAATGTGCTGCTGTCTAAAAATAAATCAGTTTTGAGGCTTTAAATCTTTCATTCACTTCACTGTAACTCTCAAGAGAGATTTTACTTTTACTTACAGTATAATGTCCCCAGATATTTTATTTCTGGAGAGCTCTAGTTTTGATCTTTAATAAATGTTTTGAAGTAAATGAGGCCTTTCTTTTGATCTGCTTTATAACCCTTGTGGAAGGGACTGTAGGGCTGGCTACTGACAGCTTCCCTGATCTTCATATTTGTAGCAGCCATGATTTTGTCCCAGAAAAATAATTTAACTGTGGAGTACATTGCTTGTGAATAGGCATTTGTTTTTATTTATTTATTTATTTACTGCATTTATACAGCACATTTTATACAAAAGTATTGCAAAGCACTGTACAGTACAGAGCAGAAAAAAGAGCAAACCACATTTGTATAGCATGTCACACATACAACTGCCACAATCAAACCATTTAAATAACATATTTAAATAACAGTATACACATAATACAAAAGCAGCAATTTTAAAGTTACACTAAAACCCACTAAGATAAGAAAGCCATTTAAAAAGTGCATTTTTAGTCTTGGCTTGTAAACTTAATGGTCTCAGCTTGCCTGATAAATGAAGGCAGAACATTCCATACTTTACATTCCATAAAAAAGCCCTCCTTCCCGTGTTGCTTTTGTGGACCCTCGGAATAACCAGCAGCCCCGCATCCTGTGATCTCAGAGTGCGGTTTGCTAGATATGGGATCAGTAACTCCTGCAAATAACTAAGTGCTAATCCATTCAGGGCCTTGTAAGTTAACAGCAAAATCTTAAAATCAATTCTATACTGCACAGGGAGCCAGTAAAGAGTCCAAAACGGGTAATATGTTCACTTTTTCTGAACAAGCTACAAGCGGGATAAGTGCATTACAATAATCAATTCTAGATTCTTCTTCTTCTTCTTCTTCTTCTTCTTCTTCTTCTTCTTCTTCTTATTAGTTTCTTGGCAGACACCCTTATCCAGGGCGACTTACAGCTGTTACAAAATACCACAGTTCAAGATGAAATAAAGGCATGCATTAGTCTCTCGGCATCAGAAATAATTGGTCTAAGTTTGGCTATATTTCTTAAATGGTATAAAAGATATTTTAGTAACTTCCCTAATATGAGTCTCAAATGATAGATCAGGATCAAAGATGACCCCCAAACTCTTAATTTCTAGTTTAAGTTTTGATGAGAAACTGCAAGGGTCAAGCTTGTGTAATCCCACTTTTCCTTTTAGTTGGTTCTGTGAGCCCACTAGCATAACCTCTGTTTTATCTGAATTCAACATTAGAAAATTCTGTGACATCCAATGCTTGATGTCTGTAAGGCAGCAGTTGAAGCTGTCACTCTTAGAGGTGGTATACTCTGCTGATCAATATGAATCTTCACTGTCACCCTGTGAACTGACACGTGAGAGTTTCATTCTATGAACTTCTCAAATTCCATCTTCCAGGTGCATACAGTACATCCAGCAGCATCTGTCACATGCACCCACCTCCAGCCAGTCATATTAGTGCCAACATCCCTGTGACAAAAGCACAAGCACACAGGATGGTAGTAGTAGCAAAATAAATCAACTCTGAAATAAATTACACATTTAAAAAAAATCCTTTCCTTGTTTGGTAGACACCGAGACCCAGAATTGACACAGGCTGCATTTTGATGCTGTTATCTCAATATCGGTTGGATTCAATACAGTGAAATAAGGAGTAAGGGAAAGAGGGCATGGTAAGGGATTGTCTGGTTTAGTTGGTTGCTTAGGTGCTTTTATTAAACAACTCTCACAAGGGACCAAAGCTTGAATTGTTTTATTCACTGGTAGTTTTATTGTACACTGTTTAAGTTGCACTATTTATTGTATTTTTTAAACTGTGTGTTTTATTTATTTGTATACCCAAAGGGAGACCCCAATAAGGGGTTTATGTATGTGTTTTATATACCCAAAGGGAGACCCCAATAAGGGGTTTATGTATGTGTTTTATATACCCAAAGGGAGACCCCAATAAGGGGTTTATGTATGTGTTTTATATACCCAAAGGGAGACCCCAATAAGGGGTTTATGTATGTGTTTTATATACCCAAAGGGAGATCCCAATAAGGGGTTTATGTATGTGTTTTATATACCCAAAGGGAGACCCCAATAAGGGGTTTATGTATGTGTTTTATATACCCAAAGGGAGATCCCAATAAGGGGTTTATGTATGTGTTTTATATACCCAAAGGGAAACCCCAATAAGGGGTTTATGTATGTGTTTTATATACCCAAAGGGAGACCCCAATAAGGGGTTTATGTATGTGTTTTATATACCCAAAGGGAGACCCCCAATAAGGGGTTTCTGTATGTGTTTTATATACCCAAAGGGAGACCCCAATAAGGGGTTTATGTATGTGTTTTATGTACCCAAAGGGAGACCCCAATAAGGGGTTTATGTATGTGTTTTATGTACCCAAAGGGAGACCCCAATAAGGGGTTTATGTATGTGTTTTATATACCCAAAGGGAGACCCCAATAAGGGGTTTATGTATGTGTTTTATATACCCAAAGGAAGACCCCAATAAGGGGTTTATGTATGCGTTTTATGTACCCAAAGGGAGACCTCAATAAGGGGTTTATGTATGTGTTTTATATACCCAAAGCGAGACCCCAATAAGGGGTTTATGTATGTGTTTTATGTACCCAAAGGGAGACCCCAATAAGGGGTTTATGTATGTGTTTTATGTACCCAAAGGGAGACCCCAATAAGGGGTTTATGTATGTGTTTTATATACCCAAAGGAAGACCCCAATAAGGGGTTTATGTATGTTTTTTATATACCCAAAGGGAGACCCCAATAAGGGGTTTATGTATGTGTTTTATATACCCAAAGGGAGACCCCAATAAGGGGTTTATGTATGTGTTTTATATACCCAAAGGGAGACCCCAATAAGGGGTTTATGTATGTGTTTTATATACCCAAAGGGAGACCCCAATAAGGGGTTTATGTATGTGTTTTATATACCCAAAGGGAGACCCCAATAAGGGGTTTATGTATGTGTTTTGTCCTTTTAATTATTTTACGACAGGCAAGGTCACAAGCGATTGGGGCCTTAATTGTAGTCAGGTGCAAGTCATCAGCAACACTTGATTAGTTCCCCTATATAAGTGGAACTAAAAGGACAGGAAGGGAGAGAATACAGGGGGAGCACACTGGAGCTGGACCGGGGCCACTTTGGACACGGAAGAGAAGCAGCACTGAAGCCAAGCAACAAATACATTGAAGAGTAGTAGGAGGAAAACAGCACAACTAAATGCAGCGAAGACTACTTTACAGAAAAGAAAGTTAAGTACTATTTGCGTTGTCAAGATTACGACAATACTGTTTCACAACGGACTGCAAGTATAACTTGTGTTGTTTACTTAGCGTCCCGTTTGATCGATGCTAGTGTTATGGTTATTGTTAACTATTACACGACTCCAGTACATAGGGACTGTGAATGGAATAAGTATACTGTTGGACTGGAAGATATCTCTATTGTATTACTTGTGCTGAGGCATTGTAGTTTGTCTGTCTCCCGGGCTTGCCTTCTCTTTCCCTCTGTTCCAGAAGAAGGATTGCGGAGAAAACGGACTGCTGTATCACCTGCAGACACCCCGATAATGCTCTTGTAGGGAGGGGCCAAATGCGGGTTGTGTAAATTAGCCCCGCTCAAACAGTGAGACGGGGAGGGGAGAGCGAGTATTAAGGATGGACTGTTTTCACTGTTTCTCCAGGATCGACGTCACGGAGGGAGGGAGGAAGCACCCCCTGGAGGCGGGTGTGTGATCTGGAGGCAAAGTATTGACAAGCAGCCAGTTGGACTTTTGTGGACTGTAGCAGGGCGGTAAGAAAGCCCTGCACATGAAAAGTGGGCAGAGCAAAGTTTAAATGTATTGTTTATTTATTTTTGGAACGGGGTCTCCCCCTCCAGCCCTGTGTTATTTTGTATTTGTGTATTATGATTTATTTATTATATATATATATGACAGCGAAGCGCCGTATGTTATTGTTTTTATTTTAAATGTGTTCTGGCAGAGGCAAGGTTGGGTGCTCGTCCTCTGCCAGGAATAATTAAAAACCTTGTGTAGAAAGTGGGCACCTGCATATAAACCTGCAGCACTCTCGGTTCCGGGTGGGGTGTTCGAGAGGAGGAACGAGAGCGAGAGAGGAAAGCAGTTTGAAAGCGAAGCTAAAAAAACCTTATAGGATCTGTGAAGGCTACTGCCAGCCGGACCTTGAGGGATGTTTTGTGGTTGTGATTTTGTTTTTGTTTAAATCTTTTATTTTGCTCTGTGAGCAAAGTGTTTTCTGCTAGAACTTTTTATGTTATTATTACTGCTTGAATAAACGGCGCTGCAGCACCTTTTGCCTGCAGTACTGGTGTCTTTGCTTCTGTTCCTGCATCTGGCCTGACGTCACCACAACATCATCCTGTCACATGGACGAATCAAAGTTTCTGTATTATGGTGAAGACCACTTTGGGAAGATTGCGTTTTGTCCTTTGAGGAACAAGAAACTCTGCAGACATTGAAGGTCAGGTGACACTATAATGGTATTGTGGACATACTTAATCTGCTTCCCTATCAGTGTGAGACATCTTCTGGTGGGATTAAACTATACTTTTTACTTACCAGTACCTGAATACTTACTGTACTTACTGTGTGGAGATTAAATTATAGTATCCCTGGGAAAACTATTGTTATTTTAGTGGGTATAGGTGTTCTTGTTATTGACATTTCTTTGTTAAAACTGTGTTCTATTGATTTTTTGTTGTTTGATGTAATAAAGAACAACCTTTTTATGTATTATTTATTATTATTATTTATTTCTTAGCAGACGCCCTTATCCAGGGCGACTTACAATTGTTACAAAGTATCACATTATACAGATATCACATTATTTTTACATACAATTACCCATTTATACAGTTGGGTTTTTACTGGAGCAATCTAGGTAAAGTACCTTGCTCAAGGGTACAACAGCAGTGTCCCCCACTGGGGATTGAACCCACAACACTCTGGTCAATCCGCAGCAACCCTCTTGATGTCCCCTGGCAATTGCTGTTACCCCTTGTAACCTCACGGCTGATTTTGTTTTTGTTTATTGTTGTCATGCTGTCTCCTTTATCTCTCATCCAGCTGCCTCCTCCCGGCATGATGTGGAGCCCCCTTTATCAACTAATAGTGGCACTTCCCTGGTGTCACCCCACTGCTGGAATGTCTCTTCCTCGTGGAGTCCGCGAGCCCCCTCAAGACGTTACACTGCCCCTTCAAAATAGTGAATCTTCTCCGTCACTGCCCTACGTGTGACTTAGTCCTGCAGCCATTTAGGGGCCTGGCGGAAACCGTCTGCTTCTTCAGGGAACCACAGTTAGGTCAGCCTGAGACGGGGAGACGATTGTGGTTGCGGGGGAGAAGTCAGCCCCGTGATGGGGCAGCCTGGATAATGGTGACCAGACTCCAAAGACAGCTGGCCCGTGGAATGTCGGCCCTGGTTGGGAGAATACGGACCCCTCGGGGCATCGCTGGAGCCCCCTTTCCTGTCTTTGTCCCTGCTGTGGTCCTTGTCGACCCAAGGGGGCCCTTGCCAGGGCTCCCTTTGCCTCCCGCCAGGGGACCTTGACTGACTTCCCCTATCTCCGCTGGGACCCTGTTCCCTTCCGGGCTACTGTCCGGCCTGTCAGTGTCAGTGTTGGCCTCTCCCCTGGGGCCCGCTGGCTTTCCCCCTCACTCGTCTCAGGGGTGCTTACTTCTGCCCCCAGACGGTAGGGTGCCAACCTGTCCCAGTGCAGGGCAATGTGTCACCCCCGGTGCCGAAGCTGGACCTGGCAGACCACCTCGGAGAACTTTGATATCACCCGACATGGCCCCACCAAGTGGCTGTCCAGCTTCGGGCTCCTCCCCTGCTCCCCGGGTTAGAACTCCCGCCCCTGGGAACGCACGTCGTAGGCTCTCTTCTGCCTGGCTGAGCAACCTCCAGCCCTTCAGACAGCCAACCAAACATGAGGTTGATGGGGGAGCGCAGCTCCCTCTCGAACAGTAGTAGTGCTGGGGTACGCCAAGTCGACTGCACGGCAGGAGAGTCAAGAGCAGATGCAGGTCCCAGTCCCGTTGGTCTTGGCTGGTAGACAGGGCCATTTGGACGACTAGGGTCTTGTTAAAGCATTTGACCATGCCATCGCTCTGGGGGTGTAGGGGGGTGGTCCCGGTCTTCTGTATGCCCAGCCGCCGCTATATCTCGGCAAACACCCGCGACTCGAAATTTCATTCCTGGTCGCTATGGAGTTCTTCTGGCACCCCTAAACGGCAGAACATGCCCTCCAGGATTGCATCTGCGACGGTGGCTGTGCTCTGGTCCAGCAGGGCATAGGCTTCCGGACACTTTGTGAAATAATCCATAGCGACCAGGACAAATTTGTTCCCTGCGCTGGATTTTGGGAACAGCCTCAGGATGTCGATTGCCACCCTTTCCATGTGCCCCCACCTGGTAGCAGTGGAGCGGGACCCTGGACTGCCGTGCACTGTCAATGAGGCTCACAGGGTAGACAGCAGCGAGGATTAGCGGCCTGACTGGGTAGCCGGCTGGCTAGTGTTCTGGCTGACAGGCAGTGTTGCTGACTGGCCAGGAGGGTTGCTGGCTGGTATGGTAGCTGACAGGTGAGTATGCTGACTGGCAGGTGGCTACTCTGGCAGGCGGCTGGGCTGACTGGCGGGCAGGCTTGCTGGCGCTAGCATGGTAGCTGACAGGCTGGTATGCTGGCTGGCAGGCGGCTGGGCTGGCCAGTGGGCTAGCTTGTGGGCTGGCATGGTAACTGGCAGGCGGCAGGGCTGGTCAGTGGGCTAGCTTGCGGACTGGCATGGTAGCTGGCAGGCTTGTATGCTGGTGGGCAGGCCCTCCGTGCCTGGCTTTGCTTACTGCCGTGGTCTCCTGTACCCCATACCTCCTTTCCCACACTACTGATCGTCCCCGACGATGTACCTGGTTCCTCCCTGGACTCCATAATCCCACTCACTCCTGACACCAGTATAGCGTTTTCAGTCCTAGTGAGGTGATGGAATCAAACAAGGGGACAAGAACCAATTTCAAGGCAGGTCAAGACCTGTATCTATTCAGAACTCAAGAAGCCAACAGGAAAGTGGTCAGGGGGTTTGGAGAACGCACTCGCACACACACAAGACTGGAGCCAGCTCCGCTCCGCCTCCTGCGATCCCTCTCTAGCCTCTGGGCCTCTCTCTGGTCTACTCCGTCGCTTCCTCGCTACCTCTCCCACTGTTCTCCATCGAGTCCCGTTCCTATTCCTCACATCTGACGGCTCCGCTGCAACCCTCTTGCTGGTGCCTGGCAATTGTTGTTACCCCTTGTAACCTCCCGGCTGATCTTCCATCCAACTAATTATTTTTTGGTTTTGTTTATTGTTGTTGTGCTGTCTCCTTTATCTTTTGTCCAACTGCTGCCCCCTGCGACGAAGCGGAGCCCCCTTTATCACCTCGTAGGCCCTGCCCCCAGTCAGCCCAGGTTGGCTGGTTCCCCATCGTCCGATGACTCCTTCACCAATAGTGGCGCTCCTCGGGTGTTACCCCACGGCTCGAATGTCTCTTACTCCCAGAGTCCACAAGCCCCAATACACGTTACAATACAATCAGAGGAGAGTCGCCTGTCACATTGCACGCAACTGTGTGAAAGGTAGTATTGACACACTATGCCTTTAAACCGGCTTGAAAATGGTATACAATTTCAGGAGAGCAGATTACAAAGGAATGCAACAGGAGCTTCTGAACATAGACTGGGATACAATACTAATAGATATTGGATTGAAAATTGATTAAATTTAGGGTCATAATGTTACAATTGCAGGATACATTTATCCCAAAAATGAGAAAAGGTAAACTTAAGAAAAAGAAACGATGAGTAAGTCGATCAACTAAGCTGAGTATTAAAAATATAAGAAAATTATATCTTTATATTAAATCTAAAGGGAGCAGCCTCACAAATAGAATACAGAGAGGCCTGTAGAGCCCTTAAAAAGCAGACTAGGAAAGCGAAAAGGGAATTAGAGAGACAGATCGATGATGTACTTAATCAATAATCTGGCAAAGAACTGCTTTACTAAAAAGGCTGCTAACATACGCAATTCAATAGTGAAAAGTTCAAATTTAAGAATTATAATTAATGCTACATTTCTAAAAACAAACAGGCCACTAATGTAGATGCCTTCCTCTTATGTGCTATTAGAACAGAATTCTGTTGAGGCATTGTGGCGGAGTGTCCCGCCCCTATGTATTATTATTTGTATTTTTGTTTGCGGCGCGGATAAAAGCGCCGCGTCTTTTATTATATTTAAAAACCCCGTGAGGATGCATGACTGATCAGCTACTGATTATTTAACTAGCTGACAGTCATGCATCCTTACCAAACGCGTGCAGACTCTGGCCGAGGGATAATAAGATAATTAACAACTAGTTAATCCCTCGGCCAGAGTATATAAACCTGCAGCTCTCTGCACTCGAGGTTGAGTGTAGAGGAGAGTAGGGGAGAGCAGAGAGAGAAAGAGCGTGAGGAGAATAAGACGTAATTAACAATTGCTAAAACGTGCTGGATTAGCCAGCACGACACTTACTTGTTTGTTTGTTTATTCGTTTGGACCTCGCGCCTTTTTATTTTGTTGTTTGTTTAAATATTTTATTTTTGTTTTGTTTATTAATAAATACGCTGAGTGCAATAGCATTCAGCTTCACCTGCCCATCCACTGTTTTGGTGTCAGTTACTTCCTGGTCCGTGACGTCATCCACCTCACCACTGCGAGCCAGACTGCCACATATGGTGTCCTGCGTGGGACAAAACAACGCCTCCAACAGCCGGACCAGGAAAGGAAAGAACGTTTTTTTTTGTTTTTCGAATAGTGTTTTTTTTGTGTTTGGAGAAAAAAAAAAATGGGAAGAAGCGGCCGAAGAAAGCAGCAACAGCAGAAGGAGGCGCATCGAGAGCAGCGCGGGGCCGGTCACAGGTCCCGTCGCGTCTCTACTACACCGGATGTTTGCCTTGCCTGTCTGGATGAGGAAGGGTGGTGCTTCCTGTGTGGCGAGGTCAGGTATCTTCCACTCAGCCAGAGCCACGCATGGCAGGAGATGGAGGAGCCTGAGCGTCCGGCGTCAGAGGGAGAGGAGCCATTGCTGCCATCTCCAGCGCCAGAGGGAGAGGAGTCATCGCTGCCTTCTTCAGCGCCAGAGGGAGAAGAGTCATTGCTGCCATCTCCAGCGCCAGAGGGAGAAGAGTCATCGCTGCCTTCTCCAGCACCAGAGGGAGAGGAGCCATTGCTGCCATCTCCAGCGCCAGAGGGAGAGGAGCCATCGCTGCCTTCTCCAGCACCAGAGGGAGAGGAGCCATTGCTGCCATCTCCAGCGCCAGAGGGAGAGGAGCCATCGCTGCCTTCTCCAGCACCAGAGGGAGAGGAGTCATTGCTGCCATCTCCAGCGCCAGAGGGAGAAGAGTCATCGCTGCCTTCTCCAGCACCAGAGGGAGAAGAGTCATCGCTGCCTTCTCCAGCACCAGAGGTAGAGGAGTCATTGCTGCCATCTCCAGCGCCAGAGGGAGAAGAGTCATCACTGCCATCTCCAGCGCCAGAGGGAGAGGAGCCATCACTGCCTTCTCCAGCGCCAGAGGGAGAAGAGTCATCGCTGCCGTCTCCAGCACCAGAGGGAGAGGAGCCATCGCTGCCGTCTCCAGCGCCAGAGGGAGAGGAGCCATCGCTGCCGTCTCCAGCGCCAAAGGGAGAGGAGCCATCGCTGCCTTCTCCAGCGCCAGAGGGAGAAGAGTCATCACTGCCTTCTCCAGCACCAGAGGGAGGGGAGCCATTGCTGCCATCTCCAGCGCCCGAGGGAGAGGAGTCATCGCTGCCTTCTCCAACGCCAGAGGGAGAGGAGCCATGGCTGCCGTCTCCAGCGTTAGAGGGTGAGGAGCCCTCGCCACTGTCTCCACCACCAGGAGCAGAGCAGCAGGAGCTGCCTCTGTCTCCACCACCGTCAGCAGCAGAGCAGCAGGAGCTGCCTCTGTCTCCACCACCACCAGGAGCAGAGCAGCAGGAGCTGCCTCTGTCTCCACCACCACCAGGAGCAGAGCAGCAGGAGCTGCTTCTGTCTCCACCACCACCAGGAGCAGAGCAGCAAGAGCTGCTTCTGTCTCCACCATCACCAGGAGCAGAGCAGCAGGAGCTGCTTCTGTCTCCACCATCACCAGGAGCAGAGCAGCAAGAGCTGCCTCTGCCTCCGCCACCTCCACCAGCAGAGGGTGAATGCCTGCTGGTTCCGCCTCCACCGCCGTGGGAGGACTGCTTGCCCCTCCCACCTCCACTAGCAGAGGGTGAATGCCTGCTGGTTCCGTCTCAGCCGCCGTGGGAGGACTGCTTGCCGCTCCCAGCTCCACCAGCAGAGGGTGAATGCCTGCTGGTTCCGCCTCAACCGCCGTGGGAGGACTGCTTGCCACTCCCAGCTCCACCAGCAGAGGGTGAATACCTGCTGGTTCCGCCTCAACCGCCGTGGGAGGACTGCTTTCCCCTCCCACCTCCACCAGCAGAGGGTGAATACCTGCTGGTTCCACATCCACCTTCATGGGAAGGACTGCTCCTGCCCTGCCTCGCACCGCCCAGGGATGCCTGCCTCGCATCGCCCAAGGATGCCTGCCTCGCATCGCCTGGGGCTGCCTGTTGCTCCGCATCGCCTGGGGCTGCCTGTTGCTCCGCATCACCTGGAGCTGCCTGTTGCTCCACATCGCCTGTTGAGCCACCAGCTACAGGGAACGAGGGAGAAGTGGAGCTCCCGCTGCCGCCTCCATGGCCAGGGGCTCCCCTCCCGAGTTCACTGCTGCTGCCGTCGCCTCCCGAGGGTCCGCTGCGGCTGCCGTCGCCCCCCGAGGGTCCGCTGCTGCTGCCATTGCCTACCGAAGGTCTGCAGCTGCTACCTTCGCCTCCCGAGGGTCCTGTTTTGCCTGGGGTCGCTACCAGTCCTGCCATGCGGCAGGAAATACTGTGGTCAGAGTCCCATGGAGGGGAGCTGCCGGCCACGGAAAAGGGGGGGGAGGTCAGGAGACCAGTCACCCCAGCCGCACTTTCGCGGCAGGAAATACTGTGGCTGGAGCCCCATGAAGGGGAGCTGCCGGCCACGGAAAAGGGGGGGGGAGGTCAGGAGACCAGCTTCCCCAGCTGCACTTTCGCGGCAGAAAATACTGTGGCTGGAGCCCCATGAAGGGCAGCTACCAGCCATGAAGAAGGGGGGGAGGTCAGGAGACCAGCTCCCCCCGCAGCAATTTCGCTGCAGGAGAAAGGGTGGCCGGAGCCCCATGGAGGGGAGCTGCCGGCCATGAAGAAGGGGGGGCAGGTCTGGAGACCACCCACAAAAATTTTTTGGCCAGAGGAGCCGGCCGGTGCGCGGGCCATTGGAACGCTACGGCTGTTTGGGTGGGAGGAGGACATCCCACCGTGGCCGCCACCTTTGGTCCGTTGCTGCCCCTGTTCCTGCGCCGGGACTGCTAACCGGGACTTTGGGGACTAAGGGGGGAGGTGGCCGAAAAGGCCATGTGTGCTGTGCATATGTATTATTATTTGTATTTTTGTTTGCGGCGCGGGTAAAAGCGCCGCGTCTTTTATTATATTTAAAAACCCCATGAGGATGCATGGCTGATCAGCTACTGATTATTTAACTAGCTGACAGTCATGCATCCTTACCAAACGCGTGCAGACTCTGGCCGAGGGATAATAAGATAATTAACAACTAGTTAATCCCTCGGCCAGAGTATATAAACCTGCAGCTCTCTGCACTCGAGGTTGAGTGTAGAGGAGAGTAGGGGAGAGCGGAGAGAGAAAGAGCGTGAGGAGAATAAGACGTAATTAACAATTGCTAAAACGTGTTTGTTTGTTTATTCGTTTGGCCCTCGCGCCTTTTTGTTTTGTTGTTTGTTTAAATATTTTATTTTTGTTTTGTTTATTAATAAATACGCTGACGACACAAAAATAGGAGGAGTGGCAAACACTGTTGCAGCAGCAAAGGTCATTCAAATTAATCTAAACAGCATTCAGAACTGGGCAGACACATGGCAAATGACAATGTGGGGAAGCTATAAAAAAGGCCAACAAGATGCTCGGATATATTGTGAGAAGTGTTGAATTTAAATCAAGGGAAGTAATGTTAAAACTTTACAATGCATTAGTAAGACCTCAACTAGAATATTGTGTTCAGTTTGGTCACCTCGTTACAAAAAGGACATTGCTGCTCTAGAAAGAGTGCAAAGAGGAGCAACCAGAATTATCCCGGGTTTAAAAGGCATGTCGTATGCAGACAGGCTAAAATAATTGAATCTATTCAGCCTTGAATAAAGAAGACTACGTGACGATCTGATTCAAACATTCAAAATCCTAAAAGGTATAGAAAATGTTGACCCAGGGGACTTTTTTGACCTGAAAAAAGAAACAAGGACCAGGGGGTCACAAATGGAGATTAGATAAAGGGGCATTCAGAACAGAAAATAGGAGGCACTTTTTACACAGAGAATTGTGAGGGTCTGGAACCAACTCCCCAGTAATGTTGTTGAAGCTGACACCCTGGGATCCTTCAAGAAGCTGCTTGATGAGATTCTGGGATCAATAAGCTACTAACAACCAAACAAGCAAGGTGGGCTGAATGGCCTCCTCTCGTTTGTAAACTTTCTTAAGTTACTGTAGCAGGGCAGGAGCCCTGCACATGAAGAGGGTTTTTTTGTGTATAGTTGTAAATAGTATTGTGTAAATGTGTGTAATTGTTGTGGTTAATTTAATGCAGTACCTGACGCTCCTGGAAGAGCCTGCCTGCTGTGTGTGATTGCCAGCTGTGGATAATCAGCAGGTAGGTGTGTTCCAGCAAGGCATCAGGTATAAAGAGGTCCTGTTTGTTCACCTCAGGGCTGCTGCAAAGACAAGGGCAACGCTACCCAAGCATAGAGACCGAAATATGTTGCTGAAATCCTCCAATCGCCATGATGGTGAACTGGGATCGGAGACAAAATAAGCTGCCAAAACCGCGGACGGCCGGAGTCTGGGTTTGTGTTTATACATAAAGATTAGCGAGGTGAGCAATCGGGACCTCCATGCATTAGGGAGTAGCGCACGCTGTTTTTACGGTACCTTTTATTATATCGGTTTTTGTATTGTGTTTTATTTTGTTTTTTTCGTACGCTGGCCGTATGTACTCAGTGAGCTACCATGGTTGGTAGTGTCACGTGAGCTGTTCTCACTGGCTGCATTCACGTACGCAGATTTTCTTAATGCTGCACAGATTCTGCGCAGATTTTGTGCAAAACTTTAATTTTTTTGTAGGTCACTGTATTTTATTTATTTATTCATGGAGAAAGGGGTAAAGTCAACAAACTGAGTACCATTCTAGTGTTTTTCCGGTGTTAACTGGATATGCATCAATTTCAATTCTTTTGTATCAGGGGTTTTATTGTTTTTTATCAGTTAAAACTGAAAATCAGAAGTCCTAATTATAACTTTTGTTTTAGTGAATATGATTATCTTTGTGGGGTTTTCTATATTTAAGCCATTTGCATCTAATGCATCTTAATGTTAGTGGATGGTGTGGCAAAGTGGTTTGCAATGTGCAGATGTAGAGGTGATGCAGTGCTCAAGACAAAGACAAACAACAAAGTACTGGTGAAGTGATGGTTTCATTTGTAATCCAAAGTCTGGTGACAACAGTAAACAATGATGAGAACAGGCACTACACAGCGTTGCGTATTGCTCTGTTTAACCCATGGGTTCAGTCCCGGTATTTAAACACCCACAATTAACACAACCATGATCACAAGTCCACAGTGAGTGCTGTAGTGCAAATACAGTTAATCGCGACACAGGTGCAGTGTTGTCCGGGTTTGGTGCTGGCCTTTAGCGACAGCTCCGGATCATGTTAGCCGTCTAATAACAACAAACAAGTAGATTTTTAGACACGACAAAACATGTCTAAAACTTGGTTGGTGCTGGTGATGTATCAAGATTTTTGCACATGGCTGCACAAAAAAGGAATACATCTACACACATTTCTTTGTAAATACTGAGAATTCGTTTAATATACTTTTTTTAAATTGATTTTCAATTTTAATAAAATATTCAGTTAGTGTGTGAATGTGATTATTATTATTATTATTATTATTATTATTATTATTATTGGTCAATATTATTAAAACAAAGAAGCGTCATTTTACTGAAATACAAAACCAGTGTGTGGCGCTCCCCGTCACTTTGAGGTGAAATAAAGAGAGATAGACATACCGTCAATTTCCAATTGTTCTGTTATTGCTTACCATATGGCATCATAAAGAACATTATATTTTCATTGATGTCCATTTCTCTTTTATTTCTGTGGTAATTTCTGCGTGAACAAGAGAGTGACAGTCTGACAGCCTCTCCTTCGACTCTGTTCAAGTAATGACGTGTTGTGTACAGAAACATAGAAGGCTCGCGCAGACAAACTGTCAGTTTGAGACAACAAGGCAATTCTATCTTTGGAGTAAGGGGGGAGTTTGCATAGGAGCTACAGGAATATAGAATGTTAATGTACACCTATTCATGGTGACCCCCCCCCCCCCCCAAATGAAATCTGCTTGGACAGTTGTATTGGATTTACCGCTGTATCATGTATAAAAGGTTTCGCAGCCTGGCAAACAATAACAAACTTATGAAAAAATGTGAGAATCCATTGCACAGCTGTGAGACTCTCAAAATTGTGAAAAACTGTGAGTTTCACAGGTAAACCTTGAGACTTGACATTCATGCTTTACAAAGAATCAAGAATCATTCTGTCTCCGTGTGGCAAAGTGGTTGCTGATTATGTACAGGTGCAGAGGTGATGCAGTGCAGGAATAAACAGACAGAGATTTGTAATCCGGTATGGAAAACAGTTGTTTTATTTTTGTTATAATCCAGGTCTGGTGACCAAATAATAAACTCTGGTTATACACAGCGATGTGTAAAATACGGAGAACAGTAACAGGTATTTCAGCCCTAAACAATAAACACAGTATCTCTCCCACAATATACAACCACGGTCACCAGTCCTGGGTGCGTGCTGTAGTGCTCGTGGTGGGTGATACAGTTTAAAGAGTGACAAATACTGCAGTGCTGTTCCGGGTTCAGTGCTGGCTCTTAGAGACAGCTCAGGAACATGTTAGCAGTCTATAAACACACAAGTAACAATTATAGACAAGACAAACAAAACAAACACTCACGATACTCTTAATCCACAGTGCACGGGTCCTTCCGGGTCTATTTCGAAACCAAAAGAGAAGGAAAAGATTTACAATTCTCCAGCCCCTTTATGCGATTATGCATGACCCCTTGGTAAACGATTGCAGCTGACTCTATTGCCTGCAGCTGCCACCTCATTTACCTTCCAGGTCAATACGTTCCTGTAACGGAGTCTTGCCTTTTTCCAGGCTGACTGACTTCCCGACCCATGGAATGAACTGTGAGGCCAACCCGTCCAAAGCCTTTCCCTTTCGCTACTTAGTGCCCTCACAGGTCGAGAGGGAGATTTACAACCAGAACTTCCATCACACTCTGTCACAATGGCTAGTCGATATGTTCTTATTTTATTGCAGTAAACATGAGGAATATATAAAATCATTAACTATGCCTGATGCCAGTTACTCCATAATAGGAGGCTGTGTGGTCCAGTGGTTAAAGAAAAGGGCTTATAACCAGGAGTTCCCCGGTTTAAATCCCACCTCAGCCACTGACTCATTGTGTGACCCTGAGCAAGTCACTTCACCTCCTTGTGCTCCGTCTTTCGGGTGAGACGTAATTGTAAATGACTCTGCAGCTGATGCATAGTTCACACACCCTAGTCTCTGTAAGTCGCCTTGGTTGAAGGCATCCGCTAAATAAACAAATAATAATAAATAATATTAATATCACTGTGACAGAGAGTGAGTGGATCTGAGCTGCAAATCTCCCTCCTGACCCAAGAGGGCACTAAGCAGAGGTACTCGCACACCTGTACCGAGATGGGCTGGCTTGAAGAGAGGGGCGGAAAAGGAAGTCGGCCATCTTAGTGCAGGACTGAATGACCATATTAGGGGACAAGATTACTGTGATCAGCTGTGCTGCATTAGACAACTGGCAGGTGTGCCAAGTTGCACTGATCATGGGGTGGAGTCTCCTAGTATATAAGGGCTGTCATTTTGTAAGTGCGGGGCCTTTGAGGTAACACTGAACCTGGATTGCTGAGCCATGTGTTTGTTTGTGTGCTACGTGTTTTTTGTTTGTTTATCATCAGGATCGGGGTCGAGTGATCTGTCACACCAAGGAGCTGCCGTACCTGCACTTTCACCTTGTACATCACACACCCCACACTCCTGAACTGGACACTTCAACACCTGAGCACCTGCACTTTCCACCACCCCAAAAGTGCGCCATAGAACTGAGAGGGACTTGCTCTATTGGGACCTGTGATTTATATTTTTGTTGTTTTAGACTGTGTTCCCTGTCAATAAAGTACGCCCCTCTATCACTGTTGGTATTGGGGTTATTTGCACCTGTACCCGTAACTCTGTGACGTCTATTCCACCCCCACACCCACCACACCTTCTCAATCACATAAAACACAAAACAACATTGCAAAGGAACATTTAAAATAAGGAAATATAATAATTGTAGCCTATTGTAGTCTTTTCAATAACCTACTGTCTAAGCACTCTGTAAAAATGACCATCTGATCAAATGTTTTCAGTTCAAGAAGTTACTAAAATACAAAGTTTATTAAAAATCTGCTTCACATGTAATTCCATGCATAAAGCACTGTGTATAACACACACCTGCAGTATATTACCATATCAAAAACACTTTGGCATACTATAACGAGTACTAATACTCAAGTATATTGCAAACCTGGGTATAAAACACAAACTGTACATATAACAGAGATTCTTCTAAAATGTACACAAAAAAGTGTGTGCAATATATTCCTAATATTACATTTTAGTGTCCTCAGTTCAAAAAATGAAAAGCAGCAGCAAAGAAAATGAAACTGAGCACTGATAAGTGACAGGTAAGCCAGGGAAACACATGCATGCTGCATGTTATACAGCTCCACCCTGTCCTTTGAGAAGTCATTGCACAGCAGGAGTCTATCTGTCGGCCTGCTTCACAATGACAGTTTTTTAATGGAATGGAATCATTCTGGGTTCAATCAAGAGTGAGAAGATGAAGAAATTTGTCAATAAAATGTATGGATGTTCCAGACAGTGCTCAGCAGTCTGTACCAGCACCCAGTCAAGTTAGACCTTTCCATGCATATGGTCAGATGGTCTAAAACACTTACACAGCCTCAATTATTCCAGAAGCAAATCAGAGAGTGCGTCATGCCATTTCTGTCCTCAGACAAAATAGGGGAAAATTGAATGAATGGTAAGTTATTGGAAGCAGCCCAGCCAGTAACAATCTTTAACAGACTTTGCAGGAAGAAAAGACAATGGAGTGCTAGAGACTGAGGACTGGATCACTCAAAAAATTCAACAGCCAGCTCACTGACAATGCTTTGATTGTCCTGCTCTTAGACAGATGTCCCTGTATTTTCCTTTTAACGTATTCCAGACTTCTCCATATATGATCCCTGTTTTTAGTTTAGAGAGCTGGTTAAAAGATTATGTGTGGGAAACTGCTTTTGGGAATTTACATTTGTTTATGAAAAATAAATAAATAAATAAATAAATACATAAATAAACACTGCACTGTCAAGTGGCCCCATTTTAACCACTTGCCACTGAGTGTACCAAGTATGTTTCCCTGAAGTAACACAAAATGACAGGATTTTGTACTCCTTCAAAATGTAATTGTTTCTGTTGGATTAACCTGAAATGTTTTAATTAACTGCTAATTGTGCAAAAGGAATGCCCTGTGTGCCGCACTCAGTTCAAGTGCCACCATTCTCTCCTGTCAGTTGATCTGTAGCAATACGCCCCTTACTTCTGTGTGTGTGGGCGGGGGATGAGATGGATTAAAACTGTATACTGTATAAGAGAATGCCACCAGCTAGTGTAGTAAATACAACCACATGTTCTTATCTATAATCAGGGGTTCACATACAGTACCTGGTACGCAGGTACATAGGCGCACCAATAAAAAAAAAATGTGGACTTCCATATTGTTTTTAAGATGCAAATGTCAACATTTATTAAAGAAATATATCGATCAGCCTCATGCCTTTCTGCCCTGATGCATATTCATGTTTAAGATTACCACTGAAACCTTTGATCCTGAACCCAGCATCCTTGACAGGGGTGCAAATCGTTTTGAAAATTGGTGCTAAACAGTTTTGAAAGTTTAGCACCACAGAGCCTACTGATGCTAAATGATAAATACCACCCTAATCAAGCCCCCTTTACAACTTCTAACAAGACACAAACCTTCTGTCCTGTGTATGTGGACGAGTGTAGGTGGGTCATTTGAGTAGTTCAGACCCAATGACAAACTATCATCATCTATGGTTGCTAACCAAAAAATAATAATAATAATAATAATAATAATAATAATAATAATAATAATAATAATAAATGAAACATGTCTACTGGTGCCAAAATGTAATGTCTTATTATTTATTTCTTAGCAGACACCCTTATCCAGGGCGACTTACAATTGTTACAAGATATCACATTATACATTATACAGATATCACATTATTTTACATACAATTACCCATTTATACAGTTGTGTTTTTACTGGAGCAATCTAGGTAAAGTACCTTGCTCAAGGGTACAACAGCAGTGTCCCCCACTGGAGATTGAACCCACAACCCTCCGGTCAAGAGCCCAGAGCCCTAACCACTACTCCACACTGCTGCCCAATTGTTTAAACTGATGGAGCACCAAACAATTTCTGCTGGTACTCACATGAGAACCTAATGATAAAAGTTATGTGAACCCGTCTATAATCGTTTACCTTGCAAGGAATTTGAATTCCGTATTCACCCTTAAGTTGCACCTTTTTCATTATTTAGTTTTTATTGGTTGATCAAGCTGCGGTTTCAGCTCTTGATTTGATTGACAGATGACTCCAGGGTATCAATCAAGCTGTAAACAGTGAGAGATGGGAAGCCAAAGGGGAAATAATCAGGACTTAAGTTACTTTCTTACAAAGTAAACAGTTATAGATAAAATACATGTGCTTTAATTTAATACGCTAGAAGGTGGATTTCTGTTTGATCAAATTTAATGCATCTTCTTCACATAGCTGGCCTTGCTTTGTTTACATTGGAAACCCCACCTCACACAGAAGCAGGGATACCCTTCATGTGAATCACTGTCATGACTATAGTCATTATAAATCACAAAGTCACTCATATTTCCATAAGTCAACACATTCACGATTGTCTACCAGCTGAAGATATTTCTGAAGACGTGGGAGAACGGTATTTACTATGTATTGTATTCATGTTTGAACTTAAGCAGTCACTTCTTAGGCCATAAGAGACAAGAAGGAAAACTGTACATAATACTGTAGCTCTGATTCTGGGCTCACATCATACTCTTAGAAACCACCCACCTGCTAATCTAGTTCTTAAGAAGCATGATATGGGCCCAAAATAAGAAGTAAGAAACTTGGGTGTGTGTGGCAAAGTGGTTTGCTGTGCGCAGGTGTAGAGGTGATGTGATTATGAAACAGAAGACAGACAACAAAGTTTACGATCCAAACAGAAATGTTTATTTTTATAATACCGGTCTGGCGACTACAAAGAATAATTCCAGGCAATACACAGCAATGTGTATTGCACTGTTTCAAAACAACGGGTTACAGTCCCGAAATAATAAACACAGTATAACACACACAAAGACACACACACGATCACAAGTCCAGAGTGAGTGCTAATGTGCAAGTGGTGAAATACAATTTATTCATGTACAGTGGTGAAGTGTTGTCCGGGTTTGGTGCTGGCCTTAAGCGACAGCTCCGGATCGTGTTAGCCATCTAACAAGAATAAACAAGTATAATTAGACACGACAAACAAACAAAACACTCACGGTAAGTTTACAGTTTTCCTTTAGCGGTTTGTTCTTAACCATAACAAAAAGGAACAGATAACCTAGCCACGTCCTCCTTTGTACCGCCAGTCACGCCCCCCTTGGTTAGCGAGTGCATCCGTTTCTCCTCCAATCCGTGGTTGCCACATCGCTTCCTTTCTGGGGCGATGACTCGGTGTACCATAGCTCCACCCCCTTTCTAGATGGTTGACTTCCACCTTTCCCTTGGAATGAATTGTCAGACCATCCAGTCCGGGGCACTCTGTTCCCTTTACACAGCGCCCGCTCAGGTCTGGAGGGAGATTTATAACCAAAATTCATTCTTTCTCTGTCACAGTGTGATTTTTGTTTCAGAATTAAGGTTAGAGGCTCACATCAAAAACATTACAAAAGTGTCATTCTATCATCTCAGAAATATTGTCAAGGTGATGTCCTGCCTGACAAAGGCAGATACAGAAAGAGGAATACATGCTTTTCTAACATCTAGACTTGACTATTATAGTGCTCTTCATGCAGGACTCTCAAATCGAATTTTATCAAGACTTTAAATGGTGCAAAACTTACATTGGCTGCCAGTGAAATACAGAGTACATTTTCAAATGTTATTATTAACATACGTCTATAAATGGCCTAGCTCATACTTACATGCCAGAGCTGCTTACTCCGTATACTCAAAAGTATTCTTTGTGTGTATTTGTTGTGATTTAATTGTCTATATGCATTATTACTTGGTCTTATCTGTCTATATTTTCTATTTTATTGTATTTTAACTGAGGTATTTTCTCCTCTTTGTGTTTAATTGTTGTGATTTTAATTCTGTAAAGCACCTTGAGATGCTCACATGAAATGTGATATACAAATAAAATGTATTATTATTATTATTATTATTATTATTACTTTATAAGTGTTACAAGTGGGTGTAACATAAATCAATTAAATAATATAGCATGCGTCAGTAAAGGGCTTGTGTTATTGATCACTGTAACAATGCAGGTCAGTGGGAACTGTACTAAAAAAACACTAGCATGTCTCTGACCACCCAGGGGGATGTGTAGCTCCAAGCCGTGAGAATGACAATGACATAAAAACAACAGCACTCTCTCTGTCTGGGAGTGCACTAAACACATGCTGTTTTCCTATAGGCTCTTCAAACGGACTTGAGTTGTACTTGCCTGTTAACTAGAATGCTCTCCTAGCAATTCTGAATTATCTTTTCACAAAAGAATCAGCCCTGGATACTGATTCTGTCATTTCCTGTAGAACTTCCTGTCAGCTGTAAATACACAGTGACAGTTCAAAAGCAGTGAAATGAGTGCTAAGTTAAACAATATTCTAAGTATAACTTCTCTAAGCTACTACATACAGTACATAGCATGTATGAAAAATGAGTGTGCATCTTCAAAGCAGCAGTAACTGGGGCTGTACATACAAAGAGCACACCTGTATCAAATCAAATCAAACTTTATTTGTATAGTGCTTTTCATAGCAAAGCCATCTCAAGATGCTTAACAGAAAACAGCAGATCAAAACATCAACAATAAAACTGCAGAAACACAAATAAAACTCTGGTACATAAAAAATATCTAAGAACAGTACAGACAGTATAACATTGACACTTGCTTTGTTCAGCCTCTACCCTGCTAGGAGAAGCCCCAGCTGCTTTTATTTTAAAGCACTGGAGAATCCAGCTCCATTGCATCAATCCTAGGATCCTCTGAGCTTGGGACATGTACTGTACATATAAAAGTAGTCAGAGGTGAGTAGAATGAATGTCATGGAAATATTTAAACAGATAAAAGCAAACTACATATTTCATAATCCATTATCCAAAACTGTGAATGTGTAACGGATCCTGAATCTGTAACTGACTCAGTCCACACATATGGAAACAGGCTGTGAAGCACATACCAACACAAATGGGTTCTGCATGTATCCACAATCCCTGTGTATGCTTTCTGTTCTTCCTGCTAACCTGGATTCACTCTAAACCTCTCATTCTATTGTTACAATTTCCATCATATTTAACAATAATCCATCAGCTATGGTTTTAAACATTTGTAATGGCTTGGCATCTCAGCCTACTGAACTGAATGGAAATTCAAGGTCTGGAGGCGAAAAGCTAACCACTCGGTTTAAAGGTTAGCGTTTCATCTCCAGTGCAAGTCCAGCTCAGGGAGTTTCAGTGCAGCCCCCCAGGACTTTAGAGAACTATGTGTTTTGCAATCCAGAATGCATGCTACGCTTTATAATGTAAAGAACACAGCCATTAAATTACTTGTTTCAACCCCAAGGGTCGGGATTCTTTCCCAGAGGGTGCCACTGTAATGAATTGGCATCTCAGCCCATTGAGTTGAATGGAAAGGCAAGGGCTGGACGTGAATCGCAAAGACCAACATCTTACCATTCAACTAACAAGCCAGCTCATTAACCAAGAGGCAGTATTATTATAAGTATTAGCAACTCACCAGCCGCTAGGAGGACATCTGTGACATATTCTCTAGCATGGTAGCTAATTTACACAAAATGTGCAGAAGATTCCGATTCATCTTAAAATCGGAAAAGCTGGTTCACATATGTCCCTGACACCACTCCTTAAATCATAGAAAAGTCTTTCAATATGATTTGTTTCAAATCCAGTTCAACATAATTGTGGAATAAGGGGAAGTTACTTTTAGGGCTGGGACGATAGTGTTGTTTTTTTTTTTTTTTTTTACTATCGATGCATCGTTTTCATAAAGACCCGATGCATCGATGCTTCATTTTTTCATAACGCAAAAGAAACGTGGAAATAATAAGTAAATATATTTTCATCAAATCTAATCACGAAAAGTAAATGTTTCTGCAGTTTAACTTAAAACTACACGTTTCTGGGGGCTCCCGAGTGGCGCATCCAGTAAAGGCGCTCCACGTGGAGTGCAGTATGTGTCCTATTGTCTGGATGTCGCGAGTTCGAGTCCAGGCTATTCCTTTGCCGACCGAGGACAGGAGCTTCCAGGGGGCAGCGCTCAAATGGCCATCTAGTCACACTGTCGGCAAGGTTCCCCACAAAAAGTTAATAAATCATAAACAAATATTAAGATGTCTTCACAGTAACCAGATTAGAGAAAAAAAAAACTCCAACGGGGAACACAAGAATAACTATTTACAAGTCCAACGTAACAAAGTCTGTGCTCTTTCCAGAGCTTATTTTCTGTTTTTATTCAGAAATATTATGGCATCCACATTCTCCGGTTTCACAAGCATCCCTGCTTTCATGAACACACGCTCGCTCAGGACCGATGTAGCAGGGATACTTAACATGCTCTTTGCCAAGGCTGCTAGGTTGGGAAAACACGTCTGGTTATTTTTCCACCAATCAGGGGATCTTCGATGATGTTTTTTTTTATATATATATAAATTTAGTCGTTGCCAATTATTTTTTATATTTTCTCCCAATTTAGAATGGCCAATTATTTTTTTTTAATCTCAGCTCACCGCTACCACCCCTGCGCTGACTCGGGAGGGCAAAGACGAACATACGCTGTCCTCCGAAGCGTGTGCCGTCAGCCAACCACTTTTTTTCACACTGCGGACTCACCATGCAGCCACCCAAAAGCTACAGCGTCAGAGGACAATGCAGCTCTCGGGCAGCTTACTGGCAAGCCCGCAGGTGCCCGGCCAGACTACAGGGGTCTCTGGTGCGCGGTGAGCTGAGGACACCCTGGCCGACCTAACCCTCCCTCCCCCCGGGCAACGCTCGGCCAATTGTGCGCTGCCCCCTGGGAGCTCCCGTCTACGGTCGGCTGTGGAATAGCTTGGACTTGAACTCACAACGTCCAAACTATAGAGCACATCCTGCACTTCACGTGGAGCGCCTTTACTGGATGCGCCACTAGGGAGTTTCAGAAGCATAACTCGTCATCTCTTGTTGGATTAAGGTTTCCTTGGAAGGAGTGTGTTTGTTGCCGTCCACAAAATAACAATTCCATTGCTTGTGCAGTCTGTACAGGCACGATTTTCGTCATTTTCGAGGTTGTCCTCCACCAGCCTCACTAGTTTGGAAAACAGTGCTTCAGAAACGCAGACTTTGGCCTGTTCGGATAGGAAATCCAGATGGTGAAATTGGGGGTCAAGAAATGAAGCAAAAGCAGCGGCATAACCTCATTACTTGGGTCAAAATCGGCGAGACAAATTACGCACTAACTTAGCTCTCAAACTCCATGTAACATGACTAAGCACATCAGTTGAATATGAAGAAGATGGTGTCTGCCCTTCAGCAGGAACTTCAGTCAGTCAGTGTTTTATCCCTGTTGCAACTGGGTACAAATAACTACCCGTAATGTTTTTCTCTGCACTCAAAAGTACTGTAGCCAGTTCCAATGGCTGTAGTAGAGGTAGTATCTCAGCCATTAGCTTCCACTGCTCAGTCGTGAGATCTAAAGTAGCTGCGTCAGACTTTTTGGTCATATAATAAACCGTGTTCCACCTTGTTTGTACGTCCTGTATTAACTTGCGTGGTACTTTTTCTGTGTTCAGCATTTCTGTTTGTTTCCTATTTAAAGCACTTGTTGCCATCTCACTCTTTTTAAAATGCTGCTGCCACTAATGTATGCACTTGTCGTACATCCTTCAAGCTGTTGTGAAGAGATTTATATTGTGCCCTGTACAGCTCACACTTGCCACGCTACCAAAAAGTAACACAGCATGCTCGCTTACAGAAAGCAAAGATATTGCTCTGCACACGCTGGCCACGTTGTCATGAACACAAGCTATTACTTTTGTAGCCACTTCAAGCTCTGTGTTTATCTGATTGATCGCTTCTGCTGAATTCACAGCTGTGTGTCTCTCGTGTAATTTTTGTGTCACTAATACTTTTGACTCGGTTCCCAGTTTTGCTTAATGTAATGGCAGATGACTGTTAAACGCTTCTTGTGCCATGCTTGTCCATACATCGATAGTGATGGACATTGAATTAAACTCCTGACTTAAATCCTGTCTATGCTTTTCCTTTGCACATTCCTGAGACAGAGTAATGAATATGGAGATTGTCTTTCAACAGGGCATTTCATAGAACGGAACAAGATTCACAATCAGATTTTTAAAAGCAGCTCCCTCTGCTATACTAACAGGTCTGATATAAGACCAACCACTTGTGCCTTTGATCCTATTTCTACTAAACTATTTAAAGATTGGACAGAAATACAATGAATCTTGATTGGAAATCTCCCTCCCGACCTGTGAGGGCGCTAAGCAGCGAGGACAGGGTTCTTTGGATGGGCTGGCCTGACAATTCTTGCCCCGGGTCGGGAAATCGGTCAGTCTGGAAGAAGGCGAGACTCCATTGCAAGAATGTATTGACCCGGAAGGGAAACAATGTAGCAGCCGCAGATTGTAAAGGCAACTGCACTCGTTTACCAAGGGGTCATGCATGACAGCATATAAGTGGGACGGAGAATCGTAATCGGTTCCTTCGCATTGGTTTGTAGTGAGAAAGAGCCAGAAGGACGGTACACAGTGTATTTAAACTAAAATCGTGAGTGTTGTGTTTTTGGTTGTTTGTAATTGTCTCGTCTTGTCTTGTACGTTACCAGACAGTTAACACAGTTCCAGAGCTGTCACCAGGGGCCAGCACTGCACCTTTGTCACAAATGTAAACCTGCATCACCCACCATGAGCATTACTGTACGCATAGGACTGGTGACCATGTATGTATTATTGTGGGACGGATATTGTTTATAATTTGGGACTGTCTGTTCTTATTATATACCCAGTGCTGTACACATTGTTGTGTACTGCCGGGGAACTATTGTTTGGTCGCCAAACCTGGAAATAAAATAAAAACATTTCTAAAAACTGGATTACAATTATCTCGGTCTGCTTCTTTCACACACTGCATCACCCCTGCACCTGTCTACAATAAACCACTTTGCCACAAAGATGTATATAGTGTTGCTAATACAAGCATTTTAACAATTATAAATGAATCCCTTTCATCTGGTATAGTTCCCTCTGCACTTAAGGTTGCAGTGGTTAAACCCCTGCTTTAAAAAAGTCATTTCGATCCTACAGTTATTAACTAATACCGGCCAATTTCCAATCTTCCATTTTTAGCCAAGGTTTTGGAGAAAGTTGCCAATCAATTACTCCAATTTTTAGCTTGTAATGCTTTATTTGAGAAATTTCAGTCTGGATTTTGATCCGCACATAGCACTGAGACGGCTCTTGTTAGGGTAATAAATGATCTTTTGATAAGCTCTGACTCTGGCTTTCCTTCAATTTTAATTCTTCTTGATCTTAGCTCTGCCTTTGACACCGTGGACTATTCCATTCTATTAAATTGGGAGTTTAGTGGGATTGGCAGGCGGTGTGCATTCTTGGTTTACGTCTTATCTTTCTGATAGGTTTCAGTACGTTTCTGTTGGGGCGGTGAAGTCTGATTTGTCAGAGGTCGTCTGTGGTGTTCCTCAGGGTTCTGTTTTAGGTCCCCTGTTGTTTTCGTTATATATGTTGCCATTAGGTGATATTTTCCGCAGGCATGCAGTGAATTTCCATTGTTATGCAGATGATACTAAGCTGTACTTGTCTTTCAATCCAGACAATCCCTCTACTGGGGCACTATTAGCTGCTTGCTTTGTGGGCATAAAGTGTTGGATGTCACAGAATTTTCTGATGTTTAATTCTGATAAAACAGAGGTCATGCTTGTGGGTTCACAGCACCAATTAAAAAATGTTAATTTATATCAAATAGATCTTAGCAGCCTTTCCTCAGAACTAAAACTTGCAGCAAGAAATGTGGGGGTCATTTTTTATCCTGTTCTATCATTTGAGTCCCACATTAGAAACATTACTAAAGCATATTTTTATCATTTGAGAAATATAGCTAAACTTAAATCTATTATTTCTGTATCTGATGCTGAGAGGCTAATGCATGCCTTTGTTTCATCAAGATTCGACTATTGTAATGCACTTTTTTCTGGGATTCCAAAGTATTTGGTATCTCACTTGCAGCTTATTCCGAATGCAAGGCCTGGGTCTGGTGGGAGAATGCTTGAATGGTAACAAACGCCAGTAAGAACATAAGAACATAAGAAAGTTTACAAACAACAGGAGGCCATTCTGCCCATCTTGCTCGTTTGGTTGTTAGTAGCTTATTGATCCCAGAATCTCATCAAGCAGCTTCTTGAAGGATCCCAGGGTGTCAGCTTCAACAACATTACTGGGGAGTTGGTTCCAGACCCTCACAATTCTCTGTGTAAAAAAGTGCCTCCTATTTTCTGTTCTGAATGCCCCTTTATCTAATCTCCATTTGTGATCCCTGGTCCTTGTTTCTTTTTTCAGGTCAAAAAAGTCCCCTGGGTCGACATTTTCTATACCTTTTAGAATTTTGAATGTTTGAATCAAATCGCCGCGTAGTCTTCTGCATACGACAATGTGGCAGAATGAGGGTACTGGCCTGTGTATATGTGTGTTTTGTAGTGGTGGTGGGTAATTAAAAGGTTAATTCATCAGCACTTTAAAAACATGTGAGAATGTGGTGGAGGGTTTAATTGATTAAGTGGGTGTAAATTGCTGCACAGGTGTGTGTATATAAGGGAGCACTGAGAGCACAGGTTTAGTTGGTGTTAGGATTCTGGAGAGGGTAGATCTCTGATCCTGTGTGTGCGAGATCTGTTTTTGTTTAAACTGTTTATTTTGTTTGTTTTATTTAATAAATACGTGCCGTAGCGCTTTTCCCTGCACATCCTGACTCTGAGTCTCCTTACCCCGGTCAGCCTGTCACATTTGGTGTCAAAGTAGGATAGCGCCTCTGGAGACTTGGAGCAGGAGTGCAGGATTTTTTTTGTTTTGTTTAAAAAAAAAAAAAAAAAAGGAAAAAAAGGAAGAGAAGATAAGGTGGAAGAAGGACCGGGAAGCGAGAGACAAGGAGGAGGAGGAGTACATCAGGGCCAGGTACCCGAGGAGCTGTAGGTCACCACAGAGGGAGAGGGAGGAGTCGGTGCGTCCACAGCCCTAGAGGAAGAAGTCGGTGCGTCCACGGCCCGAGACGGAGGAGTCGGTGCGTCCACGACCCGAGAGGGAGGAGTCGGTGCCACCTCCACCAGCAGGGGAAGATTACCTGCTGTCTCTTCCTCCATCGCCGCCACCAGCAGAGGGAGCATGCCTGCTGGTTCACCTGCTGCTGCCGTCCCGAGAGCTAGAGGGGGAGGAGCCATCGCTGCCATCCCAAGAACCAGAAGGGGAGAAGCCATTACTGCCGTCTCCAGGGCCAGAAGGGGAGGAGTTACAGGCTCAACCCCCTGAATTTTTCTGGGGGGGAGAAGGGCAGGATGCTGGTGTCCCCCAGCAGCCTCTATTTATGCTGCTGAAGGGAGCACGGCGCACACCAGCCCAGCCGCCACGACAGAGGGAGCCAGCACCTCCACAGCCTCCCTCTGAGTGGCCAGCATCAGCCCCATCACCACTGCCGAAAGAGTCGGCAGCCTTTCCGCCACCTCCACTGCCAGGAGCAGAGCAGCAGGAGCTGCCTCTGTCTCCGACACCACCACCGCTAGGAGCAGAGCAGCAGGAACTGCCTCTGTCTCCACCACTGCTAGGAGCAAAGCAGCAGGAGCTGTCTCTGTCTCCACCACCGCTAGGAACAGAGCAGCAGGAGCTGTTCCCGCCTCCACCACCAGAGGGAGACGAGCTGCTGTTCCCGCCTCCGCCACCAGAGGGAGACGAGCTGCTGTTCCCGCCTCCTCCACCAGAGGGAGACGAGCTGCTGTTCCCGCCTCCTCCGCCAGAGGGAGACGAGCTGCTGTTCTAGCCTCCGCCACCAGAGGGAGACGAGCTGCTGTTCCCGCCTCCGCCACCAGAGGGAGACGAGCTGCTGTTCCCGCTTCCGTCATCAGAGGAGCTGGAGCGAGCTCTACCTCCTGTTGCCAACAGGGAAGAGGAACTCTGGCCGCTGCCACCCTGGCCGGAGGTTCCTGCACTGTTGGCCACGCCCGAGGTTGCCGTGCTGTCTGCTGCTCCACCTGAGGTTGCCGTGCTGTCTGCTGCTCCACCGGAGGGTCCAGTCCCAGTGTTTCCGGAGGGTCCAGTGCCAGTGGTTCCGGAGGGTCCAGCGCCAGTGGTTCAGGAGGATCCAGCGTCAGCGCCAGTAATTCCAGTGCCAGCGGAGGGACCCAATCCAGTGCCTATGCCGCTAGGGGCGGCCAACCTGCCTGGGCCAGCTGACGGGTATCCAGGAGGGACCCGAGAAGGGACAATAAAGACATTGGGTTTATGGGGTAGGCCGGGGGTTAAACGGGCACCCCCTTACATAAGCCCAGGGGTTACCACGGGAGTTAAACGGGCACCCCCTTACAAAAGCCCCATGGAGGTGAAGGAGTGCTGGGGAATGTTGGGGCCAGCGGACTCCAGACGGCAGGGTGCACAAGGGGGGAGGACTGGCCCTGCCCGTCTGGTGTTTGACAGGGGTCGGCTGGTCCCCAACATTTCCTCCCACCCTCCCTCCCTCCCAAATCTGGTGGAATGGGGGGGGGGTGGCCCGTTGAGGGCCTGTATGTGCTACGCACATAAGGGGGGAGGAATGTGGCAGAATGAGGGTACTGGCCTGTGTATATGTGTGTTTTGTAGTGGTGGTGGGTAATTAAAGGGTTAATTCACCAGCACTTTAAAAACATGTGAGAATGTGGTGGAGGGTTTAATTGATTAAGTGGGTGTAAATTGCTGCACAGGTGTGTGTATATAAGGGAGCACTAAGAGCACAGGTTTAGTTGTTGTTAGGATTCTGGAGAGGGTAGATCTGTTTTTGTTTATACAGTTTATTTTGTTTGTTTTATTTAATAAATACGTGCCGTAGCGCTTTTCCCTGCACATCCTGACTCTGAGTATCCTTACCCCGGTCAGCCTGTCACAGACATGCCTTTTAAACCTGGGATAATTCTGGTTGCTCTTCTTTGCACTCTTTCTAGAGCAGCAATATCCTTTTTGTAACGAGGTGACCAGAACTGAACACAATATTCTAGGTGAGGTCTTACTAATGCATTGTAAAGTTTTAACATTACTTCCCTTGATTTAAATTCAACACTTCTCACAATATATCCAAGCATCTTGTTGGCCTTTTTTATAGCTTCCCTACATTGTCTAGATGAAGACATTTCTGAGTCAACATAAACGCCTAGGTCTTTTTCATAGTTCCCTACTTCAATTTCAGTATCTCCCATATGATATTTATAATGCACATTTTTATTGCCCGCATGCAATACTTTACACTTTTCTCTATTAAATGTCATTTGCCATGTGTCTGCCCAGTTCTGAATGCTGTCTAGATAATTTTGAATGACCTCTGCTGCTGCAACAGTGTTTGCCACTTGGTCTTCTGCAAATTTAACAAGTTTACTTACTATACCAGAATCTAAATCATTAATGTAGATTAGGAATAGCAGAGGACCTAATACTGATTCCCTGTGGTACACCACTGGTTACCTCGCTCCATTTTGAGGTTTCTCCTCTAATCAGTACTTTCTGTTTTCTACATGTTAACCACTCCCTAATCCATGTGCATGCATTTCCTTGAATCCCTACTGCGTTCAGTTTGAGAATTAATCTTTTAGGTGGGACTTTGTCAAAAGCTTTCTGGAAATCTAAATAAACCATGTTGTATGCTTTGCAGTTATCCATTTTCAATGTTGCATCCTCAAAAAAGTCAAGTAGGTTAGTTGGACACAATCTCCCTTCAAAAGAGGCTGTCTTTAAAAACCAAACTATCCTCTAAACTGATACTTCTGCTCCCTCCACTCTGGCTCAGATTGTTTTAAAATATAGAGGGACGAGTCAATGGGCCTAGGGTTGCCACCTGTCTGGGTTTGTTTGACTTGGACAGTCCGGGAATAGGCATCTGTGTCCGGGTGTCAGGAATTAACAAACCCGAATGTCCTAATGTCCGGTTTTAAGTGAAACGCATAAGAAACACCAACCTTCCTTTAATATTTTCTTTGACATACCACATAACGGGACATTTTGGAGTGGAATCAGAGTGTGGCATACAGTATGCGGTCCCACCCTCTGACAGACTGGGGGTATGCTGCACAGAAGTCTGAGCTGGGGAAGGCTGGGGAAGCCTATTGTTATTGCTGTGTTTATTATTATTATTATTATTATTATTATTATTATTATTATTTTTCTTCCCAAACATCATCGCAGAGTTATGAAAACCCATACATAAGTAGATGCCTATGGCTGGACAACCAGACTGGCGTCCCCGAATGAAAAAGTCACATGGTTCGACCGCCATATTGGATCTCTTGGAAATTTTGGGAATTTTTCAAAACTCTTGCCGTTAAAAACAACTTATGGTGGAACTATGACAATGGCAGCAGACAGTCTTCTTGTCTTAAACCGCAACGTCAATCGACACTTAAATTGGCACGCATGTTCATGACCAGGTCCTTTCTACCGTTTGTAAAATCCACTCTTTTTCGTTACAAAACATGGCCGTGGCGTGCAAATAACCATTTTACGACGGCTCTATTTTCATACATTCGTGCATAAATCCAAGGTGCAATACACTACAGTCATGAAACTTTATATGACCATAGAGACTCACATGAAGTACTGGTGATATGAAAATGACACATTTTGGTCACATGGTTTGGAGGCCATATTGGAATTTACGTTGAAATTTTAACTCCTAGGGCATGCTGACAGGGTCATAGTTATAATGGAACATGTATAGGAAGTTATATGTCCTCTATGAAAAAATGTCATCACCCGTGACCTCTGACCTCTCCTAAAGGTCAAACGTGATGCATGACATCATCAACGGACGCAACTGGCTATAAAACTGCCTATAACTTTTTATCGACTGCACCAAAATGCACGAAATTTGACATGGATGTAGAGGACTATGGGATGTTGTGCCATGTCTTGAATGTGATCCACTCCAATTCAAAAACCATCCATCCACCAAGGCAGCAAATCTGAGAATTGAATACCAGCCAAAATTTCCCGTTATATGGTACATTAGTTGCTTAAAGGATTTTCACTATCTTATTAGAAATGTAATGTGTAGTACTGATCTGTACATTCTACTGTGCCCCCAGCATTTGAATAATGCTTCAAATTGATCTGCGTGTGGTTAAATACATAACCTTTACAGTAAAATACGTGTTACTTACAATATATAATGGTAATTAAACCATATGCGTGCCTGTATGTATAAATATTGCATATTTAGCGGTAGTCATTGGTAACATTGAAAAACCTGAACCAAATTTGAGTACATTTTGACTCATTTTGTCTCTTTTTACCAACACACAACCGATACTGCCGTAGTTTTTAAAGTCTATTAATAACATTTGTTAATATTTATTACAGGGGTGGTGAAATGTGCCATGACACAATGGCTGTAAAATAATTCTGACTGTCACAAACAGGCTCAGAAGTTATTAAAAAAAAATAAAAAGCATGTAGACAGGATCGTCGCTTTAGAGATTCCATTGATTTGCCATGGCATCACTCATCACCACAGCTACTGTACTTGTCTCAGGTAAGATTAGCCTCTAACCTACCAAGACATAGCTACTATTTTTCTGGCTTGCAAGTTCGATTGCTAGACATATCAAGACCACTATACTGTGTATACTTCATGATTATTGATTTGTATTGAGATCTGGTGGTATTGTGTTAAACTGTTGTGCCTTATTTCTGTTCTGAATGCCCCTTTATCTAATCTCCATTTGTGACCCCTTGTTCTTGTTTCTTTTTTTCAGGTCGAAAAAGTCCCCTGTGTCGACATTGTCAATACCTTGCTTTCCTTTTAACAAATGACAGCACTCTGTTTTAGTATGGAAGCAAGTACCACCATTTTTAGGCTTTTATAGTACTCTGAAATATTAGGTGTATTTAATGTTTAAATAGGTCCGTGAAATGTCAGTGAAATCCTAATTATAATCCTAATTCTAATTGGATGACTTGACCATGGGCATATGATTGAATCCATGTTTTTCCCCACTGCGTTCAGTAATTTCTTTTTTGCTTTTTAGTGACAGGCTTGTCAACAACACCAGTCATCATGACACTTCGCCAGTAAAACCAGACGCATGACACATACCGCATCATGTGACTGCAGGTTAGCGTGATTGGAGAGCCGCATAGATGCAATGCAAACAACTCACTGAAACAACACGCCATAAACCATTTGGTCACCCTAATCATTTCCAGACAGCTTACCTTGGTAACATCCAAAAACATGCCAGGCACTTGAGTCTCTGTTCCAAGGGAATGAAACCAGAAACGAGGTGTGGGTCACCCTGAGGAAATTGAAGTGAATTTGATCAGTTGATTATTAAGTATTTCCAATCCTGCTGCTTTTTAATTCAGGAACTGCACAGGGAGCTGGTTAGAGGCTTGGTAAAGTTCCCATTACCACAAGGATACATATTGCTGTGCTCAATGTCTTGTGTCATCACTTACTGGCTGAGAGCAGGTTCAGTGCTGAAAAATGTGGGCACAAAAAAAAGCTGAATGCATTGAAACAATGTATAATCTGTGTATGTTTGAATCAGGTTTAACACTTTTGATTTCAAAGCAAGATTTTGGAATTTGGAAATGTAATTTGTGAATACAGTTTTGGATTCAGAAAAAATGAATACAGTTAATCGTTTCACAGTAATGGCTTGGCATCAGCCACTGAATTGAATGGAGAAGCAATGACTTAAAGGGTTTAAAGATGAACGTCTTAGCAAGCCCTGTAGAGGACAGGCAAGTATGTGTCATAAAGTTTTCTGGATTCTGCCTTCATTTTCAACCAGGAACGATTTGCAAAGGTCATTCAAAATGATCTAGACAGCATTCAGAATTGAGCAGACACATGGCAAATCACATTTAATAGAGAAAAGTGTAAAGTATTGCACGCAGGCAATAAAAATGTGCATTATAAATATCATATGGGAGATACTGAAATTGGAGGGATCTATGAAAAAGACCTAGGAGTTTATGTTGACTCAGAAATGTCCTCATCTAAGCAATGTGGGGGAGCTATAAAAAAAGCCAACAAAATGCTTGGATATATAGTGAAACGTGTTGAATTTAAATCCAGGGAAGTAATGCTAAAACTTTACAATGCATTAGTAAGACCTCATCTAGAATGCTGTGTTCAGTTCTGGTCACCTCGTTACAAAAAGGATATTGCTGCTGTAGAAAGAGTGCAAAGAAGAGCGACCAGAATTATTCCTGATTTAAAAGGCATGTCATATGCAGACAGGCTAAAAGAATTGAATCTATTCAGCCTTGAACAAAGAAGACTACGTGGCGATCTGATTCAAGCATTCAAAATTCTAAAAGGTATTGACAATGTCGACCCAGAGGAATTTTTCAACCTTAAAAAAGAAACATTGACATGGGGTCACAAATGGAGATTAGATAAAGGGGCATTCAGAACAGAAAATAGGAGGCACTTTTTTACGCAGAAAATTGTGGGAGTCTGGAACCAACTCCCCAGCATTGTTATTGAAGCTGACACCCTGGGATCCTTCAAGAAGCTGCTTGATGAGATTCTGGGATCAATAAGCTAATAACAACCAAAGGAGCAAGATGGGCTGAATGGCCTCCTCTCGTTTGTAACCTTTCTTATGTTCAAACAGTATTTAGTGGACAAATTAGAACAGCATTTTTCAAATCATGTTTAGCACAGGAAGAAAAAAACTCCCAATGGAGTTACCAAACAGACATTCTATTATTATTATTATTATTATTATTATTTATTTCTTAGCAGACGCCCTTATCCAGGGCGACTTACAATCGTAAGCAAAAACATTTCAAGCGTTACAATACAAGTAATACAATAAGAGCAAGAAATACAATAAAACAAGTAAAGTACAAGTTTGACAAACTAGTCTGACAAACTAGTCTTGCATCATTTTCTTATTTGTTTTAAAATTTGAAAACCTTCTAATGTTTTAACAGAAATCTTTTGTTGCTGAACCCCATGGTATTCATTTGCAATTATTTGTACTTTCCTCTGCTGGGATTCAGCAAAAGCCCCCCATCGCTCCAATATAAATGTTCCTGGAATCTTCATCCAGAGTGTACTTGGACCAAGTCCAATAGCATTCGCACTCACACAAACTGTTATCCACACTTTCTGATACTCTCAATACGTTTCATTACAGTTGGATAAGTGGTTCTCTAGATGTTTGTTAAAGTGTGAGATATAGTACCGGTCATAGGTCTGAGCCCACCATCAAAAAGTCCTTTAACTGCTCAGGTTGTGAAGAAATGCAAACATTTCTGATTTTGAAACACTACAAACATTCCAAATACTGTAGTAAAAACATTCTAAAATAAGCATGTTTAGCGTTCAAAACTAAGGTGTTGCCAAGGAATTCAAATTTTGCCTGAAGTTGCAAAATCAAGAGGTGTAATTGCAGAAATAAGGATTACTAGCATTTGCCTTCTGATTACCATTGAACTTTGAAAAGAATACCTAAGCAACCACTGAATCAAAAGAAAGTTGTCGTCAAAGGAATATTGCAGAAAAGCTCAATTTCCAGGGGTGCAGTGCGTTGAACAAGACAGTTTAAAAACATGAAGTCACAATGTCTTTCAAGACTTTTTAAAGTTGTGATGCCCTAAACTAAGGTATTGTATTCATTAACCATGTCTGAACTGATTGGGAAGGATGCTTTTGCGTTTCCAACTGGTATTCCCCCCTCTCCTGCACCAGAAATGTGATAACCCTTCTCATACTACAACATGAATCAATTCTTGTATTGGTAGTGATCGTCTTTCATGTAAACAACGGAATTGTGGTGCAGCCTTGGTCTTTCGATAAGCTTTATGGGTGTGCTTTGAACTCCTTGCATCAGATGGTGTGGCAGCTCATCGCCAGAAGTTTAAATGGTGTTACCTGAGATGGAATAATAGCGTTAGCCTGTCATTTCTTGTATTAATTATTACAAAAACTAAGTTTAGATAATGTTAGCTCAGGCCCATTTTTCTTTAGGTTTTGCAGCAAGATTCAGTCCTGCATTCATGAAAAGTATATTCAGCCTATGTGGCAATGTGCCCCGCCCCTGTGTGCATGTGTGTTATGTGTTGTATGTTGCGTGTGTAAATGTTGGTGTATAGAGATTGGTACACGGGATATAAACGGGTCTGTGTTTCACGTGTATTTAAAAATGTAGATTTGTATTTAGGCACGAGGAGGGCACAAATCACTTCACGTGCTGGTTAAAGGTAGTATGTGAGCATGGGGTTGCACAGAATTAATTCACGTGCTGGGATTCAAGTGAATAATTAATTAGTAATTGAATCCCAGCACAACAGTATATATAGATGCACGTTTCTTTCACTCTGGGTTGGGTGTTCGAGAGTGGAGAACGGGTGTGGAGAAGGAGTAACTAAAAGTAAAAGAAAAGTAAATAATAAGTGTTTTTGTACTCACCATGTTTGTTTGTCTCCGTGCACCGTTTGTTAAGTGTTAGTTCGTTTTGTTTGTCTATTTATTTTGACATAAGTGCCGTGTCCTGTTTTGTGCTTGTGTTTTTATGTTCTGTTTAAACCTTTTATTTTGTTAATAAACGCTGAGTGCTACCATTTGCACTCAGCTACTCATCACCACCGTCTGTCTGTGTGTTTCTCTCTCTCTGGTCTGAGTTCCTCCCTGGGTTTTCCCGTGTGTTTCGTCATTTACACGAGTAAATGAGATTTACCCTATCCCTCTCTTTGGCTGTTTTTTTTCGGCCACAAACCTGATTTACCCCAGTAATTCTCCCAAACGTGCACGCGCATCGCCATTTCACATGTAAATTGACCCGCATGGAAACCCCATGATAGACATCATATTGATATAAACAATGTACTGTAATGCATAGACATGGACAGTGTACTGTAATGCATTGACATGGACAGTGTACTGTAATGCATTGACATGGACAGTGTTCTGTAATGCATTGACATGGACAGTGTACTGTAATGCATTGACATGGACAATGTATCAAGGGGTTGGTTATTGACATGAAAGCAGGCCCTGAAGGGTGGGGACCATTTCATTGTCCATTGAAATGACCATGAAAGTGTAAGTCTACCTGAAAGCAAGCCTATAAACAAGAGATTTCTTTAACCTGGTGTAATACGTGATATCATGTTTTAAAATGAAAGTACATGTTTGCATGTTTCTCTGCTGATGGAAATGGAGGCAATCCAAATATGGCCACAAATTGGGTTTAACTTGACAGGGGCAGATGGAAGCAAGTCATTAGATATCTTTCCCCTAGTCACTCTGTTTGACTAGGATGGTGTGGTAATTCTCTTTATCCGAATTCCTACTTCAGCGGTTGAAATACTTTGTTATACATTATTAAATCTGCAAGCACTGGATTCCAGTGGAACAAATTTTATTTTTCCAAGAATATTCCTCATCCCTGTTACCTAATCAGGAAAAAGACATTCTTGTTTTTTACTGCATTAGTTAATACAACACACGTTAACCATCAAATAAAAACAAGCTATGCTGCTCAGGAATGCTATTTTCATATTTATTTTCATAGGCAGTTCCAGTGTCCATTTCAATCAACTGCTATCTAATTTGCCAGCTGCTGTATAAGCATATTTGTGTAAAAAAAAATAATGACCACCTGCAACGTGCTTACAAAAGTAATATAGTTCAAACTATCCACAATATGGGTAGATTGTACTTTGTACCTTCCTACGTCATCCAGAAAGATCTTGCCAACAAATTGTTTCAAGATGGCAGTTCTTGTTGTGTTTTAAAATGTCTATAACCGAGGATAAACTCAGAAATTAGGCGTGTCTCTTAATGAAGCTTCAAGTTGAAGTTTTTCAATTTTAAAACCAGTGAAACTGAGTGCAGAGTGAGATGCCTGGTCTCCACTTTCATCAGTCTGTGTTGTTTACACGTGATACGGTAGCACTAATATGAGAGATGCTACCTAGCATATGCCGCAGAATTGAATTGGAAATGGTCACCAGCGTGGGGCATGATCCTCAGATTGACTCAACTATTAAAACTAACTGAAAGGTAATGTTTTACACAACCCTGCAGCAAATTAGGCTACCTCCAGGGCGTATAAACCATGAACTGGAAACCATGACTGACACCATCTGTTATTATTATTATTATTATTATTTATTTCTTAGCAGACGCCCTTATCCAGGGCGACTTACAATCGCAAGCAAATACAAATACATTCAAGTGTTACAATATAAGTCATACAATAAGAACAAGAAATACAATAATTCTCAAGTGTGACAAACCACAATTCAATAATACAGCAGATAATAGTGAAAGTTACATCAGGATATGATTAAATAGTGATAGTTACATCAGGATATGATTAAGTACAAAATACTACAGATTAAACACTTGTCAGATTACAATATTCTGAGGTACAGGATTAAATGCAGTAAAATAGGGGGCAGATAAGAGCAAAATAAAGCATATTTAAATGAAGGGTGATAGTGTCCCAGGATACAACAGAGGAGTTCTACAGGTGCTGTTTGAAGAGGTGAGTCTTAAGGAGGCGCCGGAATGTGGTCAGGGACTGGGCAGTCCTGACATCTGTAGGAAGGTCGTTCCACCACTGCGGAGCAAGGGTGGAGAAGGAGCGGGCTCGGGAGGCAGGGGAGCGTAGCGGAGGTAGAACCAGTCTTCTAGTGCAGGCGGAGCGGAGAGGTCGAGTGGGGGTGTAGGGAGAGATGAGGGTCTGGAGGTAGCTGGGTGCAGTCTGATCAAGGCATCTGTAGGCTAGTACAAGAGTCTTGAACTGGATGCGAGCGGTGATCGGGAGCCAGTGGAGCGAGCGGAGTAGTGGAGTAGCGTGGGCGAAGCGAGGTAGAGAGAACACCAGGCGAGCA
This sequence comes from Acipenser ruthenus, assembly GCF_902713425.1. Classification (NCBI taxonomy): domain Eukaryota; kingdom Metazoa; phylum Chordata; class Actinopteri; order Acipenseriformes; family Acipenseridae; genus Acipenser; species Acipenser ruthenus. The sequence continues at coordinate 5,549,241 of NC_081219.1, forward strand.
GCAGAGTTCTGGATGAGCTGGAGCGGACGGGTGGCGGACGCAGGGAGGCCAGCCAGGAGGGAGTTGCAGTAGTCTAGGCGGGAGGGTACCAGGGCCTGGACCAGGAGCTGGGTAGCATAGTTGGTGAGGAAGGGTCGGATTCTTCGGATGTTGCTCAGGAAGAATCTGCAAGTGCGTGCCAGAGTGGAGATGTGCTGGGAATAAGAGAGGCAGGGGTCCAGGGTGACTCCAAGGTTCTTAGCTGAGGAAGAGGGAGAGAGTGTGGTAGATTCCAGAGGAACAGAGATAGAGAGATCAGAGGAGGGGGAGGAGGAGGGAAAGAAAAGGAGGTCAGATTTAGAGAGGTTGAGTTTGAGGTGATGCAAGTGCATCCAGGAGGAAATAGCAGACAGACAGGTAGAGATACGGGAGGAGATGGTGGAGTCAGAGGTGGGGAAGGAGAGGAAAATCTGAGCATCATCAGCATAGAAATGGTATGAGAAACCATAGGATTTTATTGTTTGTTAAAATATTTAAAGATGTACAGATGTACAGTGCCATGAAAAAGTATTTGCCCCCTGTCTTATTTTCTGCATTTTTCACATTGTATTTGGTCAGATTTTTTTGTGGGTTGTAGTAGTATATAGAGGGAGTCTGAGAGAAAAAATGACACCAAAGTTTGGTGCTTCTTTCATTTGTTTGGTGTGCAAGGTAATCAAACATGCAATCTTCAGGTGTGAAAAAGTTATTGCCGCACCTAGTTAACTCAACCCAATTAAAGGGATAATTAGGGTCAGATGTTTGAGTACTTTGGTTAACAACCAGGCCTGATTTGGGCCAGCCCTGCCCAATATAAATCTGACTAACTTTGGCCCTTACCATCAGAGTGAAGTTGTGAGCACACAGGTTCTAGAGGCACATCATGCCACGAACAAAAGAAATTCCTGAAGACCTCCGAAAAACGTTGTTGATGCCTATCAGTCTGGAAAGGGTTACAAAGCCATTTCTAATGCTCTGGGGCTCCACCGAACCACAGTCAGAGCCATATTGTCCAAATGGAGAAAGTTTGGGACAGTAGTGAATTTTCCCCAGGAGTGGCCATCCTGCCAAAATCTCTCCAAGAGCAAGGCGTAAAATCATCCAGAAAGTCACAAAGAACCCAAGAACAACATCCAGGGATCTGCAGGCCTCTCGCCTTGGCTAAAATCAGTGTTCATGACTCTACCATCAGAAAGACACTGGGAAAAAATGGGATTCATGGCAGAGTAGCAAGGTGGAAACCATTGCTCACAAAGAAGAACATGCTCATCTCAAGTTTGCCAAAAAGCACCTGGATGATCCTCAAGAGTTCTGGAACAATGTTCTATGGACATATGAGTCAAAAGTGGAACTTTCTGTCTGACATGGGCCCTGTTATGTCTGGCAAAAACCAAACACTGCATTCCACAGTAAGAAACTCATACCAACAGTCAAGCATGGTGGTGGTAGTGGCATGGTTTGGGGATGCTTTGCTGCATCAGGACCTGGATGCCTTGCCATCATTGAAGGAACCATGAATTCTGCTCTGTATCAGAATCATACAGGAGAATGTCAGGCCATCCGTCCATGAGCTGAAGCGCAGCTGGGTCATGCAGCAAGACAATGATCCAAAACACACAAGCAAGTCTACATCAGAATAATTATTTATTTCTAAGCAGACTCCCTTATCCAGGGCGACTTACAATCGTAAGCAAATACATTTCAAGTGTTACAGTACAAGTAATAATACAATAAGAGCAAGATAAATACAATGACTTTGGTTCAAGCAAGTACAAGTGTGACAAAATACAATTCAATAATACAGCAGATAACAGTGTCAGTGATAGTTACATCAGGATATGATTAAATACAAAATACTACAGATTAAACACTTGGCAGATTACAGTACTCAAGTACAGGATTAAATGCAGTAAAATAGGGGGCAGATAAGAGCAAATAAAGCGCATTTAAGGAAGGGTGATAGTGTCCCAGGGGAAAAACAGAGGAGTTCTACAGGTGCTGTCTGAAGAGGTGAGTCTTAAGGAGGTGCCGGAATGTGGTCAGGGACTGGGCGGTCCTGATATCTGTAGGAAGGTCATTCCACCACTGCGGAGCGAGGGTGGAGAAGGAGTGGGCTCTGGAGGCAGGGGAGCGTAGAGGAGGTAGAGCCAGTCTTCTAGTGCAGGAGGAGCAGAGAAGTCGAGTGGGGGTGTAGGGAGAGATGAGGGTCTGGAGGTAGCTGGGTGCAGTCTGGTCAAGGCATCTGTAGGCTAGTACAAGAGTCTTGAACTAGATGCGAGCGGTGATCGGTAGCCAGTGGAGTGAGCGGAGCAGTGGAGTTGCGTGGGAGAAGAGAGGCAGAGAGAACACCAGGCGGGCAGCGGAGTTCTGGATGAGCTGAAGCGGACGGGTGGCGGACGCAGGGAGGCCAGCCAGGAGGGAGTTGCAGTAGTCTAGACAGGAGAGTACCAGGGCCTGGACCAGGAGTTGGGTGGCGTAGTTGTTGAGGAAGGGTCGGATTCATGGGGGAGGCAAAGGCAGAGATGAAATCAGCTTTGTTAGCAGAAGAGTGACAGTTCCAGAGTGCACCAGAGAGTCTGCGGGAGGGGGGGAGAGGCAGAGGGATGAGATGAGGGGTTGGAGGAGCAGCAGCAGAGAGAGGGCGGAGGACGAGGACGAGAGGACAGAACAGGGATGTGAGAGACAGTCATAGCAGGACAGGCAAGACAAATAGGCACAGTGGGAGCGGTGGGGTGGAGGGTACAGACCTGACTAGTAGATGGCTTCTTCCAGAGCGCTGTTAGGTTCGGATCTAGTCGAACAGCGTCTCAGCGCAGGCCTCTCCTCGCTGGACTCCCACAGCTAGACTCCCGGCTCTTTTGTTGAGGCTCTTCTGTTTGCTGGTGCTTCTTGCTGGCACGGAAATAGGCTGCTTGATTAATGTTACAACTGCGTGGCAAAAGAACCAACTAAACTGTGTGGAATCCAATCAAATAGCAAATCAACTTCTAATCAATTTAACCACTCACCTGGTACTAATCACACACTAACTCAGCTAATTCAAACACCACCTTACAATGTTACCAATTGTAGTTAATTTAAAATTACTTGAAGGAACTTACCTATCTGCCTCGGTCCCTGGTTACCTGTAGACCAGAATGGTTGAAGAACAAGAGATTTAAAGTTTTGGAATGGCCTAGTCAAAGTCCAGACCTAAACCCCATTGAGATGTTGTGGCAGGACCTGAAACTAGCAGTTCATGCTCAAAAACCCACAAATGTCACTGAGTTGAAGCAGTTGTGCATGGAGGAGTGGACCAAAATCCCTCCACGGCGCTGTGAGAGACTAATCAATAACTACAGGAAGCGTCTGGTTGCAGTTATTGCTGCTAAAGGTGGCATAACCAGTTATTGAGTCTAAGGGGGTGATTACTTTTTCACACGGGGGCATTGGGTGTTGCATAACTTTCTTTAATAAATAAATATGTATCAAATTTTTGTGTTATTTGTTCACTCAAGGTCCCTTTTATCTAAGATTAGGTTTTGCTTGAAGATCTGATAACATTCAGTGTCAAAAATATGCAAAAATGCAGAAAATCAGACAGGGGGCAAATACTTTTTCACGGCACTGTATTGTATTTGGTATTTTTTTTTTATTTGGCGTGTCCAATTACTGTATTTCCCCATTCCCCCCCCCCCAATTCAGAATTTCCACTTTTGTTTCTTCACGGTAGCATCTATGACTTCAGTCAGCTACCAGATGGTAATGCCTCTAAATCAGGATTCTATGCTTAATCAGTTTGAAGTAAGGCTGGGGTAATAGAGAGAACAGGAAAGTGCCAGTTTATATTTTAGTGGTTACAGCAGGAAAACCCTGACGAGGAAAACCTGTACTGTACAATAAGGATACAGGAAGAAACAGTGTGGGCTATTACTGGTATGAAAATGCAATCATAACTTCAACATCAAAGAGGAGCAGATTTAAAGTTCAAAGACAACTGTAACTGATACCGGGGAAGCACATCCTGTGCACAGATTTTACACACCAAGGCAGTTTAATTCCCATGCAGCAAGCATACCATGTGGGGCAAGTGGCACGCAGAGACACAAGGCAATGCCAGGCAGCAAAAAGGGAGGTCATGATTGTTGGGGACTCCATAGTGAGAAACACAGCAAGTTCAGTTCGTAGTTTGGACCCTCTCACTACAACAGTGTGCTGCCTTCCAGGAGCCTCTGTCAAGCACATCACTGAGAATGTGGACAGGCTCCTAGAATGAACAGGAGACGACCCGGTAGTAGTCGTCCACATCGGTACAAACATTGGAAGAGACAGGCCAAGATCCCTGCAAAACAAATTCAGAGAGCTAGGAAGGAAATTAAAAAGACAAGACCAAAACGGTGGTATTTTCTGGAATACTGCCGGCACTTTGCAGAGGACCATATGGACAGCTGGAAATACAAAATCAAAATGCATGGCTGAAATCGTGGTGCACACAGGAAGGCTTCACCTTTCTTGAACATTGGAGCACATTCTACAACAAGGACTATCTATATAGGTGGGACGGACATGGTCCAATTTGAAGTGTTTTTTAAACATTTCAAATGAGTAATAATGACTAAAGCTAAGGTTTACAATTTTAGAAAAGCAAACTATGAAAGTATGAAACAGAGACTAACAGAAGTAGATTGGAGTAAAAGAGAAAACATCCACAGAAAAAGGATGGCTGTACTAGAGACGCAAAACAATTACATCCCAAAAGTAGACTAATCTAAATCTAAAACAAATTAAAAAAATATTCAGTAAAAAAAGGCACTTTACAGAATGTTTAAAAGGGACCAAAAACAAAGCACACAGAAAGAGTACTTGGAACTGCTAACACAAGTCAAAAAGGAAGTTAGAAAGGCCAAGAGAGATAGAAATCAATATTGCTAAGGGGGCTAAAACCAATTCCAAAATGTTTTCCAATATTATAACAGCAAGAGAACATTCAAAGAGGAGGTTAAATGGCACCATCATAGATGAAGAAACAAAATAGCAAATATATTAAATGATCACTTTTCACAGGTTTTTATAAAGGAGGACATGGACAACATGCCCCACATGTCGACCTGTTCCTATCCAGTTTTAACTTTAGCATAACAGAGGCAGAAGTGTTAAAGGGACTAGGAGCTCTTAAAATAAACAAATCCCCTGGGCCGGATGAGATCCTCCCAATAGTACTCAAAGAAATGAAAGAAGTTATTTACAAACCGCTAACCAAGATCATGCAACAGTCTCTTGACACAGGGGTTGTACCAACAGACTGGAAAATTGCAAACGTAATACCGATCCACAAAAAAGGAGACAAACCTGAACCAGGTAACTACAGACCAATGAGCCTGACTTCTATTATATGTAAACTTATGGAAACTATAATAAGATCTAAAATGGAAAATTACCTATATGGTAACAATAGCCTGGGAGACAGTCAGCATGGTTTTAGGAAAGGGAGATTGTGTCTAACTAACCTGCTTGACTTTTTTGTGGATGCAACATTGACAATGGATAATTGCAAAACATACGACATGGTCTATTTAGATTTCCAGAAAGCTTTTGACAAAGTCCCACATAAAAGATTAATTCTCAAACTGAACACAGTAGGGATTCAAGGAAATGCATGCACATGGATTAGGGTGTAACAAACTTCCTTAGTATTCCTACTAGACACTTAGACCATAAGCAAACATTTAATTTTATTGGAAACAGCAAGTAATAGGTTACAGCATAAAAGAGGGATATAAAAGGGGACCTGAGGAATATGCTTAACCCAGAAAATGTTTTAGAGGTCAGTCTAGAACATAAAAGAGGTATAAAAACCATAACTGAACATAGCCCTATAACAGCAAACACTATCCAAACACTGCAAAGCAGAAGCACACAATGCATAAAGTGTAAATTAGTTTAACCAGCAATAGACAATACAGTGTAAGCAGATAAGGGTTAATTAACCCAACCAACGGGTTTTTTAAATCATAGTTCAGTCCCCTTCATGAAAAACAAATCCAAAAAGAAAAAAGTTTCAAGAAATAATACTTCAAAAAAATCCAAAATCCAATGCAAAACCAGAATGGCCATTCACAAAAAAACTGCAAACACAGTAGCAAAAAATGAAAGAACAAAAAGGTTAGATCTCACCCGGATGATGTTTGTAATCCGCTGTGCAGACGTCTTCTCTTTGATTCCATTAAAACTATATAGTTTTAAAAGTCCAGGCAAACTGTATTCTTCAGAAAAGAAAATGAACATCCAAAGCAGCGATAAAACGGTCACAAAATAACCAAGCAAGGAAAAAAAAACACGATACAGCGAAAAAAAAGTTAGTTTGACTCTGCGGGAAGCAACATCTAAACGCAGCAGAAGATTTTGACTCGTTTACCAAAATAACATACTGCTGAACAAATGAATAGACCTGCATTAAAACACAGACTAACAAAAAATATAAACTCCTCATCTACCAAAAGTTCTGATAAAAACCCAGGAGAGCGAGAGCGAGAGCGAGTAGGACAGAGAAACGGCGACCTACTGTTACCCAAAATGGTTCCCTTTTTGAACTGGCCGGCAATGAGCAAAAGGAGCATAAGCCCCGCTCCCAACTACGGATAGCCAAAAAGGGGAAAAATACGAAGAACATACAAAAAACACAATGCATAGCAGACCTAGACAAATACTCCTAACCAGCAGAAAAAGTTAAGGGGCAGTTTCAAAATCTTTAATTTTTTTTCTTCATGAATGTAAACTAATGCCTAAAGAGTTTCTTTAAAAAACTAGGCAATCTTGCAAAAATTGAAATCAGAGAACACTTTTGACAACTTTAATTTGAGTATAAGAAATCGAACTAACCTGGCCAGGCTTACTGCTATTCAATTAAGAATAAAGCAGAGGCTGCGCTTGTAGCAATTCCCATGCTACATAATGTGGGTGTAAGTCTCACCCACCTGTCCCTTTAATTAGGGTCAGTAGCCTGGCCAGGTTAAACCTTCATTTCCCATAGTTCCTTGCAACCACCCTCTGTTCATCCTCTCTCCCCATTGGCTCATTCAGATTTCCACCCCTCCAATCTCAGAGCTCCTTAGTAGCCAGCACTTGTATTAAAGCTGGCTAATCAGGCCTGAGGAGGACTCCCTTTCTCAGAGGAATCCATTTCTCGGAGGAATCCATTTAACTACAGCATTTTCTCTACTTAAATTTCAGTGAATCCATTACCATCCTTAGATAATTCCAGGGCATCTGTTCATTTTCTTTTGTTGCTGCGCTTTGTCTAAACTGCTATTTTTGTTTTCACTGTTACTTGTTTAAGTTTAGCTGTTTTTCTAGGTCTGTTTAGTGTTTGTTGTTTTATGTGTGACAGCCTCCATTTTTTCCTGATCCTCCTGATTTTTTCCAAACGACTGTTCACCATTCAACTCAACACTACTGGACAGTCTCAACAATTTCAACGTACTCAATGTTTTCAACCTTCTACAATCACCATCATTTCGGGACACTTTGCTGGACTGCCTTATTTGTGGGTGAGATCATTTCTTTTTTGTTTGGATTTTTTCTACTTTAATTTGATACTTTGTTTCCTGTATTTTTTGTTATTTTGTTACTTTGTATGGATTTCAATTACCCTGCTATTACTGGACTTGTTGGGCCTACCTGTCATTCTCCCACCATTGCCACAGAGACTGTTAAATGTAATTGTTTCCACAAGACACTGTTTTCATCTGTATTTATTTATCCTTGGTCTTTATCTGTGTGTGTTGTGTTTGTGAGTGTGGGTTTATTGGAGACCCTCCGGACACTACATTCATTTCTATTTGGTGATACTGTTTAGCCTTCTGCTTGTCCCTACATACTTATCTGTACCAGCTTTATGTCTTACCTGTTACCTGCAATTATTTGAATTCCTGTCTTATCATTATTCATTTAATTCAGTTGTTCACTTTGTAGCAATTCCCATGCTACATAATGTGGGTGTAAGTCTCACCCACCTGTCCCTTTAATTAGGGTCAGTAGCCTGGCCAGGTCAAAACTTCATTTCCCATAGTTCCTTGCAACCTCCCTCTGTTCATCCTCTCTCCCCATTGGCTTATTCAGATTTCCACCCCTCCAATCTCAGAGCTCCTTAGTAGCCAGCACTTGTATTAAAGCTGGCTAATCAGGCCTGAGGGAGACTCCCTTTTTCAGAGGAATCCATTTAACTACAGCATTTTCTCTACTTAAATTTCAGTGAATGCATTAACATCCTTAGATAATTCCAGTGCATCCGTTCATTTTCTTTTGTCACTGCGCTTTGTCTAAACTCCTCTTTTTGTTTTCACTGTTACTTGTTTAAGTTTAGCTGTTTTTCTAGGTCTGTTTAGTGTTTGTTGTTTTATGTGTGACGGTCTCAATTTTTTCCTGATCCTCCTGATTTTTTTCAAACAACTGTTCACCATTCAACTCAACACTACTGGACAGTCTCAACAATTTCAACGTACTCAATGTTTTCAACTTTCTACAATCACCATCATTTCGGGACACTTTGCTGGACTGCCTTATTTGTGGGTGAGATCATTTCTTTTTTGTTTGGATTTTTTCTACTTTAATTTGATACTTTGTGTCCTGTATTTTTTTGTTATTTTGTTACTTTGTATGGATTTCAATTACCCTGCTATTACTGGACTTGTTGGGCCTACCTGTCATTCTCCCACCATCTTTTGTCTATCTGTGTGTGTTGTGTTTGTGAGTGGGGGTTTATTGGAGACCCTCCGGACACTACATTCATTTCTGTTTGGTGATACTGTTTAGCCTTCTGTTTGTCCCTACATATTTATCTGTACCATCTTATTTCTTACCTGTTACCTGCAATTATTTGAATTACTTTCTTATCATTATTCATTTCATTTCATTTGTTCATTTTTTCATTTGTTGACATTATTGTTCACAATAATAAACTGATTGTTCTTGAAATTGACACCTCTGACGTCCCTGCTTTTGCTGTCTGTCACTCTTGCTGACTTATTTAGCTATAGGAATAGGGCCAGTAGTCTCTCCTTAGGGAGGACAGTGCAACTGCTTCTCAGTTGTGCAGAGTGATCGTTACAGAATTGGTGGCCCGTACGGGGACCCTTTGTGTCATTAAATTCAAATCTAAATTCATCAGTTTAAATTGTTGGGAACTTAATGTCAGAAATGGAAAATCAGACCTTGACTTCGCTAAACTTCTCTGAGATTGGAGATAGACCCCATGTGACTATCAGAGAGCCTATCATAGAGATAACCACTCGCATGAGTGACCTGTACATTACACAGGAAGGGGCAGATCTTTCTGGAGGCGATGATGATTATGAAGGGAACCTTACTGACAGTGTTGTGATAGGGCAATTGACTGAGTACTGTTCCCATCTCACTGACCGTGTTGAGCAACTGGAAACACAGCTGTCTGAGTTACAGGAGAGCAGCATTAATCGTGAACAGGTCCTGCGAGGTTACATCGAAGGACGCTTCGCAGATATGGAGAATCGAAGGCAAGAGGCCCTTGACGAAATGGATCTGGAAGTGGTGAAGTGCCTGAAACGCCGCGATGTGCTGTGGGGAGAAGAGCTGAAGAAACTCTTCAAAAAGACCAGCACCCCTCGTCTACCACTTTCTTTGCCGTCTTTCTCCTCTAGAAAGCAGTCTGCACCACAACAATTCTCCTTTGACGGTGGGTCTGCTGATTACCATGGCTTCAGAACTGAAGGAAGTCTTTCCCAAGCAAAGCTGCCCATTAAAATCAACTTCCCAGAGTTTGGCAGGGAGGCCAGCAGCGATGCCATTGACTTCCTGGACAAATGTGATGAATTCCTAGCGCTACGACCCATGACACCAAATCAGATCCTGGCAACCATGTCCAGTGTGCTGAAAGGCTCAGCAAAGAGCTGGTGGGTTGCAGAGCGCAAGGGAATCCACTCCTGGGAACAGTTCAAGACTGTCTTCCGTCAAGCCTTTCTGCCGTCTGACTTCCAGACCGAAGTGGAAGACCGACTCCGCTCCAGAGTCCAGCTGCCTGACGAGCGAATCCTTGACTTCGCCTATGACTACCGTGCCCTATGTCTGCGCTGGAAGCCAGACTTGGAGGAGACAGAGTTGGTTTGTCGCATTCTCAACAGCTGTAATCCCAAACTGGCAAGCTGTCTTAGGGGAACAGTGAAGACAGTGGCAGAACTGGTGCGCATCGGGACCCAGGTGGAGAGAGACAACGCTGCTCAGTGGGAATACTGGGTCAAGGCAAAATCCAGCAAAGCCGTTCAGGACAATAGGAGCCATAAAGGAGCTATGAAGAAGCCGGCAGAGGTCAGCATGGTGAGAAGCCAGGAGAAGAAAAATATAGTTCCTGCTGCAAGCCTGACTCTGCTGATCGTGGATGTAGGCGTTCGAGGGCTCCAAGGGCCTGCAGTCCTGGACACTGGGAGCACCTTCACTCTGATGAGAGAGAGTCTCTGGAGGATGATTGCTCATCCAGGGGAAGAGCTGGAGTCTGCACAGGACCAGTATTTCATGCTGGCGGATGGACAGTCACACCAGGCCAAAGGTCAAGTTCGCCTCACTTACCTTCTCCACGGAGAGATCTGGTTTCTAGGCACATATGTCCTACAGGATCATCACCTGACGTTTCCCCTTGTTCTAGGCTTGGATTTCTTGGAGAAAACTCATACCCAGATTGACATTGTCAATAGGCAGTATGGTGTCAAACATCAGAAGGATTTCTCCTACCATCCTTTTTTGCCACGGTATGAGGGGGAAGCTTCCTGGGACAGGTCCTTATCGAGTGTCAGCCTCTACTTCCATACATCTTGCCAGCCACCTACCACCTCTGATCCAAAACCATGCCAACCGGCGAAGGTGACCATGACCATCACCTCAGCTGAACCATCTCCTGTCGAGCAACAACTCCAGAACCTCCAGCAAAAGTGGTCTTCAGTCTGCACTGATAAGTTGGGAATGACAACAGTCACCCGTCACTCCATCTCCACTGAGGACGAAGTCCCTGTTCGGGGTCGACTGTATAGAGCGTCTCCACTGAAGAAGGCTTTAATCAAGGAACACGTCCAAGACATGCTGCTGGACGGAGTTATAGAACCATCTAACTCCCCATGGTCCTCTCCAGTGGTGCTCACAGAGAAGAAAGATGGTGGTTACAGGTTCTGTGTGGACTACAGAAAGCTGTATGCAAAGACTGTCTTTGATGCATATCCCATGCCCCTCATTCATGACATCCTGGAGTCCCTGAGTGGTGCTGCGGTATTCAGTTCCCTTGATCTACGCTCAGGTTACTGGCAAGTGGCGATGGACTCAGGAAGTAGAGCGAAGACTGCGTTTACCACACCCTTTGGTTTTTATCAATTTAATGTAATGCCATTTGGGTTAAAAAATGCTGCAGCCACTTTTCAACGGCTGATGGAGAGAGTGTTAGGAGACCTCCGAGGGAAGATCTGTTTCGTCTACATAGATGACATCATTGTCTATTCACCAAACTCCGCACAGCATCTTCAAGACCTCGAAGCTGTCTTCCACAAACTTCATCTGGCCCGTCTTACACTCAATCTCAAAAAATGCCACTTCTTTAAACACACTCTCCATTTCCTTGGTCATGTGGTTTCAGGTGAGGGTGTAGCTGCTGATCCCCACAAGCTCCAAGCCATCCAAGAATATCCCATTCCTACCAACTTGAAGGAGGTTCAACGGTTCCTAGGTTTGGCAGGGTGGTACCACAAGTACATCCCCAGGTTTGCGGATATTGCTGCCCCACTTAACAACTTGAAAAAGAAAGATGTCCCCTGGAAATGGACAGGAGAGTGCCAGAAGAGTTTCAAACTCCTCCAAGAAGCTTTGATCAGTCCTCCAGTCCTCGCTCACCCGGACATCAACAAGACGTTCCGAGTCTTTACTGATGCCAGCGATGTAGGACTTGGAGCGGTTCTGACTCAGCTAGAAGGAGATGATGAGAAGGTAATAGCCTACGCCTCCAAATTACTGAACTCTGCCGAAAAAAACTACTCCACATCTGAAAAGGAGTGTCTCGCTGTCGTGTGGGCAGTAGAAAAATGGCGGCATTATCTGGAGGGGATGGAGTTTGAGGTTGTCACTGACCACGCTGCACTCTCCTGGGCATTCAATAACCCAAAAACCTCTTCCAGACTGACCCGCTGGACTCTTCGCCTACAACAATTCACTTTTACCGTTATTTACAGGAAAGGTAGTCTGAATCTTGTACCTGATGCACTCTCCAGAGCTCCACTTGTACCACCTTCAACTCCTTCTGCGTCAGTGTGTGCTAGCAATGCCCCTGCGAGTAGCATGGATCTTCCCACCACCATGGACCAGATTGCGGCCGCTCAGTCCAAACACCCAGCTATCTCTGACATCATCAATGACATTGCTTCCAATACTGCCAATGGTAACCGCATCTCCTTCATCCAACAGCAGGGACTTGTGTATCGCCGGGTGCCCATTCCTAAACAAGGATTCCGATACCAGCTGGTAATTCCGGAACAGCTGACGGATTCCTTCCTCCACCACTACCATGACAACCCTTTGGGAGGTCACCTGGGCAGGATGAAGACCCTGTTGCGCATGCTGGAGGTTGCATGGTGGCCCTCCATCCGTAAAGATACATGGCGCCACATAAAGGAGTGTCAAACCTGCCAGAAGTACAAACCGTCCAACACCAAACCTGCAGGTCAACTCCAGTCCACTACTGTGAAGGAGCCCGGAGAGATGCTGGGTCTGGACTTAATGGGACCTTTCCCCAGAAGTAAAAAAGGTAACACTTACATCCTGGTCATTGTTGATTACTTCACAAAGTGGGTTGAGCTGTTTCCATTGCGGGACAGTAAGACCACCAAGATTGTGAACATTTTGACGCAGGAAATATTCACTCGATGGGGAACACCGCAACACATTCTTTCAGACCGTGGACCTCAGTTCACGAGCCAGCTACTCGCAGAGGTGTGCAAGACCTGGGGAGTAGTACAAAAACTCACCACCAGCTACCACCCACAGACCAACCTGACAGAACGCGTGAACCGCACCTTAAAGACCATGGTTGCATCTTTTGTCGGGAAAAACCATCAACTGTGGGATCAGTGGCTACCCGAGTTTCGTTTCGCCCTCAACACCGCCAAACATGAAACCACTGGCTTCTCTCCTGCAGTACTAGCGCTCGGAAGGACCATCAGAGGCCCATTGGACCGATTAATCGCTGTTGCTCCTGCTCCATCCACCGATCCCTACCAACTGCTAGATCGCCAGCAGCAGATTGCCGAAGAGGTGAGGGATCACGTTGCCAAAGCTCAGAAACGGCAAGCTCGGAATTACAATGCCCGGAGAGCACACTGTCAGTATGAAGAAGGTGAGTTAGTCTGGATAAGATCTCACCCCTTATCTGATGCCTCCGGAAAGTTTTCCGCAAAACTTGCCCCTAAATGGTTTGGGCCAGCTCTTGTAACCAAGAGACTTGGACCCAACAACTACAAAGTCAAGTGGGGGGAGCCAGATTATGTCAAAGAGGATACTGTCAATATTGTTAATTTAAAACGCTACTATGGCGTTCGTCCCTTGCACCTCCAGTGTGGGGGGGGGGGGGGAATATGTAGCAATTCCCATGCTACATAATGTGGGTGTAAGTCTCACCCACCTGTCCCTTTAATTAGGGTCAGTAGCCTGGCCAGGTCAAAACTTCATTTCCCATAGTTCCTTGCAACCTCCCTCTGTTCATCCTCTCTCCCCATTGGCTTATTCAGATTTCCACCCCTCCAATCTCAGAGCTCCTTAGTAGCCAGCACTTGTATTAAAGCTGGCTAATCAGGCCTGAGGGAGACTCCCTTTTTCAGAGGAATCCATTTAACTACAGCATTTTCTCTACTTAAATTTCAGTGAATGCATTAACATCCTTAGATAATTCCAGTGCATCCGTTCATTTTCTTTTGTCACTGCGCTTTGTCTAAACTCCTCTTTTTGTTTTCACTGTTACTTGTTTAAGTTTAGCTGTTTTTCTAGGTCTGTTTAGTGTTTGTTGTTTTATGTGTGACGGTCTCAATTTTTTCCTGATCCTCCTGATTTTTTTCAAACAACTGTTCACCATTCAACTCAACACTACTGGACAGTCTCAACAATTTCAACGTACTCAATGTTTTCAACTTTCTACAATCACCATCATTTCGGGACACTTTGCTGGACTGCCTTATTTGTGGGTGAGATCATTTCTTTTTTGTTTGGATTTTTTCTACTTTAATTTGATACTTTGTGTCCTGTATTTTTTTGTTATTTTGTTACTTTGTATGGATTTCAATTACCCTGCTATTACTGGACTTGTTGGGCCTACCTGTCATTCTCCCACCATCTTTTGTCTATCTGTGTGTGTTGTGTTTGTGAGTGGGGGTTTATTGGAGACCCTCCGGACACTACATTCATTTCTGTTTGGTGATACTGTTTAGCCTTCTGTTTGTCCCTACATATTTATCTGTACCATCTTATTTCTTACCTGTTACCTGCAATTATTTGAATTACTTTCTTATCATTATTCATTTCATTTCATTTGTTCATTTTTTCATTTGTTGACATTATTGTTCACAATAATAAACTGATTGTTCTTGAAATTGACACCTCTGACGTCCCTGCTTTTGCTGTCTGTCACTCTTGCTGACTTATTTAGCTATAGGAATAGGGCCAGTAGTCTCTCCTTAGGGAGGACAGTGCAACTGCTTCTCAGTTGTGCAGAGTGATCGTTACAACTTTTTCATTTGTTGACATTATTGTTCAGAATAATAAACCGATTGTTCATGAAATTGACACCTCTGACGTCCCTGCTTTTGCTGTCTGTCGCTCTTGCTGACTTATTTAGCTATAGGAATAGGGCCAGTAGTATCTCCTTAGGGAGGACAGTGCAACTGCTTCTCAGTTGTGCAGAGTGATCGTTACACGCTCATTGCAGCACATATGGGGTGATCGCCACAAGGGAGTGGTTAACATGTAGAAAACAGAAAGTACTGATTAGAGGAGAAACCTCAAAATTGAGCGAGGTAACCAGTGGTGTACCACAGGGATCAGTATTAGGTCCTCTGCTATTCCTAATCTACATTAATGATTTAAATTCTGGTATAGTAAGCACACTTGTTAAGTTTGCAGACAACACAAAAATAGGAGGAGTGGCAAACACTGATGAAGCAGCAAAGGTCATTCATAATGACAGCATTCAGAACTGGGTAGACACATGGCAAATTACATTTAATAGAGAAAAGTGTAAAGTATTACACGCAGGCAATAAAAATGTGCATTATAAATATCCTATGGGAGATACTGAAATTGAAGTAGGGAACTATGAAAAAGACCTAGGAGTTTATGTTGACTCAGAAATGTCTTCATCTAGACAATGTGGGGAAGCTATAAAAAAGGCCAACAAGATGCATGGATATATTGTGAGAAGTGTTGAATTTAAATCAAGGGAAGTAATGTTAAAACTTTACAATGCATTAGTAAGACCTCACCTAGAATATTGTGTTCAGTTCTGGTCACCTCATTACAAAAAGGATATTGCTGTTCTAGAAAGAGTGCAAAGAAGAGCAACCAGATTTATCCCAGGTTTAAAAGGCATGTCGTAGCAGACAGGCTAAAATAATTGAATCTATTCAGTCTTGAAAAAAAGACTACGCGGCGATCTGATTCAAACATTCAAAATCCTAAAAGGTATAGACAGTGTTGACCCAGGGGACTTTTTTGACCTGAAAAAAGAAACAAGGACCAGGGGTCACAAATAGAGATAGATAAAGTGTTATTCAGAACAGAAAATAGGAGGCACTTTTTTACACAGAGAATTGTGAGGGTCTGGAACCAACTCCCCAGTAATGTTGTTGAAGCTGACACCCTGGGATCCTTCAAGAAGCTGCTTGATGAGATTCTGGGATCAATAAGCTACTAACAACCAAACAAGCAAGATGGGCTGAATGGCCTCCTGTCGTTTATAAACTTTCTTATGTTCTTACGTCTTACCGCTTTGTGAATTTCCTCCAGAGGGGTTCACACAGATTGCACTGCCCACCACTCACTCTGAGCTCCTTGTTATCAATAATCTTTTGGTTATTCAGCTTGCTTTACATCCCAAGTTGGTTTGATTTTGCTTAATCAACATGGGTATTCTGTTTCTTTAAAGTGGTTCTGAAGTTTAACAAAATAAAGAAATATAAAAAAGGGTTGCAGGTCCTCTGGGTGAGTAATTTCCATTCCCAGTGATTTTCTTGACTAATTTTATAGATGAAATAAAATGTTTGTTTGTTTAAGGTGTAGTGTTTTATATACAGTTCTTCACTATCTGACTTACACATAACACTGAAATATTAAAAACAGTGAAAAAAAGATTTATTATATTTTGAAGGCTGTTACCTTATAAGCCCACAGTGATAATATTCCTTGAGGATTCCATAATGCAGTTAATTCCTGGTGAGGCCATGTTCACTGTAAATTGAACATGGACATAGTGTTTGTATGGGCCCTTGGCTCATTTTCTACCCTCAAAGCCTGACTACCTGAACTATAACAAACCTTAAAGTGGTCACTTACCTCCTCCCACTGCAGGTAGTAGCAGAAGCATGCCTGTCTGGCTCATAGTGTGACGAATATACAGGTTTAAAAGGGAGGAGGTAGTATGTGCGCCGACAGGAACAAATGCAATTCCTAACAAACATGACTGTCAGTAAGACTCTTAGATTGTGTTTAGTTGTAGTGCATCTACATTTTGTAATGCACACTTTTGTGTGAAAAAGGTGGACCTCTCAAGACCAATGTATATCCTTGTTGCAATAGGCGCTTGGTTTGAGTTGCTTCTGTATCCTGACAGCAAGATTGGCTAATGTTACACGAGGAACAGTCTCAAAAGTTGCTTCCCAAAGAACACACTTTGCTGCAGATTTCAATGTCCTACACAAATGCATTTGGTGGTGTTACCCTAATCCCATTGAACATTAACCAATTTCACAAAGCTAGCACAGCTGAGAGATGCCCAAAACAAAATGATGAGGCATTTGGGATATAAGTGTGTGCGTTTGTTGGTGTGAATGTGTGAGTGTTCCTCACAGCAACTCGGGCCCATATATCTTGTGGGAGTCTCCCTTCCACTGGCGTGCCTTGCCTTCAGACTGACCTCCTGGCAAGAAGGAGTGGGGAGGAGCAGAACCGAGAGACAAAGAGCATTTCCATCCCATTAACCATGTGGCCAGAATGGTCAAATAAGCCATCCGCTCTGGAGTGAGTTATCTGGTTGAAGGCCTGTTGACCTTCTACTGGCTTTGTCCTCCCATGATATCCTGGTGCTTCAAAAACATGATCACTCCACAGGAAGCACTGTGAAGCTTTCCCTTCACCCCGCCCCACTGACCAAACGTATGCACTGGCTTTCCCCTGTCTACGTGGTTGCATCAGTTTTTGTCAAAAATAACATTAGTAAATTACATCATGACAGTTTGAATTAACTTAAATGAACTAGCTGTGTGGCATTGGAAGTATAAATTTCCATGCAGCAAATTACACACTGGAGTAACAATTGATAACTAGGAAGTTTTAGGAGGCTGTGTGGTCCAGTGGTTAAAGAAATGGGCTTGTAACCAGTTCAAATCCCACCTCAGCCACTACTCATTGTGTGACCCTGAGCAAGTCACTTGTGCTCTGTCTTTTGGGTGAGATGTAGTTGTAAGTGACTCTGCAGCTGATGCATAGTTCACACACCCTAGTCTCTGTAAGTTGCCTTGGATAAAGGCATCTGCTAAATAAACAAACAAATCATAATAAAAGTTTTAATACTTCCACAGTTCAGATACAGGTAATTAAACTGGGTCTCTTGTAGGGATGTGCAGATACTCAGATTTCCCATAATTCCCTTTAACATGTAATGAAAAGACACATTTATATGTTAAAAAGAGAAGTTTGAAGTATTTTCTGGGGACCCCATCTTGAGAACCACTGTCCAAGAGAGACACAATGTGGTTTGTAGAGGAAGGAAGCTAGTGTCTGCATTTCAATCTACCTGGCACTTGCAAACAAACTTAACAGCCACAAGTCTAGTTTCTGAGGATATTGCAGAAAAGGGTAAACGATTGAAGAATGGAGTAAACAATCATCAAAAAATCTTATTTTACTATCAAACATAACATGATTTTTGGGACACTGCATATTTAAGTCATTGAAGTAGATATAGATCCCAGTTATTAGATATTTAGGGGTAGATGTACAAGTGTTGTGATGGTCGCAATAGCTGCGAACCAGTTTCAAACAAGTCGGAAGTCTATGGTGAAATGTACTCAACAAGCGCAATGCTGTTCGTGACTTTTTAGGGAATGCTTTGCGACAGCAGTTTTTCTTTGTGGTTCAGCCTTAGATGAATATGTAATTATGGGCGTTCCTGCATAAATTTGCAAAAATGGGGTGGAGATAGTGCATGAGGGTTCTCAAATATTATAATGAGATGTACAGGAGGCTGTGTTGTCCAGTGGTTAAAGAAAAGGGCTTGTAACCTTGCATGAATTTGTTAAGAACTTTTGAAAGCATGTTTTAAACAGTTGCAATTACTAAACCTTTGAAAGGCAGTATGAAAAACACTATCCCCTAATACAAAGGAGACATTGTCTTCAGCAAGAACAAGTGATTTGTAGGATGAGAACAGAAAGGGTATTTTGTACCCACATTACCTTCTTTGATTTAAATGAAGACCAAATTAAGCACAGGTACAGGCTCGGCAGCCACATAATTCATGAGCTGCTGTCTGATTTAAAAGATGACCTGGAGATTGTCACCCATGAGAAGCCATGCTATCCCTGCAGTTGTCAAACTATTGCTCATTATATTGCCTGTGGGTCCTTTCAGGGGACTGTGGCAGCTGTTGCTGGCATTTCCCAGTCTGCTTTTTCTTGTGTGTTACCAGTTGTGCTCAATGCATTTTTGTGGTGAACACCCAAATATCTATTTTACAAGCCTTGAAAACAAATTGATATGACATTTCTGGTTTCCCCAATATGTTGGGAGCTATAGACTGCACACATGTGGTGCTAACACCCCTCCAGCTCATTAATAATAATAATAATAATAATAATAATAATATTTATTTCTTAGCAGACGCCCTTATCCAAGGCGATGTTCTGAGCATCTGTATAGGAATAGGAAACACAACTGTTCTATTAATGTGCAGGTGGTTTGTGAGTCACAGTTACTAATCACAAATGTAGTAGCCAAGTATCCAAAACACTTGCCTCTGCTTGAAAAACACAGTGTCAGATAAGAGTGGTGTATAGACGTTATCCTTCAGGCACCCTCTGCGGTAGCAAATTTATTCGAAAAAATATCACACGACTCTTGCAATGCTAGAGATCTCGCTAAGATGATGCAACAAATATTTAAATTAGTATATTGCTTTCTTCATTAACATATTTTCGCTTAGTACATCTGACAAAATGTATACTTTCTGAATTATCGCAACTAAAATGCAAATTGTGGTATGTCTGTGGTGTGACTGGCCCATTTTAGTACATCTACCTCTTAGTACTCACACTCAAGTACTCTGATCACTTTTTCTAGGATGGCCAGAAACTGTCTTTGGTTATAACGCAGCCTTTTTAATTGGTGTAGCTGTTCTTGTTATCCAAAGTCAGCCTGACTCTAGACAACCTTCGGAGGAACTTCAAGAATACCTCAGAGCCATTTAGACTGACTGTAAAAACAAGCCATAACAATAACAGCTTCAATAGATTTGAAAATATCAAATATTGCTAGTAAATGATTACTACAGTTTTAATTTACATCTTATTATTCAGAATTCTCCATAAAATATTTCCAGCTATGTTTTTGATTGGTGCCAGTTGGTTGACAATATAATATTATCTATTCACCCATCAGAGTAGTTACAGAAATAATGTTCAAAATATAGCCTGTAAAGAATGATTTATATTTTTATTTTGGCAGCAAAATAGGGAACATTTTTATGCTTTCAGATTCAGTGGTGACCGGAGTTTGTAACTGAATACCCACTCAATAATGACTAATGTTGCCTCGACACAAAAAAAACTATTGGCCATTTTAGCAAAGATGGCTGCAGGGGTGACATCAGACCAGAGAAATGACACACAAGGAGGAATGGCGGTGCAAAACTGAGATGCTATGGCGCTCGGTGTTTTTATAGGAGGCTGTGTGGTCCAGTGGTTAAAGAACCGGCCTTATATCCAGGAGGTTCCCCAGTTCAAATCCCACCTCAGCCACTGACTCATTGTGTCTCCCTTTTGGGTGAGACGTAGTTGTAAGTGACTCTGCAGCTGATGCATAGTTCACACACCCTAGTCTTGTATCTTGTAAAGCGTTTTGTGATGGTGCTCCACTATGAAAGGCGCTAAATAAAGATTATTATTATATTTTATTAAACAAACAAAAAAAAGATTTCTACAAAACAAAAAAAAAACACTTTCAAAACAAAAGGTACGTTGGCCAAAAGAACAAACAAATAACAACTAAAAAGAAAAACAAGTAAGCAATTGTTTACTTTTTATTTTATTTACCTCCTCTCTCTCTCGACTACCATTCTCCACTCTGAACACACTCCCCGTCCAGCAAAACTGCAGATCTTTTATAGTCTAGCTGAGGGGTTAACTAGCTATTAATTATCTTCTTACCCCTCGGCCATAGTCTGCATGGGTTTATGAAGTCTGCGTGACTGTCAGCTAGTAAAAAAATGAGTAGCTGACAGTCACACATCCTCATGAGGTATTTAAAAATAAACAATAACATGGAGGACGGCACCTTGCTCGTCCTGCCACACAATAATAAAACACAAATAATACATTGGCTTTTCACCATCATATATACATAAAAAAAATATATAATAATAATAATAATAATAATAATAATAATAATAATAATAATAATAAACAAATATATTCAAAGGGGCGGGACACTCTGCCACAGCCATTCATGCTATTTTTGGAGAGAAGTATTTTATAAATTTTTCTGGTTGAAAAAAAAATGTGCAGACTTGAGTGATTTCAAAAGCAGTCCTTTTAATTTCCATCAGCAGCAGATGAGGATCAAAGTGTGTTGAAATGGGAGTCTGTCAGGATTGCAGGCTGGCAGTCCTCTCTCCACCTCACTTACCTATGTGCTAGTGCATCAACCTGCCAGAACTCCACTCCTCCTGTCTGATTTATTAACAATCAATTAAACAAAAAGACTAACAAAACCACCTGAACCTACTTGACCCCTACACATTAGGAACTAGTCACACAGGCCCTTTGGGGCCGACCTCAATCACACAACAGTCAATAAGTTGCATTTAACAAAAGGATCGTCAATCATGAGGGGATCCTGAGACAGTATTATAGAGGGACACCAAGACCTGCTGAATATATGGCTACTAGCTTGAGATCTAAGCAATGGGTTTGCCACAGATTCTTAGAAGACATACAGTACTGTGACTTCCATTGCCGTTTATTTCATTAGAACTTTTCTTTTAAGTTCACATAGACTGGAACAGAGATTTGATACTGGTAACAACTCCAAGGAAACAGTTTGTATTTAAGGTGTATTGACAGGCTACAGTGTTTATGTATCCTAAGCATGTAAAGCTGTAAAAAAAAGTGAATTACAGCTGTCTAGTAAAGGAACACAAACCTTATAAAAGTTTACTGCATAATGTCATTCAAGTTTATTAAAGCATAGGGAAAGCACATTACAGCACAGAGAAGTATGGTAAACCTTCTAAGACAATTCAGTGGTACTCCACTGGCAATGTAATGCTTCTGAACTTGGGGGAAATTGTACCAGGTATAATGGTATAAGTCATATAAGTTACAGATGCACTTGGTAATCCATTGCAGTGCAGTGGTACCATATCCAAACCTGTCTGCGACCGTATCAGGACAACTAATATTTGTTCCAAATATATTGTGTTGCCAATGTTCTGTTCTGCTAATGGGATTTTTGTACGGTAATACACAGATATTATGGTATCCCAATAGTATTTTCTGAACTTTTCTATAAGAAAAAGCATAGTACTTATTTGTGATATTGATTTTTAACACTAGAACGACCATGACCGGTCATTTTGACCAACGTATTAAAAACAACATAAATATTATAATGAAAGGACAAACATTTGAATATAAGCCGTAGTTTTATTCAGGAACGTCATATAAAGCATCTACACAACCAAAACATTGTAAATAAACAGACATTTGAACAGAAATGTGTTTATATACAGACATATTACATAACGAGCATCCTCAAAAAACTGGTAAAAAATGAAATAAACAAATATTTGAAAATAAATTTGTATATATACAGGTATATCATGTACATGCAAAACTAAGACTGAAACGATGTAAGTATCATTTTTTAAATAAATGGGTTTATATTGCCTACATAACAAAGCGCAACTGAAGCTATGCATTTATATACAGACATCCTATAATCGAAATTACATGAATAAATAAACATTTGAACAAAATGGGCTTCATTTACTATTGTTTACAAAGTGCTGGCACAAATCACACAGATTCTGCGCTTTTCAAAATATGTAGGGCACTTACCGCATTGTCCGTCAGAATCTTGTTTGGTAAAATCTGCAGTAATTCCAAACACTCTTTTCTGTCCTGCTTCTTCAGCGATCCATTTGCAATGTGTATTGGGGTATGTGACAGGTAGCTGAGTGGGTGATAGGGAAATAAAAGAAACCAGTCTCGATTTTCACTATACTGCTGCCCGGCTTTATTTGGGCCACAAATAGAAATAATAATGGAGCCGGGATACACAACGATGTGTAACCCGGCAACCACAAAGCAAAAGGAACAGGGGGAAAAAGAACTTCACAAAAAAAGAACCAAATTAACAACGAGGACGGAAATAACAAAACCAAAACAATCGTCCGTCTTTCCTCCTTCTCCTGAGGTAAAACAGGGCGGGACCAGCGTAGCACTTCTGGGTTCGCTCCTCCCGTCTCGCTCCCGAGCGTCCCGTTAGTGCTCTAATGAGTAAAATAAAAACAAGGGGGTTAACAGGGAACCTCTGTGCCAACCAACCGTCCTTCTTATTTCTTTTCCCCTCTTTATTTGTACTCTGTTTGAGTTGCCACTGTTTTCTCTCTTTCTCTCTCTCTGTCTCTCACCGTACCTTGCCAGAAGGAACAGAACTCCGGGCCACACCCCCTTTTGTACGCTCCGTCCCGCTCCCATTGGGCAGCGTGGGCAACCGCCGTTGACCAATGCGCGATTGCCACAGCGCTCCCCGTCTGGGTTGGTGACGTTGCGCACCGTGGACCCGCCCCCCTTCCAAGATGGCCGGCTTCCACCTCTCCTGGGGATGTCTGCTCCTCCTCCCCAGCACCGTCACCGGTCGGAAGGGAGATCTAAAACAAGAATTCACTCTCTCTTTGTCACAGGTAACAATGAATTTCTTAGAAAAACGTGTGACTTATAGTAACCAGTGCAGACAGACAGCCTGGCACCATCTATCAGGAGCTCATTGAAACAATAGAAATGTCAACAGACAGCTCACTTGAGGAATGCAGACTGATGAAATCAAACTTCAATATGGCTGCAAGTCCCAACTGATAAACACAAATAATACTGCAACATTTAATTGTTATAATATGTAATCGGTCAATTTGACTGAGCCTGGTCGGAATAGGTATGACAATATTTTATCTCCCTAATTTTTGCAGTTACGCGATTCTTTCTTTGTCAGGGTAATTAGTACATATATTTAAGAAAAGTCAGGAAAGCACAGCTCCATATCTTAAACACACGCACAGCAACTTAAATTTAAATTCCAAAAACGGTCAAAATGACTGCCTTGGTCATGCCAGTGTTAAATGTTTGATGATACTGAATTTGGTAAGGTGATTATAAAGGCAACCTGGATGTTAGGTTGCCTAGCCAAAAGTGTAGAATACATGTACAATGAGAAACATGTTAAGATTTTAAAATGTCCCACTTGAAATACTGGCCTGGATTTTCAAAACCACGTAAATGATAACTCCATTATCGGAAATCGGCATATAGTATTGATTTTGGCATTTTCAAGCGGTCGTTATGTTGATTTTATTATTAAATAATCATCCTAATGTGACTTCCAAAATTATGTTGATTTATGAAATAATGTTAATAGCTTTTGTTTGTGTGGGAATTTAAAAGCAAATTTGTGTTGTCATAATTTATCAGAAGTTATTTAGCACTTGGAAAAGGGGGGTTTTAATTAATACAACAGTATATAACTCACCTTAAAAAAGAAATTTAACAGACCGTGGCTGATGATACAGAGAAAAGAGTGTACAGGACCAGAGTTAATTTCTTACAAACAACCTAGATAATTCAATATTTTAACATTTTCTATACTTGTGGTTATGAAGGAGATGTATTCACTTGTTTTAACCATTTGAAACCTTACAGAACGTTTGTGGTATTGCTAAAATTATATAGCTTTATTTGCACAAAGTTTAATGTTACTACCAAGAAATTATCAATGCAACTGTAACCTATTTGAATTCTGCATACGTACATTATATGACAGCTGACATCTACTGTAGAACACAAGAACATAAGAAAGTTTACAAATGAGAGGAGGCCATTCAGCCCATCTTGCTTGTTTGGTTGTTAGTAGCTTATTGATCCCAGAATCTCATCAAGCAGCTTCTTGAAGTATCCCAGGGTGTCAGCTTCAACAACATTACTGGGGAGTTGGTTCCAGACCCTCACAATTCTCTGTGTAAAAAAGTGCCTCCTATTTTCTGTTCTGAATGCCCCTTTATCTAATCTCCAATTGTGACCCCTGGTCCTTGTCTCTTTTTTCAGGTCGAAAAAGTCCCTTGGGTCGACATCGTCAATACCTTTTAAGAATTTTGAATGCTTGAATCAGATCACCGCGTAGTCTTCTTTGTTCAAGACTGAATAGATTCAATTATTTTAGCCTGTCTGCATACGACATGCCTTTTAAACCCGAGATAATTCTGGTTGCTCTTCTTTGCACTCTTTCTAGAGCAGCAATATCCTATTTGTAACGAGGTGACCAGGACTGAACTCAATATTCTAGGTGAGGTCTTACTAATGCATTGTAAAGTTTTAACATTACTTCCCTTGATTTAAATTCAACGCTTCTCACAATATATCCAAGCATCTTGTTGGCCTTTTTTTACAGCTTCCCCACATTGTCTAGATGAAGACATTTCTGAGTCAACATAAACTCCTAGGTCTTTTTCATAGATTCCTTCTTCAATTTCAGTATCTCCCATGTGATATTTATAATGCACATTTTTATTGCCTGCGTGCAATACTTTACACTTTTCTCTATTAAATGTCATTTGCCATGTGTCTGCCCAGTTCTGAATGCTGTCTAGATCATTTTGAATGACCTTTGCTGCTGCATTGGTGTTTGCCTCTCTCCTATTTTTGTGTTGTCTGCAAACTTAACAAGTTTGCTTACTATACCAGAATCTAAATCATGAATGTAGATTAGGAATAGCAGAGGACCTAATACTGATCCCTGTGGTACACCACTGGTTACCACGCTCCATTTTGAGGTTTCTCCTCTAATCAGTACTTTCTGTTTTCTACATGTTAACCACTCCCTAATCCATGTGCATGCATTTCCTTGAATCCCTACTGCGTTCAGTTTGAGAATTAATCTTTTATTTATTATTTATTTCTTAGCAGACGCCCTTATCCAGGGCGACTTACAATTGTTACAAGATATCACATTATACATTATTTCACATTATACTGATATCACATTATTTTACATACAATTACCCATTTATACAGTTGGGTTTTTACTGGAGCAATCTAGGTAAAGTACCTTGCTCAAGGGTACAACAGCAGTGTCCCCCACTGGGGATTGAACCCACAACCCTCCGGTCAAGAGTCCAGAGTCCTAACCACTACTCCACACTGCCCCTCGGCCAGAATATAAAAGCCTCCAGCTGTCCACGCTAAGGCGGAGAGTGTACAGAGGAGAGTACAGGAGAGCGAGTGAGCAAGGAGAGCGAAAAAAGAGAGCGGAAAACAATTGCTATTTTAAAGATACTTGTTTCTGTTTATTTGTTTGTCCATCACGCCTTTTTGTTTGGTGTTTGTTTTGTTCTGTTTAAATCTTTTGGTTTATTTATTTAATAAAACGCTGAGTGCCGTAGCGCTCAATTCCGCCACCATCTATCCATTGTTTTGTCTTTGTTTACTACTCCTTCCTGGTCCATGACGTCACCAGTTACACGCTACTCAGCCACCCTGTCACAGGGACTTTGTCAAAAGTGTGGGGCATGTTGTCTGTATCCTCCTTTGTAAAAACTTAATAATAATAACATATTTGCTATTTATTTGTCTTCGTCTATGATTTTGCCATTTGTATCTCTTAGACATTTAACCTCCTCTTTGAATGTTCTCTTGCTGTTATAATATTGGAAAAACTTTTTGGAACTGGTTTTAGCCCCCTTAGCAATATTGATTTCTATCCCTTTTTGACTTGCATTTGCAGTTCCAGTACTCTTTCTGTGTACTTTGTTTTTGGTCTATTTTATACTCTCTGTAAAGTGCCTTTTTTTGCTAAATATTTTTTTTAATTTATCTATTAAACCATTTTGGCCAGTTTGTTTTAGATTTAGATTTGTCTACTAAGTAAGATTCACCCATCCTCTATGCAAGCAGAGACACCCTCTCCTACATTCCTGAGCTCAAATACCACACCCAAACCCTGAGTTTATACACAGTGCCTATAGAAAGTCTACACCTTGAACTTTTTTCACATTTTGTTGTGTCAGTGCCTCAGAGTTTCATGCATTTAAATGAGGATTTTTTTCCACTTATCTACACACCATACTCCTCAATGTTAAGGGGAAAAAAGCTTTTATTGAGAAAAAAATTATATATTAAATACAAAACTGAAAGATCATAATTGGATAAGTCTCCACTCCCCTGAGTTAATACTTGGTGGAAGCACCTTTGACAGCAATTACACCTGTGAGTCTGTTGGGATAGGTCTCTACCAACTTTGCACACCAAGATTTGTCAATATTTGACCATTCTTCTTTACAAAACTGTTCAAGCTCTGTCAAGTTCCTTGGGAGTGTTGATGGACAGCAATCTTTAAGTCATGCTACAAATTTTCCATTGGATTTAGCTTGGGGCTCTGACTGGGCCATGCAAGGACATTTACCTTTTTGTTCCTTAGCCACTCCAGTGTAAGTTTACAAATGAGAGGAGGCCATTTGACTGTGTGCTTTGGGTCGTTGTCATGTTGAAAGGTAAACTTCTGTCCCAGTTTCAGCTTTCTTGCAGAGGGCAGCAGGTTTTCCTCAAGGACTTCTCTGTACTTTGCTCCATTCATTTTCCCTTCTATTCTGACAAGTGCCCCAGTCCCTGCCGATGAGAAACATCCCCATAACATGATGCTGCCACCACCATGCTTCACAGTAGGGATGGTGTTCTTTGGGTGATGCGCTGTGTTGGGTTTGCTCCAAGCATAACGCTTTGCATTTAGGCCAAAAAATTCCATTTTAGTTTCTTCAGACCACAAAACATTTTGCCACATGGCTACAGAATCTCCTGAGTGTTTTTTTGCATACTTCAAATGGGATTCAAGGTGGGCTTCCTTCTTGCCACCCTACCATACAGGCCAGATTTGTGGAGTGCTTGGGATATTGTTGTCACATGCACACTTTGACCAGTCTTCGCATAAAAGCCTGTGGCTCTTGCAAAGTTGCCATTGGCCTCTTGATAGCCTCACTGATCAGTTTCCTTCTTGCTCGGTCATCCTGTTTGGAGGGACGGCCTAATCTAGGCAGGGTCTTGATGGTGCCATACACCTTTCACTTCTTAATAATCGTCTTGACCGTGTAACGATCACTCTGCACAACTGAGAAGCAGTTGCACTGTCCTCCCTAAGGAGATACTACTGGCCCTATTCCTATAGCTAAATAAGTCAGCAAGAGTGACAGACAGCAAAAGCAGGGACGTCAGAGGTGTCAATTTCACGAACAACCGGTTTATTATTCTGAACAATAATGTCAACAAATGAAAAA
The DNA here is from genome assembly GCF_902713425.1 of Acipenser ruthenus. Taxonomy (NCBI): domain Eukaryota; kingdom Metazoa; phylum Chordata; class Actinopteri; order Acipenseriformes; family Acipenseridae; genus Acipenser; species Acipenser ruthenus. The sequence goes on from NC_081219.1 coordinate 5,577,313, forward strand.
ATGAACAACTGAATTAAATGAATAATGATAAGACAGGAATTCAAATAATTGCAGGTAACAGGTAAGACATAAAGCTGGTACAGATAAGTATGTAGGGACAAGCAGAAGACTAAACAGTATCACCAAATAGAAATGAATGTAGTGTCCGGAGGGTCTCCAATAAACCCACACTCACAAACACAACACACACAGATAAAGACCAAGGATAAATAAATAGATGCAGATGAAAAACAGTGACTTGTGGAAACAATGACATTTAACAGTCTCTATGGCAATGATGGGAAAATGACAGGTAGGCCCAACAAGTCCAGTAATAGCAGGGTAATTGAAATCCATACAAAGTAACAAAATAACAAAAAATACAGGAAACAAAGTATCAAATTAAAGTAGAAAAAATCCAAACAAAAAAGAAATGATCTCACCCACAAATAAGGCAGTCCAGCAAAGTGTCCCGAAATGATGGTGATTGTAGAAGGTTGAAAACATTGAGTACGTTGAAATTGTTGAGACTGTCCAGTAGTGTTGAGTTGAATGGTGAACAGTCGTTTGGAAAAAATCAGGAGGATCAGGAAAAAATGGAGGCTGTCACACATAAAACAACAAACACTAAACAGACCTAGAAAAACAGCTAAACTTAAACAAGTAACAGTGAAAACAAAAATAGCAGTTTAGACAAAGCGCAGCAACAAAAGAAAATGAACAGATGCCCTGGAATTATCTAAGGATGGTAATGGATTCACTGAAATTTAAGTAGAGAAAATGCTGTAGTTAAATGGATTCCTCCGAGAAATGGATTCCTCTGAGAAAGGGAGTCCTCCTCAGGCCTGATTAGCCAGCTTTAATACAAGTGCTGGCTACTAAGGAGCTCTGAGATTGGAGGGGTGGAAATCTGAATGAGCCAATGGGGAGAGAGGATGAACAGAGGGTGGTTGCAAGGAACTATGGGAAATGAAGGTTTAACCTGGCCAGGCTACTGACCCTAATTAAAGGGACAGGTGGGTGAGACTTACACCCACATTATGTAGCATGGGAATTGCTACATATTCCCCCCCCCACACACACACACACACACTGGAGGTGCAAGGGATGAACGCCATAGTAGCGTTTTAAATTAACAATATTGACGGTATCCTGTTTGAAATAATCTGGCTCCCCCCACTTGACTTTGTAGTTGTTGGGTCCAAGTCTCTTGGTTACAAGAGCTGGCCCAAACCATTTAGGGGCAAGTTTTGCAGAAAACTTTCCGGAGGCATCAGATAAGGGGTGAGATCTTATCCAGACTAACTCACCTTCTTCATACTGACAGTGTGCTCTCCGGGCATTGTAATTCCGAGCTTGCTGTTTCTGAGCTTTGGCAACGTGATCCCTCACCTCTTCGGCAATCTGCTGCTGGCGATCTAGCAGTTGGTAGTGATCGGTTGATGGAGCAGGAGCAACAGCGATTAATTGGTCCAATGGGCCTCTGATGGTCCTTCCGAGCGCTAGTACTGCAGGAGAGAAGCTAGTGGTTTCATGTTTGGTGGTGTTGAGGGCGAAACGAAACTCGGGTAGCCACTGATCCCACAGCTGATGTTTTTCCCGACGAAAGATGCAACCATGGTCTTTAAGGTGCGGTTCACGCATTCTGTCAGGTTGGTCTGTGGGTGGAAGCTGGTGGTGAGTTTTTGTACGACTCCCCAGGTCTTGCACACCTCTGCGAGTAGCTGGCTCGTGAACTGAGGTCCACGGTCTGAAAGAATGTGTTGCAGTGTTCCCCATCGAGTGAATGTTTCCTGCGTCAAAATGTTCACAATCTTGGTGGTCTTACTGTCCCACAATGGAAACAGCTCAACCCACTTTGTGAAGTAATCAACAATGACCAGGATGCAAGTGTTACCTTTTTTACTTCTTGGGAAAGGTCCCATTAGGTCCAGACCCAGCATCTCTCCGGGCTCCTTCACAGTAGTGGACTGGAGTTGACCTGCAGGTTTGGTATTGGACGGTTTGTACTTCTGGCAGGTTTGACACTCCTTTATGTGGCGCCATGTATTTTTACGGATGGAGGGCCACCATGCAACCTCCAACATGCGCAACAAGGTCTTCATCCTGCCCCGGTGACCTCCCAAAGGGTTGTCATGGTAGTGGTGGAGGAAGGAATCCGTCAGCTGTTCCAGAATAACCAGCTGGTATCGGAATCCTTGTTTAGGAATGGGCACCCGGCGATACACAAGTCCCTGCTGTTGGATGAAGGAGATGCGGTTATCATTGGCAGTATTGGAAGCAATGTCATTGATGATGTCAGAGATAGCTGGGTCTTTGGACTGAGCAGCCGCAATCTGGTCCATGGTGGTGGGAAGATCCATGCTACTCGCAGGGGCATTGCTAGCACACACTGATGCAGAAGGAGTTGAAGGTGGTACAAGTGGAGCTCTGGAGAGTGCATCAGGTACAAGATTCAGACTACCTTTCCTGTAAATAACGGTAAAAGTGAATTGTTGTAGGCGAAGAGTCCAGCGGGTCAGTCTGGAAGAGGTTTTTGGGTTATTGAATGCCCAGGAGAGTGCAGCGTGGTCAGTGACAACCTCAAACTCCATCCCCTCCAGATAATGCCGCCATTTTTCTACTGCCCACACGACAACGAGACACTCCTTTTCAGATGTGGAGTAGTTTTTTTCGGCAGAGTTCAGTAATTTGGAGGTGTAGGCTATTACCTTCTCATCATCTCCTTCTAGCTGAGTCAGAACCGCTCCTAGTCCTACATCGCTGGCATCAGTAAAGACTCGGAACGTCTTGTTGATGTTCGGGTGAGCGAGGACTGGAGGGACTGATCAAAGCTTCTTGGAGGAGTTTGAAACTCTTCTGGCTCACCCGGACATCAACAAGACGTTCCGAGTCTTTACTGATGCCAGCGATGTGCTCCAAGGGATATTCAAGGCCTTTGATATTTTTTTATACCCATCCCCTGATCTGTGTCTTTCAACAACTTTGTCCCGGAGTTCTTTTGAAAGCGCCTTGGTGCTCATGGTTGAGTCTTTGCTTTGAAATGCACTACCCAGCAAAGGGAACCTACAGGAACTGCTGAATTTATCCTGAAATCATGTGAATCACTACAATTTAACACAGGTGGAGGCCACTTAACTTGGTGTGTGATTTTGAAGGCGATTGGTTACACCTGAGCCAATTTAGTATTGCTATTACAAGGGGGGTGGACACTTATCCAAAATTACAAAATTCCTTACAATAAGCCATGTTTCAGCTCTTTTACATAGACTTGACATGGGCCTGCATATTTTGAACATATAAATTGAACAAAATATGTTTCTTGATGATTCTGTTTCTTCTTTTGTAACATGTTTTTGGACTTTGTAGTCTTATTTTTATAACCCACAGTATAGTTTGTTTTAATTTCACTTCAGTCCTTGAGCTACTGCTAGGTGCATGTGACCATGAGGTAGTGTGTGTAACTCCTCTGAGATATGGCATCTCTGCTTGCCTACCTCTCTCACTCCACTGATCAAGGGCGGCTCCAAAAATAATTACCGGGGGGGAGCTTAGCCTCTGGATAGTGAAGCCAAGGAGAACATTTTGGGTTAATAACCCAGAGCAACCTCATTTTTGCTTTTGTAGCAGTTGTTCTCTGAAGTTATTGTCATGAGTGAGCTATAATATAAATATTCATTGCTAATGTAGCTATATTGTGTTGAGTGTTTTATATGAGAAATAACTTTAATCAACACATGCTAAGCTATGCCACACAAGGAACAACGAGAAATAAAAAGACAGCATTTGTTTTACATAAATTATATTATCTTACAAAATTAAATGAATAACAAAACACATGTGGTGTGTTAGTGCTACCTTCATTCTGTCCCTTTGGAAGAAAAACACTGTCCAAAGTTCTTTGCTTCTTGAGATGCAATGTACTACTACGGCTACACTTTAAAAAAAAAAAAAAAGAAAAAGAAAAAAAAGAAAAAAGTATTACTAAAATAGCTTTGCCTGATTTGCATACATAGCGTATTCCTTCGAATTTAAGACACAATCTTCTCAAAATGGCCTGTGTCTTAAATTTGAGTATAGTGATGCGTGTATTAAAAGGCATGACCGCCTGATCTCGAATCATCCACGATATACAGGCAGCCATTTTCAAAGAAGCGAGAGTCATTGTCTGGGAGATGTCAATTGATAAAGAGGATGCCTCCAGCTCAGAGGAGGATGACTAGGAGAGATTTGTTGTTGTTACAGCCATGTTCATTTACCAATATATAATATGCTTTACCAATATGCCTAATAGTGTGTAAAATTGAATTGCAAATAATGTAGTATTTCTTTGTATAAATGGCTCTTATATGCGTAATAGAGGTTGTATCTTTGTAAATGCATCTTTATTTGAGGATTAATTTTTTCCTCAAATTGAGGGTGGAAAATTTGGGCTGCATCTTAAATTCGAAGGCACCTTAAATTAGAAGGAATACAGCCATTAAAAATGGCTATCTATCACTGTTACACATCATAAAATAAAAAGTGTTTCATTAAGTACAATGCATTACACACATGTTGGTTACAAATATGATTAGCTACTTAAACAAAATGTAAATTAATATATAAAAAACACCAGAACTTGAACCTGATAAAATCAAACTGATAAAATGAAACTGGTTTATATGAATGCTTAGCGCTGTGTCTGGTTAATATATATTTATCTACATCCCAAAGACGTTACTTTCTGGACGCCCTCGCACAATTTGAATGTGAAGTGTAATTTGGAGTGCTCTCTCTCATTGGTTACTAGTGATTTACAATTGGTACAAATTACCAGAGAGAGAAAAGAAGACTGGTCTCTGTCTTGCTAGCCTGTAATTATAACTAACAATAACTCTGTGCAGTGACAGTGCAGATTAGGCACAAACAAGTTTATTATACAATTGTCACCTGGATTGGCCAGCTACCTTGTGACAGAAATACAATGAGTTCTGGTGATAAATCTTCCTCCCGACCTGTGAGGGCGCTAAAGAACGGGAGGAGAAGTATCTGGAAGGGCTGGCCTGACAGTTCGTTTCCGGGACCGGAAAGTGGGTCAGCCTGGAAGGAAGCGAGACTCTGTTGTAAGACCGTATTGATTTGACAGGTAAACAAGGGGCAGCTGCAAGTAATAAGGCAGCTGCAACCGTTTACCTAGATATCATGCGGGATTACATATAGGGGCCAGGGTAACGCTGTTCTTTTCCTTCGTTTGGGTTAAGCCAAGGACCGAGAAGGACGTAATCCCTGTATTACTCTGCAAAGAGTTGTGTGTGTGTGGGTTTGTGTTTGTTCGTCTCTGTAAACTAACTGTCTGTGTCTTTTGAAATCACTAGACAGCTAAACGCACATCCGGAGCTGTCGCCTTGGGCCAGCACAAGCCGGATCACCACTTCACGAACTGTCACGGAATAAAGTATATTCACGCACCACCATCACGACTGCACGCACCCGAGACGGGTGACCGTGTTTTTGTTTCCTTTATCAGGACTGCAACCTGTGTTCTTCAGCCCCGAGCTTTACACATCGTTGTGTATTGCCGGGGCTTATTATTTGTGGTCACTAGACCAGGAGGGAAAATAAAAGCTTATTTTCTGGATTACAGTTGTCTGCCCGTCATTCCTGCACCGCATCACTGCTACACCTGTTCCCCCTACCACCCACTTTGCCACACGTGGTGTCAGAGTGGGATCATGGACCGCAATGCGCTGGCGGAGCTGCTGCAGGCACTGGAGAGCAGACGGGACGCAGAGGAGAGAAGGAGGGAGGAGCGCTATACAGCGCTCATTGAACGGGTAGGACTGGCCGTGGCTGCAGTAGCGACCCCGACGACAATACCGGTGATGTCGCCCCCGAAGGCACGGGCGATGAAGATGTCGGCGGAGGATGACCCGGAGGCGTACTTGGTGGCATTCGAGCGGCTGGCTACCGCGGCGGCTTGGCCGCGGGAGTTCTGGGCCAGCCAGCTGGGACCCTGCCTGATTGGGGAGGCTCAGGCAGCTTACCAGGCTATGAGCGACCAGCACGCCACCGAGTATGACCTAGTCAAGCAGGCTATCCTCCGCCGGCTCAATATTACTACCGAGACCCACCGGGCGCGGTTTCGGGAATACCGGAGAGCCCCGGAGACACGCCCCAGGGTGGTTGCGGAGAGGTTGTGCGACCACATGGTGCATTGGCTGACCCCCGGGAAGAAGACCGCCCAGCAGATGGGGGAAGCCATTGTGGTAGAACAGTTCTGCCATGTGGTCGGCGCCGAAACCCAGGCGTGGATACGGCGCCACAACCCCGACACCCTGGAGGAGGCGGTCAAATTGGCCGAAGATTTTGAGGATTCCCTGACCTCTGCCCGGATTGGGATCCTGTCCGCCCCTGCCCTTCGAAGCAGCCGCGCTCTCTCTCCCTCTCCTCCAACATCATCACCACCACCCCCCTCGTTCCAGGGACCCAGACCTCCCAGAGCACCGACCCCATTGGGCCCCCTTGCCTCCCCCCCATGGAGACCAAGGTTGGCCCCCAGCTGGGGTAGAGGTGCTGCCCCTGCCCCGTTGCCATACCAGCAGCGGGACAGATTTCTAACCCATGCCCCCTCTGTCCCTCCTATCTGTTTTAGGTGCCACCAGCCGGGACATCTGGCCAGGTCATGCCCCGCTGCCATGGAGTGTGACGTGGCCGCGTGCAATTGGGCACCTGAGACTGGTAAGCGGGGGGAAAATGGTCGGGAGGGGCCTTGTCTGATTAATGTGGTGTTAGGGAATGTGAAAACCCACGCGTTAGTGGACACAGGGTGTGAGCAAACCTTGATTAGGACAGCTCTCCTGGGCGGTGTGTCGTGGCGGCCACGAGGTCAGGTGGCCATCTCCTGTATCCATGGAGACACGGCGGCATACCCCACATTAAAAGTATATTTATCGGTAGGACCGATAAAACGTCACCTTGTAGTCGGGGTGGCGGAAAGGTTGCCACACCCAGTTATTCTGGGCCGAGACTGGCCAAAATTCAAAGAATTGATGAAAGAAATGGCAGTCTCAGCCACACACGTAAACGTGGCAGAAAAAAAAAAAAAGGAACGAATTGGTGATGTGTTTCCTTTTCACACTGAAATGTTTTCCCCTCTTTTCCGTCCTAGAAAAACGAATAAGGAGAGACGGACCGCAAAATGGGAGGGAGCGTTGTTGAGACAAGGCTGGGGTCTGGTGGGAGAGTGCTGCAATGGTAACAAACGCCAGTCGAAGGGAGTGGGAACGCAGTGTGACCGAGAGAGCGAGGTTACTGGACCGACTAGAGCAGATGTTATTCCAGCCCCTCTCAATGTACCGGACCCGTGGTACTCAAGCGCGGACCTAGTGTGGGGCCAACAAAACGACCCGTCACTGGTGCACGCTTGGGGACAGGTCCGGTCCATTGAAGGTAAGGATGTTGACGGCGCTGGGGCGCTAGTATATCCACATTTCAGTATCAAGGGGCAATTACTGTATAGGGTAAACCTAGCCGCGGGCACAGGACAGCCTGTAACACAATTATTGGTTCCCCCGTCTTGTCGGCTGGAGGTCATGAGGCTGGCGCATGATATCCCTTTTGCGGGGCACCTCGGAGCCGAGAAGACGAGGGAGCGAATATTGGCTCGATTCTATTGGGTAGGTCTTCATACTGATGTGTCGAAATATGTAGCCACCTGCCCAGACTGCCAGCGAGTAGCGCCGGGTCGAGTGCGCCCCGCCCCTTTGGTCCCACTGCCGATTATTTCCACTCCTTTCGAGCGCATTGCAATGGACATAGTCGGCCCTTTGCTACCTTCTGACTCCGGGTATACGCACATTTTAGTAGTGGTGGATTATGCAACGCGATACCCGGAGGCAGTTCCATTGAGGTCCACTAGTGCCGCTGCAATAGCCACCGAGTTAGCCCAGATTATGGCCAGAGTAGGGATCCCCAAGGAGATTTTGACCGATCACGGAACTAATTTTTTGTCCAATACGTTACAGCAGGTGTACAAAATATTAAAAATACGTCCCATCAGGACGTCCGTTTATCATCCACAATCGGACGGTCTGGTGGAACGTTTTAATCAGACCTTAAAGTCGATGCTGAGGCGATTTGTGACACAAGAGCAGAAACATTGGGCATCACTTCTCCCCTACCTCCTTTTTGCAGTGAGAGAGGTGCCGCAGAGTTCAACTGGGTTCTCCCCCTTTGAGCTCCTGTACGGCCGGCAGCCTCGCGGCATTCTCGACCTTGCTGAGAGAGGGGTGGGAGGAGCACAAAGGCTCGTCTAAAAATGTAGTGAAGTATGTGCTCCTACTCAGAGATCGCCTGGATTTGGTCGGTCGTTTGGCCCAAGACAACCTCAGATCGGCTCAGCACCGACAAGAGCAGCATTATAACAAAAATGCACGGATTCGAACCTTTCGACCAGGGGACAAGGTAATGCTGCTACTTCCCTCATCAGAGTCAAAACTGTGTGCTAAATGGCAGGGGCCGTATGAGGTGATTCGGGCTATAGGGAAAGTAAATTATGAAATTAGACAGCCCGATCGCCGGAATGAACGTGAAATCTACCACATTAATTTGTTGAAGCCCTGGCAGGCAAGAGAGGTCTTATTTATAGCCCCAGGCAATATGGAGGATGATTTAGGTCCCTGTCCAGAGACCCCGAGCACAAGAACGATTTCAATGGGGGAACAATTAGTTCCGGATCAGCAAAGAGAGCTGCGTAAGCTTATTGAGGAGTTCAGCGATGTTTTTTCTGATGTGCCCGGCAGGACGAACTTAGTTGAATATGACATTATCTCTCCCCCAGGTGTCACAGTGCGAGAGAGACCGTACCGGATCCCGGAAAGTCGACGAAGTGGCGTTCGCAAAGAGGTACGGGATATGCTCGAGCTTGGAGTGATTGAACCTTCCAGGAGCGAGTGGTGCAGTCCTATTGTAATAGTGGCTAAGAAGGACGGCACCAACCGCTTCTGCGTAGATTTCAGAAAGGTGAATGCTATTGCCAAGTTCGATGCGTATCCCATGCCTCGGGTCGACGAACTTTTAGACAGACTGGGAAAAGCGAGGTTTATTTCCACTCTGGACCTGACGAAGGGATACTGGCAAATCCCTCTAACCCGCAGCTCCAGAGAGAAAACCGCATTTTCAACACCAGAGGGGCTGTTCCACTTTAAAACCATGCCGTTTGGGCTACATGGTGCGCCCGCTGCCTTTCAGAGACTGATGGACCAGGTTTTACGCCCACATCATGAATATGCAGCAGCGTATATTGATGACGTGGTGATTTACAGCTCCACCTGGCGAGAGCATTTGGCTAGGGTTGCAGCCGTTCTTCAGTCTCTAAGGGCAGCCCGGCTGACAGCTAACTTGAGAAAATGTGCGTTTGCCAAAACAGAGACTCAATATTTGGGATTTGTAATGGGAAATGGAAGGGTGAAACCTGTGGTCACCAAAATCCAGGCTTTGGTTGATGCAGCGATCCCCAAAACCAAGACTCAGGTGAGGTCACTACTGGGCTTAGCCGGTTATTACCGCCGCTTCATCCCCGAGTACGCCACAGTGGTTAACCCGTTAGTCGACCTCACCAAAAAGAGTGCTCCAAATTTAATTAAATGGTCAGCTGAGTGTCAGGGGGCGTTTGATACGATTAAGCGTAAACTTTGCCAGGCCCCCACTCTTATTACCCCAGATTTCACCAAGAGATTCATCCTCCACACCGACGCCTCGGATGTAGGTTTGGGTGCAGTCTTGTCCCAAAAAGTAGCTGGAGTAGAACACCCGATATTGTACCTGAGCAAAAAAATGTTACCTCGGGAGCGTAACTACTCCGTAGTCGAAAAAGAGTGTTTGGCCATTAAATGGGCTACTCACTCTTTACGATACTACCTGCTGGGACACTCATTTGATCTTGTCACAGACCACGCCCCACTCCAGTGGTTAAGCACCATGAAGGACAGCAATGCCCGGATAACTCGGTGGTATCTGGCATTGCAGCCCTTCATGTACCATATGATACACCGTGCGGGGAAAGACCACCAAAATGCTGATTATTTTTCCCGGGAGGGGGGAGCAATGGGAAAGGTAGATTTAGCCGAGTGTTCCTTCGGCTCCACTCTGAGCGGTGGGATATGTGACAGAAATACAATGAGTTCTGGTGATAAATCTTCCTCCCGACCTGTGAGGGCGCTAAAGAACGGGAGGAGAAGTATCTGGAAGGGCTGGCCTGACAGTTCGTTTCCGGGACCGGAAAGTGGGTCAGCCTGGAAGGAAGCGAGACTCTGTTGTAAGACCGTATTGATTTGACAGGTAAACAAGGGGCAGCTGCAAGTAATAAGGCAGCTGCAACCGTTTACCTAGATATCATGCGGGATTACATATAGGGGCCAGGGTAACGCTGTTCTTTTCCTTCGTTTGGGTTAAGCCAAGGACCGAGAAGGACGTAATCCCTGTATTACTCTGCAAAGAGTTGTGTGTGTGTGGGTTTGTGTTTGTTCGTCTCTGTAAACTAACTGTCTGTGTCTTTTGAAATCACTAGACAGCTAAACGCACATCCGGAGCTGTCGCCTTGGGCCAGCACAAGCCGGATCACCACTTCACGAACTGTCACGGAATAAAGTATATTCACGCACCACCATCACGACTGCACGCACCCGAGACGGGTGACCGTGTTTTTGTTTCCTTTATCAGGACTGCAACCTGTGTTCTTCAGCCCCGAGCTTTACACATCGTTGTGTATTGCCGGGGCTTATTATTTGTGGTCACTAGACCAGGAGGGAAAATAAAAGCTTATTTTCTGGATTACAGTTGTCTGCCCGTCATTCCTGCACCGCATCACTGCTACACCTGTTCCCCCTACCACCCACTTTGCCACATACCTACACAATCCACTCAGTGGTTTAACCCCCCCAAGCCTTATGGTAAAACCGCCTGCTTCTTTCAGTGTCCCGCAGCCTCCGCTCTCCGGTGCGGCTCGGGTTTCAGTTATGCTTTGCTGTTCCCTCACTATCACTCACAGGGTTGCCCAGACTTTCCCAGCTAAACCCCCAACGTCCCACTCAGGTATGTAAATAATGCTTTATGGTGGCTTCCTTTCTCTGCTGGGCTTGATTGCCCCTTTTCTCGTTCCAGACACTGACATGCCTGTTCTGTTTACTCCAGGGGTTACGAACCCAGCTCCTGCTGTCGTTTCTTCAACAAGACCCGTCTGACCACTCAGAGAGAGAGAAAGACGCAACACACCCTCACCCAACCTCTCTATGTCTTTGCCATGATTGACAGGCGGATTCCACGGGGCTCCCGACCTCCCTGCAGGATCAATCATGCGTCAGATAGCCAGATATTTTCAAACTGTTTTCAGAATTCAGAACATGGTAAAATGTAAAAAGGTACAGAATTGGCAGAAAAAAAGTTAAAAATGTTTCTTAAAAAAAGTTTCCCAAGAACAATGTATCCTTCTACTATCCCATTTCAGTGCTTCGGGTCCCAAAGATGGTGCTGCAGATAAAGGGATGTCCCCACAAGAGATGTAGTCGTCTCCATATGAAAACCCTTTTTTTCCAGTAACTATTTACATAATTCAGAACATGCTGGAATATAAAAGGCACAGAAATTACAAAGAATTACTAAGTAAAATTACAAACATATTTTAATAATTATGTATGTATTCACTTCGCCATGAAGTGTATACCTGTGAATGTAAATAACTATTGACCTCTGTCAACCAAACAGTTCTCCAATAATAAAACCATAACCAGAATGAGCTTTAACCTCTTGAGGTCAAATAAGTAAATAACTAAATAAATAAATATTTAAAAATACATAAAATATTAAATAAATACATACACAATTGTAAATAAACCACATTGTGAATACATTAAATAGTAAAAAAACAGGACCAATAAATTGATTTCAACAAACATAAATAAATAAATAAATAAATAAATAAATAAATAATCACTGTCACAATTGAGTTTTATTTTATGCTGTGTGCCTGAATTCAGAACACGGTACAGTGTAAAGTGTATATAAAAGGCACAGAAATTGCAAAGTAAAGTTTCAAACATATTTGAATAATTCTGTATGTATTAGCGTGTTTGGGCAAGCCCATGTGTTATCGTGTTTGGTACCTCGTCTCCACTTGCCCTCTTGACTCACCTTGCTGATGTGACCAGAGCCCTCTGTTGAGACACTGCCGTGTTCTTTTTGGAGAGGATGAGGCTCGGGAATTGGCGAGCTGTCAGCCTCACCGGATGTCCTGTGGTGCTTGGCCTGCCTCCCTAATCACCTGCACTGTCAGGCACAGTAAATCAGAGAAGTATGGTAAAGCCACATTCTCGACCGGCAAATAAAGAAAGTAAAGCACAGTAAATGTGTAGTATAAGCATGGGAGAAGGATGATAAACTGCAAAATTACATGCAAATGTATGATCAACTTTATGATCAATTTTTATAATGGCAAGGCAAACAAAATGGCAACGTACTACAGATAAGCTGCAAGTAAAATATATATTGCTCAAACATTAAAAGTTGACTAATAAACAGCAACCTTGTACCTAAAATGTCTGTTGTACGAGCATTACTGCTAAAAAACAGGTTACAAAATGTACCCTTCAGATGAATAATTACAAATAAAATGCAGACATCAAATGGCTGACAAAAAAGGTAAGTCATTGTGGCAAAGTGGTGAATGGATACAGGTGAGTGCAGTGCAGGTACAAATCACACGGACAATTACGAACAGGTGCAAGGGTGTTTATTGATAAATTACAATGTCCAGAGCCTTATGGCAAACACCTGTAAATAATAATGATGGAAGTGATTACAGCGGATCGTGTATCACTTCGGTTTGTAAAATCCCACGGGTTTGACCAACAACCAAAAAGTCCAGTTTTATCACCCACACAAAACACAAAGACACAGACACAGTTCCTACAGTGCGTGAATTAAGTGCTTGTGGTGAAAAGACAGTTCTCAGTGGAAAGTGAAGTGCTGGTGTCCGGGTTTAATGCTGGCCTGTGGCTGCAGCGCCAGATCGTGCTAGTAATCTTGAGACAAATGAAACAAACAAACAACATTTACAAGACAGACTAACAGAACACTCACAGTTTTTAAATGCAGGGACTCCTTTTAGGTTGTTTTCCAACCATTCAAAAAGGAACAGATCACGTACGCTATGTCCCCTTGTGACAGGATGACTGTGCGGTGACGTCAGACAGAAGCAGGAAGGTAAAGCACTGACACCAGGCACTGCAGTTTTTAAAGAAAGACGCGACTGGCCGCCGTTTTATTTACAAATAACAAAAATAAATAAAAGGTTTAAACAAAAACACACTGTGCTCACAGAGCAAAATAAAAGGGTAAACAAAAACAAAATAATACGATCCCAGGTCAGGCTGGGCAGTTGCTGTCACTGTTCCTGGAATCTATTAATTTTCGTTTTGTTTTGTTTTGTTTCTCTCCGCTCTCTCCGCACCTCTCGTACACCCAAGCGAGCTGCAGGCTTATATATCGTGACCGAGGGGTTTAACTAGCTAGCAGTTATTCTATTACCCCTTGGCCACAATCTGCATGAGTTTATTAATTTACTGTGGATGGGGCTACCCATCCACGCTACTAAACAAAACAAATCGGCTACGCCGTCCTAGTACATAAATACAAAACATTACCCACGGCGCGTCGCCGTCATCTATACATAAATACATACTGAGGATAATGATAAGAAGAAGAAGAAGAAGAAGAAGAAGAAGAAGAAGAAGAAGAAGAAGAAGAATACTAAACAAATACAAAATAACACAGGGGCTGAGGGGGAAACCCCATTCTAAAAATAAATAAACAAATCAATGTACAGGGCACCTCGCCCTGTTACACCCCTATTTATATCCTCACTCATGACCCCTAGGTTAACGAGCACATCCGCTCCTCCAATCCTAGGATGCCACACCGTTTACCGTCTAGGTCATTGAGTTTGGATACCGTAGCTTCGCCCCTTTTCTAAATGAGCGACCTCCACCTACCCTACGGAATAAATTGTCGTGCCATTTAGTGTTTCTTTTTACACAGTGCCCTCACAGGTCGAGAGGGAGATCTAACACCGAGAATCATTCGATCTCTGACACAGTCATCTATCTAAATAACTATCAATAAAAGAAACAAGGACCAGGGGTCACAAATGGAGATTAGATAAAGGGGTATTCAGAACAGAAAATAGGAGGCACTTTTTACACAGAGAATTGTGAGGGTCTGGAACCAACTCCCCAGTAATGTTGTTGAAGCTGACACCCTGGGATCCTTCAAGAAGCTGCTTGATGAGATCCTGGGTTCAGTAAGCTACTAACAACCAAACGAGAAAGATGGGCCGAATGGCCTCCTCTCGTTTCTAAACATTCTTATGTTCTTATGTTCTTAAGCGATCAATCTGACAGACAGGTAATTTATATATAAACACAGTAAATAAACCAAATTGCAAGGAAACTGGCAAACATGATAACGCCTAACCCTAAATATATTACGAATGTAATATATCATGGCATATTAGTAAGGGATATGTGAGCAAGAACATAAATACCCTCCTGTCTCCATCTTACCCTTCCTCTCTAAACCCCTCGAGCAGGCAGTACACGCCAGCTCTCTGCTTTCCTGTCTCACCACTCTCTGCTCGACCCTCTGCAATCTGGTTTCTGCTCCACTCACTCCACTGAAACTGCTCTCCTGTCTGTCACTAACTCGCTAAACTCTGCCCGTGCTGCCTCTTTCTCCTCTGTCCTAATTCTCCTCTGTCCTAATTCTCCTCGATCTCTTTGCCGCCTTTGACACTGTCGATCACTCTATTCTCCTATCCTCTATTGCTGACCTGTGAATTTCTGGCACTGCTCTAGCCTGGTTCTCCTCCTACCTCTCTGACCGTAAATACCAGGTAACCTGGCGCGGCTCAACCTCCACACCTCACCCTCTCAGCAGGAGTCCCCCAAGGATCAGTCTTGGGTCCTCTCCTGTTCTCTCTCTACACCCGCTTCCTGGGCCCCCTCATCGTATCCTATGGTTTCTCATACCATTTCTATGCTAATGATGCTCAGATCTTCCTCTCCTTCCCCCACCCGTATCTCTATCTGCTATCTCCACCTGGAATGCACTCGCATCACCTCAAACTCAACCTCTTGAAATCTGATCTTCTTTTCTTCCCCTCCTCATCTTCCTCCTCCTTTGAGCTCTCTATCTCCTTTCCTCTGGAATCTACCATGCTCTTTCCCTCCTCCTCAGCCAAGAACCTCAGAGTAACCCTGGACCCCTGCCTCTCCTACTCCCAGCACATCTCCACTCTAGCATGCACCTGCCATTTCTTCCTGAGCAAACATACGAAGAATCTCACCTTTCCTCACCAACTACTCCACCCAGCTCCTGGTCCCTGGTACTCTGCCACCTAGACTACTGCAACTCCCTCCTGGCTGGCCTTCCTGCGTCCACCACCCGTCCGCTCCAGCTCATCCAGAACTCCGCTGCTCGCCTGATGTTCTCTCTGCCTCACTTCTCCACTCACTCCACATCACTGCTCACATCCTACTGATGCCTTGACCAGACTGCACTCAGTTACCTCGACTCTCATCTCTCCCTACACTCCCACCTGAACTCTCCTCTCCACCTGCACTAGAAGACTGGCTGTACTGTACTGTCCTCTACGCTCCCCTGCCTCCAGAGCCCACTCCTTCTCCACCCTCACCCCGTAGAGGTGGAACGACCTTCCTATGGATGCCAGGACTGCCCAGTCCATGACCACCTTCCTGCGCCTCCTCATGACACACCTATTATTATTATTGTTTATTTCTTAGCAGATGCCCTTATACAGGGCGACTTACAATTGTTACAAGATATTACATTATTTTTACATACAATTACATTATTTTTACATGCAATTACCCATTTATACAGTTGGAAAGTAAAGTACCTTGCTCAAGAGTACAGCAGCAGTGTGCCCCACCTGGGATTGAACCCACGACCCTCCGGTCAAGAGTCCAGAGCCCTAACCACTACTCCACACTGCTGACCTATTCAGACAACACCTGTAAAACTCTCCCTCTGGGGAGCACTCTTCCTTTAATGCACTTTAACTTGCACTTATCTGCTCCTTATTTTACTGTATTTACTCACACACTTAACCCAATCTGTAGTATTTTGTATTTCACTTGCACTCGTATCTAACCCTGATGTATCTATCAGCACTTCATTTCAAAATGCCCCGATATCAAATTGTACTGTGTTTTGTATTTGATCTTATTAGGACAGAACTGTAATTCTTGATATGTATTTTTGTATATAACTGTAAGTCGCCCTGGGCAAGGGCATCTGCTAATAAATAAATAAATAATAATAGTTATAAGCCACAGTAAACAATCAATGAAAAAAATCAGGAAACGCATATTGTTTGAAATCTGCCCAGCAACACACTTCTTTGGCAGAAATGTCAGCAACAAAACAAAGCAAGATAAAACAGACAAAATGAGCCTTTACGAAAACAGTTGGCAGTGAGCAAAAAACATAAATTGAAAGTTTAATGCAAACTAGTAAAACAACAACTACTGAAATACTTGTCACCCCCACCCCTTCCCTTCTATCATTTTAAACTATAAATTAGCCATTTAACTGGACATTGATGATAAAACAAACAACTTTATTTTGAACAAAAAACATGTGGTATAAATGTCACCACAAGTTTCCTCAAAAAACATGTGGTATAAATGTATAAATGTTCCTCAAAAACAAACATCTGCCGTAAGTGTTAGTTATTTTAGGTTGGCCTCTGATTCATGAGCGACATATGTTTGTTGTTAACTTGTAAACATATAGTGGTTGTCAGATATAGTTTAAGTACTACATAGTTTTTTTTCCTTGAAAGCTTCAAGTCTTAATTATTTAATATTCAATACTTCTGTGATGCCAATATTGTATAAAATGTTAGGCTCACATTTTATTCTCAAATGTATTTTGTGA
The DNA here is from genome assembly GCF_902713425.1 of Acipenser ruthenus. NCBI lineage: Eukaryota > Metazoa > Chordata > Actinopteri > Acipenseriformes > Acipenseridae > Acipenser > Acipenser ruthenus. The sequence goes on from NC_081219.1 coordinate 5,594,287, forward strand.
CATCCCAAGGTAAGAAGTATTTAAAGGTTGTCATGGTAACAGGATTTAAAAGATAATTGAAACAGGACACTGACCGCACAGCAGCAGGTCCATATGGAAGTGCTTAAATGTTGTTGTTTTTTGCCTGAGTATAGCAGTGTGGGTATTGAAATCAGATCATACTAATCCCTGCCATTTCCTAGCTTGCATTGTTCCAAATCTCCAACCGGGAGCAAAACATCCACCCAGCTACAAGAATTTAAACAAAGGCTTCTAAAAGTTTACAGCCAGTAGTGATGATGCCACCATAGCTAATGTTCTTCAATAGTGTAGTTGGTGCAGTCTATTATTATTAGTTTATTTAGCAGACACCTTTATCCAAGGCAACTTACAGAGACTAGGGTGCAGCCTGACCAAACTAAAAAAGTATCTCTGTGTAAACTGTGCCTCAGAAGTAACTATTTGTATCTGTAACTGCAACTAGTAAAAAAAAAAGTAATGCAGTACTGTAACTAGTAACCATTTTATTCAAGTAACTGTAACTGTAACAGATTACTTTTTAAAAGTAACACACACTACATGCTACCACTGACCCCTATCAACTCTGAGATCATTCACAGAGAACTGCCGATAACGTGTAAACTAATCCTGTAAGTGCTTTCTGTGTCGGCACATTGGAGTTTGAATTTAGTACAGAGCTGGGGACTTTACAGCTTACTAGCTAGTACGGTACTATCTCAGTTCTCATCCCACCCCCCTCCCTGTCCCAAAACCCCTCCCCCAGGTGGTGACCTCCACCCCCCCCCCCCCCCCCCCCCCCCTTCCCCACAAAGAGAATCCACATCAGACAGTGACTGGTTTATCTGCAATTTAATGGTATCTGCGGCCGCTCCCCAGGCATGTACAGTCCCCTCCCTGGCCGCATGAACCTGAGCGATAGAAAGCTCCATATAAATAATGTAAAGGAATGCAAGGGTCCATTGACGCCAGGGCAGGGAATGCGGAGGCTGCCAGCGCAGTATCATTTTGTTAGCAGCAGTAAGGCCAGCAAGCTAAATCCATTTTTGCCATAGAGACAGATCCAGTGATGAATCATCATTCAACAAAAGGACTAAAGGGGAACAAGGAATAGTTTTCCAGAGTATAGTGGATAAAGTTGAACGAACTTGATCTCAGAATATAGCCACATCCAGACATTCCCAAATCATATGAAAAAAGGTGCCCATGGATCCCTGAGGACAAAGCGCACACAACGGGTTTCATTTGGAATCGTCTCTGAGGGGTTAGATATATTCTGTGAATGAAATTGAAATGGATCAGCTGGTGATTAGGGGTTTTGGAAGCATAGATTATCCCAAATAGCACGCATTGCAGAGCGGAAAGAAAGAAGTACCTGGTTCACTCCATTGAGGGAAAACAAAGGGGCGGCCGTCTGACAAGAGCACAGTGTTGTGATAAATAGGCGAGTGATAATATCATTTTGTTTGAAGTTTAGTGTGCTTTTCTACCAATCACCATACTGTGGTCAAATAAGATAAAGGAGCATTCAGAGCAGAAAATAGGAGGCACTTTTTTACACAGAGAATTGTGAGGGTCTGGAACCAACTCCCCAGTAATGTTGTTGAAGCTGACACCCTGGGATCCTTCAAGAAGCTGCTTGATGAGATTCTGGGATCAATAAGCTACTAACAACCAAACAAGCAAGATGGGCTGAATGGCCTCCTCTCGTTTGTAAACATTCTTATGTTCTTCTTATGTTTTTATGTTCTTAATACAAGGACCAGGGTGAAATGTTTGGTTATTTTATCCCTTTAAAGATATGCTTTTTTGATAAGCAAATGCCTCAGCCATTCCAGATGTTTTCAGAGCATGCCACTATGAACATGATTGTGAAATTGTTAAGAGCCCAGGTGCTAGTGTCTTGCATCACATGTTTCATAAATGTAAGGTTATTAATGCTGGTACATCATTTTATGGAACTGTTAAATAAATGTGAAGTTCAGAAACAGCACAGAAACATAATGGTGCCTAGTCTGTGGATGGGCCCCACAGGGAGGCTGAGTTACTTTATAATTTGTTAGAACACATTCTCTTAAAATGTGTTTACACCAAGACTCTGTGGAGCTGGTTCATGATCACCATGTGCTGGCAACAAGGGTTCCATTCCTTGGAAATGTGATTCTGACAAAGATCGAATGTGTCTTAGTGTCAGATCTCCCTCTCGACCTGTGAGAGCACGGTATACGAGGAACAGAGTACCCTTAATGAAATGGCACGACAATTTATTCCGTAGGGTAGATGGAAGTCGGTCAGTTCGGAAGGGGGCGGAGCCATGGCACCCGAGCTCAGTGACCCAGACGGTAAGCGGCGTGGCATCCGAGGACTGGAGGAGCGGATGCGCTCGTTAACCTCGGGGTCATGGGCGAGGGTATAAATAGGGGGCATGGCTTGAGTGATCTGTTCCTTTGCATATGGTTAAGTTAACTAACCGAGAAGGAGCCCGTACCGTGAATAAACCGTGAGTGTTCTGTGTCTGTGTATTAACACTGTGTGTCTTGTGTGTTATTTGTCACAGAAGATTACTGAGCACGATCCGGAGCTGCAGCCGCAGGCCAGCGAAAAACCCGGACTTCACCACTCACCTTTCACTACCAACTGTCTTTGTGTTTGCACCTTTTAGCACTTGAATCACGCACTGTCTTTTGTGTTCGTGTTTAGTGTGGGTGTCGGAACAGGACTTTGGGGTTGCGGGTCAAACCCGCGGGATTATAAATTAGAAGTGATACACGCCGCTGTATCACTTCCAGCACTAGTATTATTTACAGGTTTTGCCTTGAGGCTCTGGACATTTACTAAAATAAATAAACACCCTTGCACCTGTACCAATGTCTGTCTGTGTAATTATTCTGCACTGCACTCACCTGCACGTCATTACCACTTTGCCACACGTGGTCGTCAGAAGTGGGAGATGGACTACGCAACACTGTCGGCGCTGCTGGAGCAGTTGGACAGCAGACAGGAGGGGGAGGAAAGACGGAGAGAGGAGAGGTACACTGCGCTGATCGAGAGGGTCGGGCTGGCAATACCTCCCACAGCATCAGCGGAACGCGGCTTCATAGCGCCCAAAGCCAGGACGCATAAAATGACGGCGGATGATGATCCAGAGGCATACCTGGTGGCATTTGAGCGGCTGGCTACCACCGCGTCATGGCCCCGACAGTTCTGGGCAAGCCAGCTGGGACCCTGCCTGATTGGGGAAGCGCAGGCAGCATACCAGGCAATGGGGGATGACGACGCCGCTCAATATGACCTGGTAAAGCTGGCTATTCTCCGCCGTCTGAATATTACGGAGGAAACGCACAGAGTGAGGTTCAGGGAGTACAGGAGGTCCCCGAACGTACGCCCCAGGGTGGTCGCGCAGAAGCTCTGTGACCACATGATACACTGGCTCACCCCGGCGCTAAAAACAACTGCCCAGATGGGGGAGGCCATCGTTATTGAGCAGTTTTGTCATGTGGTCGGCGCCGAGACCCAAGGATGGATACGGCGCCACAACCCCGACACCCTGGAACAGGCAGTCAAGCTCGCTGAAGACTTCGAGGACTCCCTGGTATCCGCCCAGACCGGGCTACTCACCCCGCTACCTCAACGGAGCAGCCGAGCCCCACCTCCTCTCTCTGCTCCATCAGCCCCACCACCAGGACCGGGTCAACGACCTCCGAGAGCACCAACCCCAATGGGCGACCTTGCCTCCTCTTCATGGAGACCAAGGTTGGCCCCCAGCGGGGGTAGAGGTGCTGCCCCTGCCCCGTTGCCATACCAGCAGCGGGACAGACCATTTAATACTGTGCCCTCCTTTCCCCCTACCTGTTTTAGGTGCCGCCAGCCGGGACATCAGGCTAGGTCATGCCCATCTGCGATGGAGTGTGACGTGGCCGTCTGTAATCTGGCATCTGAAGCGGGTAAGCGAGGGAAAAATGGTCGGGAGGGGCCTTGTATTGTTAAGGTGATTTTTGGAAATGTGAAGACCCATGCATTAGTGGACACAGGGTGTGGTCAGACCTTAATTAGAGCATCTCTCTTGGGCGGTATGGTGTGGCAGCCACAAGGTCAGGTGGCGATCTCCTGTATCCATGGAGACACGGCAACATACCCCACAGTAAAAGCATATTTATCGGTCGGTCCGATGAAACGTTCCCTGGTAGTTGGGGTAGCGGAAAGGTTACCACATCCCATTATTCTGGGTCGGGACTGGCCCAACTATAAAGATTTATTGAAATTAAGGGCAGTCCCGGCCATACACGCAAATGTGGCAGAAAAAGTAGAAGGGGAAATAATTGGTAATGTTTTTCCCTTTCAAGCGGAAATGTTCTCTTCCCTGTTCCGGCCGAAAAAAACAAACAAAGAGAGAAGGCTGCGGAAATGGGAGGGAGCGTTAATGAGACAAGGCTGGGGGCTGGTGGGAGACTGTTATAACGGTGAAAAACTTCAGTCGAAGGGGGTCGGAACGCAGTGTGACCGAGAGGGCGAGGTTACTGGGCCATCAAGGGCAGATGTTACTCCCGCCCCGCTCAATATACCGGACATGTGGCACTCGAATGTGAACCTAGTGTGGGAGCAGGACAATGACCCATCACTGGTGCACATTCGGGGACAGGTCCGGTCCATTGAAGGTAAGGATGTTGAAGGCGCTGGGGCACTAGTATTTCCACACTTCATTATCAAGGGGCAATTACTATATAGGGTAAACCTGGCCGCGGGCACAGGACATCCTGTAACACAATTATTGGTCCCCCCGTCTTGTCGGCTGGAGGTCATGAGGCTGGCGCATGATATCCCTTTTGCGGGGCACCTCGGAGTTGACAAGACAAGGGAACGGATATTGGCTCGATTCTTTTGGCCAGGTGTTTATAAAGAAGTGTCGAAATATGTAGCCACATGCCCAGACTGCCAGAGAGTAGCGCCGGGTCGAGTGCGCCCCGCCCCTTTGGTCCCACTGCCGATTATTTCTACCCCCTTTGAACGCATCGCAGTGGACATAGTCGGCCCTTTGCTACCTTCTGACTCCGGGTATACGCATATATTAGTGGTGGTAGATTACGCAACGCGATACCCAGAGGCAGTTCCATTGAGGTCCACTAGTGCTGCTGCGATAGCCAAAGAACTAGTGCAGATTATGGCAAGAGTAGGGATCCCCAACGAGATATTGACTGATCATGGAACTAATTTCTTGTCAAATACGCTACAGCAGGTATATAAATTACTAAAATACGTCCCATCAGAACGTCGGTTTACCATCCACAGACGGACGGTTTGGTGGAACGTTTTAATCAGACTCTAAAGGCGATGCTGAGACGATTTGTGAATCAGGAGCAAAAACATTGGGCATCGCTTCTTCCCTACCTCCTTTTTGCAGTGAGAGAGGTGCCGCAGAGTTCGTCAGGGTTCTCCCCCTTCGAGCTCTTGTACGGCCGACAGCCTCGCGGCATTCTCGATCTGTTGAGAGAGGGGTGGGAGGAGCACAAAGGCTCGTCCAAAAATGTAGTGCAGCATGTGCTCCTACTGAGAGATCGCCTAGATTTGGTCGGTCGTTTGGCCCAAGACAATCTCAGATCGGCTCAGCATCGACAACAGCAGCATTACAATCAAAATGCATTAATCCGAACTTTTCGACCTGGAGACAAGGTAATGCTGCTACTTCCCTCAGCGGAATCCAAACTATGTGCTAAATGGCAAGGGCCATATGAGGTGATTCGGGCTATAGGAAAGGTGAATTACGAAATTAAACAGCCCGATCGCCGTAACAAAAAATAAATTTATCACATAAATTTATTAAAGCCCTGGCAGGCAAGAGAGGTGTTATTTATAGCCCCAGGCAATATAGAGGATGATTTAGGGCCCGAGCTAGAACCCTCTAGCACAAAGAACATTTCGATGGGGGAACAGTTACTTCCTGATCAGCAACGTGAACTACGTAGGTTAATTGAGGAATTTAGCGATGTTTTTTCTAACACGCCCGGTAGAACTAACCTCGCTGAATATGACATTATCTCTCCCCCAGGTGTCACAGTGCGAGAGAGACCTTACCGGATCCCGGAAAGTCGACGGAGTGGCGTTCGCAAAGAGGTATGGGACATGCTCGAACTTGGGGTGATTGAGCCTTCCAGGAGCGAGTGGTGCAGTCCAATTGTGATAGTGGCCAAAAAGGACGGCACCAACCGCTTCTGCGTTGATTTCCGCAAGGTAAACGCTATTGCCAAGTTTGATGCGTATCCCATGCCTCGGGTCGACGAACTCCTAGATAGACTGGGGACGGCGAGGTTCATCTCCACTCTGGATTTGACGAAAGGATATTGGCAGATCCCGTTAACTCGTAGTTCTAGAGAGAAAACCGCATTTTCAACACCAGAGGGGCTGTTTCATTTTACAACCATGCCGTTTGGGTTACATGGTGCGCCTGCTGCCTTCCAGAGACTGATGGACCAGGTTTTACACCCACATCGTGAATATGCGGCAGCGTATATTGATGATGTGGTCATTTACAGCTCCACCTGGCGAGAGCATTTGGCTAGGATCACAGCCGTCCTTCAGTCTCTAAGGGCAGCCCGGCTGACAGCTAACTTGCGAAAATGTGCGTTTGCCAAAAGAGTAACACAATATTTGGGATTTGTAATGGGGAATGGCAGGGTGAAACCCGTTGTCTCCAAGGTCCAGGCCTTGGTAGACGCGGCAATCCCCAAAACCAAGGCTCAAGTGCGGTCGCTACTGGGGTTAGCCGGTTATTACCGCCGCTTTATCCCCGAGTATGCCACAGTGGTTAATCCCTTAGTTGTCCTCACCAAAAAGAGCGCACCAAATTTAATTAAATGGTCAGAAGAATGTTAGGGGGCGTTTAATACTGTTAAGCAGAGACTTTGCCAGGCCCCTGCTCTCATCACTCCAGACTTCACTAAGAGATTCATCCTCCACACCGATGCTTCGGATGTCGGTTTGGGTGCAGTCCTGTCTCAAATGGTAGGCGGAGTAGAACACCCTGTTCTGTATATAAGTAAAAAAATGCTCCCTCGGGAGCGCAACTACTCCGTCGTCGAAAAAGAGTGTTTGGCCATTAAATGGGCTACTCACTCTTTAAGATACTACCTGCTGGGACACTCATTTGATCTTGTCACTGACCACGCCCCACTCAAGTGGTTAAGCACAATGAAGGACAGCAATGCCCGGATAACTCGGTGGTATCTGGCATTGCAGCCCTTCATGTACCATATGGTACACCGTGCAGGGAAAGACCACCAAAATGCGGATTATTTTTCCCGGGAGGGGGGAGTAATGGGAAAGGTAGGTTTAGCCGAGTGTTCCTTCGGCTCCACTCTGAGCGGTGGGATATGTGACAAAGATCGAATGAGTCTTAGTGTTAGATCTCCCTCTCGACCTGTGAGAGCACGGTATACGAGGAACAGAGTACCCTTAATGAAATGGCACGACAATTTATTCCGTAGGGTAGATGGAAGTCGGTCAGTTCGGAAGGGGGCGGAGCCATGGCACCCGAGCTCAGTGACCCAGACGGTAAGCGGCGTGGCATCCGAGGACTGGAGGAGCGGATGCGCTCGTTAACCTCGGGGTCATGGGCGAGGGTATAAATAGGGGGCATGGCTTGAGTGATCTGTTCCTTTGCATATGGTTAAGTTAACTAACCGAGAAGGAGCCCGTACCGTGAATAAACCGTGAGTGTTCTGTGTCTGTGTATTAACACTGTGTGTCTTGTGTGTTATTTGTCACAGAAGATTACTGAGCACGATCCGGAGCTGCAGCCGCAGGCCAGCGAAAAACCCGGACTTCACCACTCACCTTTCACTACCAACTGTCTTTGTGTTTGCACCTTTTAGCACTTGAATCACGCACTGTCTTTTGTGTTCGTGTTTAGTGTGGGTGTCGGAACGGGACTTTGGGGTTGCGGGTCAAACCTGCGGGATTATAAATTAGAAGTGATACACGCCGCTGTATCACTTCCAGCATTAGTATTATTTACAGGTTTTGCCTTGAGGCTCTGGACATTTATTAAATTAAATAAACACCCTTGCACCTGTACCAACGTCTGTCTGTCTGTCCTTACATATGTCACACTTTTTCATATATCTAATAAAGTGTTTACCCAATTGTGATTAAACTGTGTATTAACAATATTTAGTATACACATTATTGAGAGTATCAGATTATGGGAATATACGGGGGGGTCTGTCTGCCTGTATATTTGTCTGTCTGTATATCACACTTACGTTTTGAGAACATAAGAAGTGAATCCACATACACTGATCAGTCAAATCAGTCATTGTAATATTCTTTACCATGATGCTAACATCTCATTTATTTACCTAATGACATCTAGGTATTAAACACACTAATTCAATTTTCATTAAACTATTACTTGCCATTTCTTTTTCTATACTATTCTGTACATACTGTTGATTTGCAGTATCAGCTTTCACCACACTGAGCATACTAATTGAATTGACAGCAGTTGCAGGCATGCATGTTACTGACATGCCTGTTTAATTTGAATTCAACATTCAAAAGCTTTCACTAATTTTTGAGAATTGTTTGAACATGTCATCTTTTGTCACTAAAGTGTAACCCTCCTGATATTTAGATCACTGCAGCGCTCCAAGAACAGACCGGCTTGCTTCTGATATTTAGATCACTGCAGCGCTCCAAGAACAGACCGGCTTGCTTCTGATATTTAGATCACTGCAGCGCTCCAAGAACAGACCGGCTTGCTTCTGATATTTAGATCACTGCAGCGCTCCAAGAACAGACCGGCTTGCTTCTGATATTTAGATCACTGCAGCGCTCCAAGAACAGACCGGCTTGCTTCTGATATTTAGATCACTGCAGTGCTCCAAGAACAGACCGGCTTGCTTCTGATATTTAGATCACTGCAGCGCTCCAAGAACAGACCGGCTTGCTTCTGATATTTAGATCACTGCAGCGCTCCAAGAACAGACCGGCTTGCTTCTGATATTTAGATCACTGCAGCGCTCCAAGAACAGACCGGCTTGCTTCTGATATTTAGATCATTGCAGCGCTCCAAGAACAGACCGGCTTGCTTCTGATATTTAGATCATTGCAGCGCTCCAAGAACAGACCGGCTTGCTTCTGATATTTAGATCACTGCAGCGCTCCAAGAACAGACCGGCTTGCTTCTGATATTTAGATCACTGCAGCGCTCCAAGAACAGACCGGCTTGCTTCTGATATTTAGATCACTGCAGCGCTCCAAGAACAGACCGGCTTGCTTCTGATATTTAGATCATTGCAGCGCTCCAAGAACAGACCGGCTTGCTTCTGATATTTAGATCACTGCAGCGCTCCAAGAACAGACCGGCTTGCTTCTGATATTTAGATCACTGCAGCGCTCCAAGAACAGACCGGCTTGCTTCTGATATTTAGATCACTGCAGCGCTCCAAGAACAGACCGGCTTGCTTCTGATATTTAGATCACTGCAGTGCTCCAAGAACAGACCGGCTTGCTTCTGATATTTAGATCACTGCAGCGCTCCAAGAACAGACCGGCTTGCTTCTGATATTTAGATCACTGCAGCGCTCCAAGAACAGACCGGCTTGCTTCTGATATTTAGATCACTGCAGCGCTCCAAGAACAGACCGGCTTGCTTCTGATATTTAGATCACTGCAGCGCTCCAAGAACAGACCGGCTTGCTTCTGATATTTAGATCACTGCAGTGCTCCAAGAACAGACCGGCTTGCTTCTGATATTTAGATCACTGCAGCGCTCCAAGAACAGACCGGCTTGCTTCTGATATTTAGATCACTGCAGCGCTCCAAGAACAGACCGGCTTGCTTCTGATATTTAGATCACTGCAGCGCTCCAAGAACAGACCGGCTTGCTTTTGTTTTCAACAGACACTCTTCTCCATTTCAATTTGAACCATGGGAATCTCACAAAGTGAAAAATAAAAAAAACACATTTTGGAAGCAGTCATAAACTAGACCCTTTCACATGGGATCAACGTGCCAGGCCAAATGTAAAAACATTCAAGCAGGTGCTTCGTGGGCACTGTGCCCATCCTGAGTTAACAGAGCATTTGATTTACTGCCAATGACTAATCTACAGGGACCAAAAGTCAACAGCTTTTCATGGAGAAGTACTGGGGATAAAAACAGCTGGACTGCGTTAAATACACTTTCTTCTTTCCCATGTTTTTTGTATTTGTTACAGTTATAGTTTTACTGACCCTTTACAATTATTCTGAGTGGTTCTAAAATACTGGGTTGCTTTTACCTGAATTCAAGACGGCACATACTAACATGCTCGGATGTACTAGCATACTAACATGCTCGGATATATTGTGAGAAGTGTTGAATTTAAATCAAGGGAAGTAATGTTAAAACTTTACAATGCATTGGTAAGACCTCACCTAGAATATTGTGTTCAGTTCTGGTCACCTTGTTACAAAAAGGATATTGCTGCTCTAGAAAGAGTGCAAAGAAGAGCAACCAGAATTATCCAGGGTTTAAAAGGCATGTCGTATGCAGACAGGCTAAAAGAATTGAATCTATTCAGTCTTGAACAAAGAAGACTACGCGGCGATCTGATTCAAACATTCAAAATCCTAAAAGGTATTGACCCAGGGGACTTTTTCGACCTAAAAAAACAAACAAGGACCAGGGGTCACAAATAGAGATTAGATAAAGGGGCATTCAGAACAGAAAATAGGAGGCACTTTTTTACATAGAGAATTGTGATGGTCTGGAAACAACTCCCCAGTAATGTTGTTGAAGCTGTCACCCTGGGATCCTTCAAGAAGCTGCTTGATGAGATTCTGGGATCAATAAGCTACTAACAACCAAACGAGCAAGATGGGCTGAATGGCCTCTGCTCGTTTGTAAACTTTCTTATGTTCTTATGTTCTTATAAAGACACTTTGGCTTATTTCATCTACTGTATGTACATTACATCTGTCTGCTGCAGGCAACTCATGCAAAAGAGCAGCTCCTGAACTCCTTAACTCAGACTCTAAATGTCTGTCTTGATTTTTGTTTGGATTATAAACATCTGTTGCAGTGTGCTGAATTGTTTCTTCTGCTTGTCAGCCATGCAGTATTATTTGCATGCAGCATGTGCTTATTGATGAGAAGCTTCACTGTCAGTTACTTACTTACCACCATTTGGAGATTGCTCTGTGGGACTCTAATAAAGCTATGGTAAAAGCTGATGGCAGGCTATGAAATGTGACTGTTACGCCACCAATCAGCTATCATTATTGAATCCTGGACTGAGCGTGTCAACTCATTGTACTACTGTACTACGACACATTAACTTGTAATGGATCTCCTCTTGGCAGCAGATGGGTTCATAATGCTGACATCAGCATAAATAAGCTCTGAATTAATGAGCTTGCTCTTTAGTTGAATGGTAAGACGTTTGTCTTTAAACTGTGTGGCTTGCAGTTTACATCCAGCTCTTACCTCTCTATTCAATTAAACTGGCTGAGATGCCAATTCATTACAAACTGTGTATTTCGCCTTTGGTTTTCATTATTATTTCAGAGCACCTGTGTGTGCTGACAGATACAAGTGCAACCCCTGTTTACCATTGTTGGTATAGTATTTGTTTATTTAGCAGACGCCTTTATCCAAGGCTACTTACAGAGACTAGAGTGTGTGAACTATGCATCAGCTGCAGAGTCACTTACAAATACGTCTCACCCGAAAGACGGAACACAAGGAGGTTAAGTGACTTGCTCAGTGTCACACAATGAGTCAGTGGCTGAGGTGGGATTTGAACTGGGGCCCTCCTGGTTACAAACCCTTTTCTTTAACCACTGGACCACACAGCCTCCTATATATATGGGGAGTTGCAGCACCAGCACCATCTGGTGGCAAATAATAAAAAAGAAAAAACAACATAAATAAAACTGGGCACCTGAGCAGTGTGTGTCAGTGAATTGCCCACCACCCTTCCACAGTATTTTGTTATATACAGCAATTAAAAAGTCACGTTGACAGATGTTTCAACTAACACCTTCATCTGTATAATTAGCCAAATAAAAGTATAATTATTTTAACTTAATACTTTTTACATTTTTATTTTAATTAGTAGCCCAATTATTTTACCCTGATTTTCTCACAAATTTGGAATATCCAATCATTTAAACTAAGGGAACAGCAAAGACAATGCAATGGAATCCCCAGTGAAGACCGGCTACTTCACACAGCCAGGACACAAACCTGCGCTGTATGACTCACCCTGCACACCACACACCTGTGCTATTCCTAAGTGTGCCACTCGGGGACCGCGTTATTATTATTATTATTATTCATTTCTTAGCAGACGCCCTTATCCAGGGCGACTTACAATTGTCACAAGATATCACATTATACATTATTTCACATTATACAGATATCACATTATTTTTACATACAATTACCCATTTATACAGTTGGGTTTTTACTGGAGCAATCTAGGTAAAGTACCTTGCTCAAGGGTACAACAGCAGTGTCCCCCACTGGGGATTGAACCCACAACCCTCCGGTCAAGAGTCCAGAGCCCTAACCACTACTCCACACTGCTGCCCCGTTAACTTCATTATGTGTGATTGAGTGTGTGAAATCATTTTAGAGCAGTGGTTTTCAAACATTTTAGGCCCTGTACCCCTTTCCAAAAAACAGAAGAACAAATGGTATTTTCTAATAACTAGGCTTACGTACTTATTGATGTTAACTGAAAATATATGTTAGCTTGCTTGGTTCAGGGGGCGTGGAGCGGGGGCTCATAATCTTCTAATCTTCTAATTTTCGAATTCCCTGTCAATTAGTATCTATTTGCTATTTAAGCCCTGATCACCTGCACCCTTTCTGTCTAGTCTTTCGTTTTGAATCCTGACCAGTAGTGTTACACATTACTCTGCAAAAAAATATATATATATAATAATAATTTCTAAGAAGATTATTGTTTCAAACAATTAAATACCTGCAAGCTTACCTGCTTACTAATGGAAAAACCTTCAGCCTACGCCTTTCCTTCCGACTCAGACGAGTTCCTGCCTCCGATTCCTCCACCGGTCTGTCTCTGTCAGACCTCCTATTCCTCCTCCCGGTTCTCGACTGCACCAGCCCCGCCAGTCAACCTGGCTTCCACCCAGCCTTCAGCTAGGCAAGAGCGTGGCTCAAAGCGCGGTTCCGCCAGCCAGCCCCCGCCACAGCTTCATTATAAAGATTGGACGACACCTAAGCTACTGAAAGTTCGTTTTGAGAAGTCCATTCCCATCCCCGTTGGCGGAGATCGCATGTCTTTCTTTCTTACTTATTGTGAAGCTTTGTCAGCCGAGCCGATTCTTCCTCCCCGCCTGCAAGCTTCAGCCGTCAGGCCCTCCTCTTCTGCTACTCTTCAGCTTCTGTTCCTGCTGCGCATAAGCAAGATCCTGCTCACGCAGCCCAGCTCCCCCTGCCGGCGCAGTCAGCGCAGTCAGCGCAGCCACAGCATCTGCTGCCGCAGTCACTCACTTCGCCCATCCCCTACACCAGCGACACCCCTCAGGTCACATTTAATCAGCTGCAAACTCTGCTCCAGCCCATTAGAGACTCTCAGCTAGCCCTCAGCGCCCGTCTTGACAAACTGGAGAATCCTTCTCCGGCTAAACCTGCCTTCAGTTCCACTCCTGCTTATACCTCTGGTACGTCCTCTTTAGTACCCCCTGTTGCTCTTCCAAAGTTCAACCTCTCCTCAGCAACTGCAGCAGGTTCCTCTTCTCCCTGTGCTATTACCAGCCATTCTATTTCTCCAAAAATTAGGAAGCAAATTATTGAAGACGAGGACGTTAATCTCGTTTCCATTCTCATCGCCTCTTCTGAGTTTCTGGATCACAGAGTGGTTGACTGTGGAGACGTTTCAGTCACTCTAAAGTCCCGCGACCCACGTCTTCAAAAACTAATTTCCGTGCGAGAATTCGTCCTTGCTTTCTCCATCTATCTTGACATTCTCTGTTTTGTTTATCCACACAGATTACAGAAGCTAAATCAGTATCTCTTCCTGGTTGTTGAATTGTCTGTACGCTATGGGGGCACCTTGTTCTATCAATACCACTGCCCTTTCTCAGCCAAAGCTGCTGCCACCCTCTCAGCTGACAACCATATCATGGACTGGTCCCGTTCTGACCCATATCTTTTCACCCGCATCTTCAGTGGAATTCGTGCAAATGACTGAAGTGCATGCGCCTCCACAGCGCACTCCTCTCACTTATGCCCTAAAGTAGCAGCTAGTTCACTTCAAACCCATTCCTCGTCCCTTGCCTTCTCTTCCCAGTTCAAGACCGCTTGCCCCTGCTTCCATCCATGCTTCAGCTCCACCCACCAGATCTCAAGCCCAAGATATCTATGGCCGTCCCATCAGGTTTTCAGGCGGCAGGCAAATATGTAATAATTTTAATTCTTCTGTCTGCTTCAACCATCTTTGCAAGAACCTCCATGACTGCAGCTTCTGTAATGACGCCGATTCCCGGTCCATATGTCCTCTTACAGCTAAGTGACAATGAAAGCTGCTTCAGGTTTTTACTCCTATCAACGTTCCGGCTCTTGTTAAGGCGGTTCAAAATCATCCTGACAAGCCGTTCATCTCCTATCTAATTAACAGACTTACAAATGGCTTCTTCACTGGCATTTCTCACATTCCTTCAGAGTCTCACATCTGTCAAAACCTCCATTCTGCAGACAAGTTCTATTTCTCCACCCAGCTCACCTTCGGTTGCCGCAGTAGCCCAAAAATATTTGATTCCTTGTCAGAAGCCCTCTGCTGGATTTTGCTCAACACTTGTCATGTTCTCTTTCTCCTTCATCTAATGGACGACTTCCTACTTATTTCCCCCCCTTCAGATCCTCCAGCCCAAGCAATTAATCAGCTTAAGGCCCTCTTCTCCTTAGTTGGTGTTCCCCTTTCTCAAGAGAAAACCATCGTCCTTGTCAACTCTCTGGAATTCCTTGGCATTACTCTAGATACCATGAAATTCGAAGCCAGCCTGCCCCCTGCCAAACTCCAACGTATTCTCTCACTCATTAACAGTTTTCAGATCTCCTCTTTCATTAAGAAGCCGGACCTCCTGTCTCTCCTCAGTCATTTTAATTTTGCCATCCGCATCATTCCTCAGGGCAGAACATTTATCTCATAGTCTTCTAGCCCTCTCATTAACTGCCAAGAATATGAATTCACACGTCAAAATCTCAGCCGAAGCCAGAAAAGATATAAAGATCTGGGTCACTCTCCTTACTAACTGGAACGGTCTCTCTCTATTTTATGATAACTTCATTTCAGCCCCTCACGATCTTGCCCTCTTCACTGACGCCTCATCCATCGCATTCGGCGGGTTCCTCTCATCTGAATGGTTGGCCCCCTGAAATTCAGCTTTTTCCCCCTCAAGAGAAATCCAGTGCTCTCCTAGAAATATATCCAATCGTAGTAGCCGCTGTCCTCTGGGGTCACCAATGGTCAAGGAAATCAGTCCTTTTCTTCAGTGATAACAAACCCACAGTGCACATCATCAACAAAGGACGTTCTTCATCCCCTCTCATTATGCGCTTGCTCTGTCATCTCATATGGTCTTCCGTATCTCTCAACTTCCTAATACAAGCCCGCCATCTTCCTGGTACCCATAATAATGCTGCTGATGCTCTCTCTCGCCTGCAGGTATCCAAGTTCCGTCAACTGGTCCCATCTGCTTCCCCAAACCCCCCTTCAGTCCCCAGTTTCATCAGCTGCTCTTAGACTGAACCCTACCCTTCACAACCTCCTTCAATCTGCTCAAAACTACATGTCTACAGCCCTCGCCCCTTCTTCAAGAGCTTCTTATTCTACAGCTTGGTCAGCATTCTTAACCTTCTGCGCTCATAATCATATCCACCCTATTCCCTTCAATCAAGACTGGATCCTGGCCTTCATTGTCCATGCTAAGGAATCTCTCCATCTCTCCCTAGCATCTATTAAATCTTACATTTCAGGAATCCAATATCACTACCGCATCACGTCTGTGCCTTCTCCCACCATTCTCTCCATACCAGTAGTTCGTCTGACTCTCCGCGGAATCTTCAAAAGTTCCCCCTCTGCTGCACCTTCCTGCCTGCCCATATCAACAGACATTCTCCTTTCACTAATCTCTACTCTTCGGAAAGGTTGCTTCTCCCCCTACGAAGATCTCCTCATGGAGACCATCTGCCTAACAGCCCTTCTTCAGTTTCCTCAGAGTCTCAGAATTCACAGTTCCTTCAGCTTCTAGTTTCCCCGCAGCAGGTATTTGTTTATGTGACCTCTCTTGTATTTCCAACTCCTACTTCATAATTTGGCTGCGTACCTCAAAGGCAGATCAACTCCGGCGCGGTCAGTTCATTCAGCTCTCAAGGATTGAATCTTCTATCTACCCGTTCTCTGCAATGTCAAGATATCTCTCCATCAGGAAACCTCCCCCCCGGACCATCTATTCATCAATTCTTCTCACTCCATTATCACTCATCACTGGTTCTCAGCCCACCTCTCCACCCTCCTCTCCAGAACAGACCTCCCTCCTCAGCTTTATACTCCCCACTCATTTCGTATAGGCGCAGCTACCTCCGCTGCAAAGGCCAGCATCAACCACAGCCTGATCAAGACCATGGTGCGCTGGTCCTCTTCTGCAGTAGACTCTTCTGTTCATTCATCTCCCTCCGATATAGTTGTAGCCCATTTTAAAATAGCTAGTATGCCCGGAGTGGGGGCTACCTGACCGCTGGGGCCACCAGAGGTTTTCCCCTAATTGGCCTCAAGGGGTTTTTCCCTCTCCACTGAGCGGCAGGTATACACATAATCACATCTTACTAATATATCCACTAACCTCCCTCTGTTTGTCTCGTTTGTCCTTCTGGTCTTGTGTCTATGTTATGCGTTGACATGTGCTGTCTTTGTTTGTCTCACGGTGTGGGAGATTTCGTGAGGTGCCAGGGGTCCATCCTTTGGGGGGTTAGGGTTAGGTATCCGCCTCCCTTATCTTCAGGGGGTCCTGCACTTATCTCGCCTCACTCGAGGCTCTGTTCAATTCTGCCTTTCTTTCGGGACGTGGCCCACGCGCTCGAGTTCCATACTAACCTCTATGCTTTGTCCTTATTTCAGGTCCCAGGCAGCATGATGTCTCAGCCAATCAGGGGTTAAACGAGCGCCCCTTACAGAAGTCTCAGACGCTGGGTACCCCTCTCTCTCATCTCCTTTCGTGTCCCAGTCTTCTGGGACCGACTTCCTCTCGAGGGGTGGCTCTCCGAGTCACAACCCTCTTATGTGTTTTCGGTATGCTGGGCCCTCAGCCCCTGGGATGTGTCGGTATCGCCGCCCTCAGTCAGTGACCACCTTTTCTTAAATGCAGTAAAATAGGGGGCAGATAAGAGCAAGTAAAGCGCATTTAAGGAAGAGTGATAAGTGTCCAGAGGGAAAAGAGGAGTTCTACAGGTGCTGTCTGAAGAGGTGAGTCTTGAGGAGGCGCCGGAAGGTGGTCAGGGACTGGGCAGTCCTGACATCTGTAGGAAGGTCATTCCACCACTGCGGGGCAAGGGTGGAGAAGGAGCGGGCTCTGGAGGCAGGGGAGCATAGAGGAGGTACAGCCAGTCTTCTAATGCAGGAGGAGCGGAGAGCTCAAGTGGGGGTGTAGGGAGAGATGAGGGTCTGGAGGTAGCTGGGTGCAGTCTGGTCAAGGCATCTGTAGGCTAGTACAAGAGTCTTGAACTGGATGCGAGCGGTGATCGAGAGCCAATGGAGCGAGCGGAGTAGTGGAGTAGCGTGGGTGAAGCGAGGCAGAGAGAACACAACCAGGCGAGCAGCGGAGTTCTGGATAAGCTGGAGCGGACGGGTGGCGGACGCAGGGAGGCCAGCCAGGAGGGAGTTGCAGTAGTCTAGGCGGGAGAGTACCAGGGCCTGGACCAGGAGCTGGGTAGCGTAGTTGGTGAGGAAGGGTCGGATTCTTCGGATGTTGCTCAGGAAGAATCGGCAAGTGCGTGCCAGAGTGGAGATGTGCTGGGAATAAGAGAGGCAGGGGTCCAGGGTGACTCCAAGGTTCTTAGCGGAGGAAGAGGGAGAGAGTGTGGTAGATTCCAGAGGAACAGAGATAGAGAGATCAGAGGAGGGGGAGGAGGAGGGAAAGAAAAGGAGGTCAGATTTAGAGAGGTTGAGTTTGAGGTGATGCGAGTGCATCCAGGAGGAGATAGCAGACAGACAGGTAGAGATACGGGAGGGGATGGTGGAGACAGACGTGGGGAAGGAGAGGAAAATCTGAGCATCATCAGCATAGAAATGGTATGAGAAACCATAGGATGCGATGAGAGGGCCCAGGGAGCGGGTGTAGAGAGAGAACAGGAGAGGACCCAAGACTGACCCTTGGGGGACTCCTGTTGAGAGAGGGCAAGGTGTGGAGGTTGCTCCACGCCAGGTTACCTGGTAAGTGTGGTTGGAGAGGTAGGAGGAGAACCAGGCCAGAGCAGTGCCAGAGATTCCCAGGTCAGCGAAAGAGGATAGTAGAATAGAGTGATCGACAGCAGAGAGGTCGAGGAGAATTATGACAGAGGAGAGAGAGGCAGCTCGGGCAGAGTTTAGTGAGTTGGTGACAGACAGGAGGGCGGTTTCAGTGGAGTGAGCAGAGCAGAAGCCAGATTGGAGAGGGTCAAGCAGAGAGTGGTTGGACAGGAAAGCAGAGAGCTGTCCAATCCGCACGAGGGTTTTGGAGAGGAAGGGTTAGGAGGGAGACAGGATGGTAGCTCTGGAGGGAGGTGGGGTCGAGGGTAGGTTTTTTGAGGAGGGGATTGATAGAGGCTTGTTTGAAGGCAGAGGGAAAGAGACCAGAAAGGAGAGGTGTTGAGAAGGGAGGAGATGAAGGGAAGTAGAGCAGGAGCAGCAGCTTGAAAGAGGTGAGTGGGGAGGGGGTCCAGGGCACACATGGTGGGTTTGTGACCCTGGAACAGGGAGGAGAGGTCAGAGTCTAAGAGGGGAGAGAAGGTGAAGAAGGAGGGTGAGTTAGTAGGGGATGCAGTGGGTGTAGGCGTTGGAGCGGGATGGGGTGGGGGGAGGGAGAGGTGTTAAAGAGTTTGCGGATATCTGAGATTTTAGAAGAGAAGAAAGAGGCAGAGTCATCAGAGAAGACAGAGGAGGGGGGAGGGTTTAGGATGGAGGAGAAGGTAGAGAATAGTTTACGTGCGTTGTTAGTGGAGGCTTGGATTATATATTGGAAATAGGTGCATTTAGCAGAGGAGAGAGTAGAGGAGGAGGAGAGGAGAGAGCGTTAGAGGTCTAGGGCAGCAGGGAGTTTGGTTCTCTTCCATTTCTTTTCTGCAGATCACAGTGAAATTCTTGCTGAGCGGAGCGCAGAGGAGAGCCAGGGTTGGGGAGGGGAGGGGCGAGCAGGTCGGGAGGTGAGGGGACAGAGGGAGTCGAGGGAGGAGGTGAGGGAGGAGAAGAGGGTGGAGGTAGCAGAGTCTACAGAGAGTTGGGAGGAGTTGATAGGAGGGAGGTGAGAGAGAGCGGTGGAGGCAAGGACAGAGGGGGAGAGAGAGCGGAGGTTACGGCGAGAGGTGACAGGGGGGGTAGGAGGAGCAGGGAGAGAGGGGAGAGACAGAGAAAAAGAGATGAAATAGTGATCAGAGAGGTCCAGGGGGGTGACAGAGAGGGTGGAGGGGCAGCAGGCCCTGGAGAAGGTGAGGTCCAGTTGACGGCTAGCTTTGTGGGTAGGGGGGGATGGAGAGAGACAGAAGTCGAAGGAGTGAAGGAGAGGGAGGAATCCGGCAGAGTGGCTGGGGTTGGAGAGATGGATATTGAAGTCACCTAACAGGACAGCTGGGGTAGACAGAGAGGGGAGGGAGGAGAGTAGATAGTCGAGTTCATCGAGAAAGTGAGCGAGAGATCCAGGGGGACGGTACAGTGCAATTAGCAGGAGTTGACAGGCAGAGGTTAGTTGGACAGCATGAAATTCAAAGGTGTTAACAGAGTCTGAGGAGAGGTCGGAGGGGACAGAAAAGAATAAGGAGGGAGAGAGGAGAAGACCAGTCCCACCTCCCCGTCCAGTGAGACGCGGGGTATGGGACAGGACGTAGAGAGAGGACAGGGTGGCAGGAGTTACAGTGTTATCAGGTGACAGCCAGGTTTCAGTGAGAGCAAGGAAATCGAGAGAGAGGTGGGAGGCAAAGGCAGAGATGATATCAGCTTTGTTAGCAGAAGAGTGACAGTTCCAGAGTGCACCAGAGAGAGTGCGGGAGGGGAGAGAGTGAGAGGGGGGGAGAGGCAGAGGGATGAGGTTAGAGGGGTTGGAAGAGCAGCGGCAGAAAGATGGCAGAGGACGAGGGCAAGAGGACAGAACAGGGATGTGAGAGACAGTCATAGCAGGACAGGCGAGACAAATAGGCACAGCGGGAGCGGTGGGGGGGGGGGGGGGGGTACAGACCTGACTAGTAGACTATGTGGATGAGGACAGTGTGAACTAGTAGGTTCATGTGGATGAGGACAGTGTGTTGAATGACAAGTTAGAGTAATGTGTGCAGGTTCATGTGGATGAGGACAGTGTGTTGAATGACCTGTTAGAGTAATGTGTGCAGGTTCATGTGGATGAGGACAGTGTGTTGAATTACCTGTTAGAGTAATGTGTGCAGGTTCATGTGGATGAGGACAGTGTGTTGAATGACCTGTTAGAGTAATGTGTGCAGGTTCATGTGGATGAGGACAGTGTGTTGAATGACCTGTTAGAGTAATGTGTGCAGGTTCATGTGGATGAGGACAGTGTGTTGAATGACTGTGGCAAACTGGTTTGCAGTGCACTGGTGTAGAAGTGATGCAATGCATAACAGATGACAGCCAACAAAGTTCACGGTCCAAACAATTCTTTATTGGTTCAGTTTTTAATCCAGGTCGTGGTGACCGTAAATAATAATCCCAAGCAATACACAGCAATGTGTATTGCACAGTTTAAACCACAGGTTACAGTCCCAAAATAATAAACACAGTATAAACACACACAAGACACAAACACTGCAAACGTGCAAGTGGTGAAATACAGTTTATTAGTGCACAGTGGTGAAGTGTTGTTCGGGGTGGTGCTGGCCTTAAGCGACAGCTCCCGGTAAATGTTAGCCATCTAATAAGAACAAACAAGTACAATTAGAAATGACAAAACAAACACTAAACACTCACGGTTACTTTTTATTTTCCTTCAGTGGTTCTCTCTCAACCATAACAAAGGAAGAGATCGTTTAGCCACGCCCCCTTGGTTAGGGAGTGCAACCGTTTCTCCTCCAATCTGCAGTTGCCACATCGCTTCCCTTCCGGGTTGATGACTTGGTGTACAGTAGCTCCGCCCCCTTTCTAGATGGCCAACTCCCACCTAACTCTGGAAATGAATTGACAGGCCATCCAGTCCAGGGCACTCTGTTCCCTTTACACAGCGCCCTCCAGGTCAGGGGTAAGACTTATAACCAAGATTCATTCTTTCTCTGTCACATAGCCCACCACTCAGAGTGGAGCCAAAGGAACACTTGGCTAAATCTACTGTTCCCATTACTCCCCCCTCCTGGGAAAAATAATCCGCATTTTGGTGTTCTTTCCCTGCAAGGTGGATCATATGATACATGAAGAGCTGCAATGCCAGATACCACGAGTTATCCGGGCATTGCTGTCCTTCATTGTGCTTAACCACTTGAGTGGGGCGTGGTAACGAGATCAAATGAATGTCCCAGTAGGTAGTTTCGTAACGAGTGAGTTGCCCGTTTAATGGCCAAACACTCCTTTTCGACTACGTAGTTGCACTCTTTTTATTGAGGTATATGATGGGGTGTTCTACTCCGTCTACCATTTAGGTAAAATCTGGTGTGATGAGAGTGGGGGCCTGGCAAAGTCTCTGCTTGATAGTATCAAACGCCCCCTGACATTCTCCTGACCACTTAATCAAATTTGGAGTGCTCTTTTTAGTGAGGTCAACACAGGAATTGACCACTGTATACTCGGGGATGAATCTTCGGTAATAACAGGCCAACCCCAGTAGAGACCTCATCTGAGCCTTGGTTGTGGGGATGGCCGCATCCATCAAAGCCTGTACTTTGGTGACAATGGGTTTCACCCATCCATTTCCCATAATAAATCCTAAATACTGAGATTCTGTTTTGGCAAACACACATTTTCTCAAGTTGGCTGTCAGCCGGGCTACCCTTCGAGACTGAAGGATGGCCGTAATCCTAGCCAAATGCTCTCTCCAGGTGGAGCTGTAATAACCACATCGTCAATATACGCAGACGCATGCTCACAATGTGGGTGCAATACCTGGTCCGTCAGTCTCTGAAAGGCAACGGGCGCACCATGTAGCTCAAAAAGCATGGTTATAAAGTGAAACAGACCATCAGGAGTTGAAAAGCAGTTTTCTCTCTACAGCTGTGGGTTAAGGGGATCTGCCAGTATCTGCCAGGTCCAGAGTGGAGATACACATAGCCGTTCCCAGTCTATCGAGAAGCTCGTCGACCCGAGGCATGGGGTAGGCGTCGAACTTGGCAATAACGTTTCCCTTACGGAAATCAACACAGAAGCGGTTGGTGTCATCCTTTTTTCCTTTTTGGCGACTATCATAATCGGACTGCACCACTCACTCCTGGAAGGTTCAATCACCCCAAGTTCGTGCATTGCCTGTACCTCTTTGCTAATGCCACCTCGTCGACTTTCTAGGATCCGGTAAGGTTTTTCTCGCACCGTGTCACCTGAGGGATAATAGCATATTCAACAAGGTTAGTTCTACTGGTCAAGTAAAAAAAAAACATCATTGAACTCCTCAATTAACTTACGCAGCTCTCTTTGCTGATCTGGAAGTAACTGTTCCCCCATTGGAATGTCTCTGATGCTAGTCTCTAGACAGGGGCTTACATCATCCTCTACTTCGCCTGGGGCTATAAATAAAGCCTCCCTTACCTGCCAGGGCTTTAACAAATTCACATAATAAATTTATCATTATTATTATTTATTTCTTAGCAGATGCCCTTATCCAGGGCGACTTACAATTGTTACAAGATATAACATTATACACATTATACAGATATCACATTATTATTGTTTTTTTTTTCATACAATTACCCATTTATACAGTTGGGTTTTTGCTGGAGCAATCTAGGTAAAGTACCTTGCTCAAGGGTACAGCAGCAGTGTCCCCCCACCTGGGATTGAACCCATGACCCTCCGGTCAAGAGTCCAGAGCCCTAACCACTACTCCACACTGCTGCCCATTACGGCGATCAGGCTGTTAATTTCAAAATGTACCTTTCCTATAGCCCGAATCACCTCATATGGCCCCTGCCATTTAGCACACAGTTTTGGTTCTGACGTGGGAAGAAGCAGCATTACTTTGTCTCCTGGCTGAAAGGTCAGAATTTTTTTTAATAAATTTAATAAATTTATCCAATTATTTTTAGGCTCAGCTCACCGCTACCACTCCCGCGCTGCGGGAGCAGCAAAGACAAACACACACTGTCCTCCGAAGCGTGTGCCTTCAACCCACCGCTTTTTTCACACCACAGACTCACCGTGCAGCCACCTCAGCGCTACAGCGTCGGAAGACAACGCAGCTCTGGGCAGCTTACAGGCAAGCCCGCAGGCGCCCAGCCAGACTACAGGGGTCGCTGGTGCGTGGTGACCGGGGACATCCTGGCCGACCTAAGCCCCCCGGCGGCGCTCGGCCAATTGTGCGCCACCTCCTGGGAGCTCCCGTCTACGGTCGGCAATAATAGCCTGGACTCGAACTGGTGACCTCCAGGCTATAGAGCACACCCTGCACTCCACTCGGAGTGTCTTTACCACAAGCGCCACTCGGGAGCCCCACCAGAATTTGTACGTTTTTATTGTAATGCTGCTGTTGTTAGTGCTGAGCCAATTTGAGATTGTCCTGGGCCAAACGACCAAATCCAGGAGATCTCTAAGTAGGAGCACATGCTGCACTATGTTTTTTGGACAAGCCTTTGTGCTCTTCCCACCCCTCTTATAACAGATTGAGGATGCCGCGAGGCTGTCAGCCGTACAAGAGCTCGAAGTGGGAGAACCCTGTCGAACTCTGTGGCACCTCTGTCTCTGCAAAAAGGAGGTAGGGAAGAAGTGTTGCCCAATGTTTTTGCTCTTGGCTCACAAATCGTCTCAGCTTCTGCTTTAAGGTCTGATTAAATTGTTCCACCAAACCATCTCTCTGTGGATGATAAACAGATGTTCTGATGGGACGTATTTTTAACATTTTATATACTTGCTGTAATGTATTAGACAGGAAGTTTGTTCCATGATCAGTCAGTATCTCCTCTTGACATAATCTGCACTAGTTCCTTGGCTATTGCAACTGCACTAGTGAACCTCAATGGAACTGCTTCTGGGTAACTATGCATAATCTAACACCAGTAATATATGCGTATACCCGGAATCAGAAGGTAGCAAAGGGCCCACTATGTCCACTGCAATGCCCTCAAAGGGAGTGGAAATAATTCTCAGTGGGACCAAAGGGGCGCTGCTAATCGCTGACAGTCTGGGCATGTGGCTGCATATTTCGACACTTCATTATGAAGCCCTACCCAATAAAATTGAGCCAATATGCGTTGCCTTGTTTTGTGAGCTCCGAGGTGCCCTGCAAAAGGGATATCATGCGCTAGCCTCATGACCTCGAGCCGACAAGACGGGGGAACCATCAATTGCGTTACATTCTGTCCTGTGCCTGTGGCAGGGTTTACCCTATATAATAACTGCCCCTTGATAATGAAGTGCGGATATACTAGCGCCCAACACCGTCAACATCCTTACCTTCAATAGACCGGACCTGTTCCCAAGCGTTCACCAGTGTGGGGTCGTTGCTTTGGCCCTACACTATGTCCGCGCTTGAGGCCCACATGTCCGGTATATTCAGAGGGGCTGGAGTAGCATCTAGATGCCCTAGATGGCCCAGTAACCTCGCCCGCTCGGTCACACTGCATACCGACTTTTGATTGGCGTTTGTTACCATCATTGCTTTCTCCACCAGACCCCAGCCTTGTTTCATTAATGCTTCATCCCACTTTCCAATCCGTCTCTCTTAATTTGTTTTTCTAGGATGAAAGAGGGGAAAAACATTTCACTTTGAAAAGGAAAAACATCACCAATTATTTCCTTTTTTGTTTTTCTGACATGTCTGCCATTAATTTAACTAATTCTTTATAATTTGGCCAGTCTCAACCTAGAATTGTTGGGTGTGGTAGCCTTTCCGCCATCCCAACTACTTTTTATCAGTGTTTTATCAGTCCCTACCAATAGGTATACTTTTACGGTGAGGTATGTCACAGTGTCTCCATGGATACAGGAGATCGCCACCTTGCTTCGTGGCTGCCATGACACACCACCCAAGAGAGCTGCCTTAATTTAGGTCTGCCCACACCCGGTATGGCAACGGGGCAGCAGCTCTACCCCAACCTTGACCTGCATGGAGGGGAGGGAAGGTGGCCCATTGGGGCCGTACCTCTAGCAGGTCTTGGTCCCGGTGTTGTGGGAGGAGCAGAGAGAGCAGGTGGTGTACGGCTGCTCCGGTGCGTGGGAGCTGTGAGCAGGCTGGTACTGGCTGAGACCAGGGAGTCCTCGAAGTCCTCAGCTAGTGTTACTGCTGCTTCCAGGGTGGCGGAGTTGTGGCGTCGTATCCACGCCTGTGTGTCGGCGCCGACCACATGGCAGAATTGCTCCATTAGAATGGCCTCGCCCATTTGGGGACCCGTTTTCTGAGCGGGGCTTAGCCAGTGCACCATGTGGTCACACAACTGATCCACAACCACCCTGTGGCATGCATCTGGGGATCTTCGGTACTCCCAGTCTCGTATCTTGTGCCTTTCCCCCGTCATGTTGAGCTGGCATAGGATGGCTTGCTTTGATGTCTGTCATAGCCTGGTAGGCTGCATGAGCCTCCCCGATCAGGCAGAATTGCTTAGGCCATGACATGGTGGTAGCCAGCTGCTGAAATGCAACCAGGTAAGCCTAAGGGTCATCCTCTGTCGTCATTTTCTGCGGCCTCACCTTTGGTGCCGTCATTTTTATTGCCTGCATGCAGTACCATACACTTTTCTATATTAAATGTAATTTGCCATGTGTCTGCCCAGTTCTAAATGCTGTCTAGGTCATTTTGAATGACCTTTGCTGCTGCAACAGTGTTTGCCACTCCTATTTTTGAGTCATCTGCAAATTTAACAAGTTTGCTTACTATACCAGAATCTAAATCATTAATGTAGATTAGGAATAGCAGAGGACCTAATACTGATCCCTGTGGTACACCATTGGTTACCTCGCTCCATTTTGAGGTTTCTCCTCTAATCATTACTTTCTGTTTTCTACATGTTAACCACTCCCTCATCCATGTGCATGCATGTCAAAAGCTTTCTGGAAATCTAAATAAACCATGTCGTATGCTTTGCAAGGGAGACAAAACCGAACCAACGGTTCGAGAGCAACGGTAGCTAAATCGAGAGGAACGGTAGTTAATCGAGAGGAACGGTAGTTAATCGAGGGGAACGGTAGTTAATCGAGGGGAACGGTAGTTAATGAGAGGAACGGTAGTTAATGAGAGGAATGGTAGTTAATTGAGAGGAACGGTAGTTAATGAGAGGAACGGTAGTTAATCGAGAGGAACGGTAGTTAATCGAGAGGAACGGTAGTTAATGAGAGGAATGGTAGTTAATGAGAGGAACGGTAGTTAATTGAGGGGAACGGTAGTTAATGAGAGGAACAGTAGCTAAATCGAGAGGAACGGTAGTTAATCGAGAGGAACGGTAGTTAATGAGAGGAATGGTAGTTAATCGAGAGGAACGGTAGTTAATGAGAGGAATGGTAGTTAATGAGAGGAATGGTAGTTAATGAGAGGAACGGTAGTTAATCGAGAGGAATGGTAGTTAATCGAGAGGAACGGTAGTTAATGAGAGGAATGGTAGTTAATTGAGAGGAATGGTAGTTAAATCAAGAGGAACGGTAGTTAATGAGAGGAACGGTAGTTAATCGAGGGGAACGGTAGTTAATGAGAGGAACGGTAGTTAATGAGAGGAATGGTAGTTAATGAGAGGAACGGTAGTTAATCGAGAGGAATGGTAGTTAATCGAGAGGAACGGTAGTTAATGAGAGGAATGGTAGTTAATTGAGAGGAATGGTAGTTAAATCGAGAGGAACGGTAGTTAATGAGAGGAACGGTAGTTAATGAGAGGAATGGTAGTTAATGAGAGGAACGGTAGTTAATCGAGAGGAATGGTAGTTAATCGAGAGGAACGGTAGTTAATGAGAGGAATGGTAGTTAATTGAGAGGAATGGTAGTTAATTGAGAGGAATGGTAGTTAATGAGAGGAACGGTAGTTAATCGAGGGGAACGGTAGTTAATGAGAGGAACGGTAGTTAATGAGAGGAACAGTAGCTAAATCGAGAGGAACGGTAGTTAATGAGAGGAATGGTAGTTAATCGAGAGGAACGGTAGTTAATGAGAGGAACGGTAGTTAATGAGAGGAATGGTAGTTAATGAGAGGAACGGTAGTTAATCAAGAGGAATGGTAGTTAATCGAGAGGAACGGTAGTTAATGAGAGGAATGGTAGTTAATTGAGAGGAATGGTAGTTAAATCGAGAGGAACGGTAGTTAATGAGAGGAACGGTAGTTAATCGAGGGGAACGGTAGTTAATGAGAGGAACGGTAGTTAATGAGAGGAATGGTAGTTAATGAGAGGAACGGTAGTTAATCGAGAGGAACGGTAGTTAATCGAGAGGAACGGTATTTAATTGAGAGGAATGGTAGTTAATTGAAGGAAACGGTAGTTAAATCGAGAGGAACGGTAGTTAATCGAGAGGAACGGTAGTTAATTGAGGGGAACGGTAGTTAATCGAGAGGAACGGTAGTTAATCGAGGGGAACGGTAGTTAATTGAAGGGAACGGTAGTTAATCGAGAGGAACGGTAGTTAATTGAGGGGAACGGTAGTTATTGAGAGGAACGGTAGTTAATCGAGAGGAACGGTAGTTAATTGAGGGGAACGGTAGTTATTGAGAGGAACGGTAGTTAATCGAGAGGAACGGTAGTTCCTCATGCCAAGTTACAGCGAAGCGCGAGAACTATCTATACAGCACGGATAGTTTACGTGTTTTTAGGGTATTGGCATAGCAAAAGTAAATCAGCCATTCGTAGTACGGAATTTTAAACTTGACACCTTGTCTTTTACTTCCACAACTCGTATATGTGGACTGTTTGCCCTGTGTATGGAAACTTTTCAAGCAGTTTCTGCATTTATTCAGACACAAGAAACCCTTATTTTTGATTTTTTTGGAGGCAATGGAGTCAAAGTGTGTGTGTGTGTGTTTTTTTTGTGGATTGTCCTCTTCACTGGATTCTGAGGATGAAGTGGTATCATTCTCTTCAAATAGAATGAGTTGCTCTGCTAAGCGCATCTTAAAATCCAGGTATTGCTTAACCTCTTTATGTGATCGACTCCACCCATTGATTTATAGGCAACAACTGCCTGGGGCTGTGGGACGTCAAGGTACCGTTTGTCCTTTTTAGACAAACTATGGCAACTGGCCTGTGGCTCAACTGAACCACAAGTAGAAGCAAGAAGTATCTCCTTATTATACCATTTGATGATTGCTTACCATTTCAGAATACCGTATCTGTCGATCCTCTTCCCCTCAAGATCTTTTGTATTAAGCATTTCATTGTTTTTAGGAAGTTTGCTTCTCATTAAGGTTCCCGTACAGAACAGCCCCTTCTGCAACAAGACAGCAAGCTTCAGAGACGTGAAGAATCTGTCAAAGTACACACAAGTGCTTTCTACATAAGTGGATATTGTTCAGTACCATGTTGAACTAGTTTAAATTGCTCAATTGTGCATTACTGTAAGCTCATTAATGATAAAGATTGACATATATAGTAATATCTTATGTACCCATTCGTTAACATGCTAATGCTGAAAATCTTTAGTAATTGAAGCTAACAAATTAATTTCATAAATCTGGTTATATGGTTTTGCACTCCATTAGCTAAATGTTTTGCAAGCCTGCCTGCTGACCAGCCCAGCCGCCTGCCAGCCAGCATACCAGCCTGCCAGCCACACTGCCAGCCAGCCCACCAGTCAGTCCAACCGCCTGCCAGCCAGTATACCAGCCTGTCAGCTACCATGCCAGCCAGCAAGCCTGCCAGCTGATCAGCCCAGCCGCCTGCCAACTTCCCAACAACCCTGCCAGCTAGCAAGCCTACCTGCTGACCAGCAAACCTGCCCGCCAGTCAGCCTGGCCGACTGCATACCAGCCCGTTAGCTACCATGCAAGCCAGCAAGCCTGCTTGCTGACCAGCCCAGCCAGCATACCATGCCAGCCAGCAAGCCTGCCCACTGACCAGGCCAGCCGCCTGCCAGCCAGTAGACCAGCCATCCTGCCAGCAATCCTGCCTGCCAGTAAGATTGGCCGCCTGCCAGCCAGCATACCAGCCTGCCAGCTACCATGCCACCCAGCAAGCCTGTCCGCCAGTCAGCCCGGCCGCCTGCCAGCCATCATACCAGCCTGTCAGCTACCCTGCCAGCCGGCCACTCAGCTCTGCTCAAGACTGAGAGCTACCATGCCGACCCACAGACCTGACCCCAAATCCGACCTACTGCCTGCCTGCCCACAAGCCAGCCTGCTGCCTGGCCCCGCTGCTTGTCCGTCTGCAGAACAGACTGCCAGCTACCATGCCGGCCCTCAGACCAACCCCCCACCCCGTCCTGCCCCCTGCCCACCAGTGCGCCTGCCAGCCAGCTACCATGCCTGCCCACAAGCCAGCCTGCCGTCCAGCCCTGCAGTTTGTCCGCCTACAGACCAGACTGCCAGCTCCCAGGCCAACCCTCTGTCCCGATTGGCCGCTCTCAGGTTGGGGAACTAACACGGGCCCAGGAGGGCATCGGAGTGGAACGGGGGAGAGTCCTACTCTGGGAGGAAGCCCTGCGGGACCTCTGCCAGCGCAGCGGAGAAGGACTCAGGCCAGAACAACAGGAGCAATTGGAGGAGCTGGTCCATGATTATCAGGACTGCTTTGTGGCCAAGGCAAAGGACTGTACCAGCACCAAACTGGTCCAACACCAGATCGACACAGGAGACATCAGGCCCAGCCGCAAGAGAGCCGTCATTTGTGTCTGGCCAAGCGAGACGAAACGGAGGCCCTCATCGGGGAGATGGTTACCAACTGGGTAATTGAGCATTCAGAGAGCCTGTGGGTTGCCCCGTTCATCTTGAGTGAGAAGAAGGATGGCAGCTTACGTCTCTGCATAAACTACTGCCGACTCAACGCGGCTACCCGCAAGGACGCGTACCCCCTCCTGAGGATTGACAAGGTGTTGGATGAGATTGCTGGCTACCAGTGGTTTAGCTCACTGGACTTGTGGAGTGGGAACTGGCAGGTTGAGCTCGCCCCTGACACACGGGCGAAGACTGCCTTTACCACAGGACAAGGCTTCTGGCAGTTCCAGATGATGCCATTCGGGCATCCTACATGCAGAGTTAGAAACTCAAGCTCGCCAAAAGTGAATTAAATCTGATTGAGGACTAGTTGATGTCTGTGTCTCAGTAGTCCTTTGGGCGAGTACTTAAAACAAATGTACACATATTATCCTGCCCTCCTTATACGTGCCTGTGTACAATTTGACAGGCAGCTAAACGCCTTCCCACATCAACGCGCTGGAGACTGATGCCAGGTTTGACTGATTTATTGACAGAGAAAGGGTGAAACTGAGAAATAAAAGACAATAATCACTAAGATTGTCTTAATATAACATAAGCTTGCTTATATTAATTACACAAAGAAATATAGCCTTGATATAACTACAGCACATTGTAACTAGAATGTAAATAGTATTGCATAGTAACAGCAATATGCATAAAGGAAAACTGCATGTAGTAATATAAATGTAAATTACAAAGTTAATTGCTCTATAATGCAACCATGAGCAACTATATGTTCACCAAAACTAGCACTGACTTAATTAGAAATATCACAAAGTAAGCATACTAGCATGTATTGTTTAACTGTATCTACAGCAATGCTAACATATTAACACTGTAATACTTTTCAATCTAAGTCATACTTTTAGAAAATAATCATTGATACTGCAAGTTTAATACTTAAGGAATTCATACCGACAAAGCTACCAAAGGCATAAACGTTTAAGAATTGAGAAGGTAGAAGTACCGAACTGTCCACACAATGAAAAACTTGTGTAACCTTCAATGAACTTCCAGGTTTGTCACGTGACAACTAAGATCACATGATATGACTAGATAGCATATTTAAAATGGTCAGCAGGGGGAGACAAAAACAACAGAAAGGTAAGTATAATAACATGTATAACAGAACACATATACTCTCACGTTAAGACTAAGTCAATTTTCTAACAGGGTGTAGCAGTGGTGGATAAGCATTCACAAATAATGCTTAGAAAACAGTCACTCATAACTGAAACCTCCCTTCATCTACCCTGCAATGCCAACCCCACTTAATGACGTTTTACGTTTGTGTTCTCCCTCTGCAAGGGATGCAAAGTTTATCGTTTGAATTTACTGAAACACGTTGCATCTTTTGAAGTAAGTGTAAAGTAATTTTACAAAAATGTGGAGATTTATATTGGGTTACGACCCTGACTGAAGATGTCATTAGCAAAGGGGGGCCGGTTGTACTAATGAGGTCAAACAATAGGCCACGTTTTACTAAACATTTTAAAACTAATAAACAAACAATTACCATAATTAACATTATCATAGAATGTTGCTTAAAATATAATAACACAATAATAAAGTTGACTTCTTATCTATAAACAGTAACACGTTTAAAGAGTGGGACTCACTGTAGCTTGGTGTTGTTTACATTATCGTCAGCATATTTGAAGTGATTGGAAGCTGAAAATACTTTTTTAAAACACACTTTTCTTATACCAACGCAGTACTGTTTGAAAACCAGGCTTTAATCACTGATAATAGGTGATTCCGTGAGCGCTCCGTGGCTCAAGCACCAATGGGGGAAAATAAGGTCTTGCACAGTGCAAATAAATCACCTGTTCTGTCTATATATAGTGTGGATGCTTCACAAGCACAACTGTTATTGCAGCGTTTTAAAAATATAAAATCCATTTACACAAAGTCTCCCAGCTTTCTTGAAAAGATCTGTGTTTCCCTCGTTTTTCTTTTGTATTTGTTATGCTCTAAGTAGTATCTATATTAGATTCAGTGTCCATCAGTTTTGGCATATTCTACTGTACTTGTTGAAGCGGTTTTCTTCCACTGCTAATTAAAAAAAATAGCCACCTAACAATTTAATCCCGAGGGCTACAGTGAAACCATAGTTCTAGGAGTGGTATATGATGCACATCAAACAACCAACCGACCTCCCCTGGCACATGACACACCGATTCTTGCTTCCAGAGTGTAAGATCTGACGTCACAGGCCAGTGCCGAGAAGAATACCAACCAGGTGGGTAGGAGGAGCAAGCTTAAAGACCTGGCCAGAATTAAAGGGGGGAAAGAATATTTGCATGTTGTTCAGGCCTTTCTGAAGCAGTCGACCCACCAGTGCTACGCCTTCAAATTGAAGAGATTTTAATTTGGTGTCAGGGTACGGAGCTAGACCCCCTGTCCTGCCCAGTGGCGAGCATCCTGGATTACCTCTGGTCCCTCCCAGTCAGGCCTATGGTTGAAGACCCTTAAGTGCACTTGGCAGTCAACTCTTCATACCAGACGTGAGCTGTAAATGTAGTTCTATTTTTGTAAAGCTGATATGGTTCTGTAGCCTGAAGTGGGTGTGTATGTGTTGAAGTGTACATGTATATCCATTGCTACAGCACCAGTGAACCATGATGATGGATGTCTCTTGTGTCATCTGGAAAGAGTTGCATGTTCTATGTCTTACCTGATGATGGCGGTCTGCGGCTGCTTGTGTGGGGGTGGGAATGGCGAGTTTGGGTTAAAACCCCCAACGTCACATGTCCTTACTTTTATGGTGATGAGTTCAACCCTAACTGCTGCATTATGCAGTTTTTTGCTACAAATTAATTATATATGGTAATGTAACAGTGACAAGGCTTCTGTGTTTTTATAAAAAGACCAAGCTAGTTGATAATAACGCTGGTTAAAATAACTGTTGCTTTGTTATTCTTTTATTTTAAACTGCATGTATTATTGTGTACTATGCTGGAGAGCATTCTGAGACCTGAAGGAGGAGAGAAAGGCAAATGAGAAAAACAAAACTGAATGATTTTGTGTTTTGTTTATGCAGAGGAATAAAAAAAAGCAACTAACCTTGTGAAAACGTTTCATCGCGTTTCATCTTCACACAAGAAAACACAACACAACACTGACAGAGGTAGCGGGTGAGGAGAAGACTGGTTACATTAGCTTCCAGACATAGTTCAATATAAAAAGTAAAAACACAATGTACAGTTTGTATTTAGTCATTGTCTGTCTGTCACTCTCTTTCACCCCTCATGTTTATCTCCAGGTGCTTGTGGAATGGTGCAGGAAGGTTTTAGATTCCAAGTGTATCTTTTGGTATGAGACATAATCCCCTGGGAAAGAAACAATACCCAGGGATCAAAGGCTATTTTTTTTCTCTGTGTTATTTCTCTTTTCTTTTTTCAGTATGAATTTGAGATTTCCAGACAAAATGTACAATAGCCTCGTTCAAATCTGAGAAAGGTTTATATTTTTGTTTTAACTAAATACAATATGGCAAACTCACATTACTTGATGTACTTGGTGAATTTCCCATTGACGAAAAACTGCATGTCCAACACATAAAACTCAGACTAGCATATATTTATTTATTTATGCATTGCATAAGTATTGCAAAGCACTGTACAGACCCAAACACAATATATTTGTATAGCATGTCACACATACAACTGCAACAATCAGACCATTTAAATAATTTTAAATAACAGTAAATAACAATATACACATAATACAAAAGCAGCAATTTTAAAGTTACATTAAAACCCACTAAGATAAGAAAGCCATTTTATATGCGTTTTTAGTCTTGACTTGAAAACTGTAACGGTCCCGCTTCCCTGACAAACGAAGGCAGAGCATTCCATCGTTTAGGAGCTCTACAAGAAAAAGCCCTGCCTCCCGTGTTGCTTTTGTTGACCCTAGGAATAACCAGCAGCCCTGCATCCTGTGATCTCAGAGTGCAGTTTGGAAGATACAGGGTCAGTAACTCCTGCAAATAACTAGGTGCTTATCCATTCAGGGCCTTGTAAATAAAATCTTAAAATGTATTCTATACTGCACAGGAAGCCAGTGTAAAGAGGCCAAAACAGGGGTAATATGTACACTTTTCCTGGTTTTAGTCAGAATTCTAGCGGCGGTATTCTGAACAAGCTGCAAGCGAGATACCACACATTTTAGGATACCAGAAAAAAGTGCATTACAATAATCAATTCTAGATGAAACAAAGGCATGCATTAGTTTCTCGGCATCAGATACGGAAATAATTGGTATAAGTTTGGTTATATTTCTCAAATGGTAAAAATATACTTTAGTAACTTCCCTAATATGAGTCTCAAATGATAGATCAGGATCAAAGACGACCCCCAAACTCTTAATTTCTAGTTTAAGTTTTGATGAGAGACTGCAAGGGTCAAACTCATGTAATCCCACATTTCCTTTGAGTTGGTTCTGTGAGCCCACTAGCATAATTTCCATTGTATCTGAATTAAGCATTAGAAAATTCTGTGACATCCAGTGCTTAATGTCTATAAGGCAAGTAGCTAATAACACCCAGGCAGAAGAAATTCCTGGCTTTAGGGACAAATATAGCTGGGTATCATCAGCATAGCAATGGAAGTTCACTCCGTGTCTGCAGTTGATGTCACCTAGCAGCATATATAATGAAAACAACAAGGGACCTAGAATGGAGCCCTGTGGAACACCACAGACAACTTCCAATAGTGCCGATTTTACCTCCCCAATAGAGATGAACTGAAACCTATCAGAAAGATAAGATTTGAACCAGGATAGGACAAGGCCATACCCACTGTGCTTTCAAGACGATTCAGTAGGATAGAATGGTCTACAGTATCAAAGGCAGCGCTTAGATCTAGAAGAATTAAAACTGATGGAAAGCCAGAGTCAGAGCTTATCAGCAGATCATTCACAACTCTGACAAGGGCCGTCTCGGTGCTATGTGCAGCACGAAAACCAGACTGAAACTTCTCAAATATACCATTAAGAGTTAGACATTTTTGTAATTGAATTGCAACAACTCTCTCTAGAACATTATCTAAGAATGGTAGGTTGGAGATTGGCATATAGTTATTGAGGACTTTAGGGTCCAAATTGTGTTTCTTAAGCATAGGCTTTACTACAGCTACCTTAAGTGCTGAGGGAACTATACAGGAGGAAAGTGAACCATTTATCATTTTTAAAATGTGGGTATTAATAACACCAAGAACATCTTTTAATAGTTTTGTAGGAGTAGGATCGAGCTGTCATATGTTGGACTAGCTGTGTCAGTTTGTGAGAGGGTGGGGAAATTCACTGAAAGAAAACACTGAAAGTGTATTTGAAACACCAGTGGGGTGCACCGTTTTATTTATTCTGGCACAGGTTACCAGCAATGGTGAGAATTGACACAGTCTGTATTGCACTCACAGGTGCTGCAAATAATAATCCATAAACAAAAGGTGAAAGCAAAAAAGAAAATAAAACACAGTAACAAAATTACAAATAAAAGGTGCTGCTCCTTGCAGCGTCCTGCAGCCTCCGCTCTCCGGTACGGCTCGTGTTTCAGAGATACTTTGCGGGTCCCTCACTAACACTCACAGGGTTGCCCAGACTTTTCCCCGGCTAACCTAATAATGTCCCACTAGGGGTACGTAGAAACAAAACATTTATTCTGTGCAGCGGCTGTCTTCTTCCGCCGGGCTTGCTTGCCCTTCTCTCTTTCTCCAGACACTGATGTTCTGTTATGATTTGTAATCCAGGTTCATCAAACAGAGCTCCCGCTGTTGTTTCTCCTAGAAAGGGCAAGACAGAGGGAACAGCAAAGCATCACTTTTATTGGTCGAGTGTCCCCCCAAGACCCGCCTTCCGACCACTCAGAGAGACAGATGACACACCCTCACCCAACCTCTCTGTGTCATTGCCATGATTGACAGGCAGATTCCACGGGGCTCCCAACCTCCTTGCAGAATCATGCATGCGTCAGATAGCCAGCACAGACCTTGTCCTATCAACCAGTTCCTGCAAGGTAATCAAAGAAAAAAAACATAGTAGCCTTAATAGGTGTAGTTGGTAAAATTGTGCTTGAGTCCACAAAAAGGGAGACAAAACCGAACCAGGTAACTACAGACCAATAAGCCTGACTTCTATTATATGTAAACTTATGGAAATTATAATAAGATCTAAAATGGAAAATGACCTATATGGTAACAATATCCTGGGAGACAGTCAGTATGGTTTTAGGAAAGGGAGATCGTGTCTAACTAACCTACTTGACTTTTTTAAGGATGCAACATTGACAATGGATAATTGCAAAGCATACAACATGGTTTATTTAGATTTCCAGAAAGCTTTTGACAAAGTCCCGCATAAAAGATGAATTCTCAAACTGAACACAGTAGGGATTCAAGGAAATGCATGCACATGGATTAGAGAGTGTTTAACTTGTAGAAAACAGAAAGTACTGATTAGAGGAGAACCCTCAAATTAGAGCGAGGTAACCAGTGGTGTACCACAGGGATCAGTATTAGGTCCTCTGCTATTCTTAATCTACATTAATGATTTAGATTCTGGTATAGTAAGCAAACTTTTGCAGACGACACAAAAACAGGAGGAGTGGCAAACACTGTTGCAGCAGCAAAGGTCATTCAAAATGATCTAGACAGCATTCAGAACTGGGCAGACACATGGCAAATGACATTTAATAGAGAAAAGTGTAAAGTATTGCATGCAGGCAATAAAAATGTGCATTATAAATATCAATATGGGAGATACTGAAATTGAAGAAGGGAACTATGAAAAAAACCTAGGAGTTTATGTTGACTCAGAAATGTCTTCATCTAGACAATGTGGGGAAGCTATAAAAAAGGGCAACAAGATGCTTGGATATATTGTGAGAAGTGTTGAATTTAAATCAAGGGAAGTAATGTTAAAACTTTACAATGCATTATTAAGACCTCACTTAGAATATTGTGTTCAGTTCTGGTCACCTCGTTACAAAAAGGATATTGCTGCTCTAGAAAGAGTGCAAAGAAGAATTATCCCGGGTTTAAAAGGCATATCGTATGCAGACAGGCTAAAAGAATTGAATCTATTCAGTCTTGAACAAAGACAACTACGCAGCGATCTGATTCAAACATTCAAAATCCTAAAAGGTATAGACAATGTCGACCCAGGGGACTTTTCTGACCTGAAAAAAGAAACAAGGACCAGGGGTCCCAAATGGAGATTAGATAAAGGGGCATTCAGAACAAAAAAATAGGAGGCACTTTTTTACACAGAGAATTGTGAGGGTCTGGAACCAACTCCCCAGTAATGTTGTTGAAGCTGACACCCTGGGATCTTTCAAGAATCTGCTTGATGAGATTCTGGGATCAATAAACTACTAACAACCAAACGAGCAAGATGGGCTGAATGGCCTCCTCTCGTTTGTAAACTTTCTTATGTTCTTCTTAATTGAAGGTGTCTGTGGCATCTCATTTCTGATGTCTAGTATTTTATTTTTAAAGAAATGTAAGAAGTCATTGCAGCTGTGAGATGAGCCAGTGTCAATGGTAGGACTAGGGTAGAGCATGCAGTTTAGATTCCCACCATCTCCGAGTTGTATCATTGAACCACAGTGAGCTTTTTTTAAAAGACACTCTCCGAGTTTTGATTGGTGCTACAGTATCTAAGATACCAGTCAAGGTGGTGTTGTAGGTATTAACCAGCTCATCTACTGATACTGATAAGGACTCAAATGACCAGATCTAAAGTATGGCCACGATTATGCATAGGCCCTTTGACATGTAGGATGTAATCTAAGGAATTCATTTGCCTCAAAAATTCAAAGGAGCTAGAATCAGAATCAATGTCAACATGAAGGTTTAAATCACCCAATTAAAGAACCCTATCATATCTGACTGTCAATATAGATAGCAGATCCACAAATTCAGTCAGAAATAACGGGTTTAACTTAGGTGGTCGATTAATAATTTCAATATGAACAGGTAATGGACTGTTTAATGTCAAAGGTAAAACTTCAAAAGATGAATAACCTTCAACAATTTACTGTTTGATTCTAAGTTCACTACAGAAAACAGATATCTGTTTGTGTAAAAGGGTTGAAGCTGGAGCATGAATTAGCAATCCATAACAGTAGTGCATCAACCAACAAAGCCCATTAGATTTGCAAAAATAGTTCACTTGACTTTGTCATCCTTGTTTCACGGCAAGGGTGTACCCTATCCAGTCACAGCCAGACGTCACTTAAAACTGACAATCCACAGTCACCCAGGTATTATAGAAAAAATGCAAGGCTGATTTTCTGAAATGAAAGGAAGCAGATTAGCGTTGCCCATCGAAGCCTATAGCTGAATCATTGTGCACTGAAACCTGTTCAACACTGATATGCTCCCCACAATCATCCTTGAGAGTTCCAGAGGTGTGAAATTGGTGCTGCTAGGTCTAGTTTTGTTTATTGTGGTGTGAAATCTGTGCTGTTAGGTCTAGTTTTGTTTATTGTGGTGTGAAATTGGTGCTGCTAGGTCTAGTTTTGTTTATTGTGGTGTGAAATCTGTGCTGCTAGGTCTAGTTTTGTTTATTGTGGAGTGAAATCTGTGCTCCTAGGTCTAGTTTTGTTTATTGTGGAGTGAAATCTGTGCTGCTAGGTCTAGTTTTGTTTATTGTGGAGTGAAATCTGTGCTGCTAGGTCTAGTTTTGTTTATTGTGGTGTGAAATCTGTGATGCTGGATTTAGTTTTGTTTATTGTGGTGTGAAATCTATGCTGCTAGGTCTAGTTTGGTTTATTGTGGTGTGAAATCTGTGCTGTTAGGTCTAGTTTTGTTTATTGTGGTGTGAAATATGTGCTGCTGGATTTAGTTTTGTTTATTGTGGTGTGAAATCTGTGATGCTGGATTTAGTTTTGTTTATTGTGGTGTGAAATCTGTGCTGCTAGGTCTAGTTTTGTTTATTGTGGTGTGAAATCTGTGATGCTGGATTTAGTTTTGTTTATTGTGGTGTGAAATCTGTGCTGCTAGGTCTAGTTTTGTTTATTGTGGAGTGAAATCTGTGCTGCTAGGTCTAGTTTTGTTTATTGTGGTGTGAAATCTGTGCTGTTAGGTCTAGTTTTGTTTATTGTGGTGTGAAATCTGTGCTGCTGGATTTAGTTTTGTTTATTGTGGTGTGAAATCTGTGCTGCTAGGTCTAGTTTTGTTTATTGTGGTGTGAAATCTGTGCTGCTAGGTCTAGTTTTGTTTATTGTGGTGTGAAATCTGTGCTGTTAGGTCTAGTTTTGTTTATTGTGGTGTGAAATCTGTGCTGTTAGGTCTAGTTTTGTTTATTGTGGTGTGAAATCTGTGCTGCTAGGTCTAGTTTTGTTTATTGTGGTGTGAAATCTGTGCTGTTAGGTCTAGTTTTGTTTATTGTGGTGTGAAATCTGTGATGCTGGATTTAGTTTTGTTTATTGTGGTGTGAAATCTGTGATGCTGGATTTAGTTTTGTTTATTGTGGTGTGAAATCTGTGCTGCTAGGTCTAGTTTTGTTTATTGTGGTGTGAAATCTGTGCTGCTAGGTCTAGTTTTGTTTATTGTGGTGTGAAATCTGTGATGCTGGATTTAGTTTTGTTTATTGTGGTGTGAAATCTGTGATGCTGGATTTAGTTTTGTTTATTGTGGTGTGAAATCTGTGCTGCTAGGTCTAGTTTTGTTTATTGTGGTGTGAAATCTGTGCTGTTAGGTCTAGTTTTGTTTATTGTGGTGTGAAATCTGTGATGCTGGATTTAGTTTTGTTTATTGTGGTGTGAAATCTGTGATGCTGGATTTAGTTTTGTTTATTGTGGTGTGAAATCTGTGCTGCTAGGTCTAGTTTTGTTTATTGTGGTGTGAAATCTGTGCTGCTAGGTCTAGTTTTGTTTATTGTGGAGTGAAATCTGTGCTGCTAGATCTAGTTTTGTTTATTGTGGAGTGAAATCTGTGCTGCTGGATTTAGTTTTGTTTATTGTGGTGTGGCATCAGAGGGCAGTATTCACTGCTCAAGTGTAGCAGCACAAACTATTTTTGGCCACGTGGCTCTGCTTTAGCCAACTGGGATGTGAATTTCATTTACGTGTTTGTCACAAAGACGGCCGGAGTGGGTGGCGTCAGACCAGAAGCAGGAAATAAAACGACAAAACGAGAGGTGGAGTTTGGTGGAGCTGAGCGAATACTTTCGATCAGCATTTAATAAATAAACAGAACAGAAAATAGAAAGGTTGTAAGACAAAAACACACAGGACACGGCACTTACGCCAAAATAAATATATAAACAAAACGGACTAAACAGTAAACAGACAAACGAACAAACACGGTGAGTGAAAACAACTATCAATTCAATTTAATTTACTTTAATTTACTTTATTTTATTTTATTTTATTTTACTTTACTTCTCCTTCTCTCTCTCCCGTTCTCCACTCCACGTTCTCCAGTGAGTGCTACGTGTCTCTCTATATACTGTTGTGCTGGGATTCAATTACTAATTAATTATTCACTTGAATCCCAAAACGTGAATTCATTACGTGCAACCCCGTGCTCACATATTATTACATACTTTAAATGCACGTGCAGTGATAGTGCAATCCCGTGCCTAAATATAATTATACAATTTAAATACTCGTGCTGCACACACCCATTTATATCCCGTGAACCTACTACAATACACCAACATTTAACACACCACACGCAACATACAACATATAACACACACATGCACACAGGGGCGGGGCACATTGCCACAGTGATTAATAAAGTATTATAGAGAACACACAGGGTATTAAACAGGTAAGAAATAAAAAAAAGTAAGTAAATGTAGATGATATGAAGAAGAACTACAAAAGGGACTTAATTACTAACATGAAACAACTGTTTACAAAAGTTTATAACTTAAAAAAACACCATTAGGGGTAGTAACTACTAGAACACAGAAGGAATATTTACTATATATTTATTATTACTTATTTCTTAGCAGACGCCCTTATCCAGGGCGACTTACAATTGTTACAAGATACCACATTATTTCCACATACAATTACATTATTATTATTTTTTTTACATACAATTACCCATTTATACAGTTGGGTTTTTACTGGAGCAATCTAGGTAAAGTACGTTGCTCAAGGGTACAGCAGCAATGTCCCCCACCTGGGATTGAACCCACGACCCTCTGGTCAAGAGTCCAGAGCCCTAACCACTACACCACACTGCTGCCCCACACTGCTACCACACCTTAATAGGTGTAGTTGGTAAAATTGTGCTTTGGTAAAGCCTATGCTTAAGAAAAACAATTTGGACCCTAAAGTCCTCAATAACTATAGGCCAATCTAAACAGGAATTGGCCATCTGGAAAAATAATCTTGGAAGGGCATCAGTAATTTGTAAATCATGGTTTTGGTATGGCTCATTGTGACAATGTGCCCCGCCCCTGTGTGCTTATTATGTGTTGTATGTTGCGTGCGTGTGTTAATGTCGGTGTATAGTCATTGGTACACGGGATATAAACGGGTCTGTGTTTCACGTGTGATTTAAAAAGGTAGATTTGTATTTAGGCACGAGGAGGGCAAAAATCACTTCACGTGCTGGTTAAATGTAATATGTGAGCACGGGGTTGCACAGAATTAATTCACCTGCTGGGATTCAAGTGAATAATTAATTAGTAATTGAATCCCAGCACAATAGTATATATAGACGCACATTTCTTTCAGTCGGGGTTGGGTGTTCAGGGCGAAAGAACGGGAGAGAGAGGAGGTAAAAATAATAATAATAATAACAAGAATAATAAGTGTTTCTCACCGTGTTTGTTCGTCCCTGTTTGTTAGTGTCTGTCCGTTTTGTTTGTCTCTTTATTTTGGCACAAGTGCCGTGCCCTGTGTTTTTTGTGTTTCAAACCTTTTATTTTCTGTTCTGTTTATTAAATGCTGAGCGAAAGCATTTGCTCAGCTCCACCAAACCACAAGTCTCTGTCTGTTTATTTCCTGCTTCTGGTCTGACGCCACCCACTCCGGCCGTCTTTGTGACACTCATATACTTTTTGCAGCACTGGATGCAGTTGAAGAATAATCATCATTACATTTTCTTGGCAGGTCAGAAACCAACTAAATGGTTAATTGGGGAGGAAATCATTTGATTTGTTCCCACAAGCCAAACTGAAAGGTGGAACAGGAAGTGCTTTATAATAAACTATGAAATAAGTGGTCAAGAAGTGCCTAGTGGAATTAAAACCAATGTGAATGCAGCATAATATTGGATATAAAAGATGATGTCCTCGCTCTCTGAATTTCCCATTTGCTTGCAGAAGTTGCGACTCTCGTTTGTACTAGGTTTAATCCTCTTAATCTGCCGTGCTTTGTAATTAAATAGTTCTCTTGTGTAAAGCATGTCAAAGGCAGTATTATAAATCAGTGGGGTTGTGTCTCAGTCATGCAGGGACAAAGCAGCTGGACTGTAGACTTTTATAATAGAAGGTCAGTGATTTTAATCCAACTGGAAGATGCCATTCTCTTGGCCTTGATTAATTAAGTGTGTTTGCTGGTTCCTTAGCAATGGATGGCATTCAGTGGAAAGCGAGAGGAGACATAAGCTGCCCAAACCAAGCTCTTCAGTCCTGGGACTTTGTCTTGACTTTAGAAGTGCAGTTTGGCATGACCACCGTCTGATTGGACAGAATTAGATGTTATTTTATTTGGTGTTTTCATAATTATAGCGAAAACTAAATATTACCAAAGGCAAAATACAAGTATACAAGTAAATATTAGGTATGCATACCCCCGGCCAAGTACTGAAATATAAGTATCTGTAAATGAAACTGAATAATTATTAGGGCAGCCCAGCTGTAAGTAACCTAGTCTTTGGTGCCCAATCATCTTCCAGATTTCCATTGAAAAATACACATTTTTCAGGGGAACGTGTTGCAAAATGAGTGGAAATTTCATAACTATTGTTGTTGGAGATTGATACTAAATCACTAGCTCTTTTTAAAGAGAAAATCTGAATTTTTAGCTTAATGTAAATGATATGCAGGCTTTCCATCTTCAGTCCGCCAGCCCTTTTGAATTATTTTTGAGTCAGTACCATTCATCCACAATATTGCTTTAACTTCTTGGAACAAATGTCAAAGCATAGTTTGAATAGGAACCTGCGGTTCTGAAAACGTCATTCAAGTTGTCATTAAGAACATTATTATCCCTCCAGAACTTGTGCCAAGGAATGTACATACCATACCCTCAGTAAGTATCTTTGTAACACTATATTCATACAAAAACACAGGAATATATTTTAAAACACAAATTGTTTACTGAGATTTACCAATCTGGATCTAAAATAAATACTGAACCTGTAGAGGTCAGTCAATTTTTTTGTATCTTGAATGATCAAATTACAGGAGTGCCTTATTTTATCATTTTATACATTTGGGACAGATTATTAAATGCATAATGATGCCAGCAAAAAAGATCACTAGATGGCATTGGCTGTTACTTTTATAAAGGCACATTGGCTGATCTAGCCTAAATTACATTTGCTTGTGGCGGGCAAATATAACTGAAGAGTAGCTCCCAGACTCATAGTCAAGGAACCTGAACACAGAATTAAAACATTTCAATAAGACCAGCTTACGTTACTTATGTCTATGGGAGACATCTAGAACTCAAGAACAGCTCCTGAACTCTTTAACACAGACCTATCACGAAATGAAAAGCACAATGTTTGAGTCATTTCAATATTATTATTTATTTATTTAGCAGACGCCTTTATCCAAGGCGACTTATAGAGACTAGGGTGTGTGAACTATGCATCAGCTGCAGAGTCACTTACAATTACGTCTCACCCGAAAGACAGAGCACAAGGAGGTTAAGTGACTTGCTCAGGGTCACACAATGAGTCAGTGGCTGAGGGGGGATTTGAACCAAGGACTTCCTGGTTACAAGCCCTTTTCTTTAACCACTAGACCACACAGCCTCCTGTAATAAGAACCACTCATGCAAACATCATACAAAGGTAAGGAATGCTAGCTACTTACTATTAAATACAATTTTTCAAGCATACAGCAAAGTATTGCATGCAGCAGGGATGTTGGCAGTGCAATTTAGCATCTAC
The DNA here is from genome assembly GCF_902713425.1 of Acipenser ruthenus. NCBI lineage: Eukaryota > Metazoa > Chordata > Actinopteri > Acipenseriformes > Acipenseridae > Acipenser > Acipenser ruthenus. Next base: position 5,638,593 of record NC_081219.1, read on the forward strand.
AACGCTGTGCTTCTCAAAGAGTATGAAACAGTACGTTCTTCAAGGAAGGCTGCAAGGAAAGTGGAGGGAGGCGGGCTGGACTGGCATTTCTCAACAGTATGGCTTTTGAACAGTCGTCTGGGTTTCCCGGCAATGAGCCAATGTGCGCCTCTTTCTGCAGCCAGTTGGGGGTGTTCAGCCTTTGTTTTATGTAAACACATCCACTAGAATTAGTGTCTTTGTACACAAAACAGAGAGGGGGTGACAACTCAGTGGCAGGACCAGTGCTGAATAATAAGCAGGGTGACAGAACACTGGTCTCATTCAGGGTCTCAATAGGGCAGGATTGATGAATTTACGTATGTACAATCTGCTTTACAAGCTTTTCTCACAATGCTCTATTCAGTTACCACACTGGAGCCCAGGCCTCTGACTCAGAGCAACATCAACGCCCACTTTTGTCTTTTGATCTAATTTCCCCCCTTACCACGAGGAATTTGTAATGACCACAACTTGGACTGTCAACTGTAATACATATAGGAGCATTAGAATAGCATTAACTTGTTAAATTTGCAGACGATACAAAAATAGGAGGAGTGGCAAACACTTGCAGCAGCAAAGGTCATTCAAAAGATCTAGACAGCATTCAGAACTTGGCAGACACATGGCAAATGATATTTAATAGAGAAAAGTGTAAAGTATTGCATGCAGGCAATAAAAATGTGCATTATAAATATCATATGGGATATACTGAAATTGAAGAAGGGAACTATGAAAAAGACCTAGGAGTTTATGTTCACTCAGAAATGTCTTCATCTAGACAATGTGGGGAAGCTATAAAAAAGGCCATCAAGATGCTCAGATATATTGTGAGAAGTGTTGAATTTAAATCAAGGGAAGTAATGTTAAAACTCTACAATGCATTAGTAAGACCTCACCTAGAATATTGTGTTCAGTTCTAGTCACCTTGTTACAAAAAGGTTATTGCTGCTCTAGAAAAAGTGCAAAGAAGAGCAACCAGAATTATCCCAGGTTTAAAAGGCATGTCATATGCAGACAGGCTAAATGAATTGAATTTATTCAGTCCTGAACAAAGAAGACTACGCGGTGATCTGATTCAAACATTCAAAATCCTAAAAGGTATAGACAATGTCGACACGGGACTTTTTTGACCTGAAAAAAGAAACAAGGACCAGGGGTCACAAATGGAGATTTGATAAAGGGGCATTCAGAACAGAAAATAGGAGGCACTTTTTTACACAGAGAATTGTGAGGGTCTGGAACCAACTTCCCAGTAATGTTGTTGAAGCTGACACCCTGGGATCCTTCAAGAAGCTGCTTGATGAGATTCTGTGTTCAATAAGCTACTAACAACCAAACGAGCAAGATGAGCTGAATGGCCTCCTCTCGTTTGTAAACTTTCTTATGTTCTTATGCATATGTTTATTCTAACAGTTGCAGTATTCTTTAACACCACACTTCTATTCCTTTGTGTATGTTGACTTCACTACATTTTAGTAGAAAGCATACATTTAACAGGAACATTCTCTAATTCCTGGGCCTGGATAGGCAGTCTCTAAGAAGGACAAAATTGTCTCAGGGTGCCTAAGTCTCCTCTACCATACTTAAAAAACAGAACACTGTATGTTGTGAACTTGTATTACAGGATCAAGGGATTCACAGTAACCACAATGGCTTTCAAAGAACCGTGCTTGTGAATCGCAATTCAGCTGACCACTGCTTTTATTGTTTAGTTTAATTTGATGTGTAATCATTTATTTAGAAGTGATTCAGATTACTGGCTCAGCGAGTTATTATAATACACATTCATAATGTAAACAGACAAACCAGGAAGGCATTTCTAGACAAGATGGTGTTGCGATAAGCGACCTGGCTAGCTAGCCTGCTAAAGAAAATATTATTACTCTTTATTTAGATTTGCAAGGGTTAGGGTTTCTGCATTGTTTGGGGAATAGGACCTGCCAGTTAGCTTCTCCTAGAGCCTTTTTGAGACAATTATGCCTTTTTTCAGCACACAAAAATAATCAAAAGAGTTTTTCTTTAATTTGCATTATTCCATTTTAATACACCAGTACTAAAATGTTGCACAATAGGTGCTGAAAGGTGCCTGTGGAAAGCAGAAACACTAAATGACATACAGGAAGGCAACCTTTTCTTTTAACTCTTTTATTTATTTATTTGTCACGTCTGTCTTATTAATTCATCAACTACTAGGAGGAGATCCACTACATCGTGTGCAGGCCATGGGCAGCATGTTGGCAGTAGTGCAACAGAGGCCTTCCATGAAAATAGCATATAAATGCCCATGTGCCAAGTCAGTGGCTGTAATAATGTTTTTTCATGTGATGCACTGTTTATGAATCATGCTATATAGTTAATGTGAAGTACTGTACTGTTCAGTAAATAGGTCAAGAGAAATAGCATGTTACCTAGAATGTTAGCTCAGTAAGTTGTAGTACCAAATCAAAGTGGTTCACTTCCAAAACTTAAAATGGTTGAATGCCACACAACGGTACCTCAGAGTCATACCCACGGACTTCCTTTGTTAATTCTTTCACACCGAACATGGCAGCAGTGTGGAGTAGTGGTTAGGGCTCTGGACTCTTGACCGGAGGGTTGTGGGTTCAATCCCTGGTTGGGGAAACTGCTGCTGTACCCTTGAGCAAGGTACTTTACCTAGATTGCTCCAGTAAAAAACCCAACTGTATAAATGGGTAATTGTATGTAAAAAATAATGTGTAAAAAATAATGTAATTGTATGTAAAAACAATGTGATCTTGTAACAATTGTAAGTCGCCCTAGATAAGGGCGTCTGCTAAGAAATAAATAATAATAATACATAGCAATGACGTGGCTCGGTCATGTTTTTTGTGTTGACCAGGTCAGGTCCCATTGAAATAAAGGTAAATAGACTGACTCACCATGTGATCTTTGGGTTAAGTCTACTGACGTGAATTCAACTAGCTGTCACTGTAAATAGTCAATAAGGTAAACTCAATTTCAGTCAGCACTCGGATATCCGTTACCCAGATACACGTCAGTTGCGTTTTACCACCCTTGTATTTAGAATAAAACTAATCCTCATTATATACATGTAACAGATAAATGCACTTACCCGTCACACGTGATTTCTGACTTCGTCACCAGGTTTTTCTGATACAAAGCCCATCTCTTCAATGTTACAATGTACTTGTTTTTCCATCACAGCCTGTGTTTTTTTTTTTTTCTTGTGCAGTTACACAGTGCTTCTTTCAATTTCACATGACGAAAATGCAGCCAAAACAAAGCGAACGAGACAAGCTACATTAATGTAACAGTTAATCATTAAACAGTTTTAGATACTGTGATACTTATTTTTTTTAAAATCTTTAGTTGCTTTTGTGAATTTTCTTTTGCAAGTGAACTGTGACATTAGGCCTTATCAAGCACTGTATTCTGCAATTTTGAATACTGACTTTGGATACCGTTTTAATTCTGGAAACTGGTGTTGTTGTTTTTTTAATCTTTTGCTAAATTGCATTGATTTTTACGCAGTTCTGTGCATGGGTAACATTTTGATTTCATTTTGCTTTTGGGTTGTTAATAGGAAATGTTATATTATTATTATTATTTATTTCTTAGCAGATGCCCTATCCACTGCCCTTATATACTGCTACAATACATACCGGATTTAAAAGTATGCAGCACTGAGCTGCGGGTTTTCCGGGATATAATGAGACAGACAACAGTTGCGGTTCAAAGCATTAGGAAACCGCTGTATTTGTTATTTTTTAGTTTTTAGTGAACAATGGCTCCCATTCCTGTCCTCTCAATCGCACACTCAACCTCTTCTCTCAACCAGGGTTGCCAACTATTTTTACAAAAACCCATCCACTTCTTCCTGAATCTCTGAAGCCAACTAGACAGAGAAGCAGAGAAGAGTGCTGAGAAGCTATAAAAAGGCAAATATAATGTTAGGTTATATAGCCAAGACAGTTGAATTCAAATCCAGGGAATTTATATTAAATTACGGAATGCACTTGTACAACCACGCCTAGAATACCCATATCATAAGAAAGACATTGAGGCATTGGAGAGAGTACAGAGGAGAGCAACACGATTAATTCCAGCATTGAAGGGTATGTCATATGAAGATAGACTGAAAGAGCTGAATCTGTGTAGCCTAGAAGGCGGCTTAATAGAGGTATTTACAATTGTCAAGGGGCTTAACAAAGTAACTGTGAATTATTTTTCACAGGTCACAGGAACAAAACCATGGGCCAGAGATGCAAAGAAAGGCATATTCAAAACCGAGGGGAGAAGGACCTTTTTCAAAGAAAGTGTGAAGCAGAAACTATTGGATCCTTCAAGAATAGACTGGATGCTGTCATGAACAATACTGTATATCCCTCTCTGTGACCATAATAAGACCTTTAGCTAGTCGCCTGTAGGAAGGGTGGTCTGTTTAGCCACAGAGTCACAGAGGTAACGGACCACATTTACATTAAGCGAGTGAGCATAGGTGGGCCGAATGGCCTTTTCTCATTCTAGAAGTTCTTAAAACCCGCCGAATCAGGAGCCTAAGTTGTGACATCACAATCACCTCTGACATTGTTCCCCATTGTAACAAATAGCAACTACACTATTTGCAATTGTTTTTTTTTGTTTTTTTTTTTGTTTTTTTTTTAATTTAGTCGTCGCCAATTATTTTACCCCGGTTTTCACCCCAGTTTAGCATGCCCAATTAGTATCTGTATCCCCGGCTCACCGCTCGCAACCCCCCCGCCGACTCGGGAAACGGAGGCTGGAACACGCGTCCTCCGAAACGTGCTCCTTCCAAGCCGTCATTTTTCGCACTGCAGATCCACAGCAATGCCACCAGACCTATAGTGCCGGAGGACAACACAGATCTGGCGGCTCCGCTGCAGAGCCACAGGCGCCCTATCGGCCACAGGGGTCGCTGATGCGCGGTGAGCCGTGGATTCCCCTGCCGACCTAAGCCCTCCCTACCCGGGCAGCGCTCAGCCAATTGTGCGCCGCCCCCTAGGAACTCTCGGTCACGGTCAGCTGTGACATAGCCTGGATTCGAACCTGCGATCTCCAGGCTATAGGGCACATCCTGCGAGGAGCGCCTTTACTGGATGCGCCAATCGGGAGCCCCACTATTTGCAATTGTAACTTTTTTGTGTTTTAAGTGCTTAATTCTGGGAATCCATTTGCTGCGGAATAACACGGAAAAAAACAGATTTTCTGTGCTGTCGGAGAATTTTTAGTTTTACACTTGCAAAAAACATGCAAGGCTTTTTTTTGGTTGTTTGATAACCAGATCAATACACTTGTATATAATCATCAACACAGGCAATTGAGCTTTAAAATCAGTAAACATACTTGTTCAGTAAAACTGCTTCTGGTGAGCGAGGCGCACTGTCAGTGACACATTCATGCTGAAAAGTAGTTGCAGTTTACTTCACGATCCAGTGCGTTGTTACTACTCAACAAGCTGCTTAAGATGCGGAAAACGATAAAAATCACCCTTACAGATCGGGTCAATGAGTTTGGCAATAGCCATCCAGGTGACTAACTCCAGATAAACTAATATGAATACTATTTTGGGGGGTTTATTATTAGTACACAGACGTATTTGTAATGTTTAAAGTAAAATGGTAAGTTTGTTTATATTATTGATTGATGGCACTCTGGTGAGCTTGTAACTTCCTTCGAATTTCAATAGTACTGTTGTGTATCTTACAATGTGACGAGGGGGTGGCGGGCACTCAATTTGAACCTTTTATTTTAATTGAGGAATGGCGCAGATTTTTTTTTTTTAAATCGGAGAATTTCATTTTATTTATTGCTGAAAACTAGGAGCCCTGGTAATTACTAAACATTCACCTGAAATACGAATCAATCAATCATTCCTTTTCTTTAATCAATTAAAACCCTTGAGAACCCTTGAGGATTGTGTGGGGTAGATGTACTAAGATGGGTCAGTCGCAGCACAAACATACCGCAATTTGCATTTTCATTACGACAATTCACAAAGTGCACATTTTGTTGTATGTACTAAGAAAAAATAAGTTAATGAAGATAGCCGCAGTATACTAATTTAAATATTATTTACGTAATCTTAGTGAGATCTCTAGCTAGAGTTGTGCGACTTTTTTTCAAATAAAATAGCGGCAGTTGAGTTGTGGTTTGCTGCAGCAGAGTGCCCGATGGATAACATCTATACATGCAAGGGTGCAAGAATCAAAATCACATTGTTTTTGTTAAATGTAAATGTCATCGGTACAATGTATTTTGTTCTGTCTTCATTTTACCTATTTTAATAATGTTATATATATATATAAAAAATGAAAGGCAGTTTAATCCCATCAGATTCTAAAGTGCAACCTTCACTCCCAAAAAGCTTTTCATAATCATACAGTAGCCGCTCGCTAAACTGGACATGTTTGTCTGACATAAGGAGGTGTCAGGTTTCAAAACAATACAATAAAATCTCACACACATACATTTACAGTTCTCGATGTATTTTAAATATAAATCATTGCGATGAAATAACACTAATGTGTTTTGGGTATGCTGCACATTCCATTATTTGATTAAGTGGTCAGTATTATCAAGCAGAAACTCTGCCAGACCCCAACTCTCATCATTCCAGACTTCACTAAGAGATTCATCCTCCCCACCGATGCGTCGGATGTCGGTTTGGGTGCAGTCTTGTCCCAAAAGATAGAGAGAGTAGGACACCACATCCTGTACCTCAGTAAAAAGATGCTCCCTCGGGAGCTCAACTACTCTTTGGTTGAAAAGGAGTGTTTGGATATTAAATGGACTACTCACTCTTTACAATACTACCTGCTGGGACATTCATTTGATCTCGTTACCACGCCCAGCTCAAGTGGTTAAGCACAATGAAGGACAGCAATGCCCGGATAACTCGTGGTATCTGGCATTGCAGGCCTTCATGTACCACATGGTACATCGTGCAGGGAAAGACCACCATAATGTTGATTATTTTTCCCGGGAGGGGGGAGTAATGGGAAAAGTAGATTTAGCCAAGTGTTCCTTCGGCTCAACTCTGAGCAGTGGGATATGTGACAGATAAAGAAAGATTCTTGGTGTTAGATCTCCCTCCCGACCTGTGAGGGTGCTGTGTAAAGGGAACAGAGTACCCTAGACTAGATGGCCCGACAATTCATTCCCAGGATTCGGCGGAAGTCGGCCATCTAGAAAGGAGGCAGAGCTACTGTACACTAAATAATTGACCCAGAAGGGAAACGATGTGGCATCCGCAGATTGGAGAGGCGGTTGCACTCGTTTACCAAGGGGTCATGTGTGACGGCATAATAGGGGACGGAGAATCGCAATCTGTTCCTTTGCTTTGGTTTACATGATAGAACCGAGAAGGACTATGAGAGACCCCGTTACAAGTATTGTGAAACAGTATTGTGAGTGTTTTTGTTTGTTTGTCTGTGTGCGTAATTGTCTTTGTTTGTAACACTACACTAGACACGAGACAGCTAACACGATTCTGGAGCTGTCGCTAAATCTCTGTCTGTTTCATTACTGCCCTGCATCACCCCTGCACCTGCATCCACTCAGCCACTTTGTCACATGTGGTGTCAGGGTGGGATATGGATCGCAATGCACTGGCAGAGCTGCTGGAGGTGCTGGACAGCAGACAGGACGCAGAGGAGAGAAGGAAGGAGGAGCGTTACACTTCGCTCATTGAACAGCACTTTCCACAGCACCAGCCCCTACAGGAACACCAGCAATGTTGGCACCGAAGGCTCGAGCGATGAAGATGATGGCAGAGGATGACCCAGAGGCGTACCTGGTTGCGTTTGAGTGGATGGCTACCACTGCGTCATGGCTGCGGGAGTTCTGGGCAAGCCAGCTGGGACCCTGCCTGATCGGGGAGGCTCAGGCAGCCTATCAGGCTATGAGTGACCTCAGCGCCACCAGTTACGACCTGGTCAAGCTGGCCATTCTTCGCCGCCTCAACATTACGGCAGAGACCCACTGGGTACTGTTCAGGGAGTACCGAAGATCCTTGGAGACACGCCCCAGGGTGGTTGCAGAGGGGTTGTGTGACCACATGGTACACTGGCCGAGAAGAAAACCAACCTGCAAATGGGGGAAGCATTGGTTGTGGAGCAATTCTGCCATGTGGTCTGTGCCGATACCCAAGCGTGGATACGGTGCCACAACCCTGACACCCTGGAAGACATTTTGAAACTGGCCGAGGATATTGAGGACTCCATAGTCTCCGTCCGGACCAGGATACTGTCGGTTCCCGCCCTTCGGGGCAGCTGAGCCCCTCATCTCTCTCCTCTGTCACCACCACCACCATCAGCCCCGGGACCCAGACCTCCGAGACCGCCGACCCCAGCCTCCTTTCATGGAGACCAAGGTTGGCCCCCAGCTGGGGTAGAGGTGCTGCCCCTGCCCCGTTGCCATACCAGCAATGGGACACATTATTATTATTATTTGTTTATTTAGCAGACGCCTTTATCCAAGGCAACTTACAGAGACTAGGGTGTGTGAACTATGCAGCAGCTGCAGAGTCACTTACAACTACGTCTCACCCGAAAGACGGAGCACAAGGAGGTTAAGTGACTTGCTCAGGGTCACACAATGAGTCAGTGGCTGAGGTGGGATTTGAACCAGGGACCTCCTGGTTATGAGCCCTTTTCGTTAACCATTGGACCACACAGCCTCCTCAGACAGATATCTAACCAATGACCCCTCTGTCCACCTGTGGCAATGTGCCCCGCCCCTGTGTGTATTTTTGTGTTTCATGTTGTATGTTGGTGTATTGTAGTTGGTACAGGGGATATAATGTGGGTAATGAGCACGAGAGTTTAAAATGTATAATTCTATTTAGGCACGAGGATTGCATTTCACGTGCATCTAAAGTATTTTATAATATGTGAGCACGGGGTTGCACAGAGTTAGTTCACGTGCTGGGATTCAAGTGAATAATTAAATGGTAATTGAATCCCAGCACAATTGTATATATAGATGCACGTTTCATTCACTCGAGGTTGTGTGTTCAGGGTGAAAGAACAGGAGAGAGAGAGAGAAGGTAAATGTGATAATAATAATAATAATAATAATAATAATAATAATAATAATAATATTAACCCTTAGCGGTCCATTTATTCAGCGCGTCTGAGGCGCGTCGGGTCCAATTTATTTCCACACGCGCAGTTCATTTTAGACGCGCTGTTTAAAAGTATTTTTTTCACAGTAAAACTGGTATAAAAGGCACTACATATCAACAGGACACTCAGTACTGCATCTCCAGCCTCACCCCACCCCTCGTTCGCTGTTTTTTTCACATACCTCTTGATAGTAGTGCATACAGATCAATCATCTCCTGATCACTCGTTTTATCATCAAACTCCTCAATAATGTGATCCAAGTCATTATTTTATTACTATAACATCTAAAAAAGCTCTGCAAATGTCTGTGATATTCTTTGAGCGCTGGATGCAGAAGAAGCTATCTTGTTTGTTTATGTCTGTATGATGCCGGGGCTATCTGTATTCATGAAATACACCCCTTTTTTTCGGCTTCTCTTGGCTCCTATCGATCACACTCGGCCATTGAATTCCGGAGAAAAAACAACTAGTTTTTTGCGTCTTTTTGATGATGTCAGACAGGGTCCGACATAGGACCACAAAGGGTTAAAAAAACTGCTACGAGTGCTGGAAGCACCCGCATCGTGCTTGTTTTGTGTTTAATGTTCGTACCCTGTTTGTTAGTGTTTTTTCGTTTTGTTTGTCTGTTTATTTTGGCCGCAAGTACCATGTCCTGTTTTCTGTTTAAACCTTTTATTTGTTTCATTAAAACACTGAGCGCAGCAATTGCGTCTCAGTTTCAACTCCAGTACTGTCTGTCTGTTTCTTTCTGGCCTGACGTCATCCCTACAGCTAGCCTGTCACACGTGGTGTTAACGGTGGGATAACAGCACCTCCGAGACTCAGGCCAGAAAGAGTACTGCGGGGAAAAATTAAATAAATAAATAAACAGGACTGTTTGTTTAAAAAAAAGGGAAAATATGGCAGAAGACAGCAACAGCAGGAATGGAGAGAGGTCCCGGAGCATCCACAGCCCAGGAGGGAGGGAGGGCCTTTCCCATCCTCTGAGGAGATGCTGGACTGGGTGTCGGACCCGGAGTGGAACTGGGAGGACCTCCCGAAGGTTGTTTACCTGCTGTGGGCCAGAGATGGGGAACATTGGGAACGCTGGGAACAACACTACTCCTCAGTGCCCTTTGTGAACCCGGCAGCAGTGGTGATCAACTACTTGGCTGCCGATATGGGACTGCCCCAGCAGGTTGCATTCCAAGTAGGAGGAACCACGCCTACCTGCACCCTCACTGGGCTAAAGGGAGAATGCCTGCTGTCCCCATCTCCACCAGCAGAGGAAGAATGGCTGCTGTCCCCATCTCCACCAGCAGAGGAAGAATGCCTGCTGTCCCCATCTCCACCAGCAAAGGAAGAATGCCTTCCGAGACAGAGGGAGAACCGCACCCGTCCCCTGCAAGTGAGGGAGAGCCACACCAGCCCCCTGCAAGTGAGGGAGAGTCGCACCAGTCCCCTGCAAGTGAGGGAGAGTCACACCAGTCCGCTGCAAGTGAGGGAGAGTCGCACCAGTCCCCTGCAAGTGAGGGTGAGTCGCACCAGTCCGCTGCAAGTGAGGGAGAGTCGCACCAGTCCCCTGCAAGTGAGGGTGAGTCGCACCAGTCCCCTGCAAGTGAGGGTGAGTCGCACCAGTCCCCTGCAAGTGAGGGTGAGTCGCACCAGTCCCCTGCAAGTGAGGGAGAGTCGCACCAGTCCCCTGCAAGTGAGGGAGAGCCACACCAGCCCCCTGCAAGTGAGGGAGAGTCGCACCAGTCCCCTGCAAGTGAGGGTGAGTCGCACCAGTCCCCTGCAAGTGAGGGAGAGTCGCACCAGTCCGCTGCAAGTGAGGGAGAGTCGCACCAGTCCCCTGCAAGTGAGGGTGAGTCGCACCAGTCCGCTGCAAGTGAGGGAGAGTCGCACCAGTCCCCTGCAAGTGAGGGTGAGTCGCACCAGTCCCCTGCAAGTGAGGGTGAGTCGCACCAGTCCCCTGCAAGTGAGGGTGAGTCGCACCAGTCCCCTGCAAGTGAGGGAGAGTCGCACCAGTCCCCTGCAAGTGAGGGAGAGCCACACCAGCCCCCTGCAAGTGAGGGAGAGTCGCACCAGTCCCCTGCAAGTGAGGGTGAGTCGCACCAGTCCCCTGCAAGTGAGGGAGAGTCGCACCAGTCCCCTGCAAGTGAGGGTGAGTCGCACCAGTTTGCTGAAAGTGAGGGAGAGTCGCACCAGTCTCCTGCAAGTGAGGGTGAGTTGCACCAGTCTGCTGAAAGTGAGGGAGAGTCGCACCAGTCCCCTGCAAATGAGGGTGAGTCGCACCAGTCTGCTGAAAGTGAGGGTCGCACCAGTCCCCTGCAAGTGAGGGAGAACTGCCCCAGTTCCCTGCAAGTGAGAGAGAGCCATACCAGCCCTGCAACTGGGGCAGACTACACGCTGCTCCCACCTTCGTCGCGAGGAGACTACACGCTGCTCCCACCTCCGTCGCCAGGAGACTACACGCTGCTCCCACCTCCGTCACCAGGAGACTACACGCTGCTCCCACCTCCACTGCAGGAGCTGCCTCTGCCTCCACCACCTCCACTGGCAGGAGCAGAGCAGCAGGAGCTGCCTTCGCCACCTCCACCAGCAGAGGGTGAATACCTGCTGGTTCAGCCTCCCCCAATGTCGGAGGACTGCTTGCCGCTCCCACCTCCACCACAAGAGGAGCTGCAGCTGAGTTTGCCATCGCCCAGAGATGCCTTCATATCACCGCCCAGGGATGCCTTCACGTCACTGCCCAGGGATGCCTTCACGTCACCGCCCAAGGATGCCTGCCTCGCACCGCCGAACAGCTGCTAGGGGACTACCCCCCAAGCAGCTGTTCGGCTGCCGGGATTGCCTTGGCCAGAGGAGCCGGCCTGTGTGTGGTCAGCGTGGCCACTACAGCTATTGGAGTGGAAGGAGGACGTCCCACCATGGCCGCACTCATGGACCACTGCTGCACCTGTTTCTGGGCTGGAAATAAACATTTGTCTGTTTATTTTGGCCACAAGTGCCGTGTCCTGTTTTCTGTTTAAACCTTTTATTTTAGAATAAACTCACTGAGTGCTGCCGCGTCTCAGTTTCACTCACTACTGTCTGTCTGTGCACTACTTTCTGGTCTGACGTCACCACCCACATGCACTTACAGCCATCCTGTCACAACCCCCAACTTGTTTTAGGTGCAACCAACAGGGACATCTGGCCAGGTCATGTCTCGCTGCCATGGAGTGTGACATGGCCGTGTGTAATTAGGCACCTGAGATAGGTAAGTGCGGGGAAAATGGTCAGGAGGGGTCTTGTATGATTGATGTGGTTTTAGGAAATGTGAAAACCCACGCATTAGTGGACACAGGGTGTGAGCAAACCTTGATTAGAACAGCTTGGGCGGTGTGTTGTGTTGCGGCATACCCCACACTAAAAGTATATTTATCGGTAGGACCGATAAAACGTCACCTGGTAGTAGGGGTGGTGGAAAGGTTGCCACACCCAGTTATTCTGGGCCGAGACTGGCCAAAATTGAAAGAACTAATGCAAATAATGGCAGTCTCGGCCGCACACATAAACGTGGCAGAAGAAAAGAAAAGGGAACAGATTGGTGATGTGTTTCCTTTTCAAGCTGAAATGTTTTCTCCTATTTTCCGTCCTAGAAAAACCAATAAAGAGAGAAGGACGGCAAAATAGGAGGGAGCATCATTGAGACAAAGCTGGGGTCTGGTGGGAGAGCGCTCGGCTGGTAACAAACACCAGTCAAAGGGAGTCGGAACGCAGTGTGACCGAGAGGGCGAGGTTACTGGGCCATCCAGGGCAGATGTTACTCCGGCCCCTCTCAATATACTGGACATGTGGCACTCAAGCGCGGACATAGTGTGGGGCCAACATAATGACCCGTCACTAGTGCACGCTTGGGGGCAGGTCCGGTCTATTGAAGGTAAGGATGTTGATGGCGCTGGGACGCTAGTATATCCACACTTCAGTATCAAGGGGCAATTACTGTATGGGGTAAATCTAGCCGCGGGCACAGGACAGCCTGTAACACAATTATTGGTTCCCCCGTCTTGTCGGACCGAGGTCATGAGACTCGTGCATGATATCCCTTTTGCAGGGCACCTCGGAGCTGACAAGACAAAGGAGTGAATATTGGCTCGATTCTATTGGGTAGGTCTTCATAAAGATGTGTTGAAATATGTGGCCACATGCCCAGACTGCCAGTGAGTAGCGCCGGGTCGAGTGCGCCCCACCCCTTTGGTTCCATTGCTGATGATTTCCACTCCTTTTGAACGCATTGCAATGGACATAATGGGCCCTTTGCTACCTTCTGACTCTGGGTATATGCATATATTAGTAGTGGTAGATTGTGCAATGCGATACCTGGAGGCAGTTCCATTGAGGACCATAAGTGCCGCTGCAATAGCCACAGTTAGTACAGATTATGGTTAGAGTAGGGATTCCCAAGGAGATTTTGACTGATCATGGAACCAACTTTTTGTCTAACACGTTACAGCAGGTATATAAAATATTAAAAATACGTCCCATCAGGACATCTGTTTATCATCCACAGACGGACGGTTTGGTGGAACGATTTAATCAGACCTTGAAGCAGATGCTGAGACGTTTTGTAACACAAGAGCAAAAACATTGGGCATCGCTTCTTTCCTACCTCCTTTTTGCACAGAGAGAGGTGCCGCAGAGCTCAACAGGGTTCTCCCCCTTCGAGCTCTTGTACGGCCGACAGCGGCATCCTCAATCCGTTGAGAGAGGAGTGGGAGGAGCACAAAAATGTAGTGAAGCATGTGCTTCTACTAAGAGATCGCCTGGATTTGGTCGGTCGTTTGGTGACAAGACAAGAGAGACTTTATCAGATCCTGGAAAGTCGACGAAGTGGCGTTCGCAAAGAGGTATGGGACATGCTCGAACTTGGGGTGATTGAGCCTTCCAGGAGCGAGTGGTGCAGTCCAATTGTCATAGTGGCCAAGAAACGTGGCACCAATCGCTTCTGTGTGGACTTTCAGAAGGTAAACGCTATTGCTAAGTTCGATGCATACCCTATGCCTCGGGTCGACAAACTTCTAGATAGACTGGGAAAGGCAAGGTTTATCTCAACTCTGGACCTGACAAAGGGATACTGGCAGACCCCCTTAATCCGCAGTTCTAGAGAGAAAACCGCATTTTTAACAGCAGAAGGGCTGTTTCACTTCACAACCATGCTGTTTGGGCTACATGGTGCGTCCGTTGCCTGATGGTCTGATGGACCAGGCTTTACGCCCACATCATGAATATGCGGCAGCATATATTGATGATGTGGTGATTTACAGCTCCATCTGGCGAGAGCATTTGGCTAGCGTCACAGTCGTCCTTCAGTCTCAAAGGGTAGTCCGGCTAACAGCTAACTTGAGAAAATGTGCCAAGACAGAAACTCAATATATGGAATATTTAATGGGAAATGGAAGGGTGAAACCCATGGTCACCAAAACCCAGGCTTTGGTCGATGCTGCGATCCTCAAAACCAAGACTCAGGTGAGATCACTACTGGGATTAGCCGGTTATTACAGCCGCTTTATCCCCGAGTATGCCACAGTGGTTAACCCTTTAGTCGACCTCACCAAAAAGAGTGCTCCAAATTGAATTAAATGGTCAGCTGAGTGTCACGGGGCGTTTGATACTATTAAGCATAAACTGTGCCAGGCCCCCACACTTATCACAACTGATTTAACCAAGAGATTCATCCTCCACACCGATGCGTCGGACATGGGTTTGGGTGCAGTCTGGTCCCCAAAGGTATAGAGTAGAACACCCAATACTGTATCTCAGTAAAAAGATGCTACCTCGGGAGTGCAACTACTCTGTAGTCAAAAAGGAGTGTTTGGCCATTAAATGGGCTACTCACTCCTTACGATATTACCTGCTGGGACAGTCATTTGATCTTGTCACTGACCAAAAATGTTTGTAAAATGTTTGTACAAAAATGAACAGAATTTACTATAAATTTTGTCAGAGGTTGAAAGGGTCTCTATATCTTTTATTCTTTTGTAATACCAAGAAAAAATAATATATAATAAGAACATAAGAAAGGTTACAAACAAGAGGAAGCCATTCAGACCATCTTGCTTGTTTGTTTGTTAGTAGCTTATTAATCCCAGAATCTTATCAAGCAGGTTCTTGAAGGATCCCGGGGTGTCAGCTTCAACAGCATTACTGGGGAGTTGGTTCCAGACTCCCACAATTATCTGTGTAAAAAAGTGCCTCCTATTTTCTGTTCTGAATGTCCCTTTATCTAACCTCCATTTGTGACCTCTGGTCCTTGTTGCTTTTTTCAGGTCGAAAAAGTCCCCTGGGTCGACATTTTCAGTAACTTTTAGAATTTTGAATGCTTGAATCACATCGCCGTGTAATCTTTTTTGTTCGAGACTGAATATGACATGTCTGCATGTGACATTTAAAACCAGGAATAATTCTGGTTGCTCTTCTTTGCACTCTTTTTAGAGCAGCAATATCCTTTTTGTAACGAGGTATCCAGAACTGAACACAATATTGTAGATGAGGTCTTACTAATGCATTGTAAAGTTTTACATTACTTCCCTTGATTTAAATTCAACAGTTTTCACTATATGTACGAGCATTACTAAACCAGAATCTAAGTCATTAATGTAGATTAGGAAGAGCAGAGGACCTAATACTGATCCCTATGGTATACTATAGTCTTTAATAAACCCGTGCAGAATGTGACTGAGGGGTTAACAAAATAATTAATAGCTAATTAATACCTCGGTCACCACTATAAGAACCTGCAGCTTTGGCTGCACAGTGAAAGGGTGTTCGAGAGTGGAGAACGAGTGAGGAGTGAGTGAGTGAGGAGTGAGTGAGTGAGTGAGGAGTGAGGAGTGAGTGAGTGAGGAGTGAGTGAGTGAGGAGTGAGGAGTGAGGAGTGAGTGAGTGAGGAGTGAGGGAGTGAGGAGTGAGTGAGTGAGGAGTGAGGAGTGAGTGAGTGAGGAGTGAGGAGTGAGGAGTGAGGAGTGAGGGAGTGAGGAGTTAGGAGTGAGGAGGTAAACAATTGCTATTTGTGTGGCTTCAAACCAGCACAACTACTTGTTTGTTGTTATCTTTATTTGTTTGTTTGGCCAACATGCCATTTTCTTTTGTGTAGTTGTGTTTTGTTTAAATATTTTGTTTATTATTTAATAAAAAGCACTGAACGCCATTGCGCCTCAGTTTCATCCGTCATTACCTGTTTGTTTTGGCTTTGTGTTTCTGGTCTGACGTCACCCCTGCAGCCATCCTGTTCACAAGGATCCTCAAGAAAATCAAGCAGGTTAGTTAGACACGATCTCCCTTTCCTAAAACCATGCTGACTGTCTCCCAGGATACTGTTACCATGTAGGTCATTTTCCATTTTGGATCTTATGATAGTTTCCATAAGTATGAGATAGTGACTCATAAAATTGTGACTCATAAAAATAGCTGATACGACTACTACGACTACTACTACTACTACTAATAATAATAATAATAATAATAATAATAATAATAATAATAATAATAATAGATCTAAACAGAACATACACACACAACACCTTTCAAAGTATACTATACAGGTTTTTAAAAAATGTGGACACTAACAGAATTATAGCCTAATTGTAGAACAATAACTAGCAGAAAATAAAATGTATGTACATGCTTCATAATATCTACATTTAAAAAGAAATTGCACTGTTTTGCCAGCTGACTGCTCCATTGGCGACGAAGTATGTTTTATATTCATTTCTGATTTTTCTGGCCAAAGCAGAAGAATGTCGGTCGTACATTGGTGAAAGGTGAACAGGCCTTCTGGCTCTTCCCTCCAAGGTCCATTGGTCATTTTCCCTGTTCCTTGGTCTTCATGATCGGGTAGACCACCTGGTGTGTACAGCTGTCATGAAACCATATGTCGGCTGACCCTAAAAATGTATTGTAGCGATGAAAAAGATTCACATGTAGCCAAAAATCAAAGTGTTATTGCTCGCCTTTCACCAGGAGATATTGCTTCCTGAAGCTGGGTATCTTGCTTTTGAATTTTCTCCTTTATCATTCCCAAGGGACAATGAAATGCTGTCTCATCCATATGGAACCAACCGCATTAGCTTGGTTGGTTTTCTTCAGCCAACTCTGAGCAAGCCACTATAGCATTCTCTTTTCGCTGCTGTATCAGCCAATCCCTGGTCCATGTTACTCGCTTTCGCTTCTTTTGTTGCCTGGTAACACACAACACAATAATAATAATAATAATAATAATAATAATAATAATAATAATAATAATAATAATAATTACCTTAAGCAAAACAGCAGTAACCAAGGGGGGTAACTGCAGCATATGTGATTTCTTCTATTTTTTTCATCTTCATCTTCTCCCTGGTACCTGTAATATTTATTTTGATTAGTCCAATAAATGTTCAAGAAGCATATAGTTACAATGTCTATTGTTATTGGCTAAAGAAAATTATTTTTCAGTTGACCGTGTCTTTAGTGGCCCTAGTTGCTCATACCATAGCTTGCCTTAAAAAGTTGCCAGTGTATCATGGCCTTAAGAGATGCTAATAAAGGTACTGTTAAACTAACTACAGCTTTTTAATTATGCTAATCCTGATTTAAGCAAATGTGAATAAAATCATTTTACTGAAGCCATAAAAACCTGATTTTGTCCCACTTCAGCACCTAAAACAGGAAGTACCACATTCTATAAGTAAATATGGAATTAAGTGATACGAAATGTATATATTGTAGGGTCATACCGTACCGGTTCATTTACTCCACTCAGACCATGACTCACAAGCATGGTAGTGCTGCAAAATGTTTCCCCTTTTTCCAGGAATGATGAATGACTAGGGCTAGGACATTTATTGCCCACTCACCCTACCCTGACCACTTACCAAGTACAGTATCCCTGAATAAATACCGCCCCCACGTGATCATACCGTCATTTTAGCTGCAGGAAATGTTCCTGCACACAGTCACAATATGGTGCTGTATGTAGCAACATCACAATGTTTACTGTTCATTCAGTGCACTACAAACACGTTTTAAAGAACTCAATGCAAACACACTGTGTGTACACAGCAGTGAGTACTGATAAACCAGCACATATCCAAGCCAGTAAATGAATGAAATGCAGCTCCCATGCAGAGCTGGGGCTGTAGCTCTGGCAACGGAGCTGTTAGTGAACTTCAAACAAAGAATGCTGAGTCTTTAAGAACAGTTGATACTTAATTCTAAAATAGACACAGTGTAAGAAAACAGTAGAATACAGAATGCTTATCACTGTTGTCGGAAAAGTGCATTTTTACAACGATTAAAACAACAGAAATGTGGAGGAATCCTTCGGAAAGTTTTGCCAAAATAGACGTGAAATACTTTGCAAGGCATAAAGGGGAGGTAAGCGGCAGTTATTCTAAATCTTATTTACCGTTTATTTGTGTGTTCTATCCTGCAAGCATGCTGTGCCTCGTGCCACCCGAAATTACGCTCTGACACGATATTTTATATGCGTTTGTGTTATTATTCTGCGCAATACAGATTTTTTTTTTCCATTTATTAATGGGCGTCTCAAAGAAATAAAATCATGACAGACACTGAACTTTAGGCTGGACTGGAGTCGTTTTGCATACGATTTCACGGAGTATTTACTGTATTGTCTTTCCGCTCAGGTGAACTCTTGCGTTTTCTCCCCTGACTGCCAGATACTCCTCACGTGCTCTGATGATTGCAGAATTTTTCTGTGGAATGCCAAAACTGGGCAGCTATTAGATAAAGTGTGCGGACACACAGGTGCAAACATTATTTTCTTCTTCTGCATGATTTTTTTTTACAATTAAAAAAAAATCTTACATTTATCAATACTCTGCATCGCATTGATCTGTCTTTTTAGACCACTGCTGTAAGCAGTATAAACACAGCAGTGGTGTAAATATTCTATGATGTTGATGTTAAGACCTAACTTTATTTCATTTTATTACCATAGCCCTAACCCACGCATACCAGCCCCCTGGGAAACCGAGAAAAGCAACCACCAATTTGTAGTGGTTAATTAATAAGGGACTGTTTTTAACTTTAAAAAGACGAGAGCCCAGCTATTTTTGTGTGGGAGGTTATTTCTAACTGACACTCTAGTGCCACCTTGTGGATGTTTGCCATACTTATTTATAACTTCCTGTGATGCTTATAGTTTTCATTTTTCTTGCTGGCATATTCTTCATGATAATTTGTTTTAATGCCTTTGTGTGTTTTGGAGGTTCACCGTTAGCTTCTTATTGCATTTTCAATACCCACAGGTCCAGTTAAAGCCTGCTGTTTCTCCTCAGACTCTACCCGCTTTGCTAGTGCATCACATGACTGCACGGTGCGTGTGTGGCTGACAGCTTCAACTCAGTGCCTACATGAACTGAAAGGTGTGTATCTGAGAGATAATGTCATTGCTGTGGTGAGATAATAATGGAACTCTCAAGTCAATCATTCATTTTTTGAACAAAGAAGTCCCATTATTACCAAGAAACACACCTCAACAAAGCCATTATCACCATACTTCAACTTTTTAAAGCTATTTATTAATTGAACTGTTTTTCTGAAATACTGTAGTCTACTGAAAGATTTTTGAGAGCGGGGCTCGAGAATCTATGTGAAGCATTTCATCACCTCCATAGAAAGTAGTAGTGTTTGTGTATTTTATAGTGTAAAATATAGCCAGCTTTGCCATGTCTTCGTAGCTTGAGATGTCAGAAGGGAGCACACTGGCAGCATGCATATATTTTGTTGCTGTTTGTCTTATCTACGAGGATATATCTCTAAACAAGAGGATTTTTGCCATTTTCATATCGATATACCTGTAGATCACACTCGTTTCTAAATGTTTATTGATTTCGATCATTTTCTACAGATCTGTTAAATGTCTTACATTTTCTGTTGATTTCTATAGATATCTGTAGATCATTGTTCTGTGGAATGCATTTGACTGATTCCCTATTGGGAATATAAGCCCTACTGGTGGCTCACCCCTGCTTTGCTCCTTGCCCCAGGTCACACTAAGAGTGTAGAGACGGTGTGTTTCAGTCCTGACTCCAAGCTGCTCCTCTCCGCGGGCTGGGATAAAACAGCGATCCTGTGGGGTCTCCAGGTAACGTGGCGGGCTTCAGCAGAGTCACAGCGATCCTGTGGGGTCTCCAGGTAACGTGGCGGGCTTCAGCAGAGTCACAGCGATCCTGTGGTGTCCCCAGGTAACGTGGCGGGCTTCAGCAGAGTCACAGCGATCCTGTGGGGTCTCCAGGTAACGTGGCGGGCTTCAGCAGAGTCACAGCAAACCTGTGGGGTCTCCAGGTAACGTGGCGGGCTTCAGCAGAGTCACAGCGCTCCTGTGGGGTCTCCAGGTAACGTGGTGGGCTTCAGCAGAGTCACAGCGATCCTGTGGGGTCTCCAGGTAATGTGGTGGGCTTCAGCAGAGTCACAGCGATCCTGTGGGGTCTCCAGGTAACGTGGTGGGCTTCAGCAGAGTCACAGCAATCCTGTGGGGTCTCCAGGTAACGTGGCGGGCTTCAGCAGAGTCACAGCGATCCTGTGGGATCTCCAGGTAATGTGGTGGGCTTCAGCAGAGTCACAGCGATCCTGTGGGATCTCCAGGTAATGTGGTGGGCTTCAGCAGAGTCACAGCGATCCTGTGGGGTCTCCAGGTAACGTGGCGGGCTTCAGCAGAGTCACAGCGATCCTGTGGGATCTCCAGGTAACGTGACGGGCTTCAGCAGAGTCACAGCGCTCCTGTGGGGTCTCCAGGTAACGTGGTGGGCTTCAGCAGAGTCACAGCGGGGCCGGGAATTTGGCATACAAATGATTAAATGGTTATAATGTTTAAAGCCCAGTCAGCACTCTCGAAACATGTTGGTGTTGATGTGTACTTGTGGAGCAGGGTTATTCTAGTGATCAGCTCAGTTACATTTCTTGTCCTGAATGGCTTTTCCAGGCTGTGTAATATTTAGAAACATGTGACCATATATTTCAGGTTGTTTCTCTCTTGTTTCTATATCAGTAAGGTCTCTAAGCACTCCCAGGTTGTTTCTCTCTTGTTTCTATATCAGTAAGGTCTCTAAGCACTCCCAGGTTGTTTCTCTCTTGTTTCTCTCTTGTTTCTATAGCAGTAAGGTCTCTAAGCACTCCCAGGTTGTTTCTCTCTTGTTTCTCTCTTGTTTCTATATCAGTAAGGTCTCTAAGCACTCCCAGGTTGTTTCTCTCTTGTTTCTCTCTTGTTTCTATATCAGTAAGATCTCTAAGCACTCCCAGATTGTTTCTCTCTTGTTTCTCTCTTGTTTCTATAGCAGTAAGGTCTCTAAGCACTCCCAGGTTGTTTCTCTCTTGTTTCTATAGCAGTAAGGTCTCTAAGCACTCCCAGGTTGTTTCTCTCTTGTTTCTATAGCAGTAAGGTCTCTAAGCACTCCCAGCTTGTTTCTCTCTTGTTTCTATATCAGTAAGGTCTCTAAGCACTCCCAGGTTGTTTCTCTCTTCTTTCTATATCAGTAAGATCTCTAAGCACTCCCAGGTTGTTTCTCTCTTGTTTCTCTCTTGTTTCTATAGCAGTAAGGTCTCTAAGCACTCCCAGGTTGTTTCTCTCTTGTTTCTATAGCAGTAAGGTCTCTAAGCACTCCCAGGTTGTTTCTCTCTTGTTTCTCTCTTGTTTCTATATCAGTAAGATCTCTAAGCACTCCCAGGTTGTTTCTCTCTTGTTTCTCTCTTGTTTCTATAGCAGTAAGGTCTCTAAGCACTCCCAGGTTGTTTCTCTCTTGTTTCTATAGCAGTAAGGTCTCTAAGCACTCCCAGGTTGTTTCTCTCTTGTTTCTCTCTTGTTTCTATAGCAGTAAGGTCTCTAAGCACTCCCAGGTTGTTTCTCTCTTGTTTCTATATCAGTAAGGTCTCTAAGCACTCCCAGGTTGTTTCTCTCTTGTTTCTATATCAGTAAGGTCTCTAAGCACTCCCAGGTTGTTTCTCTCTTGTTTCTCTCTTGTTTCTATATCAGTAAGGTCTCTAAGCACTCCCAGATTGTTTCTCTCTTGTTTCTATATCAGTAAGATCTCTAAGCACTCCCAGGTTGTTTCTCTCTTGTTTCTCTCTTGTTTCTATAGCAGTAAGGTCTCTAAGCACTCCCAGGTTGTTTCTCTCTTGTTTCTATATCAGTAAGATCTCTAAGCACTCCCAGGTTGTTTCTCTCTTGTTTCTCTCTTGTTTCTATATCAGTAAGGTCTCTAAGCACTCCCAGGTTGTTTCTCTCTTGTTTCTCTCTTGTTTCTATATCAGTAAGGTCTCTAAGCACTCCCAGGTTGTTTCTCTCTTGTTTCTCTCTTGTTTCTATATCAGTAAGGTCTCTAAGCACTCCCAGGTTGTTTCTCTCTTGTTTCTATAGCAGTAAGGTCTCTAAGCACTCCCAGGTTGTTTCTCTCTTGTTTCTCTCTTGTTTCTATAGCAGTAAGGTCTCTAAGCACTCCCAGGTTGTTTCTCTCTTGTTTCTATATCAGTAAGGTCTCTAAGCACTCCCAGGTTGTTTCTCTCTTGTTTCTATATCAGTAAGGTCTCTAAGCACTCCCAGGTTGTTTCTCTCTTGTTTCTATAGCAGTAAGGTCTCTAAGCACTCCCAGGTTGTTTCTCTCTTGTTTCTCTCTTGTTTATATAGCAGTAAGGTCTCTAAGCACTCCCAGGTTGTTTCTCTCTTGTTTCTATAGCAGTAAGGTCTCTAAGCACTCCCAGGTTGTTTCTCTCTTGTTTCTATAGCAGTAAGGTCTCTAAGCACTCCCAGGTTGT
Organism: Acipenser ruthenus; assembly: GCF_902713425.1. Taxonomy (NCBI): domain Eukaryota; kingdom Metazoa; phylum Chordata; class Actinopteri; order Acipenseriformes; family Acipenseridae; genus Acipenser; species Acipenser ruthenus. Next base: position 5,661,518 of record NC_081219.1, read on the forward strand.
TTCTCTCTTGTTTCTCTCTTGTTTCTATATCAGTAAGGTCTCTAAGCACTCCCAGGTTGTTTCTCTCTTGTTTCTCTCTTGTTTCTATATCAGTAAGGTCTCTAAGCACTCCCAGGTTGTTTCTCTCTTGTTTCTCTCTTGTTTCTATATCAGTAAGGTCTCTAAGCACTCCCAGGTTGTTTCTCTCTTGTTTCTCTCTTGTTTCTATATCAGTAAGGTCTCTAAGCACTCCCAGGTTGTTTCTCTCTTGTTTCTATAGCAGTAAGGTCTCTAAGCACTCCCAGGTTGTTTCTCTCTTGTTTCTCTCTTGTTTCTATAGCAGTAAGGTCTCTAAGCACTCCCAGGTTGTTTCTCTCTTGTTTCTATATCAGTAAGGTCTCTAAGCACTCCCAGGTTGTTTCTCTCTTGTTTCTATATCAGTAAGGTCTCTAAGCACTCCCAGGTTGTTTCTCTCTTGTTTCTATAGCAGTAAGGTCTCTAAGCACTCCCAGGTTGTTTCTCTCTTGTTTCTCTCTTGTTTCTATATCAGTAAGGTCTCTAAGCACTCCCAGGTTGTTTCTCTCTTGTTTCTATAGCAGTAAGGTCTCTAAGCACTCCCAGGTTGTTTCTCTCTTGTTTCTCTCTTGTTTCTATAGCAGTAAGGTCTCTAAGCACTCCCAGGTTGTTTCTCTCTTGTTTCTATATCAGTAAGGTCTCTAAGCACTCCCAGGTTGTTTCTCTCTTGTTTCTATAGCAGTAAGGTCTCTAAGCACTCCCAGGTTGTTTCTCTCTTGTTTCTATAGCAGTAAGGTCTCTAAGCACTCCCGGGTTGTTTCTCTCTTGTTTCTCTCTTGTTTCTATATCAGTAAGGTCTCTAAGCACTCCCAGGTTGTTTCTCTCTTGTTTCTATAGCAGTAAGGTCTCTAAGCACTCCCAGGTTGTTTCTCTCTTGTTTCTATAGCAGTAAGGTCTCTAAGCACTCCCAGGTTGTTTCTCTCTTGTTTCTATATCAGTGAGGCCTCTAAGCACTCCCAGGTTGTTTCTCTCTTGTTTCTCTCTTGTTTCTATAGCAGTAAGGTCTCTAAGCACTCCCAGGTTGTTTCTCTCTTGTTTCTATATCAGTAAGGTCTCTAAGCACTCCCAGGTTGTTTCTCTCTTGTTTCTATATCAGTAAGATCTTTAAGCACTCCCAGGTTGTTTCTCTCTTGTTTCTCTCTTGTTTCTATAGCAGTAAGGTCTCTAAGCACTCCCAGGTTGTTTCTCTCTTGTTTCTCTCTTGTTTCTATAGCAGTAAGGTCTCTAAGCACTCCCAGGTTGTTTCTCTCTTGTTTCTATAGCAGTAAGGTCTCTAAGCACTCCCGGGTTGTTTCTCTCTTGTTTCTCTCTTGTTTCTATATCAGTAAGGTCTCTAAGCACTCCCAGGTTGTTTCTCTCTTGTTTCTATAGCAGTAAGGTCTCTAAGCACTCCCAGGTTGTTTCTCTCTTGTTTCTATATCAGTAAGGTCTCTAAGCACTCCCAGGTTGTTTCTCTCTTGTTTCTATATCAGTGAGGCCTCTAAGCACTCCCAGGTTGTTTCTCTCTTGTTTCTCTCTTGTTTCTATAGCAGTAAGGTCTCTAAGCACTCCCAGGTTGTTTCTCTCTTGTTTCTATATCAGTAAGGTCTCTAAGCACTCCCAGGTTGTTTCTCTCTTGTTTCTATATCAGTAAGATCTTTAAGCACTCCCAGGTTGTTTCTCTCTTGTTTCTCTCTTGTTTCTATAGCAGTAAGGTCTCTAAGCACTCCCAGGTTGTTTCTCTCTTGTTTCTCTCTTGTTTCTATAGCAGTAAGGTCTCTAAGCACTCCCAGGTTGTTTCTCTCTTGTTTCTATATCAGTAAGGTCTCTAAGCACTCCCAGGTTGTTTCTCTCTTGTTTCTATATCAGTAAGGTCTCTAAGCACTCCCAGGTTGTTTCTCTCTTGTTTCTATATCAGTAAGGTCTCTAAGCACTCCCAGGTTGTTTCTCTCTTGTTTCTATATCAGTAAGGTCTCTAAGCACTCCCAGGTTGTTTCTCTCTTGTTTCTATATCAGTAAGGTCTCTAAGCACTCCCAGGTTGTTTCTCTCTTGTTTCTATATCAGTAAGGTCTCTAAGCACTCCCAGGTTGTTTCTCTCTTGTTTCTCTCTTGTTTCTATATCAGTAAGGTCTCTAAGCACTCCCAGGTTGTTTCTCTCTTGTTTCTATATCAGTAAGATCTCTAAGCACTCCCAGGTTGTTTCTCTCTTGTTTCTCTCTTGTTTCTATAGCAGTAAGGTCTCTAAGCACTCCCAGGTTGTTTCTCTCTTGTTTCTATATCAGTAAGGTCTCTAAGCACTCCCAGGTTGTTTCTCTCTTGTTTCTCTCTTGTTTCTATATCAGTAAGATCTCTAAGCACTCCCAGGTTGTTTCTCTCTTGTTTCTCTCTTGTTTCTATAGCAGTAAGGTCTCTAAGCACTCCCAGGTTGTTTCTCTCTTGTTTCTATAGCAGTAAGGTCTCTAAGCACTCCCAGTGTTTATCTTTAGTTGATTAATTGGTCCGATTAATTTGTTCTTCTTCATTATATATATATATATATATATACACCTGTATATATATATATATATATATATATATATATATATATATATATATATATATATATATATATACCTGTATATATATATATATATATATATATATATATATATATATATATATATATATATTAAATGGCAAAACAATTTTAAAGTAACGTTAAAATTTGAAAGGTTAGGAAATTGCAAGTTAAGGTAGTCACGCAACCTTTCCCGTCACACTTGACATCACGTATGACATCATCAATAACATCGGCAATGACATCACTAAGCACATCACAAATTCTCCTCGAAGACCGGCCATACAGACATAACACTGGGAAATCATAGTCCTTGTGATTGGGAACATGTTCAGTAACTGCATTAGCATTCCCACAATGTTTGCTGTCAATATGTGCTTTAACAAACAACAGAATTCCTTGTACTCAGAAATGTGTCATTGCATGTTGAGGTATGTAGTGATGAGTATTAGATTTTTGGAAAGGAGTACCTGAAAATGAATTGGACATGCAATATGTCAAACCCTACATGTATGTTAAACTTTTCATTGCAGTTAGTACTGCATGGTATACTGTTGATACATGTATGCTGTGGTACACAAAGCAGTGTTTTATGTCTCTTGTAAGCACAACATCCACTCATTACAATCCACATCTTGTTTATGTACTTCATTGAGTAATGTTACATTTTCACAATGGTGAACTGCAGAAATCTGCAATTGTACCTAAACATTTTAAGGTCATAATTGGCTTCCAGCATAACAGTATGTTAGCAAGCATTCATGGAGTAGTGGTTAGGGCACTGGACTCTTGACTGGAGGGTTGTGGGTTCAATCCCAGGTGGGGGACACTGCTGCTGTACCCTTGAGCAAGGTACTTTATCTAGATTGTTCTAGTAAAACCCCAACTGTATAAATGGGTATGTAAAAAATAATGTAATTGTATGTAAAAATAATGTGGTGTAACAATTGTAAGTTGCCCTGGATAAGGGCGTCTGCTAAGAATAAATAATTCATAGTCAACTGTAAAGTTTGAAAGAAGAATGTGTCATTGAACATATAAATCTGGTAATACGTAGAATATGCTATAATACAGATATTAATATACAAATATAATAAATAATATACACAAATAACACATGCAAACAATGTCTAGAAGTGCAATGTCATATCATTTTAATAAACTAATAAACAATATGGAAGATAATGAATTCTGTGTTTGAATTTTAAAATGGTGCTATATGAATACGGTGATACTGAGCAGTATATTTATTTTTTAACTCAGCACAAGTGACATTCCAAATAAGTAATTTTTGGTAGGAATAAACGTATAAAATGCATTCATGTCTTTACAAAATGATTTTCATTTTGGAATATTCTTTTAAAAACTGCAACCAGGAGCATGTTATCATTCATGTACCTCTGAATCTGTGCTGTGTAAAAGCGTCGTTGCTTGCAATTGCTGTATTAGCTACATGCTAGACGTCGCGTCCCCACCAGTTTAGTTTAATCTTCATTGTATAATAAGTAACAGTATACACAGGGTCACTTTCATTTTTCACGTTTTATTATTTAAAAGCACAGAGAAGTTAACAGTTTTAATACCGACAGCAACATAGATTTATTTGTGGAATGGAACGGAATCACTGAACTCCCGACCACACCATAACAACAAAAAATGATTATCAGTTTCCCCAGTGTTGAAGGCACAAACACAGAAAACATTACCACTGATTACCAATTTGAATCCAGACAGAAACACAGATGTGACCCCTGTGTGCTGAGCTATATATTCCATGTCTCCCTATTCAGTGCAATGGAACAGTCGCAAGTCCCTCTGCCTAGCAATGACATCAGGCAGTAGTGTCGTCAGACCGTTATCTTTGGGGTTCAATTTCTGTAAAACTAGGACCCCCCAAAATATATGAATACCCCGTTGCACATCTACACCCCCTGGACTGTGTGTATGCGGAGCGTGGTTTCTTAGTTTGTTATACTTTTTGAGATACAGGTGATAAAAAAGCTTCTTAATCATTTAAAAAAAAAAAGAAAAACAGCTGTTTTTTAGTCACTCTGTGTCTCAAAAACTATTCAACCAAATGCTACCCTGTATATTGGTGGGGTTTACCCCCCTTTTTTTCTTATGTTCTTATGTTCTCATGTCTGACAACCAACATTAAAATGGATTATATATATATATATATATATATATACATTTTAATGTTGGTTGTTTGGCTCCAGTTTTTTTTTTTTTTTTTTTAATGAAAAGTAACTAATGCATAGCAACTATAGCAGATGCACCCCATTGTCTTGTAAAATTCTTATCTTTTTTGGCTTTCAGACCGGTGATATTTTAAGAAGGTTTTCAGGACATGAGGGCGCCATTCAATGCAGCATATTTTCATTGAATTCACAATATCTGGTGACTATCTATTGTGCCTTTTCTTTTCAGATGATTTAAAAACAAAATGAGTTATACATTTAGTTGTTTTTTTTTTAAACATACATACCTTGTGAAAACTAGTGTCATTGGAATGTAATATTTGCAGACAGTGGATGTATTGTAGGTCATGGTGATTTGGCTCTAATTAAAGGTAGTAATTATAATAATGGTTCCATTATTTAAGCACATAGTTGTTTCCAGCAGTATTGCCTTTAGTTAACTGCCACTCTCATCCCCCCCACAGGCCACAGGTTCCTGGGACTACACTGTTAAAGTATGGAGCTTACTGACAGAGGAACATGTGAAAACATTAAAGGGACACACAGGCAATGTTAGCTGTGTTTGCATCTCTGTATCAGGGATGCTGGTAAGCCTGTCTGTAAACTTAAAGTACCTGTATGTCTCAAATGTGCAGTTCTGAAAGAAACATTTTCATTTCTCATATAAAAAGTGCTATCTGATACTACACATAGTTAAAGACACCTGTTTGTTATCAGTGATTTCAGTTAGGGTTGCACTTGTTTGGTAATTTCACCTGGAGGGTGAAATTGTCCCCACTCCGTCAGTGGCTTCTTTACTGTCAATAACCAATCAGCTGCTTCCCCTATTGACTGACATGCTTTTAGCCACTAACATGCTGACCCAGAAGACTGCTGAGATAAATGACCCAGGAAGTGCAAGTATAGCATATTCCTGTGAAACCTAAAATAGTCAATAATAATAGATATTGTGTTTTAAAGTCTTCTTTAAAACTGCACATTTGAGATCAATGTAGCTAATGGCAGTGCAAAATAGATGAGATTTCTGGAATTAATTTGTTTGCTGCAATTGCGTTAAAGAGTTGACACTAAACAGACCAAACCCCAGTATTGTCTATTAAACATATCCCTGGCACAGGGATACAGTGCAGGCAGACAGACAGACCTATGGATGTCTATACGTCAAACTTTAGTTGATCTAGAGAACCAGTGGTCCAATTGAAAAGGCTTTCTTTAGCCTAAATTACTGAGTGTTTCATAATTAATGTTTATAAAAGTGTTTCATAAGTATGTCACTTTTAAGTAGCCAGCCTCCTCCAGTAGGTATTCACTATGTGTCATATACTGTAAGTCCTCTCAGTCCTGGTTATTACTTACTAATGTACACATATGTGTAGGCTGTGTGGTCCAGTGGTTAAAGAAAAGGGCTTGTAACCAGGAGGTCCCCGGTTCAAATCCCACCTCAGCCACTGACTCATTGTAGTTGTAAGTGACTCTGTGATGCATAGTTCACACACCCTAGTCTCTGTAAATCGCCTTGGATAAAGGCGTCTGCTAAATAAACTAATAATAATAATAATGTACTGCTGCTTCCACTCTACACCCAGCCGGGTACAATAAGCCTTCCTTTAAAGAAGATGTGGAGCTCCCGAATGGCACATCCAGTAAAGGCACTCTCCCTGGAGTGCAGGATGCGCCCTATAGCTTGATCGCCAGTTCGAAGCAAAGCTATGCCACTGCCGACCCTGGACGGGAGTTCCCAAGGGGCCGGCGCATAATTGGACAAGCGCTGCGCGGGAAGTTAGGGGCTAGGTCGGCTGGGGAGTCCTTGGCTCACTGCGCACCAGTGCCCCCTGTGGTTGGCTGGGCACCTGCAGGCCAGCCTGTACTCAATTCAGAACTGCGTGGTCCTCCGACGCTGTAAGTTCTGGATATGGCTGCACGACGGGCTTGCAGTGAAAAAAGTGGACAGCTGACGGCACTCATTTCGGAGGACGCGAGTGCTTGCCTTCATCTCTCCCAAGTTAGCTTGGGGGTTGCAGCGGTGAGCCAGGTTGAATAATAATTGGACATTACTAATTGGGAGAAAATTGGAAAATGAATACAAATAATTGTTGAAGTAGATGTGGTTGATTTGTATTACAGGCGTCCGGGTCCTGGGACAGGACGGTTCGAGTGTGGAACCCCCGGCGGGGAACACTAATCTTTCTGTTGGAGGGGCACACAGGATGGGTCAAGAGCCTGTCCTTCTCCAGAGACGGCATACTGCTGGCCTCAGCAGGGGAGAATGACATGGTACGTGACACAAGCAAGAGGGAACGCTCGACTACTGTCGAGGAAAAAAAAGTCAAAAGGCCTTATGACACAGGCGCTTTGACTTTGATGTGTTTACAAAGTATATTTTCTTTGGACAAGCATATAGCCTGCAATGATGTCAATGTATTTCTTTTTTTAGGTTAGAGTATGGGACATGACAAAAGGAACATGCCTTAAATCATTACAGGTATTCAGTATTATTTTACAAGAACTCTTTCATGTTGTTTTTTCAACAGATACAGTATGTGCTATTATGAAGTGGTATTTCTGTAAAGTTAATTGTGCAGTTAAAAACGTGTGAAGGTTAAAAACACTCTGGATACTTGGAATTTACAGTAAATTTTCGTTAAAATAAACTTGGATTTGATGAATTTCCTGATACTATGAATGTTCCACATGGCCCCGGCCCAATTTAGCAGTAACTTATTGTAAATTATTTCTTATGATACGAATTTGCTTAACATAAATTTCCTGTTAGTGCAAATTATTTGGGAGCCCTCCCAGGGAAGAAAATTTAGAATAAAACAAAATCGCTCTAGTTCAAACAGCCAAGTGTAAAGGATATTGGGAAATGTATTAATTTGCATCCAGATTAGTGCCTCTGTAGTGTATTTTAGCGCTGTTGTCATAGTGCTCACACATCAGATCCTTGCAAAACTCCTGAGAACATGAATTACTGATAGTACATTTGTTTGCCGGTACCTTGAAATTCATATTAATGACAAGAATTTACTTTTCTTTTTAACGTTCACATTTTGGATTTTGAACTTGGATTACAACTTTATTTTTGCTTAGACTTAAGATTTTAAATGATTTGACAGTAATATAAATCCATGTAACTGTATTATATAACACATACTTTAAATTAGTACTGTACAAATATTGTGCCTAATAATTCTGTTTAATGGGTTAATGAGCCAGAGAACAGGGCAGGGTAACAAGCATACAGTACTGATCCTTGTAGTCGTTTAACCTGTCACTAAAGTAGCATTTTTTTTTTTTTTTTTTTATCAGGAGCAAATGGATTTGGCACAGCAGTGTGTATTCTCCCCTTGTGGGGCTCTATTGACAAGTGGAGTGGCCAATTCCACCTTTAAAACAGACAGCAGCACAGAGGACCAGGCAAGAGACACAGATCAATAACACTGCAACCCAACGAATGGTCCTTCATTGAAACTTCGACTTCTACCATTTCTGTGAAGGATGTGCTCACCAGTAAAGTGTTCTACATTTCAAATCAAGGACACGTTCATGTGCTTCTTTAAAACTACCAGCACTGAAGACATTTTTCAGCACCTGTCCTAGTTGCTCCATGCAACCTAGACTACCAGTTCTATCTGGAATTGTCCTATAGTTCTATAAGTTCTATACAGTTTTGATACGTTGAGGCATCCAGCAAACTGATCAGATAGGATCACATTAAACTGCACAATGAACAGGGGGAGCAGAATGGGATACATTTGTCTATGGAGGGTATTTTCTTAACCCTTTGACAGCCCCCACACCAATTCAGTATTTAGTAAGAAGTCAAAAGGGGCATTTACACTTGCTTTCCAGAATCCCTCTGAAATTGTGCGTTTACAATTGTATGAAACAGCAGGGGGTGCTTCTCTCAGGACAAGAGTCTGAGCATGCGTACTTTGTAAACTAATAGCTGTCGCTATGCTGTAATGGCAGCATCGAGTACCATCATTTGAAAATATAGATGAACCCGCTTAATATCATACCCACGATTTTTAAAAAACCACTCGCCATGCGTGGTCAGGCTTTGCTAAGTAACCACAGGATATAATTAATTTCCAATGCAACTAACAAACAATAATCACCTCGGCTGATAAGCAGGGCCAATAGAAAATTGCAGGGATATTTGACCAAATTTTGCAGAAAATTGCGGGGTTAAATATGATCAAATTAATGCTGTTAGGCACTTATATTGTTTTTTATGCATGTATATACATTGACAATTAAAATTATGGGATCAACTATACATTTACTGAAATTCTACTAGAAAGGCAATACTATACATAACCCATTGACTTATGTAAAAGCTTATCTATTTTAAAAGAAATAATAGAGTATGTGCCGCTGTGACTGCAAAAAAGGTGGGTATTTTGATAAAGAAAAAAAAGGTTTACAGCAAACTGCCATATTTAAATATGGCAACACAGTTTGCAGGAAAAGAAAAGTAATTTTTGAAAATGTAATTGTCACCCAAACCAAATAAAACGAAAATTATAATCCAAAAATGTAGCACTTGTTATATTTATCTTTTTGCAGTTGTTGCAAGTTCCATCAGTGGCTCCTCCTGAGTTTCCCACCATGTTGCTATGCTGTAGTCTGCTGGGGTAGGTTCTGCAACCTTTTTGTAGGCATACCATTCAAAATTAGAAACAGCCGAAAGGGCAGGAATCACATCACTGTTTGAGTCTTTGTCTCTGTCCATTTGTGGCAACTGGTGAGTATCAAAAACACATGCTGCTTTGTAGGTAGTGATGGATGGGTGCCTTTGCAAAACCACCCTGAGCTTTTCACTACTTGCTACCATGACACTCTGGAAGAGCCGGACACATCAACAGACAGCTGCAGTGCAGTCACACAACCAGTGCAGCGTGAAGCTTGCAGTGGAGTGGTGCACCTAAGATGGAGTCTGGATCGTGTGCAGCATGAAGCTTGCAGTGGAGTGGTGCACCTAAGATGGTGTCTGGATCGTGTGCAGCATGAAGCTTGCAGTGGAGTGGTGCACCTAAGATGGCGTCTGGATCGTGTGCAGCATGAAGCTTGCAGTGGAGTGGAGCACCTAAGATGGTGTCTGGATCGTGTGCAGCATGAAGCTTGCAGTGGAGTGGTGCACCTAAGATGGCGTCTGGATCGTGTGCAGCATGAAGCTTGCAGTGGAGTGGTGCACCTAAGATGGCGTCTGGATCGTGTGCAGCATGAAGCTTGCAGTGGAGTGGAGCACCTAAGATGGCGTCTGGATCGTGTGCAGCATGAAGCTTGCAGTGGAGTGGAGCACCTAAGATGGTGTCTGGATCGTGTGCAGCATGAAGCTTGCAGTGGAGTGGAGCACCTAAGATGGCGTCTGGATCGTGTGCAGCATGAAGCTTGCAGTGGAGTGGTGCACCTAAGATGGCGTCTGGATCGTGTGCAGCATGAAGCTTGCAGTGGAGTGGAGCACCTAAGATGGTGTCTGGATCGTGTGCAGCATGAAGCTTGCAGTGGAGTGGAGCACCTAAGATGGTGTCTGGATCGTGTGCAGCATGAAGCTTGCAGTGGAGTGGTGCACCTAAGATGGTGTCTGGATCGTGTGCAGCATGAAGCTTGCAGTGGAGTGGTGCACCTAAGATGGCGTCTGGATCGCATGCAGCATGAAGCTTGCAGTGGAGTGGTGCACCTAAGATGGCGTCTGGATCGTGTGCAGCGTGAAGCTTGCAGTGGAGTGGAGCACCTAAGATGGCGTCTGGATCGTGTGCAGCATGAAGCTTGCAGTGGAGTGGAGCACCTAAGATGGCGTCTGGATCGTGTGCAGCATGAAGCTTGCAGTGGAGTGGTGCACCTAAGATGGCGTCTGGATCGTGTGCAGCATGAAGCTTGCAGTGGAGTGGTGCACCTAAGATGGTGTCTGGATCGTGTGCAGCATGAAGCTTGCAGTGGAGTGGTGCACCTAAGATGGTGTCTGGATCGTGTGCAGCATGAAGCTTGCAGTGGAGTGGAGCACCTAAGATGGCGTCTGGATCGTGTGCAGCATGAAGCTTGCAGTGGAGTGGTGCACCTAAGATGGCGTCTGGATCGTGTGCAGCATGAAGCTTGCAGTGGAGTGGTGCACCTAAGATGGTGTCTGGATCGTGTGCAGCATGAAGCTTGCAGTGGAGTGGTGCACCTAAGATGGCGTCTGGATCGCGTGCAGCACACGGCCAGTGCAGTGTGAAGCTTGCAGCAGTGTGGCACAGCCGACAGACCTGGAGAAGGGAGAAAAGAGAGACAGAAGAAAAAACACTTTTTTGTTGTTTTTTTATACTTACCCACCACTTTATGGGTGAGTGGATCAATGTGCTTGTCTGCTCAACAATAGGGCCAGATATGGGGCCTAATGGAGGAGCACAAGGTTGTTATTATGTTTTTTTTATTTTTTTAAACTGCAAGGCAGTAGTACACACAGACACGCGACAGTAAACTCGAGTGTAATGACTGTTTATTACCTCGGGAGGTGGGACCGAGGACGTCACTCCACGGAGGGGCCTATCGGCAGCTTTGATATAAAATGCTCAGCAAATACCTGACAAGCAGGCATATCCCAAAAGTCAGTTTTTTAACATTACGTTATAAGATATCACTAAAATTTTCACTCGAACGTTCAGCTTTTAGCCGGCGTTATCTTTAAGTTTAGTTTATTAAGCGTAGGATTCATGCTGAAAAGATACACAGTATTTTTTTTTTACTGTTGTAAAAATAAAGAACAATTTTATGTTTATTTGATGCGTTAAATTTACATCTTGCTTTTCTTAGTCATCAGAGCCACGCGTTCCTTTAATAGATCTCTTCCGCACTCCAACTCCAGAGAGAGAGGGGTGGGATTTGGCAAAAAAAACTAAAAACATTCCTGCAGACTGTGACAGAGAAGCCTGAGGAACAGGGCGCATGTATTCACTTCATTCAAATTAGAGAGGTAGATGGATTATTTATTATTAGACTCCATTCACCTACACTAGTACTGAATGGTTCATGCTTGTGGCAGGATGGCTTGCAGTGGTGAGGTGTGGTGATGTCACGGACCAGGAAGTAACTGAACCAAAACAGTGGATGGGCGAAGCTGAATGCTACCGCACTCAGCGTGTTTAATAAATAAATAAACAAAACAAAAGATTTAAACAATAACAAAACACTAAACAAAAAGGCACAAGGGCCAAACAAACCAGACAGACAAACAAGTAAGTGTCGTGCTGGCTAATCCAGCACGTTTTAGCAATTGTTATTTTATATTCTGTCTCCTCTCTATCTCCCCGTACCTCCTCTCTGTACACCCCCACCCCGCAGCACGGACAGCTGCAGGTTCTTATACTCTGGCCGAGGGGTTAACTAGCTGTTAATTATCTTATTACCCCTCGGCCACAGTCTGCACGCGTTTGGTAAGGATGCATAACTGTCAGCTAGTTAAATAATCAGTAGCTGATCAGCCATGCATCCTCACAGGTTTTAAATTATAAATATAAAAAACAATAACAAAAGACGCTGCGCTTTTATCCGCGCCTCAAACAAATACAAATAATAATAAATAGGGGCGGGACACTCCGTCACACATGCCCCCCCTTGTGCGCAGCACACATGACCTTTTCAGCCACCTCCCCCCTTAGTCCCCAAAGTCCCGGCTAGCAGTCCCGGCCCAGGAACAGGGGCAGCAACGGGCCAAAGGTGGCGGCCACGGTGGGATGTCCTCCTCCCACCCAAACAACCGTAGCGTCACAGTGGACCACGCACAGGCCGGCTCCTCTGGCCAGAAAAATTTTGGGGGTGGTCTCCAGACCTGCCCCCCCTTCTTCATGGCCGGCAGCTCCCCTCCGTGGGGCTCAGGCCACCTTTTTTCCTGCAGCTAAATTACTGCGGGGGGAGCTGGTTTCCTGACCTCCCCCCCCTTCTTCATGTCTGGCAGCTGCCCTTCATGGGGCTCCAGCCACAGTATTTCTTGCCACATGGCAGGACTGGTAGCGACCCCAGGCAAAACAGGATCCTCGGGAGGCGACGGCAGCAGCAGCGGACCCTCAGGAGGCGACGGCAGCAGCAGCGGACCCTCGGGAGGCGACGGCAGCAGCAGCGGACCCTCGGGAGGCGACGGCAGCAGCAGCGGACCCTTGGGAGACGACGGCAGCAGCAGCAGCAGCGGACCCTCGGGAGGCGATGGCAGCAGCAGCAGCAGCGGACCCTCGGGAGGCAAACTCGGGAGGGGAGCCCCTGGCCATGGAGGCGGCAGCGGGAGCTCCACTTCTCCCTCGTACCCTGTAACTGGTGGCTCTCCAGGCGATGTGGAGCAACAGGCAGCCCCAGGCGATGCGGAGCAACAGGCATCCTTGGGCGATGCAGAGCAACAGGCATCCTTGGGCGGTGCAAGGCAGGGCTGGAGCTGTCCTTCCCATGACGGTGGATGTGGAACCAGCAGGTATTCACCCTCTGCTGGTGGAGCTGGGAGCGGCAAGCAGTCCTCCCACGGCGGTTGAGGCGGAACCAGCAGGTATTCACCCTCTGCTGGTGGAGGTGGGAGGGGCAAGCAATCCTCCCACGGCGGTTGAGGCGGAACCAGCAGGTATTCACCCTCTGCTGGTGGAGGTGGCGGAGGCAGAGGCAGCTCTTGGTGCACTGCCCCTAGCGGTGGTGGAGACAGAGGCAGTTCCTGCTGCTCTGCTCCTGGTGGTGGTGGAGACAGAGGCAGCTCCTGCTGCTCTGCTCCTGGTGGTGGTGGAGACAGAGGCAGCTCCTGCTGCTCTGCTCCTAGTGCTGGAGACAGTGGCGAGGGCTCCTCACCTTCTAACGCTGGAGACGGCAGCAATGGCTCCTCTCCGTCTGGCGCTGGAGAAGGCAGCGATGGCTCCTCTCCCTCTGGCGCTGGAGATGGCAACGATGGCTCCTCTCCCTCTGGCGCTGGAGAAGGCAGCGATGACTCCTCTCCCTCTGGTGCTGGAGATGGCAGCGGCTGGGCTTTTCCTGATGGAGCTGGAGATAGCGGTAGCCCTGCCATATCTGCAGCCAGGTAGCAGATTACCATGTCCGCAACCTCCGGGAGGGACACTGGGCAGTGTTGCTTTTCCCAGGCTTCCCATCGCTCTTCATCTCTGGCCCACAGGAGGTTGATCACATCGGGGAGGGCCTCTTCGGCATTCCTCCCAGGCTCCACCAGCCAGCCCCAGATTATCTCAGAGGAGAGTGAACTCGTCGGCCTCTTAGCCAGCGGGACCTCTCCCCCTGACGCCGGATGCTCAGGCTCCTCCATCTCCTGCCATGCATGGCTCTGGCTGAGTGGAAGATACCTGACCTCGCCACACAGGAAGCACCACCCTTCCTCATCCAGACAGGCAAGGCAAACATCCGGTGTAGTAGAGACGCGACGGGACCTGTGACCGGGCCCGCGCTGCTCTCGATGTGCCTCCTGCTGCTGTTGCTGCTTTCTTCGGCCGCTTCTTCCCATTTTTTTTTTTTTTTCAAAACACAAAAAAAATACTTTTTGAAAAAAACAAAAAAAAACGTCCTTTTCCTTCCTGGTCCGGCTGTTGGAGGCGTTGTTTTATCCCACTTCTGACACAATATGTGGCAGGATGGCTTGCAGTGGTGAGGTGTAGTGACGTCACGGACCAGGAAGTAACTGAACCAAAACAGTGGATGGGTGAAGCTGGATGCTACGGCACTCAGCGTGTTTAATAAATAAATAAACAAAACAAAAGATTTAAACAATAACAAAACACTAAACAAAAAGGCACAAGGGCCAAACAAACCAGACAGACAAACAAGTAAGTGTCGTGCTGGCTAATCCAGCACGTTTTAGCAATTGTTATTTTAAATTCTGTCTCCTCTCTATCTCCCCGTACCTCCTCTCTGTACACCCCCACCCCGCAGCACGGACAGCTGCAGGTTCTTATACTCTGGCCGAGGGGTTAACTAGCTGTTAATTATCTTATTACCCCTCGGCCACAGTCTGCACGTGTTTGGTAAGGATGCGTGACTGTCAGCTAGTTAAATAATCAGTAGCTGATCAGCCACGCATCCTCACGGGTTTTAAATTATAAATATAAAAAACAATAACAAAAGACGCTGCGCTTTTATCCACGCCTCAAACAAATACAAATAATATTATTATTTATTTCTTAGCTGACGCCCTTATCCAGGGCGACTTACAATTGTTACAAGATATCACATTATTTTTTACATACAATTACCCATTTATACAGTTGGGTTTTTACTGGAGCAATCTAGGTAAAGTACCTTGCTCAAGGGTACAGCAGCAGTGTCCCCACCACCTGGGATTTGAACCCACGACCCTCTGGTCAAGAGTCCAGAGCCCTAACCACTACTCCACACTGCTGCCCTGTAGTAAAATAGGGGCGGGACACTCCGCCACAATGCTCATGAACTATTTCAAGTTTAAATAACATTCTTCAGATTATTTACATTGCATTCATGCAGTACATAAAATAAGAATTCTAAAAATATATGTTGTATGTTATATTAGGCTATACTAAGGGTTAGAACTGTGATGATTTTATTCTTAATGGGTACTTCATTTTCAAACAATGCCATCTGTTTAGACTAAGCATCTGTATGTTCTAAAACTGATTTAAACCCACTCGTGGTCTCAAATCAACATTATACAGTGGATACAGTACATTCCATGCTGGAGAATAATGTAGCGTGTAGATGTTGATGATCTGTTGTGCCTC
Source organism: Acipenser ruthenus (assembly GCF_902713425.1). Classification (NCBI taxonomy): domain Eukaryota; kingdom Metazoa; phylum Chordata; class Actinopteri; order Acipenseriformes; family Acipenseridae; genus Acipenser; species Acipenser ruthenus. The sequence continues at coordinate 5,677,022 of NC_081219.1, forward strand.
CTCTTTTTCAGATGTACAGTAGCTAGCCAGTGATGATCTGTTGTGCCTCCTCTTTTTCAGATGTACAGTAGCTAGCCAGTGATGATCTGTTGTGCCTCCTCTTTTTCAGATGTACAGTAGCTAGCCAGTGATGATCTGTTGTGCCTCCTTTTTCAGATGTACGGTAGCTAGCCAGTGATGATCTGTTGTGCCTCCTCTTTTTCAGATGTACAGTAGCTAGCCAGTGATAGGGCGATGGAACCACCTGTACAGTTACTTTGTAACAGCAAGCAATCTTGTCTGGTCACAAACTGGGAGAAATGTGTGAAGTGCCAGAAAGTTACAAATGAATCTCTCTGCAAGGCCACACAAAAGCCATCCAATGCTTGGTTTTCAGCTATTGAGCAAACTGAATAAAATGTCAGTTTCAGAAGCTACATCTTATTCCACATGTAGGATTAGAAATGTCTGTGCGACACATCACAGGTTCCCAACAAGTGACTGAATCGCTTTGGTCACACAATAAGTTGTGATGAATTGGCAAGAATTGACACTAGAGCTGCACAAGAATGGTTAGACAGAAATTCGAGTGGTGGTATTGTTCTTCCTTCCAACATATCACCAGGAATGTTTGTTCAAGCTGCAGCTGATAACATTGATTTCTGTGAAGAGACCTTAGATGGAAAGCACACAACCTATGCAATAACACTGGTGCTCTATCAGCGTCCTGATGACACAACAGCAATTGGAGGAGCATTTAGCAACGCAACCTCAGGGCACATGGGATTTTGTGAGCGATCTTTAAATACAACGCTGAAGAGTCAGTCTCTTTTGGAATTTAAAGTGCAAGGTTGACAACCAACAGCTATCAATCTTCTGGGTCACATGAAAATACCTGAATGGTTCAAATAATCATTTCCAATAAGAAAGCAAGCTTCACTCATAGATACAATGTGGATGCTGATTATTATTATTATTATTATTTATTTCTTAGCAGATGCCCTTATCCAGGGCGACTTACAATTGTTACAAGATATCACATTATTTTTACATACAATTACCCATTTATACAGTTGGGTTTTTACTGGAGCAATCAAGGTAAAGTACCTTGCTCAAGGGTACAGCAGCAGTGTCCTCCACTGGGGATTGAACCCACAACCCTTCGGTCAAGAGTCCAGAGCCCTAACCACTACTCCACACTGCTGCGGATGTGACTGTGCCCAAGAAAGCTTTTTGACATGGAATTCCAAGCATCTGATAGGCCCTCTCAAAGGGTGCCAGGGTGGAGTGCCTTTAATGCAATGATATTAACAAGGAATTCCAGACCCACATTGATTGGTTACTGTCCTTTACTTCCTGCCTCACCAACTGAATTCAGCACAGTGTACACCATCCTAAACTCAGTGCAAGCCATGATGAAATCCCTGGGTCAGGTCAACACTGTGATCACTTTGGATGAAGCAATGTACTCCAAAGCAAAAAAAATCACTTGGCTTCGTCTTCATGAATTCAGTGACACAGTACTAAGGCTTGGTGGATTCCACACAACCATTAATTGTATGGCAATCATAGGAAAGTGATTTGAACAACGTGGCTTAGAAGACATACTCATAGAATCTGAGGTTTATGCATGTCTGTCACAATGAAGGCTGGTAGATGACATCACAGACCCGGAAGATATATACACACACGGCAGTACTGGGGTAGAAAAAGCACTGCTTTCACATTTATTTAATAAATGAAAAGTTTAAACAAAAATAAATACACTTTATCAAAACAAAACAGCTCGTTGGCCAAACAAAACAGACAAATAATAATTCTAAAAGTATTGTGCTGGTTCTGCGCAAGCACAGGTAGCATTCATTTAGTTTGAGACTATTTACTTTTACCTCCTCGCTCCGTTCTCTACTCCTCGACACTCTCTCCCTATGAGCCCGGAGTGGGTCATTTTATTCTGTGGCTGTAGTCTTAACTACTCATTAAACAATTAACTTATTAAGGTTCCAGCCACATTCCCACAAGATTGCCAGTGATGGGGATTAAACTCCATCCACGCCAACTACACAGTATAAGATGGGCTTTTCACCAGTCTCAAATAATAAATAATAATGTCGGACGGCTTTTGTCCACCCGCACACAAACACAATATACAATATAATTATACTAATAATAATACAAATTAAAACAATATTAATATATAAATAAATATACACAAGGGGTGGGCACCCCGTCACACTCGCCCCCCCCCCCTTGTGAGCAGCACACATGGTGGTGGCATGGATGCGATGGAGGCTTGGCAGGCCTGGGCATTGCGGAACAGGCAACCCCGTGCGGTGCAGGACTGGGCAGGAGCGGTGCCTCTGTAGGCGACGGCAGCAGCAGCAGACCCTCGTAAGGTGACAGCAGGTGCGGACCCTCAGGAGGTGACGGCAGGAGGGAAGACCCCAGCCAATAAGGTGGCAGCAGGAGCTCCACTTCTCCCTCTGGTGATAGAGGTGGGAGCGGCAGGCAGTCCTCCCATGGCGGTGGAGGTGGGAGCAGCAGGTAGTCCTCCCATAGTGGTGGAGATGGGAGTGGCAAGTAGTCCTCCCATGGTGGTGGAGGTGGGAGCTGTAGGTAGTCTCCCTCTGGTGGTGATGGTGGGAGCTGCAGGTAGTCTCCCTCTGGTGGCGATGGTGGGAGCTGCAGGTAGTCTCCCTATGGTGGTGACAGTGAGGTAATCTTCCGCTGCTGGTGGATACTGGTGCGGCTCCCTCTTGGGCTTTGGATGCTCGCCCCCCCCCCCCCCCTTCTTGGGCGCTGGACACTCGTGCTCCCCCTGTCTGGGTGCTGGATGCTCATGCTCCCCCCTTCTGAGCGCTGGATGCTCGTGCTCCCCCCGTCTGGGTGCTGGATGCTCGTGCTCCCCCCGTCTGGGTGCTGGATGCTCGTCCTCCCCCCTTCTGGGCGCTGGATGCTCGTGCTCCCCCCTTCTGGGCGCTGGATGCTCGTGCTCGCACTTCTGGGCGCTGGATGCTCATGCTCCCCCTTCTGGGTGCTGGATGCTCGTGCTCCCCTTTCTGAGAGCTGGATGCTCGTGCTCCCCTTTCTGAGAGCTGGATGCTCGTGCTCCCCTTTCTGAGAGCTGGATGCTCGTGCTCCCCTTTCTGAGAGCTGGATGCTCGTGCTCCCCTTTCTGAGAGCTGGATGCTCGTGCTTCCCCTTTCTGAGAGCTGGATGCTCGTGCTCCCCTTTCTGAGAGCTGGATGCTCGTGCTTCCCCTTTCTGAGAGCTGGATGCTCATGCTTCCCCTTCTGGGTCATGGATGCTTGTGCTCCCCCCTTCTGGGCGCCTCCGGCTCCCAGAGGCAATGCACAGAGAGCACCAACTAGGCTCCTTCTCCTTCCTCTGCACCTTCCTCGTCTTCATGGAAGGAGCAGACAGCCAATGTGTTCCCATACAGCCCACAGGCAAGGCACCAGCCTTGGTCCTCCAGGCCACCGAGGAGGTCCTCCAGTTCATTGCAGCGGTCTCCCCAGACCCAGTTTTCCAAAAAAATAATAATAAAAATAAACAGGTTCCCTCCCACAGCTCCAAAACCTTTCACCCAGCCCCTCCCTCTGCCAGGCTTACATTTCGTTCCGTCATGCATGCTCCCCTAATCACAGGCATGCATTGCTGTCCCACCACCCATTATCTCAATGCACCAACATAGTCCATCAATCCCCATGGGGGCTCTCCTGCGAATGCGTGTCTGCGATCGGCTGCAGTGCTGTTGTCGGCACAAAGGGGACCCTTAACTTAAAAACCTGGGCTGGCTGTCGTGTGAGAGAATGTTCGTAGAAGTGGCACCCCCCCCCCCCCCCCCCAGGTTTGTCTGTCTCGTCGTTACAATATGCTAGTTTAATACCATTTTTTACTAATAATTCATTTGAAAGCAAACATTTTAACAAGCTGTAAAACTATCAAAGCCTGAAGGCTTATATAGTGTAGTGTAATTACAAATAAATTAATAATTGGTTAAGAAGTAGTACCTAGAATATTGTGTTCAGTTCTGGTCACCTCGTTACAAAAAGGATATTGCTACTCTAGAAAGAGTGCAAAGAAGAGCAACCAGAATTATCCCGGGCTTAAAAGGCATGTCGTATGCAGACAGGCTAAAAGAATTGAATCTATTCAGTCTTGAACAAAATCCTAAAAGGTATAGACAATGTCGACCCAGGGGACTTTTTTGACCTGAAAAAAGAAACAAGGACCAGGGGTCACAAATAGAGATTAGATAAAGGGGCATTCAGAACAGAAAATAGGCACGTTTTTACACAGAGAATTGTGAGGGTCTGGAACCAACTCCCCAGTAATGTTGTTGAAGCTGACACCCTGGGATCCTTCAAGAAGCTGCTTGATGAGATTCTGGGATCAATAAGCTACTAACAACCAAACGAGCAAGATGGGCTGAATGGCCTCCTCTCGTTTGTAAACTTTCTTATGTTCTTATATTGATTGGTTAAGAAGTATTTCAGTTATAATATCGAATAGTGAATAATTTTGGGTCGTGGGTTAATTATTCCTGCATTCATTTGGGTCGCCAATCAAAAAGTTTGGGAAACACTGCCATATGTCACAATGATGGCTGGTAGATGATGTCACAGACCCGGAAGATATAGACACACAAGGCAGTACTGGGGTAGAAAAGGCGCTGCTTGCGCAAAACAAAAACAAAAACACTTTATCAAAACAAAATGACTCGTTGGCCAAACAAATAATAATTCTAAAAGAAAAACAAGTATCGTGCTGGTTCTGCACCAGCACGTATAGCATATGTTTCGACTATTTACTTTTACCTCCTTGCTCCCGTTCTCTACTTCTCGACACTCTCTCACTCTCTATTTATTTATTCTGTGGGTGGAGCCTTAATTACCATTAAACAATTACTTTATTAAGGTTCCAGCCACATTCCCACGAGATTTACAGTGATGGGGTTTTAATGCCGACTACACAGTATAAGACTGGCTTTTCGACCAGGCTCAAATAATAATGTTGGACGGCTTTTGTCTGCCCACACACAAACACAATATGCAATAATAATTATACTAATAATAATACAAATGAAAACAATATAAATACATAAATAAATATACACAAGGGGTGGGCACCTCATCACAAGGTCACACAGTTCAAAATGTTGTGAGAGGGAAGTCCTACAGTCGCTGTCTGAGGGCACATCAATTGTTAATGGAAGCCTGGTGCAACTTCAGTGGAAAGCATTGTGTGAATGGGTAGCTGATAATGGAAACAATAGTATTGAGAAGAGCTAATGCTTAAAAAAATTAAGCAGTGCAAAAAGTCAATAGAACAACTGAAGCCATTCTACCTGGAACTTGCTGCATTAGAAGATGTTGAGGCTCCCGAGGGGCACATCCAGTAAAGGCACTCCACGTGGAGTGCAGGATGCGCTCTACAGCTGGACATTGCGAGTTCGAGTCCAGGCTATTCCTTTACCGACCGAGGACGGGAGCTTCCAGGGGGCGGCGCTCAATTGGCTGAGCGTAGCCCAGGGGGAGGGAGGGTTAGGTCGGCCAGGGTGTCCTCAAATCACCGCGCACCAGCGACCCCTGTAGTCTGGCCGGGCCCTTGCGGGCTTGCCTGTAAGCTGCCCGAGAGCTGCGTTGTCCGCCGACGCTGTAGCTCTTGGGTGGCTGCATGGTGAGTCTGCAGTGTGAAAAAAAAAAAGGTCGGCTGATGGCACACGCTTCGGAGGACAGCGTGTGTTCGTCTTCGCCATCCCGAGTCTGCGCAGGGGTGGTAGTGGTGAGCTGAGCATAATAAAATAATTGGCGATTCCAAATTAATATAAAAAATAATTGGCAACGACTAAATTTTTTAAAAAAAATAAATAAATAAATAAAAGATGATGTTGAAGCTGTGAAGAAGGAATTCAAAGATATTGGCTGTCAGCAGAGTAAGACATTTGCCCTATGGGAGCAATATTTGGTAATGGTCAGAATCCTGCTAAACTTGATTCGAGCTGAACGTGATGCCAATAGGGAGCTTCATCTTGCCTCAGTTACTGACATGATTTCATACTTGTCATAGCTGAAGACTCAGATAGTTCTGACTCAAGTGACACAGAATGAAAAATATGCATAATGGCACTGGTATGACAACCCAAGGATGAAATATTATGAAAGTGCGTGTAGCAGACAGACTGTAGCTACCACTTGCTTCAAACCAGATCTCAAGACCCACCTGTTCTCTCTTGCTTTCAATGCTCTTCAAACTGGGTATGTTATTAGCTGTTGTCTAAATTGCTGTATCTGCTATTTGTTTCACTCCATGTTATTCGTATGATTCTGCATGACACACGCATCCACAATATTTAGAATTCACATCCTAGCCCTGTATTTAATGTATTTGCATCTGTTTTTTGCTGTTTGTATTTAATGTACTATTCCCTGTATTTAATGTATTATGCATTGCTCCTCACTATCCACTATGAAAGGCACTATATAAAATAAATATTGATTGAAAGTATTGTGTACTGTGAAAATATTGAGCAATATTGTGTAAGGGTTACACAGACCCCAAGTCTACAATATCGAAAAATGTTAAAACAAAAAAAAAAAAAAAAAAAACACCACACCAAACATACCAGTACCTGTTATAAAAAAGCTGCACTTTTAGATGGTACAACTTGGAAATTGAAAGTATTTTCTTGTTTGTGTTTATGAATTATGGGTAAGCAGCACTGTGATGACGTTGCTGCTTGGCGTGCAGGGCCTGTTGTGTGTTTTCTCCAATCTTGCTGAAATATTTCCTCAGCGTGTTTCCACTCGTACACTGGAATCCATCCTCTTGTCCTCAGCCTGGAATACGAACTCATCTTTTGAGAGGATGGATTCTGGAACACGTTCGGTAGTATTTACACTAAAATATTCCAGAATACGTCCTCTTGTCCTCAGTCTGGAATACAAACTCATCTTTTGAGAGGATGGATTCTGGAAAACGTTCGGTAGTATTTACACTAAAATATTCCAGAATACTCTTGTTCGCTCGTTTTGGAATGTATGCTTGTGTAAACGCACCTAAAGTCTTCTCCATTAAACACAGCAATTTATGTAAAATTACACATTTCCATCTAAAAAAAGACATTTCATTCTAATCCAAGAGTTTTTGCCAGAATGCACAAGATGCTTGTTTCTTATACATACAAATGTGACAACGAAACTGTGAATTGCTTTTTTGTGTTTTATTCAATACAAGAGAAGAAACTTATGCCTTTACAGCGTATTTGCGGATAGGGTACAGGCGTTCCTTTCTCTGCTGCTTCTTGGTCTTCAAGCTTTCTTCATGTTTGGTCAGCCTGCGACGCATGGCACGAGTCTTCTTGGGCCTCAAGTCCAAAGGCTTGTACTTCTTGCCCTAAAAAATAAAAAACCCACAACATCTGGTTAGCACTTCCAAACACTGACTACAGAATGACCTCCATATGGAGAGCTTAACTGATGTTTTATCTTGCTTTGCCTTGTTAGAGCATTGTAAGCGAAACCGCACAAAATCTACCCTAATGACAAAGTTATTACATATTAAATAGGAGGCTGTGTGGTCCAGTGGTTAAAGAAAAGGGCTTGTAACCAGGAGGTCCCCGGTTCAAATCCCACCTCAGCCACTGACTCATTGTGTGACCCTGAGCAAGTCACCTAACCTTCTTGTGCGCCGTCCTTCAGGCGAGACGTTGTTGTAAGTGACTCTGCAGCTGATGCATAGTTCACACATCCTAGTCTTTGTAAGTCGCCTTGGATAAAGCTAAATAATAATAATAATAATAATAATAATAATAATAATAATAATAATAATAATCCAGAACTAGTAATATATATTAAAACACTCTGGCCTAACCTTTAGAGGAGTTAATGTGTACAATTATATATAATTCTTAATTAAATTTTATCAATTTTTAATGTGTCATAACATTCTAAGTTTTGATTTAACAACTTAGCCCTCAACGACAGTAATACTAAATTCTATAAATATTGCTGATAGTCATTTTAAAGAATTAATTGTTACTGTCCAAACATACAAGATTCGTTGTTTTCAATCATTAATAACTAAATCAAGGAAGTAACAATAGTTATATTGAAACAAGATTCAATTTTAATTGTTCTACAATAAATAAATAATTCACGTATTCAATTATTTTATTATTCGTAGACGTTCTTTTCCTTCAAATATGTACACAATCAATTAAATGAAGTGCTATTTCTTAGGTTAGTACTTTGTCTAGAATTGTACGCATTTAACAAAGTAAGCCATTGTTTTCCAATCATACCATTGTCTCAGGTTAACCTGTTTTGCTATTACATCTTTTGGGGTATGGACATAAAATGAAAAAAAAAAAAAAAAAAAGATAGTCTACGCCCACCCTAAACTTACTGCTTGGGGGATAGTTCTTTCAGAAAAAACATAGGTGTATAAATTTGTAGGGGTAGGGGGGCTCCCAGAGACTAAATATGCATTTGTTTAAATGTAAAGAATGACTAAATGAACAGTATTAAAACACGGCTCTTTAATTCACCGTTAGTTTTCTTTCTTTTTTTCCCCCCTCGCACTCATAATGTGCTGTCATAAGCAAACGTGAAACCCGGTTTATATCACCGACAACGCCTGCACTGCAATTGTGATATAAAGCAGGTTCATCTGTACCTTCAGAGCAAGTATAATAATAATAATAAAAACAACCAGATACAAAAAAGCTTTTTCTAGATTTATTTGAATCGTTTCTCATTTACCGCAGGTCTGTGAAAAGCACTATATAAATAAAATTTGATTTGCAGTGTTCCCCCCCGCCGTTACGGTACAGGCTGATTAGGACCCTTTCATTACACAAATAGCAAAAACAATAAAAAAAATTAAAAAAAGACAGTATTTTTTCAACGTTCATGAAGTTCGAAAAAATTGACCTGATAAGGGTTACACGCACCCCCAGTCTACACATCAAAAAATGTAAAAAAAAAAAATTTAAACCACCAAATGCATTATCCAAGATCTTTCCACTTTAACCCTTTGCAATTATTCCTCACAGGTCCTTTGTCGGACTGGGTCCGTCATCATTATAGCAACGCAAAAAACGGGTTTCTAGTTGTTTTTTCTCCGGAAAAAGTCGAGAAAACCATTCAATTGCCGAGTGGGAGCGACAGGAGCCGAGACAAGTCGAAAAAAAAAAAGGTGTATCTCATGAATAGTCATACATGGTATCTGGTATCAGATAACGGGGCGGTCGTAAGTAAACAAGCTGGCTGACTGAATCAGTGCACAGAAAACACGGACATTTGCAGAGCTTTTTTGAGATATTATAGTAATAAAATAATGACTTTGATCGCATTATTGAGGAGTAAACGAGTGATCGGGAGATGATCGATCGGTATGTACGACTGTTATTATTTATTTCTCAGCGTATGTGAAAGCTATAGCGAATGAAAGGGTGGGGCGGGGCTGGAGATGCCTAGTGAGTGCTTTGTTGATATGCAGGGCCATTTAAACCTGTTTGACTGTGGAAAAAAATATTTTTAAACAGTGCGTCTAAAATTAACTGCGAGTGTGAAAATTAATTAGACCTGACGTGCCTGACGCGCGATTAATAAATGGACCGCAAAGGGTTAATAAACGTTTCAACCAGAAGCCTCTCTCAATGTCACATGTATGGTCCATTTAACACTTTTTGAATGAAGGCTACTTCATGACTAAATAATAAAATCTCTCTTATTTTATTTAGTAGTCGCCAATTGTTTTTCATTTTTAACCCTTAGCGGTCCACTTATTCAGCGTGTCTCAGGTACGTCAGGTCCTATTTATTAAAGTATTTTTTTTCACAGTAAAACAGATTTAAAAGGCACTGCATATCAACAGGAAACTCAGTACTGCAGCCCCAGCCCTTGTTCACTGTATTTTTCACATACCTCTTCATAGTCGTGCATACTGATAAATCATCTCCTGATCACTCGTTTTATCACCAAACTCCTCAATAATGCGATCCAAGTTATTTGATTACTACAACATCTTTGAGTACTGGCTGTGAAAGCAGCTATCTTGTTGTTTATGGCTGTGTTATCTATGTGGTGCCGGGGCTATGTGTATTGCTCAGATCTGCACTTTTTTTTTTTTCCGGCTTCTCTCAGCTCCTATCTATCTGTCTCACTCGGCCATTGAATGGTTTTCTCGGCTTTTTCCGGAGAAAAAACTACTAGAGAAAAGGAAAATAGTAATGTCGGACCTGGTCCGACATAGGACCGCAAAGGGTTAATCCCAATTTGGAATAACCTGTACCTAGCAGTGTTTACTGTAGTTAAAGGAGATCACCAATGTAAAGCACATTAATTTTTAGCCATCTAAATGTTTGGGTGTATCCTTATGCAGGGACTTTGACACTTGTGCACAAACAGTAAACATATCAATCAAACATTCATATATATAAAAAAACATGCTGAAATAGTCCTTTCATGAAATGAACCATGCTTATTCTAAATATAGGTAAAATTCAAATTTTGGCATCGTTTGAGTAATGCCAAGTCTGACCTCAAGCCACCCCCTAGCCAGGCTTAAAGTAAGTGTGACTTGCACTGTTTCTCAAGTCCAGCTTCACATATTGCAACCGCACCTATTTTTAAAGTCTGCCTTAAAGTCTGACTTAGTGGTGGATTTCAAGACCAACGTGGGAGGCAAGTCTAGCTTACATGTTTATTACAACCAGCCCCTGCAAAACTACAAAGCAGTGTCCTTAAATGTTGACTTCAGTGACGGTTAAAACGAGCGTGATGCATATCTGATTATTTAATCTGATTTGACGTGTATGTAGGTGGGCACGTTGTAACCTGCCCCCTACCACCCAAACAACCCCCTGCCCTGCACACGTGCACCCACCCACCCACACACAGACACACACATTTCGTGGGTTTGAGGAACTGTACAGACACACGTATATTGTAGTGCGTATTTCTCTTTGGCACGGTTTAGCTATTTGAAGACAGTCCTGTTAGTTTCGTTTTTCATCCAGAGGGGTCATTCACTGATTCTTTCATTGAAATTTGTTAGCGCACAAGTTAGGGGATAATACAGCAGTAGAATATAAATACTTGTCCGTTTTTTCAGGGAACACAAAAAAGGTATGTCAAAAATACATAGCTGAAAAGACTTTTAAAATAAGTAGGCTTCCATTTAGATGTACTATAGTTGGTTTTGTTGGTACAGTCGCCTCCTATATTTTCAACAGAAGTAGTATTTTAATTCAGAATGATATTATTCTGAAAATATCACTTGCCAAGAGACGACTGGACACGTGGACTGTAATACAGTACATACTTTTAAATCCGGTACGAACTGTAGCAGTACATAAAATTCCCCATTAACAACCCAACAGCAAAATATAATCAAAATGTTACTTATAAACAGAACTGCTTAAAATGCAATGCAATTTAGCAAAAATTAAAAATAACACCAGTTTCCAGAATTAAAAACAGTATCCAAAGTCAGTATTGAAAATTCCAGAATATAGTGCTTGATAAGGCCCTAATGTCACAGTTCACTTGCAAACGAAAATGCACGAAAGCAACTAAGGATCACAGAACAAAAAAAATGCATCACAGTATCTAAAACTGTTTAATGATTAACTTTCCCAGTACTGTGCCTGGTCTCGTTCGCTTTGTTTTTGGAGGAAGCGCTGTGTAACTACAGTGTACAATAAAGAAAAAAAAACAAAAACAAAAAAAAACAACCGCAGGCTGTGACGGTTAACCCTTTGCGGTCCTACGCTGGACCTGGTCCGACATTGCAATTATTCCTATCCGGTCCATTGTCGGACCCTGTCCGACATCATCAAAAAAACGGGTTTCTAGTCGTTTTCTCTCCGGAAAAAGCCGAGAAAACCATTCAATGGCCAAGTGGGAGCGACAGGAGCCGACAAGCCGATAAAAAATAAATAAATAAATAAAAGGCGTATCTCATGATTAGTCATACCTGCCCCTGGCATCCCATATGGCCGGTCAGAAGGAAACAAGCTGGCTGTGACTGCATCAGCGCACAGAGACTATCACGGACATTTGCAGAGCTTTTTTGAGATGTTATAGTAATAAAATAATGACTTGGATCGCATTATTGAGGAGTTTGGTGATAAAACGAGTGATCAGGAGATGATTGATCGGTATGTACGACTATTATTATTATTTATTTCTTAGCATAGGTGAAAGCGATAGCGAACGAAAGGGTGGGGCGGGGCTGGAAATGCCTAGTGAGTGCTTTGTTGATATGCAGGGCCTTTTAACCCTTTCCAGTCCATTTATTAAGTGCGCGTCAAGCACGTCAGGTCTAATTAATTTTCACACGTGCAGTTAATTTTTTTCCACAGTCAAACGGGTTTAAAAGGTCCTGCATATCAACAAAGCACTCACTAGGCATCTCCAGCCCCGTCACACCCTTTCGTTCGCTATCGCTTTCACCTATGCAAGAAATAAATAATAAAAATAATAGTCGTACATACCGATCAATCATCTCCGGATCACTCGTTTTATCACCAAACTCCTCAATAATGAGATCAAAGTCATTATTTTATTACTATAACATCTGAAAAAAGCTCTGCAAATGTCTGTGATAGTCTCTGTGCGCTGACGCACTCAGCCAGCTTGTTTACTATGTCGCCCCGTTATCTGATACCAGGGCCATATGTATGACTATTCATGAGATACGCCTTTTATTTATTTTTTTTTCCCCCGACTTGTCTCGGCTCCTGTCGCTCCCACTCGGCAATTGAATGGTTTTTTCGGCTTTTTCCGGAGAAAAAACGACTAGAAACCCGTTTTTTGCGTTGCTATAATGATGTCGGACCCAATCCGACAAAGGACCGCAAAGGGTTAAACCCGTTTGACTGTGAAAAAAAACACTTTTAAACAGCGCGTCTAAAATTAACTGCGCATGTGAAAATAAATTGGACCTGACGCGCACTTAATAAATGGACTGCAAAGGGTTAAACAAGTCAATAGTAACTTTGCAGAGATGGGCTTTGTATCAGAAAACTGGTGACAGAGTCGGAAATCGTGTGCGACGGGTAAGTGCAATAATTTGTTACATACATATATAAATCGGGATTGATTTAATTCTTAATACAAGAACGGTAAAACACGACTAACGTGTATCCAAGTGCCGTATATCTGAGTGCTGACTGTAGAAAGCATTACCAGTAAATCACATCTGACTCTAGTACAATGTCATAAATTCCACATAACCACACTGCATTCTAAATGTACTTACTTTGTAGAATTTCCTCAGATTCTCCTTCTGCGTCTGGTTAATTACAGTCAGAACTCTGGCAATGGACTTGCGGACAACACGGCTGCAAGACAAGAGTAATGGGGGTAAACAAGGCAGATTTGCACCCGGACATTCAGTATTATTAAACATGCACCTTGTTACACTCAAACAACTAACCTTAATCCCCCACGTCATAAGAATGCAACAGAAGTATCCAATGACAAAGACAGAACTGCATCATATGTGCTAAAGCTTTTGAATGAAAGCCATTATGAAAAAAAAGTGTGCAACAGAAACACTTAGTTTGAACAGTTAAGTAGCCCAACCCAAACTATTAATACTTTGAATTAAAATCAACCATTTGAAACTGTTCACACCTTCTGAACTGTACCTCCTGAACAGCATGTATGATCAGGAAGACATCCCTGCATGCAGTTCAGGAGGAATTCCTTTAGCAAGAACTGATTCACACTGTATCTATCGAAGTGGAGACCAGTGCTGGGTGATTGTCTTGCAATTGAATCTTTACTCTATTATAAAGAACAACCTAAAATATAGACGAACTTCCCTTTCTCTTTCATCAGTAACTATAAGACACTGGATGGCAGAATATGTGATGCATATTAAGGCTATAAGGGTTTAAACAGTAAACATGGATTAAAAATATTTGTTTAAAATGTGTATTATACGTTTAAAATGCAACTTAACAGTAAAATATATTATCATTATTTTTGCATGTTTTCCACATAGATGTGTTTCCCTTTCTATATTGTATGGTCTTCCCCTTTAAGGAAACCTGACCTGTTCTCCCACATGATCACTCTAAAGACTCTTACATAAATTAAGGAGGGACCAACTTCCTGCGTTGTGTATCTCCAAAGACACTATATTCTCTTTGGTACCTCCTCACTCAGGCCAAGCAAACAGTCACTGTAGTGGTGTCGAATACAATAGTTTCCTGCATACAAACTTCCCACTCTGGTTCAATCGCATTGCCTTTTTTCTGTCTTACAGGGCCCTACTGAATCTGTGTTAACAAGAACACGGACAGAATCACAGAATCAAAAGAATAACGCGGAATTAAGTGCTGTACGAAAAAAAGAATGCATTTGGCAGTAGAGCATTAACCCTTTGCGGTCCATTGTCGGACTGGGTCCGACATTGCAATTATTCCTCACAGGTCCTTTGTCGGACTAGGTCCGACATCATTATAGCAACGCAATAAACGGGTGTTTAGTCGTTTTTTCTCCGGAAAAAGCCGAGAAAACCATTCAATTGCCGAGTGGGAGCGACAGGAGCCGAGACAAGTCGGGGGGGGGGGAAAAAAAAAAAAAAAAAAGGCGTATCTCATGAATAGTCATACATGGTATCAGGCATCAGATAATGGGCGTCCATAGTAAACAAGCTGGCTAAGTGCGTCAGCGCACTGAGACTATCATGGACATTTGCAGAGCTTTTTTCAGATGTTATAGTAATAAAATAATGACTTGGATCGCATTATTGAGGAGTTTGGTGATAAAACGAGTGATCTGGAGATGATCGATCGGTATGTACGACTATTATTATTATTATTATTTATTTCTTACACAGCTGAACGCTATAGCAAACAAAAGGCTGGGGCGGGGCTGGAGATGCCTAGTGTGTGCTTTGTTGATATGCAGGGCCATTTAAACCCGTTTGACTGTGAAAATAAATACTTTTAAACAGCGCGTATAAAATTAACTGCGCGTGTGAAAATTAATTAGACCTGGCGTGCCTGACGCGCGATTAATAAATGGACCGCAAAGGGTTAGGCCTACATATTGACACTGGGCATTTGCAGACAGTCTCTAAATAAATGCTTCCATATTTATAAAAATGCAGACCACCAGCCACAATGGCATGCATTTTCTTGTACATACAGTAGAACCTGTAGCAAAAACACAGTAGTCCTTGTTTTCATTTTATTTTAAACAAACTGCATTTGTGCAGCTTGCTCAGTCATTCAGAATCCCTTGGGGACAACGACGACAATGACTTTGCTTAGAACTGAAATGTTCGTATTTGATTTGCAATCTGCCTCACCTCTGTCTGGATATATTTGTTGGTACAGTAATGTTGCCCTCTCCATGACCAGCATGCTGCTTATGGAGTGCTTTATGAAAACCTCCTCCTCGAGGTTTATGATACATTGTTTTTACTGCTTTGCTGTCTTCATCTCCTTTGCAAATTGTTGGATTTTTTTTCTTGGACTTTAATATCACTTAATTTCCCGATACTGTATTCCCATTACTGAGGATTGTACCGCTGTCAGTTTTTTAAAATATTTTCAGAATTTTCTTTCAATTGAAAATGCAACACATTTCTGTTGCCCTGTTCTTACCATTTCAGTAGGTTAACCTTGCCCTTCATTTTTTTTTTTTTTTTAAACAGGATTTTGGCTGCACTGTAGGCATGGTTGAGTGACTGCATACTTCCAGCTGAAAGCGGGATATTGGGTTGAGCGGTCAGCTGGTAAGTTTGGTGCTCGTAACTCTGAGGTTCTACTGTATACTGCATTGTTAAACCTCAGTCGTATATGTTTAGCTTCCTCCTGAAACACTGGCTTGCTTTGCCAGGGACCAGCACAAACAATGCTCTGAATACTGGTTTGAGGTGCAGCAGCCCATTACTTACATCTTGGAGAGTTTGGATGCAGCTCCGCCGGTCACCTTGGCAACGCGCAGCTGGGACAGCTCCACCTTGAGGTCATCCAGCTGCTTCAGCAGCTCCTCCTTCTTCTTACCACGCAGGTCTCGGGCCTTGATTTTTGCCTGTACAAAAATCAATATAGCATTCAGCTGTAAATTCAACTTAGAGGATCAAGACCAACATCCGACAATTTCTGAACCCTCATTATATCCCAATCAATATACCTTTTGAATTCATATAACATTTTGCAGAGCTTTATTTTAACTAGTGCTGGGAAAAATATCCAAATATTCAAACTAATATTTTTTACATTTATTCAGATACAAATGGATCTGCAGTGTGGAGTAGTGGTTAGGGACCTGGACTCTTGACCAGAGGGTCGTGGGTTCACTCCCAGGTGGGGGACAGTGCTGCTCTACCCTTGAGCAAGGTACTTTACCTAGAATGCTCCAGTAAAAACCCAACTGTATAAATGGGCAATTGTATGTTAAAAATAATGTGATATCTTGTAAGTCGCCCTGGATAAGTGCGTCTGCTAAGAAATAAATATTAATACAAAATTGTTGGTATTCACTAGTAGAAATTCCAAAAAATACCTTGCACTTATTTAAGGCCTCACCAGAAGCAAATGAAAACAAGCTCCATGTGATGCGAGACACAGAATGTAATCAACGAGAACCAAAAAACACTTCATCTTACAATGCCATTTCCACATTTATTTTATTTGAAGTGTTTAATGTTCAATTTCAGTCTTTCTTTGCTTGCTCAGCTACAAAAAGGCACAAGTAAGCCTTGTGTTATTAGTTTATGAAAACGTGTCTAAGCACTGTTTACTTTGAAAACGGCAATCGCAAGGAATGAAAAAAAAGTAAAAATATTAATAAAATGCAGTGTCAACTTTATGTACTAATTATTTCAGGAATAAACAAAACAATCTGTTATATTCAGATATTCGCTCGATTTGAATATTCGTAAGGGTGTTTGATAATAAATAAATAACAACTTGAACTGCTATTTGGCATCGTTTGTTTTGTAGTTAATTCAATGGGGTAAAGTAAGGCCTACAGAACGTATTATTCTTTACTCCTGGGATATTTTTCTACTGTAACGCGTTACATATGGCAAGTACTTGCTGTAAAATAAAGGCGTCTCTGCCTGCGTTCTGAGCAATATGACAAACGAACATCCGAATGAATATTTAAATATGCCAATATCCGAACATGAAAATCCTGTTAGTGCCAGCACTAACTTTATTTAACTCTCCCAGGGTAACAGTACGATGTAATCGAATATGCTTCTAGAGCAGTGGTCCTCAAAGTGGTGCCCGCGGCAGCTGTTCTTAAATTATGGGTCATGAACCCATTTCTGGCGGGTCGTAGCATGGGAAAATAAATAAAGCTATAAACACGTTTTCCAACAACAGCGTGGGACATAAACTGTGTCTGTTTCAGTTGCAGGTACTGACAGTAAGTTTAACCAATAGGAGAGTCAAATATCTGCCAAGTTTTACACAGCTGTCCAATCATAAGCAAGCAGAGGCTGTTCATAGTATTCTGCATGAAAATTGAAGGCTAGTGAGTAGCCAATGGAAAAGTGAAAGATCTGACAGCTGTCACAAGAACATAAGAAAGTTTACAAACAAGGAAGCCATTCAGCCCATCTTGCTTGTTTGGTTGTTAGTAACTTATTGATCCCAGGATCTCATCAAGCAGCTTCTTGGATCCCAGGGTGTCAGCTTCAACAACATTACTGGGGAGCTGGTTCCAGTCCCTCAATTCTCTGTGTAAAAAGTGCCTCCTATTTTCTGTTCTGAATGCCCCTTTATCTAATCTCCATTTGTGACCTCTGGTCCTTGTTTCTTTTTTCAGGTCGAAAAAGTCCCCTGGGTCAACATAGTCAATACCTTTTCGAATTTTGAATGCTTAAATCAAATCGCCTTGTAGTCTTCTTTGTTCAAGACTGAACAGATTCAATTCTTTGAGCCTGTCTGCATAGGACATGCCTTTTAAACCTGGGATAATTCTGATCGCTCTTCTTTGCACTCTTTCTAAAGCAGCAATATCCTTTTTGTAACCAGGTGATCAGAACTCAACACAATATTCTAGGTGAGGTCTTACTAATGCATTGTAAAGTTTTAACATTACTTCCCTTGATTTAAATTCAACACTTCTCACAATATATCTGAGTATATTGTTGGCCTTTTTTTTATTTTATAGCTTCCCCACATTGTCTAGATGAAGACATTTCTGAGTCAATGTAAACTCCTAAGTCTATCATTCGTGAGCAGAGGCGGGTGTTAATATGCCGCCAACTTAATGAGAAAAATAATACTTTTCAGTATTTAAAATTTAATTCTCTATATATTATTTTTTAATTTCACCAGACAAGGGAAACACCGTAGTAGATTTAGTTACTAATCTACTTTCTCTGAATAATTATACTGGAGATGAGCGATCTTTAAAACACAGTAGTGTTGACAAATTTGCCAAATTGAAACAAAGTGAGACGCTATCTATCCTCATTTATTTTACTTTATTCATGGTTATCTGTGTAAACATGCTATTTTAAAATATTTGCATTGTGTATTATTTAAAGAATAAGCGCAGCACACACAATTACTGCCTGAGACTTGGCCTTATCAGTGAGCGGGAAGGCAGTGTATAAACCCAGCAAGATCAATTTATGCCGGTGCCCCAATTACTTTGAGAGATCCCAGATGACTACTATCCACCGCTAGCATTACCTGGGTCAGCATTCAGAACTCCTGCGCTTCACAGATTACATGTGCGGGACCTCTCCGCCTCCCTCCCCGTTATTCCGTTTCAAAATGCAAACCAGCGTTCAGAGCAAGGCATCATTATAGTGTAACTAACAAGAAGTTATTTTTTTCATATCGTACAACTAGCAGCAGCAAACCAATAAATCTACATTAACAGCATTGTAACGAACTGTTGCAACACAATGCGCGTTGAGCTAGCCATAGATTAAAACAACAGAACAAATACTACGGCACACACATTTTGTGGACTTTGAATGTTTTTAACGCGGCCAAATAGTATAGAAACAATAAAGAAATGTGTTATCCTACATAGAGTGCACAGTATACAGGTTTAAAAAGAGTTGAATACTGTATATATACGAGACTACTTTACAAAGGTAAACGGCAGGCAGCCATGACTTCCCCGATTCTAAAGTAGTGCATGACTAAATGTCATTTTATTATAAAATCGAATTGCAATATACTTAATTCAACTTAGTTCGTATAGATACTATATTACTCCATGACTCCGTAGATTTGTTTCGTGTTGTGGGAGTTAAATTGTAAAGGATTACATTAGATTAAATTTAGAGAAACTCAAAATCTCACCATAGTCACTTCTGGCTGCCACAGGAAAGGGAATGCGCAGGGTCAGGTGAACCTCTACCGGGTTACGGAATAAACCAATTCTCCTAGCAACGCAGGGGAGTTCGGGATAATCCAAATGTGGACTATCTTATTTTGTAAGCGGTACGGTCTCTGATACAATACGGCTCTTTGGTGCTTTCGTCACTGACACACACTTCCTTAGAAACGGTTGCTACTTGGTTCCAAACAACATGGCGCTTTCAATGTTTTCGGCGCTCACTTTTTTTAAATTAAAAAGGGAGAAAACTATCTCAAATGTGTCGAATTCTAATATGCTGGCTAAGTTTCCCGCTAAATTGACTCTCACACTTTATCGTTTTATATAAAATGATTAAAAAAACAACTATTTTTAAAGAATAATAATATAGCAGTATATATAAAGACGTAGCATAGCGACGCCAATGTATTATTTACATTAACACAGTTTCACTTCGTTGTTCTCCGTACAGACACATTACCACAGAATATTGTAAATACATGTTCTGTATTTTGTTTAAATAAAAAGCAAACGCTTTTTTATGCGAAAGTTGAAATGGGTTTTCATTTAAAAGGTGCAGTGCCCCGATAAAGTGGTTACCGTTTAAGCTCATGTTGAAAATAGTCCTGTGAAAATGGTCTGGGACAGGTATTTTAGTTGCCCCTGAGTGAAAGTAATATTAACGTGTTTTGTGGAAAGCGTTTGTTAAATTGATATTCTTGTTATCGCGAAGCAGATTTACAATAGTCTGTTGCGAAGAAGATACCTGAATAATATATACATTAATTAGTAACAAGCTTAATTGTGTCTGAATGATTGAGGTCATCATAAAATCTGGAATGATTCAAATTGCTTTGAAATGGGCGTCGTATTTCTTTCCTTGAATTGTTACGTTTGCTACAGATATGGCTGACGGATGACAAGGGTGTTCGGACTACATTTTTCATTTTTTTTCTATTTGAATGGTGTTGTAGTCTGCCGCAAAACAATGCACCATAGCTATACTTTGATTATTATTATTATTATTATTATTATTATTTTAAACGACCTATTTTACAATGGTACAGGTGTTTTAAAACGCACTAACTACTGTTATTATAGACTCGCCTGTTTCTGTTTGGAACCACAGTTCCGTGAAGCTAGCAACAATAAGCGTGCTACTTCCGGTGCTCACTGCAGCACATAGGAAGTGGGAGTGACAAAATAAAAGTACCTTATAATTCTCTCCACAAATTAGCAGCCGTTCATTGCTTGACTTTTTTCTTTATCTTTTTTTTTATTTTTATAGGGAATGTAAATGTTGGTCAGCTTGTTATGGCGCACAGTATACCAAAACAGCCATTTCCCCACAATGGGCATATGCAGGTGTGACTCCTGAAGAAAAAAAAAAGGAATGTGCCCTAGTGAAAGGGGGCGAAATACACTCTGTAGATACATACCGATCACCATTATAATGACGCTATATCAGATTTCTGCAGCTCACTAGCACTCTTAGATATATGACAAATTGTACATCCTATAGTGAAACAATATTCGTGGTTCAAAACCAAACTAGTTCAAAATCCAGAATTGACTACTGGTTTATTCCTAATAATTTGATTGAGTGTGTATCTGCCTCCTCTGTCTCCACTGCCCCACTACTGAAATTTAATGCAGATCTTCTAAATAATGACACATTATGTCAAAAAATAAAAACTATGATATCTGAAATAAATTTAAAAAAAAAAAAAACAGATTTCATTTATTTTTGCAATAATTGGGAGTATTTAAAATTCAAAATTTGTGAGTTTTCTGTTGAATTTAGTAAAAATGAAACAAAAACAAGTGAAAACTAGACTAAATTACTAGAAAAAATGAATAAATGCTGTAACAACCCAGATTTGTCAGAAGAAATTAAAAGGTAAAAGGTGCTTTTGAGCAAAATGGATTGAAGGAGAAAACAACAACTCTTTTGTAGATTAGAAAAAAAAACGTCAGGAAAAAATACTATCAAAGAACTGATGATACAACAGCCAGTAATTCAAGTGTAATTTCTAAGGAAATGTACACATTTTATAATCAACTGTACTCATCACATTATTCTTCACAACACACAGATGCCCTTTTCAATAAAATTGAAAACCATATCCCACAAATTGAAAATAATTTTAAAATGATGTGTGAGACAGATTTGAAAATAGAGGAGAGTGCTACTGCAATTAAAAACATGTCCCTAGGAAAAGCACCCGGTCCAGATGGATTAACTTCCAATTCTTATCATTCTTTTGCTCAGATATTAATGAACTGTTGTTTTCTACCTTTACTGAATGCATTGCAAATAATAATCTTACAGCTACAATGAAACAAGGTATAATTACCTTATTACCTAAACCTGGAAAAGAGTATTGATAAAAGTATTGATAATTGGAGGCCTATCACACTTTAAACTGTGACTACAATTTTTTTGCTTACGTATATACTAACAGATTATCAACTATATTCTGTTTTATATTTGTAATTAATTTAGAACAATTTGTAGATTTTATTTTTCACTCTGACATTATGGACTTTTTTGTGTTGATCAGTGGCAAAAACTCCTAATTAAATCCATTTTGATTCCATGTTGTAACACAATAAAATGTGGAAAAGTCCAAGGGGGGTGAATACTTTTGAGAGCCACTGTATATGTTGTAGCAAAGGGTAAAATAGTTCTTAGAGCTTTTTCGCTAACAACAGGGTACTCATCCATAATGTGTATCCAGAACAGTGGTAACGGAGCAGCAGAGAATTTAATCTTTAAAGTCTCATTGTTTGACAGTTCAATCAACTCCTCTTGGGAGTCCAGGTTTGTATCGATTTCAGAATCAAAGGGATTTCAGATCCAATTCAAATGTTTGTTTTTGAGCTCTGGAAAGTATTCACTGAAGTAATGTTGCAGATGAATCAAATGAGACACGATGAGTGGCAGGATGCTGCTAGTACTCATGCTGGAAGATTTAAGTTCTTCATGTAAAAGTGGAAACATTTCTGTCACTCCTTGTGGCAAAGTGGTGAGTGAATACAGGAGAGTGCAGTGCAGAGTGGATACAAAACAGACAGACAATGATTTCCAGGTGCTAGGGTGTTTATTGATTTAATTAACAATGTCCAGAGCAAACACCTGTAAATAATAATGATGGAGTGATACAGCAGCGTGTATCGCTCAATATTTGTAAATCCCCGGGTTTGACCCGCAACCAAAAGTCCAGTTTTACACACCAACACTAAACACAAAACACAAACACAGTTCTTAGTGATAGTGAAATAAGTGCAAGTGGTGTAATACAGTTCTCTGTGAAATGCAGGGGTGAAAGTGATGTCCGGGTTTATGCTGGCTTCTGCTACAGCTCCAGGTCGTGTTATAGGAAGTCTAGTTTAAAACAAACAGACAGTTATAACAAACACTAACAGGCAAAACAAACTCATGGTTTACAGGGTGGTAACACAGGCTCCTTGTAGGTTGTCTCTAACCATTTACCAAGGAACAGATCACGTACGCTATGTCCCCTATTAATATCCTCGCTCATGACCCCTAAGTTAACGAGCGCATCCGCTCCTCCAATCCTCGGATGCCACACCATTTACCGTCGGGGTCACTGAGTTTGGGTACTGTAGCTTCGCCCCTTTCCTAAATGACCGACCTCCACCTACCCTACGGAATAAATTGTCGTGCCATTTAGTTAAGGGTACTCTGTTCCTTTTACACCATGCCCTCACAGGTCAAGAGGGAGATCTAACACCAAGAATCATTCGATCTCTGACACAGAATGGCACATTGAAACCTAATTGGATACGTTCATATCTACTCAATGAACATTTGTTTTGGCACTTTATCCCTCATAAAATATTTGAATTACTAGGTGGACTGAATTTTCTTCTCAAATGTGATTTTGAAATCTCAAAATTACTAATAAAATTATTTGCCTTCCAAGTCCTGATTTACTGGAAACTTGTTTACAATCTTAATTTTACCCCCCACAATACTCCAACAATAGATGTGTTCTTTATAAGAAAACAACATTTTTTTTATAGGGATTGGCTAAATAATAATGTATTTATAATAATACAGTGGCAATTTATTAGATTACAATTTTTTTTTATCTAGATACAAATGACCTTTTACCCCAAAACAATACTGTACAGCTTTTAATGCTATTCATCTGCTCTTGTTTTAAAGATGAAGGGCACCGTAGGGTATTGTTCTCTCACCCTGTAGCAGGGGGGAGACCTGTGCTGACTCTTCTGATGTGTTCAAAGTGCTGCAGGGAGAGGGCAGCAGCCCGTCAATATCCGCCTGTCAGTCATGTCAGTGACACGGAGAGGTGGGAGAGTGGGTGTGCAGGCTTTCCTTCTCTCTGAATGGCTGAAAGGCGGGTCTTGGGGGGGATTGCTGGCCCTATAAAATAACATTCTGCTGTTCCCTCAGGTCTGCCCTTTTGAAAAAAAAAGACGTGCGGACGCACTGGCCCGGATCCAAGACACGGCCGGGGAGGAAAACCCCAAAAGAAACGAAAGACAAAAGAAAGAAAACAGGGTTAGCGGGGAAAACCGTGGGCAGACCCCATCAGTATTTTTGTTAGCAGACTGAGGGAGCGGCGAGGGGAGGACGGGTAGGACGGAGACCCAGACCGAGTGCAGCACCTTTTATTTGTAGTTTTGATTACTGTGTTTTATTTTCTTTTTTCTTTTCTCCTTTTGCTTAGTCTTTTGTTTGAGCACCTGAGAGTGTGCCTGTACTACGGAACGGTACCACCTCTGGTATCTCTGTGGCTTTGCATATCATTGCTGATAGGCAGACCACGGACAACAGCGTCCTCTGCGGGCCAAAAAGTGGAACTGCCCCACCAATAATAAAACTGGGCACCTGTGCGGTGTTTCCAAGTTCACTTGTGTCTCCCTTGTGTCAGTGAATTACCCACCACCCAGTGGGATTCCCTGGCACTGCAACCTGTAAGCAGTGCACACAAACATGGATGCCACCCAGTTCGCGGAGATGATGAATCTCCTGCGCCAGACCCTGACTGCTGCAGTGCAAGGGGCTGCTAGACCTGCGGGACCTGACCCCCGGTTGATGAGACAGACTAAAGTGACGGCAGAGGATCGACCCGAAGCCTACCTTGAAGCCTACCTGCCCTGGCGACCTCTGCCGGGTGGGATCGGGCCCAATGGGCCAGTTACCTCTTGCCCCAGTTAACAGGGGAAGTGCAAGCAGCAGCGAGGACGCTGTCTCCCGACCGGATGATGGACTACCCCACGCTAAAAGCCACCATCCTGAATCGCGTGGGGGCCACACGGGAGGGATATTGGAGGAAGTTTTGGGAGGAGCGCTTCTCGCCCGAGGAGCACCCCAGAACCATTGCCCATCGCCTGAATGAGTACGCCATGGGGTGGTTAACCCCGGATGCGACCACGAAAGCCAGGGTGGTGGAAATCATTGTGGTGGAGCGGTTTCTGGAGTGTTTAGCTCCGGGACCACGGCTGTGGGTACGGCGGCAGGCACCCACTACCCTGGATCGGGCGGTCGCACTGGCAGAGCAGTACCAGGCAGCCAAACCGACGCCAGTTAGGCTACCTGGGCGAAGCACTGCAGGATCATCCACACCACCGGCCCCGGATAGGGCGAAGGGACTGGGGGGAAGGGGTGTACAAGGTTTTGGATGGAGGGGGGGGCGGTGAGAGCTCCCGGCCCGGGAACCGGGACAGGGTGGGGTCCCCCATGGGCTGCTGCGGTGTCGGACCAGGGTCTCGCACGGCTCCAGTGTTTCCACCTCTTGCTGAGGCTCCAGGGTGAGAAACTAGCCCACTGCGGTGTTGGACGTGCCGGGAGGTGGGACACCTCGCGCGGGATTGCCCCGTGATGGAGTGTGACCTCAGCCGACAAAGTAAGCCTGTTCAATTACCTCAGTCACTTCAGCAGACGGGTTTTGTTATTCCTGTGACAGTGGATGGTACAAAAACCCAGGCACTCCTGGATTCAGGGTGTGGTCAGTCCCTAATACAGGGTAGCCTAATCTCACTGGGGCATAAACAGTTATTGGGACAGGCGCATATTAAATGTATTCATGGGGATGTACGCTCCTATCCCAAGATCAGTGTGAATATAACTATTGGCCAGCAGGTGACGCAGGTGCATGTAGGATTGTGTCCTCGATTGCCAGTACCAGTAGTTCTGGGTCGGGACTGTGGGCAGTTTAAGGATTGGTTAGCTGCCCTGACAGCCCCGTCTTCCCTATTGGCTAAGGAGTAAGTAATTGGAGAGATCTTCCCCTTCTGTGACCCGACGTGGTTTTGCCATAGATTTAGACCCCAAAAAACTAAACAGGAATGCCGGGCCGCTAAGAATGAGGGCTGGCAATGGAAGGAGTCTGAGAGGTTTCAGGTGGGGGCGGTTGGTGAAGAGTCGGGGGGGGGAGGCTGCGGAGCCAGCACAGGGGTCTGGCTCAGATGCCTCTGCTCAGGACCGACCCGACCCCGAGCTGGAAACCATGGGGGCTGATTTTTTATCTCGTTCCCATGACTTCCGACTCGAGCAAGCGAGTGACGACGTGCTGGGCAGGCTCTTTGACCAAGCAGCTGTGGTTACTGGTCGTGTGGTCGAGCCATGCAACAAAAAATAACTTCATCCTCTTCGCAATATTAAATATTACAAAATAAAAAAATAAGATCAGGTTATCTTTCCCTTCCCGTCCCTCCTAAAACTAAAGAAACACATTTCACAATTCTTAGTGATGTATATCCATCAGGCGAATTCTTCAGATTAAGATTTCATTTTGATTCGAATGTATGCCATTTCTGTAAAAATGACATTGAAACAGCAGAGCATCTATTCTTCTCATCTTTTCACTCACAAAGATTTTGGGATTCTCTCCATAGATGGCTCCAGTTAAATGCAATAACCTTCTCAATTTTCTTACATAACAACATAAGAAAGTTTACAAACGAGAGGAGGCCATTGGACCCATCTTGCTCGTTTGGTTGTTAGTAGCTTATTGATCCGAGAATCTCATCAAGCAGCTTCTTGAAGGATCCCAGGGTGTCAGCTTCAACAACATTACTGGGGAGTTGGTTCCAGACCCTCACAATTCTCTGGCCATGCACCACTTCTGAAAATACCTCCATTTATAAGCATATAATGCTCTTGTGGAGGACACCATAGTGTTCTGCAGTTTACTAACTCCCGCATCTGAGAGCCCTAAAGTAGACAGGCGGTCCCGTTCAGGGGCCAAACCCACAGCTGGAGTCTGCCAGGTTCTGCATGCCAGAGGGTGCCTTGCGCCTGACTGAGGAGATCCTTGTGCAGCAGGATCTCCAAGGGCTGGCCCTGCAGCAGCTGGCAAAGTTTCAAAAACCAGATTCTTCTGGGCCATCTGGAGGCCACAAGGAGAACTGTCGCTTTCTCTCTCCTGACCTTTTCCAGAAAGGCAGGGAGCAGCGGTATTGGCGGGAAAGCATATAAAAGCGCTTTTGGCCATTCATTGACTAGGGCGTTGACGCCTAGTGGACCTCCGCAACTGTTGAGGGAGAACCACAGGGGGCAATGAGTCGTCTCTGCCGAGAAGAGGTCCGCCGCCCAGTTCACCACTCCGGGAAGGTAAACAGCCCAGAGGGACAAAGAATGCTTCTGTGCCCAGATCAGCAGCCGAAAGGCTACACGGTGTAACCCCCGGGGACTGAAGCCCACCCTGGTGGTTCACATACGCCGCTACTGACATGTTGTCGATGCGCACAAGGACATGTCTGTTCTGGAGCACAGGGAGGAAATGCTGGAGTGCAAGGTGCACCACTCAAAGCTCCAGCGTATTTTTTTTTTTTTTAAATGCAGTACTAGAAGTGCAAAACAATTACATCCCAAAAGTAGACAAATCTAAATCTAAAACAAAATGGCCAAAATGGTTTAGATCAATTAAAAAATATATTCAGCGAAAACAGGCACATTTAAAGGGGACCAAAAACAAAGTACACAGAAAGAGTACTTGGAACTGCAAACACAAGTCAAAAAGGAAGATAAAGGCCAAGAGAGAGATAGAAATCAATATTGCTAAGGGGGCTAAAACCAATTCCAAAATGTTTTTTCAATATTATAACAGCAAGAGAACATTCAAAGAGGAGGTTAAATGTCTAAGAGACACAAATGGCAAAATCATAGATGAAGAAAATAAAATAGCAAATATATTAAATGATTACTTTTCACAGGTTTTTACAAAGGAGGACACAGACAACATGCCCCACATGTTGACCTGTTCCTATCCAGTTTAAAATAACTTTAGCATAACAGAGGCAGAAGTGTTAAAGGGACTAGGAGCTCTTAATATAAACAAATCCCCTGGGCCAGATGAGATCCTCCCAATAGTATTATTATTATTATTATTATTTATTTCTTAGCAGACGCCCTTATCCAGGGCGACTTACAATTGTTACAACATATCACATTATACATTATTTCACATTATACAGATACAATAGTATACAAAGAAATGAAAGAAGTTATTTACAAACCGCTAACCAAGATCATGCAACAGTCTCTTGACATAGGGGTTGTACCGACAGTCTGGAAAATAGCAAACGTAATACCGATCCACAAAAAGGAAGACAGAACCGAACCAGGTAACTACAGACCAATAAGCCTGACTTCTATTATATGTAAACTTATGGAAACTATAATAAGATCCAAAATGGAAAATTACCTATATGGTAACAATATCCTGGGAGACAGCCAGCATGGTTTTAGGAAAGGGAGATTGTGTCTAACTAAACTAATTGACTTTTTTGAGGCTGCAACATTGACTATGGATAAATGCAAAGGTTTATTTAGATTTCCAGAAAGCTTTTGACAAAGTCCCGCATAAAAGATTAATTCTCAAAGTGAACGCAGTAGAGATTCAAGGAAATGCATGCACATGGATTAGGGAGTGGTTAACATGTAGAAAACAGAAAGTACTGATTAGAGGAGAAACCTAAAAATGGAGTGAGGTAACCAGTGGTGTACCACAGGGATCAGTATTAGGTCCTCTGTTATTCCTAATCTACATTAATAATTTAGATTCTGGTATAGTAAGCAAACATGTTAAATTTGCAGGACACAAAAATAGGAGGAGTGGCAAACACTGTTGCAGCAGCAAAGGTCATTCAAAATGATCTAGACAGCATTCAGAACTGGGCAGACACATGGCAAATGACATTTAATAGAGAAAAGTGTAAAGTACTGCATGCATGCAATACAAATGTGCATTATAAATATCATATGGGAGATACTGAAATTGAAGAAGGGAACTATGAAAAAGACTTAGAAGTTTATGTTGACTCAGAAATGTCTTCATCTAGACAATGTGGGGAAGCTATAAAAAAGGCCAACAAGATGCTTGGATATATTGTGAGAAGTGTTGAATTTAAATCAAGGGAAGTAATGTTAAAACTTTACAATGCATTAGTAAGACCTCATCTAGAATATTGTGTTCAGTTCTGGTCACCTCGTTACAAAAAGGATATTGCTGCTCTAGAAAGAGTGCAAAGAAGAGCAACCAGAATTATCCCGGGTTTAAAAGGCATGTCGTATGCAGACAGGCTAAAAGAATTGAATCTATTCAGTCTTGAACAAAGAAGACTACGCGGCGATCTGATTCAAGAGGAGGAGGCCATTCAGCCATTCTTGCTCGTTTGGTTGTTAGTAGCTTATTGATCCCAGAATCTCATCAAGCAGCTTCTTGAAG
Organism: Acipenser ruthenus; assembly: GCF_902713425.1. NCBI lineage: Eukaryota > Metazoa > Chordata > Actinopteri > Acipenseriformes > Acipenseridae > Acipenser > Acipenser ruthenus. Next base: position 5,706,051 of record NC_081219.1, read on the forward strand.
GATCCCAGGGTGTCAGCTTCAACAACATTACTGGGGAGTTGGTTCCAGACTCCCATGACTCTCTGTGTAAAAAAGTGCCATTTTTTATGTTGAAAAAGTCCCCTGGGTTGACATTGTCAATATCTTTTAGAATTTTGAATTCTTGATTCAGATCACTGCATAGTCTTCTTTGTTCAAGACTGAATAGATTCAATTCTTTTAGCTTGTCTGCATACGACATGCCTTTCAAACCTGGAATAATTGTGGTCGCTCTTCTTTGCACTCATCCTCCTTTCTGAAAAGTAATAATTTAATAGTTACTATTTTTTCTCTTCATCTATGATTTTGGCATTTGTATCTTTTTTTTTAATTTAGTCGTTGCCAATTATTTGTATTATTTTCTCCCAATTTGGACTGGCAAATTATTTTTAGGCTCAGCTCACCGCTACCACTCCTGCGCTGACTCGGGAGGGCAAAGACAAACACACGCTGTCCTCCGAAGCGTGTGCCATCAGCCGACCGCTTTTTTTCACACTGCGGACTCACCATGCAGCCACCCAAGAGCTACAGCGTCGGAGGACAACGCAGCTCTCGGGCAGCTTACAGGCAAGCCCGCAGGCGCCCGGCCAGACTACAGGGGTCACTGGTGCGCGGTGAGCCAAGGACACCCTGGTCGACCTAACCCTCCCTCCCCCCGGGCGCCTCCCCCTGGAAGCTCCCGTCCACGGTCGGCAAAGGAATAGCCTGGACTCGAACTCGCGACGTGCAGACTATAGAGCGCATCCGGCACTCCACGTGGAGCGCCTTACTGCATTATTATTATTATTATTATTATTATTATTATTATTATTATTATTATTATTATTATTTGTTTATTTAGCAGACGCCTTTATCCGAGGCGACTTACAGAGACTAGGGTGTGTGAACTATGCATCAGCTGCAGAGTCACTTACAACACCGTCTCACCTGAAAGACGGAGCACAAGAAGGTAAGTGACTTGCTCAGATTCACACAATGAGTCAGTGGCTGAGGTGGGATTTGAACCGGGGACCTCCTGGTTACTTTTCTCTGACCACTGGACCACACAGCCTCCTCGGGAGCCCCTGTATTTCTTAGACAGTTGTAATAGTCACCCATAGTTTGTTATATTAGTACAGCAAAATACCATATTATATTTTACTTGAAAGGTTCTGGAAAGTAGGTCTATCTTTCTGGTCGTGTTCTTATATCCCAGAGCTGGCTGCGCTTGCTGCTCTCTGTTTGACGTCAAACGCCTTCCCAGAGTTATTGCGCGTGGCTACTCTGACGTCACGTTGCTACTAGTAACGCCTTCGCCAAAACTTTGGGAAACTTAGCAACAACATCACCTATTTATACTGTAGTTGCATAATTAATGACTTATTATATTTGTATGATGCATAGCATGAAACGTAATTACATTTAATTATTTAATTTATTACAATGTATCACACATGGGGATTGTATTCATCTGCAGTCCATTATAACTTAATTTAAAATTTTAAACGTTCGTTTCTGAATGATCAGACTATACAGACTCAGTTTGTTAACTTTATTGTAACAGTATACATTACTTATCGTGGATTAGTACATTATGTTTAATTGACTATTGATTACTATTGTATATTGATTAATTCATTTATTTATGTGGGTAACTTTAAAATAAGTCTCTGAACTCATTTATCAGCATGATAAAACAGGAACTCATGATGAATACATTTGTAATTGTAATTGAATTCCGTGTCTGCAATTCATCATGAATTACATATGAACAGACTCTTATTTTAAAGTGTAAACATTTATTTAATATAGCGTTGACAAGGCTCCCTTTGCATAAAGATAACATGTGGTTCCTCTCCACAAACAACGGGGCAGCTGTAGTTGTAGTAGCTGGGTCATTCTTCCAATAGGGTGCCTTTTGGACCTTGTGAAAAAAATGAAAATCAGTGTGTATTTGGGGAAATAAACATTTTCTATCATAAACAGAACATTTAAAATGAACCAAAAAAAACTTTTGCCAAGCTTAACAACAGAAAATCTGTAAATTAAAAGCCATAAATTCCTGTTTAAACTATATTTTGCGTCAACTCTGTTACGGACACATAAGTAACTCTCTGAAAAAGTGTTTAAGCTGTATACATTTCAATTCAAACATTTTTAGACAAATACTATGTCCCTAAATGCAATTCTTGAAGCATAAAAAATAATTATCAAAGAATTCCATTTTTAGTCTCAATAATATTACGGAATCTACAAATAGAACTTTTAAGCACTGACATTTTTACATAAAACTGTCAGATACCAGCTTAATTTTCACAAAACATTTAGGATTGATCTTTTTCTTACCTTTTGCTATTGGATAAATCAAGTTAGTTTACTACAAAGGACAAAATTAAATATTTTGGAGTAATATATTTGCAAGTAACATAGTTGACAACATAGTAAGAGTATTGACAAAAGTAACATAATTGACAGGACAGTATGTGCAGTGGTTATTTTGTTTATTTTTAACAGGCTTTCACAGATATAGAAGTCACAAATGTCATTGTAATACAGTCCTAAAAATATTTGCATTTACAATTTGCAATAAACAGACTGTTGTCTTACATTAGTAACCGCTGATTTTTGGAAACTACGCCAAGACCTGTATAACTATGCAACTGCAAAACAACAAGGTAAGTTTTTTTGGGGAGGTTGTTTTTAATATGGAACTATAATGTTTTTAAATGTACATATTATCATTGTTGATGTAAAAATACAAACTTTATAATAATAGTACACAACAGCGCTGTAAGAATTCAATTTGAAAACATAACATTTTGATAGGACATAGGACATCGATGTATTTGGATTCTCCAATAGATGGTTTCGATGAAGATTCTTCATGGTGTCAGTCAGAAATCTCTTCTGCATTTTTCTTTTGTTCTGAGTAATAGTTTGCTTCTTTCCCGTAGTAATTCGGCTCACGTCATCTCTGACATAAAAGGATGCCACATTTTAATCTCATCTGTGACTCTGCTTACTTTTCTTCTTACAAATGTGAAGGATTCATTTTCACTTGTCGCTTCTTTGAAAACCCAAATGAATCCTGTGCAAATTTCTGCAGTCGATATTTTTTCACTATTTTGCCAGTAACAATTTTTGATAGAATCTGCTTCTCTCTCTCTTTCCTGGAAGTGTGATACTTTAATTTTATGTCTTCGATCAAAGAATGATGGAAAAGAAGTGTTTTCCGAACTGCATCTTCTGCAGGAAAGCTCTTCAACAACCTGTTTGTTTTAGCTCTAGGCGATTCACTTTTCTACAGCAAGCGTTGGTACCGCTTTTTATATTTTTCCAAAACTTTCTTTTGCTGTTTGAAAGAAACCTTTAGATCTTCCAATTCTTGAAGTATCTTTTTTCTCTTTTGAGATGTTCTTCTTCTTCGATTGCGTTGCCTATAAAAAAAAAAGTATGATAAAAATAAATACATATTTTGTTCATAGATTAATGTATTTTTAAGCATACATTATGCCAACAATATATTAAATACATATGTAAAGCCAGTATGAATAATAATTTCAATTAAATTCAAAAATAATATTTTAAAATCGAATACATGTAGGATGCATGCAGTTTTTCAATCTGTAGCCTTACTCTAACCTTGAAGGTCCTGGCTGATGGACCTCACCTGGGCTTTCTGGAGGTGTTGCCAAGGAGTCTATTGCTGCTTTCTTTTCCCTACACTTCTGCTGAGCTTTTCTCCAGTATTTTCTTTTGCTACGCTTCTCTCTTTCGCCAAGTTCTGACACTGACTTCACCTTCCCTGCTTCTTTCCTCGCTTTCCTTGTCTGCCGTTCTTTTTTCAAATACTCTTGTCTTTTTGATGGATCTGCATCACGGCGTGCACGATAGCGCCGTTGTTTTTCTGCAGCAGTAAGTGCCATTTAACTAAATCTACCTGTAAATAAACATATTTATGTTTTTAATCAATTTTAACCTTTAAATGTAATTAAATATAATTAAATTATGAGCAACAACCACGTCATAGTAATTTCTTAAATCAACACTGTTACCTTAAGTCAACTCTGTTACTCTAAACATGTAACAGAGTTGACCAATAACAGGGTTGACTTACATAACAAAGTTTGCCCTTTATGTCCAATGTGGTAAAGCACATGGCTGCACATGGTGTGCTTCTGGTGAAGGCTTTATTGGAGTTTATTAAACTAATTATACATTTTTGTATATATATATTTTTTATACTTAACTTCACATAACATAGTTGACATTTATAAAGTACCTTATGAACCCAGACAAAGTAGCTTTAAAAAAAATATATGAAAAACTGCTTAGACACATACCTGAAGTTGCTTCCTATGTCTTCCTCCTTTATTATGATGTCATATGCTGAAGATCATGTGACTTGTGGAATAATTCATTGTTCTGCAGGGGCTTTATCTCCGGTAACAGGGTTGACAGTGGATTCAGGGGCAGCACTAAATAGTTCAATTTATATTAATAAATATACATTGATTGTACAGATTTATAGTTGAAAAACAATGTACTAAGTTGTGTTTTGTAATACTGGTGAGATTTTAAAAATACATTAGGATTTAATTAATTATATTCTTAAAGAAGTTTGTAAAAAGATGAATAGGGACATTGGAGAATGCAGATTTTTCCTTTAAATATTGTTGCCTTTTTTACTTTAAATGCTATGTAGTGTGTTTTTACAAGTGGTTTTGTATAGGAATTACTTAATACTTTATGATGTATTAATTATTTTGAATATAATCAGTTATTTTAACCAAAATATGGCACAGGGACACAAAAGGCACCCTATTGGAAGAATGACCCAGCTATTTGAATTACGATTGGCAGGTCACTCGTGATCTCTGCATCGTCTCTTTGGTTCACAGCCGCAGCCGCCGAGGGGTATTCCTGCAGAACGAAGGCTCCCGCAGCGTGGCTCCCACAGGGTAGTGCTGCGTGCGCAACTCGTAATAGACGTCATCATTATACACTACAGCCGATCACATAAGGGTGATGAATTTACGTACTAAAACGAAGTATCCAGGATCACCAGTTACTTCTCAGAGGGTAATTCACTGTGCTCCCCCTCCCATACTGTTTATCGTCACGTGGTAGGGGTGTTGAGGGTGAATGAAGCACGACGTAAATTACGAGTTGCGCACGCAGCACTACAGCAACATTTCAGAGCTGCGCTGGTCTGTGCAGGATCTGCACAGAGGGAGTTTAGCAACGCAGGAATCCTCAAAGAACGCGCATCTTTGCAGAACTGCGCTATAACAACACGACCTCTCTCTTTTCAATCACAATGTTAAAATGCCTCCAAGCTTTCCCACTCGTGTTGACGAGGAGTATATCGGGAAACTCACGGGGAGCAAGTATGACAACTCTGTTAATGATCTATAGAGCGCTGATCAGTCCTATACTGGATTATGGATGTATGGTATATGAGGAAGCAGCTAGTAAGGAGCTGGGAAAATTTGGATGCGGTACAAGTTAGGGCTCTGAGAATATGCAGTGGAGCGCTGTGTTCATCACCAGGTGCTGCACTGCAAGTAGCTGCTGGGGAAATACCTCTCTTTAAGAAGGAAGATGATGAGAATTAGACATTGGGCTAAGATAATGAATGGAGGAGATGTTGGGTATGAGGTATTGATGAGGAAAAGGAATGAGTGTGATACAAGTTTAGGGTGAGAATTAAGAAAGGAGCAGGTAACATTGAAATACTGTATAGGAAGGGTGAGACTATATAAACTCTGTCATCAGTCTATGGTGTTTGGTCATTGATTTGTATTTATTCAAAGTTAAAGAAAAGGAGGAAAGAGGTTTTCTGTGAACTGGTGGGGAAATGGGTAAACTGTGTATGGGAAAATTACTGTACTGTTTTACAGATGGGTCTAAAAACACAGATAATGGCAGGGTTGGAGCAGCTTAATACATTCCAGAATTTGAGGTAGGAAAATGTGTACGTATTACAGATAACGTGTCTATCATGATGGCTGAGCTCATAGGGGTTACTCTGGCATTACAATGGATTAGAGGTTAAGGTAGAGAGGGCAGTCATGTTTCAGATTCGTTATCAGGGCTAGAGGCAATTAAAATGAAGTGAAAGGGTATAAGAGGGATTTAGTACAGGATGTAATGTATCTAGTGTCAGAATGTGTGTGTTTAGGATTGGATGTGGTTTTTGTGTGGATTCCAGCGCATACAGGAATAGAGGGGAATGAGAGGGGAGATGGGTTAGCAAGCACGGCAGTGAAGAAAGTGAATGTGGGTATGGATGTCCATGATGAGTTAAGGGACACTAGATACATTACATCCTGTACTAAATGCAAAGAAGAGCAACCAGAATTATCCCAGGTTTAAAAGGCATGTCGTATGCAGACAGGCTAAAAGAATTGAATCTATTCAGTCTTGAACAAAGAAGACTACGCTGCGATCTGATTCAAACATTCAAAATCCTAAAAGGTATAGACAATGTCAACCCGGGGGACTTCTTTGACTTGAAAAAAGAAAAAAGGACCAGGGGTCATAAATGGAGATTAGATAAAGGGGCATTCAGAACAGAAAATAGGAGGCACTTTTTTTACACAGAGAATTGTGAGGGTCTGGAACCAACTCCCCAGTAATGTTGTTGAAGCTGACACCCTGGGATCCTTCAAGAAGCTGCTTGATGCGATTCTCGGATCAATAAGCTACTAACAACCAAACGAGCAAGATGGGCTGAATGGCCTCCTCTCGTTTGTAAACTTTCTTATGTTCTTATGTTCTAAATCACAAAGTCAAGTCAGTTTGCAGGAAGGGTGGTATGGAGGGCATAGACAGGAGGAAGTTAACCTGATAAGGCTGTTGTTTATCGGACATTCAACTTTAAATGGACAGGTACATAGAATTGGAGCGCATGGGAATGGGTTATGTGTGAGAGGTGGGGTTATGGAAACTGTGGAACACCTGATGGTTGAATATGCTAGATATAGGGATGTGAGATTAGAGGCAGGGGAAGAGCTGAGGGCTTTGAATATTCAGAATCATTTTTTTAGGGATGGCATACGGGATGGTAATAGAATAGATAGGGGTATGGTCAGGTATATAGGGAAATTCATTAGGAAAACAGGGAGATTTAACCAGTCTTAGAAAAAATCAGGAACAAAGTGTTGGGCTCACAATAACTATAATCAAAACAAACAGTAGGTGGCGACAATAAGCTTCGGCGGAAGCTTGGTGGCCAGTTAACAAAAAGAAGACGAAGAAGAACACTCGTGTTGACGTCATATTCCTCCGACAGACAAGGACCAATCAAAACGCGACTGTTATGCGGTTCCATCCCAAAAACTGGGCTGGTGTGTTTATGCGGTCAAACCGCGTACATATATGTTCATACCGATCGATGCCGTTGCGTACCCCTGCAAACACACACAGGTACCTGGGAGCGTTTTGCAGCGGCCGCTGTGAGGTAATTCCGTTTCCGCCGCACTGGTAGCAAAGCTGCCATATTCTCAGAAGAGGCTGGCTGGAGAGAGAGGCAGCGAGATTCGGGTTTCGTGAGTTTCTGCGCTGAAAAACCAAGAGCCGTTGCTTGCAGGGCGGAGGTGACCTTGCTTCGTACCCAGCGCAGGCTGCAGTAGGACGGGATCAGATCATTCTGAAGTGCCCCGATGGCGAAGAACACTCTATCGTCGCGGTTCCGGAAGGTAGATATCGACGAGTATGATGAGAATAAATTCGTGGATGAGCAGGAGGAAGCGGCCGAGCAACAGGGACCGGACGAGGCCGAGGTTGACAGACTCATCAGGCAATATCCTTTACGAGAGCAGGTTACTTTACAAAAAAAAACAGCTGATTAAATCTTTAAACTGTAAACACATAACGAGTGTATTCGATACACGTTAGGAACTCTAGTGCTGGTTAAAAAATCCTTTTTTGGTATCTGTAAAATATATCGATACACATTACGTAGAGTAATCATTATGCTTTTAAAAAAAAAAGTTTGACATTTTCTTCAAGGTACTGCTGTTGTTATTATGCTATTATAAATACTATTGCAATTCGAAATTATTCTATGCAGTAATGAGGCAGGACAGTAATTGTTTTTAAAAATAAACAGAGGCTCATCGTGAAAATACTATAAACAATGACGTGAATCGTTGTGTATTTTCAGTATTTTGTTTTTGCAACAGTGTGGCTGTTTACTTTGTTGTACAGTTAATTGTCACGTTTTCAGCACGTGTCCAATGCAATGGTGTTATTCATTTTTACCGGTATCGCGATTCGTATATTAAGGTTTTTTTTAGAAGTGTTGTGAATACAAGTTTTTCGCAAGATGAGTTCAGAGAGAAACCCAAACGTATTCTTAATAGGATTTTGAGTCTGGATATAGTTATAGAACAACACCCTATCCTGCAAATGTTGCTTCTACACCATTTTGTAGATCAGGTGCAGCAAATGTAGAATTGAATTAATGATGTAAATGCAGGCCAGTTTCAACACTCCTAGCTTGTGAAATTGCTTCTGAACTGCAGTGCGCCACATTACCCTTCACTTATTCAAACAGTAGCACTTTAAAAAGACAGCTGGCTTATAGTTATAGGTCATGCATAGACGATAAAAGCCCGTTATCAAAACAATCATGTGCATGTTTATTAAAAGAGCCAGATTCTCAATTTGCATGCAACATGGGCCCATAATATTTAAAATAAATGTACCGTCTCTCACATGACTGACTACAAATGCAAATGGAATCCCTGGCACTTTTTTCAGTAATATATAAAAGTTGCATATCACTGTTTCTGTCACAATGGGTGCAGGTTTTAAGTACAGAATAAGTTAGTAGCTGGTGTGCATGCAGGATGTTTTGTTCATAAAAGTGTGAAGTAACTGCTATTTCAGGAGGGGTAGTGACTGCTGATTAACTTTCCCGAAGGAAGTAGATGCAGTTAGGGTTCGGGATGCTCATGTATCTCTCTGAACCTATTGAAGTACCTTGCAGACTACTTGCCAATCCTGTGCCCAAGACCCTGTGCTATTTGAGTGTTTTGGTGGGTGTTTCTAATTGTGTGTATAGACGGCTCAGTATTTTTTTTTTTTTACCTCAGTGTATCAGACCTAAGACATGTCTTGCCTTTACTCCAGTCTAGTCCCATTCAATATGCAGTAAGCGTTTTTGTCTTTTGCAACACTCTGTTCATTACGGATGTGCTTACTTAATTGGTTATGCTCACATTTGAAATGTATAAATCAGACCATGATTCATTTTCCAGTGCTGTGCACTAATGTATTATTTTTGTCATTCCATAAATGTGTGGAGAAGAGAAAACATATTCTTCAATGCCTTGGGTCAGTTTTCTAGTTGCAGCCCTCAAATTGAACTACTGCAGAGAGCAGCCCTGTTGGGATGTTTCACATTTTCTACAGGTTATTTTTTAAGCAGTACTAGAGTCTGATTGCTACACAGATACACTACATTTTTTGTGACACTGCTCTCTAATGGTAAAATGTGTAGCTTATTAACAGAAGATACTCAGTTGCTCTAGATAAATGGATTCTCTGGAGCCTTACTGATCTAGGTTACAATGTACTGGTGCAGAAATGACACACAATCTGGGCGTTTCCCATCGCTGGGGCTATCAGACCTTCTCATATTTGGATCATTTCATGTCCAGCTTCATCCACAGGCCTGATTTTCAAACATTGGTAACATGCGTATCTAATTTCCATTAGAAAACAATGAAACTAAAAAGAAAACCCATTTTTGCATGTGCACTTCAACAAGATCATTTTTAAGTGAGTATGCACTGCATGCATGCATGCAAAAGCAAAGCAGCTTTATACTTCTGAAATGTGTACATTAATAAATACAGATCCACGTGTGTTTCTCTCCCCAGCCCTATTTTGACTGGTTTTAAACTACAACAATATTTTACCTACTTCTTCCTGCAGTGAAGTCACCTCTTGCTAGTTTTATATAGGAGTACAATAATGTATTTTGTTAAAACAAATTGTCTTTGCACTTAACAGTGGCTTGCATGAAACGTTTCTTTGTAGCAGGCTCTATAGACTTGTGGAACATGCAAGCTGCACTACAGTGCAGGACAAGGAACAGTGCATGCTCAACAGTGTGACCATCAGTTTCACTTTGAATTTCCTGTAAAGCGACAAAGCAGAATCGCATTTTACTTTAAGAGTGATAGTATCTAAGAATGCTTACAGGAAGTTCATTGTTAAGTGTTATGTACCAGACGTAGGTGGTTCTGATGAGAAGCTGGGCATGGTTCACAAAGGGGTTTAATCTGCAGTGCTGCCTGGCTTTGTTTGCAAGGTGGATGCTGCCCCGTACTTCCTGTCCAAGCAAAAGATGAACTGCCTTACGAAGGACTTACTCCGCTCTAATATATAACTGCTGATTTTTATTTCTGATGACATTTCTCATAGTTTTCAAATCTTTCATTATTTTCAAAGAGCTGATTACCTTTTCATTACTGTTGTGCAATATCTATATTTCTTTGGAGGAAGAAAAAATCATATTCATTGCTGCTTTGCTCCAGGGACATGTATAGCTTTTCTTCAGATGGCCACATATGGATTGCTTGGTAATGTGTTGCTCAGGTTGAGTATAGATTAAACCAAACCATCAGAATCTGTACTGGTGAATGGTTGCATCACTACTCTGCCTTCACAGTGAAGCTTACTCCTGTCTGTAACTGGGGTGATTGAAAGAGATTAGAAATCGGTCCCATTGGTGCAAGCCATGATCAAACTGGTTTTCATTGGGACACTGTCATCCCGAGTAAGGATTGTAGGCTGTCAGAAAATTGTGATGTTTAAAAAGCAAGCAAACAGTTTACAGCCAAAAACCACGTCAACACATGGCACATTAAAAACCTTTGTTTAATGCCCATTTTGCAGATTGGATTGTAGACTGGGACTAGCTGTTCAACTGTGCAGGAGAGTTGAAAGAAATCCATTAAAAACCGAAGTTCCAGGAGTCCAGCTTTTGTAACATTTACAAAAATTAAAACAAATAAATCCAGTATAATGTTATAAATGCCAGGATTGACCAGTTGTATGTTGTTCCTTAACTTGTGAAGCACAGGGGACAATATGGCAGCTTTTCACGCAGCCTTACGGAATCCTCCAATCAACACCAAGAATCAGGCAGTGAAGGTAATAATCAGTACTAACCTTTATCAGATTTGAGGCGGATTGGAAGGTAAGTTATGGGTGTTCAGCATGCTGCCGTATCGAATGTATTCACAGCAGGACAGTGATGTGTGTAGCATTATGACATGTTTTCCCACCTGGGGCAACTCTGAGGATTTGATTCCCATGGTGCAACAAACAAAATGTTATTGCCCTGCCAAGAATACTTTTCTACTACAGCTTGTTGAACTGCCCCACTTTTTCAATATATTGTTGAAAGGAGCATTCTTCTAGTGTCAACGTAGACTATCGGGAGCTGAATCATTTAGATTTTTGAACTGTTTTAGTTCACAATACTGTGCATTCGTGAACAACCCAAAATGATAGTTTTGAGTTTGTATTTATTGATGGTCATTGAAAGTCACACACTTCCCAAGGACAGTGGTTGTTCATATGCTGAGCACATTTTGTGAACCCTCCATTAAGAAATTTCCCAATAGCATTTTACATGAATAATTCTGTCATGTTTGTTATTTCCTTTGATTATGCACACACCATGTTTTGAGTAAATGACAGTTGTAGCAACAATTTCAACATATCTTTTCTATCTCTCCCCTCTAGGAGCGTGCCCAGGGAATAGTTCTCAAAGTCCTCACGTCTTTTCGAAGTAGTGAGATAGAGCAGGCTGTGAAATCATTAGACAAGAACAGTGTTGACTTATTAATGAAGTACATTTACAAAGGGTTTGAAAAGCCTTCAGACAACAGCAGCGCAATCTTACTGCAGTGGCATGAAAAGGTAATCTATCCTATCTCTAGCTATTAAACCTAATGATACTTTTATACTCCTGATTTTAAACATGTTTATAGATGAGAAACTGCACTGACAGTGTTCCAGTTACTATTGTGATTTTAACCATGGTTAACAATGAGTTGCAATGTTTTTTATGGTTGACACAAACAAAATGTGTTGTGCAATGTACCTGCTGCAACAAAACAGTGGAAAGCCATTGGGAGCAAGCTGTAGTGATTGCACTGTAGTGCTGGGTGTTGGGTGCTGTTTCCATGTAACAAGCGCATGACATTTAGTGATGGAGAGATTGCTCAACTGTTTTATTATAGTATAAAAGAAAGGTCAGTTAGTAACTCTTTAGGTTAGAAACTAAATGGACAATTAGCAATTAGCTTAAATTAAAATGGTTTACAGTATGCTTGGGGAACGGCAATAACTTACACCCTCCCATTTTTGTTACTTTAATATCTGACACTTGTTCACTTTCTCTCCCCCCCATTACTTCAATCCCAGGCGTTTGCAGTAGGTGGATTAGGCTCTATAGTAAGAGTTCTCACGGCCCGAAAGACTGTTTAAAAACTCGGACTATACTTTGACCAAGAAGGAGGAAATGCTATCAAGAAGAGACGGAGAGAATGGTTCGAGAAGGAATAAGATTTATATGACAATAATGCATTCTCCCACAAATGAACATTTATGGAAATGTTGAATGAAAATAATATTTTGTGAGAAGAAAAAAAACATGTATGTTGGAATGATTTTTAGCTAATATGGTTGTGAGGGGAAGTTTATTGTATTGCTGTACATTTTTTTTAATCATATGCAAGATCTTGCACATCCTCACATTCCCTTACCATTATTTTTGTTTTTACTTTAAAATAACTTAAATATGATGCAACAATTTTAAGGTTGACAAATCTGACAGGCTGTTTGTAAGCCAGTGTTTTATAAACAGTCCCAGTGTGTGCCACATGCATAAGATTAAGTACTGTATGGGGTGTGGTACAGTGTTTTATTTGGCGGATGGCAGTATTGAGGGTTTTATTTAATTTTTGTTCCCCATATTCTCATTTTACTGGGGTGATTTCATTGTAAAGTGCCTGCTGTAATAAAGCTCTTGGATCATCTTTATTGAACAATGCCTCTGTCTTAAGGTATATTCATAATTGAAAATATATTCCAAACACGCTGAATTGTATTGTGGGTAATGAGCAGGTTCCCAGTGATTAACCTTGAACAAGCATTGCTGTTTGCAGTGGAGGCTGAGTCATGCTTAAATGGCCAAGTTGTAGATCCTGGATGGGGATGCACATGGAGATTTTGCATTAGTGTTTGCATTCCCAGAGGGTTAGGGTGGAAAATCGTCTGGGTCCAGTTCACCTTATTGTGTTTCAATGACCACTGCTAACTTGCCAAGATGGGCCCTTGTGTCCTGGGGTTCAGTAGCTTGGTAAAAACAATTGGTATTGTGAGTGAAAAGAGGCGATTGATTTAACAGTGGGAACAAGGCTGCCCGTTGGTCTTCTTGAATAGGGTTACAACAAGGAGGTAAAATAAATGATTAATTCAATCATTTTCATTATGGTTTCTGAACTATAAGCTGCAAGTCAAACTTGTTCTTCATCTCCAAAAAATGAAAGCAACAGGTAAATAAGGCTAAACAGATATTTGGTAGAAACAGCAGTTGTTCTGATTTAAGAAATGAAGTAGGAGCAATTATTGTGACTTAACTTTCTTATTGTAAAGCAAAGTTTCAATGCTACCATTTCGAACATGTCTAGAACTGTTTCAGTTTTACTTAACTGAGAAGTTGTCCCGGATAAGACTTTCATGAACAACCCCGTGTATGTGTCTTTTTTAACCAAACCTGTTTTACAACATTCTTTGCAGCCATTAAAGCTCCGTTCTATGTTGACAATGCAGTTACTTGGTAATTATCTGCTACATTCTTTCACAGTCGTGAAAGGTAGGTCAAGTAGCTAACGTGCCTGCTACTACCTGAGGCAGTAACATTACCCCACCAAATAGGAATCTTTGTTCCTAAACAAGTGTCAAAACTGTATCCGAGTAATAAGACAAGTATTTCCAGTTTTGCAGTGAGCATGATTGCTTACCAACTCCTTGAAATTCGATATGTACTATTTATTACTTGTCGTGATGCATATGCATCAACATATTAAAAGAACAGAATAAGAGAAATGCAATAGGCAAGTATGTTAATAAACTATAATAATAAACTAAGTGACAAACACTAATAAACTGACAAACTAAATTAACAAAAGCACCCCAACATAGTGTTGTAAAACGGCACTATTAAAGTCAAGCATGACTTTAAATGCAATGGTTATTAACAGAGTACCCCTACACTCATTAAAAAAATGCAGCAGCAGCTCAGATTGATTATGAATACAAGAGCAATATTCAAGACATGCACACAAATTATTGAACAGAATAGTTGGGAACTCCTCCCTTTGTCATAGATAGAAATCTGTCTTTGGTTCTTTGAAATAAAATGTGCCATTTCAGCTGTTGCAAAAGAGTCCTTGTATGAAAGTCCCAGACTTTGAATGATATACAAATTATGTTCAAAGCCTTTAAAGTTTTTGCTTTTGATGGTGGCCAGAATAAACAATGATAAATGACAGCAGTTCTGGAAAGATTAAATAAACCAATCAGTGTGCCTCAAAACACTCGTGATGACAAGGCACTTTTGAAAAGACTGAATGAGCCACTTGAATTTGAGTTACAAAACAGTACTGTACCAGTTTTGAATCACTTAGTAAATAGTCGCTATCAGACCCAAAAAGGTGTTCTTTTAAGCAAAGTGCCGGTTCCTTTAGGCAGAGCATTTGCAGTGGGAAAATTCTGTTTCACCACAAGGTTGTTCCTGAAGCCGAAATGTTCTTAGGAGGCGTTCTGTACGCAGAGTCTACAGTACATCTGATGAATTTATAAGATCAAACTTAGTAGACATGCTGTGCAGAATATGCAGTTTATGTGAATGTACTATTAATTCCAAATAGAAAGCAATGTTATGATTAATAATTCAGTAATAATAACTTTGTTAAAATAACGTTAAGGTTGCAGTTCAAAATCACAAGTCAGGAAATGGGAGCAAGCAACCTTAACTCATCCCTATTATGCCTATGCATCACCACGACTGCCCAGAAGAACTTTACCTGGGTGTGTTTATTGGTATGCAGAATATTGTGCCGTCAGCTGTTCCTAGGAACTCACATGACAATAATGAGACAAAGCAGCACAGTTTGGTCCTCATTCTCCATGGCACTGGTCTTTTGTGATTTTGAACTGCAACCTTAACGTTATTTTAACAAAGTTTTTGTTACTGAATCTCCATATATTTTTTTTACCTGAATCTACTACAGTATCAATTTCTAAAGTCCTACACACGTGGAAGGAAATATGTTGTACAGCAACCCATGAAGTGGAGACCACACAAACAAAGGCAACCAGCCTGGTATAATGCAGGTGAAACAGGACTGTTCTAAGAGATCTAAGTAAAACACTGCATCCCAACACATTTTTTTGGTTTTTCACCCAGTGTCAGGGACATAAAAATGTGAGATCAGCTACTGAAATGTGTGAACTGGCTTATTAGTCTTTATGAAAAAATCTGTCATCATGCACATGACTATCATACACTACAGCAATCCAGTAATGAGACCAGCTTTGTTTTTGTATGCAACATTTTCTAACTGCAAAAACATGCTAGTTATCATCTATTAGTGAAACCTATATAATACTCCATACAGCATACAGTATCATGAACATGAGACATAAATAAAAAATAAATGGTTTTATCCTGATTTTATAAAGAACGTTTGTGTTGCTAAGCAGTTACCTCAGTATTCCATGGGTAATGTGGTTTTCTCAGAAAACATCCGTGGTCTGTTCAGTTTCTTTCGGTGTAATCCAAGTGGACCGTGATCTACTTCCAGTTGCAGCGTAAATATCGACTTCATACAGCACCGTATTTAATTGAAATATTCTATTGACATGCAGCTGTTCATACCATTTTGTGAAGGGTTTGTTATCGGTAACTTTTTTTTTTTAAACAGGGCATACTTGTGCATCCAGCTAAATTTCAATATCTTAGGCTACTTTTTTAATGTTTTTGGTAATCATGCTGTTTGTTGTGTTCATAACGTTTATTCAAAATGCTGTCAGGTGTGTTGCTGGTGATCGCTTAAGTAAAGTGATATCGGTTTGGGATTGTTAAGAAATTAGTTTTCCCCCAAAACACTGCCTCCATTAACAGGGGTCTAGTGGAGGCAGCCAAATGTCTATCCATATGTCAGTTACACATTTCTCTCGAAATCTGTGATGATCATCTGTGATGAAACGTGCGAAGGACATTCTAGTCTGGTTTTACAGATATTAGGGACTTGTATCCAAAAGCACCTTCAATGCATGGGCAATGTGAGAAAAAGCAGCCACTGTGCACCTTACAGCACCCAATGCATTTCTGAACCACCATGTTACAACCTTGCTGCAAAACTCTTTATCCCCCGTAACAAAATCCTGGATTTCCTCCGATACCTCAGACATACTTGTGCAATTGAAATGCATCGTGATTAGCCAACAACCATTTTTGATTTGATTCTGAAATTCAAAAAGCTCACATACAAAAATAATACACAAACAGATTCTGTGTGAGTTTAATGGAAAAAAAGAATGTAGAGCACCTACAAATTATTCCCAAGCAAAACATCTTTCTGGTTAATCTTAGTTTTTTACATTATTCCTGTCAAGCTTCACAACACCAAATAGGGAAAAAAAAGGTAGGAAGTGTGAGTTAATGCATTTACATAGGTGTCTCCACAGCAGCTAATATTATACATGTCGAAGTGCATTGAGTCATCCATCTCTCTAAACACACTGCTCTTGCTTAAACATAACCAAATACAACAAAGAATTCAGGCCACACTAAATTAAACATTGAAATAAGTTATAGTTATATGCTCGTAACCAGTAGGAACAACCAGTTGGCAGCTAGTTCAGTTCCATACTGAGAAGTCTCAGTATCTACATGAGACAGTCAGAGCCATCCCACAATATTCTAATTCAAGGGGGACTGATATTTTGGAATAATACAATTAAGCAGTCTACGAGACTGAGTCATACACTGGCCTCCTCAGTGGACATGAGCAGAGTACAAAAATGTGTGTGTGTGTGTGTGTGTGTGAACTTAGCTGAAATATACAACCACTTGTATAAATACATTTGCTGTATATGGTTAGTGCGAGTTGAATTCTCCTGTTATATGTAGGGGAGGTTAAATACTAATATAAAGTAAATACTGCAAGTGCTTGAACCAAAGTAATACACATCCAGTGTTTTATAAATGTATTATATGTATAGTGTTTGTATATAAATATTCATATGGAATGTATTTTACATAAATGCAAGGCAGGAAGACATGTTGTAGCTTCCCAGATTAGTATTATTTATTTATTATTATTTTATATTTTAAAAACAACCTCATCTCAAAATCTTCAGGTAAAACCTTATTTTAAAATGGTGTATGTTTTCACATTATAAAATACTATTCACTATGACGGAGGTAGCAGTTCACCTCTACAAAAAGCATGCTACATTGAAACAGATCATGTAAGCATTGCAGAATGTGTTGTTTTTCATTTTGGTTTGTTTAACCTTGCTGTTTGTGCTGTCCTGTTGATGTGTGTTGCAATGCACAGCAGAGATCCATATTTCACTGGGATACAAGGTGTCATTCATTGATTTCTCAGCATGTTCAGTTTCAATAGCCGTATGCACATACGCCAGTACGAACTATGCTTAGTAATTCCAGTCAAATCAATATCTTTGTGGGGTAATACTATAAAATGTCAGAAAACTAAGGGCTCTGATTGGTTCTTAGTGATCACATGATTGTGCAGGAATTTTTACAATACCGCACAGTTCCAATCTAATTTTGTAATCAGAGAGAATCCTGAATGTTGAGTTTTTTAATTGCTGGTTTTGTAAGTGCAGTAACACATTACAGGTTGTGCAGCAGTTACAAAATGAATACTGTACAAGCAGGTGTGTGTTATCTTAATATATGAACATGGTTTCATTTGAAAACAAAACTACAAAAATGACAAGGAAATAACAGGAACTAAAACAGAAACAAAACACATGTATGGAAAGATTTATCAAAAGTGCAATTTGAACAATATTGTCTGAAAAAAAAAAAACTGTTTATTCTTTTAAAAAAAAAAAAAAAAACTAATAACAAAAGATACTAGTGGCTTGATACCAGTATTGTGTAAGATGAATAGTTTAAAAAAAAAAATTGCAAATGACCTTTTGGTGCCTTGACCTTGATAAACCCAGCCCAATGGTCAGTACCGCTTTAATAAGCTGGGAGTGGTGCAGGCAGTCAGTGGGGCCTCTCCCTCTCACATTCCTCAAGCAATATAAAAACGTACTTATCCACTTACTGGATTTCTAGATGTCAACTTGCATGTTGCACAGTACTAAATAAACCAAACTTCAAGTCAAACCAGTGGCCACCAAACTGAATACACAATGTGACGTTTGGACAGATGAGTCCTTCACAGCTAAAATAAATACTTTTTTGTATCTATGTTGTGCACCTTTAAAGTGTTGTTTGTTTATCTGTAATATTCTAGTGTGCATTGCATGTAAATCCTTTATATATAACACTTAATCGATGCATCGATTATTGATCATCTTAATTCCCAAGCTTTGATTACATTTGGGTGAATCGATGCATCAAATTAGAACCCAGTTTGAAGTCTCCTGTTGCTGGTTTGCATTGAAACTGAGTGTGTGAGAGTGTGCTTCTTTCAGTGCTAGTATAGTAGATTAGCACGTTGCTAGGATACACACTTTAAGCCTTTACATTCGCATTGGACAAGCCAAATCAAAAGTAGGCATATTCTATTCACGTAACAGTAATGAACAACCATAGTTCAGATCAAAATGACTTCAGCTAAAATATAGTATTTTTTATTATTATTAAAATGTTAAAGGGGCATATGATGCAGACACATGCATATTCTTTTCAGTTGTTAAAAACTCAAGTCCTTTGTATTTCTTTTTTTTAATACGTGTTCAAATTTGAATGCAAGTTGTGCCTTTTTGTTTAACTATTATGCACAACTGTTTTTAGTTATTGGATCTTCTGTTAAAAACGAATGTTTGTTCTTTATTTCGAAAAATAAAACGTCAAAGCATCGATTAGCGTTGATAAATGCCTATTCGATAATCGAATACGAAGGAGGGTTAACTTCTCCAATAAGGCTACAACTGAGATATGTCCTCAATCCAGAAGGTAATCTAATTGGTCAGATAAAACTAAAAGAAGTTATGATTCATTTCTTCCATACATCCTAAATGCCATGCACCTATTTGGGGGACATCAATATGTAGTGAATTATAAATCAAGCTGTGCAGCACACTGGAGGGATGAGATCTATAGTGTATCAGTGTATACATTAACTATACAGCTGGGGTTTCACTGAAATATTTTCCTATTTTTCTCATTTTTAAAAAGGATGCTTTGAATGGAGACGATGCAACTATAAAATCTGTCCCAACAATCAAAAACATACAATCACTTCTGTAAAAGAAAAAAGATGCTCAGTATTTGTTTGATTCTCCATTATTTAAATCACAGCAATTAAAAATTATTTAAAATCTTAAATGCGTAATTCACCCCTTTACTGCACCCAGAGACATTACCTTTCACAGAACCCAAACACATATTACCAACAGTCACCACAATCTGTCCCAAATGAAAAACATTTTCCCCCAGAGGAAAGTCTCATAATTTGCATTATATGATGCTTTGATGTAAACAGTTTCATTAAAAAAGTAAAGCCTCATACTAAAACACTGTAATAACAGTGATTTGGAAACACTCGGAAAGTTGATCTGCTCTGGTTTCTAGTGTAGTTTCTCACACGCATACACACACCCACACCACTGTATCCAGGGCACTTTCAGTTCTTAGATCCAAGTGTCAAACTTGATTCAGTTCCAGTGTGTCGGGGCACCTGACACAGAGGGACGAA
The DNA here is from genome assembly GCF_902713425.1 of Acipenser ruthenus. Lineage (NCBI taxonomy): Eukaryota > Metazoa > Chordata > Actinopteri > Acipenseriformes > Acipenseridae > Acipenser > Acipenser ruthenus. Next base: position 5,726,054 of record NC_081219.1, read on the forward strand.
TAATACCTTTTGGAGAAGGTTTGGACCCAAACCATGACATCTGGAGAGAGTAAAAAAAGAATACAACTGTTAGGATGTGGAACATATTCTGACAAAGAGACACTAAGAAACAGGAAGTGGGATGTAGCAACAGTATGTACTAGTAATGTATAATAAACTGTAAATAGGAAGGGTATAAAAAATAAATAGTAAGGGTATAATAAACAGTATATAATAGTAAGGATATAATAAACAGTATATAGTAAGGGTATAATAAACAGTATATAATAGTAAGGGTATAATAAACAGTATATAATAGTAAGGATATAATAAACAGTATATAGTAAGGGTATAATAAACAGTATATAATAGTAAGGGTATAATAAACAGTATATATATTAGCCCCTCCTAATATAACTTTTTACTATAAAAAATAACTCAGTAAAATGCACCAAGGGTGTTAATAGTTTAGAGTTTATATAATGTATTTAGATTGTTTTCCCCCGAAATGCTTAACCTCTGTCAACACATACTGACCAAATACAGGTGTTAGCCTCAGTGTTTACACAATAGAACATAAGAACATAAGAAAGTTTACAAACGAGAGGAGGCCATTCAGCCCATAAGAACATTTGGTTGTTAGTAGCTTATTGATCCCAGAATCTCATCAAGCAGCTTCTTGAAGGATCCCAGGGTATCAGCTTCAACATTACTGGGGAGTTGGTTCCAGACCCTCACAATTCTCTGTGTAAAAAAGTGCCTCCTATTTTCTGTTCTGAATGCCCCTTTATCTAATCTCCATTTGTGACCCCTGGTCCTTGTTTCTTTTTTCAGGTCAAAAAACTCCCCTGGGTCGACATTGTCTATACCTTTTAGGATTTTGAATGTTTGAATCAGATCGCCGCGTAGTCTTCTTTGTTCAAGACTGAGATTCAATTCTTTTAGCCTGTCTGCATACGACATGCCTTTTAAACCTGAGATAATTCTGGTTGCTCTTCTTTGCACTCTTTTGAGCGCAGCAATATCCTTTTTGTAACGAGGTGACCAGAACTGAACACAATATTCTAGGTGAGGTCTTACTAATGCATTGTAAAGTTTTAACATTACTTCCCTTGATTTAAATTCTCACAATATATCCGAGCATCTTGTTGGCCTTTTTTATAGCTTCCCTACATTGTCTAGATGAAGACATTTCTGAGTGAACATAAACTCCTAGGTCTTTTTCATAGTTCCCTTCTTCAATTTCAGCATCTCCCATATGATATTTATAATGCACATTTTTATTGCCTGCATGCAATACTTTACACTTTTCTCTATTAAATGTCATTTGCCATGTGTCTGCCCAGTTCTGAATGCTGTCTAGATAATTTTGAATGACCTTTGCTGCTGCAACAGTGTTTGCCACTCCTCCTATTTTTGTGTCATCTGCAAATTTAACAAGTTTGCTTACTATATCAGAATCTAAATCATTAATGTAGATTAGGAATAGCAGAGGACCTAATACTGATCCCTGTGGTACATCACTGGTTACCTCGCTCCATTTTGAGGTTTCTCCTCTAATCAGTACTTTCTGTTTTCTACATGTTAACCACTCCCTATTCCATGTGCATGCATTTCCTTGAATCCCTACTGCGTTCAGTTTGAGAATTAATCTTTTATGCGGGACTTTGTCAAAAGCTTAGTAGTTCAAGTACAGCAAATACTAAAATTTAATTTTCAATATTTCTTCACAGTCTTTTCCCTATACAATTAAAAGCTGTACACATAGGTCTTACAAATAAATGTTGCAGTAACTTATAAAAAGATAGCTTCTTATAATAGCTTTTCTGATTGGTTACAAACATTCCAGATATGTTGCGTTTAAACATGTTTAATACTAAAGTTTGAAATGAAACAGACACTAGAACCCTAAAATGCACCTTATAATCTAATGTCTGCTTGAGCATGTCCTCCTCTTCTCGTGTGAAGTTCAGTAGCATCGACACAGCCTTTATTAACTGGTATGCCTTGGAGAAGAAAGCAATAAACAATACAAAATTATACTTCAAAATCGGTCCCTCACTGGCTATCAAAATGCCAAATATATGCCACAGATGTTGTTTCGTACATGTTAAGCAATCAAAGACTTATAGGCCCTTTCCATTTTTTAAAAGGAAGTTAATGTGCCCAACTTTAAAAATATAAAACTAAATGAGTCCGGCTGTTCTTTAACTGAAAATCATCTTCTCAGGATTACTTTTGGTTGCGCATAAAGACTGCAGAGTGTTATAACAGATGTCCAGAGTCCAGAATGTGATGGAACAATGTTCTTTTTGACATAGTTTTTATTGATTATGGTTGATAGCTATGGTCTTTGGAAATTGGGTAAAACATAATCTGAAAGAGACCACCTAAAAAGTATCCACAGCGCTACTTCAATTTAGTTTCTCTGGACAGGAATCCAAAATTTTAGCTTTCAGCAGCCATAACAAGTCAAACCCTTGTCAATTTGGTCAAAATTTCCTTGCTTTACTTAATGAACTTGTTCTGGACTAAGTGTGTGTAACAAACAAAATGGTTCCATAAATCTTACCTGTCATGCACTTTCATTTGTTTACAAGTCACAATTAAGCATGTTTTAAAATTAAAACACATGTTTACTGTAATGCGTTTTCTTTCACACTGCACATCTGAGACCTACAAATGGAAGTGCATGGCATGTAAGATTTATTCAAATATTTTGACAGCGAATATTTCACTTGTACAGCATACTCAATGCAAACTACAGGAAATGTTTAAAAGGCATGTGAATAGTGTGTGGAAGTTAGTTTACAGAAACAGTAGGTTGAATGTCTTCCTTATTGATGAGGGACTGACCCTTACCTCAGCCTCTCGAGAGGACATGAATTTGAGGACAACGTGTTTCAGGTACTCGAAGTTGATTTCCCGTGAGTCGTTGAGGTCCGAGTTGTTTGTGACTGTAGTGGCAGCGCTGACGATGGTTGGGGGTTCAGGGCCCAGCCTCTCTTTGACATCTGGGGGTTCAGCTTCCGCTTTTATTTTCTGAATCACCAACAAAGAGGGGATCCTTTTTTTTTTGCATTTTACTTTTTTTCTTATTCCATACAAATGTAACAGCATGCTTCTATTTGTGCTGCTTCCATTAGTGGAAATTTTGAATATAATTACATTTTCAAAAATGTTCAGGGCAATTCAACTTTTCTGTATTTGTAAACAGAAGTACAGAAAGTAGTATGGAACAGCATTCTATAATTGTGATTTCCCACAAAATTATCTAAATTAAAACCATCCAGGAATACAGGACTACAGGAAATGACCCCAAATGGATGACAAATTAATTTTTAAAAGTGGTACAAACAGCTCAACAACTCTCTCACAAGTGTCTTTTCTTACCAGGAGGCATAGTGGTGCAGTGGTTAAAGAAAAGGGCTTGTTATTATTAGGCTTCCAAGCCGTAGGCTGGGGAAGCCTATTGTTTTTGTTGGGATTATTATTCTTTTTTTTTTTTTTTCTGCCAAAACATGCTCAAAAACTCACGAAATTCGGTACACTGGTAGATGCCTATGGATGACAGTTGGTGATATTCAGCAAATTTGCGCAAGTCACATGGTTTGGCAGGCATATTGGATTTTGCGGAATTTTTGTTTTGTTAAAACGCCTATGTATCGGAAACCGCTTACTGCAGAGTTCTGAAAATTGCTATACATGTTGAGGGATAGTCCACGATTAACTGTTGTTAATATGAAGCTGATTGGTTCTGTGGTTTGGCAACCACATTGATTAATGACATAAAATTACCATAAAAATGTAAAATCATCAAAATTCAAACATCTTCTTTGTTTCAATCGCTTATCCGATTGAAACAAAAATTGGAATAAAACATCTCAGTGTGGTCATCTGTTACGCTTGTTCAAGGGAAGTTGCTACTGTGAAAATCATGGCGTCCACGCTGCAAGACATCATCAACATATGCAACTGGCTATAAAACTGCGTATAACTTCTTATCGGCTGCAACAAAACGCACAAAATTTGACACAGAAGTTGTGGACTATGTGATGTTGTGTCGTGGTCAATATGGCGGCCTTTGGTCACATCGTGTGGCAGCCATCTTGGATTTAATGAAAATTTTGGACAATATTCAAAAGTCGTCTTCTCATGAACGGTAAATAGTACAGCTGTGAAAAATTTTGTACATAGTGCGCTCATGTCCACGATTGATGATTCTTTTTTTTTTTTTATAAATTTAGTCGTCGCCAATTATTTTTACCCCGGTTTTCACCCCAATTTAGCATGCCCAATTATTATCTGTATCCCCGGCTCACCGCTCGCAACCCCCCCCCGCCGACTCAGGAAACGGAGGCTGGAACACGCGTCCTCCGAAACGTGCTCCTTCCAAGCCGTCATTTTTCGCACTGCGGATCCACAGCAATGCTACCAGACCTATAGTGCCGGAGGACAACACAGATCTGGCGGCTCCGCTGCAGAGCCACAGGCGCCTTATCGGCCACAGGGGTCGCTGATGCGCGGTGAGCCGTGGATTCCCCTGCCGACCTAAGCCCTCCCTACCCGGGCAGCGCTCAGCCAATTGTGCGCCGCCCCCTAGGAACTCTCGGTCACGGTCAGCTGTGACATAGCCTGGATTCGAACCAGCGATCTCCAGGCTATAGGGCACATCCTGCGAGGAGCGCCTTTACTGGATGCGCCACTCGGGAGCCCCTACGATTGATTCTTCTTAAGGAAAAATGGATCAGTCACATGGTGTGGCAGCTATGTTGGATTTTGCGTGAAAAGCTTTAACAACAACTCCTCATGAGCCCTTTGGCCGATTGATGTGTAAGTGACTGCTGCAGCAGTTGTGATGCATAGTTCACCCCCAAGTCTCTGTAAGCTGCTTTGGATAAAAGCATCTGCTAAATTACTAAATAATAATAGTGTCTTTGCTTACCAACTCTTTCAGGAGTGTCTTTTTCAGCTCTGCTAACCTCTGTTGAAGTTGTTTAATTGTCTGAAAAGAACAAAACAAACCAGTATGTTAGTAAGACTGCATATGCTGGCATACTAAATGTTTTAAATTGCATATCCCCTCCACACAGACAGACACACACACACACACACCTTATTCTTCTCTGAAACCTGGTGCTCCAGCTCCCGGTTCAATCTCTGAATCTCGGACACATCGTCTGCAGTAATGGCCCCGTTCTGTTCTTTCCCAGCATCCTCCAGGGGGTTCAGCCTCTCATTCAGGGCCTGCACCTCTGCTTCCAGATGCACCACCTGCAATGACACACCTCCAGCATCAGCAATACAGAATCAAAGTAGTTTGTTTTTTTTCTTCTCAGTCACATTCATATTGGGTAAAACAGTGCCTAAAGTGCTGGCCATGAATGTTATATAACCTTTATTCTTCCCCATAATCCTTACATATACAATATTCATGGCTACAATGGCTCTACAACAAAGCCGCACCTGAAACTTCCACTATGCCGTACAATATATTAATTATGCATAAATATTGGATCTGTTTCCATCTATTTTCCTTTAGGATTAAAGGCATGACCCTTAACATTGGCAAAAAAAAATAAAAAAGACAGATTGAATCACATGCACAGTGGCACAACCCACATGGTGGAAAGAAGTGGATATTCAGGTTATTGATCTGCAGTGTTAGAAGATATTTATCTGTAAATAATACACCACTCCCTTGTCTACAATCCAGGAAGCTAAAAGCCATTGTAATTAAGCACATTACAAAACAATCAGACTTGCTTATAACAACCACTTGCTTTTAAAGACCCTGAAATCTGAATATAGTATACCAAAGCTCAGACGCACCTGTGACACAGTCATGCCCGCCCCCGAGGGTATAAAGAACTGCATGCACAGTGCTCAGTGTCATCTTTCCTTCAAGCCTGCTGCAATAATGAATGTAGTGACCTTGAAGGTTAATGGTTACATTTCTATTTCAGGGAACCAGGGTCATGATAATAACCTAACATTCCTTGCGCGTTACCATTAGGAACTCCAGTCTTAGTCTGCAGAACCTAGTAAAGGTATGGGGAGTAGCCCACACCGCTGCATTGCAAATGTCCCTGACAGATGCACCCTGGAATAGAGCCCACAAAGTTGCCACACTCATGGTGGACTGAGCAGCGAGTCTCTCTGGAAAGTGCAAGTTGGCTCACTCATAGGCAGTCTTGACTGTGTCTGTTATCCATTCGGTTTAGACAGAGCTTGACCATGGGACTTTGCCCCATAACTGTTCAGACTGTCTCCAACTTTTAGTACAGATCTGGAGTGGCAAACACTGTTGCAGCAGCAAAGTTCATTCAAAATGATCTAAACAGCATTCAGAACTGGGAAGACACATGGCAAATTACATTTAATAGAGATAATAAGTGTAAGGTACGCAGGCAATAAAAATGCCCATTATAGATACCATATGGGAGTTATTGAAATTGAAGAAGGAATCTATGAAAAAGATCTAGGAGTTTATGTTGACTCAGAAACGTCTTCATCAAGGCAATGTGGGGAAGCTATAAAAAAAGGCCAACAAAATGCTCAGATATATTGTGAGAAGTGTTGAATTTAAATCAAGGGAAGTAATGTTAAAACTTTACAATGCATTAGTAAGACCTCATCTAGAATATTGTGTTCAGTTCTGGTCATCTAGCTACAAAAAGGATATTGAAAAAAGAAACAAGGACCAGGGGTCACAAATGGAGATTAGATAAAGGGGCATTCAGAACCGAAAATAGGAGGCACTTTTACACAGAGAATTGTGGGAGTCTGGAACCAACTCCCCAGTAATGTTGAAGATGAAGATGACACCCTAGGATCCTTCAAGAAGCTGCTTGATGAGATTCTGGGATCAATAAGTTACCAACAACCAAACGCGCAAGATGGGCCGAATGGCCTCCTCTCGTTTGTAACCTCTCTTATGTTATTAAATGCCGAGATAGTCTTCGGCAAAAAAGCAGGAATGGTAAGGAGCGTAACCTTTGTCCTGGCTTCTGCAAAAATTAAGCAGGCTCTTTGCAATTGAAAATGCCTGCATCTCACTTACCTGCTTTGCAGAGGTGATTGCAAGCAAGAAAGCCACTTTGAGAGATACAAATTTCAGCTCAGCTGAATGCAAGGGATCAAACAGAAGCTTTATGAGTGAATCAAGCACTACGTTAAGCCTTCAACGAGGAACAATATCCTTCATAGGCGGCCGAAGCCGCAGAGCTCCTTTTAAAATTGCCCCGCCAGGAAGTGAGCTCCTGGGGAGACCGAGTCAATTTTGACATGGCAAGCTGAAATAGCTGCCAGACAGACCTTTAAATGTAGAGGGGGATTACCCCTTGTCAAACAGGTCCTGCAAAAATTGCAGTATAACTGCCATGGGACAGGTCGTGGGGTCAACCCCCCAAGGCAGGCACCACGTCTAAAAGATGCCCCACTTGTACCCCTACTGGAAACATGTGGACACTGCTCTGGCATTTTGCAGGGTGTCCTGCTCCCTGGAAGGCAAACCTCAGGTACTTCCTGTGCACGGTTTTCATGGGGATGTGGAAATAGGCGTCCTTGAGGTCCGTGATGAACCAGTCGCCCGGCCTGATTGATTGAAACAGCTGTTGCATTGTCAACATTTTGAACCTCCTTCGACAAGATACAGGTTGAAACTACCAAATCCAGCCTCACTACATCATGCACCCCATCGACCAAGAAACAGCCAGAGTTGTAGCTGGGTGACCACAGGACGACTTTATCTAAAAAAGAAAGCCGGGTGCACTGGGGGTACACGGCAGAGGTGGTAGGCTCATCCTCAAAGATGGACTGCTTTGTCTCACCTTGTGTAGGCCCGGGACCTTGCAAAACTGCAGTGCCCCTCTTACCAGGGAGAGCTTACCCTCAGGGAATGTGCTGTCTGACCTTCTTAGAGGCGGCAATGGACAGTACGTCTTCCTGCTGCCAATCTGCACTGTCTGCCCCTGGTGACCCATGGGTACAGGTGGGACAGATGGCGCTACACGTTCACGCAGCAGCTCTATGAACACCGTTCCTTGATGAGAAACGGCTACCGAGAGCTTCTCTATCTGCTCCAAGTCTGCTGCCCACATTGAACAGCGACTCTTCTTCCCCTTCCTCAGAGGAACAGAAGGAGAGGCAGAGGAGGATGAGAAAGACTGTGGGGATGATTGCCTGCGCGGGCTGCAGATACGTCGCCCAATTTCCTTGGCACAGAGCCACCTCCTTACCAGAAGGCAATGGGGAACGCTGTGCCGATGTAAGAGACACAGAGCGCTCTGTAGAGCTACGGGAGAAATGTTTCTCTAGCGTACGTAAGTGGCTTTTGGCATGCTCTGGCCCAAGGCAGGAAGATCATCTGCTTATCTTCAATAGGCATATTGGCCTTGCATAAGTCGCAGGGATAAAACCCAGGCATGATGCAGTCGCTGCAGTGTACAATAAGTACAGATGCTGCCTCAATGTGCTTATAGACAGCAATGGGGTGGCTTGGCACCAGACCGGGGTACGGTTCTGTGACTGTAGCACCGGTACGGAACGGAGCCGTTGGTTTGGTACCGGTTAGGTGACTTTAGCACCAGGTACGGTATGGTCCCAGTGCGGTAACCTCGGTCCCGGTGAGGTACGGAATGGTAGCGGGTTGGAAACGGAGCGGGTATTTCTGCACGCATATTTCTGTAAAAAGCAAAAGCACAGAAACACAGAGAATTTTTTTTTCACAGAAAACAAATTACAGTTCAGAATTTAATAAAACTGTTTACTAAAAACAAAGTTAATTTTACTCATGCCCGAGCAAGTTATGTTGCTTGGTCTCTGGGAAGGGGCGACTCAAGCCGCTAGCTTCACGCAGGGCACAAGGTCACTGCAGGACGTAACAAACAACAGGCTGTGTGCACAATAAAACTAATACAACGTTAATTCAGTATTGCATTAATTAAGTGTACTACATACAAATTTACACATTTTATACAGATATAAGCAATCAAGTACTTGTCAGGATCAGTTCTTGAAAGGAAATGGCACCGAGTTCTGTGCGTGCTGTCCTTTATACCCTCGGGGGTTGGCCATGACTGCGTCACAGGCGTGTCCGAGCAGCTTTGGTATACTATATTCAGGTTCTGGGTCTTTAGGAGGTAAATACCCATTAGGTAATGGTTACATTTCATACTTGAAACGGAACCAGCGAGTGCATCTCTTCACAGGTGAATTTGTTATGTTGAGAGTTTAGTTATTAAATATATTTTCTTTTTGTTTATGTAAACATTTAAGCATTTGACTAGTTGATTTTAAATGTTGGTTAAACTGTTCCATTTACTCTTGTATTTCTTGTAAATACTAACAGCAAAGTAATCTAATTTAATCTCACCCTAACATGTTTTTGTATTCTAAAAAGACAGTTTTACACATGCAGGGGGTGGGAAAGTTCCATGTTGAAGGAAAATAATTTTGTTTTGTCATAATATTTGTCTTGGATCACTGCAGTGCAGATTTAAAAAAAACAAAACAAAAGAGGACTGATTCAGGGAAAGATGAGCACTACTTCACACTGCACAATGAACTGAATCAATGCTAATCAGGTTTGTTAACTGGGCATCATAGCATGACGTTGTTAGGCTAGGTTTTAATGCACTGTCAACACAGAATTCACAAATCCTACACAACTTTTTGTACTTACTGTTCTGTTTTAATGAAGAAAGCAGAGAATAGTGTTTACATAACCATGTGTCTTTACATATGTCAAACATTTTTGTATATATTCCACTACGCTTTGTATGCTTTATTGTTTTTAATTGTTCTGTTGTCATCCACTACTGTACTGTATACTGTAATCACCGCCGATAGTGCATGCAGAGTGTGTGAATGTGGGTGGATGCTTGATGGTGTTTACAGGGAGCAGTCAGTCGGCTAAATTTGGTTTAGCTCAGCTAAAATATATTTTTAGTTTAAAAGTGAACGTGAATATGGGGCAGTTTTAAGATACAGAATTGTCTGTGTATAGAACACCTCCTAAGACAACACTTCGGCTTAGGGAACAACCTTGTGGTGAATCGGAATTTTCCCATTGCAAATGCTCCGCCTAAAGGAAGGAACTTCGCTTAAAAGAACACCTTTGTGGCACAAACAGCGATTTGGAGTCCCCTCTCTCCCATTATAAGATGCGCAAACAGAACTATTGAATAACACTTAACACAGGAAGTATTTATTGGTAGACTTTTAAAAAGTCTAAGGAAGTTACAAGCTCACCAGTGCCATCAATCAATAACATAAACAAACTGGATTTCCATGAATTAGAACCAGTGCCGTGTAATAATAATAATATCAAATTCTCCGTGAAAATCTCAATTTCTGAAAGAATACTATTTTTAGCATTTAAATGCATTGATTAAACATTAGCTTCACCAGCAGACAACTTGTTATATGAAATCCAGTTGAACTTGCTTACCCTAAATTATGAATTATCATTTTCAGCATATTTCAACAGCTTGTTCAGTAACAACAACGCACTGGATACTGAAGTGAACTGCAAGCCACTTAACATGAATGTGACAGTGCGCCTCGTTCAGCCTTCACCTCTGTATACCGGAAGCAGTTTTATTGAACAAGATTTACATAAATGTTGATGCTCCCTTGAGAAAGATATATACAACATATCGAAATGTTGGGCAGCTGGCTCTTTGAGCTAAAATATATATTATATATGATAAGTGTGATTTGGTTATCAAACAAAAACAAAAAAAAGCCTTGCATGTTTTATTTTTATTTTTTTAAATTTAGTAGGTCACCAATTATAATTTTTATAATTTAGAATATCCAATTATTTTTTTTAAGCTCAGCTCACCGCTACCCCTGCGCTGACTTGGGAGCGGCGAAGACGAACACAACCTGTCCTCCGAAGCGTGTGCCGTCAGCCGACCGGTTCTTTTCACACTGCAGACTCACCATGCAGCCACCTCAGAGCTACAGCATTGGAGGACAACGCAGCTCTGGGCAGCTTACAGGCAGGCCCACAGGCGGCAGGCCCACAGGCGCCCGGCCAGACTACAGTGGTTGCTGGTGCGCAGTGAGCCGAGGACACCCTGTTGAGGCTAAACCCTCCCCCCCGGGCGGCGCTCGGCCAATTGTGAGCCGCCCGCTGGAAACTCCCGTCTATGGTCGGCAATGGAATAATAGCCTGGACTAGAAACGGCGATGTCCAGGCTATAGGGTGCATCCTGCATTCCACGTGGAGCGCCTTTACCGGAGGCGCCACTCGGGAGCCCCTGTCTTGCTTGTTTTTTGACCCGCCCTAAGTGTAAAACAAAAAAATTCTCAGCCAGCAAAGAAAATCTGTGTTTTTCTGCAGGAAACTGATTCCTAGGATCCCTGCTGATAACTCATCATCATCAAACTCAAATTCAAATGGTTTATTGATTCTTTTAAAAAACTGATTTGTCATCATGGGAGTAATCTAGAGCTACTGCTGTATTTAACATGTGTAGGGCGGTCGGTGTTAATAACCATTGTTAAAATTAATTCTCGTATTCATAATTACTGTTAGAGCCGCTGCTGCATTTTTACTGTATGTAGGGGTGTGTTGTTAATATAGTTTGTCAATTTGTTTATTAACATACGCTTGCTCTTACTTACTCTGTTCATTTAATATGTTGATACACGTGCATCATGACATAAGCAATAAATACATTTGTATTTATTGATTCATATAGTGATTGGCCTTTGCATAATATGACTGTGAGAGAACACTTTGGCTAAACGAACACTTTGCTTGCTTCCCGAGAGGTGTTCTCTAAGCCAGAGACTACTGTATAGTTTACAGATAAATGCATTATGGAAAGGGAACTTCCCCCTGCAACTTTTGATCGAAGCAGTAAGTGGGTGGGTTATGCATCTTGTGCTTTTTCTGAGGGTTAGGGAGGGAGACCATAAAGAATGCATAAGCAAAAACACTGACTGTGACATGGCATCTTCAGAACAAGCCTCTAGCATTACTTACACTAGCATGTTCAGAACACGCCTCTAGCATTACTCACACGAGCATGTTCAGAACACGCCTCTAGCATTACTCACACGAGCATGTTCAGAACACGCCTCTGGCATTACTTGCACGAGCATGTTCAGAACACGCCTCTAGCATTACTCACACGAGCATGTTCAGAACACGCCTCTAGCATTACTCACACGAGCATGTTCAGAACACGCCTCTAGCATTACTCACACGAGCATGTTCCGAACACGCCTCTAGCATTACTCACACGAGCATGTTTAGAACACGCCTCTAGCATTACTTGCCTGTGTCTGGCAGGTCTCCAGCTGCTCTGTCTGTGTTCGCACCTCCTGTCTCTGGCTGTTGAGTTGTGTCTCTGCTGCACCTTCTTTTTCAGCCGTTGTCCTTCTCATGCTCTCAATCTCTGTCTGAAGTTGCTGTAGCTGTGACTGTGCAGCTTCGAACTCTAGAGGAGAAAACAGGAAAATCATTCAAACATATTTTTATATCGTTGATAACCTGTAATGACAAGTTAAAAAAAATTCCCAATGGCACCTGTGGTTGAATGGTTTGAAAACATAAGAAGTGAATATTTGGAAAGAGAAACAGTTGTAAAGTATGTATGTAGTATATATCAAGAATGATTTCTGAGATTTGAGGAGGTTGAGAATCTCTGAAATCAAACGTGTGTGCCAAATGTGAGGCCAGCATCTCAAAGCATTTGGTCTTTATGATCTGGAATCAATGACTCCAATTTGGCAGCCAAAGTGAAGGGTACCTTTACATGACCCCAAGGAATTTCCATTACACTGAAAAGTCTGTACCTCAAATGTGTATAATGAGATCAAAAAAGTGATTGTAGCTAACAACTGAATTCCATAAATCTTACCCATTAAGAACATAAGAAAGTTTAAAAATGAGAGGAGGCCTGTGACAGGAATGACCGAGGTTGAGACTCAGAGACAGTATAAAGTTCAAAAATAAAGTTTTTTAATAAACAAAAATACAAAATAAACAGGCACGAGGGCCAAACAAAAAGGTTTCAAAACACAAAATAGACACAAAACAAAACTTACAAATTAAGGCTTCCAGGCTGGGCGTTGCCTTCACTGGATTCAATAACTAATAAAACACAGCACAAACAAAAACACTCTTCTTCTCCTTCCAGAACTCTCTCCTAATGGGAGGCTGAAGCCTCCTTTTATGCCAGGTGGCTCAGTCCTTAATTGATAATTAATTAGTTGATTGCTCCCACCTGAAGCAATCAATCTGGGCAGGGAGGAGAATTTAACTCCTTCCCTGCCAGTATTTCTAAGGGCAGAGCCCTGCTCTGCCACACACCTCCCTCCACATACAAAGTACGGAGGCTGCAATCGGCCAAACTCCCCCCCCCCTCCCTTTAAACCCAAGTCCTCCCCCCAAGAGTCCCCTTATGTCCCTTGGGTGGGCTATTTCAACGGGCGGTGGTGGGCGGGGTTGATGTCGGCTCCCCCAAGCTTTCTTCAACAGCGGGGGTCCCGGACCTTCCAAGACCATGAAAGCTGGCAGGGAGCCTGGACCCTCCAGCAGGAGCAGCGCTGGTGGCACCTCTAGTGGCGGTGGCGGGAACGGCGGCCCGACTCCCTCTGGTGGCGGAGGCGGGAACGGCGGCCCGACTCCCTCTGGTGGCGGAGGCGGGAACGGCGGCCCGACTCCCTCTGGTGCCGGAGGCGGGAACGGCGGCCCGTCTCCCTCTGCTGCCGGAGGCGGGAACGGCGACGCTGGACCCTCTGGCCCCTCTGGCGGCGCGGGACCCTCTGGCGCTCAGGATGGTAGCTCCACCCCAGGCGACAGCGGACCAGCATCCCTAGGAGAAAGCACACAGAGTTTCTCTAGACGATGCGGGCAGGCAGGCAACCCCAGGCGATGCGGGCAGGCAGGCAACCCCAGGCGACGCGGGCAGGCAGGCAACCCCAGGCGATGGAGGGAGAGACAGCTCCGGCTGTTCCCCTTCTGCTGGCGGTGGAGGGAGAGACAGCTCCGACTGTTCCCCCTCTGCTGGCGGTGGAGGGAGAGACAGCTCGGGCTGTTCCCCTTCTGCTGGCGGTGAAGGGAGAGACAGCTCCGGCTCTTCCCCCTCTGCTGGCGGTGGAGGTGGGAACAGCCTGTATTCTTCCCCTGCGGGTCCCTTCAGCCCTGGGCCTGTGAGCTTCCCCTTCTCGGGCCGTGGATGAACCGACTCCTCCCGCTCGGGCCGTGGACGCACTGACTCCTCCCGCTCGGGCTCCTCCCTCTCGGGCTGTGGACGTTCGTGCTCCTCCCTCTCTGGGCGACGGCAGCGGCTCCCCTTCTGGCTCTCGGGACGGTGGCTCCTCCCCTTCTGGCTCTCGGGACGGTGGCTCCTCCCCTTCTGGCTCTCGGGACGGTCGCTCCTCCCCTTCTGGCTCTCGGGACGGCGGCTCCTCCCCTTCTGGCTCTCGGGACGGCGGCTCCTCCCCTTCTGGCTCTCGGGACGGCGGCTCCTCCCCTTCTGGCTCTCGGGACGGCGGCTCCTCCCCTTCTGGCTCTCGGGACGGCGGCTCTTCCCCTTCTGGCCCAGTCTGCCGGTGGCACTTCTGGGCAGGTCCTCCAGCGGTGGTCCACCTTCTCGCACCAGGAACACCAGGGGAAGAGGCTGGCCGGGTCCTCCAGTGGTGGCTGTTGTTGCAGCAGCTTACATTTCTTCGGCTGCTGCATCTCCTGCCTTTGCCGCTGTCTGCTCTTCTACCCCATTTTTTTTCCAGAAAAAAAAAAAAAAAAAACTCCTCAAAATTCAAAAAAACAAAAATAAAAACAAAAATACTGCCCTGAGCCTCCAGGTGGCGTTATCCCACTTCTAACACCAAATGTGACAGGAATGACCGTGGTTGAGACTCAGAGACAGTATAAAGTTCAAAAATAAAGTTTTTTAATAAACAAAAATACAAAATAAACAGGCACGAGGGCCAAACAAAAAGGTTTCAAAACACAAAATAGACACAAAACAAAACTTACAAATTAAGGCTTCCAGGCTGGACGTTGCCTTCACTGGATTCAATAACTAATAAAACACAGCACAAACAAAAACACTCTTCTCCTTCCAGAACTCTCTCCTAATGGGAGGCTGAAGCCTCCTTTTATGCCAGGTGGCTCAGTCCTTAATTGAATAATTAATTAGTTGATTGCTCCCACCTGAAGCAATCAATCTGGGCAGGGAGGAGAATTTAACTCCTTCCCTGCCAGTATTTCTAAGGGCAGAGCCCTGCTCTGCCACAAGGCCATTCAGCCCATCTTGCTCGTTTGGTTGTTGGTAGCTTATTGATCCCAGAATCTCATCAAGCAGCTTCCTGAAGGATTCCAGAGGGTCAGCTTCAACAACACTACTGGGAAGTTGGTTCCAGACCCTCACAATTCTCTGTAAAAAAGTGCCTCCTATTTTCTGTTCTGAATGCCCCTTTATCTAATCTGCATTTGTGACCCCTGGTCCTTGTTTCTTTTTTCAGGTCAAAAAAGTCCCCTGGGTTGACATTGTCTATACCTTTTAGGCTTTTGAATGCTTGAATCAGATCACTGCGTAGTCTTCTTTGTTCAAGACTGAATGGATTCAATTCTTTTAGCCTGTCTGCATACGACATGCCTTTTAAACCCGGGATAATTCTGGTCGCTCTTCTTTGCACTCTTTCGAGAGCAGCAATATCCTTTTTGTAACGAGGTGACCAGAACTGAACACAATATTCTAGGTGAGGTCTTACTAATGCATTGTAAAGTTTTAACATTACTTCCCTTGATTTAAATTCAACACTTCTCACAATATATCCGAGCATCTTGTTGGCCTTTTTTATAGCTTCCCCACATTGTCTAGATGAAGACATTTCTGAGTCAACATAAACTCCTAGGTCTTTTCCATAGATTCTTTCTTCAATTTCAGTATCTCCCATATGATATTTATAATACACATTTTTATTGCTTGCGTGCAGTACTTTACACTTTTCTCTATTAAATGTCATTTGCCATGTGTCTGCCCAGTTCTGAATGCTGTCTAGATAATTTTGAATGACCTTTGCTGCTGCAACAGTGTTTGCCACTCCTCCTATTTTTGTGTCGTCTGTAAATTTAACAAGTTTGCTTACTATACCAGAATCTAAATCATGAATGTAGATTAGGAATAGCAGATAGTAGGGATGGTGTTCTTTGGGTGATGAACTGTGTTGGATTTGCGCCAAACATAACGCTTTGCATTTTGGCCAAAAAGTTCCATTTTAGTTTTGTCAGACCAGAAAACTTTTTGGCACATGGCTACAGAATCTCCTGAGTGTTTTTTTGCATACTTCAAACAGGATTCAAGGTGGGCTTTCTTGAGTAATGGCTTTCTTCTTGCCACCCTACCATACAGGCCAGATTTGTGGAGTGCTTGGAATATTGTTGTCACATGCACACTTTGACCAGTCTTGGCCATACAAGCCTGTAGCTCTTGCAAAGTTGCCATTGGCCTCTTGGTAGCCTCTCTGATCAGTCTCCTTCTTGCTCGGTCATCCAGTTTGGAGGTACGGCCTGATCTAGGCAGGGTCTTGGTGGTGCCATACACCTTCCACTTCTTAATAATTGTCTTGACCGTGCTCCAAGGGATATTCAAGGCCTTTGATATTTTTTTATACCCATCTCCTGATCTGTGCCTTTCAACGATTTTGTCCCGGAGTTCTTTTGAAAGCGCCTTGGTGCTCATGGTTGAGTCTTTGCTTTGAAATGCACTACCCAGCAGAGGGAACCTACAGGAACTGCTGAATTTATCCTGAAATCATGTGAATCACTACAATTTAACACAGGTGGAGGACATTTTTTTATGCCATTGAGAAGCGTCTCATTTAGAGAAACCCATTTATCATATTCTACATTAATCAAAACCATGGTTACCAACATTCTAATTGAAATAACGTTTGGTCACAGCAAATCTATACCTCGTAGATATAAATCTTACACAAATTTTAAAAAAAGTCTCAAATAAACCGTAGAAAACGCAGCATATAAAGTGTATTACACAGCCTTTTATAGTATACATATTGTAATGGAATTTTTGTAACTTCGCACTTGCTTAGTTTGCTCAATAGCAAACAAATAGGTTAAGATAACAAAGCTTGCTCAATAGCAAACAAATAGGTTTTAAGATAGCAATATAGGTTGTAACGTTAAGTTTAAGTAGAGACCTGTCCCGAGTCAATAGGACGAGTAGAACACGAGCTATAAGAAATAATATCTTTATGTTTATTAAGTATAAAAAGTATAATTTGCAGTATACTGAACTGACTGTTCCTTGGAACTCGCGGGGGGGGAACCATCCCCCACCGACAGGGGTAGCAACAACCAATCAGAGACTTATTATTAACCTCTCTATTCAGATGAACCAATGAGAATCTAAAGTAAACAAACTTTGCGGGTAACAAGGAGCAACCAGTTTAATCTAATTTTAGCTGTCATGTCTAGCGTGTACTTGTCTTATGACTGTTCTATGATTCTCTGAAATGGAGATAATTTCTTGTTCTATAGCCTGACTGTGACCCTATATGGTCTCCACTTCCTTTAAGTTTTATAACCAGTCCTTATATGGTTACACTGTTTAGTTTCCTTCTTCTGTATGATGTTCCAGAAAACTATATAAGCTGCATTTAAAATTAGCTCGGTGTGCGATTCTGCTATTGCTAACAGAGTCTGCGTCACTCTGTTGAACGCTCCAGTTTGCAAACTTATCTATTAAAAGGTAACCTTCTGTTTGACTCAAATTGTCTCTTGGCACATTCTTTTCGGGTCTAAAAGGAGATATAGAAATTTCCACTACAATACACAAGTAAAAACAATATGCACAGACAGAACAAAACATTAGAGAGTTGAACAGAAGCAACTTGCGCTTGGTTTTACCGACATTTATTATTGAAAATTAGAGCCAGGTGCAGGGTATAAAAGGGAAGCAGTCAGTCTGCTCGAGGCTGCCGAGTAGAAGGACAGGGGAAGGAGTACTCTGTGTCCGAGCAGTCACGTTGTAAGTACTGTAGTGTATTTGGGTAAACCGTGTGTTTTGTTTTGGTGTTATATGTCAGGTAAACAGCTTAGCTGTCCTGCACGTTGGTCAGGGACCTGCTAAAGTGAAGCAAGGCTCTACATTTGAGCTAGGCTTTTGTTTTGTTTCATTTTGTTTTTTGTGATTATTAAAAATAGCGCGTAGTTCTTTAAAAACCTTCAAATCCTGTGTCTGGGTCTATGGTTTAAAGGGTAAACAAGCTGACGACAGAGAGGTTACGTTATAATACATATATTTTTACCCTGTTTAAGATGTTTCAGGTCCTCTTCCTTCCTGGTCAACTCCTCAGTTTTTTCTATAACTGACAGATCCTTGTCATCTAGAGTTATTGTTAACTTCATAACCTGTTAGAGAGAAAAATTAAGCAAAGAAGTCAGCATGGATAAAGTTTGGAGAATAATTTATTGAAAACTAAATGTAGTTCACCATACAGAATGTGGAACAAATACAAACATGTATAAGGATCAACATTTTGAAACTCCTATCCTATGCACTGAACGATGTTCATTACCTTCACGACTATTTATGATGATTGGCTGAGGTCTGCTAACCCTTCAGTCAATTTAAAAATAACAAATTTAGGAACACATGGTGCTTTAGTATGTGGTTGTAGTTGCATGTAGCACGAACTTGAAGCACAAACCTGCTGTTGAAGTTCTTCCTTTTGCTTCTGAGTTTCTTCTAATGCTTTTGCAATTTCAACACTAACCGTTTCTCTGCTGCGTAATTCAGTCTGAAAAAAAGAATAATTGGGGCAAATTAAACCATCTTTTTACTGGAAAAAATAAACTTATCAATAAATATATTCAAACAGGAAATGTAATCAAATCTATTAATGTCTCCCACTAAAGTGATATTAAAAAGCATGCTGAAGTGTGTATATGTATAACTTCACTATAACGAACCCTTCTTATAACGAACACCCGTTTTTAACGATCCCAACAGCAAGAAGCGATTTTTTTTCAATGCTAATTAGCCCTATTAGAACAATCACGTACAGGATCGACCCGGATACAACGACCTCAGTACTGACTGACACAGAACTTTCTCCAGTGTCAAGTGTGTTATTCTCTCCTTGAAAAGAAACACCATGGTTGACTAATTCAAAGATAATAACGCTAATTCAAAGATGACCTATTGTAGTACAAATCATGCATGACAAATGCAATCGTTGCCTGTCGATCTTCACACAAACTGCAACCAGGCAATGGGCGTGAGGAGCAATCTACGTTTTTGCAAGAGAAAGGACATGTAATTAATGTGTTCAGCATGCAAGTGTATATTCTTTCCTTTTTCATTTCTTTACTGTTTTCTCTTAAACATACCTGTAGCAGGGCGACTGCCCTGCACAAGGGGAAATTAGTGTTGGTGTAATTTATGTGGAAACAGGTTTGTTTTGTGTGCTTTTGGAGTTATTATTATTATTATTATTTATTTCTTAGCAGGCACCCTTACCCAGGGCGACTTACATATCAAGAATTAAAGTACAATTAAGAGCCAGATACAAAATACAATGACGTCAGTCCTAATAAGAGCAAATACAAAACACAGTAAGATTTGATATTGGGGCAGTTCAAGAGCACATAACAAAGTTGATAGTTACATCAGGGTTAGATATGAGTGCAAGTGAAATACAAAAAACTACAGATTGAGTTAAGTGCAGGACTAAATACAGTAAAATAGGGAGCAGATAAGTGCAAGTTAAAGTGCATTAAAGGAAGAGTTGAGTTTTACAGGTGTTGTCTGAAGAGTTGTGTCTTGAGGAGGCGTCGGAAGGTGGTCAGGGAATGGGCAGTCCTGACAGTCGTAGGAAGGTCGTTCCACCACTGCGGGGCGAGGGTGGAGAAGAAGCGGGCTCTGGAGGCAGGGGAGCGTAGAGGAGGTACTGCTAGTCTTCTAGTGCAGGCGGAGCAGAGAGGTCAGGTGGGGAGCGATGAGGGTTTGGAGGTAACTGGGTGAAATCTGGTCAAGGCATCGGTACATCAGTGGAGTAATGTGGGAGAAGCGAGGCAGATAGAACACCAGGCGAGCAGTGGAGTTCTGGATGAGCTTGAGCAGACGGGTGGCGGACGCAGGGAGGCCAGCAAGGAGGGTGTTATAGTAGTCTAGGCGGGAGAGTACCAGGGCCTGGACGAGGAGTTGCGTGGAGTATTTGTTGAGGAAGGGTCGGATTCTTCATATGCTGTTCAGGAAGAAATCAGCAGGTGCGTATGTTTGATCAAATGATTGTTTACAGATGGGTGCTCGATTGAGACTTGCTGTGTGCCTGTCTTCTGTATTGTGTCCTCTGTGCGTTACCATCGTTGGTAGCATTACATGACCCGTTTGTTTACTTTCTGTTTTGTGTTTAATAAATCCTGCGCGCCTGTGCCGGCGTTTCAACTCCAATGTGGTCTCTGTCTTGCAATGCAGTTACAATACGGTTTAAATGTTGATCAATGTTAAGGAATCTTCATAAAAGTTCAATTTTGCTGTTTTGTCATTATTCTGATACAGAAAAATGCCAAACTCTATTATAATGAACACCCTGATATAACAAACATTTCTCCAGGTCCCATGGGGGTTCGTTATAGTGAAGTTAGGCCTACATACATACATACATACATACATACATACATACATACATACATACATACATACAGACACACACACACACACTGTAAAACTTGAAATAAACACCCCAGTGTTTATTTAGAATATTTAGATATATATATCTCCTATTGGAGACCGGCAACTATTTGAGACTCTGCATTTATAATGTAAGATCACTAACATCTGCAAATACTTCAGATGCAATCATGAACAATCTGCCTGCACACAACCTTATAGAAACGACTTAAGTAAATTACAACATTCCAGCAACGTCATTAAAGGTTATGTCAGTGGGTAATAACAGTTTGTATTGTAATAATAATAAAAACAGTAAAATCTGGGATGGGGTAAAAGCCGGAACGGTACTTTAATTAATTCAATTGCTTTAAAAAACAGCATAGAAAGTTACAGACACATGAGCAGAATATTTTAGCAATCAGAACTCATTAACCCGTTCCGGCCCAGAACCCTCTTTTTATCACCAAAAAGTTCCCGGAACACTGGGTTCCGAAGGTGCAAAGACGACGAAAATGATACACATAATACAACTAAGTGAGAACAACATAACACTATTGAAAAAAACCACCGATCCAAACTTTCATGTCCCATTCCGTGCAATAAACAGCTGTATAACAAAACCGGCCAGAACACTGGGTTCCGAAGCCGTAGAGAGTATGAAAATGAAACACATAATACTAAGTGAGGACATCATAACACTGCTGAAAAAACCCACCGAACCCACCTTTAACTGCCCATTCCAGGTAATAAAACTGTGTATTTATTTTGTTTTTATATGATCTTCAAACAAAAAGGGAGACACAACTGAACCAGGTAACTACAGACCAATAAGTCTGACTTCTATTATATGTAAACTTATGGAAACTATAATAAAATCTAAAATGGAAAATTACCTACATGGTAACAATATCCTGAGAGACAGTCAGCATGGTTTTAGGAAAGGGAGATCGTGTCTAACTAACCTGCTTGATTTTTTGGAGGATGCAACATCGACAATGGACAATTGCAAAGCATACAATGTGGTTTATTTAGATTTCCAGAAAGCTTTTGACAAAGTCCTGCATAAAAGATTAATTCTCAAACTGAACGCAGTAGGGATTCAAGGAAATGTATGCACATGGATTAGGGAGTGGTTAACATGTAGAAAACAGAAAGTACTGAGCAGAGGAGAAACCTCAAAATGGAGCGAGGTAACCAGTGGTGTACCACAGGGATCAGTATTAGGTCCTCTACTATTCCTAATCTACATTCATGATTTAGATTCTGGTATAGTAAGCAAACTTGTTAAATTTGCAGGCGGCACTAAAATAAGAGGAGTGGCAAATACCGTTGCAGCAGCAAAGGTCATTCAAAATGATCTAGACAGCATTCAGAACTGGGCAGACACATGGCAAATGACATTTAATAGAGAAAAGTGTAAAGTATTACACGCAGGCAATAAAAATGTGCATTATAAATATCATATGGGAGATACTGAAATTGAAGAAGGGATCTATGAAAAAGACCTTGGAGTTTATGTTGACTCAGAAATGTCTTCATCTAGACAATGTGGGGAAGCTATAAAAAAAGGCCAACAAGATGCTCGGCTATATTGTGAAAAGTGTTGAATTTAAATCAAGGGAAGTAATGTTAAAACTTTACAATGCATTAGTAAGACCTCACCTAGAATATTGTGTTCAGTTCTGGTCACCTCGTTACAAAAAGGATATTGCTGCTCTCGAAAGAGTGCAAAGAAGAGCGACCAGAATTATCCCGGGTTTAAAAGGCATGTCGTATGCAGACAGGCTAAAAGAATTGAATCCATTCAGTCTTGAACAAAGAAGACTACGCAGTGATCTGATTCAAGCATTCAAAATCCTAAAAGGTATAGACAATGTCGACCCAGGGGACTTTTTTGACCTGAAAAAAGAAACAAGGACCAGGGGTCACAAATGGAGATTAGATAAAGGGGCATTCAGAACAGAAAATAGGAGGCACTTTTTACACAGAGAATTGTGAGGGTCTTTAACTAACTCCCCAGTAATGTTGTTGAAGCTGACACCCTGGGATCCTTCAAGAAGCTGCTTGATGAGATTCTGGGATCAATAAGCTACTAACAACCAAACGAGCAAGATGGGCTGAATGGTCTCCTCTCGTTTGTAAACTTTCACACGTACACAAATACAGTGGTTTGCAGAAGTATTCACCCCCCTGCAAAGTTTTCACATTTTGTTGGCACCTGAGCGTACTCCACGACGCTTTCAAATTAGACTTTACATGTAGAATCTACACAAACTACTCCACATTGATAAAGTTAAAAAATGCATATAGAATATAAGTAAGATTTACAGAGAAAAACAGACTAATCTCAGCTGCTTAAGTATTCAACCCCTTTGCCCTAAATTAGCTCAGTGCAAATGATTTCTTTGAAAGGTCACAAAATTAGTGAAATGGTTTCAGCCTGTGTGTACTCAAAGTGGTTTGTAGATAATTTCCCTCAGGTATATAAAGTCTTCCAAGCTGCAACCTCACATAGTGATCCAACAAATCAACCACGAAGACCAAGGAGATAAAGTGGTAGAGAGGCGCAGAGCCGGAGAAGGGTACGAGAAAATTTCAAAACGCGCTGATTATCCCTCTCAGCACAGTGAAGTCCATCATTAAGAAGTGGAAGATGCATCATACCACCGAGACACTACCCAGATCAGGTCGCCCTCCCAAACTGAGCAGCTGGGCAAGCAGGAAACTGGTTTGGGATGTCACTCTGAAGCCAACAATGACCAAAGTTCTGTGTCTGAGATGGGAGTGTGTTCACACATCAACAATAAGCCGGTCCCTACACAAAGCTGGCTTGTATGAACAGGTGGCAAGAAAGAAGCCATTACTCAAAAAGCCTCATCTTAAAGCACGTATGGAGTTTGCAAAAAAGCATGTAGATGATACTGCAGGTATGTGGAAAAAGGTTTTGTGGTCAGACAGATAAATTTAACTTTTTGGTCTAAATTCCAAGCGTTACATCTGGTGCAAGCCCAACACTGCACATTACCCAGTCAACACCATCCCAACTGTCAAGCATGGTGGTGGCAGCATCATGTTATGGGGATGCTTCTCTTCAGCAGGGACTGGGAAGCTTGTCAGGATAGAGGGGAGAATGGATGGTACAAAGTACAGGTGAATCCTTGAGGAAAACCTGTTCGAGTCAGCCAAGACTCTGAAACTGGGGAGGAAATTCACATTTCAGCAGGACAATGACATGAAACCCAAAGCCAAAGCCATACTGGAGTGGTTGAACAAGAAGAGAATTAATGTTCTTGAGTGGCCCAGTCAAAGTCCTGACTTAAATCCAATCAAAAACTTATGGCGAGACTTGAAGATTGCAGTCAATCGACCATCCCCAACAAACTTCAGAACTGGAGCAATTTTCCTGTGAAGAATGGGCAAAAATTTCACCATCCTACTGTGCAATGCTAATAGAGACCTATCCAAAAAGACTCATAACCATAATTGCTGCAAAATGTGCTTCTACCAAGTATTCAAGTGTTATATGAGGAGCAACCTCCTCATATAACAGTGTTCAGTTTAACCACTACAGCTTTGAATAAAAAAAGTTTGTTTGAAAGACTGTGCATACATTATTTGTAATTCAACAAAATGTGACATTACTGGTAGGGGGGAATACGTCTGCAAACCACTGTGTATGTGTGTGTGTATATATATATATATATATATATATATATATATATATTGTAACATGACGCTCGCCACACAGACTCGCATCAGGTTCTTGTTCAGCACTCAGTGACCGACTCACACACACTAGATGGATTTTAAAACGCACGGTAGCGCACATTTTATTTTAAATCGTAAAAGTTGCAGTCACTTACAATAGGACACTGATTTAACATCTCATCCACAGGATGGAGCACACTTTTTTTTTTTTTTTTTTTTTTGAAAATATGGAATTGCCAATTGTTTTTTACCCCATTCTATTGGGGTCACTGGTGAGCGGTGAGCCGAGGACACCCTGGCCGACCTAAGCCCTCCCCACCCCGGGCGGCGCTCGGCCAATTGGGCCCCCCCTGAGAACTCCAGTCCACGGCACTTATTCAATGGGGAGTCTATTACAAATATGATATCTGAGTGCAGCGCCTATTCAAGGGGGAGTCTATTACAAATATGACATCTGAGTGCAGCGCTTATTCAAGGGGGAGTCTATTACAAATATGATATCTGAGTGCAGCGCTTATTCAAGGGGGAGTCTATTACAAATATGATATCTGAGTGCAGCGCTTATTCAAAGGCGGCAGTAATTCAAAGTAATACGGTATATATAAAGATAAATAAAGTGTAAAATGTAGATAAGCTCATTTATTAACAAAGTTCAGGACGTTTCTGACAATATATCCTTCTTCAACTGGATGCATTAATACATTCTAAAATGACTTTCTAAGAGAAATTCAATACCTTTGCACGTTCCAGTTCAGCTTCCTGTTTCTTCAAAGTATTTTCTGTTTCAGTTCTTATCTCTTTCAGATTCTTATTTTCCTGCTCAAGTTGACTCTTTAAATGATAAAGAACAAGGCATTAGGATTCTAATCATTTTATGGTAAGAAAATAGAATACAAATCATCAGCAAGTAATTAAAATAAAAAAATAAAATAACACAGATAACCCCACTAACCATGTCTCACCAATCGTATACGGACCCTACAACACGTCTATTACCACTACTGGGTCGTGTGGTGGTGGTGTTCGGGGGGGGGGGAGGCGCCGCGCTCACCTGGGTCGGCGCGGTGGTGGCCGGGGGCGTCGCGCTCACCTGGGTCGCCGCGGTGGTGGCCGGGGGCGTCGCGCTCACCTGGGTCGGCGCGCTGATGGCCGGGGGCGCCGCGCTCACCTGGGTCGGCGCGGTGGTGGCAGGGGGCGTCGCGCTCACCTGGGTCGCCGCGTGGTGGCCGGGGGTGCCGCGCTCACCTGGGTCTGCGCGGTGGTGGCCGGGGGCGCCGCGCTCACCTGGGTCGGCGCGGTGGTGGCCGGGGGCGTCGCGCTCACCAGGGTCGCCGCGCTCACCTGGGTCGGCGCGGTGGTGGCCGGGGGCGTCGCGCTCACCTGGGTCGCCGCGTGGTGGCCGGGGGCGTCGAGCTCACCTCGGTCGGCGCGGTGGTGGCCGGGGGCGTCGCGCTGACCTGGGTCGGCGCGGTGGTGGCCGGGGGCGCCGCGCTCACCTGGGTCGGCGCGGTGGTGGCCGGGGGCGCCGCGCTCACCTGGGTCGGCGCGGTGGTGGCCGGGGGCGCCGCGCTCACCTGGGTCGGCGCGGTGGTGGCCGGGGGCGTCGCGCTCACCTGGGTCGGCGCGGTGGTGGCCGGGGGCGTCGCGCTCACCTGGGTCGCCGCGTGGTGGCCGGGGGGGGCGCGCTCACCTGGGTCGGCGCGGTGGTGGCCGGGGGCGCCGCGCTCACCTGGGTCGGGGCGCTCACCTGGGTCGGCGCGGTGGTGGCCGGGGGCGCCGCGCTCACCTGGGTCGGCGCGGTGGTGGCCGGGGGCGCCGCGCTCACCTGGGTCGGCGCGGTGGTGGCCGGGGGCGCCGCGCTCACCTGGGTCACCGCGGTGGTGGCCGGGGGCGTCGCGCTCACCTGGGTCACCGCGGTGGTGGACGGGGGCGTCGCGCTCACCTGGGTCGGCGCGGTGGTGGACGGTGGGCGCCGCGCTCACCTGGGTCGGCGCGGTGGTGGCCGGGGGCGTCGCGCTCACCTGGGTCGGCGCGGTGGTGGCCGGGGGCGTCGCGCTCACCTGGGTCGCCGCGTGGTGGCCGGGGGCGTCGCGCTCACCTGGGTCGGCGCGGTGGTGGCCGGGGGCGTCGCGCTCACCTGGGTCGCCGCGTGGTGGCCGGGGGCGTCGCGCTCACCTGGGTCGGCGCGGTGGTGGCCGGGGGCGTCGCGCTCACCTGGGTCGGCGCGGAGGTGGCCGGGGGCGCCGCGCTCACCTGGGTCGCCGCGTGGTGGCCGGGGGCGTCGCGCTCACCTGGGTCACCGCGTGGTGGCCGGGGGCGTCGCGCTCACCTGGGTCGCCGCGGTGGTGGCCGGGGGCGTCGCGCTCACCTGGGTCGCCGCGGTGGTGGCCGGGGGCGTCGCGCTCACCTGGGTCGGCGCGGTGGTGGCCGGGGGCGCCGCGCTCACCTGGGTCGGCGCGGTGGTGGCCGGGTGCGCCGCGCTCACCTGGGTCGCCGCGTGATGGCCGGGGGCGCCGCGCTCACCTGGGTCGGCGCGGTGGTGGCCGGGGGCGTCGCGCTCACCTGGGTCGGCGCGGTGGTGGCCGGGGGCGTCGCGCTCACCTGGGTCACCGCGTGGTGGCCGGGGGCGTCGCGCTCACCTGGGTCGGCGCGGTGGTGGCCGGGGGCGTCGCGCTCACCTGGGTCACCGCGGTGGTGGGCGGGGGCGCCGCGCTCACCTGGGTCACCGCGTGGTGGCCGGGAGCGTCGCGCTCACCTGGGTCACCGCGTGGTGGCCGGGGGCGTCGCGCTCACCTGGGTCGCCGCGGTGGTGGCCGGGGGCGTCGCGCTCACCTGGGTCGGCGCGGTGGTGGCCGGGGGCGTCGCGGTGGTGGCCGGGGGCGCCGCGCTCACCTGGGTCGGCGCGGTGGTGGCCGGGGGCGTCGCGCTCACCTGGGTCGGCGCGGTGGTGGCCGGGGGCGTCGCGCTCACCTGGGTCGGCGCGTGGTGGCCGGGGGCGTCGCGCTCACCTGGGTCGGCGCGGTGGTGGCCGGGGGCGTCGCGCTCACCTGGGTCGGCGCGGTGGTGGCCGGGGGCGTCGCGCTCACCTGGGTCGGCACGGTGGTGGCCGGGGGCGTCGCACTCACCTGGGTCGGCGCGGTGGTGGCCGGGGGCGTCGCGCTCACCTGGGTCGCGTGGTGGTGGCCGGGGGCGTCG
Organism: Acipenser ruthenus; assembly: GCF_902713425.1. Classification (NCBI taxonomy): domain Eukaryota; kingdom Metazoa; phylum Chordata; class Actinopteri; order Acipenseriformes; family Acipenseridae; genus Acipenser; species Acipenser ruthenus. The sequence goes on from NC_081219.1 coordinate 5,753,605, forward strand.
CGCTCACCTGGGTCGGCGTGGTGGTGGCCGGGGGCGCCGCGCTCACCTGGGTCGGCGCGGTGGTGGCCGGGGGCGCCGCGCTCACCTGGGTCGGCGCGGTGGTGGCCGGGGGCGTCGCGCTCACCTGGGTCGGCGCGGTGGTGGCCGGGGGCGTCGCGCTCACCTGGGTCGGCGCGTGGTGGCCGGGGGCGTCGCGCTCACCTGGGTCGGCGCGGTGGTGGCCGGGGGCGTCGCGCTCACCTGGGTCGGCGCGGTGGTGGCCGGGGGCGTCGCGCTCACCTGGGTCGCGTGGTGGTGGCCGGGGGCGTCGCGCTCACCTGGGTCGCGTGGTGGTTGGCGGTCACGCTCATCTGGGTCGCGTGGTGGTGGTTGGGGGTCACGCTCTACTGGGTCACATGGTGCTTGGGGGGTCACGTCGTGGTGGTGGTGGTGGAGAGGTCGCGCTCCACTGGGTCGCATGGTGGTGGGGGGGTCACGCTCCACTGAGTCGCACGGTGGTGGGGGGGTCACGCTCCACTGAGTCGCACGGTGGTGGGGGGGTCACGCTCTACTGGGGGCGCATGGTGGTGGTGGGGGTCGCGCTCTACTGGGTCACATGGTGGTGGGGGGTCAAGCTCTACTAGGTCAAATGGTGGTGGGGGGGTCGCCCTCTACTGGGTCACATGATGGTAGTGACCCCCACTACCACGCAAACCAGTAGAGCAGGACACGTGGGGGGGGTGTCGTGCTCTACTGGGTCACGTCGTGGTGGGTCGCATGCTAATATCATGTAACCCTCACCAATACATAATGACCATTTAAATATAAGATTTTAACAGTATACGCTACCCAACAGCCATTTCAATTGTGAACTATGAAAGCAATCCCCAACAGTTGTTGCACTCATCAACAAATCGGTGAGGTATGTAGTTTTAAAAAAAAAAAAAAAAAATCACAAAATAAAGGCTGACTACACTGGCTCAGGTAAGGTCAACCTACCTGTCTAAACATCATTGTCTTGTTTTCTAAGGTTGAAATGATTAAATATATTTCTGGACCTTGTCTGAGAGAAAATGTCAGAACTGTAGATAACTTACTCAATAATTAATCGTGTGTTTCTACATGTTCTCATTAAAAAAAAAAAGCCAGTAAAATACCTTCAAATGATCACTTGGTTTTTATCTTAGTTATCTTTCTTTAAACGTACTTTGTGGAGAGGAGAAAGGGTTACTTACTATCCTGTGCTGAGCAGCTGTTTTATCAAACTCGCGGGCAGTCTCAAGGGCAGATATTTGAGCTTCCAATCTGTTAACCCTTTCTGTATTCTGATGGCGTCCAGTAGCGATATGTTGTTGAAGTTTGTTGTTCTCGGCTTCAAAATCAGTACACTGTGAACAAAATGTGCGTTAACATTTTACCTAAGAAACAGAGGGCATTTCATTTATTAAATGAATTCTGGACTGGGAGAAGAGGGGAAAACGATGTCCAAAATGCAGAACATGACAAGGTAAAACAGGCCATTTTCCGTACACTATAATTCTTGATCAATACTGTTTAAAAGGACAGTATAAACCCTTTATCCAATCCACTATCCGATCCAAAAATGGGGTAGTGTTCGCCAAAATTATCCAACAGTATTAACACTAATGGTCTCAAACTCCCATCACCCTTTTTCAATGTCCCTAGAAAACAAAAAAAAAAAAAAAATAGGATTCTTTAAGAAAAACAGAAAAGAAAGAAAAGCACTTTCCCCGAGTGCTGTACTGAAAGTGGGGGGAAGGATCATTTTATTTTATAACAGTTTAACCTGTATTTCTTTTTTGTTTTCTTTTATGCAAACTGTTCTAAAAAACTGTTTTTGTTTCCAATTTTTTTTTTGGTTTTGTTTTTATCAAAATCAACTTTCCAAATGACATTAGAGAGTGTATAGCAGGTTGGTATTTTTAGAGAGGAAATGCAACTAAGGTTTGATTTGTTTGGGACTAAATGGTGGCCTTAATATTGAAGGTAACATTACCATGCTGTTCAAACCGGGACTTAAAAATGATCCCCCCCTCCCCCCTCCCCCACAAGGTGGACTTAAAGGGAAGATTTATTGTACATGGTAATTTGGAAAACCTTCACAACTTTGGTAAAACGACGGCATTTTTTTCTTACCAGCTTTTTAATTTGTGCTTCTTTGTCATTAATTTGTTCTTCACTTTTCTTAAATTTTTCGTTACACTCTTGTATTCTTTGTTCAAGTTCACTTATCTAGGAGGGAAAAGAAGTGGCAAGAAGTGGCAGTTAATCTACACTGAAATACAAAAGACTGAACAATAACAAACTGATAGTTAAACCTTTCCAACACAAAGTAACTTTACAGAAAAACTACAGAGGACAACTAATCAAACAGATTTTTTTTCCAAATGACCACAACTTACAAAATGCTCAAATCTGTGAAAATGATATCATCTCATAAATGGGCGTATGAAAATAAAGAGCATGGCATTGTAGGGGAAAGTAAATCTCATAATCAAATTAACTAGTTTGCATCCTGTAAATGTTGTATTGTCTTAGACCTGCTATAGAAATTAAAGGGAGGCCACATCACTTGTATGAGAGAGTGGTACAAGTTGGGATCAATAAGCTACCAACAACGAAATGAGCAAGATGGGCCGAATGGCCTCCTCACATTTGTAAACCTTTTTATGTTCCAAGTGTATTGATGTCATAAATACATTCCTATCTGAACCATGGACTATGTATTAACACCAGTTATTAGTAGTCCATTTACATGGTTGTTACCATCTGTAAACAAAAATTCCCAATTGTAAAGGTGTGATTGGAAAAGCTGTTTTGTTAAGAGCAGCAGCACGTTTTTACCTGGTTCTCGCTTTCTTCTCTCAACGATCGTGCAGAGTCATCTTTATGTTTCAGTAAAGTCTGTACTTCTGCTACTTTGCTGTTAAGTTTTGAAATCTATTTTTTTTTTTTAAAGATTGGAAAAAAAAGGAAAAACATTTAGGGCAACCGTTTAGAAGTAATAAATGAAAGCTATTCTTGCTTATCGTACCCCTCGCCGCAATTTTCTCAAAACTTTGACAGGACAAGTGTATTACAACTCAGAACATTTATTTATGTTAGCAACATCATACACTTTCAAAGAATATAATACACCAAAAAAGTGAAGCTACGTTCAATCCCAACAAAAGTCAAAGTTTTGAGAAAATTGAGGTGAGGGGTACAATAAGCAAGAATAGCTTTCATTAGTGTAACCAACCACAGACTACAAATAAACTAGGTCACTACAAGCTAAATACAAAGGAATGTGTATCACATGTATAACCAGTTCTCTACACAACTTAAAATGTAAGAATGACATAAAAGCAGTACAAGTGCATCCACTACATCCCCACTGAGAATACAAATATTCCAGCAGAATCATTACATTGAAGCAATGCAGTCTACCAAAGCAAACAGTAAACGTCACTGCTGAATGAATGTGCTCGGAACTCGAACACCCGGTCAGGTCCAGATAATATTAAAATTACAAGCGACCCATTTTAGAGCTGAACAGCTATATTTTATCTTCGTTTGAGCCTGACGGGGCTGTACAACGGAGGACTCTTGAATTGTATATGGCTCACTGAGCTCCCCGATATGGCTCTTTTGATTTAGAGGTAAAGTATCCCATTTGAAAAGATTACAAAGGCGACAAGTACAGTCAAAATGCAGCAAAATTGTGTTTCTCATATGCATGGTCGACAGCCAATCTGTCAATAAATCATTAGCTGCTGACCACACACACACACACACACACACACACACACACACACACACACACACACACACAGTCTCACGGGTTTAGCTGGATGGGAATTTTAACCCCATCCATGCTGTAAAACAACAATAACAGAACATTGTTTAAAACAAACACAAAACAGTACATTTAAATAATATTACTACAAAATAAACACAGGGGCGGGGTGTACCCCGTCACAAGGGGTCACACTTAAATATCAATAATCATGTATGTTAACAAAATTGTACTTACAGCTTGTCCCAAATAACACAGGATATATATGTTTTTGTCTAAGGCATTGTTCGGCACAGGTCTGTTTCAATCCCCAAACCCAGCTAAATAAATAAGATAGTGAAGGAATATGTACAACACAGTAACCATTCAAGCCGCTGAAGATCTATTGTGCACTTCACTCTGCAAAACTGTCCTCGCTAAATGTTCTGCTTTAAATCGGAGTTTAAATAACTAGTTACTCCAGATGTTATTTTGACAATGGCTAAGGGTGAAACATTAATTTCCTGCCTAAGTACGAAGTACTGTGATTCTTCAAATGTATTTGTTTACGACTGTAAGTTGCCCTGGATAAGGGCGTCTGCTAAGAAATAAATATTATTATTATTATTATTATTATTATTATTATTATTATTATTATTATTATTATTATTATTATTAATAATAATAATAATAATAATAATAATAATAATAATAATAATAATAGTTTAGTTCCTGTGCAGCAGTCATCAGGAGAAGTCCACAGAATCCTAGTATGTGCAGCATTGAAAGAGTGTGAGGTTCAGCTGGGGTCCTCATACTGGCCCAAGAGGAAACAGTGTTTATCCTCCAACATCCAGGCTTATTACAGGAAACCAGGGTTGGCGATTTTATTGGATTTTTTTTTTTTTTTTAAATCAGATCTATTTGACTTAAATCGTTTTTTTTTTTTTTAATTATTTATTTGTTTATTTATTTTTTTACTTTTTTTAATTATGGAATTGTTTTGTAGTACCGTAGTTGTAGCTCTGCAGTACCTCCAAACTGTAAATTTAAGGATGTTGGAAATGGTGGTTTGTGAATAGTTACAAACCAAACTAAATTACTCAATCTTAAAATGATTACATAAATAAAGCAAATTATTTATCATTGTGGCGTCCTCTAAATGTGAACTACAAGAATTTAGCGATGGAGTACGCCAAAGAAAAATCCCCCTCACTCATCCCAGGCATTCTTTTCTTTTACTTTTCTTTCTCTGATTTCCTCTTTCTGTGTCAGTCCAAACACACGCAATTGCTACTTAGGACTACTTTGCTTTTTATAGTGTATTCAACTGTTAAATTTTCTGATTGCACCACTAAATAAACCTGGTTTCAGCAGGTCTGAACACAGAGCTCAGTTGTCTATTTGGGACCCCATTGCACTACCATCAGAATCGCTTTGGTGAATATGTTGCTGATGGGGCAGGCGCTCTATAACGGGGCAAGACAAGTCAAGTCTTCAGAATACCATTTCAGTGCAGTATTTTTTTTTTTTTCACTCCATTTATTCGTCACAGAATCTGGGGCAAGCGGCATTTGCGCTGTGTTCAGAATACAGCCCTAAGAGTTTTAGTTTATAGACAGTAAGAGTTGAAGATGTTTGTGTTAATAAAATATTTTTAAAACTTACTTTGCATGTCTTTTCCTTGAGAAACTATATATAAAATAGGTAGTAAATGAAACAATGATTTAAATAAATGATTTTATTTTTATTTTTTTAATAAATTATTAAAATTGACTTGATTTAAAAATCGGCCAACCCTGCAGGAATGAGCCTCACTCTCAGCAAGCTCATGTTTCATTAATATTGCTGCCTAGAAAATATGATACCAAACACTTTTTTAAAAGCATACAAATTAATGTGTATTGGAAAATAAATGGATAGGAAAGTAATTAATTTGTTAGGGTAAACTGAAAACACTGAACAGTTGTACACTGCAATGTTGACACAAAGGGTCAATTTACAATTTATTTTTTTATTTTTAATTTTTTTTAATTTAGTCGTTGCCAATTAGTTTTTATTATTTTCTCCCCAATTTGAAATGCCCAATTATTTTTTAGGCAGCTCACCGCTACCACCCCTGCGATGACTCGGGAGGGGCGAAGATGAACACACGCTGTCCTCCGAAGTGTGTGCCGTCAGCCGCCCGCTTCTTTACACACTGCGAACTCACCGTGCAGCCGCCTCAGAGCTACAGCGTCGGAGGACAACGCAGCTCTGGGCAGCTTACAGGCAAGCCTGCAGGCGCCCGGCCAGACTACAGGGGTCGCTGGTGCACGGTGAGCCGAGGACACCCTGGCCGACCTAACCCTCCCTCCCCCCGGGCGACGCTCGGCCAATTAAGCGCCGCCCCCCTGGGAGCTCCCGTCCACGGTCGGCTGTGGAATAGCCTGGACTCGAACTCGCGACGTCCAGACTATAGAGCGCATCCTGCACTCTAGCGAGTGCTTTTACTGGATGCGCCACTCGGGAGCCCCCTCAATTTACAATATTGTGTAAATACTGAATAAGTGACAACTACTGTACAATTTTAATATTTATTCAGCTCGCCTGTACATTCAGTGTGTTCACTGCACCAATGCCAAATTACAATCACAAGCTGAATGAATGCATTTAAATAGAAAATGCAAGTAAAAATTAAAAAGGTTTCTACTTGCGTAGTTGTATTTATTTAATTTCATTTTACACACGTCATTATCGTAACGGTTATTTGTAGGAGTCACACCTACATTTTCTGCTAAAATAAAGAACAAATATACCATTGATAGTAAGTGTATAACTACCACTGCACCTGAGGGATTTCCTTCTTATTAAACTGTGCTTGATCTGAATGTTAAGCAACCTGTGTACATACCTGTGTTTCTAATAAGCACACAGTTTCACTATGGCTAGTGCAGGTCTCTAGCAGTTGCTGTCTGGTTTCTTCTGCCATCTGTTCCAGGGATGATTTCTACTTGTCAAAAAATAAAACAAAACAGAAAACTGAGACCTGGGCCTGAATTAAATGGAGATGATGGCACTGCCATTCTTAAACTTTATAATGGCTGTGGTGCCACCATAAGTTTCATTTAACCCTTGAAGGTATGGGACACTGGGGGTTATTTTCAAAGAAGATCCTCTAGAGGGTAGTGCTGTACGCCATTATTTCAACCGTTTTTTTTTCTGCACCTGTTGAGTATTTTCTAAACCTGCCAAAAACACGGCCGTTATCCATCTACTAGTTTGGTTCGTTAGTTATTCTTTTCTTTTTGTCGGAATATATAACGATCTAAGAATCTGTGTATTTTCCAGACCAAAGTGGTGGATAATTTTTGCTTTCCCTCTGCCTCAGAATGGTCAATACGTATATCTGGCAGTATAAAAAGAGCAGCAGCACTTCAGATCATAGACGCAACTACCCCTCAACTTTTTCAGGCACCCTTTATGTCCTCCTCAAATTCAGGATGTCCCATTTTCATGTGAACAAACAATGTGCATAGGAAACTGCAGCCTACATATTTTCTAGTTACACTACAATGAGGGCCTTTGTATTTTACACTGGGAAGACATTTTTTAAAATAGGCTACCATTTGCTTTTGGGCACACGCTGGATTATTACTTCTGGATTCTTATGAGGAAAAAGTTAAGTGCAAAACAATGGTAAACGTATTATTCTTATACAGTAGAACCCCAGAGTTACAAACACCAAACTTACGAAATGACCTAACACTCTTTCACTTTCAACCGGGAGTGTGCAATCACTCACTGATGCGTGCAATGCAACCAGATAGGCGCTCCTATAAGCGGCGTGCTGGTCATGGAGAAGGCAAAATTACTGAACCAACAAATGGATCCAGAAAGGTGAGGCAGGTTACAAAGCAAGTGCAGGCAATTTTACTGGAACATTTTAGTTTTAAACAAAGCACAGGTTTTTCCACCCCAATAAATGTGTCAAACATGCACCCACTTTGTAGAGCCAGAGGACACACACGTAGTGTCCTGAAGCGACATCTCCTCCTTGGTGTATAATAATGGAAGATCATTTGTAATTGCAGTTGTCCACATTTAATTGTATTCTTGTGCACACCACATCAAGTAAAAGAAAGAATATATCCTCCCTTGATTGGTATCAGTCGTTTACTCAACCAAATATGATCAGTTTTGTTGGTGGCTCAGAGAATTGTGAGTGTCTGGAACCAACTCCCCAGTAATGTTGTTGAAGCTGACACCCTGGGATCCTTCAAGAAGCTGCTTGATGAGATTCTGGGATCAATAAGCTACTAACAACCAAATGAGCAAGATGGTCCGAATGGCCTCCTCTCGTTTGTAAACCTTATGTTCTTATAAGTCTGGCACGGTTAAGCAGACTGGCATAAACCTGGTCCTGCTTCTGGCGCATATTAATTGTGAGTTCATCATACATTAACAATTTCCACAGATCCCAGAGCCAGTCAATTTGTGCAATTCCTTTTGAGTAAAAAAGTATAAAAGATGGTTTCTCAAGATGTTGATTTTTCCAAACCAGCCATTGTCTTTGTTGGCATAGGCGAAAATGGATGTATAACAAGGGGACGTTGGAAACCGTAGACACCTCATCAATAATGATGGATAAGGGCGTCTGCTAAGCAAATAAATAATAAATAATAATATGATGAATAAATAATATATAATTGAAAAAATTTAGGAGCTTTGGTTTGTTTCAATAGAATAATAATGAATCATTTACCAGACGCTTTTATCCAAAGCGACCTATTGAGATTAGGGTTGGTGAACGATGGATCAACAACTGCTGATGCAGAGTCACTTACAATAGTACCTGGGTTTTACGTCTCATCCGAAGGACTGAGCAGAAAGAGGTTAAGAGACTTGCTCGTCAGGAACACACACAGTGAGTTAGTGGCTGAGCTGGGATTTGAACCGGGCTCCTGGTATAAAGCACCTTTCTTTAAGCACTGTCCCTTAATGTTTCAGTATGTTTAATAAAATGTTGTATAAGATGACATTGCAATATCAGATTGGAATGCAGCACAGTAAAAATGCATCATTATTTGTACTTGCTGTACGACTGGCCCAACTGGTTCGTAGGGCCGTTCCTCGTTAAATTAGTGTGCAATTCAGAACTTTGCGAAACCTGCATTTGTCCCATAGAAGAATTGTATATTATTATTTATTTCTTAGCGGACGCCCTTATCCAGGGTGACTTACAATTACAAGATATCACATTATTTTTACATACAATTACCCAATATCCTTTTTGTAGCAAGGTGACCAGAACTGAAAACAGTAATCCACCTGGAGATTGTCTGTTTGGAGACAGGTTTACCTTGATTTTGTGAATTGAAAGCTACAAAGAGCTGTCCTGATGGTCTTTTTTTGATGGTTCTATGAATGTATTAGTAAGTGCTCTTCTGACATCAGTGAAGTGCTGTCTAATTTTGATTTATGCGGTTTTGGGATAAAATCAGAAAGAGTTATGATCTGATCTAGATGGAACTGTGGTCGCCACTTTTGGCAGAAATGGAGGATTAGGTCTGCAGACAATCCTGTCCCTGAAGATCTGGAATAGGGTGCATCAATGCCCAGTGCCTGTATTTCACTTATCCTTCTTACTAATGTTACTGCTACCAAGAATGCAGTTTTCCATGCGAGGAATTTTTGGTCGCATGTTGCCATGGGTTCAAACGGTGGCCCCATGAGTTTCTTCAGTACTAGACTGCGGTTCCATTGTGGAAGGATATAAAAACATAAGAACGTTTACAAACGAGAGGAGGCCATTCGGCACATCTTGCTCGTTTGGTTGTTAGTAGCTTATTGATCCCAGAATCTCATCAAGCAGCTTCTTGAAGAATCCCAGGGTGTCAGCTTCAACAACATTACTGGGGAGTTGGTTCCAGACCCTCACAATTCTCTGTGTAAAAAAGTGCCTCCTATTTTCTGTTCTGAATGCCCCTTTATCTAATCTCCATTTGTGACCCCTGGTCCTTGTTTCTTTTTTCAGGTCGAAGAAGTCCCTTGGTCGACGTTAGTCTTCTTTGTTCAAGACTGAACAGATTCAATTCTTTTAGTCTGTCTGCATACAACATGCCTTTTAAACCAGGAATAATTCTAGTTGCTCTTCTTTGCACTCTTTCTAGAGCAGCAATATCCTTTTTGTAACGAGGTGACCAGAACTGAACACAATATTCTAGATAAGGTCTTACAAATGCATTGTAAAGTTAACATTACTTCCCTGATTTAAATTTAACACTTTTCACAATATATCCGAGCATCTTGTTGGCCTTTTTTATAGCTTCCCCACATTGTCTAGATGAAGACATTTCTGAGTGAACATAAACTCCTAGGTCTTTTTCATAGATTCCTTTTTCAATTTCAGTATCTCCCATATGATATTTACAATGCACATTTTTATTGCCTGTGTGCAGTACCTTACACTTTTCTCTATTAAATGTCATTTAACATGTGTCTGCCCATTTCTGAATACTGTCTAGATCATTTTGAATGACCTTTGCTGCTGCAACAGTGTCTGCCACTCCTTCTATTTTTGTGTTGTCTGCAAATGTAACAAGTTTGCTTACTATACCAGAATCCAAATCATTAATGTAGATTAGGAATGGCAGAGGACCGAATACTGATCCCTGTGGTACACCACTGGTTACCTCACTCCATTTTGAGGTTTCTCCTCTAATCAGTACTTTCTGTTTTCAACATGTTAACCACTCCCTAATCCATGTGCATACATTTCCTTGAATTCCTACTGCGTTCAGTTTGAGAATTAATCTTTTATGCAGGACTTTGTCAAAAGCTTTCTGGAAATCTAAATAAACCATGTCATATGCTTTGCAATTACCCATTGTTGATGTTGCATCCTCAAAAAAGTCAAGTAGGAGTGTTAGACACAATCTCCCTTTCCTAAAACCATGCTCACTGTCTCCCAGGATATTGTTACCTATAGGTAATTTTCCATTTTGGATCTTATTATAGTTTCCATAAGTTTACATATAATAGAAGTCAGGCTTATTGGTCTGTAGTTACCTGGTTCGGTTTTGTCTCCCTTTTTGTGGATCGTTATTACATTTGCTATTTTCCAGTCTGTCGGTACAACCCGTGTCAAGAGGCTGTTGCATGATCTTGGTTAGCGGTTTGTAGATAACTTCTTTCATTTCTTTGAGTACTATTGGGAGGATCTCATCTGGCCCAGGGGATTTGTTTATTTTAAGAGCTCCTAGTCCCTTTAACACTTCTGCTTCTGTTATGCTAAAGTTATTTAAAACTGGATAGGAACAGGTCGACATGTGGGGCATGTTGTCCGTGTCCTCCTTTGTAAAAACCTGTGAAAAATAATCATTTAATATATTTGCTAATTTTTTTTCTTCGTTTATGATTTTGCCATTTGTGTCTCTTAGACATTTAACCTCCTCTTTGAATGTTCTCTTGCTGTTATAATATTGGAAAAACATTTTGGAATTGGTTTTAGCCCCCTTAGCAATATTGATTTCTATCTCTCTTGGCTTTTCTAACTTCCTTTTTGACTTGTTTGCAGTTCCAGGTATTCTTTCTGTGTACTTTGTTTTTGGTCCCTTTTAAACGCTCTGTAAAAGTGCCTTTTTTCGCTGAATTTTTTTTTTTAATTGATCTATTAAGCCATTTTGGCCATTTTGTTTTAGATTTAGATTTGTCTACTTTTGGGATGTAATTGTTTTGCACCTCTAGTACTACATTTTTCAAAAAACAGCCATCCTTTTTCTGTGGATGTTTTCTCTATTTTACTCCAATCTACTTCTGTTAGTCTCTGTTTCATCCCTTCATAGTTTGCTTTTCTAAAATTGTAAACCTTAGCTTTAGTCATTACTTTTGGGATTTAAAAAAAACACTTCAAATGAGACCATGTTGTGGTCTGAGTTTGCCAATGGTTCTCTGACCTCTGTTTTAGTTATTCTGTCTTTGTTATTTGAAAAGACTAAATCAAGGCATGCCTCCCCTCTAGTCGGTGCCTTGACGAATTGCGTTAGGAAGCAGTCATTTGTCATTTCCACCATTTCAATTTCATCCGTCGTGCTCCCCATCGGGTTTTCCCATTTTATATGGGGGATGGTTGAAATCCCCCATTAGTATGGCTTCTCCTTTGCTACACGCATTGTGCTCAAGCGATTGAGAAAAACTGTAATATGTTAATCTAATTCACTTTAGCATTCATATGCATATGTAAGTTTTCCTAAATATATGAATTAAATATCATAACAGCGTTTAATAGCCAGAATCGCAAAAATTATACAGTTATAAACATTTCTACCTAGAACCGCCATGTGGGTCAATTTGACCCATGCATTACTTTTTTTTTTTTTTTTTTCTATTTTTTTTTTTTTTAATATAATGTAAGACATTCACTTTTTTGTAAATGCAGCAAACAAGACACACACCCTCCTCTAGCACACGTTTTTTAAATTTTATTTTTGTTTTATTTCAAGCCTTTCTTTGTTTGTAGTCTGACTGCGAGACAAAGATTGCTAGGATTGTGGATTTGTACAATTGCACCAAGATGCCAACTCAGTGAAAGCCTATACTTTATTTCTCAAAGTACCTGTTCCAGAAATGCAACAGAAATATATTAGAAGGAAATATTTAATCTTGAAGTAGTAATTTTGATTGAAATATGGCAAGGTGCACTCAGATGCGCACATCAAACCAAAATGACAGGTAGGATAACAACTTATGCGCCTAATATGAAACGTATGTTATATATTCTTTTTTTTATATTACTTTTAGAAAAAAATATTTCGGTTTTACAGGTTTGTATGTACCAGTTTACACATGTTTACACAATAGCGTTCAATGGAATTGCGTCAGTGTTTACAACACAGCTCCTGGATGCAGACACAGTCAGTTGGCAGACGCTCCATAGAGTACAATGCAGCAGTCATACCAGTAGTGTTATATTTTCTTATTATGTAGTATTAGAAACAATCATTTCGGTTTTATAGTTTTGTACGTACATATACCTGTTTACACCTGTACACGGGTATATGTACATAACCGTTTCTTTTGAAATGTATATTTTATTATATTTTTTCACTGTTTGTAGTGAATATGTGCTCATTTTAAAAATAAAGCCTTTTATATTTAATTTTCCATTTAAATATGGTGTTTCTACAATGCAAACATTAGATATGATGTTCATCAATAAAATGTTTCAGTTGTATCCGATAGTATGTCTTTCATTTTCATAGCAGTTTAAAAATGTATGGGTCAAAGTGACCCACCTGGCGGTTCTAGGTAGTTCGAAAATCCGGCAGTTTTTAGTGTTAAAAAACAAACAAACCAACACCAAAAAAAAAAAAAAAAAAATACATCTTGAAACTTTGTATACTATTATTATAACTTTGCATTCAAATGCTTTTGCTATTATACTTACACCCCCTCCCCCCACACTCTATATACATATCCATTCAGTGAAAATAGAAGTGATATCTGAAACAAAAAACACATTGGAAATGTGAAAAAACGCCAGGTTATCAAAAGTGCCCAGCAATTTAAAGTGGAGATATCAAAAACACAAGCCAAGTTTCAAGAAACCACTGGGGCAATCTTGCCCGGCACAAAGCAAATAGGCCCAACTGTAAAAGCAGTGGTGGTAAAGGTTGCCCCAGTTGTTTCTTCTAACTTTATTTGGTTTTTCAGGCACAATAAAATCGGATCGAACGTGCATTAAAAACACAACCCAAGTTAGTTCTAATTTAGTTTGTGTTTTTGATACAAGTTAGAAGAAACAACTGGGGCAACCTTGGCCCCCATCGGTTTTACAGTTTTGCCTGTTTGCTTTGTGCTGGGCAAGGTTGCCCCAATGGTTTCTTGAAATTTGGCTTGTGTTTTTGATATCTCCACTTCAAATTGCTGGGCACATTTGATAACCTGGCATCTTTTCACAATTTCCAATGTGTTTTTGTTTCAGTTCTTAACTAACACATTAATATATCCATTAATTCATTAATTTATTTAATTGTCTGTGTGATATTGTCTAACTCATTGGAACTTGTATTTATTTATGTACTTAAAGATCTTGTCATATTTTCATCATACCACTTTCTACAGCAAGTGGAAGAAAATCTAAAAATCAATTTGCTATCAGGCTGAAACTAAAAGGCTCTTTTATTGTGTCAAGGTTTCACTGAGTTAGGTAGAATAGTTCATTACCTCCTTAAGAAGCTCTTGCAAGTGCTCATCCTCTGAAAGATTGCTATCAATCCTTTTCTCTAGTGAAGAAACTTTGACTTGTAGATGTGCAATCTGTTTATCTTTCTCTTCCACCGCATTAGCCATCTGTAAGTGAAAACAGAAGTCTGTGGTTCTATCAATAACATCAACTGAAGAATGTCCTTACAACACAATGGATAAGCAGTTCAATAACATCAACTGAAGAATGTCCTTACAACACAATGGATAAGCAGTTCAATATCATCAACTGAAGAATGTCCTTACAACACAATGGATAAGCAGTTCAATATAATCAACTGAAGAATGTCCTTACAACACAATGGATAAGCAGTTCAATATCATCAACTGAAGAATGTCCTTACAACACAATGGATAAGCAGTTCAATATCATCAACTGAAGAATGTCCTTACAACACAATGGATAAGCAGTTCAATATCATCAACTGAAGAATGTCCTTACAACACAATGGATAAGCAGTTCAATATCATCAACTGAAGAATGTCCTTACAACACAATGGATAAGCAGTTCAATATCATCAACTGAAGAATGTCCTTACAACACAATGGATAAGCAGTTCAATATCATCAACTGAAGAATGTCCTTACAACACAATGGATAAGCAGTTCAATATCATCAACTGAAGAATGTCCTTACAACACAATGGATAAGCAGTTCAATATCATCAACTGAAGAATGTCCTTACAACACAATGGATAAGCAGTTCAATATCATCAACTGAAGAATGTCCTTACAACACAATGGATAAGCAGTTCAATATCATCAACTGAAGAATGTCCTTACAACACAATGGATAAGCAGTTCAATATCATCAACTGAAGAATGTCCTTACAACACAATGGATAAGCAGTTCAATATCATCAACTGAAGAATGTCCTTACAACACAATGGATAAGCAGTTCAATATCATCAACTGAAGAATGTCCTTACAACACAATGGATAAGCAGTTCTCTAGATTTAAGTAACGCTCTGATGTGTGATTTACTGAACTACTGCATGTAAAGGTGCCACATATGAAGCATTTGAAAATAATAAAATAAAAATAAATACAATTATAAATCTCCAGAGCTCCAAAGCTTCAATTAATGGTCAATAAGAAAGTTACATTGTTCAAGTCCGGATAGAAGGTTACCTTTTGTTTGTGCTGTTTGTGCTGTAATTTTAGAGACTCGTGCTCCGACTGTAGGGAGCTTAAAGTCTTCTCGAGCATTGCAGCTGCACTTTGAGCCTAAAACAAACAAAAGGAAAGTGTTTCATGCAATGCTATATTAGACATTTGTATAACCAAGCCGTGGCAGAGTGTAGTGCATTAAAGGCATCCAAGCCATGTACTGCTTAGACAAAGAACTTGCTGGATATAATTTATTGAGGGGTAGTTATTGAATTGATATTACCTTCTGAAAATCTTCTGAGACTTGCTGAACGACAGTCTGTAGCTCCTGGCCTCTCTTTTCCAGTTCGGTTATCTTTTTTTCTGCTTCCACACATGTAGCAAGCAATTCCTCCCTTCAGGACAAATACAAAACAAAAACAAGTATGTCAGTCACATGCACACTCTGTCACGGCAGTGTAATAAATGGGTCACTCCATATCAACTCAACCAGAGCCGTTGCCCAACTCTCACCTGGGGGTTTTCGGGCCCGCTGAGTTCACAAATGCAAATGTATTATTATTATTTTTTATTTCTCCTTCGAGCTGTGACCTGGCAAAGGTCAACCTAAAGTGAAAAAGTGACCCTGACCAGAAGAATTACCCTGGGCTCAACTTAGACGCTACCATCATGTGCAGCACCTCGTTCGACTCGTAATGAATAGGGCTTTTGAGAAAAAAATACCAGGAGCACCCAACTCACTTTTGGCAAGTTTCCAGACAAGGGGTAAGTGATGACTTTTATTCGAACTTCAGCCCAATCCTTTACCCTGCAGGGGATGCAGGTCCTAAATTATTAGTAGTGCTGCAAGAACCTTAGGGACCGTCACTTACCCATCGTCTGGCAACTTGCCAAAAGCGAGTTAGGTGCTTCTGGTATTTTTTTTTACTAACATGAATTATTGGACAAGAGTTAAAATTGATGAGCTCATAAATAAAAAAATACCCTTGAGGGAACATTAAGTTGTTTTTAAATGTGGATCTGATTCAATGCTCATAACCCTGCTCAGCAAACGTGTATTATTTATTTCTCCTTAAATACCTTAGTGGCTGAAATTCATGATGAAAAATGTTAATTATCATCTTCACAGAGAAGTACTACACAATATATCTATTTGAGGTATTCTTCACATTTGCTCTATTTAATCTGATAATAAAAAAACATTTAAAAAGTTCCATTGAACACTGAAGTTTGTTGCACATTCACCTAAACTTTAGTATTGCTGAAAAAAGTGTATGTGCTAGTGTTTTAAGTTAAACAATGAAGTCCTCTCTTCCTTTTCATTTATTTGTAAACATGCCTCCAGCCTGCCCTGGAGGAACTACGCTCTATTCGGGTGTGAGACAGCAATTCAGTCTCCATGTTTGTGGCACCATTTTGAAACTGCAGACAGACTGTACTCAGTGCCAATCATGACAAAATTTGTGCTGATTTTGTCATCAAGCCTGGACAGCTCTTGCAGTTTAAAAAGACATACAGCAGTCGTTAAGAGAACACCCTTCGGAAGCAAGCAAAGTGTTCTCCAAGAAAGAGCTGACCACCGGACACAATATGCCAAGGCCAATCACTATATGAATCAATAAATACAAATTCATTTATGACTTGTGTCACGACGCACGTGCATCAACATATGAAATTAGAATAAGAGAAAAGCAATAGGCAAGCATATGTTAATAAACTATAATAACAAACTAACTGGCAGACTAAATTAATAAAGCACCCCTACATATGGTAGAAATGCAGCAGCTGCTCTTACAGTAATTATGAATAGATGAATTAATTTTAACAAAGGTTATTAACACAGCACCATCCTACACACGTTAAATGCATCAGCAGCTCTAGATCACTCTCGCGATGACAAGTCAGTTTTGAAAAGATTGAATAAACCATTTGAATTTGATGCTGATGAGTTATCATGGTACAAAACAGAACTGTATCAGTTTTGAATCTGTTAGCAACAAACCGCTAGCTGTGCCAAAAAGGTGTTCTTTTAAGCAAAGTTCCTGTTGCTTTAGGTGAAGCATTTACAATGGAAAAATTCTGCTTTCACCACCAGATTGTTCTGTTCTCTTAGGTGTTCCTATACGCAGAGACTACTGTACTAGCTATTTCACATATTGTGGTGTTCAACCTTAGTACTAAGAGAAGAAGGTGTAAAGAACAAGATATCTATAATATGGGGGGGGGGGGGGATCATATCTGTATCAATTAATGTACCTATTGCCACATTCTTATTTTTTCTCTGTGGGCCTATTGCATTCTGTTTTTCTACTTGCAACTTCAGTCACCTGGGTTACATTCCTGTTCAAGCTCTGCTTTGTCTTTTACCAATGGTTTCTAGGAACTCCTATGTATTAAGTGGTCATATTTTAAGATGTATTTAAAGACTTACTTGGCAGAAACTCTGAATTGCTTTATATGTTGTACGATCTAAATCAAACTCATGTACTCCTCCCCCTCCTCCCCAGGATGTACCTCTCTGTCTGAAGCTCTCTGTTCCGAGTCTCAAAGCACTGTTTGTTTTCTTCCAGGCTTGCCAGTTTCTCACTTGTCTGTCGTAGCTCCTCTCTGGTCTGCTTCAAATCTAAAACATGATTCTCCAGTGCCTTTTCCCTTTGCATCAAAATGTCTTCTTTGCTTATCAACTAAAGAAACAAAATATGACTTAAGAGTTAATGTTACAAAACCAATGCCGCATGTTTTGGTTATGAATATACTGTAGCATTATTACTAGATCTCACAAACTCACTTTCAGCGCTTAATACAAGCAGAATGTAAGTCTAATTTTGTTATTTGCAATTCCACCCCGGTATTTAGGAGTTAAGAAAAACTGAATGCAATCTATTACACCAAAATCATTAACAATGACTATTCACTACAAAAGTGGACTGTTTTTTTTTTTGTTTTTTTTTGCTGTTTATTAAAAAATGACCTTAAATGATAACAATGGAGTACAAATCCCATTAACAGCATGAACACACAGTAACTCTGAATAATGGCATACATTACAGGAATTAAATGAAACACACTCACAAATAACTTATTTGGTTTCTAAAAGAGAAAAGGCTTTATAAATTGTTGATAAAATCTCTGTATGAGTGTTCATAAAACTGCCTGTCAACAACACATAGACTGTATGTTACAAATTTGGTAGGCTGCGACTGCAAATGTTTTTGGCAATTTAGGTAGTTTCAGTATAAAATCATGGCAATTATGACAGTCAGCACTCGGATATACGTTACCCAGGTACACGTCAGTTACATTTTACCACCCTTCTATTAAGAATTAAATCAATCCCCATTACATATACAGTGCCTACAGAAAGTCTATACCCCCTTTCAAAATGTTCACCTTTTGTTGCCTTATAGCCTGGAATTAAAATGCATTAAAACAGTTTTTTGTTTCATTTATCTACACATCCTACCCCACAACTTCCAAGTGAAAAAAATATTCTAGAAATGTGTAGAAAATTAATAAAAAATAAAAACTGAAATAGCTTGGCTGGATAAGTGTCCACCCCCCTTGTAATAGCAATCCTAAATTAGCTCAGGTATAACCAATCACCTTCAAAATCACACACCAAGTTAAGTGGCCTCCACCTGTGTTAAATTGTAGTGATTCACATGATTTCAGGATAAATTCAGCAGTTCCTGTAGGTTCCCTCTGCTGGGTAGTGCATTTCAAAGCAAAGACTCAACCATGAGCACCAAGGCACTTTCAAAAGAACTCCGGGATAAAGTTGTTAAAAAGCACAGATCAGGGGATGGGTATAAAAAATATCATAAGAACATAAGAAAGTTTACAAACGAGAGGAGGCCATTCAGCCCATCTTGCTCGTTTGGTTGTTAGTAGCTTATTGATCCCAGAATCTCATCAAGCAGCTTCTTGAAGGATCCCAGGGTGTCAGCTTCAACAACATTACTGGGGAGTTGGTTCCAGACCCTCACAATTCTCTGTGTAAAAAAGTGCCTCCTATTTTCTGTTCTGAATGTCCCTTTATTTAATCTCCATTTGTCACCCGTGGTCCTTGTTTCTTTTTCAAGTCAAAGAAGTCCCCCGGGTTGACATTGTCTATACCTTTTAGGATTTTGAATGTTTGAATCAGATCGCCGCGTAGTCTTCTTTGTTCAAGACTGAATAGATTCAATTCTTTTAGCCTGTCTGCATACGACATGCCTTTTAAACCCGGGATAATTCTGGTTGCTCTTCTTTGCACTCTTTCTACAGCAGCAATATCCTTTTTGTAACGAGGGGACCAGAACTGAACACAATATTCTAGGTGAGGTCTTACTAATGCATTGTAGAGTTTTAACATTACTTCCCTTGATTTAAATTCAACACTTCTCACAATATATCCAAGCATCTTGTTAGCCTTTTTTATAGCTTCCCCACATTGTCTAAATGAAGACATTTCTGAGTCAACATAAACTCCTAGGTCTTTTTCATAGTTCCCTTCTTCAATTTCAGCATCTCCCATATGATATTTATAATGCACATTTTTATTGCCCGCATGCAATACTTTACACTTTTCTCTATTAAATTTCATTTGCCATGTGTCTGCCCAATTTTGAATGCTGTCTAGATCATTTTGAATGACCTTTGCTGCTTCAACAGTGTCTGCCACTCCTCGTATTTTTGTGTCGTCTGCAAATTTAACATGTTTGCTTACTATATCAGAGTCTAAATCATTAATGTAGATTAGGAATAGCAGAGGACCTAATACTGATCCCTGTGGTACACCACTGGTTACCTCACTCCATTTCGAGATTTCTCCTCTAATCAGTACTTTCTGTTTTCTACATGTTAACCACTCCCTAATCCATGTGCATGCATTTCCTTGAATCCCTACTGCATTCAGTTTCAGAATTAATCTTTTATGCGGGACTTTGTCAAAAGCTTTCTGGAAATCTAAATAAACCATGTCGTATGCTTTGCAGTTATCCATTTTCAATGTTGCATCCTCAAAAAAGTCAAGTAGGTTAGTTAGACATGATCTCCCTTTCCTAAAACCATGCTGGCTGTCTCCCAGGATATTGTTACCATATAGGTAATTTTCCATTTTGGATCTTATTATAGTTTCCATAAGTTTACATTAATAGAAGTCAGGCTTATTGGTCTGTAGTTACCTGGTTCGGTTTTGTCTCCCTTTTTGTGGATCGGTATTACGTTTGAAATTTTCCAGTCTGT
The DNA here is from genome assembly GCF_902713425.1 of Acipenser ruthenus. Classification (NCBI taxonomy): domain Eukaryota; kingdom Metazoa; phylum Chordata; class Actinopteri; order Acipenseriformes; family Acipenseridae; genus Acipenser; species Acipenser ruthenus. The sequence continues at coordinate 5,773,947 of NC_081219.1, forward strand.
TGGTACAACCCCTGTGTCAAGAGACTGTTGCATGATCTTGGTTAGCGGTTTGTAGATAACTTCTTTCATTTCTTTGAGTACTATTGGGAGGATCTCATCTGGCCCAGGGATTTGTTTATTTTACGAGCTCCTAGTCCCTTTAACACTTCTGCCTCTGTTATGCTAAAGTTATTTAAAATTGGATAGGAACAGGTCGACATGTGGGGCATGTTGTCCGTGTCCTCCTTTGTAAAAACCTGTGGAAAGTAATCATTTAATATATTTGCTATTTTTTTTTTTCTTCATCTATGATTTTGCCATTTGTGTCTCTTAGACATTTAACCTCCTCTTTGAATGTTCTCTTGCTGTTATAATATTGGAAAAACATTTTGGAATTGGTTTTAGCCCCCTTAGCAATATTGATTTCTATCTCTCTCTTGGACTTAACTTCCTTTTTGACTTGTGTTTGCAGTTCCAAGTACTCTTTCTGTGTGCTTTGTTTTTGGTCCCTTTCAAACGCTCTGTAAAGTGCCTTTTTTCGCTGAATATTTTTTTTAATTGATCTATTAAACCATTTTGTTTTAGATTTAGATTTGTCTACTTTTGGGATGTAATTGTTTTGTGTCTCTAGTACTACATTTTTAAAAAACAGCCACCCTTTTTCTGTGGATGTTTTCTCTATTTTACTCCAATCTACTTCTACTAGTCTCTGTTTCATACCTTCGTAGTTTGCTTTTCTAAAACTGTAAACCTTAGCTTTAGTCATTACATTTGGGGTTTTAAAAAATATTTCAAATGAGACCATGTTGTGGTCTGAGTTTGCCAATGGCTCTCTGACCTCTGTTTTAGTTATTCTGTCTTCATTATTTGAAAAGACTAAATCAAGGCATGCCTCCCCTCTAGTCGGTGCCTTGACAAATTGCGTTAGGAAGCAGTCATTTGTCATTTCCACCATTTCAATTTCGTCCGTTGTGCCCCCCATTGGGTTTTCCCATTTTATACAGGGGAAGTTGAAATCCCCCATTAGTATGGCTTCTCCTTTGCTACACGCATTTCGAATGTCATTGTATAACAGATTATTTTGCTCAGCGTCTGAATTTGGCGGTCTATAACATGCTCCTATTATTATGCCCTTTGAATTTGTGTCCATTATTCTGACCCATATTGATTCTGCATTGTTTTCTTTGTCCTGATTTAACACCTGGGCTTCAAGGCTATTTCTTATGTATAGCGCTACCCCTCCGCCTCTTCTGTCCTGCCTGTCTTTCCTATACAGTGTGTACCCACTAATATTATATTCGTCTCCATCACTCTCAGACAACCAAGTTTCTGTAACACCTATCACATCGTAGTTACTTGTTAGTGCAGTAGCTTCAAGTTCTAACATTTTGTTTCTGAGACTTCTAGCATTAAGATAAATACATTTAATAGTGGTCTTACCTGAGTTGTTGCCCTTGTTTTGATGTAGTGTCCCTTCTGTTTTTTTGTTTTCTCCTCCCTTCCTTTCTAGTTTAAATGCTTCTGTACCGCCTGAAGGATCCTTTCTCCGAGTAGATTGGTTCCCTTAATGTTTAAGTGCAGTCCGTCCCACCTGTATAGATAGTCCTTGTTGTAGAAAGTGCTCCAATGTTCAAGAAAGGTGAAGCCTTCCTGTGTGCACCACGATTTCAGCCATGCATTTTGATTTTGTATTTCCAGCTGTCCATATGGTCCTTTGCAAGGCGCCGGCAGTATCCCAGAAAATACCACAGTTTTGGTCTTGTCTTTTAATTTCCTTCCTAGCTCTCTGAATTTGTTTTGCAGGGATCTTGGCCTGTCTCTTCCAATGTTGTTTGTACCAATGTGGACGACTACTACCGGGTCATCTCCTGTTCGTTCTAGGAGCCTGTCCACATTCTCAGTGATGTGCTTGACTGAGGCTCCTGGAAGGCAGCACACTGTTGTAGTAAGGGGGTCCAAACTGCGAACTGAACTTGATGTGTTTCTCAGTATGGAGTCCCCAACAATCATGACCTCCCTTCTTTTTGCTGCCTGGTCAGCAGTGTTTATAGGGTCCTGGGTGTTGTTTCTTTCATTCTCGTGATGTTGGTTTTGGTCATCTAAATGTTGAAGTGGCTCAAATGTGTTGGCTGTCTGGATTTCTGGTGGTTGTGTTTGACGAAGTTTCTTTTTTTCCCTGCTTCTGCCTATCTGAACCCAGCTGTTTCGACTCTCTTCCATCTCCGTGGTGGCTTTCAGTCTGCTAGGGGTGCAGACTTCCATGAATTGTGGGTGTGTCAGCTCCTCAAGCTCCTGTTGCTGTCTCATTTCCTCCAGCTCCTTTTCTAGCAGGCTTAATCGTTGAAGCAAGTCCTGGATGGTGCGGCACTTTACACAAACTTGGTTGAGCTCTGTTGGGTTTTCTCGGATTTCCCACATCATGCAGTTGTCACAGATTACTGGCTTGTAGACCATTTTTTTTTTTTTTTTTAGTTTAATGTAGCTTCTGCAGCTGTCAACTTGCTTTCAACTGCTTCTAACTGCGTTGTACTTGTCCACGACTGTACTTCTCCCACGATGTCGCTTCCACACACTGTCGCTGGGAAGTCTGCCTGCCTTTTGTTTGTTTGTGTTTGTGCTGGGTGCTCCGCTCCTCCCCCGTGTCCCAGAACGCCGCGGGATTTGAATCAGCTGCTCCGAGTTTCAGCTGATCAGAAAAATACACGCAGCTGCAAGGCTTTAAGCTGCAATGTTTTCTGATTAAAGCACCTCCAAATTTAAAGATGTAATTCCTCCTTTCTGCTTCTAACTGCGTTGTACTTGTCCACGACTGTACTTCTCCCACGATGTCGCTTCCACACGCTGTCGCTGGGAAGTCTGCCTGCCTTTTGTTTGTTTGTGTTTGTGCTCCGCTCCTCCCCCGTGTCCCAGAACGCCGCGGGATTTGAATCAGCTGCTCCGAGTTTCAGCTTATCAGAAAAATACACGCAGCTGCAAGGCTTTAAGCTGCAATGTTTTCTGATTAAAGCAACTCCAGATTTAAAGATGTAATTTCTCCTTTCTGCTTCTAACTGCATTGTACTTGTCCACGACTGTACTTCTCCCATGATGTTGCTTCCACCTTAGCTCAACTCTTGCCCGCCCCCCGCCAGCACAAACACAAACCCAGCCGTGAAGTATCCCTTGGAGCACAGTCAAGGTGATTATTAAGAAGTGGAAGATGTATGGCACCACCAAGACCCTGCCTAGATCAGGCCGTCCCTCCAAACTGGATGACTGAGCAAGGAGACTGATCAGAGAGGCCAATAACAACTTTGCAAGAGCTACAGGCTTTTATGGCCAAGACTGGTCAAAGTGTGCATGTGACAACAATATCCCAAGCACTCTGGCCTGTATGGTAGGGTGGCAAGAAGGAAGTCATTACTCAAGAAAGCCCACCTTGAATTCGATTTGAAGTATGCAAAAAAACACTCAGGAGATTCTGTAGCCATGTGGCAAAAAGTTTTGTGGTCTGACTAAACTAAAATTGATCTTTTTGGCCTAAATGCAAAGCGTTTTGTTTGGCGCAAACCCAACCCAGCGCTAGTGTGAAGCATGGTGGTGGCAACATCATGTTATGGGGAGGTTTCTCCTCGGCAGGGACTGGGGCACTTATCAGGATAGAAGGGAAAATGAATGGAGCAAAGTACAGAGAAGTCCTTGAGGAAAACCTGCAGATCCCCTGAAAGAAAGCTGAAACGACAACGACCCAAAGCTATACTGGAGTGGCTAAAGAACAAAAAGGTAAATGTCCTTGAGTGGCCCAGTCAGAGCTACGACCTAAATACAATAAAAAATTTGTGGCATGACTTGAAGATTGCTGTCTATCAACACTCCCCAAGGAAGTTGACAGAGCTTGAACAGTTTTGTAAAGAAGAATGGTCAAATATTGCCAAATCTAGGTGCACAAAGTTGGTAGAGACATATCCCAATAATCTCACAGCTGTAATTGCTGCCAAAGGTGCTTCCACCAAGTATTAACTCAATTATGATCTTTCAGTTTTGTATTTAATATATAATTTTTTCCTCAATAAAAACTTTTTTCCCCTTAACAGTGTGGAGTATGGTGTGTAGATAAGTGGAAAAAAATCCTCATTTAAATACATGAAACTCTGAGGCACTGACGCAACAAAATGTGAAAAAAGTTCAAGGGGGTGTAGCCTTTCTATAGGCACTGTATATGTAACAAATTAATGCACTTCTCCGTCTCACACAATTTCCGACTCCGTCACCAGTTTTCTGATACAAAGCTCTCCTCTTCAATGTTATAATATACTTGTTTATCCATCAGCCCGTGTTTTTTCCCCGTCGCAAGCCAAATCAAGTCTTTATTGTGCAGTTACACAGCGCTTCCTCCAATTTCACATGAGCATGCAGCAAAAACAAAGCGAACGAGACAAGCTGTAGTAATGTAAAAGTTAATCATTAAACAGTTTTAATACTGTGATGCGTTTTTTTTTTTTTTTTTGATCTGTGATTTTGTGAATTTTCATTTTGCAAGTTAACACTAGGCCTTATCAAGCACTATATTCTGCAATTTTGAATACTGACTTTAGATACTGTTTAAATTCTCAAAAATGGTGTTTTTTTAATCTTTTGCTGAATTGCATTGCCTTTTACATTTTACGCAGTTCTGTGCATGGGTAACTGTGGCAATGTGCCCTGCCCCTGTTTGCATTTGTGTGTTATATGTTGTATGTTGCGTGTGTTAATGTTGGTGTATAGATATGGCTGCACGGGATATAAATGGGTGTGTGCAGCACAAGTTATTTAAAATGTATAATTGTATTTAGGCACAGGGATTGCACTTCACTTCACGTGCATTTAAAGTATTTAATATGTGAGCACGGGGTTGCACAAAATTAGTTCATGTGCTGAGATTCAAGTGAATAATTAATTAGTAATTGAATCCCGGCACAACAGTATATATAGATGCACGTTTCACTCACTCGGGGTTGGGTGTTCGGTGAGTACAGAACAGGAGAGAGGAGTAAATAAAATAAACTTAAAGATTAACAATTGCTATTGTGTGCTGGTAGGACCAGCACGATACTTGTTTATTTTCACTCACCGTGTTTGTCTGTTAGTCCATCATTTGTTTAAGTGTTAGTTAGTTTTGTTTGTCTACTTATTTTGGCGTAAAGTGCCGTGTCCTGTCTTCTGTTTTGTTCAATCTTTTTATTTTGTGTGTGTTAATAAAGCACTGAGCGCCAAAGCATCTCAGATTCACTGCAACTACAGTCTGTCTGTGTACTCTTTTCTGGTCTGACATAACCACTAAAGCCAGCTTGTCACAGTAACATTTTGATTTAATTTTGCTGTTGGGTCGTTAATAGGGAATTTAAATACGTATCAGGATTTAAGTATGTACTGTATTACAGTCCATGTGTAAGTCGTCTCTTTTGGCAAGTGACATTTACAGAATCATGTCGTTCTGAATTAAAATACTTCTTCAGCTGAAAATATAGTACTTTACCAACAAAACCAACTATACTACATCTAAATGGAAGCCAAAATGAAATAATCAGATATGCGTCGCACTCATTAAACCTTCACTTAAGTCAATTTTATAGGGTGGTATACGTGAGTGCTGACTGTATCAGTTTTGCTTGTTTGGTACCATAATGAGGTATAGCTGCACCATAATAAAAAATGGACTCCCAGCCTCAGTAACCACTGATCTAAATCATCATTAACACCCTGCTTAGATGATCTACTGAACAGAAAGGATTAATACTTCTATGGGGTTTTTCTCCGACTCTTGGACTGCCTTCAAATATAATTGGTAATCCATTGTTATCCTCAGCTCTTTAACAAAGACTGAATGTAATTGCTTTATGTAGAAAATATGGAGAAATGTTTCTTTTGTCCAGAATTGCCTTAGAAATTATACGAGTCAAAGCATGCTCCTTGTAAATACAATTCTACAGTAGGTCACTGAAATGTCACCTAATTATTAATTTAGAGCAGGGGTTCCCAAAGTGTGGCCCGCGACGGCACTGTCTGTGGCCCTCGTCAAGAATGTCTAGATTTTCTTGGAAAGAAAAGACTTGGGCTATTCATTACAAGTTCATTTTTTGCTTAATGCCGGTACAAGCGGCGCACATCGCTACTTCTTTAACCACTGGGCCACACAGCCTCCTATGAACATACACACACTATAATAAAATCACGTTAAGTTATGTGAACTGCGCAGAATGTGAAAAGCATTTAAACTGGCTTAATGTGCTGAAATACAAAACAAATGCTTACACAATTTGCAGATATCAAGCTTAAGCCTTTAAGGACCGGGACCATGTTAACAGGATCATACTGCAGCGGGCTTCTAGGACCGCAATCGTGTAAACACAATTAAAAAAAAAAGTACTTTGTTTTGATGACTTACAGGGCCACCATACTTTGTAGTACAGTCATGAAACACTGCACAGGGGAGGGACGTTCACTTCCTGATAGGTTTTTTTTTTTTGTGTGACATCACTGAGAGGGGCATTTACTGTCTAAAGGGCAGCGACAGTTTACAGCAGCCCGGAGACAAAAGCAGAAACAAAACATCACAGGAATTTGTTTAGAGCAAATAAAAAAAAAGGGGGAAACACTGTAAATCTGATGTATTTGACTTCTTATATTAGAACATTTATTCTTCTCATATGTTTTAATTATATATAATATTTAATACATATATATACAGTACTGTGCAGAAGTTTTAGGCAGGTGTGAAAAAATGCTGTAAAGTAAGAATGCTTTCAAAAATAGACATGTTAATAGATTATATTTATCAATTAACTAAATGCAAAGTGAGTGAACAGAAGAAAAATCTAAATCAAATCCATATTTGGTGTGACCACCCTTTGCCTTCAAAACAGCATCAATTCTTCTTGGTACACTTGCACAAAGTCAGGGATTTTGTAGGCATATAGTCAGGTGTATGATTAAACAATTATACCAAACAGGTGCTAATGATCATCAATTCAATATGTAGGTTGAAACACAATCATTAACTGAAACAGAAACAGCTGTGTAGGAGGAATAAAACTGGGTGAGGAACAGCCAAACTCAGCTAACAAGGTGAGGTTGCTGAAGACCGTTTACTGTCAAAAGTCGTACACCATGGCAAGACTGAGCACAGCAACAAGACACAAGGTAGTTATACTGCATCAGCAAGGTCTCTCCCAGGCAGAAATTTCAAGGCAGACAGGGGTTTCCAGATGTGCGGTCCAAGCTCTTTTGAAGAAGCACAAAGAAATGGGCAAGGTTGAGGACCGTAGACGCAGTGGTCGGCCAAGGAAACTTACTGCAGCAGATGAAAGACACATCATGCTTACTTCCCTTCGCAATCGGAAGATGTCCAGCAGTGTCATCAGCTCAGAATTGGCAGAAAACAGTGGGACCCTGGTACACCCATCTACTGTCCGGAGAAGTCTGGTCAGAAGTGGCCTTCATGGAAGACCAAAAAGCCATACCTCTGACGTGGAAACAAGGCCAAGCGACTCAACTATGCACGAAAACACAGGAACTGGGGTGCAGAAAAATAGCAGCAGGTGCTCTGGACTGATGAGTCAAAATTTGAAATATTTGGCTGTAGCAGAAGGCAGTTTGTTCGCCGAAGGGCTGGAGAGCAGTACACGAATGAGTGTCTGCAGGCAACAGTGAAGCATGGTGGAGGTTCCTTGCAAGTTTGGGGCTGCATTTCTGCAAATGGAGTTGGGGATTTGGTCAGAATTAATGGTCTCCTCAATGCTGAGAAGTACAGACAGATACTTATCCATCATGCAATACCATCAGGGAGGCATCTGATTGGCCCCAAATTTATTCTGCAGCATGACAACGACCCCAAACATACAGCGAAAGTCATTAAGAACTATCTTCAGCGTAAAGAAGAACAAGGAGTCCTGGAAGTGATGGTATGGCCCCCACAGAGCCCTGATCTCAACATCATCGAGTCTGTCTGGGATTACATGAAGAGAGAAGCAACTGAGGCTGCCTAAATCCACAGAAAAACTGTGGTTAGTTCTCCCAGATGTTTGGGCCAACTTACCTGCCGAGTTCCTTCAAAAACTGTGTGCAAGTGTACCTAGAAGAATTGATGCTGTTTTGAAGGCAAAGGGTGGTCACACCAAATATTGATTTGATGTAGATTTTTCTTCTGTTCACTCACTTTGCATTTTGTTAATTGATAAATATAAACTATTAACATGTCTATTTTTGAAAGCATTCTTACTTTACAGCATTTTTTCACACCTGCCTAAAACTTCTGCACAGTACTATATATATATATATATATATATATATATATATATATATATATATATATATATATATATATATGTGTGGTTTTATAACATTTATAAATATCAAGAAACAAGTGGATATAACAGATACTATTTCATGAACTAAATGTATCAGGTATGCTTTTTTCCTTATTACTGATAATAATGGAATGAATAACTTTTATTTACAAATATTTATTTTGAGAAAATAATTGAGAGCAGTGTCCTTTATTGCTTATAAAGACCCTGAGAATAAACATGTATTATGTCATTGCAATCACTGAGATGAAACAATGTCTTGTAATTTGCCCAAACATCAATATTTTTCAACAAAACTTTCAATACGTTTAAGGTCCCTTGTGTCATAGAATAACGAAATTTTAGACACATCTCTAAGAAAAATACACAATTAAAAATACGCCTGGTCCTGGGGGTGCATTCCACTGAAAAATGCTTGGTCCTGAAAGGGTTAACACGTTCCAATACTGAAATAAATTGTACTTTTGTAATTAAACTGCGTGGATAAAAACGGGGAGAGTCGTGTTGATTGTGATGTCCAATGTTCTGGATTTAATTATTTTGGCGCTGGTGTTCTGTAATAAATTCATATGACTGAAAAACAAACAGCATTTTATCTTTAATTTGAAAATATATATAAAAAAAAGAATACCAATAGATTTCACTAAATAGGGGTAAACATAATAACTTCATTTTGCACATTAAGCGCTCTTCACATTACGAGCAGTTCACATTAAGCAGGTTATTTTTAAGGATTAACGTTATTATGTTAATCAAAGGCCATGACTTGTTTTATTATAGTATTGGGAAGTGTTAAGCCCGATATTGGTTTGTAAGCATTTGTTTTCATTTAAGCACAATAAGCCACATTAAGTGTTTTAGGATGTCCCATAAACATACATGGCTGGTTTCACAGACCCCGATTAGCACTAGTCCTGAACTACCCAATGTTCATTTAGGTAAGGTAAACCAAGGTTAGTGCTAATCTGTGTCTGTGAAACCAGCCAATAAGGTATAAATACAAACATGATAAAATCAAATCTAAAAAAAAAAAAATCATATTTTAGAAACCAAGAAAGCAAAGTTAGATGAAAAGATGTACGTCTTGGGTCTGTACATAAAGGTATAATATATTTATTGCACATATTGGCGTTTAATTAGAATTTTATTATGCGTCCCACCACCCAATGTCCCACCTGTTAACTTTGGGAATCCCTGATTTAGACAGACAGTCACAAACGATCTCTGTATTTGTTAGGATGGAATAGATGATCTGGACAATGTACACGGTGTACCTGTATAAAGTTCATTACCATATGTTTAACCTTAGCCAGCTCCTGCTGTTGGAAGCCCTCCAGCTCATCCAGCTCGTCTCTCTTCTGGAACAGATTCAAGCTCTGCTCCATCATTTCATCCAGCTTTAATGTGAGGGCATTCTTCTCCTAAAGAGGTTTTGATTGAAGCAAAGAAAATCAACTTCAATGTAGAACACACTTAACAAAACTATACAAACCAAAGGCAGACATCTAAGGGGAAATGACGTCTATACGGTAACCCTATTTAGTAAAGGGTCAATGTCAAAATTACTGCCATAAAAGGCTAATTTCTTTCTTTAATGATACCCACAATCAAATTTGACCTAGTGGACCATATAATTCAGTATTCATATAACAATACAATGTGTTATTTTATCTTGATCATCCAGTAACCAAAAGTCACATGATCTTAATATGCAGTTTTTTTTTTTGGCCATGGATAACACTGAAAATATAAAGTCGGCATCTCAATTTGTCAAGTATTATCACTACCATGAAAAAATAAACCAATTGAAATCAGTGATGTAAAATGGGAAGTCAGTGTTAAATCTTGTGACAGTACCTTTTCAAGACTTGACAACTTTTCTTTCCATTCCTGAAAGCATATATGAAAAAATTGAGTTAAATGGAGAAAGTATGACAAGTGTCAAAATGCAAAATACAGTATAAAACTGTACAGGGGTTCAACATACTTGTGGCAGAGCAAAAGCCCTGCTGCTGTAAATAGTGTGGATGTGGGAATGTAAGGCTGGCAGAGATGGGGTTGCATCTGTCCCTGCCAACAAAACAGGTGTGGCCATTTCCCCAATTTGGTAACTGATGCTAATTGGGGAGTGGTCACATGTATAAAAGCAAGGAGAAATCCTCTGTTTGAGAGTGGTGTTTGGAGAAGGAAAGCCAGAGAAGGTATAGCTCAGCCTGGCTCTTGTAAGTTTGTCTCCTTACTTTGGCCCTTGTGCCGTATTTGTTTGTTTATGTTGTTGTTTTTTGTCTGTGACAGGGGAGATCTGTGCTGGCTATCGGTCGCATGCATGATCCTATGGGGGGGGGGGGGGTCGGAAGCTCTGTTTGACCCGATTGCCAATCATGGCGATGACACAAAGAGGTTGAGCGAGGGTGATGTGGTTTCATTATGTAATTATGGGTATGGATTTAACAGATACCGGCATTTACACCACTGCTCTAAAGAGTGTGAGAGATTTCACTCAGCAAATGCCATCTCATTCCAAGCTTGTAGTTATTACCTGATCCTTTGTTTCTAACGCCAGTTCCATTCCCTCAGACATCTTTGCTCGGCTGGCCTGATATGCTTCATTCTGTTCTTGCAGTTTCCTCATTGAAGCTGGTTATTAAAAACAAGAACAGTTAGGATGTGTCAATGGTTATGCTCATCAAACAAATACACATTAGAGGGTGTAGTCCCTGAGGTTATGGAATTCATTTCTCTAATGCCCTTTTCAATGCCTCCTTGTTGTGCCGGTGAACTTTTCATTTCTAATATGTTTCTTCACAGGTCTCTGATGGTTATACTCTATGGGAGTATAAAAAGTATAGATCTAGTGAGTACTAAACACATAAGAACATAAGAAAGTTTACAAACGAGAGGAGGCCATTTGGCCCATCTTGCTCGTTTGGTTGTTTGTAGCTTATTGATCACAGAATCTCATCAAGCAGCTTCTTGAATGATCCCAGGGTGTCACCTTCAACAACATTACTGGGGAGTTGGTTCCAGACCCTCACAATTCTCTGTGTAAAAAAGTGCCTCCTATTTTCTGTTCTGAATGCCCCTTTATCAAATCTCCATTTGTGACCCCTGGTCCTTGTTTCTTTTTTCAGGTCAAAAAAGTCCCCTGGGTCGACACTGTCTATACCTTTTAGTATTTTGAATGTTTGAATCAGATTACCGCATAGTCTTCTTTGTTCAAGACTGAATAGATTCAATTCTTTTAGCCTGTCTGCATACGACATGCTACAGAATAATATCAAACGTTTAGACCTTAGGATTCAACACCTTTAAAAACTTCAAACTGAAAATGTTTGTACCTAATCAAAAAAAACGCCATCATAAGAAGCCCTCCACTGTAACATTACATGGATGAACTACACGCATATAAAATGCATGCGTATAGGGATAGGCTTTGAATAAATACCCTGTACATAGTCTACTGTATAAAACTCTCGATTTCAAATGCCTATCTTTGACAATGGGTAAAAGTTTAGGTAAAATGCTAAAAATGTTTAAGAATTACATCCCTAATACAGAGTTTTAAAAATCCTTTGAAAGGGACATTGCTAGTAGCATTGATTCACAAACGAATCAAGGTTAAAGGGCACATAAGGACCTTTTTATTTTATTGTGTTACATGTTCCCACGTGTTGCTACAACTGTTTACGTAAAGTGTGTGGTTTTGTTTTTTTTTGTTTTTTTTTAACATTTTAACCACTTTTTTTTTTTTTTTTTTTTTTTTTTAACTGTTATTGCATTCCCTGCCTTAAGATGGCTTCCCATGTACCTGCATGGACTCAGAACTACATTTCCAATTTAAAAAAGTGGTCAAAATGTCAAATTCTTTTAAAACATTACACACACCTTAAGTAAGCAGTTGCAGCAACACATAGGAACATGTAACACAATAAAAAGGTCCTTGTGTACCCTTTAAGATAGCCCCGGAACCACATAGATAACACGGACATAAACAAACAAGATAGCTGCTTCTGCATCCAGCGCTCAGAGAATATCAGACATTTGCAGAGCTTTTTTAGATGTTATAGTAATAAAATAATGACTTGGATCGCATTATTGAGGAGTTTGGTGATAAAACGAGTGATCAGGAGATGATTTATCAGTATGCACGACTATGAAGAGGTATGTGAAAAAATACAGCGAACAAGGGGTGGGGTGGGGCTGGAGATGCAGTACTGAGTGTCCTGTTGATATGCAGTGCCTTTTAAACCTGTTTTACTGTGAAAGAAAATGCTTTTAAGCAGCACATCTAAAATAAACTGCAAGTGTGAAAATAAATTGGACCTGACACGCCTGAGACACGCTGAATAAATGGACCACAAAGGTTTAAAGGGAGGGAGAGAGATGGAAAATAAAAACCAAAAACTAGAAGCCCCAATTATAAATGAAAACCAAACAATTAATATGGAGGATTACACTGGATTTCAACACTAGTCTAGGAAAGAAAACTAAACAGACTGGTAAACTGATGGGAGGTATGCCATATTTAACATCATAATTGTTTCAGTAGAGATAATGAATCTATTTAATTTAGTGTTGAGGGACCACCTCTCAGTATAGTGTTTAATCATTTTCACTTGTTTATTCATTTGCTGCATACCACTAAGGTAAAATCAATCAGAAAAAGTAGCATTTTACAAGGGTGCAATCAGCACTCCAGATAAGCTGCATAAGGGTGTTTTATGCATTGAAAAAAATATGAGTTACGCATGATATTTAAATTGAATATGTAAAGATATGCATAGCAGTTCTGCTGCACAGCTACTGTATAAGTTCAGGTTCAAGCTTCTTGTACTTAGTTGGTTCCGGTGTCTCAATGGTCAATTGTGAATGCACTGCATGCGGTAGCTAGAGAAATGACGGGACAGCTTGTAGCCTGCCTGGGAACTGCCAGAAACAATGCATGCCCCATAAGTTAGCATTAAAGTATGTACTGTTTATTGTAAGTACTCATGATCTCAAGGTAATGTTGCAATTTACACACACCCAAAACTTACGCACATTGTGTTTAAATTGGAGAGTAAATGACTCAATGACCCAAATACTTATCTGCAGTGCTGGGTGCATTATTGTGTATGACAGGTGGGGGGGGTGTGACTAAGTGACACAGGACAATACTGTAGCCTTAATGTACAGTTAAGACACTCTTACTAGTCCTCAATTACATATATTATGTAAATCATCAGGAGCCAAATGTCTGTGCAATCAAACTCCTGTTAAAGTTAATAATTTATCTCCCTTAGAACTCCTTTTATAAACCTACAGACTCAGATGAGACTTATTCATGCTGTGCGAAGTAAAATCAGTTCAGAATAGATTGAGCAGATGAAAAGTACGTACAATCCTGATGTTTTTCTAATGCAATTTCAAGCTTCTCTTTTGTCTTCTGCAAGATGCGGAGCTGTTCAGCATAATCTTGGGGAAGTAGACCAGAAGTAGGGGGAAAAAAAGGGAGAGAAAAAAGGGACAACAAAGGATAAACATGAGTGGAACATGACAATGATTTTCTTACATGTGAAAACCATCACAGTTAAGGGCATGCCAGGGTGAGTGCCATCCCTTAACATGGCAATGGGTTAAAACACATGGGGTCTATTTGGGACCAATTACAGAAAATATGGTATGGAGGTGTTATTAGCTACTTGTCTTACAGACATCAAGCATTGGACGACACAGAACTGAGTAATGTTGAATTCAGATAAAACAGAGGTTATGCTAGTGGGCTCACAGAACCATCTAAAAAGAAATGTGGGATTACATGAGCTCAACCCTTGCAGCCTCTCATTAAAACTTAAAACTAGAAATTAAGAATTTGGGGGTCATCTTTGATCATGATCTATCATTTGAGACTCATATTAGGGAAGTTACTGAAGTATCTTTTTACTAGTTGAGAAATATAGCCAAACTTTGACCAATTATTGCTGAATCTGATGCCGACAGACTAAGGCATGCCTCTGTTTCATCTAGAATTGATTATTGTAATGCACTTTTTTGTGGTGTCCAAAAACGTGTGGTATCCTGCTTGCAGCTTGTTCAGAATACCCCTGTTTTGGCCTCTTTACACTGGCTCCCTGTGCAGTATAGAATAGATTTTAATATGTTGGTGTTAACTTACAAGGCCCTGAATGGATTAGCACCTAGTTATTTGCAGGAGTTACTGACCCCGTATCTTCCAAACCACACTCTGAGATCACAGGATGCGGGGCTGCTGGTTATTCCTAGGGTCAACAAAAGCAACACGGGAGGAGGCAGGGCTTTTTCTTGTAGAGCTCCAAAATTATGGAATGCTCTGCCTTAGTTTGTCAGGGAAGCTGGGACCGTTACAGTTTTCAAGTCAAGACTAAAAACGCACTTTTATAAAACGGCTTTCTTATCTTCATGGGTTTTAATGTAACTTATTATGTGTATACTGCTATTTAAATCTGTTATTTCAATGGTCTGATTGTAGCAGTTGTATGTGTGACATGCTATACAAATGTATTGTGGTTTGTTCTCTTTTTCTGCCATGTACAGTGCTTTGCGATACTTTTGTATAAAAAGAGCTATATAAATGCAATAAATAAATAAATAGCAGGAACAAACGCTAAGCAGTACAGCAGGCCTACAGGACATTTCAATTATTCCAATTTTTTTATTATTATTATTTATTTCTTAGCTGACGCCCTTATCCAGGGCGACTTACAATTGTTACAAGATATCACATTATTTTTACATACAATTACCCATTTATACAGTCAGGTTTTTACTGGAGCAATCTAGGTAAAGTACCTTGCTCAAGGGTACAGCAGCAATGTCCCACACCTGGGATTGAACCCACGACCCTCCGGTCAAGAGTCCAAAGCCCTAACCACTACTCCACACTGCTACCCAATGAAAGGTAGCCCTCTTAAATTAATAAAAGTAAAATAAAAAAATGTATACACTAAAAATGCCATGAACATTGAGTTTTATTTTTATTATTTTTATTATTATTATTATTAATTTCAGTATTAAATTCCACTGCAAATGCTGCACTGGAATTTAATAAATCAATATGCCAATTCACAAGAAAATGCAGAAATATCAACACTCTAGAGTTTTATAATATTTTATTATGTAGTGAAATGACTATTTAAATGAATACATTCTGAACCCGACTCATCCATTCTTAAATTTAGATATTAGAATAGCTCTATAACATTTAGAAAATTCCTTTCTTCTTTAGTAGGAAACACAATGAGAATCTGAATAGCTGAAGGGCTTCCTTAAATGTAATAAGAGGGATCAGTTTCGCATGCCTGCTCTCATCATAGTTCTACTTGAATAATAAACCAATTTAACTTAAAATAAGGAAATAAAAGGTGTCAAACATGTTTTAGTCAGGGGTTCACATAACTGGTATGCAGGTACACATGTGCACCAATTCTTTAATGGACACTTGAAACAACCAATGACAGTAAGGATCTCGATTTAGAGATTATCCTTCTATAAATACTGTTGTGTCGTCAAGCTAACGTGCTCAACAACACTAATAAAGTGAAGAAGTGTTTTGGTTTTTGCTTTTGAATCCCCAGGGCTGGAATTTGGTGGTAGGATATTGAAACAAACCGAGAGTGTGTGATGATTTGTTACACATTGTAATAACCAGCAATCCGGACTCCTACTTAAACATTCAAACACTATTGTGGTTGTCTCTGACACTGCCATTAACCCTTTGCAGTCCATTTATTAAGTGCGTGTCAGGCGCGTCAGGTCCAATTTATTTTCACACGCGCAGTTAATTTTAGACGCGCTGTTTAAAAGTATTTTTTTTCCCCACAGTCAAACGGGTTTAAACCGCCCCACCCTTTCGTTCGCTATAGCTTTCACATACGCTAAGAAATAAATAAATAAATAAATAAATAAATAAATAAATAAATAATAATAATAATAATAAGATACTGTATGTGCACAAACATGCCAATTTTTTTAGAAACCAAGAGCCGTTTTCTGAAATGTTTGCAGGATATCATGCTTTTCTAGCACATGCCTTTTCATTTTCCAGAAAGCACGGTAATATCAAGAAAGAATAGGTTAATCAGAAATTGGGAAATCAACTTTTAACAGGAATAAATACATTTATTATTATTATTATTATTATTATTATTATTTCTTAGCAGACACCCTTATCCAGGGCGACTTACAATTCTTACAAAATATCACATTATTTTAAATACAGTTGGGTTTTTACTGGAGCAATCTAAGTAAAGTACCTTGCTCAAGGATACAGCAGCAGTGTCCCCCACCTGGGATTGAACCCACGACCCTCCGGTCAAGAGTCCAGAGCCCTAACCACTACTCCACACTGCTGCCCAGATTTGCAGAGCAATTTAGAATATCGTACGGCTGAAAGCATGTTTTCATTGTAGTAGATAAACGTACCCAGTAAAAGGATGGCACCAGATATTCACAGCATGTCTTAAAGTAGAACGAATACAAAAGTAATACTTTACAGTAAAGCACACTTCAACAGAGATCTATTTTAGGTGAACTATGAACTATCTATATAGGTCTTGAACTATTCAGTGTTTATTGTGTCAGTTTACCATATTAAAAATTGTTCACCTTATCCATTGAAACACCATGAGATATGTTAATAGTGAAAGAAGTTTCAGAAGTTTCAATTTACTCTTCGTATGTTATCAGTGCATGTACATACCTTATACGCCTCTTACCTGATCATTTGCTTGCGCTCACTAGCAATTCAGTTCAAAGTCTGCTTGCCTATAATGTGTGTAGACAGAGATACAGTATACGATTCTATTATATGTATCTATAAATACCTGACAATTTCGCCTCCAGTTTCCTAATTTGATAATTTCTTCTGAGGAGCTGGGATGACAGATCATCTCTGGAACTGCTCCCATCAGAGGCCTAGAGAAAGAAAGGGATTCATTTCATCATAAATAGATTTGCATTTGTTTGTTGTTTTTCTTTGATAAGAATGAACCCTCTCTAAAGTTAGAAGACTAGCAGTTGAGAAAGGTTTTCTGAATACCTACAGTACACGTGTTTAAATAACCACAGGCAAGGTTTGTGAACAAGGACCAACATCACCTCTAGGGAGCAGTAGTACAATGCACAGTGTCACTGTGGAAAAGACAATGAACAGCCTGCTACTGTAATGTTGCAGTGTCTTTTTTATTTTCTTTTAAGTAAAGAGGAACATTACTTAGGGCAGCAGTGTGGAGTAGTGGTCAGGGCTCTGGACTCTTGACCGGAGGGTCGTGGGTTCAATCCTAGGTGGGGACACTGCTGTTGTACCCTTGAGCAAGGTACTTTACCTAGATTGCTCCAGTAAAAACCCCAACTGTATAAATGGGTAATTGTATGTAAAAATAATGTGATATCTTGTAACAATTGTAAGTCGCCCTGGATAAGGGCGTCTGCTAAGAAATAAATAATAATAATAACACATATTTTAGTTTCTGGCTTAAGAAGTTATCCAGAGTCACCAAAACAAAAAGTCATAAAAACAACTCCTATTTCTGAAGCCTATCTTTAAAGTCCTTAATCACATCAGCACTTCATATAGATCTATGCAGGAAAATATTGCTGTATTTGGAGAATCATTGCGATTATTGTAAAAAATAAATCAGATGTGGGTATTTGGTTAAATGCGTTAGGAGGCTGTGTGGTCCAGTGGTTAAAGAAAAGGGCTTGTAACCAGGAGATCCCCGGTTCAAATCCCACCTCAGCTACTGACTCATTGTGTGACCCAGAGCAAGTCACTTAACGTCCTTGTGCTCCGTCTTTCGGGTGAGAAGTAGTTGTAAGTGACTCTGCAGCTGATGCATAGTTCACACACCCTAGTCTCTGTAAGTCGCCTTGGATAAAGGCCTCTGCTAAATAAACAAATAATAATAATGCCTTTCTATATATTAATTCCAACAAAAGTTCTCAATTATAAATAGAGTATTTTAAATATATAATTCCCACGATCAGCTAGTTTATTTATTTCCTGTGTAATGGCCAGTTTGTACTTCTCCCCTCCATACTCACCGTCATATTTACTTTAGATTCCCCCTGATACTGTTTTTTTTATAGAGATAAAGGTTACCACTCAGAATAAGTCAATGACATTGTTTGAAGTGATATCTATTGTATAATCCTAATAGGTTTCAATTGATACCTGTTAAGTCATTTGTGTATCTCAAATCACAACTGAGAAAAGTGTTAAAAGTAAAACTGATTTAATTTACTTTTTTTCTGTGAAAAAAAAGTTGCAGTTAAAAGAAAGTGTGATTGCACTTTGTCTGAAACCCACTCTCAGGTGTCACTTACACAGCACATTTAACTTAAGTGAACTCCCTCCCAGCACACTGCATGTGCTACAGCAGTACCCAATTCAACCGTGCGTGTGTTTTTTTGGAAAATTATATTCCTAATGCTAAAGATTTTTTTTTTAATTTAAAAGAAAAAACAAAAAAAAAGTACTTTCTCCTAAATTCTGTACAAATATGAAAAAAAAATAAAAAAATAAAATCACAAAAAGTTTAGACAACACAAAAGTAACTTCATGCAGAGTGCACTTTAGTTCTTGTCCCTCCAACTGACCAATGCAAGTGTTAATACATACAAAGTCATCTCCAGAGTCTGCTCCCACTGAAGTGATGGACTCCTTGCTGACAGATCTGGGAATGCGCCCTCCAGCCCCGGAGCGGGGAACAGTCGTTGCCTCTTCTGCTATCTTCTTCTTCAGCTTTGCAAACATCCCGAGTGTTAAAGTGAGCGAGTTCAAAAGAGTCCAGCAGCAGTGTCACCTCAGCTTATCAACGCCTGAAGCCTGTCAGTCAGTTCACTGGTTTAACTGAGGATTACAGAAACCGAATTAAAAAAAATCAGGTTTGGAAAAATCTTTTTTTTTTTTAAAAAAGGCATCAATTTATCTTACTATATGAATAACCCATGCTATTATCTTTATGTTTGTCCTGTATTCATATAGTCAACCCCTTTTAATAAAAAAGCATTAAAACACATTGATGTGTTGATACAATAAATATGCCTTCTTTACTGTGGAACTTAGAATATATAACTTGGTATTGCATGGATTACCATAGCATATGGATGTAATCTATTTTCTGTACATGTTCATCACAGTGTAATATAATGTTATACTTTGATTTTCAAATGTGATATTAAGTAGTGATTGTATAAACCCAGAGTGTAAGCTATTATGATGAACTTGTCCCTACACTATAATTTTGCCAGTACATTGTAAATGTCCTGATAATAAGCACAGGGTGGCAATAACTGGAGTGATCTTAAGCGACTTTGATTGTTATTCTATGTTATTTATTTTTTAAGGGCTGCAGAAAATGTATTTGACTTAATGTAATATGTATCATTTTGTATGTCATGTTATTTTATTCTACAAAAATATATACATTTATTGAATGTGTTCCTGAAATAAGTATACAGGGCTTGAATTTCATTTTTCTGTGCTGGGGCGGATTCCCCCCCTATGCTGCAGCCAAATTTTAGGGGGAATGGCAAAAAAAGGCACTTTTGCATATAAAAAACTATATATATATATTTTACTGCATCATCATTCACACTGATGCTGCTTTAAAATAAGTTGCTTTCAGGAGACCTAACAGCTGTTCATCCCTGTGAGCCAGGGCACTCTCCATTGCTTTTGTTTCATTTATGTATGTTTAACTATTGAATAGTTTGTACTGCATGCATGTAACATATCAAATGGAAGGCCACAAAATGTCCTTTCATATTATGTAAGTTGCAACAGGACCAGGCATACTATGTGGTAGAGATGAGAATATATGTTAAAAAACAAAACCAAAAAAAAAGTGCCCGAGTAATATGTGCATAACCTTCGGTGTGAGTTTTAAGAGTTAAAGCGAGTCACCGCTTGCAAAAAAACACCTAGATAGACTTAATATCATCTTTTTTCCAAAACTGTTTACTGTACTTACTGCAGTGTACTGAGTTTCTATAATGCTTAAAGATAGAGGCCGAGAATCATGTACAAGAGAATAAAGTCTCGCAGCACTACTTGTATTTACAGTGCCTATAGTAAGTATTCACCCCCCTTAGACATTTTCACAGTTTGTTGTGTTACAACCTGAAATCTTGATGCATTTAAATAGGATTATTTTTCCTTTGATTTACACCTACTCAACACTTTCAATGTGTGAAAAAAATCGGGGGTGAAAAAACAAATCAATTAAAAATAAAAACCAGAAAAGTCTTTAGATAGGTATTCACACCCTTTGCTATGACACTCCTAAATAAGCTCATGTGCAACCAATTGCCTTCAGAATTCACACAATAAGTTAAATGGAGTCCATCTGTGTGCAATAAAAGTGGTTCACATGATTTCAGATTAAATACACTTGTCTCTGTAAGGTTCCACAGTTGGGTAGTGCATTCAAAGCAAAGATACTACCATGAAGACCAAGGAGATTTCAAAACAACTCCAGGATAAAGTTGTGGAAAGGCACAGATCAGGGGACGGGTATAAAAAGATTTCAAAGGCATTGAATATCCCTTGGAGCACAGTCAAGTCTATCATTAAGAAGTGGAAGGTACACGGCACCACCCAGAATCTGCTTAGAGCAGGCTGTCCTCCCAAACTGAGCAGCCGGGTAAGAAGGGCATTGGTCAGAGAAGCCAGCAAGAGGCCAATGACAACTCTGAAAGACCTACAGCGTTCCATGGCTGAGATGGAAGAAACTGTCCGTGTGTCAACAATAGCTTAGGGATACTCCACAAATCTGGCCTGTATGGAAGAGTGGCAAGAAGGAAGTCATTTCTGAAAAAAAAGACCATGTAAAATCCTGCTTGGAATTTGCAAAAAAGCATGTGGGAGACTCTGAAAAGATGTGGCAAAAGATTCTGTGGTCCGATGAAACAAAAATTGAACTATTTGGCTTAAATGCAAAGAGTTATGTCTTACGCAAACCCAACACAGCACATCAGCTAGGTAACACCATCCCTACTGTGAAGCATGGTGGTGACAGCATTATGCTATGGGGATGCTTTTCATCAGCAGGGACTGGGAAACTTGTCAGGGTAGAGGGCAAAATGGATGGAGCTAAATACAGGCAAATCCTTGAGGAAAACCTGCTTCAGTCTGCAAAAGACCCAAGACTCGGATGGAGATTCACCTTTCAGCAGGACAGTGACCCCAAGAACACAGCCAAAGCGACACTGGAGTGGCTTAAACAAGAAAGTGATGTCCTAGAGTGTCCCAGTCAAAGCCCGGACTTGAATCTGATTGGGAATCTGTGGCAAGACGTGAAGATTGCTGTCCACCAACGATCCCCATCCAACTTGACAGAGCTTGAATAATTTTGCCAAGAAGAATGGGCGAATATTGCACGATCCAGAGTGCAAACCTGGTAGAGACTTAACCCAAATGACTCACAGCTGTAATTGCTGCCAAAGGTGGTTCTACCAAGTATTGACTCAGGGGGGGTGAATACTTATCTAACTAAGACATTTCAGTTTTTTTTTTATTTTTCATTAACCGTTGTTTCACAATAAAAATTCTCTTGTCTCTTCAAAGTGTTGAGTAGGCTGTGTAAATGAAAGGAAAAAAAAATCCAATTTAAATGCATCAAGATTTCAGGTTGTAACACAACAAACTGTGAAAACGTCCAGGGGGGTGAATACTTACTATAGGCACTGTATTTGTTTATTTTAACCAGAACTACTCAGAATGCAGCTCATAGTGCTTTCGTCACTGACACCCACTTCCTTAGAGATTGTTGTATGGTTTCAAGCATTCTAAAAAAATACAGTAGCTTGTTGTCTTAAAATATCTTTGCGGGATTTTCCTGCACTGAAAGTTGCAGATATGTGGGAGCAACTTTGAAAATGCGCGATTCCCGCAATCCTGCGCTGAAATTCAAGCCCTGAGTGTAAGTATAATTATAAAAAAAGTGCTGTTTGCAGACTTTGAGAACACTGCCTGTGTCTTACATGTGTAGTCCATCTAAGGAATTAATCCAAAAAGAAATGACGATTTATGCTTCTGAAACTCCATTAAACATCAGCAAAGATCCCCTGACATGCTTTCTCAACCTAGCAGCCTTGGCAAAGAGCATGTTAAGTATCCCTGCAACATCGGCCCCGAGCGAGCGTGTGTTCAGCAAAGCAGGGATGCTTGTGAACAAACTCCCGTTCTTCTTTGAAACCGGAGAATGTGGATGCCATAATATTTCTGAATAAAAACAGAAAATAAGCTCTGGAGAGAGCACAGACTTTGTTGGACTTGTAAATAGTTATTCTTGTGTTCCCCGTTGGAGTTTTTTTTCCCCCTCTAATTCGGTTGCAATCAATACATCTTAAGGTAAGACAGTAATATTTTTAATGTTTTATTAACTTTTTGTGGGGAACCTCGCCGACAGTGTGACTAAACATAAATAATTATAAATGTGTAGTTTTAAGTTCAACTGGAGAAACATTTACTTTTCATGATTAGATTTGAATAAAATATATGTACTTATTATTTACACATTTCTTTTGCATTATGAAAAAACGATGCAGCGATGCATCGGGTCTTTATGAAAACCACTATCGTCCCAGCCCCAAATGGGAGAGAGTATAGGTCACAGGTAGATAATCAACAAGGCTCTATTTGCAGGCTTCTTTTTTGCTTCTATTTTATTGTATTTATACTGATAAAAGCAGCTGCTGCTGCTGCTGCTTCCTGGTACCTGATCACTTCAGGATGCAGCACTTATTACAAATATTTACATATCCTGACAAAGTAAAAATGAAGAACCAAAATATTCTCAGCAGAATCAAAGAGGGACCAGTAAATATGTATATGGGTATATATGGGTAATACAACTGATTTTAAAGCACAGGTTAAAAATATTTATATTTTTGTAAAATAAAATCACTTTAAAATGTTCAATACAGTTCTGTCTAAAACACATAATATTGTATGCATGAACATCTATTCATTCAACAACAGGGTATTATTCCAAAATACCTTGATGTGCACTTCAAGCGCTAGAAACTCACACTTGCCCTGCATCCAGTCCTGGGTTTCAAGGGTTTCCCTAGTTTTATTATATTAATGAAATGACCATGTATCTAAAGTGGTACTGATCACACTTATCAAAGCATGAATAACTGAGTCTGTAGGTTTACTAACAGGGGTTGGTAATGGAGCTACAAGGGAGGCACATTTTATTTAACATCACACTCTTGGCTCCTGATCATTTAAATAATACACATAACGGTGAGGGTAGTGTTAGTTTCAAGCCTTGCTTTCATTATGTATGATCATTCAACAAACTATAGGGTACACATCCAAATGATAACCTGCTGTGCTGTGTGTTATATTTCATGGACAGGTAAAATACTATAGCTGACTTACAACCTTGCCAGCTCAGTAACAGTATGATTACACCCATTGACACAATGGTTTAGGGTTACCTGATCACAGGCAATGACCGACCTTTGTTACAGACTTTGGAGCCTAACCAATCAGAGGTCTCGAATCAACCACTACCTGGAACCACCCTACAGCCCTGGGGGCGGGTCTTGGGTTATTTCAAAGAGGCCTAAAAACAGCTGACCGGCTTCAACACATAAGCATCGCAGGCCCTAGTATTAAACACCCAGTATGAATCAATCGAGAGCACTCATAAGAACATAAGAAAGTTTACAAACGACAGGAGGCCATTCGGCCCATCTTGCTCGTTTAAAACAACACTTAATCTAAAGCCACATAAATATCATTTAAACCTGCTGTTTTGTTAACGTTTAAAAGCCTGGATGTAAAACATCGGTATTAATAATATTACCAATAGGACATCCAAAAATGAAAAAGTGTAAATATTATTTTAAAAATCCTGTATTTTATCATACAATGTTCCTCTACCAAACCTCATTCCCTCAAAATAAAAAAAAAACTGTTCTGTACGAAGTGTTACATTTTCCTTAAATTATACAAGTTTAGTAAAAAAAATAAAAATAAAAAAGGTTACATTATTTTGATGCAATACCAATTTGAGGAACTGGTTAGCACAATGTTGATATTAGCAATAGAATGCTGTATTATGCTTTCATGTAAAACGATTATATTTACATTATGAAACGCCAAACACAACACAAAACAAAGCTGCACGAGCTACGGTTAAATGAATGAACCCTGCAGCCATCGTACCAGAGTACATTGAAAACGCAAGCAAACAAATAACCAATTAAACAATACATGCATAAACTGACTTTAAACAAAAACAGACAATAAAGAAACTTATTTCGTTCCACCAACATTATTGAGCACACCGCGGAACAAGCTGTTCGGGTCTGACATCTTACAGTACATGACTTAGTGAACAGATTTACCTTCTCAATCCCGAAAATGAAATCATATTTGGCAGTCGCCGTTCATTTCTCTCTAAACTAATTTAGAATTAGATAAAAAAAAATATTTTTAAATCAGAGTTTGTTTTTATCCAGCTTCAACTTCTTTTGCCTGCCTCTCCCGGGTCGGTGTATGTGGCCGATGACGTCTCCCGAGCATCAGGGCCGTAGCGTGCACGCTCATTGGCGACTGCGGAAAGATAGGGAGAGCAGAGTTGCGATTAGACCCGCTAACAGTCAATCATTAGAAGACTAGCGTTTAACTCTTCCAGTGTCATGATATTTTGAGATGCTTATTTTTAATTGACGTGGGAATTGCCAGAATATGTCATCTTAGAATATGTTGTCTTCTTAAAACTATATGGAGTTGTGTGTGTGTGTGTGTCTGAACCGCTAAATTTAAAGAGCAAGACACAATTGGGCTCATTAAACATTGTCTTTCTATCAGTGTATACTTTTATAATACATGGATAAGTTCCATGAGTGCATCTAAGCCCATGTGTTACAAAGTCACTGAGACTTTCTAAATGGAAATTACTTTGTCATAATTACATCTCCTGGTTTATCGTGTCACCAGAATCCATCGGTGCAATTTGAACTTTTATTATTATTAATATAATTGAAAATTAATCATTTCATTTTAGTTCATTTTCATCTTCAGTGTTTAAAGAAGCATGCCATTTGGTTTCTCCTGGTCAGGTGAGCAGTGTCCTTGCACTGCACCTGCTCAGTGGGTTATTGTGTGCATTGACAGATGCTCTATACAGTCCTCTGCAGCTGCTGTCTTACCCTGTCCATCACAAAATGTTCCGCCTGTAGACCAACCAGTGGTGTCTGCTGGCAGTGCCGCCCACAGAAATGTTCGGGCTAGGACAAGTTTTTAAGTCAGGCCCGGCCCGGCCCAATACTCTAGATGCTGTACTCTATAGTCACTTAAGAGCTCACCACAGTAAATTTACATGGTCATTTTGTGGTCTTCCCATGCTTATACTCTGCAGATTCTCTAGATGCTGCAAACTATTAACTTAGCAGTAGCTCACATGGTCTGACTGCAGCTCGATCATTGGGGGGGGGGGGGGGGGGGGGGGGGGGGGGGGGGGGGTTTGAACTGCGACACATCATTAGGTACCAGGAATCAGTAGCAGCAACTTCTAAAGCAGTGTTGTATTTAAAATGTGTGCAAAAACTAAAGTGTACAAAACAAGCAGAGAACCAGAGAATATTGCTATTTTGAAGGCAAAGGGTGGTCACACCAAATATGGATTTGATGTAGATTTTTCTTCTGTTCACTCACTTTGCATTTTGTTAATTGATAAATATAAACTATTAACATGTCTATTTTTGAAAGCATTCTTACTTTACAGCATTTTTTCACACCTGCCTAAAACTTTTGCACAGTACTGTATAATATATATATATATATATATATATATATATATATATATATATATATATATATATATATATGTGTGTGTGTGTGTGTGTGTGTGTGTGTACAGTGCCTATAGAAAGTCTACAACCCCTTTCAAAATTTTCACCTTTTGTTGCCTTATAGCCTGGATTTAAAATGCATTAAAATAGTTTTTTTTCATTGATCTACGCATCCTACCCCACAACTTCCAAGTGAAAAAAATATTCTAGAAATTTGTAGAAAATTAATAAAAAATAAAAACTGAAATAGCTTGGCTGGATAAGTGTCCACCCCCCTTGTAATAGCAATCCTAAATTAGCTCAGGTGTAACCAATCACCTTCAAAATCAAACACCAAGTTAAGTGGCCTCCACCTGTGTTAAATTGTAGTGATTCACATGATTTCAGGATAAATTCAGCAGTTCCTGAAGGTTCCCTCTGCTGGGTAGTGCATTTCAAAGCAAAGACTCAACCATGAGCACCAAGGCGCTTTCAAAAGAACTCCGGGACAAAGTTGTTGAAAGGCACAGAACAGGGGATGGGTATAAAAAAAATATATAAAAAGCCTTGAATATCCCTTGGAGCACGGTCAAGACGATTATTAAGAAGTGGAAGTTGTATGGGACCACCAAGACCCTGCCTAGATCAGGCCGTCCCTCCAAACTGGATGACCGAGCAAGGAGGAGACTGATCAAAGAGGCTACCAAGAGGTCAATGGCAACTTTACAAGAGCTACAGACTTTTATGGCCAAGACTGGTCAAAGTGTGCATGTGACAACAATATCCCAAGCACTCCACAAATCTGGCCTGTATTATACTCAAGAAAGACCACCTTGAATCCCATGTGGCAAAAAGTTTTGTGGTCTGACGAAACTAAAATGGAACTTTTTGGCCTAAATTCAAAGCGTTATGTTTGGCACAAACCCAACACAGCGCATCACCCAAAGAACACCATCCCTACTGTGAAACATGGTGGTGGCAGCATCTTGTTATGGGGAGGTTTCTCATTGGCAGGGACTGGGTCACTTGTCAGTGAAGGAATAAATATATTAAGTTGTATGCGAACTATAACTTCATGCAGTTGGCTAAGTTTTGAGCGCCTCATATAGATAATGGTTGGCGTGAAGTGGTGTAAGGATGGGTGGGGAATGGAATGTAGGATAACGGAACCAGTTTTAACTGCTTCAATAGACACCATTTGGTGGTATGACCATATATGGTTGTTTTTTCTCGATATAGGGTTGAAAAGAGAAGATAAGAGTTACAGACGTGGGCTGCAAGGTGATTGGTACAAGACTGAATTAACTGCTGTGTGTTAGAATATTATTGGTGCAATGTTTAGAATAGAGAATACTATATAGACTGATGTAAAAGGGAATTCAGGCAGATCGCATTTTTCTGTGTACTGATAAAGTGCCAGTTGAGTAGGTCTCCGGAGCGCTCTGTAACATCTGTGTGTTAACCTTCAAATAAATAGACTTGCTCTAACTCAATGCGCCTCGGATTGAATTGTTTGGGGTTAGGTGAACCTCCAGAATTCGTCCCTACACCAGGATAGAAGGGAAAATTAATGGAGCAAAGTGGGGCAAAATGGAGCAAAGTACAGAGAAGTCCTTGAGGAAAACCTGCTGCCCCCTGCAAGAATGCTGAAACTGGGACAGAAGTTCACCTTTCAGCATGACAACGACCCAAAGCACACAGCCAAAGCTACACTGGAGTGGCTAAGGAACAAAAAGGTAAATGTCCTTGAGTGGCCCAGTCTGAGCCCCGACCTAAATCCAATCGAAAATTTGTGGCATTACTTGAAGATTGCTGTCCATCAACGCTCCCCAAGGAACTTGACAGAGCTTGAACAGTTTTGTAAAGAAGAATGGTCAAATATTGCCAAATCTAGGTGTGCAAAGTTGGTAGAGACAGACTAACAGCTGTAATTGCTGCCAAAGGTGCTTCCACCAAGTATTAACTCAGCGGGGTGGAGACTTATCTAATTATGAACTTTCAGTTTTGTATTTTTAATATATAATCTTTTTCTCAATAAAACCTTTTTTTGCCCTTAACAGTGTGGAGTATGGTGTATAGATAAGTGGAAAAAAATCACAATTTAAATATATGAAACTCTGAGGCACTGACTCAACAAAATGTGAAAAAAGTTCAAGGGGGTGTAGACTTTCTATAGGCACTGTATGTATATGTGTATGTATGTATGTATATTTGTGTGTGTGTGTGTGTATGTATGGCACAGTGGTTGATTGTGAACAGGTGCAGAGGCAATGCAGTGCAGGAAAAACACAGACAGGGATTGTAATCCGGTATGGAAAAGGGGTATTTTATTTTTATACTCCAGGTCTGGTGACCAAAACAATGATCCCCAGCAATACACAGCAATGTGTAATACACAGGGTTAAATAATAACGGGTTGCAGTCCCAAACAATAAACACAGGTATCCCTCCCACAATATACACACACGGTCACCAGTCCTGGGTGCGTGCTGTAGTGCTCGTGGTGGGTGATACAGTTTAATGAGTGACAATAGTGCAGTGCTGTTCCGGGTTTTTATGCTGGCCCTTAGCGACAGCTCCGGAACATGTTAGCTGTCTATAAAACACAAGTAACAAGTATAGACAAGACAAACAAACACTCACGATATTTTATAAAATGTTGCTGCACGGGTTCTTCCGGGTTATGTTCCCATAACCAAAGCGAAGGAACTGATTACGACTCTCCGTCCCCCTTATATGCTGTCACGCATGACCCCTTACATGGCAATGCCTAGAGGTTGGAATAATGGCAGGATGAACCATTTCTCCACTGGCTTTTACCATGGTAATGGAAGTAATCATTAGGGCATCAAAATGGGTAGTAGGAGGAGAGCGCTTGGCTTCTGGAATGCGACTACCACCAATTCGAGCATACATGGATGACATGACAACCATGACTACAACAGTAGCCTGCACTAATCGATTACACTATGTAACACAATTTTTGTTCCTGGGTAGTAAGTGTTATTTCCTAATTGCTTATGCCTCAAAAGTACAGAAAATGGCTATTATTCCCCACAAACTTTGCTTTTGTGACCAGGACAGTGATATTTTGAAATTTACAATGAGAAAACGGGCGAATTTGTGTCTTTTCATTCACATAAAATCAGAAAAAAACAACATATGAATCCAAATTAACATGTATTTATACTAAAGTAATACAAAAATGTCTAGAAAAGATTTAGAAGTGAGTAGTTTTTCGAGATTTACGATTATACTGTAAATCACTTTCACGAATCAGCACCCAAATGTAGTCTCCCATCATGTTCTCGTTATACTGTCCTTGGTAGCGGCGTTCAAAGTCCAGTATATCCTGGTGGAAGCGCTCGCCTTGCTCCTCCGAGTACGCTCCCATGTTCTCCTTGAATTTATCAAGATGAGCATCAAGGATATGGACTTTGAGGGGCATCCTACAGCCCATTGTGCCGTAGTTCTTCACCAGAGTCTCAACCAGCTCCACTAGTTTTCGGCCTTGTGATTGCCCAGGAAGCCCCGAACCACTGCGACAAAGCTGTTCCAAGCCGCTTTCTCCTTACTAGTGAGCTTCTTGGGGAATTCATTGCACTCCAGGATCTTCTTTATCTGTGGTCCGACGAAGACACCGGCTTTAACCTTTGCCTCAGACAGCTTAGGGAAGAAGTCTTGAAGGTACTTGAAGGCTGCCGACTCCTTATCTAGAGCTCTGACAAATTGTTTCATAAGGCCCAATTTGATGTGCAGTGGTGGCATCAGCACCTTCCAGGGGTCCACCAGTGGCTCCCACTTGACGTTGTTCCTCCCCACAGAGAACTCGGTCCGCTGTGGCCAGTCCTGCCTGTGGTAGTGCGCCTTGGTGTCCCTGCTGTCCCAAAGGCAAAGATAGCAGGGAAACTTGGTAAAACCGCCTTGGAGACCCATCAGGAATGCCACCATTTTGAAGTCTCCTATGACCTTGATGCCATCTCAGAAAAATGCAGATATGTATCCACTTAGGCAGCTGGAACTAAACTGAACTGGTGGGCTTAAGGCCCCTGTATTTATACTACTATTTATATTACTGGAAAGTTCTAGAAAGTTCTAGAAGTTACTCCAAGTTTACTCGGCACTGAATCTATCTGGAATGTTCTGGAAAATAGGTAAATTTCAAAATATCACTGTCCTGGTCACAAAAGCAAAGTTTGTGGGGAATAATAGCCATTTTCTATACTTTTGAGGCATAAGCAATTAGGAAATAACACTTACTACCCAGGAACCAAAAACAAAAAAAAAATTGTTACACAGTGTTATTGGGCAAATTAACCAATAACATTGAATGGGCACAAATGCAATTCAAGCCCACTAAATCAAGGAGCATCTCTATAATTAAAGGCAAAGTAGTAGATAAAACATTCTTCATTAATGGTGAGGCAATACCAACAGTGTCTGAGAAGCCAGTGAAGAGTCTTGGGAGATGGTACGACGGGGATCTAAAGGACACAGTTCGTGTGGGAGAAGTTAGACAACAAGCAGTGGAAGGGTTGAAGAGCATAGACAGCTGCGCTCTACCAGGTAAACTAAAACTCTGGTGCTTTCAGTTTGGTCTACTGCCGAGGTTGCTGTGGCCACTGACTGTGTACGAGGTTTCTTTGACAACAGTAGAGAAGCTGGAAGCTTTAATCCGTTCATACATCAGGAAATGGTTGGGAGTTCCACGCTGTCTCAGCAGAGTGGGACTTTATGGTAAAGGAATACTGCAGCTACCAGTCTCTGCTCTAACCGAGGAGTTTAAGTGCGCCAAGGTCAGACTGGAAATGACATTAGTAGAGTCACGTGATAAATGCGTAAGGGAGGCAGCACCTGTGTTGAAAACTGGAAGAAAGTGGGCGGCAAAGAAAGCTGTGGAAGATGCAAAGGCTGCCCTTCGAATTGGTGATATCATGGGGCAAGTTCAGCATGGAAGAGGGGGTCTTGGTTTCAGTTCAGCTCCTCCTACATGGCACAAGGCAGCCCCAGCTCAAAGGAGGAAGCTGGTAGTCAAC
Source organism: Acipenser ruthenus (assembly GCF_902713425.1). Taxonomy (NCBI): domain Eukaryota; kingdom Metazoa; phylum Chordata; class Actinopteri; order Acipenseriformes; family Acipenseridae; genus Acipenser; species Acipenser ruthenus. Next base: position 5,805,097 of record NC_081219.1, read on the forward strand.
GAGGTGCAAAAGCAGGAGGAGAGGATGAGGTGTATAAAGGCCATTTCCCAGGCCAAGCAGGGAGAATGGATCAGATGGGAGAGTGTGGAACAACGCAAGATTGGCTGGCAAGACCTATGGTCAGTGGAACAGAGCAGGATCAGTTTCCTCATCAGGTCAACATATGATGTTCTCCCATCATCACAGAACCTAAACCTCTGGGTAGGAGAGGATCCCTCATGTCCTTTGTGTTCATCACCTGCAACATTAAGGCACATTTTGACAGGATGTAAGGTGGCTCTTAGCCAAGGACGGTTTACTTGGCGCCATGACCAGGTGCTGCGATGTTTGGCCTTAGCATTGGAAGACAAGCGTAACATGACCAATAAGTTGTCACCTGTTCCATCAAAACATTACACACAAAAGACAACATTCCTCCGCCCAGGAGAGCAACCACCAAGAAAAGGTGTTAAAACCAATCCTCGCCCAGGACAACTGGAAGCTGCTAGAGACTGGAAAATGCTGGCAGATGTTGGTCAACGGCTTATTTTTCCACCTGAGATTGCCACCACTAACCTTCGACCAGATATTGTCTTGTGGTCTGGATCAGCACGCCTTGTTCACCTGGTAGAGTTAACAGTGCCATGGGAGGATGCTGTAGATGAGGCGTATGAGAGGAAGAAACTGCGGTATGCTCAACTAGCCACTGAAGCGGAACAGCGAGGATGGAGAGTTCGGGTTTACCCAGTGGAAGTGGGTTGTCGAGGATTTGTGGCACACTCTACAACCCGGTTTCTCAGACGTCGGATTCAGTGGCCAAGAGTTGCGTTGCACAGTGAAGAACTTATCTGAAGCAGCAGAGAGGAGCAGCAACTGGCTGTGGTTGAGACGGAAAGATTCTGGCTGGGGATCTCAAGCACAATAGAAAGAAAGAAACGCTGATGTACAGGTAAGTAAGCTGGGCTGAGTTGAGTGGGGGACAGAGGGGGGTGATGCTGGGACGCCAGAATCACCGTCGAGCCCTCTTGAGGTGTCGTGGGCTAGTCGACGAAACACTGAGGATGGAAGGTGCCCACTTGAAAACCCCAGAGATGTACCCTACTTAGCTCAATCCAGACGGTTGTCATGCTGATGCGCTGGGGAGGCCGCACTGGTTGATCCCCGGAGCCAGCATCGCAGCCGTTGTGTGTGCTGATGCGCCAGGGAGGCAAAATAAGCTGATCCCTGGAGCCAGCATTACACTTCAGCCATTAACACCAGACAGAAGGATATCTACATCATCATATGGAAGGAAACGTAAATGGATGGAGACACATATGGATCACATTAGTTTACTGTAAAGCTACGTCTTAGTTGGTGCTTATCTTGGTGAGAGCCGAGTTCAAATCAGAATGAAGTTTTAACATCTACTCTCGTGTAATGGAAATCATTTTATATTTTTATATATATATATATATATATATATATATATATATATATATATATATATATATATATAGATATATATATATATATAGATATAGATATAGATATATATATATATATATAGATATATATATATATATATATATATATATATATATATTGTGAAGGTAATAGCAGCGACTCCTTTAAGGAATGACGTCGCAGGAAAATAAACTACACGCCCCAGAAGGCTCAGCATGAATTAGAAAGGCGGGGCTACACTGCTTAAAAGGAAGCCAGGCAGAACAGTAGGTGTGATCATGGGGAACACTGCTGGATTGTCCTGCCTGTGTAAGCCTGGGAATACATTCTGCTTTACGCTACCTGTGCAAGCTTTGGAATCGAATTTGTCTTTTGCTACCTCGTGCAGGTGAATAGTAAGTACGTGACTTCCCAGTCACCATTATTATTATAAATTCAAGTATAGTGCGTTTTTCGTGTTTTTGTTTTGGGTTTTTCCCTGTTGACTTATATGCTGCATACATTATTTTTTGTTTCTTTCTGCCGCCCACTGGAGTATATTGGGCTCGTTGCTGCTTAGACACGGCAGTGTGTACTGGATTTCTATTCTATTGTAAACAAAGAGAAATAGACCCGGGACTGGTTAGGGTCATATTTATGTGATTTGTAGAATTAGCAAACGGCAAGACGCTGGGAAAAGTATACAAATATCCAGAGACTCAGACACGGGACTGTGTTTTGTTTAAGTGTTTATTAACTGCTCGGTACTGGTTTGTCCAGACCCAACTGTTCATGGAAAGGTGTCGCCAGTTCCCCGTTGTTTTGTGAGTGAAGACAACATTGCTCCGTGGCGGTTCTGGAACATTTCAGTTATAGTAACCTTGCCACGCTCTCCAGCTCCCACACGGGTGTGTCGTTGGCTCACTCCAACAAAAGAGGGTCCGTTCTTTTCTCTTTGTCTGTGTTACCGGCTCACTCCACCAGGGGGTGCCCATACCCTGCTTACCTGTGTTACCAGTTCACTCCACCCGAGGGAGCCCACACCCTGCTTACCTGTGTTACCGGCTCACTCCACCCGAGGGAGCCCACACCCTGCTTACCTGTGTTACCAGTTCACTCCACCCGAGGGAGCCCATACCCTGCTTACCTGTGTTACCGGCTCATTCCACCAGAGGGAGCCCGTACCCTGCTTACTTGTGTTACTGGCTTACTACACACGGAGAAGACATTCTTCATTGCTTGCCTGTGTTCCCGGACCCAGACGTTCTGCAGGCAGAGCCTGTGGCTGCTTGTCATTGTGAATTAGTATAGAGAGGGGAGAAGAAGTGAGTTAGTTAGGAGCCCGTACAGGGCACTGAAAGTATTGTTTAATTATTTCTTGTATAAATATTGTGAAAGTTACGCACCTGAACATGCAGTGAGTCCACTTCTGTCCGTCTGGAAGGAAACCTCGGTGTACAGCAGCACCACACTACCAGTCTGGTTACTATATCTATATATATATATATATATATCTATATCTATATATATATATATATATATATATATATATATATATATATACACATATATATATACAGACGTGCTCAAATTTGTTGGTACCCTTACAGCTCATTGAAATAATGCTTCATTCCTCCTGAAAAGTGATGAAATTAAAAGCTATTTTATCATGTATACTTGCATGCCTTTGGTATGTCATAGAATAAAGCAAAGAAGCTGTGAAAAGAGATGAATTATTGCTTATTCTACAAAGATATTCTAAAATGGCCTGGACACATTTGTTGGTACCCCTTAGAAAAGATAATAAATAATTGGATTATAGTGATATTTCAAACTAATTAGTTTCTTTAATTAGTATCACACATGTCTCCAATCTTATAATCAGTCATTCAGCCTATTTAAATGGAGAAAAGTAGTCACTGTGGTGTTTGGTATCATTGTGTGCACCACACTGAACATGGACCAGAGAAAGCAAAGGAGAGAGTTGTCTGAGGAGATCAGAAAGAAAATAATAGACAAGCATGGTAAAGGTAAAGGCTACAAGACCATCTCCAAGCAGCTTGATGTTCCTGTGACAACACTTGCAAATATTATTAAGGAGTTTAAGGTCCATGGAACTGTAGCCAACCTCCCTGGGCGCGGCCGCAAGAGGAAAATCGACCCCAGATTGAACAGAAGGATAGTGCGAATGGTAGAAAAAGAACCAAGGATAACTGCCAAAGAGATACAAGCTGAACTCCAAGGTGAAGGTACGTCATTTTCTGATCACACCATCCGTCGCTTTTTGAGCGAAAGTGGGCTCCATGGAAGAAGACCCAGGAGGACTCCACTTTTGAAAGAAAAACATAAAAAAGCCAGACTGGAATTTGCTAAAATGCATATTGACAAGCCACAATCCTTCTGGGAGAATGTCCTTTGGACAGATGAGTCAAAACTGGAGCTTTTTGGCAAGTCACATCAGCTCTATGTTCACAGACGAAAAAATGAAGCTTTCAAAGAAAAGAACACCATACCTACAGTGAAACATGGAGGAGGCTCGGTTATGTTTTGGGGCTGCTTTGCTGCGCCTGGCACAGGGTGCCTTGAATCTGTGCAGGGCACAATGAAATCTCAAGACTATCAAGGCATTCTGGAGCGAAATGTACTGCCCAGTGTCAGAAAGCTCTGTCTCAGTCGCAGGTCATGGGTCCTCCAACAGGATAATGACCCAAAACACACAGCTAAAAGCACCCAAGAATGGATAAGAACAAAACATTGGACTATTCTGAAGTGGCCTTCTATGAGTCCTGATCTGAATCCTATCGAACATCTATGGAAAGAGCTGAAACTTGCAGTCTGGAGAAGGCACCCATCAAACCTGAGACAGCTGGAGCAGTTTGCTCAGGAAGAGTGGGCCAAACTACCTGTTAACAGGTGCAGAAGTCTCATTGAGAGCTACAGAAAACGTTTGATTGCAGTGATTGCCTCTAAAGGTTGTGCAACAAAATATTAGGTTAGCGGTCCCATCATTTTTGTCCATGCCATTTTCATTTGTTTTATTATTTACAGTATTATGTTGAATAAAAAATCAAAAGCAAAGTCTGATTTCTATTAAATATGGAATAAACAATGGTGGATGCCAATTACTTTTGTCAGTTTCAAGTTATTTCAGAGAAAATTGTGCATTCTTCATTTTTTGTGGAGGGGTACCAACAAATTTGAGCACGTCTGTGTATATATATATATATATATATATATATATATATATATATATATATATATATATATATATATATAATTTTACCTATCTTTTTATATTACATTGCCTTATTTTCTTATTCTTTTTACAATATTTTTTGTAATTACTGTTTTTTGTAAGTCTGTGTGAAGCGCCTTGAACCTCTTGGTATGAAAGGCGCTCAACAAATAAAGTTTATTATTATTATTATTATTATTGCATCACAGGGCTTAAAAATGAGCAACTTTTTACTAATTTTTATTTATTTTATTTTTTTTATTTTTACTACAATGAGCCAAAGAATGTTCTTTTTAACAGTCTGTCTAGGAGTCACGATGTATTCTGTCGAAGCAGATTCTCTGTGTAAAAAAGTGCCTCCTATTTTCTGTTCTGAATGCCCCTTTATCTAATCTCCATTTGGGACCCGTGGTCCTTGTTTCTTTTTTCAGGTCAAAAAAGTCCCCTGGGTCGACATTGTCTATACCTTTTAGGATTTTGAATGCTTGAATCAGATCGTCGCGTAGTCTTCTTTGTTCAAGACTGGATAGATTCAATTCTTTTAGCCTGTCTGCATACAACATGCCTTTTAAACCCGGGATAATTCTGGTTGCTCTTCTTTGCACTCTTTCTAGAGCAGCAATATGAGAGGTGCCGCAGAGTTCAACAGGATTCTCCCCCATCGAGCTCTTGTACGGCCGACAGCCTCGCGGCATTCTCGATCTGTTGAGAGAGGGGTGGGAGGAGCACAAAGGCTTGTCCAAAAATGTAGTGCAGCATGTGCTCCTACTTAGAGATCGCCTGGATTTGGTCGGTCGTTTGGCCCAGGACAATCTCAAATCGGCTCAGCACCGACAACAGCAGCATTACAATCAAAATGCATTAATCCGAACTTTTCGACCTGGAGACAAGGTAATGCTGCTACTTCCCTCAGCGGAATCCAAACTATGTGCTAAATGGCAGGGGCTGTATGAAGTGATTCGGGCTATAGGAAAGGTGAATTATGAAATTAGACAGCCCGATCGCCGTAATGAAAAATAAATTTATCATATAAATTTATTAAAGCCCTGACAGGAAAGGGAGGCCTTATTTATAGCCCGGCAATGTAGAGGATGATTTGGGCCTCGAGCTAGAGACCTCTAGCACAAAGGACATTTCAATGGGGGAACAGTTACTTCCTGATCAGCAACATGAGCTGCGTATGTTAATTGAGGAATTCAACGATGTTTTTTCTGATGTGCCCGGTAGAACTAACCTTGTTGAATATGCCATTATGTGTCACAGTGCGAGAGAGACCTTATCGGATCCCAGAAAGTCGACGGAGTGGCGTTCGCAAAGAGGTATGGGACATGCTCGAACTTGGGGTGATTGAGCCTTCCAGGAATTGTGATAGTGGCCAAAAAGGACGGCACCAACCGCTTCTGCGTTGATTTCCACAAGGTAAACGCTATTGCCAAGTTTGATGCGTATCCCATGCCTCGGGTCGACGAGCTTCTAGATAGACTGGGGACGGCAAGGTTTATTTCCACTCTGGACCTGACGAAGGGATATTGGCAGATCCTGTTAACTCGTAGTTCTAGAGAAAAAAACGCATTTTCAACACCAGAGGGGCTGTTTCATTTTACAACCATGCTGTTTGGGTTACATGGTGCGCCTGCTGCCTTCCAGAGACTGATGGACCAGGTTTTACACCCACATCGTGAATATGCGGCAGCGTATATTGATGATGTGGTTATTTACAGCTCCACCTGGCTAGAGCATTTGGCTAGGATCACTGCCGTCCTTCAGTCTCTAAGGGCAGCCTGGCTGACAGCTAACTTGCGAAAATGTGCATTTGCCAAGAAAGAGACACAATATTTGGGATTTATAATGTGGAATGGCAGGGTGAAACCCGTTGTCACCAAGGTCCAGGCCTTGGTGGACGCGGCAATCCCCAAAACCAAGGCTCAAGTGCGGTCGCTACTGGGGTTAGCCGGTTATTACCGCCGCTTTATCCCCGAGTATGCCAAAGTGGTTAATCCCTTAGTTGACCTCACCAGAAAGAGTGCACCAAATTCAATTAAGTGGTCAGAAGAATGTCAGGGGGCGTTTGATATTGTTAAGCAGAGACTTTGCCAGGCCCCCGCTCTCATCACCCCAGACTTCACCAAGAGATCCATCCTCCACACCGATGCTTCGGATGTCGGTTTGGGTGCAGTCCTGTCCCAAATGGTAGGCGAAGTAGAACATCCCATTCTGTACATAAGTTAAAAAAATGATCCCTCGGGAGCTCAACCACTCCGTTGTCGAAAAAGAGTGTTTGGCCATCAAATGGGCTACTCACTCTTTGAGATACTACCTGCTGGGACACTCATTTGATCTCGTCACTGACCACGCCCTACTCAAATGGTTAAGCACAATGAAGGACAGCAATGCCCGGATAACTCGGTGGTATCTGGAATTGCAGCCCTTCATGTACCACATGGCACACCGTGCAGGGAAAGACCACCAAAATGCGGATTATTTTTCCCGGGAGGGGGGAGTAATAGGAAATTCAGCCGAGTGTTCCTTCGGCTCCACTCTGAGCGGTGGGATATGTGACAGAGATCGAATGATTCTTGGTGTTAGATCTCCCTCTCGACCTGTGAGGGCACGGTGCAAGAGGAACAGAGTACCCTTAATTAAATGGCACGACAATTTATTCCGTAGGGTAGGTGGAAGTTGGTCATTTAGGAGAGGAACGAAGCTACGGTATCCAAACTCAATGACCCCGACGGTAAACGGTGTGGCATCCGAGGATTGGAGGAGCGGATGCGCTCGTTAACTTAGGGGTCATGAGCGAGGATATAAATAGGGGGGGTAGCGTACGTGATCTGTTCCTTTGCATATGGTTAAACCAAATAACCTAGAAGGAGCCTGTCTTGTGTGTACTAAAAACCGTGAGTGTTTTGCCTGTCTGTGTATTAACATTGTTTGTCTTGTGTGATCTCCCTTTCCTAAAACCATGCTGACTGTCTCCCAGGATACTGTTACCATTCCCCGTGTCTCAGAACAGCTGCGAATTTGAATCAGCTGTTCTGAGTTCAGCTTGTTATCAGAAAGACACGCAGCTGTTAGACTTTAAGCTGCAGTGTTTTCTGATTAAAGCAATTCAAGATGTAATTTCTCCTTGCTGCTTCTAACTGCTCAGTACTTTTCCACGTCTGTACTTCTCCCACGGTGTCGTTTCCACACTCTGTAGCTGTGAACACTGGCTGGCTTTTTCACACCTGAAGATTGCATGTTTGATTACCTTGCACACCAAACAAATGAAAGAAGCACCAAACTCTGGTGTCATTTTTTTTTCTCAGACTCCCTCTATATACTACACAACCCACTAAAAAAATCTGACCAAATACAATGTGAAGAATGTGCGAAAATGCAGAAAATCAGACAGGGGGCAAATACTTTCTCACAGCCCTGTACCTGCTGCATACTTCCAATTACAAATTTCACATTATTGGAAACAAGATATAGACATTTGATAAACTCCCTCTTTTTTATTGAACTAAAATGAAATCTGCAGATACAGCAAACGTTAAACAATGTGTATATATAATCAAGGTTTTTATAATGCATATTAATAATTTCAAGATATTGGTCTGACAAACTAAGGTCTGTTCACTCTACAGATGTGTACTGACTCATGCTTTGACTTCTAAAATCTCAAAATGTGCTCTCAAAGAAACAGATGACCCCCTTCTGAAACAGAATTTCTTTATTTAGGTTCTTCATTAGACATCATTTTATAATCCAATATTCAACTACACAGTAAAAACTAAACATACTTGCTTTTATTCAAACCACTAAAACAATACAAATACTTATTTTGGTTTATCGCATATCCTGTAACATAACCTACAAATAAAAAATATTTTGCAACCATGAACAATCAGGCAATCAATGAGAAATTAGAAAACCAACAGCACACGCTCATTACTAGTAGAGCCCCCTATGTTCTATCTTGTATTCACTTGGCTGTTTCTTTCAGTGTAATATTATTACTCCCTTAAAGTGTAGACCACAACAGAATTGTCAACTAGTGACACCTACTGGACAAAACAAGAGCACACGCTGTCCGAAAAGTAAGCAATAAAGCCAAATGCATTTGTTCCAGTGCAAGATTACTAAACATGACCTGTATTAATATAACAACGTTCTGTAAAACTGATTCTGGACTATTTTGTTTTAGCAGACAGCAGACACAAGTTGCTCCATACTCAAACATAATTACTTATATGTTCTTATACTAAGTCAAGGCAAACATTTCAGATCATTCTTTCATAAGTATTATAATAAGAACATAATTGATAAAACAAATCATAGACACTATAATGTTGGCTTTACAAGTCAAAAGCTTGACTTAGAGGGGGATTCAATCAAACCATGTATTATTTCACTGTTCTATGATGGCATTCAATCACAATTAATAGAGGCACAATATACATGGATTTGAAATGAAGGGCTACAGTTTTTTGACACCCATTTGGACTATTTTTCTAACTGGTATGCTTGGGTGGTTTTATCTTATAAATGGATTGTTCATTAAATACAGCCAGAAAACACGGGTATAGCTCAAAGCAATGCAGTATTCTTGATTAAATCAATAGGCATTTATTTGTTTTGTGATGGCGATGTTTGATAAAAGGTGACTGGCGCACTGTCTCCTGTCTAGGTAGAAATGACCATTGTTGGTCTTATTATCAGATTTGTTCACCAAGACCAAAGCAAACTTTTGTCAAACTTCAACACAGTATCAACACAAAAAGTGGTAGGAGAACCCTTATAAAAGTTTACCACAGTAATTTTGCAGTTTTCCCCATGGTGATACTATGCATTTACCATAGTTTACCATGTTTTACATTATCTTTACAATGCTCAACCATGCTTTACAATGCTTACCTCTGCTTAACCTTGTTTTCACTGTGCTTTATTACACTTTGCTATGCTTTTACTATGGGAAACTTTTATAAGGGCAAACTGACTTAATCATCCCTTTTTGAGCTCACAGAAGTAACAAACACATCCTGCCAATGTGTGGTAAAGTGAAAATAAATACCTTAACAAACAATATTCTATTTCCTAATAAGAAGAAAAACCCTGTGTCCCTTTGTTTGTGGAATGTATGGACAGATCTCCTTGAGACTGCTCTATCTGATGAACACGGGACATACACAGTATCCAAAGGACATGTCCAGGGAAGCATTTTATAAAAGCTTTTCAACATTAACAATCCAAACATATGACAAGTAAATGAAGTTGCATCATTTACATTTTTTTTTTAAAACTATCTCAATACAAATTTTCACCACACAGAACAGACCGACAATCCAATCAGTACAATGTATATCAAACACTATTCACAAACATGCTGAAAGGTAGCATGAACTCAACAAAGCGTCACGTTGGTGGTGCTCGACCATGGGGGGAGGTTTTACTGCACGGAATAGGGTGGAAGCTGTTTGGTATAACGTTTTGATGGTGGTGGTGTGGGACTACAAATGATCCCACAGATCATTTTCTGAATGCAAGACATGGAGGACAATATGAGATTCGCATTGGGGATGACTGCATTGGAAGAATGGTCCTATTACTGAAGAACAGTAGGTCAGAATGGTGGTCTAGCAAAAGGACTTGATATACTGCCCCAGGTTGAATTGTTCATGCAGGTCTCTAAAGAGACACTCATCACTGTACAGACAACAAACCTCTCAGAGGAGGGGAATAATTACAAAGACAACTTGGAACAAATGCACATTGCAAGCCGCACATATCTGTAGAAAACAGTACTTAATGTACACATGCAGAACTGTCTCACTGCAGTCCGCCACAGAAACCTGTAAACCTGGCTTGCACCATTCAAAATAAGGGACTTTTTCTGCTAGCTAACAGAAAAATCCAGCTTCAGTTTTGGATTTCAAACTGAAGCATCGGGTGCCTTTGAAATATCTAAATGTGTTAAAACAGGCAATCGTGTTCTTTAAAAAGCCCTCAGAGTTATGACATCACTAATAGACATAGCTGCACCATAGTGTTTATATACACTTTAAAAATATTATTCCAGTGACCTCTAAACAGTAGAAAAAGACACATGAATATATCAGACATGACGTAGGAAAACCAGACTTAGCTTATAAAACAATAGGTCTTGAAACTAAGCAAGTGTGTTCACTAGTAATCGTCAAGGGTGTTGTCGCAGAAGAGATTCTGAACATCCAGAATGGAAGCCAGCTCCAGGACGTGCTTTTGAACCATGGGGTTCTCCACAGTCTCTTCTTTTGGAAGCTGTGGATAGGTTTCAGGGTAATTCCTTGTCTCCTGAAACAAAACAAGGAACTTGGTGTCAGTGCAAGGATTTGAAGGAGCGCCTGTATTTAAAGTGATTGTAGTTAACAAAATAATTGCAAACATTTCCCATGCCATGTACATCCATTCACTAAAACAAGGTCTCAGATGTTGTTTTAATACAAACCTATGTTTCAGCAAACATGTATTTTCATTTCAAAACAGATGGTACTACGCCAAGTTAAAGAAAGCTTTGTTTGGAGAGTGATATTGTCTACGCCCCTTCAGGCCTACTTTCCTGTCAGTAACCAATCAGCTGCTCCCCAAATGGTTGACATGCTTTGGCCAGTAAGATACCTTGACACTGCTGGGGTGAAATGACCTAGAAAGTAAAGCAGTAACCGATTTCCTGGAAAGCATGGCACGCAAACTGAGAACTTCTGTTTCCCTAATGTAACACCAGATAGCATGTTTAAAAATGAAAACACATGCTCGCCATTCCATGTGTTTCTTTCAAAGCTGCACATGTGAGACCTTTATAGTAAATGGAAGAGCACAGCAGGTAAGATTGTGTTACTACAAGCACTCTAACAATCACCAGACCAAATGATGTGAACCCGATTGTGCATAACATTGTGTTAGCTACAAGCACTCTAACAATCATCAGACCAAATGATGTGAACCCGATTGTGCATAACATTGTGTTACTACAAGCATTCTAACAATCATCTTTGTTGTTTTTTTTACGTCGGAGGCAGAGGACGTTACTGTACATTCCACCCACTCTTTTGCTAGTTTCATCCCTCCCTATGATTAATACTTCTAAGTCATCTTGAGTAAAGTCAGCCAAATTACTAAATAATATTAATAATAATATTAATAATAATAATAATAATAATAATAATAATAATAACAATAATAATAATGATATACACCTCATTTCCAAAATAAATAAATACAAACATCTACTGGTATTGTAACGTTATTGTACCCACGGCTAAATTATATAACTTGTGATTACATATTTGACCTTGAGGAATGAATGTATTTTATACATGACTATTTACAACTACGGTTAAATATTTTATAATTTAATAATGACGGCGATTCACCTTAGTCCACAAGGTGAAACGTAGTATCAGCTACGATACAACAACCTTTTAGGAGGATATTGCACATTCTAATGGATGACGTTCTTAAACGTCTATTATATTTTACACGCACATTAAATATACATTTTCTAAATGTTATTTTACCGTGTTAAACACTAAAAAATACTAAATATATACACGTTTAAACTTTGTTTTTATAAAATATACATGTTGCGGTTATGGGTGTGCTTCAATGTGTGATTGATTACATGACTAATCCCAAAGATTTACTGGATAGAAGAGGAATTGGGCAAACAGCGTTTTGCTATGTGCTGAATAAATACCACGGATTAGTTCCACAAATACCACTTGTTCGAGCCTCTCTATTTTGTTGTTGTAAAAAACAATGGGTGACTCCAAATGTATAGAAAAAAAACACATAAGAAATGCAAATGACTATTTTTTTTAAAGATTAAATTAAATTAGATTATATTAGATTGATACTGATGGCTAAACAATGCTAATGGTTCAAACTGTTATGTTATCTCCAGTATTCTAAATATACAGTACTGTGCAAAAGTTTTAGGCAGGTGTGAAAAAATGCTGTAAAGTAAGAATGCTTTCACAAATAGACATGTTAATAGCTTATATTTATCAATTAACAAAATGCAAAGTGAGTGAACAGAAGAAAAATCTACATCAAATCAATATTTGGTGTGACCACCCTTTGCCTTCAAAACAGCATCAATTCTTCTAGGTACACTTGCACACAGTTTTTGAAGGAACTCGGCAGGTAGGTTGGCCCAAACATCTTGGAGAACTAACCACAGTTCTTCTGTGGATTTAGGCAGCCTCAGTTGCTTCTCTCTCTTCATGTAATCCCAGACAGACTCAATGATGTTGAGATCAGGGCTCTGTGGGGGCCATACCATCACTTCCAGGACTCCTTGATCTTCTTTACGCTGAAGATAGTTCTTAATGACTTTCGCTGTATGCTTGGGGTCGTTGTCATGCTGCAGAATAAATTTGGGGCCAATCAGATGCCTCCCTGATGGTATTGCATGATGGATAAGTATCTGCCTGTACTTCTCAGCATTGAGGAGACCATTAATTCTGACCAAATCCCCAACTCCATTTGCAGAAATGCAGCCCCAAACTTGCAAGGAACCTCCACCATGCTTCACTGTTGCCTGCAGACACTCATTCGTGTACCGCTCTCCAGCCCTTCGGCGAACAAACTGCCTTCTGCTACAGCCAAATATTTCAAATTTTGACTCATCAGTCCAGAGCACCTGCTGCCATTTTTCTGCACCCCAGTTCCTGTGTTTTCGTGCATAGTTGAGTCGCTTGGCCTTGTTTCCACGTCGGAGGTATGGCTTTTTGGTCTTCCATGAAGGCCACTTCTGACCAGACTTCTCCGGACAGTAGATGGGTGTACCAGGGTCCCACTGTTTTCTGCCAATTCTGAGCTGATGGCACTGCTGGACATCTTCCGATTGCGAAGGGAGGTAAGCATGATGTGTCTTTCAACTGCTGCAGTAAGTTTCCTTGGCCGACCACTGCGTCTACGGTCCTCAACGTTGCCTGTTTCTTTGTGCTTCTTCAAAAGAGCTTGGACAGCACATCTGGAAACCCCTGTCTGCCTTGAAATTTCTGCCTGGGAGAGACCTTGCTGATGCAGTATAACTACCTTGTGTCTTGTTGCTGTGCTCAGTCTTGCCATGGTGGATGACTTTTGACAAAAAACTGTCTTCAGCAACCTCACCTTGTTAGCTGAGTTTGGCTGTTCCTCACCCAGTTTTATTCCTCCTACACAGCTGTTTCTGTTTCAGAGGGGATGATTGTGTTTCAACCTACATATTGAATTGATGATCATTAGCACCTGTTTGGTATAATTGTTTAATCATACACCTGACTATATGCCTACAAAATCCCTGACTTTGTGCAAGTGTACCAAGAAGAATTGATGCTGTTTTGAAGGCAAAGGGTGGTCACACCAAATATGGATTTGATTTAGATTTTTCTTCTGTTCACTCACTTTGCATTTAGTTAATTGATAAATATAATCTATTAACATGTCTATTTTTGAAAGCATTCTTACTTTACAGCATTTTTTCACACCTGCCTAAAACTTTTGCACAGTACTGTATATTATTATTTTTTGTTAAACTATATTTAATTTAATGTTTATGAACCAAGTCAACCAAATATAGATTCTCCCTAGCTTTTGTGATGTGCAGTTCGTGAACGACTCGTTCTTTCCGGTTCAAATAAACCTATGTAAACAATCTTAATGCGGTCAACATTGATTGGTTTTGTGTCATTGAATCAGTGAATCAAATGAACGAAATGAATCGATTCAGCAAACTGAACTGAATCGAGACACTAAAAAGAATCGAACTGCCCATCACTATTCCTCCCCGACCCCGTCCCCCTCTCCCGCCGAGTCTGACTCACTAGTGGCCTAGCTAGTGGAGGACGTGCCGGTGGTGATGCTGAACTGGCGGGATTAGCAGCGCAGACACCGCTGCTAGCTAAGGCATCGCCATCAGGAGCAGTTTCCCCCTCATTTTTGATTTGGCTTTCCTTTCCCCTCGACACGTTTCAAATTCAGTAGCGAGGACTAGCCTAGGCTACGTGACGTGATTACGTAGGGACCTCTCACTAGCTGACCACCACTGTTTCAAGATCAGTTACTTACCTCGCCGGCCCGCCCCATAACCTCTATGTACAAATAAGAGAGCAGGTCTGGAATCGGTGTGGCAGGACAGGATGCGCTTTTACGGGGGGCGGGAGAAATAACGAGGAGGCAGAGGCAACTTTAACTCTGATCGCTTTTATTAGAATGTTTACAGTGCAAACAGTGGAAAAAATAATAAATCATGCCGCGAGAGGTACCGGATCCGGGCAAATTAGGTGCCGGAACAAAAAAAGTAAAATGTAAAAAGTAAAACAATCATCAGACCAAATGATGTGAACCCGATTGTGCATAATATTGTGTTAGCTACAAGCACTCTAACAATCATTAGAGCCTGATTGTGCATAACAAAGCTAAAGTTTCCACTGATAGGGAATTACAGTCTTGTATGTTCTGTGTTGGTCTATTTCATTAGTTATAAAACACAGTACCAAACCCATGTTGGTGCTTTGCAATTATCAAGGGGGTATAAAGCTAATTGACTGTATTTATCATATATAGGTAATGTAAGTTCATTTTGCCAGAGGAGTTTAAAATTAAGTATGATGGGGCTTGGATATCTTGTGGATCTACAGGGAATATTTTGTGACTCACAGTTAATATTTCTTGCCAACACATTTGTTAAAAATGACTGTAAAATGCAATCTGGAACATTCATGGCCCAGAAGTGTAGATAGTTACCCTGAACACCTTGTGCAGCCTCATAGTCGCTGAACAAAAGACAAACCGGACCAAGAGTAGCCGAAGAAATTCATCCCCAAAGAATTGGAGAAAAGCTTGATCTGAAAAAAAGAAAAAAATGAATATTTGATTAAAAGACTAGATAACAAATACCTGTACTGTATTGTATACAAAATTCACAAGCATGGGGCTGAATTCTCATGGTACTTTTACTATCAGAGGCCAGTCCATTTGAAGTAGCATCGCCTGCAGGGCGAGTCATACAGTCAGTGCACCTTCCTGACTCTACAAAGGTCTTCATCTTCGCTGGTAATTCCACAAAGAGCGTTGCATTGGCTCTGGCCCTCCCGCAGGTAAGGGAGGCACATACAGTAATAGCTACACATATCTTTGGGGAATGTAAACAGATAGCTAAACAAAGGAATGTAGTAGTACATTATATTGTAGTTTAGCATACAACTTAACATGATTGTGAGACCCTGTAATCTTAAAACTAAACCAAAGGATTACATTTGAATTATTATATTGCTTCCCTTATAGCGGCTTTTAAAAAGTATGTTTCATATCGTGACATTAGTGTACCGTTACACACATGGTGCTAAAGTGTGGTTTAACAGTACTGCATTGTGATTATAAATAAGCCAATTTTAGAGAATGCATTTCTTGCATTCTAGAATGTTTTATTAAAGACTCAATAGAAATACTAAAAGAAAGATTAGATTCACATACTTCTATCACTGGGTGATGTGGACTCCACCCCGTGATTTCTTAGTGGTTCCATGCGTGTGTGTGCTACTAATCCACAAATGGGACATTAAGAAGAACTGGCAGAGGCCACTCTTAACCTGTGATTTACTGAAGCTTTCCATTGAGGCTTTATTGTGATTGGTAAGCTCATTGTTATTGTGATTGGTAAATTCATTTTACCTAGCATTACATTACTACTACTTAATCTGGTGGGGTTTGGCTACATTCCTTTGAGAGGCTGCTGCTGGTTATCTGTATTTGTCCTTGCTAGCCTGTGAGAGAAATGCGTGCTTTGATCTGTATTTCTTGTGAAATGTATACGGTGGTCAACACATTTCAATTTAAGGAAGACTTTATTTGCAAGAAGTGCTCTGTTACGCATTCTTTAATGCAGAAGGTTGCCAAACTTAAAAAAAATAAATAATTGGAATACTTAGAAGCATAAACGAAAATGAGCAGTTCATTGAAAATAGTTTTAACAAAATGAACACTTGGTTAGTTTTGGATACTGAAGGTGAGACTGAAAAACGACTCTGATTTTAACTTTATAAATGCGCCTGCTCCATGTGACGTTTCAGTGCTGCAGCATGACAGTGGAACTGTATGTGTAGAGGGACCTGAGAAGGTAAATATGGATGAAAGGCAGGAAGTGAGTGGGGACTGTGTAACTGTTAGAAAAAGTACAAAGAGGAGGATGGCACTGAGCAGTCAGCATAGAGAGGAGATTGATCTAGCTAATAGAGTCCAAGCACTGTGCAATGATGACCTAGTGCAGGATGAACACAAGGGTGAGGTGGTGTTAGTAGGTGACTCAATTATACGCTATGTCAACAGTGATTTTACCTGTAAAGATCCCATAATAGGGTTGTTACCTGCCTCCCTGGAGCAAAAGTAAAGGATATTGAATCAAGAGTGCACAGATTATTAAATCACAAAAGAGAGTCTGTGGTCATTGTACATGCTGGTGCAAATGACATGAGGAACAGAAAATCTGAGCTTCTGAAAGAGGATTTTAAATCCTTAACAAGACAGCTGAAAAAGGTAGGATGCAGAATTATTCTCTCAGGTTGACTACCTGTTGGTGGTGGTGGGGATGTATTGAGTAGAATTAGGGCCTTAAATACTTGGCTGGCTGGTTGGTGTGTGCAAAAAGGGCTGGGATTTATAAACAACTGGGACTGCTTTTGGAAAATAAATAGATATTATAGGAAAGATGTACTGCACCTAAATAGGTCAGGGACAAGCAGGCTGGCTGATAAACATCAAACACCACCTAGCAAGGTATTTAAACTAGAAACTGGTGTGTGCTACAGGAACCTTCATCAAATTCCTATTACCCCTGCTCAATCACATGCTCTTGATTGGACCAATTTAGGCCTAGGTTTATTTAATGTTAGGTCTCTGTCTAATGAGGATCTGTTAATTCATGTTCTCTCTTTAACTGAAACCCTGGCTTGGACTGAATGACAATGTTTCCCTGATTGAGGCTTCTCCAACTATTCTTTTTTCCAGAAAGCTCGCTCTACTGGGCGGGGAGGTGTTTTCGGTAGTGAACTTAGAATCAAACAGGAAATTGTTGAAGGTTATTAATCTTTTGAAGTTTTAACCTTGACATTAAACAGTCCCTTACCTGTTCATATTGTAATTATTTATCACCCACCTTAGTAAAACCCGCTATTTCTGACTGAATTTGTGGATCTGCTATACTGACAGTCAAACATGATATGATTCTTTTATTTGGTGATTTTAACCTTCATGTTGGCATTGATTCTGATTCTAACTCCTTGGAATTTGAGGCTACTGGATTCCTTACATTATATCCTGCATGTCAAAGGTTCTACACATAATCGTGGCCATACTTTAGATCTGGTAATTTCTCATGGTTTAGCTGTTAAGAACGTTATAACCCTAGATCTATTTCTGATCTTGACATTCTTTTTGAGGTGAATCTGCCAGTATCTACAAAGACTGTAGTGTAGTGATGGCTTTCTGCAAATGTTATTCTGTTATTAATTATAAGTTTTACATTATGTGTATGTTTGTGTCTTTTATAGTTAAGTTGTTTTTAATCATTGCTTAAATGGCATGTGAATGTGTTGTTTATAGTTGTTTTAATGTGCTTACTAATTCAGTTATTATTATTATTATTATTATTATTTATTTCTTAGCAGACACCCTTATCCAGGGCGACTTACAATTGTTACAAGATATCACATTATACATTATTTCACATTATACAGATATCACATTATTTTTACATACAATTACCCATTTATACAGTTGGGTTTTTACTGGAGCAATCTAGGTAAAGTACCTTGCTCAAGGGTACAACAGCAGTGTCCCCCACTGGGGATTGAACCCACAACCCTCCGGTCAAGAGTCAAGAGCCCTAACCACTACTCCACACTGCTGCCAATACAGTTGCTTTAATATGTTTTTATATTACGTTTTAATGCAGTATTGTCCAAGCAGAGAATTCCCACATTACACGTGAGACGGGGCGGAGGTGCATTAAAAGCACTAAATGGATGCTCCCTGCTCAAAGTAGCACATGGCGGACCATAAGGTCAGAGAGCACCGCCCCCTTTCCCACAGAGGAAGTATGTGGCAGGCTCGCTGTGTGTGATGAGACAGACTACCTCAATTATTGGACAGAAACCAGGTCGGGTTGAAGGGGAGTCAACAACTGTTTACAAAAGTATACAATATCAAACATTGTAAAGTTTTGTCAGTCTTTTCATCTCTTTCAAATTGACTCCATGGATATCCGTGCTTTCTGATACAAACATATCATGCACTGAGCTGTACTGAGGCCTTGTCTGAAGTCAGTTTGAATCTTGTGCTTATATGACTGTATTGGAGGTATACCTTTCTTGTATATAAAGTGTTTTTGAATCAAAAACCATTTCTCAGCTTAATTTTTTCACTATAGTGGACTGTACATTTAAATCCCGGGTAATTAATTCTTCCACAGCTGTTAAGCTTTCTGATGTATTGAGCTCATTACTGCTCTCTGAGTCCTTCTCAGTAGATGAGCTGGTTAACACCTACGCCATCTTGACTGGTATCTTTCAGCAATGAGTTCGTTCATTGCTGAAAATGTGGTCTCGCACACATATGTATAACCAAAAATGGACATTATTTTGGCACACAAGCCTTATTTCTGCGTAGGCCAAAGCTTTCCAATCTATACAACTGGATGCAGTTCCTACAGATGACTGAAAATCCAGCAGACTGTTCTCTAACGAAGCCACATCAACACTGAACAGTGTAGCCAAGGAAGCTGCACAATGAATGGGGAAAGTGTGCAGTGAATTGATGAATGCAATGGCATCACTAATCCTATCAAAATCATTGAATCTCTCTTCAAAATTGCTCTTCAGAGCAATTATCCATTTCTGATAACGTTGGAAAGCGGCTGCAGGCTGTGGCTTATAGACAGGGTCTGGGAGAGCTGTTTAAAGTGAGACAGATCCTGTTGGCTCAGCTTTCGCGCATACAAGTCAAGTTTACAGATGAAGGCTTTGATCAGAGCAACCAGGTTGCTCACACACTTGTCCTTTCCCTGTAATTGAGTGTTCAGGTCACTCAGGTGCTTGCTCACATCGGTCAAAAAGGCCAAATCACTTACCCATTCAATATCTGTGAGACATACATCAAATTTTGAGATGTTTTTGCTATCCAGGAATTGCTTGATCTGGGGAAGCAATGCATTAAATCACTCAAGAACCTTCCCCCCTACTCAACCACCAAACTTCAGTGTGCAGAATCAGATCACCGTATTCTGTGTCAACTTCCTCCAGAAATGATACGAACTGTCTGTGAAACAGCGCTTTTGCTCAAATAGTATTAACAATACTGATAACAGTATTCTTAATGAACAAAAGACGCTGGCACACAATGCTTCTTGGTGGATTTTGCAATGAAAATTAAGCAAATTTGGCAATTCTTGTCGCATTCGTGCTACAAAACTGCTTGAACTGCCAATCATTGCAGGAGCTCCGTCTGTAGTGGGAGATACCATTTTTGAAAGAGGAAGTCCATTTTCCAATAACACACTTCTGACAGCTTTCTAGGTCCACACCTCGAACCCAGATACACAGCTGCCCTGTATCACGAATATCCATACTTTCATCAAGCGCCATGCTGATGGCAACAGAACGAGACAGACGAGCTTTAAATAAGACCATCATGTTTTCTGAGATTTCATTGATCCTGCACATTATTGTGTTGCGACCGAGCTGTAAATTTCTAACTCGCTGCATGACTGCATTGTGCCTATGCTCATCGGAGGTAAGAATATGCATAGACTGAAAAATGCATTGCTTGACCAATTCAGCATCAGAAAATGGTCGTTTTTTCTTGCTAATAGCAAAGCAACCTTAAAGCTAGCCAACGTGACCATTTGTCTCAGTCATTACTGTTTTTAACATTGCTTGTTCAGCAGATAACCGTTGGTTTTAGACAGGCAATTTTTACAGCTCTTTCACAAGACTCAGGTGGAATTTTATCTGTATGACGCTTCAGATTACCTGCATGAGGAATCCCCAAATTAGTGTTGCACAGTAAACAGAAAGGCTTGTCATTCAGAACTGCATAGTCCTGTTTCCACTTTTCATTAAAATTTCGCTTTGGCACCAGTTTGACCTTTTTGGAAACTGATGGGATGTTTTCATCTGTGCTGCTGGACGGGACAGAAGGCTCTCCTCCATCTTTCGAAACCTGTACCACAAAACGATCCATTTACGTAATAACTTAAACATCAATTACAAATACAACCGCGGGTACACTAGAAACCTTTGGCAGGACTTTCTCTGGTGACGTTATGGTAGGTGAGACCAGACATAGAGAGATAAAGCACTAGCACCATCTATTGGTAGAAGTTATTATTTTTTGAATGTATGAATTCTTAGTCGTGGATATTTATTTGCCATCCGCCACAATGAAAATGGCTGTATGCTTATGTTAGTGTTCAGATTTGTCTTGAGATCCACAACATTTTTTTTGCGGCCCACGTATTGACCACCGCTGCTGTAGACCATTCCATCCTACTGAAGTCTTGAAAGCACAATGGGCCTGTCTGGCCTTGTCCTATCCTGGTTCAAATCTTATCTTTCTGATAGGTTTCAGTTAGTCTCTATTGGAGAGGTAAAATCGGCATAATCGGAAGTTGTCTGTGGTGTTCCACAGGGCTCCATTCTCGGTCCCTTGTTGTTTTCATTATATATGCTACCGTTAGGTGACATTATCCACAGACACGGAGTGAACTTCCATTGCTATGCTGATGATACCCAGCTATATGTGTCCCTAAAGCCAGGAATTTCTTCTGCCTGGGTGTTATTAGCTACTTGCCTTACATACATCAAGCATTGGACGTCACAGAATGTTCTAATGTTGAATTCAGATAAAACAGAGCCAACTAAAAGGAAATGTGGGATTACATGAGCTCGACCCTTGCAGTCTCTCATCAAAACTTAAACTAGAAATTAAGAGTTTGGGGGTCATCTTTGATCCTGAGCTCTCATTTGAGACTCCCATTAGGGAAGTTACTAAAGTATATTTTTACCATTTGAGAAATACAGCCAAACTTATGCCTTTGTCTCATATAGAATTGATTATTGTAATGCACTTTTTTCTGGTGTCCCAAAACGTGCGGTATCCTGCTTGCAGCTTGTTCAGAATACCGGCGCTAGAATTCTGACTAAAACCAGGAAAAGTGAACATATTACCCCTGTTTTGGCCTGTTTACACTGGCTCCCTGTGCAGTACATAATTGCTTTTAAGATTCTGTTAGTTATTTGCAGGAGTATCTTCCAAACCGCACTCTGAGATCACAAGATGCAGGGCTGCTGGTTATTCCTAGGGTCAACAAAAGCAACACGGGAGGCAGGGCTTTTTCTTGTAGAGCTCCTAAACGATGGAACGCTCTGCCTTCATTTGTCAGGGAAGCTGGGACCGTTCATAGTTTTCAAGTCAAGACTAAAAACGCACTTTTATAAAATGGCTTTCTTTTCTTAGTGGGTTTTAATGTAACAATGTATTGTGTATACTGCTATTTAAATGGTCAGTTATATGTGTGACATGCTATGCAAATGTATTGTGGTTTGTTCTTTTTTTCTGCTATGTACTGTACAGTGCTTTGCAATACTTTAGTATAAAAAGCGCTATATAAATGCTATAAATAAATGAACCTTATCGAGGTGTGAGTAGGGCTAGTTAGGAAAGGACAAATAAAAAGATGTCCCATCTGTGGATCATTAGCACACATACAATACTCATACTGGAGTATCTGAGCCCTGATATTTACCTATGGAGCGGGAACGGGATATCAGCTGGCCCAGGTCACGGTTCACCTTCCTCAGGAACTCCTGGCACTTGTCCCACAATCCACTGCGCATGCTGGACAGCCCGCAGACATAAAGGAAAGCCATGAGGGGGTTGTAGAGGAAGAGCGTGAATAGGCTTCCTCGCTGGGACTGATCTGAGAAACACAGCAAGACAACCAGCGACACACCACAAGCATCGCCACAAACACTCCTTTAATGGGGACCAGGAAATCTTTTTTCATTAACAAATCTCTGTTCCCCACATTTTATCATCGTCAGGATATAAATTGGCCTGTTTTAAAAATACCCAAACTACTTCAGATTGAACAAGCACTGTGAAAATATAGCAGAGCTGGGCAGTGACAATATTCAAGCACACCTCTCCTCCCTGCCAAGACTGGCAATCAGTACACTGAAAACAGCAACCTGTCTTTGACCATGGTTTAATAATGTAGGGTTTCTTTATTCTTTCAAAGCAGCACATTTGCAATACAATTGTAAAGCACTATTCATGGCCATCACTGCGTTGTGTACTGGGATTGAATAAGGTTACCACTTTGGTAACATTAAAGTCCAGGGGGATTTTAAAGGTTTAGTCCCTAAGTTTTAAACTCAATCTCCTGCTGTTTGTTTTCACTGCTTCTCTGATCATTGAGAAGTTAAACATTTCATTTCAAAAACATTTTGTTCATCTTGAAACGACTTTCATGTTGGTCCGGACATATTTAGAATCCCCCCCAATGCTTTCTTGTGAAACAAACCTACCTCATTTTGTAATTGCTTTATAATATTACCAGTACATGCATGATCTCAATTGTATTTGTTGAAGGTTTTCGTGAAGAGTTTTCTAAATTTGTATACTATATGCAATAATAAAATGGACAAGCATGCTTTTAACGAAAGACTTTTATGAAGTCTAAACATTATGTACACTTCTTGCTTTTAAATGCTAAAGTGTTCTCAATGCATTGATTATTAGCTGTCTGATATTTCATTAGGAAATGTGTCTCTGACTGCAGCTCTATTACTGTTTTCACACGGGCACGTTAGAGCGGTGTGAGTGTGCACTGAACAAGACTTGCACCCTGTTTTGTTCACACTTAACTAAATGCATCTTTGAGTGCTGCTGACTACAGGACTAACTGATCCACCTAATCCAAACAAAGCCACATTAAAAAGAGAGAACGTTTTGGATAGCGCATGTGACATGCATGTAAAGATGTGCTTTACACATGTGCAGATCAAAGAACTGCACTACAGAGTCAACTCCAGCTTCAGTGTGTCAATACTGAACAAAAACGAAGCTGCATCAAATGCGGGGTTGGTTCTTAGTGTGAACAGAACAGAGAGTAACAGTATAAAAGCAGACAAATGTTTTGGATCGAGTCTTCATAAGCAGTAGCTAAAACATGCGTCTACTTGACTTAGTTTTACTTTATATACTGATGCACAAAAGAAACGCAACACTCGGGTCTAATGGATTTAATCAAATATTTTAAACATAGATCTCAAACAAAATCACAGAAAATGTGAACAAAAAAAATCATTATGAAACATGACACACTGTAAAAATGAAAACATTACATAGCCGGTTTCTCTGGACTAGTCTGCCGATTGTGGAAGCAGAACATCTCATTCTCCGGGCAACTTGCCTCACAGACAGGCTGCCTTCAATCATGCCGATAGCAACCAGGCGATCTTCATTACTCAAGCGGGGCATGGTCGTATCTTTCGCTGTTTCGCTGCAAATGGCTATTTATACAGATTCTTAATCAACTCATTTTGGCAATTTTAACTCAACTTAAATATCAAACACTGAGCACCTGGCGTTTATGAAATCACATGACTTGAGCTCAGTATTTTGTTATCCCAAGGAACAATACTACACAAACAATCAAACAAACCTATCTGCTCACTATTTAAATTTAAATAACATTATGTATGTGCCCAATGAGCTATTGACATAAAACTTAGACTGTTGCGTTTTCATTGTGCATTCGTATATATTGACTGTGTGTTTTGAAGTTATGTTGAACATTGTATTGTTAATATTACTTCTATTAACACGATGGCATCCTATTTTACTGAAACCCCACGGATACCTCTGCAATCAAAAGGTTAGTAATAATCGCATACCTTGCATGTTCTTAGGATAGACTGTTGGAGAAAGTAGGCAAACTACTGGCTGTCCGAATAAGTTTGTGAAATTCTACAAAGATGAAAGAAAATAGCAAAACCATTAGAAGTTACATTTTCTTCATTCAAACAAGATGCCTTTTAACTCATGTAAGCATCCACTGTTGGATTTAATACCAGGAACAGACACCATTACCACACAAAACTCATCAGAAAACTGACCGATTCCCAGAAAGCAGAAAGATGAAAACCACGACAACCAATGCAAGCCCCACTTCCAGTATGAAAGCACAGCACCACAGGGACATGGGAAGAGTCCAACAGACTGCAGCCAGACTAATCCCAGCAGAGCTTAAAGCAAGGAGCTCGGAGGACAGGCTGTAAGAACTACAGATTCATGATGACACGGATTCGGATTCTAACTCCTTGGGATTTTTGAGGCTACTTGCTTACACTATATCCTGCATGTCAAGGTCCTAGGCATACTCATATTCTTTTTGAGGTGAATCTGCCAGTATCTACAAAGTCTGTGGACCGTGCATTTAAATCCCAGGTAATTAATTATTCAACTGCTGTTAAGCTTTCTGATGAGCTCATTACCACTCAGTAGATGAGCTGGTTAATACCTACAATACCACCTTGACTGGTATCTTAGATATTGTAGCGCCAATCAAAACTCACAGTGTCTTTTAAAAAAAGCTCACTGTGGTTTAATGATACAACTCGTAAGATGAAACATGAGGGTGGTAAACTAGAACGGAGATGGCAGGAATCTAAACTGCACGTTCATTACATCGCATGGAAGGGCCAGCTGGTTAAATATAGGAAGGCTCTGGCGTTGGCGAGATCATCATATTATTCTAATTTAATTGAAACAAATACAAATAATCCTAGATTTCTTTTTGCTGCCCTAGAAGGTTAATTAATCCTTCCCCTAATAGTCGTACCCTTGACATTGACTCCTCTCACAGCTGAAATTACCTTTTACATTTCTTTAAAAATAAAATACTAGACATCAGAAATGAGATTCCATAGACACCTTCTATTAAGGAGGACCCCAGCACAATTTTACCAACTACACCTATTAAGGATACTATGGGGGCTTTTTCTTTGATTACCTTACAGGAACTGACAGAGCTAGTTCAACACATGAGAGCTAATACATGCTGTCTTGATCCTATTCCTATAAAACTATTAAATTATGTTCTTGGTGTTATTAATACCCTCATTTTAAAAATTATAAAAGGTTCACTTTCCTCCTGTATAGTTCCCTCAGCACTTAAGGTAGCTGTGGTAAAGCCTATGCTTAAGAAACACAATTTGGACCCTAAAGTCCTCAGTAACTACAGGCCAATCTCCAACCTAACATTCTTAGATAAGGTTCTAGAGCGAGTTGTTGCAATTCAATTACAAACATTTCTAACTCTTAATGGTATATTCGAGAAGTTTCAGTCTGGTTTTCGTGCTCCACAGCACCGAGACGGCCCTTGTCAGAGTTGTGAATGATCTGCTGATAAGCGCTGACTCGGGCTTTCTATCGTTTTAATTCTTCTAGATCCAAGTGCTGCCTTTGATACTGTAGACCATTCCATCCTACTGAATCGTCTTGAAAGCACAGTAGGACCGTCTGGCCTTGTCCTATCCTGGTTCAAATCTTATCTTTCTGGTTTCAGGTCGTCTCTATTGGGGAGGTATAAATCGGCACTATTGGAAGTTGTCTGTGGTGTTCCACAGGGCTCCATTCTAGGTCCCTTGTTGTTTTCATTATATATGCTGCTGCTAAGTGACATTATCCGCAGACACGGAGTGAACTTCCATTGCTATGCTGATGATACCCAGCTATAATTTGTCCCTAAAGCCAGGAATTTCTTCTGCCTGGGTGTTATTAGCTACTTGCCTTATAGACATCAAGCATTGGACGTCACAGAACCAACTAAAGGAAATGTGGGATTACATGAGCTCGACCCTTGCAGTCTCTCATCAAAACTTAAACTAGAAATTAAGAGTTTGGGGGTCATCTTTGATCCTGATCTATTACATTAGTGAAGTTACTAAAGCATCTTTTTACCATATGAGAAATATAGCCAAACTTAAACCAATTATTTCCATATCTGATGCCAAGAGACTAATGCATGACTTTATTTCATCTAGAATTGATTATTGTAATGCACTTTTTTTCTGGTGTCCCAAAATGTGTGGTATCCTGCTTGCAGTTTGTTCAGAATACTGCCGCTAGAATTCTGACTAAAACCAGGAAAAGTGAACATATTACCCCTGTTTTGGCCTCTTTACACTGGCTCCCTGTGCAGTATAGAATTGATTTAACATGTTATTTTTTCCTGCTATGTACTGTACAGTTTTTGCAATACTTTTGTATAAAAACTGATATATAAATGCAATAAATAAATAAATAAATAAAATAAATAAATAAATGCATAAATACATAAATAAATCAATTCAGCCTAGAATAAAGTAGAATTAGGGAGGACATAACTGAAGTTTTCAAATCTGAAACGGAGTTAGCATAGCTAATCCTAACCAATACTTTAAGCACAGTACAGAAACCAGGACCAGCGGACACAGTTGGAAATTAAGTGGTGGTAGACTTGGGACTGAGGGAAGGAGACACTTCTTCACAGAGAGTGGTGAGGGGATGGAATGGACTACCTAGTCATGTTTTTGAGGCAGAATCACTTGGATTCTTTAAGACCCAACTTGACAAAGTTTTGAGATCAATCAGCTAATAGGAACTAGACAAGCATTGATTGGCCAGATGGCCTCCTCTTGTACATACATTGTCCTCAACACAAACCTAGCTTGTAGTTCTTGAATGATTTTACAAAATCCTCCGATAAACAACAGTGATTCTACTGTGTATGTTAGTAGGATTAGATGCACTACATCTGTACTCCACTAGAGGGTACCCTAATTCAAACCATCTGAAGCAGGGCCCAACAGTAAAAGCTTCCTGACAGTGCATTTTTAGAGAAAAATTATGCTATTGTAAATCAGCAACAATTTAAAAGCCAGTCCTTTTTAAGAGGTATCAAAGCAGGCCAGGTGTAATGGGTTTTGGCTAGGTGGCAGTGATTAAAACAATGGTCGTGCTTGTGCATCATACAGTACAACAAAATGACCTGAGTGCTTTAGATTTTATAGCAGTACTATATTTGGAATCTAGAAGCCAGATTCCTACATTACTATGATTGCAACTACAAATCCACTTAGTTCTGTTTTGCACTGGATTGTCCATTAATAACCTCTCAAGAAATTCAGTGGGAAAAATGCCACACAGTGCCTTGCATAAGTATTCACCCCCCTTGGACTTTTCCACATTTTGTAGTGTTACAACCTGGAATTAAAATTGATTTAAATTAGGATTTTTTGTCACTGATCTACACAAAATAGTCCATAATGTCGAAGTGGGGAAAAAAATCTACATATTTTTCAAAATTATTTACAAATAAAAAACTGAAAAGTCTTGATTGCATAAGTATTCACCCCCTTTGCTGTGACACCCCTAAATAAGCTCTGGTGCAACCAATTGCCTTCAGAAGTCACATAATTAGTTGAATGGAGTCCACCTGTGTGCAATTTAAGTGTCACATGAGCTCAGATTAAATACACCTGTTTCAGGAAGGCCCCAGAGTTTGTTAGGCATGTCGTATACAGACAGGCTAAAATAATTGAATCTATTCAGTCTTGAACAAAGAAGACTATGCGGTGATCTGATTCAAGCATTCAAAATCCTAAAAGGTATAGACAATGTCGACCCAGGGGACTTTTTTGACCTGAAAAAAGAAACAAGGACCAGGGGTCACAAATGGAGATTAGATAAAGGGGCATTCAGAACAGAACAAACAAACGAGCAAGATGGGCTGAATGGCCTCCTCTCGTTTGTAAACTTTCTTATGTTCTTATGAGCAGCAAGGAGCTTTCAAAAGAACTCAGGCACAAAGTTGTTGAAAGGCACAGATCAGGGGATGGGTATAAAAAAAAATATCAAAGGCCTTGAATATCCCTTGGAGCATGGTCAAGACGATTATTAAGAAGTGGAAGGTGTATGGCACCACCAAGACCCTGCCTAGATCAGGCCGTCCCTCCAAACTGGATGACCGAGCAAGAAGGAGATTGATCAGAGAGGCTACCAAGAGGTCAACTTTGCAAGAGCTAAAGACTTTTATGGCCAAGACTGGTCAAAGTGTGCATGTGACAATAATATCCCAAGCACTCCACAAATATGGCCTGTATTTTACTCAAGAAAGACCACCTTTCATCCTGTTTGAAGTATGCAAAAAAACACTCTGGAGATTCTGTAGCCATGTGGCAAAAAGTTTTGTGGTCTGACAAAGCTAAAATGGGCTTTTTGGCCTAAATGCAAAGCGTTATGTTTGGCACAAACCCAACACAGCGCATCACCCAAAAAACACCATCCTTTTTGTGAAGCATGGTGGTGGCAGCATCATGTTATGGGGATGTTTCTAATCGGCAGGGACTGGGGCACTTGTCAGAATAGAAGGGAAAATGAATGAAGCAAAGTACAGAAAAGTCCTTGAGGAAAACCTGCTGCCCTCTGGAAGAAAGCTGAAACTGGGATGGAAGTTCACCTTTCAGCATGACAACGACCGAAAGCACAGAGCCAAATCTACACTGGAGTGGCTAAGGAAC
This sequence comes from Acipenser ruthenus, assembly GCF_902713425.1. NCBI lineage: Eukaryota > Metazoa > Chordata > Actinopteri > Acipenseriformes > Acipenseridae > Acipenser > Acipenser ruthenus. Next base: position 5,834,365 of record NC_081219.1, read on the forward strand.
AAAAAGGTAAATGTCCTTGAGTGGCCCAGTCTGAGCCCCGACCTAAATCCAATCGAAAATTTGTGGCATGACTTGAAGATTGCTGTCCATCAACGCTCCCCAAGGAACTTGACAGAGCTTTAACAGTTTTGTAAAGAAAGGTCAAATATTGCCAAATCTAGTTGTGAAAACTTGGTAGAGACATATCCCAACAGACTCACAGGTGTAATTGCTGCCAATGGTGCTTCTACTAAGTATTAACTCAGGATGGTGGAGACTTGTCCAATTCAGTTTTGTATTTTTAATATATATTTTTTTTCTCAATAAAAACTTTTTTCCCCTTAACAGTGTGGAGTATGGTGTGTAGATAAGTGGAATAAAATCCTCATTTAAATGCATGAAACTCTGAGGCACTGACACAACAAAATGTGAAAAAAGTTCAAGGGGGTGTAAACTTTCTATAGGCACTGTGTGTATGTATATATATATATATATATATATATATATATATATATATATAGCAGAGCTTCATGACTTACCATTGTTCTAGAAGGGTCTCAATCAAATTTCGTGGATACATAATATTGTGTTTTCATGATGCCTTACTGACATTGTTAACATGAGTGTATTTGCTCATCACAGGGTGATTGAATAGCATTGTATGAATAGCATTATATTGACATGGATGTTGATTTGCATTAGAAAATCAAGTGAATTTTATTGGAGACACTCTCCATTCTATAAATTGATTTATACCACTCGTGCTGTTTGTAAAATCTTAGCTAAAAATCTAATGAAAAGGAACGAGGATAACTTCATGAAACACTGACTAGCTCACCATGACAACTATTGTACCATTACTTGCCCCTTATTTTGCTGCTAAACATGAACTTTGCTGCTAACTGTCTTAAATAGAACTAAACTTTGTATTTTGTTGTTGAACTGTTCTAATGTAGTTAAACCTGGTATATTGCTGCTAACGTTCCCTAATACCGTTAAACTCTGTGTGTATTAACAATCTGGCTTTTGTTGTAGAACCCTTGCTGGGAAGAGCTGTTTCCAACCACTTATCACTCTTAAGGAGAAGTGCAATTGCTGCTATATGTTGGTCTAATACCCTGTGCATTTAAATACTGTGGCTATTGGCTGTCTTTAATTTCCCCTCCTTGTTTTTAGTAAAATTTTAATGCATTTTATTGTTTAGTTATTTAAACTGCTTTATGTAAACCTTAGATCATTGTAATAAAGCTTTGTGAACTTTTATTTTGTGTCTGTCATTCTGTTGTCATCCCTGGTCACTATTCCAAACCTTTTAATTTAGTTTAGTAGTGCCCCCCTTAGTGGCGGTGTTTGGACTCCTTTTGGTTGTCACCGGGTGGCAGTTACAACCATACCCATATGGTTCAGTTAAAAAACAAGAAATTTATTACATAAACATACTGAATCGCTAACACGTTTCGACCGATCCCGCTCTTCCTCACAGCGTAAAAAAGAACAAAGAAAAGAGGCGAAGCAATTTCAATCCTCACTCCTACATTAACTGCACATACAACTGCTTATAGCAGCGCTTTAGAAGGGGGCGGGAGGATGTGGGTTGCTCCTCCAATTAAAACCCGTACTCAGATCACCTGATCTACTCGTGGAAGTGCTGGGTTTCAGACAGACAGGAGTTCGTCATTGGAGGCAAAGCCTCCTCTGGTAAAAAAAAAAAAAAAAACCTCTGGTCTCCTCCAATTAAAACCCGTGCTCAGATCACAGGATCTGCCACTGCTAACACTCTGTTTAAATGGGAGAAGGGAGGCTTGCCACCCTTTATATAAATAAATAAATAAATAAATAAATAAATAAAATTAAACCCTCTCCTCCAGGACCAGAACACCATCTGGCACTGCTAGTACTGTAAGCATGTGTCTCTGCAGCCAGAATTGCTGTTCATTTAGGAATGCTGAATCTAGAGTTTAGGTTAAAATATATTTTTTTTCTTACATTTTAGCCAATAATTGTATTTTATTTTATTGAAAATTATTATATTATAATTAGGGCTTCTGTTTTTCTGTGCTTATTTTTAGCTATTTTCGAGTTTGATATAAATCGTTTTTTTTCGGGGCTTTAGTTTTTGATATACTGTATGAAATTAGTGTTTTCGGTTACTTTCCAAAATGCTTGAGCGTTTTTTTTTTCCTCTCACAATATGTATAGTAGTAACTCGACAGTACTTGCACACTTAAGTTGTACCTTATTTCCTCTGCTGTCTTCCACAACGAAATGCCTACGGTCAAGGGCACATTCTTCTGGGGTTTTTGTGTGTACGCATTTTTGTACATTTCGACACAATTCTGTTTTAAATCGTGTCTTAACTGTAATACAGCTTAAATCCAGCTAACAAGCCTCCATCCTGATTGTAATTTTGTTTTAAATCTCGCAAGTAGAGTCTCCAATAGAAATGTAGGAATGTGCTGTCACTCAGTAGTTGGGGCGGGTTTAAAGTATTCAGAACAAATCAATGATAGATACAAGGCGGGACATTGCCCAGCAGCACAGGAAAATATATTTATTATTATTTTTGTAGTATGTTTTATTTTTTTAAATGTGAAAAGGGTAATGTCAATGTGACTAGATTAACCATTTCCACAGTTTTTCCAGTGTTTATTGGCTATCCACCGATTACATTTTTTTGTATTGGGGGTGTTTTATCAGTTAAAACCGAAAATCAGAAGCCCTAATTATAATGCTATTTAAAAAAATATATATATATATATACATATACAGTGTTTTGCAAAAGTATTCAGACCCCTGACCAATTCTCTCATATTACTGAATTACAAATGGTACATTGAAATTTCGTTCTGTTTGATATTTTATTTTAAAACACTGAAACTCAAAATCAAGTATTGTAAGGTGACCTTGGTTTTATGTTGGGAAATATTTTTAAGAAAAATAAAAAACTGAAATATCTTGCTTGCATAAGTATTCAACCCCTGTGCTGTGGAAGCTCCCAGTTTACACCGATGAAATAAATTGCCCTAACGAACACACAATTACCTTACCTTTGGCCTCCACCTGTGAACCACTAAAGTTGCAGTCACATTTTCTGGATAGAAACCCCACTGTTGAAGGATCATTGGTCAGGCTGTGAATCTGAAGGAAAATGAAGACCAAAGAGCATTCTACAGAAGTTAGAGATAAAGTAATACAAATGCATAGATTAGGGAAAGGGTACAAAATAATATCCAAGTGATTGGATATCCCAGTGAGCACAGTTGGATCAATAAATCAGGAAGTGGAAGCTGCATCACACCACCCAGGCACTGCCAAGAAAAGGCCGTCCCTCAAAACTCAGCGCTCAAACAAGGAGACTTGTGAGAGAAGCAACAGAGAGGTCAACAATCACTTTGAAGGAGCTACAGAGTTCAGTGGCTGGGAGTGGAGTAATGGTGCACCAGTCAACCATATCAAGAGCTCTGCATAACACTGGCCTGTATGGAAGGGTGGCAAGAAAGAAGCCATTACTCAAAAAGTACCATTTGAAAGCACGTCTGGAGTTTGCCAGAAAGCATGAGAGTGACCCAGCTGCGATGTGGGAAAAGGTTTTGTGGTCAGATGAGACCAAGATAAAGCTTTTTGGCCAAAACTCAAAGCGCTATGTGTGGCGCAAACCTAACACTGCCCATGCCTCAAGACACACCATCCCTACAGTGAAGTATGGTGGTGGCAGCATCATGCTGTGGAGATGCTTCTCATCAGCAGGGACTGGGCATCTTGTTAAAATTCAAGGAAGAATGGATGGAGCAAAATACAGGGAAATACTGCAAGAGAACCTGCTTCAGTCTGCTAAAAAACTGAAACTTGGTGCGGAAATTCACCTTTCAGCAGGACAATGATCCCAAGCACAAGGCCAAAGCAACATTGGAGTGGCTCAAGAACAAAAAGGTGAATGTCCTACAGTGGTCCAGTCAAAATCCTGATCTCAATCCCATTGAGAATCTGTGGCACTATTTGAAAATTGCGGTCCACAAGCGTCGTCCAACCAACCTGAACAACCTGGAGCAAATCTGCCAAGAAGAATGGGCCAAAGTCACTCCGACACTGTGTGCAAAGCTGGTACATACTTACCCCAAAAGACTTAAAGCTGTTATTGCAGCGAAAGGTGGCTCTACCAAATATTAATGTGTGGGGGTTGAATACTTATGCAAGCAAGATACTTCAGTTTTTTATTTTTCTTAAAAATATTTCCCATTACAATAATTGATTTTGTATTTCAGTGTTTTAAAATAAAATATCAAACAGAACAAAATTTCAATGTACCATTTGTAATTCAGTAATATGAGAGAATTGGTCAGGGGTCTGAATACTTTTGCAATGAGAGAATTGGTCAGGGGTCTGAATACAATTGAGACATTGTGTATGTGTGCCATTCAGAGGGTAAATGGGCAAGACAAAAGATTTAAGTGCCTTTAAACTGAGTATGGTAGTAGGTGCCAGGCACACAGTTTGAGTGTGTCAAGAACTGCAACGCTGCTGGGTTTTTCACGCTCAACAGTTTCCCGTGTGTATCAAGGATGGTCCACCACCCAAAGGACATCCAGCCAACGGCAGGCTAGTGGTCGAAAACGGCTCATTGATGAAAGAGACCAAAGGAGGCTGATACGAATTGTGCAGAGCAACAGACAGGCTACAGTTAGTCAACTGGCAGTCCAGTACAACATTGGTGCCGAAAGACCCATAAAAGAATGCACAACTCGTCGTACCTTGACACGAATGGGGTATGGCAGCCGACGACCTAACAGAGTTCCACTTCTTTCAGCAAAACACCAGAAACTGTGGTTGCAGTGGGCTAAGGAACGAAAACACTGCACACTGGAGGATTGGATAAACATTGCCTGGTCTGATGAATCCCGGTTCCTGCTGTTTCAAGCTGATGGGAGGACTAGTGTATGGAGAAAACCACACGAGTACATGCATCCATCATGCCGCGTGTCAACATTGCAGGCTGGTGGTGGTGGTATGATGGTGTGGGGTGTGTTTTCATGGCACACATTGGGCCCTTTGATAAAAGTGGAGCAACATTTGAATGCCACAGGATATATGAACATCATTGCCAATCAGATGCATCCCTTCATGGCAGCAGTGTATCCATCTGCTAATGGATTTTTTCAGCAGGATAATGCCCCATGCCACAAGGCTAGGATTGTCCAGGAATGGTTCCACGAACATGACAGTGAATCCAGCTTACTGCAGTGGCCTGCCCAGTCACCAGATCTCAATCCAATTGAGCATCTGTGGGATGAAATGGATCAAGCTATTCGGAGTAGTGATCCACTACCAGCCAACCTGACACAACTGTGGGAAGCATTGGAGTCAACATGGGCCAGCATCCCTGTGGAACGCTTTCGACACCTTGTAGAGTCCATGCCCCAACGAATTGAGGCTGTTCTGAGGGCAAAAGGGGGTGCAACTCAATATTAGGAAGGTGTTCCTAATGTTTTGTACACTCAGTGTAATATATATAGATATAGACACACACACACACAAATATAGCATACACAAATATATTTAATATTTTTCTTGACATCTTTCATCAAATTAATTTTTTTCACTGTACTTTGTTATGCATGAAGGGCAGATCCAACGTCAATAAAAACTCACAAATTGTGCGTCCCTTCCTGCAATTTCATCAGGTAGTGTGTGATGCCCGCTCACAAATCATTTTTTGCCATGCGACTTCCTCCACTGAGATACAACGATTGCATTGGGCAACATGTACCAGGCTTTATTAATTCAAGAACCATTTGGTGAACTACAATGAGCAATGTTGTGCTTTTTTGAATGTATCACAATACCTCTATTATGTTATGATGTATAATTTAAAGAGCATACCATGATGCATCGATACACAATGAATCAGTACACCTTATGTATAACTCTTCAAATCTGCCAGCAGAATTCTAGCTGGGTTTTGTTTGATTGTTCTTTTCACAAAAGCAAGTGGACACAAACCAAACAGAGAGCAGCTTACCTTGTATGCAACACTATTGGAGGAATCTACGACTACGAACAAAGGCTTTCGCGTGAAGGGATACAAGTCACCTGGATGAAGACTAAGAGAAACAAGAGAGTTAGTAAAGGCCTTCGTTAAGGCTATTAAACACTACATTACAGCTACATTCATTACATGTACAGTGGAATATCATAACAGTCTTATTCCAGACAAGTAGTTCTCTAGATGTAGCCTTCAATGGCTCTTACAATCAGGAATTAGTGTTGGGAAGCTGTACTACCTACAGTCACAGCCTGTGGAATGACGTCTTGTAACAAATGTCATTGTAAATGTAATCTAAAATGGGCGGGCAGTTCACAGGATATAGTTCATGGAGTTTGATTAAGTGTTTACAGTACTTCATCAAATTCAATAGGCTACAAGGACCGCTCACCCTCATTTAAAGCATTTCATCCCAACTGGACAAGCAGTTCTCTACATGCTGTTATATGTAAAACTGTAAGTGCAACACAGAGATGAATAGACAGTCTCCATATATCACCAGATTATAATGAATAACTGGGGCTACAGAATTTCCTGAGCAAGTTCAAGGACAATTGGGTAAGTGGTTCTCTAGATATGTGTGAGGACCAAACTGTACGTACGAGTTTAAAAGGTATGTCGTATGCAGACAGGCTCAAAGAATTGAATCTGTTCAGTCTTGAACAAAGAAGACTACGCGATGATCTGATGATTCAAGAATTCAAAATTCTGGGGCTCCCGAGTGGCGCATCCAGTAAAAGGCGCTCCACGTGGAGTGCAGGATGCGCTCTATAGTCTGGACGTTGTGAGTTCGAGTCCAGGCTATTCCTTTGCCGACCAAGGACAGGAGCTTCCAGGGGGCAGCACTCAATTGGCCGAGCACCGCCCGGGAGGAGGGAGGGTTAGGTCGGCCAGGGTGTCCTCGGCTCACCGCGCACCAGTGATCCCTGTAGTCTGGCCGGGTTGCCTGTAAGCTTCCTGAGAGCTGCGTTGTCCTCCGACGCTGTAGCTCTTGGGTGGCTGCACGGTGAGTCTGCAGTGTGAAGAAAAGTGGTCGGCTGACGGCACACGCTTCGGAGGACAGCGTGTGTTTGTCTTCGCCCTCCCGAGTCAGCACAGGGGTGGTAGTGGTGAACTGAGCATAATAAAAATAATTGGCGATTCCAAATTGGGAGAAAATAATAAAAATAATTGGCAACGACTAAATTTATAAAAAAAAAAAGAGAGAATTCAAAATTCTAAAAGGTATTGACAATGTCGACCCAGGGGACTTTTTCGACCTGGGGTCACAAATGGAGATTAGATAAAGGGGCATTCAGAACAGAAAATAGGAGGCACTTTCAACAACATTACTCCCCAGTAATGTTGTTGAAGCCGACACCCTGGGATCCTTCAAGAAGCTGCTTGATGAGATTCTGGGATCAATAAGCTACTAACAACTAAACGAGCAAGATGGGGCGAATGGCCTCCTCTCGTTTTTAAACTTTCTTATGTTCTTATGTACGGAAGCTGTGATATTTACAAAGAGCCAAGTTACAAAACTGAACTTTTACCAAGACACAACATGGCACCCCATTTTCATTATCAGTGAAGAAATGCTCCCTAAACGCATCCAAAAGCTGTCAAACTTGGGTTTATGAATGGTCCAAGTATACCCTATTTTGTAACTTGTAGAAACCACATCTTTATGCAAGACTGAACGCCATCCAACCTATTCATGAATCTATTTTTTTTTTTTGGCACAGGGCCCAAATTCATATAGCAAAACTATTACAAATATTATTTCAATACTATACAACGTATGCTATTAGATTTATGTCTACAGTTCAAATTACATTGCACAAGTAACTTCCAATGTTGTTACAAAGGATTATTACACATCTGAGTGTATTAAAAAAACTAACCAAAAAAAACTTTTCAACAACTTTTCACTTACCTTAGATGAAAACTGTAAATAACTTGTTGAAACAAAAGTACTTTGAGAATAAGTAGACTATCCTGTCGCTTGTCTCTGCCCATGAACTGAAACTTGTATTCTGTGTTGCCGTCAGTTTCCTCCAAAACCATTATCAAAATACAGTAAGCAGTTCACACTAGATTCAAATAAACTGACTATATTACATTAGGAAGAGCTATAAATAGGATGATAAAACATTGTATTACTGAATCTTTTATTAGGCAGCATTATAAAAATTTTTTTAAAAAAATTGATGTCATCATGAACACAAATTATATACAAGCTATGGTACTAACCCTGGTTATCTGTCTTTCTGCTCTTTGTAGAGCCGTTTCTATTTTTTCTTGATGTGACAAATTGTATTACGTTTATGTTTTAGCTGCAAGAATCCACCTCCGTACAAAGCTAGTTTCAGTTTGGGTTTTACCATTTATGGGGACCATCCCAGCCATGAGGAATATTCTCATGATGTAAAATGAACGAGAGAGGCCGGGGTACCACGATACCCTGGGGTACCGCATGGTGTCTCATATAGCTCATTTGTAACTAAACTTTTGTAGCTAGAACTTCATTATATGGCTGCTCTCACTTGGCTGTTTTTGTACATATATTTCAGTCACAAACCAACAGGTAACATAAAGAACAACGTTGTCTTGCTTGTTGGCAGCCAGGCATGCTGAATTGCTGAGCAGCAGCTTTTCAATCGCTTCATTAATTGAGATCTTACCAGTGCATTTCCTTGTGGGCCTGATTCCGCTTGTGCACCGTCTCCCCATTTAAAATATCACGGTTACTGTTAGTAAGCACACCGCCAAAATCATAGGGACCTGTGCAGGAAAAAGAGACAATAAGAGGCTGTTCTCTCAGCCCAGACAAGAGTTCTGCAGCATTTACAGTATTGTATAGGATTTACAAACAACACTGGGCACAGAGGCTGAGTATCGGTGGCAGCTGGTGACCTCTGAGTCAGGGGAGGCACAAGTACAGGGGATGGGGATGGGGGGGGGGGGGTTATTGGGTGTTAACTTTTTTTCATATAATGTGCAATGTATCTTTTTTTTCCCTTACCCATAGCATTCTAAGATGATCAGTAATATCTTGTAAAGGGATAACATTTGCAATAATATTGAACATTTAAACAAAGTATTTTGTTTCAGTATTAAGTATTATTAGCATTACAGAAATTGGGATTTTTAACGTGATTTCGAACATGATTTTCAGCTTTAACATCACATATTAACACTGATAGTGACTTAAAGTAAAAACAGGTTCATTAATAAGTTAGGGCCCTATGAAATCCGTTTTATTATTTTCTGATTTCAGTTTTTACCGTTTTAAAAAATGCAATTAAGTTGATTTAATTGAACTTATGTACACCGCAGGCGCAGCGAACAACACAAAAGTGTAAATCTACATACAGGCTTCTATTTTTTCCATTCGGTTTGAGTTCATCTGCATTGGAGTAAGTCATTTTTTAAAATAGTATTGTTAACTTTAAAAACGGGTTGTACAAGTTAAAAAACCAAAACAAATTATTGTTTTATTGTTTCTCTGTATTAGTCATCGGTCATTACGGTAAAAAATAATAATTAAAAAAATGCCTACAACAGGGAACTAACTGACTTACTTGCAACCTCACATTTCTAAGCCTTAGAGCTAAGGATTTTCCAGTTGTAAAAGTCATTTTTGACATTCTGAAAGTGAGGTAACTTTGCTTACAGTGAAAAAAACACACAGCACGTTGTGTCTCAAGTTACCATAGCAACAACCAGCAAATTTTTTTTTTTAGCCAACTGCCTGACAATTAAAGTTTCCCTTCAAATATGTCATCTCAAAGGTAATGCTCTACTGCCAATTGAAAGGACCTGTTCTTATTAGCAATTTCAATTTTTAGTTATGGCTTCCCTTCAGAGTTTTTCAGTATAATCTAGCGTGGCAAATTGAGCCATAATTAGCCGATCAACTGCGTTATGCTGCATTTCACATTTAACCCCTTCACAAGACAAGCATCAAAATAAAACAACAATACAATATAGTATGTTTCTTACCACTGATGCGATGCAAAACAAAAACAAAGCAATTTCAATCCTCACTCCTACATTAACTGCACATACAACTGCTTATAGCAGCGCTTTACAAGGGGGCGGGAGGATGCGGGTCACTCCTCCAATTAAAACCCGTACTCAGATCACCTGATCTATTCGTGGGAGTGCCGGGTTTCAGACAGACAGGAGTTCGTCATCGGAGGCAAAGCCTCCTCTGGTAAAAAAAAAAAAAAAAAAAAAAAAAAACTCTGGTCCAGTGGTTAAAGAAAAGGGCTTGTAACCAGGAAGTCCCTGGTTCAAATCCCACCTCAGCCACTGACTCATTGTATGACCCTGAGCAAGTCAATTAACCTCCTTGTGCTCAGTCTTTCAGGTGAGACGTAGTTGTAAGTGACTCTGCAGCTGATGCATAGTTCACACACCCTAATCTCTGCAAGTTGCCTTGGATAAAGGCGTCTGCCAAATAAACAAATAATAATAATAATAATAATTAAAACCCGTGCTCAGATCACCCAAATGTCAGCAAAACTTGCAAAGAAAATGTACAAAATGAAATTTACTTGTTGCATAGTATTCAGCCCCTCAAGTCAGTACTTGGTAGAAGCACCTTTTGCAGCAATTACTGCTATGATTCTTTTTGGATAGGTCTCTACTAGCTTTGCACAGTAGGATGGTGAAATTTTTGCCCATTCTTCACAGGAAAACTGCTCCAGTTCTGATAAGTTTGTTGGGGATAGTCGATGGACTGTAATTTTCAAGTCTCGCCATAAATTTTCGATTGAATCCAAGTCAGGACTTTGACTGGGCCACTCAAGAACATTAATTCTTTTGTTCAACCACTCCAGTGTGGCTTTGGCTTTGTGCTTTGGGTCACTGTCCTGCCGAAATGTGAATTTCCTCCCATTTCAGAGTTTTGGTTTCCTCAGTTTCAGGTTTTCCTCAAGAATTCGCCTGTACGTTGCACCATCCATTCTCCCTTCCCAGTCGCTGCTGAAGAGAAGCAACCCCATAACATGATGCTGCCACCACCATGCTTGACAGTTGGGATGGTGTTGGCTGGGTGATGTGCAGTGTTGGGCTTGCACCAGACGTAACGCTTGGAATTTAGACCGGGAAGTTCCAATTTTTGTTTCGTCTGACCACAAAACCTTTTTCCACATGTCTGCAGTATCATCTACGTGCTTTAAAATGAGGCTTTTTGAGTAATGGTTTCTTTCTTGCCACCCGTCCATACAGGCCAGCTTTGTGCAGGGACCGGTTTATTGTTGATGTGTGAACACTGACTCCCATCTCTGACACAGAACTTTGCAGATCTCTCAAGGTCACTGTTGGCTTCAGAGTGACATCCCCAACCAATTTCCTGCTTGCCCAGCTTCTCAGTTTGGGAGGGCGACCTTATCTGGGTAGTGTCCGGTGGTATGATGCATCTTCCACTTCTTAATGATGAACTTCACTGTGCTGAGAGGGATAATCAGCACCTTTGAAATTTTCTTGTACCCTTCTCCTGCTCTGTGTCTCTCTACCACTTTATCCCTGACTTGTTTCGAAAGCTCCTTGGTCTTCATGGTTGCTTTGTTGGATCACTATGTGAGTTGAAGCTTGAAAGTCTTTATGTATCTGAGGGAAATTATTTACAAGTTAAACAACTTTGAGCACACACAGGCTGAAACTGCAGTAGCAAAGGGGTTGAATACTTCTGCAACTGAGATTAATCTGTTTTTCTCTGTAAATCTTACTTATTTATATTCTTGTGGCAGAGCAGGGCTCTGCCCTTAGAAATACTGGCAGGGAAGGAGTTAAATTCTCCTCCCTGCCCAGGTTGATTGTGTCAGGTGGGAGCTCCCACCTGACACAATCAACCTGGGCAGGGAGGAGAATTTAACTCCTTCCCTGCCAGTATTTCTAAGGGCAGAGCCCTGCTCTGCCACAATTCTATATGCATTTTTAACTTTATCAATGTGGAGCAGTTTGTGTAGATGTAAAGTTACGTAAAGTCTTATTTGAAAGTGTCGTGGAGTATGCTCAGGTGCCAACAAAATGTGAAAACTTTGCATGGGGATGAATACTTCTGCAAACCACTGTGTGTGGAGTAGTGGTTAGGGCTCTGGACTCTTGACCGGAGGGTCGTGGGTTCAATCCCAGGTGGGGACACTGCTGTTGTACCCTTGAGCAAAGTACTTTACCTAGATTGCTCCAGTAAAAAAACAACTGTATAAATGGGTAATTGTATGTAAAAATAATGTGTAAAAAAATAATGTAATTGTATGTAAAAATAATGTGATATATTGTAACAATTGTAAGTTGCCCTGGATAAGGGCGTCTTAAGAAATAAATAATTGTAACCCTGTGTGTGTATATACATACAGCTCTGGAAAAAATTAAGAGACCACTGCAAAATTATCAGTTTCTCTGGTTTTACTATTTATAGGTATGTGTTTGGGTAAAATGAACATTTTTGTTTTATTCTATAAACTACTGACAACATTTCTCCCAAATTCCAAATAAAAATATTGTCATTTAGAGCATTTATTTGCAGAAAATGACAACTGGTCAAAATAACAAAAAAGATGCAGTGTTATCAGACCTCGAATAATGCAAAGAAAATAAGTTTATATTCATTTTTAAACAACACAATACTAATGTTTTAACTTAGGAAGAGTTCAGAAATCAATATTTGGTGGAATAACCCTGATTTTCAAGCACAGCTTTCATGCGTCTTGGCATGCTCTCCACCAGTCTTTCACATTGATGTTGGGTGACTTTATGCCACTCCTGGCGCAAAAAATTCAAGCAGCTCGGCTTTGTTTGATGGCTTGTGACCACCCATCTTCCTCTTGATCACATTCCAGAGGTTTTCAATGGGGTTCAGTTCTGGAGATTGGGCTGGCCATGACAGGGTCTTGATCTGGTGGTCCTCCATCTACACCTTGATTGACCTGGCTGTGTGGCATGGAGCATTGTCCTGCTGGAAAAACCAATCCTCAGAGTTGGGGAACACTGTCAGAGCAGAAGGAAGCAAGTTTTCTTCCAGGACAACCTTGTACTTGGCTTGATTCATGCGTCCTTCACAAAGACAAAGCTGCCCGATTCCAGCCTTGCTGAAGCACCCCCAGATCATCACCGATCCTCCACCACATTTCACAGTGGGTGCGAGACACTGTGGCTTGTAGGCCTCTCCAGGTCTCCGTCTAACCATTAGACGACCAGGTGTTGGGCAAAGCTGAAAATTTGACTAATCTGGGGGTGCTCCAAATATTGATTTCTGAACTCTTCCTAAGTAAAAACATTAGTATTGTGTTGTTTAAAAATGAATATGAACTTATTTTCTTTGCATTATTCGAGGTCTGACAACACTGCATCTTTTTTGTTATTTTGACCAGTTGTCATTTTCTGCAAATAAATGCTCTAAATGACAATATTTTTATTTGGAATTTGGGAGAAATGTTGTCAGTAGTTTATAGAATAAAACAAAAATGTTCATTTTACCCAAACGCATACCTATAAATAGTAAAACCAGAGAAACTGATAATTTTGCAGTGGTCTCTTAATTTTTTCCAGAGCTGTATATACCTGCACGTATTTAGGATTTTATACCAGTACATACACAGAGATGCAGTACGCTATCTATCCCTCAGTGAAAGACAAAACAAAAATATGTGTATATATGTATTATTATTATGTGTTATAAAAAATAGATGGGCTTCAGTGTGTCACAGGAAAATAATTTAAATCTAGGGTTTCTGTGACGTCATAAATTACGAGACTGTCACAGAAACCCGAGATGGAATTGTTTTCCTGTAACTCACTGAAGAGGCCCATCTATTATTTTTTATAATACATGGATACCCTTGTGATGCTGATATTAAAGAAGACGAGGTTCAGCAGTAGTTTTTTTTTTTTTTAAACGTAGTGTTTCAATGCTGTAAAGACGTTCTATGTCATTATCAGTTCCTCTGAGATACAAATGTACATCTTTACATTTTTTTTTTTTTTTTTTACATATTCTCATTTTGTTGATCATTAATGAACATTCCTGTCCTGTGGATGTTGCCGAGTGATTGAAACGAGACATTTTGTGTTTGAATTGAAAGTGATGGTCTCGAGGAGTCAAATGGCTCAAAGTTCAAGTATATATTCCTTGAGGAATTATCACTTTTTGACATCACTACTGTGGTATTATGCCTTTTTTTTTTGAATGACTCAGGACGCAAATATAGCCTTCATCCACATAGATATAAAATTTGTTTCATTTTTGCTTTCCTTTGAAAAGTTGAGGCTCTGCCTCCCTTGCCTCCTCTAAGGAGCTTCCACTGAGGAGTATACAATTAGGGACTGATGAACTAACAATTAACACCAGCATTAAAACCGCAATTACTACTATATAATCAAGCTTGAAGAGTTTTATCGAAGGCACTGATTAGCAGTATTAGTAGTAAACAAATCATGTTTTAAACACCATTATACACAGCTGTAACAATTACTATATTCGCACAATTACTGTTTTGAGATTCATCTTTTATTAGGGAGCGTCCCTAAATCCCTTGTTTAGAAAAACACAGGGTATTAGTGCTTGTGACAGGGTAGCCATCTGCCGTGTGGGTGTGTGCATTCGCTGCTGAGTGACAGGCAGGAGACTGAGACGGAGGTTGAAGTTGATACAGCTGCATCCAGACCCTGAAGTAGTTCATTATATAATTTTACCTGTTAAACCTGGAGTGGACTGGTCCTCCAGGACTGGGATTGGACACCCCTGGTTAAAGAAAGGGCTGAAAGCAGCAGGTTGTGCTCTCGGTCCTGCACCGTGATAGCACAGTTTGGGTACATTTTTCATTTGTATTTGTATAATAAAAGTGTGCAATTAAAATAGCTTTTTGAACTGCAATCTCATGTCTCCCTCTGCTATTCCCTCTGCTACCCTTCCACAGATGGTTATCTAAATGGTAAATGTCTTTTAAAGAGCTGTGAAGTGACATTTCTATGAAGCATTGTGGCAGGGCCTAGGCCCTGCACCTGTAGGTATTGTGTTTTGTTGGGGGATTATAAATACAATTAGTTTAATTTAGCAAATCAAGTGTGTTAAATATGGCAGAACTAGGAGGCTAGAATTCCCTCTCTGTCTAATTCAAATTCATGTGCAGCAGGTGGCCAGGTGTTAATTGACTAATTCATTATCAATTAACCCTGGCCACATGCCTTTAAGAAGGAGCTGGAAAGTGAGTGCTTTGTTCTTCATCTGCTAGCTTGAAGCCCATGACTGTAAATACAGGATGTATGAACTAAATACAAGAGATCACTGTGTGTATACTGGGGTAACCGGGATCCTAGTGTGTAGCACAGGGATTCATTTAGGGGATGTTAATCCCACAAAAGTATATTGAGTTTGTGTCAGGCAGTAGCGGCTGCAGGATTTAATTCTTGGCTGGGCCCCAAATTTTCACGGCGGGCCGTTTATGACGTAATGACTTAATTGCTAATATGCGTACTGAGGAGGACACTCCATCAAAGATCTTTATAGTAACTAGAAGATCTTTGAGACTATACTGTCAGAAATAGCACCATATTCTCCAAGAACGCACACTCTACCAAAACATTTTGACAGTCGGAAATCCGATTTACTACCAACAGGCATAGCAGCACAAATTCCATAATGTTAGCGTCTGACAAAAGCTCTCACACGTGTTTCGACTTCCCAAAGAGCTTAAATTTAAAACCACTCTCATACAGTGACTAAAAGTGAATGTTAATACTTCCATTTGAACTTTAAAAAAGTGTCAGTTACATGGGAACAAAAAGAAAAACAGGAATAGAGGCATGAGTCGAGCATAACATACATCTCAGCTGCATCAGTCAACTGAATTCAAGTTTGTAAAATTAAATGTAGGTACTTACATTACTTGCGCATTTGTTGATTCGTTGGTTCGTTTTCTTTTTACAAAATTTGTCGGGACATAGCTAATGCATAAGATGCAAATATAGCTATGGTTTACTGCAAAGTTGGCTAAACATTCAGTATTATTATATTTCTTAGACTTACAATTGTTACAAGACATCACATTATTTTTACATACAATTATCGATTTATACAGCTGGGTTTTTACAGGAGCAATCTAGTTAAAGTACCTTGCTCAAGGGTACAGCAGCAGCGTCCCCCACCTGGGATTGAACCCACGACCCTCCAGTAAGGAGTCCAGAGCCCTAACCACTACTCCACACTGTTGCCCTGTGTAGGTAATTAGATAGCTAATTGCAAATGTAAAAATAACTAAACAGCAGCTGCACAAGCCAGTTGCTTGCGTGCCTTGCAATGAAAGAAAAGTTCCTGTATGTATGCTGCCGACGCGCTGTCATTTCAATACTATAGTATCGAAGACATAAGATCTCATATCTAAGCCGTCCAATCACCAATCTTTTTTTTCATAACCATGACAACGGTGGGTGGGACAGATATATTTTTTGAACCACAAGGATGAGCTAGACTTGCCGCAGCAGATTACAGTCTGATACGGTTTGGAATGAAATGTTTTTAATTGTCAATCGCTCCATAACTGGGTGGGCCCATGAGCAAAATGGGTGGGCTCAGGCCCCTCAGGCCAAAGCGTGGCGCCGCCCCTGGTGTCAGGGAGAAGGTTCCTGGAGAGGGACTTTCCTTATTCCTCCAGCTGCTGCTCCTTCACCTTCACCAATGAGTTTCAGGGAGGTTTCATTATTGGAAGTCACTAAATGCGTTTATGGCTGTTAATGGCTACTTACTCTGGTTGCTTACCCATTCTTGTTTTGTTGGATCTGAGTGCAGCTTTTGATACAGTTGACCACATTATTTTACTTAAAAGGTTAGAGGAAACTGTTGGTATTTCTGGAATCGCCTTGGACTGGTTTAGATCATATATTTTAAACAGATGTCACTCAGTTTCACTTGGTACTTTTGTTTCTGATCCTGAGGTCATTGTTTCAGGTGTTCCACAGGGTTCTGTTTTGGACCCCTTACTTTTTAACATTTATATGCTTCCTTTAGGCCAGGTCATTCAACACCATGGTGTCAAATGTCATTTTTATGCAGATGACACACAAATTGATATTTCTTTTAAAACAAACTCTAATACAGCAGTTTCTGTCTTGTCACATTGTATTGCTGATATAAAATGTTGGATGCATGACAACTTTTTACAGTTAAATTCTGATAAAACAGAAGCTTTGTTGTTAGGATCTGGGAAACAACTGAGTAAAGTCCCCATACTGTTTTTAGACGGAATTACTATTAAAGCTAGTTTTATTATTAGAAATTTGAGTGTTGTTTTGGACCCTGCTCTAACCTTTGAGGCTCACGTGCGCAGTGTTACTAAGACTGCTTTTTTCCACCTTCATAATATCGCTCGTCTACGTCCTTTTTTGCCACTAGTTGATGCCGAAAGGCTAGTTCATGCATTTATTACATCTAGATTAGATTACTGTAACGCATTGTTGTGTGGCCTCAGTACTCTAAGGCGGCTCCGATATATTCAAAATGCTGCTGCTCGTGTTCTAACTAGATCAAAATCCCACGACCACATGACACCCGTTCTCTCTAAACTCCACTGGCTGCCTATAAAGTTTAGAAAAGATTTTAAAATTGCTCTTTTAACTTATAAAGCCTTACATGGCACGGCACCTGCATACACTGCTGACATGATTGTCTCCAGCGCCCCCTCCCGAAATGTACGTTCTTCAGAGGCTGGTTTGTTGGTTGTTCTGAAATCTAGGTTGCGTACTCAGGGGACAGGGCTTTCAGTGTCTGTGCTCCCAAACTTTGGAATTCCCTCCCAAATATTGTAAGAAATTCAGACACTATAGGGATTTTTAAAACTCGTCTTAAGACGTACTTATTTGATTTGGCTTTAGTTTTTTTTGTTTTTTTCCTCTGTGAAGTGCCCTGGGATACTTGTTATGAAGGGCGCTATATAAATGAAATGTTGTTGTTGTTGTTGTTACATAGCAGAAAAAAAGAACAAACCACAATACATTTGTATAGCATGTCACAGACCATTTAAATAGCAGTATACACAATACAAAAGCAGCAATTTTAAAGTTACATTAAAACCCACTAAGATAAGAAAGACATTTTATAAAAGCACGTTTTTAGTTTTGACTTGAAACTGTAATGGTCCCAGCTTCCCTGAGAAATGAAGGCAGAGCATTCCATAATTTAGGAGCTTTACAAGAAAAAGCCCTACCTCCCGTGCTGCTTTTGTGACCCTAGGTATAACCAGCAGCTCCGCATCCTGTGATCTCAGAGTGCGGTTTGGAAGATACGGGGTCAGTAACTTCTGCAAATAACTAGGCGCTAATCCATTCAGGGCCTTGTAAGTTAACAGCAAA
Source organism: Acipenser ruthenus (assembly GCF_902713425.1). Lineage (NCBI taxonomy): Eukaryota > Metazoa > Chordata > Actinopteri > Acipenseriformes > Acipenseridae > Acipenser > Acipenser ruthenus. The sequence goes on from NC_081219.1 coordinate 5,852,717, forward strand.
ATCTTTAAATCAATTCTATACTGCACAGGGAGGCAGTGTGAAGAGGCCAAAACAGGGATAATATGTTCATTTTTCCTGGTTTTAGTCAGAATTCTAGCGGCGGTATTCTGAACAAGCTGCAAGCAGGATACCACACGTTTTGGGACACCAGAAAAAGGTGCATTACAACAATCAATTCTAGATGAAATAAAGTCATGCATTAGGCTCTTGGCATCAGATATGCAAATAATTGGTTTAAGTTTGGCTATATTTCTCAAATGGTAAAAAGGTGCTTTAGTAACTTCCCTAATGTAATAGATCAGGATCAAAGATGACCCCCAAACTCTTAATTTCTAGTTTAAGTTTTGATGAGAGACTGCAAGGGTCGAGCGCATGTATTCCCACATTTCCTATTAGTTGGTTCTGTGAGCCCACTAGCATAACCTCGGTTTTATCTGAATTCAACATTAGACAATTCTGTGACGTCCAATGCTTGATGTATGTAAGGCAAGTAGCTAATAACACCCAGGCAGAAGAAATTCCTGGCTTTAGGGACGAATATAGCTGGGTATCATCAGCATAGCAATGGAAGTTCACTCCGTGTCTGCAGATGATGTCACCTAGCAGTAGCATATATAATGAAAACAACAAGGGACCTAGAATGGAGCCTTGTGGAACACCACAGACAACTTCCAATAATGCCGATTTTACCTCCCCAATAGAGACGACCTGAAACCTAAAAGAAAGATAAGATTTGAACCAGGACAGGACAAGGCCAGATGGTCCTACTGTGCTTTCAAGATGATTCAGTAGGATGGAATGGTCTACAGTATCAAAGGCAGCACTAGATCTAGAACAATTAAAACTGATGGAAAGCCAGAGTCAAAGCTTATCAGCAGACTGTTCACAACTCTGACAAGGGCCGTCTCGGTGCTATGTGCAGCACGGAAACCTGACAAACTTCTCGAATATACCATGAAGAGAAACGTTTGTAACTGAATTGCAACAACTCTCTCTAGAACCTTATCTAAGAGTGGAAGGTTGGAGATTGGCCTATAGTTATTGAGGACTTTAGGGTCCAAATTGTGTCTCTTAAGCATAGGCTTTACCACAGCTACCTTAAGTAGGCCAGCTTTTGTTTTATGAGCTGTTTTTCCACAGTGTTTTGTTTTGTATTTATTATTTTCATGTACACTGTGTTTGTGTATATCCTCCTACACTAGAACTATCATTGCTGGTACCCTAGTGGTGACCACCTACCACTGAAACCCCTGTACATTCTGTCAATAAAACCTGGAAGCATGAACGGCATTTTCAACGTCAACCTCTACTATCAGCGGATACACCTCTGTTACAAGCATGTTATAGAATGTGACATATAGACAAACGTAATGTAACCATTACCTAATGGGTATTTAACCTTTAATACTGTCTAACCTGAATAGATATATCAAAGCTGCGCGCAGTGCCTGTGATGCAGTCGCGCCTGCCCCACGAGGGCAAAATAAAAACAAAAACAAAATGCTGATACAAACATTGTCATCATTTTTCCTTCAAAGCTGCTGCAATCATGGACAAAGCAACCTTGAAGGTGAATGGTTACATTTCTATTTCATGGAACCAGGGTTATGACAATAACCTAACGTTCCCTATCAAGTACGAAATGTAACCATTACCATTGCCCATGTAACCATTAGGCAGGCACCACATTTGAAACACGGCCTACTTATACCCGTGCTGGAAACGCGCGGATGCCGCTCTGGCATTGTGTAAGGTGTCAATGACCCTATTAGATAACCCCAGACGGCTGAAATGTTACCGTTCAGGGCCCATACCCAGACGCAGAGCTGTAGGCTCGATGGGTTGGGATGCCACAATGTCCCCCGCGTTTGACTGAGCGGTCGCAATGTTTTGGCAAGCTCCACGACTGGCTGGTCAGGAGTTGTATTAGGGTTGAAAACCACAGTCTCCTAGGCCAATACAGGGCTACTAATAGCACCCTGGCCCGGTCCTGCCTGATCTTTTCTAAGCACAGCAGAAGCATGGTGAGTGGCGGAAAGGCATACAGAAGCTGCCTTGGCCATTGGTGTGCCAAGGCACCTATTGCTAGCGGGTCCCCGGCTCCTGTTATGGAGAACCAGAGGGGACAATGGGTTGATTCTTGGGAGGCAAAAAGGTCCTCCTGTGCTCTTCTGAATCGTTGCCAAATGAGGCTCACCATATCTGGGTAAAGCCTCCATTCTGAGGCACTGGGGACTCCCCTTGAAAGGAGGTCTGCTGCCCAATTCGTCATCCATGGCAGATGTAGTGCTCACAGTGAGAGGAGATGATGGTGTAAGAACATAAGAACGTTTACAAACGAGAGGAGGCCATTCTGCCCATCTTGTTCGTTTGGTTGTTAGTAGCTTATTGATCCCAGAATCTCATCAAGCAGCTTCTTGAAGGATCCCAGGGTGTCAGCTTCAACAACATTACTGGGGAGTTGGTTCCAGACCCTCACAATTCTCTGTGTAAAAAAGTGCCTCCTATTTTCTGTTCTGAATGCCCCTTTATCTAATCTACATTTGTGACCCCTGGTCCTTGTATCTTTTTTCAGGTTGAAAAAGTCCCCTGGGTCGACATTGTCAATACCTTTTAGAATTTTGAATGCTCAGCAACAGCTCAAAGCAACAGCTTGTGGGCTACTCGATGGAGACTGGGGGACCTGAGGCCGCCATGTTGGTTTATAAGCACGTGTCTCCCCTGTAAATTCTGCAAGGCTAGAAACACTGCCTGCAGCACAAAAATATTTATATGGAGCCTAGGTTTCCATAACCCTTGCGCTCCCTACCGCCCCAGCCAAGGCTGGACGCATCTGTGTCCAAAATGGTTTAATAGATCAATTTAAAAAGAATATTCAGCAAAAAAAGGCACTTTACAGAGAGTTTAAAACTGACCAAAAACAAAGTACACAGAAAGAGTACTTGGAACTGTAAACACAAGTCAAAAAGGAAGTTAGAAAGGCCAAGAGAGAGATAGAAATGAACATTGCTAAGGGGGCTAAAACCAAAACCACGTAACTACAGACCAATAAGCCTGACTTCTATTATATGTAAACTTATGGAAACTATAATAAGATCCAAAATGGAAGATGATCTATAGGGAACAATATCCTGGGAGACAGTAAGCATGGTTTTAGGAAAGAGAGATTGTGTCTAACTGCTTGATTTTTTTTGAGGATGCAACATCGACAATGGATAATTGCAAAGCATTTAAGCATATAAGAACATAAGAAAGTTTACAAACGAGAGGAGGCCATTCAGCCCATCTTGCTCATTTGGTTGTTAGTAGCTTATTGATCCCAGAATCTCATCAAGCAGCTTCTTGAAGGATCCCAGGGTGTCAGCTTCAACAACATTACTGGGGAGTTGGTTCCAGACCCTCACAATTCTCTGCGTAAAAAAGTGCCTCCTATTTTCTGTTCTGAATGCCCCTTTGTCTAATCTCCATTTGTGACCCCTGGTCCTTGTTTCTTTTTTCAGGTCAAAAAAGTACCCTGGGTCGACATTGTCTATACCTTTTAGGATTTTGAATGTTTGAATCAGATCACCGCGTAGTCTTCTTTATCCAAGACTGAATAGATTCAATTCTTTTAGCCTGTCTGCATACGACATGCCTTTTAAACCCAGGATAATTCTGGTTGCTCTTCTTTGCACTCTTTCTAGAGCAACAATATCCTTTTTGTAACGAGGTGACCAGAACTGAACACAATATTCTAGGTGAGGTCTTACTAATGCATTGTAAAGTTTTAACATTACTTCCCTTGATTTAAATTCAACACTTCTCACAATATATCTGAGCATCTTGTTGGCCTTTTTTATAGCTTCCCCACATTTCTGAGTGAACATAAACTCCTAGGTCTTTTTCGTAGTTCCCTTCTTCAATTTCAGAATCTCCCATATGATATTTATAATGCACATTTTTATTTCCTGTATGCAATACTTTACACTTTTCTCTATTAAATGTCATTTACCATGTGTCTGCCAGTTCTGAATGCTGTCTAGATCATTTTGAATGACCTTTGCTGCTGCAACAGTGTTTGCCACTCCTCCTATTTTTGTGTCTTCTGCAAATTTAACAAGTTTGCTTACTATACCAGAATCTAAATCATTAATGTAGATTAGGAATAGCAGAGGACCGAATACTGATCCCTGTGGTAGACCACTGGTTACCTCGCTCCATTTTGAGGTTTCTCCTCTAATCAGTAATTTCTGTTTTCTACAAGTTAAACACTCCCTAATCCATGTGCATGCATTTCCTTGAATCCCTACTGCGTTCAGTTTGAGAATTAATCTTTTATGCGGGACTTTGTCAAAAGCTTTCTGGAAATCTAAATAAAACATGTCGTATGCTTTGCAATTATCCATTGTCAATGTTGCATCCTCAAAAAAGTCATGCAGGTTAGTTAGACACGATCTCCCTTTCCTAAAACCATGCTGACTGTCTCCCAGGATACTGTAACCATATAGGTAATTTTCCATTTTTGATCTTATTATATTTTCCATATGTTTACATATAATAGAAGTCAGGCTTATTGGTCTGTAGTTACCTGGTTTGGTTTTGTCTCCCTTTTTGTGGATTGGTATTACGTTTGCAATTTTCCAGTCTGTCGGTACAACCTCTGTGTCAAGAGACTGTTGCATGATCTTGGTTAGCGCTTTGTAAATAACTTCTTCAATTTATTTGAGTACTATTGGGAGGATCTCATCCGGCCCAGGGGATTTGTTTATTTTAAGAGCTCCTAGTCCCTTTAACACTTCTGCCTCTGTTATGCTAAAGTTATTTAAAATTGGATAGGAACAGGTCGACATGTGGGGGCATGTTGTCTGTGTCCTCCTTTGTAAAAACCTGTGAAAAGTAACCATTTAATATATTTGCTATTTTTTTTTCTTCGTCTATGATCAGACATTTAACCTCCTCTTTGAATGTTCTCTTGCTGTTATAATATTGGAAAAACATTTTGGAATTGGTTTTAGCCCCCTTTGCAATATTGATTTCTATCTCTCTCTTGGCCTTTCTAACTTCCTTTTTGACTTGTGTTTGCAGTTCCAAGTACTCTTTCTGTGTACTTGGTTTTTGGTCCCTTTTAAATGCTCTGAAAAGTGCCTTTTTCACTGAATATTTTTTAAAATTGATCTATTAAACCATTTTGGCCATTTTGTTTTAGATTTAGATTTGTCTACTTTTGGGATGTAATTGTTTTGCGCCTCTAGAACTACAGTTTTAAAAAACAGCCATCCTTTTTCTGTGGATGTTTTCTCTATTTTACTCCAATCTACTTCTGTTAGTCTATTTCATACCTTCATAGTTTGCTTTTCTAAAATTCTAAACCGTACCTTTAGTCATTACTTTTGGGGTTTTAAAAAATACTTCAAATGAGACCATGCTGTGGTCTGAGTTTGCCAATGGCTCTCTGACCTCCGTTATTCCGTCTTCGTTATTTGAAAAGACTAAATCAAGGCATGCCTCCCCTCTAGTCGGTGCCTTGACAAATTGCGTTAGGAAGCAGTCATTTGTCATTTCCACCATTTCAATTTCGTCCGTCGTGCTCCCTCACCGGGTTCTCCCATTTTATGTAAGTCCAGAAAGCTTTTGACAACGTCCCGCATAAAAGATTAATTCTCACACTGAACACAGTAGGGAGTCAAGTAAATGCATGCACATGGATTAGGGAGTGGTTAACATGTAGAAAACAAAGTACTGATTACAGGAGAAACCTCAAAATGGAGCGAGGTAACCAGTGGTGTACCACAGGGATCAGTATTAGGTCCTCTGCTATTCCTAATCTACGTTATCGTATAGTACATGAAAATTTGTTAAATTTGCAGATGACGCAAAAATAGGAGGAGTGGCAAACACTGTTGCAGCATCAAAGGTCATTCAAAATGATCTAGACAGCATTCAGAACTGGGCAGACACATGGCAAATGACATTTAATAGAGAAAAGTGTAAGGTACTGCACACAGGCAATAAAAATGTGCATTAGTAGGAGGCTGTGTGGTCCAGTGGTTAAAGAAAAGGGATTGTCATCAGGAGGTCCCCGGTTCAAATCCCACCTCAGCCACTGACTCATTGTGTGACCCTGAGCAAGTTACTTAACCTCATTGTGCTCCGTCTTTCGGGTGAGACGTAATTTTAAGTGACTTTGCAGCTGATGCATAGTTCACACACCCTGGTCACCCAGTTCTGGTCACCTCGTTACAAAAAGGATATTGCTGCTCTAGAAAGAGTGCAAAGAAGAGCGACCAGAATTATCCCGGGTTTAAAAGGCATGTCATATGCAGATAGACTCAAAGAATTGAATCTATTCAGTCTTGAACAAAGAAGACTATGTGGTGATCTGAGTCGAGCATTCAAAATTCTAAAAGGTATTGACAATGTCAACCCAGGGGACTTTTTTGACCTGAAAAAGAAACAAGGACCACGGGTGACAAATGGAGATTAGACAAAGGGACATTCAGAACAGAAAATAGGAGGCACTTTTTTTACACAGAGAATTGTGAGGGTCTGGAACCAACTCCCCAGTAATGTTGTTGAAGCTGGCACTCTGGGATCTTTAAAGAAGTTGCTTGATGAGATTCTGGGATCAATAAGCTACTAACAACCAAACGAGCAAGATGGGCCGAATGGCCTCCTCTCGTTTGTAAACTTTATGTTCTTATGTTCTTGATAACCTCCCTTCTGTTAACAGTGCCCAGCGCTACGCCTAAGCGCAGGAGAGCAGGCTGTGTCCACCAGGATAGTGCCTGCAGACAGTGCCGAAACACCGTTAACAGGCGGCCCGGGTTCAATGCGGGCTGAAAAACTCTGCTGTTGAACCAGGTTTGGAGAGAACGCATGTGCAAAAGACCCAAAGGAAGGGTCTGGGAAGCTGCTGCCATCAAGCCCAGAAGCCTCTGAAACATCAGTAATGTGAACTTTTTTGTTGAGCTGAAAAAGCTTCAGACAAGCAGCTATTCTCTTCAGAGTGGACAGCATGGACCTGGAATCCAGACGCAGGAGGCTGTCTGCAAACATGTCTTGCAGAGTTCGCTGTCGGACCCAACCGATGAAGGTGGTCTGTGACGAGTTCCATGTGGGTCACTGCCTGCACTGGAGACTGAGCATGTCGTCCAGGTAACTGAGTACTCTGATGCACTGGAGTCTCAAATCGGGCCAGAATAGCCTCCGTGCACTTCGAAAAGGCACGGGGAGCTAGAGAGAGGCCGAATGGCAGTACCCGAAACTCGTACACTGTCCCATGGAAAGCAAACCTGAGGTACCTCCTGTGCCCTGGTCTTATGGGGATGTGAAATAAGTGACCTTTATGTTCACCGTGGTGAACCAGTCTCCTGGCCTTACCGATTGCAACAGCTGCTCAATAGTCAACATTCGGAACCTCCGTCGACTCAGATACAGGTTGTCTGAGGTTGAGGTTTGGTCTGATGCCACCATCCCGCTTGGGCACCTGGAAGTACCTAGAGTAAAATCCTTCTACCGAAGAGAAGGATGAACTGTGCAAATAGGCCGCTTCTGTAGCAGGGTTGTCACCTCCCGAGACAACACCATCGCATCTCATGGGTCCGTGACTAACATTGTAGTCATGCCTCGAATGAAGTGGGACCATGTCTGAATTGTAGAAAATAGCCAGTCTATACAGTATTGAGCACCCAGGTGTCCGAGGTGCATTGACGCCAGTACACCAGGTGACTCCCTGAAAAGTGGCCCTGGGCCTGTGGCAGAAAATTGCTAGGGATGCTGCTTTGCTTGAGGCTTAGCGTGAGGCTTTTGCCTTTGCGCTTGACGGTGGAACTTAAAGTTTCCCCTTTGCGCAGCCACAGGTTGGTTGTGAAAACCCACCTGTGGCTTTAGCAGAGGCCGGCTGTACTGGTCTCTGAAGCCGCTGGAACCTTGGCCGCCAGTTTGGTGCTGGTCTACGTACTGGAGGAGGCTGCTTGGAAAGCAGGCGCACCAGTTCCTTCATAGACTATCGTGCCCGGTGACAGCGCTGCAGCATATCATCTACTGCAGGACCAAAAGTGTGTCCTGGAGTAATGGAAGCATCCAGCAATGATGTCTTGTCCCCATCAGCTATTCATGTTTGGGACAGCCAGAGCTGTCTCCTTGCGGCTACTAACGCAGCAAGGTTCCTGCCCACCGCCTGCCCGTTCAACTTAGATATACTGAGCAGGTTCTTATTCACCAACCGCAGCTCCTCAAGCTGCTGTGGTGTAGGTCTGTGGCTCTCGGAGAGATTTAACAATCAGTTCTGGTAAGCTACCACGGTACTGTTGTAGTTGCCCAGCCGTGTGGCGAACGCACTGGCTGAGTAAGCATTCTTGAGAATAGTCTCTGAAGCCCTGCATTGTTTATTTCGGGCAGGTACCGTCTTTCTTCAAAAGCGCTAGCTTTGGAGCTTGCACCAGTGATGCAATAGTGGCATCTACTGGGGGAAAATTAGCCAAGCCAAGTTTTTCTGCCTCATGTAAGCTGTACAGCGTCCCCAAGGAAGCAGCAGGCGCTGTAGTTGGGTGACCCCAGGATGAATGGACCTTAAAAATAAAGTTTAGGTGTACTGAAGGAGACACATGAGAGGGAGCGGGATCATCCTCAAAAATAGAGTGTTTCCACTTGTCAACTACAGACCATGGGACTTTAAGAGGGCAACGAACAGCAGTGTGGAGTAGTGGTTAGGGCTCTGGACTCTTGACCGGAGGGTCGTGGGTTCAATCCCCAGTGGGGGACACTGCTGTTGTACCCTTGAGCAAGGTACTTTACCTAGATTGCTCCAGTAAAAACCCAACTGTATAAATGGGTAATTGTATGTAAAAATAATGTGATATCTGTATAATGTGAAATAATGTATAATGTGATACCTTGTAACAATTTTAAGTCGCCCTGGATAAGGGCGTCTGCTAAGAAATAATAACGAACGTCTTGCATCATCAGCATAAGCTCTGCTGACAATGACATATGCGCTACTGGCGTTGTGCTATCTGAGTTTCCCTCAGAGGGAAACTCTTGATCGACCACATCCTCCGAGGCAGCGATAGACAGCAGATCTTCTTGCTGCGATTCTATGTGTGCTACTCCGTTGCTCTACAGGTACGGTATGGTTAGGTGCAAAAGGTACAGTATGGTGCACAATGCACAGCACAATGCATGCGGTAAGGTACAGACAGTATGGTACGATGCACAATGCACACGATACGGTGCAAACGGTATGGCACGGTGCACACGGTACAGCACGGTGCACACGGTACAAATGGTAGGGTGCATGGAGCACGGTACACACTGTTCACTAAGAATGGTGGTAGATCAGTGACCTAGAGTTACTGAAGAAGCAGTATACAGGGATGCCCATCTGTATAGCTTCTGGCTTAACCAAACACAGCCCTAAGACTGGGGGAAGCCTGCTGTCAAATCCCAGACAGCCTTCGCTGTGGCCCAGCGACTGCTGGTGAATCAGTAAAAGATAACCTTGTTCGTTGTACCGACGGAAACAGAAGCAGGTCTGGGACCTACAGTTAACATGTGACCGATTATAAAGATACCAACCTATAACGTTCTTGTCTAACCAACAGTCCAAAAACTGAGGAAAGGCTACTGCTAGAGCCCTAACAGTTTTCACACTAATTCTGCAAGCAGATCTTAATGTGGCAACGACACACCAAGGCGTGTCTTGGTCTAACGCAGTTCAGCTGAGCCCAGCAGCCGCATTACAATTTCTGTGGAAAAAACAGAATACACAGAAAGAAAAAATAATTCACACACATTACAGTAACCAAACAATTACCGTTATTTTAATCTAGTTTTTAACAAAACATTATTTGTTATTTTTAAGCTTCAACCAAAGCTAACAGCTTAAGAGAGAAAACAAGTAGCCGATTTAAGGAAGGGGCAGCAGAGCTGCCGGCTTCACGCGGGGCACAAGGCCGCTAAGGAACTTAGACGAAAACCACGGCTGAGTGCACAATACATGAAAGTAAAATTACTATAAAACACCTAAAATAAAATCACAATAAGTGGAATACACAAGCCATAAGTCAGAGATAAGTGTGTTACTTAGTTCTTTGATGAAGCTGCACAGAATTACTGAATCATGTACTATGCTATGATATAGCAGCGGCATTTGGGGAATAACATGAACTGTGCAGTACAGGCAGGTGGTGTGAACTTCGGAAAAATGATATTTACTATTGTGTCACTGAGATAGAAAAAATAAATTACTGTAACACTACTGTATCCTAAAGCGAAAATGTATCAGCGCCACTGCTACCAAGATGGTTGGTTTCTCTCTTGCTGTAGACATCTGCTATTAGAGAGGATGGGTTTAAGTACCATGTAATTAAACTGGGCATTGGAATATTACTTTAATTCAGTCCTCCTCTACAGCGAGAGAAAACAGTGGTATGGCTTTATTTTAACAAGCATAAAGCAGACTGAGAAACTAAAAGAGTGTGTGAGAGAGGAAGAACTACTAACTAGGGAGGAAGTTGAAATTAAAGTATCAAAAGTATTCATTACGCTTAAGGCTACCATCATTCCACTGCAACTAGGATCTCAATTAGTCACACCTCATTTTAAATAGATGCATCTAAAAGGGAAGTGCAACTATGATATTAATTACTGACATCCAAGCTTAAACATATCCTAATTGTCACAGATGGATACCCTATTTACAGTAGCTGTTAAAGCACATTGAAAAGGTGATTGTAAGCATGAGGATCACACATCTTTAGGAGAGTGAATTAAGTATTCACTAGCCGAATTGTCATACATTTTTCTTTATCAATGTACTTATGTTTAATCACAATTACATTAGGTTCTTAAGATATAAATTAACGGCTACTTTCACAGACCTTGATTAACACTAGGATTGGACTACTTTACCCACAGTAACATTAGGTAGTCCAGGATTAGCGCTAATCAAATCTGTGAAACTAGCAAACAGACAGAGATGTAGTAAAGCCGGAAGCAGGGAAACATGCATAATGGGATGCTGTGACAAGCAGGCTGTCAGACGCGGAAGAAACACACAGTACTGCACAGTGAAATGTGAATTGCACTGTTGCGCGTTTAATAATGAACAAAATAAAAGGTTTTAAACAAAAACAGCACACAGCACTTTGGGCCAAAATAAATAGACAAACAAAACAACAAAATAGTAAACAGACACGTGCACGAACAGACAAACAAACACGGTGAGTCAAAGAAACTTTACTTTTTCTTTACTTTTTCTCCTTCTCCACACCCGTTCTCCACTCACCGAACACACAACCCCGAGTGAATGAAACGTGCATCTGTATATACAAATTGTGCTGGGATTCAATTTCCAATTAATTATGTAACACAATTTTTGTTCCTGGGTAGTAAGTGTTATTTCCTAATTGCTTATGCCTCAAAAGTATAGAAAATGGCTGTTATTCCCCACAAACTTTGCTTTTGTGACCAGGAGTGATATTTTGAAATTTACCTATTTCCAATGAGAAAACGGGCGGATGTGTCTTTTCGTTCACATAAAGTCAGAAAAAAACAACATATGAATCCAAATTAACATGTATTTATACTAAAGTAATACAAAAATGACTACAAAAGATTTAGAAGTGAGTAGTTTTTCGAGATTTACGATTGTACTGTAAATCACTTTCACGAATCAGCCCCCAAATGTAGTCTCCCATCATGTTCTCGTTATACTGTCCTTCATTGACAGCTCATCCAGGAGCCTCAAAGCCGTGCTGCTCCATAATGGTAACAAGTACCCGTCTCTTCCCCTGGCTCACTTGGTGCACCTCAAAAGGATTACAACAGCATCAAGACCTTGCTGGACGCCTTGAAGTATGATGAGTACGGCTGGGACCCCCGGAAGGTGCTGATGCCACCACTGCACATCAAATTGGGCCTTATGAAACAATTTGTCAGAGCTCTAGATAAGGAGTCGGCAGCCTTCAAGTACCTTCAAGACTTCTTCCCTAAGCTGTCTGAGGCAAAGGTTAAAGCCGGTGTCTTCGTCGGACCACAGATAAAGAAGATCCTGGAGTGCAATGAATTCCCCAAGAAGCTCACTAGTAAGGAGAAAGCGGCTTGGAACAGCTTTGTCGCAGTGGTTCGGGGCTTCCTGGGCAATCACAAGGCCGAAAACTAGTGGAGCTGGTTGAGACTCTGGTGAAGAACTACGGCACAATGGGCTGTAGGATGCCCCTCAAAGTCCATATCCTTGATGCTCATCTTGATAAATTCAAGGAGAACATGGGAGCGTACTCGGAGGAGCAAGGCGAGCGCTTCCACCAGGATATACTGGACTTTGAACGCCGCTACCAAGGACAGTATAACGAGAACATGATGGGAGACTACATTTGGGGGCTGATTTGTGAAAGTGATTTACAGTATAATCGTAAATCTCGAAAAACTACTCACTTCTAAATCTTTTGTAGTCATTTTTGTATTACTTTAGTATAAATACATGTTAATTTGGATTCATATGTTGTTTTTTTCTGACTTTATGTGAACGAAAAGACACAAATTCGCCCGTTTTCTCATTGGAAATAGGTAAATTTCAAAATATCACTGTTCTGGTCACAAAAGCAAAGTTTGTGGGGAATAATAGCCATTTTCTATACTTTTGAGGCATAAGCAATTAGGAAATAACACTTACTACCCAGGAACCAAAAAAAAAACAAAAATTGTTACACGGTGCACGTGAACTAAATCTGTGCAACCCCGTGCTCACATATTATTAAAAACTTTAAATGCATGTGAAGTGAAGTGCAATCCCTGTGCCTAAATACAATTATACATTTTAAATAACTCGTGCTGCACACACCCATTTATATCCCATGCAGCAATATCTATACACCAACATTAACACACGACACGCAACATACAACACAGAAATGCACACAGGGGTGGGGCACATTGCCACAGATGCCTATACGAAAATACATGCATACAGTAGGAATGCATGGGATGCATTGATAATATGATCAATAGTAATTTGATGAAATTTTATGACAAGTTTGACAAATGATTGAATGTTGCAAGAATGTATCTCTATGTATGGTTGCTACTGGTGAGACAACACAAAAAAAATGACTGTAGTATAGTAAATTACAAACGAGTGACTAAATAAAATGTCACTTTTATACTGAGTTGCAAGTATTGACCTCCCCCTCCTACTCCTTCAGTGCAAAATGCTTAAAGTTGTCACCAACTTTGAAACACTCAATAGTGCTGAACGTTAAGGTTACGGATGTAACCCTGGTTCCCTAAAACAGAAGACAACCACCAACAATACTTTTGGGATGCCACAGGTCATGTATTCATTTTATATCACAGCTGCCGATAGGCCCCACTGGGGAGTGATGTCCTCGGTCCCGCCTTCCGAGGGAACAAACTGTCACTCCATGGAGCTCACTTCCTCTTTTGCATCGAACTCGCGAAGGTGACCGAAGCGACCTTGCAGGTTGGTTGTCGTCTTCTCTTTCAGGGAACCAGGGTTACATCCATAACCTAACATTCCATTTCAATTCAATTCGAAGACGACCACCAACAATACTTTTGAGAAAACTATACCAAAGCCGTCGCGAGGGAGCGTGAGCGGAGACAGCAGACAAGGGATGACTCGAGATCGCAAAACCCTGGTTAGTGGTGTGAGTGTGCAACCTCAAGGACCCTCGTGCCTAATGAAGTCATAGAGGAATCTAGCACATTAGGTCAGTAGAACCTGGTAAAAGTATGCAGGGTAGCCCAGCTAGCCGCAGTACATATGTCAGATAGTGAGTCTCCTCTAAAGAGGGCCCATGATGTAGCCACTCATCTGGTAGAGTGTGCGGCCACCCGCCCAGGAGGGGGTAGGCCGGCATTAGTATATGCATTCGAAACTGTGTCTACAATCCATACACCATAACAGACGAAGAGCTGGTCAGACTGACACAGAGCTCTCGTCCTGTCAACATAACATCTCAATGCTCGAACCGGGCAGAGGGAGTTTAGTCTTTGATCCTCCTCCGAAGAAAATGGAGGGGGAGGGAAAGGCTCTAGCTCCACTGACTGATTACCTTAGAGAGGAATGCGGGTTTCGTGCGTAACGGTACCCTGTTCCCGTCATCCCAGACATGGTCTAGATCCCACTCAAGCGCCCTTCAAAAAATGGGTCACCAGGAAATGGTCGCCTGGTGACACCGAATCAACGGGGACATGGCATGCAGATATGGCTGCCAGGTAAACTTTCGGCGTAGAAGGAATTGTAGAATAGTTGCTATAGGGCAAGAGACAGGGTCATGACCCCGGGTCAGACACCAGTGTTGAAAATATCTCCACTTGTAGGCAGACAACGACCTTGTGGAGGAGGCCCTAGCGTTTTGTAGTGTACTTTCGACCGCGTCTGAAAGCCCTAAAGCGGACAGACTGTCCCGGATGACCACTGGTAAAGGGGTCAGTTCTGGGGCAGGTGTTAGCGGCAGAACAGGGGGCTGAGCCTGCTGTCTGGCCAAATACTCCGGGACTTGAGCCATCTGGTCCTTTAAATCATATATGTCCTGTGCCTGCTTTGATTGTCTCGCCTGCTGAGATGTGGGAGTAGAGCAGTCACCACGCCAGGCGGGTAGACTGAAGAGAGTTATTTATTTATTTATTTATTTATTTATTTATTTATTTATTTAGGCCTAGCGCACCAAGCGGGCGGGCCGAGACAACCGGTTGAGTCTTTTTTTTTAGCTGCAATTAGCAGGAGAAAATATCATAACAGCAGATGCTGCAGGTTAGAAAGCAGTCTGCAGCGCAAGCGAGAAAAATTAACGAAGCGCAGTTGCGCAACGATTATAGCTCAGTTCACAGAAGCTGAGTTTACTGATTCCAGGGAAGTGGCAAGCCGACTTCCAGCAATATTTTTCAAAAATAAAGCAGAGTAACTCCAGTAAAACTCGAGTGAGAGCTATTTCATACAAACTCAATCACAGCAACTGGACAGGTTAGTATCTTACCTTAACGCAGTGAGAAGCAAAAGAGGAAGTGATCTCCATGGAGTGACTATTTGTTCCCTCGGAAGGAGGGACCAAGGATGTCACTCCCAGGAGGGGCCTATCGGCAGCTCTGATATAAAATGCTCAGTGAATACCTGACCTGTGGCAGGCATATCCCAAAAGTATTGCTGGTTGTCGTCTTCGAATTGAAAAGGGAACTTAGACACACAAAGAAACTTCATCAATTCAATGACAAGCGTTTCAATTAGAGGTCTCTCTCAATGTCTTAGACTTAATTCATGTTGATATTATTACCATTTAGGAAATGCATGTACTATATTCAAAGATTCTTGTTGTTTTCAATTAAGCCAAGAACCATAAAACATTTGCATATAAAATTATGAATTCAGTTTTTGTAGCGGGGGTGGGAAACCTTTTTCCTATAAACAGGCCATTGGTCCATGGAAAAAATCCATCGCGGGCCACACACAAAATACCAACTTAATTTAGTTTAAAACACAGAAATTGAGACTACTTTTCTTTTTATTTAAATATAAAACTTTTAAGTTTAAACTCACCCGCTTTTTTTTTTTAGTGTGATGGTTGAGATTGCTTTTCCTTGGCGAACGTTGTGATATCTGCTGGCACTGAAGATGTTGCCACTCTCAACTGGTTTTGTAAACTGTCGTCTGTTAAGCTGGCACGCAGGCGGTTCTTTGCAAGCATAAACTTGGAAAATAACTGTTCACAACGGTACGTTGTACCAAATAGCAATGCAATTTTCAGCGCGTGTCTTCTCAAATTTGGAAATTCATCGGCTCCCACGTACAGTCTGTAGAATTCTGGCAGAGGCAGGTTGTTGTATTTAGCCTGAAGTTCACTGTTGCTTTGCAGTTCAATTATTTCGTGGTGAATGTCTTCAGGTACATCGACTGCTTCAACATTGAAAGGAGTGGCAAAAATGTTTAATTCAAGTTCCTTCGATTTTAGGTCTTGAAATCGCTCACTAAATTTATTAAGTCAATTTCAGCACTCCTTGGCATACTCCACTGTTGATGTTGGTTTTTGTCCCTGAAGTGTTGGAAAAGGCACTGTGTTGCATTTCCCACAGCTTTAGCTTTGCTTCAAACCATTTTATGTTTGAAAGTAGGCATGTAAGCAGCTGGTTAGGGCCTTTCAATTTTAAATTGAGCTCCGAAAGGTATTGCGTTATGTCAACCATGAATGCCAGGTCACACAGCCACTTGGGGTCACTCAACTCAAGCACAGGTTTTCCCTTCATCTCCATGAAAAGCTTCACTTCTTCCTTCAATTCATGAAACCACTTCAGCATGCTCCCTCGGTTCAGCCATCGCACTTCACAAAACTAAATCACCATATTCTGATTCAAGGTCTTTCAATAGCTCTTTAAAATTGGCGGCTATTTAATCCTCTACTTTTAATAAAGTTAATGCTCAATACTACTACAGACATAACGTCGTTCAGTCGCATGGACTGCGCGCACAGATTCTCTGTGTGAATGATACAGTGACACACACTCAACTTACTCGGATCAAGGCTGAGGCGATTCATTTCTTTCTTGATCAGGCCAACAAGTCAGTTTTGTGATCCAGTCATAGCTGGGGCACCATCAGTAGTAAGCCCACTCAATTATTAAAAAGCCTTCTCAATTGCCATTCATTGGCAATAAAGAGAGCAAATCCTTTCATGTCTCAAAACCTTGTGTGATTCCACGCAAAAAAATAGACAGTTGGGCTGTATTTGTTACATCTGTTGTCTCATCAATAGACAGAAAATATAACTCAAATTCACTCTCAGAATCTGTCAGATACATTTCAATATTCTGAGCCATATCGTGAATTCGATCTGACGCTGTTCTGCGAGATAAGCTCAAAAGCTTCAATAATTCAAGTTTCTCAGGCACCAATAAAACGGTGGTTGTGACTATGCACTCCTTTACAAACCTTTACAAACCTTCTGTATGAGGCTTAAGTTTTTTTGCAATAAATTCACTCACCGCACAGCTTGCTTGTACAACACTGTCCAGCTCTTTTCTTGGTCTTGTAAAAATAGCTTGCTGCGCATTCAAATTATTTTTCAATGCTTTAAATCGGGCAGCAGTGTGGAGTAGTGGTTAGGACTCTGGACTCTTGACCAGAGGGTCGTGGGTTCAATCCCAGGTGGGGGACACTGCTGCTGTACCCTTGAGCAAGGTACTTTACCTAGATTGCTCCAGTAAAAACCCAACTATATAAATGGGTGATTGTATGTAAAAATAATGTGATATCTTGTAACAATTGTAAGTCGCCCTGGATAAGAGCGTCTGCTAAGAAATAAATAAGAATAATAATAATAATAATAATAATAATAATTTTGTCGGCACGCAGTTGTCCCTGAAATTCTTCATATTTTATGTGCTTTGTGTTGTAGTGCCATTCTAGGTTTGATTTTTTCATGACAGAAACTGCATCGCCACAAATCAGGCTCACTGGCTAGCATTTCACCTTCACAAAAAAAAAAATCATGTGTCCATTTTTCATTAAAAACACGACACTCTGCATCCACATTCCTTCTTTTGTTTGCAGTAGCCAAGTTTTAATGAAAGAAGTACACGGTAGTAGTAGGAGCAAATTAAGAGGTTTTTTTTTTTTGTTTTTTTTTTTGCCGGGGCAAATGTCTCATGCGTTGGAACGTGCAGCACAGCCGGTGTCAGGAAATCACGCTGCCTAGCAACCACGTCATGTGCATGATGTTCAAAAATACAAAACCTGTTGCCACATATCTAACCTACCTACAACCCCATCGCTAACCTCCAAACAGTGAAAAAAAATTATTATTATTATTATTATTTATACAGTTGGGTTTTAACAGGAGCAATCTAGTTAAAGTACCTTGCTCAAGGGTACAGCAGTAGTGTCCACCACCTCGGATTGAACCCACAACCCTCCGGTCAAGAGTCCAGAGCCCTAACCACTACTCCACACTGCTGCCCTATTATTTTTTAAAAGTGACATTGTAATATATTTACAAATGTGTGCTGCGGGCCAGGTGAAATTAAGCAATGGGCCATAGGTTCCTCACCCCCGTTTTATAGTATGAAATAATTCAAATTAAGCACGAAATCTAACAAACCCAATGGTGGTTTTCAGGAGCTGTGCTCTAAGTTGGTTTGTTTTGGGTTTTTAGAGTGATGCTGCTGGGGGTCAAGGTACGCTGCTCGTACCCTCGGAAGTTCACCAAACATCAGATTTGAAGTTACTCTCTTTTAAATAAAAAGGTTAGGATTAAAATGCAATTGATAAGTTCCCTTTTTTAAGTAATAATGAACTGGGAAGAAGAGGATCTGAATACACCCCAAGTAATAATGTACTGGGAAGAAGAGGATCTGAATACATCCCAAGTAATAATGTACTGGGAAGAAGAGGATCTGAATACATTCCAAGTAATAATGTACTGGGAAGAAGAGGATCTGAATACATTCCAAGTAATAATGTACTGGGAAGAAGAGGATCTGAATACATTCCAAGTAATAATGTACTGGGAAGCAGAGGATCTGAATACATTCCAAGTAATAATGTACTGGGAAGCAGAGGATCTGAATACATCCCAAGTAATAATGTACTGGGAAGCAGAGGATCTGAATACATTCCAAGTAATAATGTACTGGGAAGAAGAGGATCTGAATACATTCCAAGTAATAATGTACTGGGAAGCAGAGGATCTGAATACATCCCAAGTAATAATGTACTGGGAAGAAGAGGATCTGAATACACCCCAAGTAATAATGTACTGGGAAGCAGAGGATATGAATACATTCCAAGTAATAATGTACTGGGAAGAAGAGGATATGAATACATTCCAAGTAATAATGTACTGGGAAGCAGAGAATCTGAATACATTCCACTGTTGTACCTTCGTAATCAGAGCGGCCTGTAGGAAAGACGCCGGTCGCAGACAGGTACATCAGCAGCACACTGTTGGCAGGAAGTTCCTAAAGATAAAGACACCAAATACAAATAAAACACAGAAAACAAAATCTATACTGCCTGTTTGAAATAACAGTTTGCAGAGGTTTGTTGAGACAAATATGGACATAAAAGGACCACATATATATTTATTAACTAAAAGTAAATAAATGAAATGCCAACCATTACAAGTCTTTTTCAATATCAGCGCCAAGATGTATGAACAATATTTTTTATGGGGATACCTTTTTAGTAAGATCAGCTAAAATATGTATACAAAATATATAAACTAGCTTTCGAGACCACAGACGTCTCTTCTTCAAATTGAAGGCAAAGAAAATTCCATTCACAATCAACACAGAATGACACGGAAAAAGGCTTCTAGTCAAAATGTTTGTCATTAAATGTATTTAGTTTCTTTTGTTATTCCTTCAAGTTAGTACCATTGAGTGATTTGCAGTTCTGGATGGAATCACTTCTATATATCCAGCAAAAAGAAAATTGCTTAAATTCACTAAATCACACACTGCACCATTTATATGATTGTAGCTAACAAAATAATTCCATTATCTTACCTGTTTTGCACTTTCATTAGGTATGTAGGTTTCAAAACGTGCAGTTTAAAAAAACAAACAGATGTTATAGCATACATTATAGTATTTTCTTGTTTACTATAATATGTATTTCCATCAGCACATTTGAGACCTATATCACAAGTGGAAGTGTACAACAGCTTTATGGGATTATTTTGTTAGCTACTATCACTTTAAATGGTACAGTAGGAGCCCTATATCTTCCAAGGTACTGTATTAATTTAAAAAACTCTGTATGTGAATGCTTTGGAAATCGGATCCAGAGTTCTTTAAATAAGGCCCATTGGTGGTTCATTACAGTAACTGAGCTAACACAATAGTTCCATACATATTCTCTACCATGAACATCCGTTTGTCAGATAGGTCTCAAATTTGCAGTTTCGAAAGAAACACCTGTTTCAGCAAACATGTATTTAACTAGAACAGGTACTGCACTAAGGCAAGTACATCTCTGTTTGCAAGCTCTTGAACTTCCTAGGTCATCGGGTCATTGGGCTCAGCTGCTTCCCCTATTGACTGACATGCTAGTGTGTGTGTGAGAATGTAAATAGTGTGTGTGGGGGAATGTAAATAGTGTGTGTGTGAATGTAAATAGTGTGTGTGAGAGAATGTAAATAGTGTGTTTGAGAGAATGTAAATAGTGTGTGTGTGTGGGAATGTAAATATTGTGTGTGTGTGTGTGAATGTAAATAGTGTGTGTGAGAGAATGTAAATAGTGTGTGTGTGAATGTAAATAGTGTGTGTGGGAGGGGAGAATGTAAATAGTGTGTGTGGGAGGGGAGAGTGTAAATAGTGTGTGTGAATGTAAATAGTGTGTTTGAGAGAATGTAAATAGTGTGTGTGTGTGAATGTAAATAGTGTGTGTGTGTGAATGTAAATAGTGTGTGTGTGTGTGAATGTAAATAGTGTGTGTGTGAATGTAAATAGTGTGTGTGTGTGAATGTAAATAGTGTGTGTGTGTGAGTGAATGTAAATAGTGTGTGTGTGTGAATGTAAATAGTGTGTGTGTGTGTGTGAATGTAAATAGTGTGTGTGAGAGAATGTAAATAGTGTGTGTGGGAGGGGAGAAAGTAAATAGTGTGTGTGAATGTAAATAGTGTGTGTGTGTGTGAATGTAAATAGTGTGTGTGTGTGTGAATGTAAGTAGTGTGTGTGTGTGTGAATGTAAATAGTGTGTGTGTGTGTGAATGTAAATAGTGTGTGTGAATGTAAATAGTGTGTGTGTGAATGTAAATAGTGTGTGTGTGTGAATGTAAATAGTGTGTGTGTGAGTGAATGTAAATAGTGTGTGTGTGTGTGTGCATGTAAATAGTGTGTGTGTGTGTGAATGTAAATAGTGTGTGTGTGTGTGTGTGTGTGTGTGTGTGTGTGTGTGTGTGTGTGTGTGTGTGTGTGTGTGTGAATGTAAATAGTAGTGCTGGGACAAATATCTGAATATTTGAATGAATTTTTTTTTTTTTTTACAGGTATTCGGATACAAAAATCAGATGTTCATATTCGCTAAAAATGACAAACCTTGCACTTATTTACCCTCACCAGAATTTGTGCGACAGTTTAAAAAAATGGCAAATGAAAAAGAGCTCTGAGTGATTAATCTATATATAAAAAAAAAACAAAAAAAAAAAACACTGAATCAGCACAGCAGCTCTCGAGCCTCTATTTAAAAGTTTTAGACAGCAAATTGTAAACAAACCAGATTATACACTCACACTCATAGTGATCTCTATGGAAAGCCATCTGGGACAAAAAAAACGCGTTGTGCTATTTCAGAGCGAGCCAGATAGGACAGAAAAACGACAGGTACGTCATTTTGAAATGTCTCGCTTAAAAAGTACCCAACTTCCTGAAAATGTTGCATAGTGATTTTTTTTATATAGATTGTATATATTATCATTGTATATATTAACGTATATTTGGTAGCATGTTGCTAACCAAAACGCTTAATTTGCTACTAGTTTGTTTATGCAGTAGCATTTTCCTGATACCTTACGCTGCAGTATATGACCCTAAGTGAACACGTACATAATTACCGGTATTATTATTTTTTTTAAACATGTACATTATTTGTATCTTTCATAAAGCGGGAAACAATTGCTAATAGAGGTTCACGATATAATACAATTTTAAAGTATGAACTTTATTTTATAGACCAAAAGTAAAATTAAACAACTGTTAAAAACATTTCAATTTTATAAGATAACAGGCAATGACCTAACAGGATATTACGTTTATTCAGGGTCTATAAAATGCTAATTTAATCTGTCATGGAGATTATTTTGTTATAATGTTAACCCTGGTTTCACTGACGGTAAAAATGAACACATAATAGGTAGATAATTATTACTTTATCAAAATTCTGACTCCAAAAAAAAAAAAAAACCCCACAGGAGCAAATAGCTAGCTATAACGCTAACATGATCCATGTAACGTCTTCCTTGTTTTATCAGTACGAATAATAGACAAAATACAATCTTGAGGTGCATTCATTTATCTATATGTTTTCTTTTTATAATAGATTATCACTAGTTGCGTATCTCCTGTGAAATGTGTGCTTTAACACAAAATATTTCATATATATATATATATATATATATATATATATATATATATATATATATATATATATATGAACATAAGAAAGTTGTTTTTTTTTAAATCGCTGTCTTTATATATGTGTGTGATTTGTTACTGAAATCCCAGTCAACAACTGAAGACTGATAAGAGGATAATTTTGTACCACTGAATTTGCAGTGATGAAACATAGCCTGTTTAACGTACTGATGGCATATCAAATGCTTAAATGACAGATATGGTGGCATTCTTGTATAACTACAAAATACATTTCGACAAAGAATTGCATTAGTTCCATTACTTAGTCGAGCACAAGGTGGTTTCAGTAAATACTTTCTGATTTAAATATAGACCTGCTATGTGATAGTTTGGGGTATTCAGTCTATTTAAAACATTAGTAGGTGTTTATTTTTTTAAAATTATTTTTTTATATAATTATTAGTGGAATAAACTGCTACTGAATAAGACCATTTTGCTACCTACTTTCCAGGCAGGTAGCAGATTCTCACTACTGCCTTAAAAAGTGAACTTCTAGCTCTGATAGTATATATTTTTGTTGTGACTGTCTGTTATACGCTGAAGAATATACGAGAAGCAAAACGGTGAGTTTTTTTCACCTTCATTTTACAAAGTCATTTCCACATTTGTTTTATTTGAAGTGTTTAAAGTTTAAATTTCAGTTTTTGTTCTTTTGTTCAGCTACACAAAGGCACAAGTAAAGCTTGTGTTATTCGTTTATAAAACGTGTCTATGGCCGCTGTTTACTGTGAAAAAACAGCAGGAATGAAAAAAAGAAATACTGTGTCAACTTTACCTACCAGTACTATTTATGTACTATTTATTTCGGGAATAAACAAAACCATGTTTAACTTGAACTGCTATTTGGCATCCTTTGTTTTGTAGTTAATTCACTGGGGTAAAGTAAGTCCTACACAACGTATTCTTTACTCCTGGGATATTTTTCTATTTCAACGTGTTACATGTTGTAAGGTCTTGCTGTAAAATAAAGGCAGACACACAGGGGCCACGGCCACGCCTCCTGCCTCTGCTGTTATGCTGTCTCTGCCTGCGTTCAGAGCAACATAATGGCTTTTATTACTTTTGTAAAACGAACTAATATCCAAACGAATATTTAAATTATGAGCGAATATCCGAACATGAAAATCCTGTGTTCGTCCCAGCACTAGTAAATAGTGTGTGTGAATGCAAACAGAGTGTGTGGGGTATGTAAATACAACAAGGACTATCTATACGACTATCAATATAGGCGGGATGGACTGCATTTAAATAAAAAGGGAACCAATCTACTCAGAGAAAGGATCCTCGAGGAGGTTCAGAAGCATTTAAAACTAGAAAAGAAGGGGGGAGAAATAAACAAAAAAACAGAAGAAAGACTACATCAAAACAAGGGCAACAACTCAGGTAAGATAGTCCTTAAATGTATTTATCTAAATGCTAGAAGTCTCAAATACAAAATGTTAGAACTTGCACTAAGAAGTAACTATGATGTCACAGGTGTTACAGAAACGTGGTTATCTGAGATTGAAGAAACGTGGTTATCTGAGATTGATGGAGACGAATATAATATTTGTGCGTATACAATGTATAGGAAAGACAAGCAGGAGAGAAGCGCTATACATCAAAAATAGTCTTGAAGCGCAGGTGTTAAATCTGGAAGAAAATATCAATGCAGAATCAATATGGGTCAGAATAATGGACAAGAATTCAAAGGGCATAATAATAGGGGCATGCTATAGACCGCCAAATTCAGATACCAAGCAAAATAATCTGTTATGCAACAGTGATGTAGTCAAGACTAAAATTGAGCCAAGACCAAGACTGAGACCGGTTATGTTGAGACTGAGACCAAGACCGAGACCGGATATGTTGAGACCAAGACCAAGCCCAAGACCGAGACCGGATATGTTGAGACCAAGACCAAGACCGAGACCGGATAGGTTGAGACCAAGACCAAGACCGGAACCGGATATGTTAAGACCAAGACCGAGACCAAGGCCGAACAGCCTCCTCTCGTTTGTAAACTTTCTTATGTTCTAAAAGTGTTTGTGTGAATGTAAATAGTGTGTGTGTGTGGGAATGTAAGGTTGGCAGGATGAGGTTAAATCTGTCCCTGCCAGAAATCACAGGTGTGGCCATTCCCAGTTAGGTAATTGATGCTAATTGGGCAGTGGCCACGTGTATAAAAGGAAGCAAAATCCTTTGTGGGAGGAGTTTGGGGGTGAGTGTTTGTGTTGTGATTTTTGTATATTACTTTGTAACAGTGTAGCGAATGCTAATGCCCAGCCTACAAGTAATTTGTTCTTTTGTTGAACCTTTTATTTTGGTCCTTGTGTCGTGTTTCTTTTGTTCCTGTTTTTGTGTTTGTTTTAGTGCTTGAACTGCAGCTTCTGTTTCTGGGTTTCTTTTCTGCCGGTAACCAGCCTGGGCCGTGACGCTATTGTAACAGACCTTAAAAAACACTGATGAGATTAAATGACCCAGGAAGTGCAACCAGACAACCCCCATATAGAAACAGAGAGCATCCTTTAACTCTCCCCAAAAAACTGCACAGAGACCTATTTAGCTAATAGAAGCGCAAAAACAAAACATGTATGACATTTACTTTGTTAGCTACAATTTGAAATGATCACTCTTGTCAATTTCAGCAATTCAACATGCAGTGAATGTTTTATTCTTGACAATTCAAATTGCACCATTATTAATGCACTGCAAAAGAAAACAGCAGGCGCATATCAAACCTTAAAGACAGCCGCATTTCAAACCTTAAAGGCAGGCGCATTTCAAACTAAAGGCAGCCGCATTTCAAACCTTAAATGCTGCGGAGAGGAATGTGTAGAGTTGGCTGAAGGTGGGCTTGTACAGCAAGTACTTGTGGGGATTCTCACGCTTGGCAGGCTTCTCGCTCGGCTCCTGGAGAAAAATCAGAACCCAGACACCTCCTCAGTCAAGCTTAAAACGTCTTTCTTTTTTTCCCTGTGATTTTTGCTTCCTTGTCACACCATCTAGCATGAAGCCAGTACTCAGCCATGCTGTTCAGCAGTAGCTCCACAACATCGACTCTCAGCACAAAACTGCACTTGAAGAGACTCTGCTGGAGCCTTGAATAGCATTCCACAAGCGAAGCTGATGAACACACAGTAAAGAATTTAATGTCTGTCAGCACTAAACATTCATTACAAACTGGTGATCATTTTTATTTGTTGTAACACATATTTACCGTGGTGCCCAAATCCAGTGATCCCCTATATTCAATGTCAAATGCTCCAATTCACTTTGATGGTATTACCACTTTGGAAATTTGATATGGATTATATCTGAAGATTCACTTATTGGTTTCAGAATGTCTGTGTAAAATATCTGGAACAAACAGTTTCTTCTTGAAATACATTTGGAGTGAATTCATAATTCGATGACCAGATCCAACCTGTCCATACATTCTAAACCGTGTTGTGTGTACCTCATTGCCAATAATAATAAGAAAGTTAGCATTGTTTTATTTGTGGGGCACATATGCCCCTTGTACCTTGAAGGGTTAAGGTTGTTAAATTAAACAATAACATGAAGAAAGAAATTGAACACAATTTTTTTTTTTTTTACTCAGATTTGCATCACAAAAATACACCTGCATTTTCTTAGAAAGGCTATGCTAAGCATTTCAAGAGCACAGTTAGTTAATGTTCCAAAGTATTGACTGTCTGTCAATACTGAAAACCTTTACAAATCAGTCAGTAACATACTGCCCCAGGTCAGCATGAGCTACATTCCATTACATATGTTGATATTCTCACTTGTGGTACATAATGTTGAAACCAAGTTTCACCACAATTAGATAAGAACCTCTAGCTATTTGTAAACATATAATAAGTGTGATGTATTTATCCCCATATGCTCTCAATAACTTTGTCTAAAGAATGGTTGAACTGATTTTTATAGGATAAATGGTTCTCTCAACATAAGTACTGTAAAACTCAAAAGTGTGAAACACTGCCTAGCCACTGTCTACTTTCAGGACAATAATGCACCCATCCACTGTGCCAGAATTGTCTACGACTGGAGTGTGACAGAAACGTAAGGCTTGTTCAATGGCCTCCACAATCCCTGCATCTTAATCCAATTGTGCATGTTTGGGATGACCCTGAATGTTGCATCTGCCATCCCGATCCTCTGCCACCCATCTGCAGCAATTGTGTGAAATATTATTTACTTATTTATTTCACATTTTTATATAGCGCCACTCCCCAATTAGAATTGGAGCACTGTACAAGGCAAAAAACATTAAAATAATTTCAGATATAGTACCATGTGATACAGATGGTACATCATAAATGGTATAAAACACACAGTACAGTACAACGTAAATATATTGCACAACATTATACACTTTGGGGCAGCAGTGTGGAGTAGTGGTTAGGGCTCTGGACTCTTGACCGGAGGGTCCTGGGTTCAATCCCAGGTGGGGGACACTGCTGCTGTACCCTTGAGCAAGGTACTTTACCTGCATTGCTCCAGTAAAAACCCAACTGTATAAATGGGTAATTGTATGTAAAAACTAATGTGTAAAAAATAAATAATGTAATTGTATGAAAAAATAATGTGATATCTTGTAACAATTGTAAGTTGTCCTGGATAAGGGCGTCTGCTAAGAAATAAATAATAATAATAATAATGTATTAAATTATTAAAACCATTCCAGCTCTCTAAAGTTACCCAAATATTCTTTGATAAAGCAACGTTTTTAATTGCTTTCTAAACAGAAGGCGGCTAGAAGAGGTTCTAATTTCCACTGGCAAATTCCATAAATAAGCTGCTCTGGCCTGAAAGGTGCGGCCTCCCAAATTAACTGGAGGAGAAAAAAGGAGGAGAAATATGGAGGGAACCATTCGAAAGTAAAATTCCTGGTATTGATTCTAACAGGAAGAACAGCTTGAAGATAGGCTGGTCCAACTCCATTTAATGCTTTATAAACAGTGCAAAGGTCTTGAAATCTATTCTCTCACGGACTGGGAGCCAGTGTAGCTCCCTCTGAACCGGAGTGATGTGGGAGCGCAGCGGAATCCCAGACACAAGGCGAGCTGCCATGTTTTGAATCCTCTGATGTCTATTAAGCTAGACCACAGGAAGGCCTGAAAAAGGGAGATGCAGTAGTCTAGCTTTGGGCTTAAAAGTGTTTGAACAACTGTCCAAAAAAGGGGACCTGGCAAAAATGGTTTAATAACTTTTAAATTACGCAAGAGAAAAGTAGAGGAACTAACCACCTGGTTAATTTGAGGGACAAATGAAAGGTGGGTATCAATAATCACTCCTAAGTTTGTAGCTTTAGTAACTACAATAGGTGTGGTTCCATTAATATTCGGAGGGATAAAATTATTCTCGAGCTTCTTGAGAGTCGCTGTCGATCCTAAGAGTAAAACCTGTTTTTGAAGGGTTTAGTTTCAACTAAATTTAAATTAAGCCAGGTATCCACCTTTGAAAGGCAGCACTCCAGTCCAGCCCTCAACTCATCAACATTGCCAGAGACACACACATACAGCTGTGTGTCATCAGCATACTGGTGGTACTGGAGTCCACATGCCTCAATGATCTCCCCCAGGGGCTCTATATAAAGATTGAATAAAACATGAGAAAGACTGGATCCTTGAGGAACCCCATATTTGACCAACGACAGCGATGACACATTGGAACCTACTGACAGCCTGCTGGTACAGTTGGTAAGAAAAGACTTAAAGACAAAGCTAGACCAGTAATACCAAAACGGTTTCCCAGGCGGTCAAGTAAGATCCTGTGATCAACGGTGTCGAAGGCCGCTGAGAGATCAAGGAGGATGAGAACCGCAGCACGACCAGCATCCAAGATCTTCAAAAGGTCGCCAACAACACACTGCAGAGCCATCTCAGTACCATGGAAGGGGAGAAAACCAGACTGAAAAGTACCTAGAAGGGCAGAAGAAAACAGATAGTCCTGAAGCTGGAACTCAATCACACGTTCAAGAACCTTTGCCATAAAAAGGTAACAGAGATTGGACGAAGGTTGGAAAATTCTAATTTGTTAAGGCCTGGCTTTTTTACAATAGGAAAATATTAAAACGATCCTCTGCCACCCATCTGCAGCAACTGTGTGAAATATTAGCGACTGAATGACCAACATCCATCAAGACACCTTCCAGCTCCTTGTGGAGTCTACGCCACACTATGAGGCGCCGTTCAGGAAAAAAATCATTCATTGTATCCACAACTATATTGAAATGATGGCGCATATATTGAATTTTGTTTGCACATGTATTGGTTTGCTGGCGTATGTATTGGTTTGCTGGGGCATCTATTGGTTTGCTGGCGTATGTATTGGTTTGCTCTTTGTTGGCACATCTATTGGTTTGCTGGCGTATGTATTGGTTTGCTGGGGCATCTATTGGTTTGCTGGCGTATGTATTGGTTCGCTGGCGCATACATCGGTTTGCTGGCGTATGTATTGGTTCGCTGGCGCATACATCGGTTTGCTGGCGTATGCATTGGTTTGCTGGCGTATGCATTGGTTTGCTGGCGTATGTATTGGTTCGCTGGCGCATACATCGGTTTGCTGGCGTATGCATTGGTTTGCTGGCGTATGCATTGGTTTGCTGGCGTATGTATTGGTTCGCTGGCGCATACATCGGTTTGCTGGCGTATGCATTGGTTTGCTGGCGTATGCATTGGTTTGCTGGCGTATGTATTGGTTCGCTGGCGCATACATCGGTTTGCTGGCGTATGCATTGGTTTGCTGGCGTATGCATTGGTTTGCTGGCGTATGTATTGGTTCGCTGGCGCATACATCGGTTTGCTGGCGTATGTATTGGTTCGCTGGCGTATGTATTGGTTCGCTGGCGCATACATCGGTTTGCTGGCGTATGCATTGGTTCGCTGGCGCATACATCGGTTTGCTGGCGTATGCATCGGTTTGAAATTTAAAGCAGGCATGATTTGGACAGCCACTGGCCCTGCACTTATAAGCACAATTTAATAAAATCTTTTTTTTTTCCTCAGTAAAATTCAATGTAATATTATTTTTCTCGTAAATTCATAAAAAGTATCAGGGATCTTTACTTCTCAGGTATGTATAAAATGACCAGAGGAAGCATATAAATGGATCTCCCCTTAAGGACCCTAATATTTTCGCGCGCTGGTGCTGTAGGTAATGGAAGGAGGAAACGTTAGAGAAGTTATGGAACGAATAATTACGGACCAAAGGCTTTTACAATCGTTAGCTGATGCGGTTAACCAAACACAGAGAAGA
This sequence comes from Acipenser ruthenus, assembly GCF_902713425.1. Classification (NCBI taxonomy): domain Eukaryota; kingdom Metazoa; phylum Chordata; class Actinopteri; order Acipenseriformes; family Acipenseridae; genus Acipenser; species Acipenser ruthenus. The sequence continues at coordinate 5,882,090 of NC_081219.1, forward strand.
AATGTTGACATTGAGGTGATGGGTCAGTTTAATCGAAACACAGGCGATGAAGCCAGCTGTTCCACCCTGCCCAACACGGGTTGTAGTAACGCTATATACAACCTCCGTCGCAATTTTGGTTGCAAAAGACGAGGATTGGGACAGGGGTATGTTCATTAAGTATATTAAATATTTAAGTCTTTAGCGAGCTAAACTTTAAAATAATAACTTTACCTGTACCTTGTCAATAGCATATACATTCTGTGTGTGTGTGAATAATATATAATAGCTGATTTCACTACGTACTATAATTTTGCAGAAGTTAAGCGTATTTTAAAATATAGTATAGTAAACGTGGTCACATGTTTGTTAACCCAGGACACGCAATCGTTTTTTTTTAAACCAGACGTTTATTTACGTTTACGTTTACGTTTTGTTACGCATTGATGGTAAGATATCTGTAATATTAATCCTGTAAGGCTAAAAATATATATATTTAAGGGAAGCTGCTTTAGTTATGGAACTAGATTTGTTTCTTTGCCTTCCACATACAATGTACTGCTTATTAGAAACTATGAATTGGGAGACCTGCTATTTTTAAAAATAAGAGAGTTGGCTAAACGTGTGCAGCATATTTGCTACAGAAGTGGGCCTCACACTGGTAGGTGTATTTTGACTTTTAAAATACAAATTATTTTTTTCTTTAGTTATAGTTCGAGTTCCGCATTGAGGAAAAACAGCCGGGAAAGTCCAACGTTTTGTAAAGAACTGGTTCTCCTTCCCGATAATACATTTTCACATGTCCCAAGACGCGGCATGAAAGCTATGCTTTTTGGAAACGGGCACGTGGTTTCAGCACTGGAATTTAACGTCAGCTGGGATGAGCAGGCAGTATTCGAATCAATCAAGAACGCATTCTCTGAAAAACTGAGTTCCTGCAGGTGGTTTTTTAAATTGTAATTCTCTGTGCTCCCCACATTGCTGTTTGTGAGCTCATTAGCAGTTTTCACAGAGTTCTTTTGAAATTTGGTGTACATTAGTTTTGATTGTGTGCATGTGGTCTTTGCTGTAGTAATTATTTCAACAGTGCATCCCAATCAGTGTAAGTTAAGCATTTTATCATGTTTTCAATTAAGTCATAATAAACTGTTATTTTAAAGCGACTTTAATGTTTATACAGTGAAAGCAATGTAAAAAATAAACTACATAAAGACATTTACCCAAAGTTAACCTAATGTTGTAGCCGCATGGTTTTGTCTTGGTGTACCTTAATATGTTAGTTTTTATTTTATTGTTTTTTGATGCAGAATTGAAATTCTACTAGGATGCCATAATAAACTCGTGAAACCATCTTTAACACCTGGGCAAAAACTAAATGGACACATGCTTAAAAAGATCTTTACCCAAAGGTCAATTTATGTCCGACCTGACAGGGTTCTTTTAGAACTTGGAGGAAAACGGGTAAGTATTGGATTTATCTAAATAAATAGTTAATCTCACTTTCAACCAAAGAGGTCTTTAGACATTGATCATTAAGCAATTTGAGGCTTTCAGAAATTGCAACATGATGTTGACCGCAAGCTTTTGGACACTGCTAAGTTTTCTGTGATGAGAAAATTGGGACAGGACAGAATTTTGAAGCTTATTTTGACCACTGCTAATTTGGGATGCTGTGACAGAAATATAATGATTCTTGATTGTAAATCTCCCTCCTAACCTGTGAGGGCGCTAAGCAGCGAGGACTGAGTTCTTTGGACGGGCTGGCCTGACAGTTCTTTCCCCCGGTCAGGAAGTCGGTCAGTCTGGAAGAAAGCGAGACTCTGTTGCAAGAATGTATTGACCCGGAAGGTAAACAATGTAGTAGCCGCAGATTGTAAAGGCAGCTGCATTCGTTTACCAAGGGGTAATGCATGACAGCACATAAAGGGGACAGAGACTCGTAATTGGTTCCTTCGTATTGGTTTTTAGTGAGTAAAGCACCAGAAGCACGATACACCAATTTTAAGTGAAATTGTGAGTTGCGTTTTTGTTTGTTTGTAATTGTCTTGTACGTTACCAGACAGTTAACACAGTTCCGGAGCTGTCACCATGGGCGAGCACGAAACCGGACAACACTGCACCTTTGTCACAAATAAACCTGTATCACCCACCACAAGCACTACTGCACACACCCAGGACTGGTGACCGTGTTAGTATATTGTGGGACAGATATTTGTGTTTATTATTTGGGACTGCAACCCTGTTATATACTCTGCATTATTATTTGGTCACCACACCTGGATAAGAATAAAAACTGTTCGAAACCGGATTATAAATGTGTGTGTGTTTCATTACAGCACTGCATCACACCTGCACGTACTACTTACCACTTTGCCACAGATGCATATAACAAAGTTCACAAATTTGTGAATAATCTTACAGTATAATGTGTGTTTTTTTACAGGCAGAAAATTCAGATGAAGACATCATTGATGTAACTGAAGCTTCTGCTCTGTCTTTCTCATCTGTTCAGGTAAGTCAATATAAGTTTACATAATGCTGGCTGAAAAGTGTGGGTGTCTACACTAAATTACTTTTGGTTTGTCTGTCTAGTTTTTGAAGTGTGTCTTTTTTAAGGTTGTATGATTTATATTTAAAGATTGTCATTTAAGTTTGAATTGCTTTATTTTCGTTCACAGCCTTCAGTTTGTGTTGAGAATACATCTCAGAGGGAGAATATGAGCAGCAAAAGCACATTTGCTGATGATCACTCACTACCTTCAGAAAGCCACATTTGCAGATCAGAATCTGTCACAGCTAAGACCAGTGTATGTGAGGATACATATAGGTAACATATCTGAACCTACTATAAGTGATACAAAACATTGAATTTTTGTACTGAGTAAATAACATGCGTGAATAGCTTAAGGTTAAGGAGAGTGCTGTATTTTGTGAGAAGCAGCAGTCATGATGTCAGCAGGGTAGTTCGGCAGGTCCGCTGTAAGAAGCTGATGGCAAGTGAGTTTAGGGAGAGACTCATTTGTTTGATTCTGAAATTAACTAGCAGATCTGCTGTTGTATCAGCCATAACTTTTTTGTTTGCTTCATGTTTTTAAAAAAAAAAAAAAAAAAAAAAAAAAATAGGATGGCAGCAAGTATGAACCAAGTACAGTCTATTCCAAAAACAGCATTGACATTCTGTTACCAATAGGCTACCATAACAAATGCATTATATAATCTCTTAGCAGACGCCCTTATCCAGGGTGACTTAAAATTGTTACAAGATATCACATTATTTTTACATACAATTACATTATTTTATCTTTTTACACATTATTTTTACATACAATTACCTTATTATCTTTTTACACATTATTTTTACATACAATTACCCATTTATACAGTTTGGGTTTTTACTGGAGCAAGAAAGGTAAAGTACCTTTCTTAAGGGTACAGCAGCAGTGTCCCCCACCTGGGATTGAACCCACAACCCTCCAGTCCAGAGCCCTAACCACTACTCTACACTGGTGCCCTAATATATATATATATATATATATATATATATATATATATATATATATATATATATATATATATATATATATATATATAAACATTTTTTGTTGAACATATTCTTAATTCATGGTATTCTGGTGTGTGTGTGTGTGTGTGTGTGTGTGTTTTTTTTTTTCTGTGACTAAAACTAACTACATACAAGTAAACTTTTTTTTAACCATGTGATTATTTTTGTAATCCTTTGACATTCCTAATTAGAGTAAAACAGCAATATCCACAATACTAGATTTTCCATGTTTGTAAAAATGTTTTGTCCTGTGTTTTCATTTTAAAGGAATTATGTAGATCTTTTGGATACTGGAAGTCTTTCAGACGATTCAGATTTAAATGAAGCCATTTCCCGATCTCTTGTGGACATTCAACCTATGCTGTAAGTATCGTATACAGTACATAAGTTACGTATGAGTATGACAATACAAATTGTTGAAGTTAGCTATTTTCTTTTAATCTTTCAGGGAAGAAAGCTGTTCATTGAAAGAAATACTGAAGCCCCTTGAAAATTCACTCAGCAGTGAAGTTGTTCGTTACAATATTACAAGGAGAAATGTTTGGGACGGTACTGTCCGAGCCATGAGCCGACCTAACTTCTCACCAACCAAGCAGATGGACATAAAATTTACTGATAATGAAGGAATTTCTGAAGGTGCAGTAGATCTCGGTGGTCCAAAACGTGAATTTTTGCGCCTAGTTCTGGAATACGTTCGGGATCACAGCGGAATGTTTGAAGGACCACAAGGAAAAAAAGTTCTTGCTTGCAGTATTGCAGGTAAAATACTGGGAGGGGGGGATCCAGAATAGAAGTGTTCTTATTTCATGAAAATTCTGTTTAATACTGAAAGGTAATTTACCATTGTTTTATTTAGTATTTATTTTTACTTAATGATCCCTTTGTTACTTTGATATATGTAGGTAGGTATCTATAGGTGAGGATGCAATCACAACTTTCACCCACTTGCAAACTCCAAACCCACTATTCAATTACTCAGTTCTGGTTTTCCATTTAGGTAGATTCAAGAAGCTACCAAAAAAAAGTGAAGCATTTATAATTTGTAATTCACGGATAGATCCAAAATTCTATTTAATCCCTGCTATAGTATCCCTCTTATAAAGGTTTACAGGAAATTGCAACTTAATTTAATTGAACATTTTAAGATCCATTTTAAAATGGGTTTAATATTTAACCTTTTTATTTCAGATAACATTTAAAAATCCTTATGTCTTTATTATTTTAGCACTTAAGGGCAACAGCTACTTCTATGCTGGACAGCTGATGGCTATGTCAATCATTCATGGAGGTCCACCTCCTCAGTTTTTGTCTCCAGTTCTTACTGAGGCACTGATATGTGGACCTGATAAAGTAATTGTATCTGCAGAGGATGTGGCAAACGAAGAAATCCGTTCACAAATAATACTAGTGAGTTGTTAACTTGTTGTTTTTTTCATTTCTCAATTTGATGTATATGCATTAAAGGAGAAAAGCATATCCCAGAATATTAAATTTAAACACAAAGAAAAATGTTTACAGTAGCTACAGTAATGTTTTGTTATGATTTAAATATGTATTAAGATCAATCAATATGTTAATATGTCCCATATTTCAATAACACTCAGGTAGGTGATCCTGCACTACTGTGGAGCTCGACACCTTGACCATTTTGTTCACTGTTTTTTTTTTTTTTTTAGTAAAAGGGGATTAAGTTGTTTTTTTATCAAAGAGCATCTTGTAAATGCAAGCAGCAGCAAAAAGAAGTCTGTTTATACATATTAATATTTTTTGAGAGTTTTTGCCTTCCCTTTAACAAGTGAGCCAGTCTTGCCTGTTAATTGAAAGTGTTTGTTCTTTCTGAAAGGTTATGCTAGTGACTGATCTGATTTACTACCAAAACTTCTAACAGGAATAAAATATTGCAATTTAACCTACTACAGATCATAAAAAGTATTGGATTAACAGTAATAGATTGAGAGGGGCAACACTTTTCAGTTTTCAGATCTTGAAAGTACTTCATCTCAGGAGTACAGTTCTCTACACTGGTGTTAATTTAATTTTTTTTCTTTCTTAAATCACTTGACTTGCTACTTTTTGTTTTAAGATATAAAAATTCAGAATTCTTTATTTTTTTTTAAAGTCATTATAAATGTGATTGAGGGTCTTTTTTTTTTGTTAGATCAGGGATGCCAGTTCAGAAGATGCTTTAGAAGATGCTGTCAGTAAAGCTTCCAGCATTTTGGCATTGTCAGGGTGCTTCAGGCGAATTGATATGCAAAACCGAGGAGAGGTAGCTATAGATATAGCCAGTTGGTATGTGCTGCAGAGAACCAGGGCTGCATATGAGAGGTAAAAACTGTATTAAAACAGTAAGTTATTTTCTGTAACAAACTAGCAGTTCTTGGTAGGAGGTAGTTTTATATCTTTGGTAGTATTCCTGTTAATAAGTTGTCTGTATAGTACACTTTATAGTTACAAGCCTTGCACACCTAGTTGCACCTGTGAGTAAATGCAAAACAGATGTGCAATACTTTACCTTTGGTGTAACTACATAACCTCACTGACATTTTGTTCTCAGTTTTTCTGAGGGCCTTACGGCACTTGGCATGCTCAATGCCTTGAAGACCTATCCTGTGCAGCTGAGATGTCTTTTTGTGGAGAGCATAGAGAGACTGACTGCTGAACATTTAGAAAATCTTTTCAAAGTTCATCTTTCGGAAGCTGGCAGCAACAAATATCATGGCGAATGCATTACGCTTGGTTTTTGGAGAGATTATTTGCAGGATGCTGAATGTAAGATTGGCTATTAAATTGTTTAATTTGCTTAATTAAATGAAGTGAGATATTTACAATGCAAGATGCTCTTAAATTGTATCATAGTTGTTTTGTCTGTCTAATGTAATTCTTTTTATATTCTTGTAGAATGCATTCTTATTGTAAAAGTACTGCCAATATTTCTTTACAGTGAAATTAACAACAGTTTCGTTGGAAGAAGTTCTTGTTTTTGTAACTGGAAGTGACAAAATTCCAGCACTAGGATTCAGTCCTGCTCCTTCTGTCGAGTTCCTCCATGACGAAGATCACAGGTTCCCAATTGCTAATACCTGTGAGAACGTAATTCGACTGCCACTGAAGAGCAAATATGAATATTTCAGAAAGGACATGGACTTTGGAATAAAAAATTCCCATGGATTTGGAAGGCCTTAAATTATGTAAAACCCACAGCTGCTGCTTCTGCAGGGTCATGAGGAGGAGAGGAGAGGAGAGGAGTGGGGGTGGGGAGGAAAAGTGAAGTGAAGTGGGGTGGGGAGGGAGGAGAAGTGGGGAGGTAGGTGGGGGAGGAGAGGTTGAGAGGGGAGGGGGTGTATATATTTCCTAGTATAGCATACAAATGACCATTTTTGCCACTCCTGTGATGTATTTTATTTTGAAGAGAAGTGCATCTGTCTTTGCATTTGTTTACATCAGTGGTTCTAAACTCTGGTCCTGGAGGACCCCTGTGTCTGCTAGTTTTTGTTGTTGCTGTTACTTATTTGAACTCTTAATTGCACTAATAATGTGCTTAATTTTCATTGTTCTAAACATGGAAATAATTGAAAGTTTTAAGTTACAGGTGATTTAGTCTCCCAACTCTGAGTTAAGTGTTGAAAATTAATTAGAAAGCTCTGGTTTGATCACTTTACACAAAGATCAGAAGATTTTTTTTCTTCAAATTTGGTCATGTTCAATTCAAAAATTGTCTTTTTTCATTCAATGTCAGAAATCGCCAATAAAGTGAAACATATGCTATATGTTTTAGTAAGATATAAAAAATAAAAGAAAGACTAAGGAATTTAGATAATCTTTGTTTATTTGACATTAAATACAATGTGTGAAACTTTCTGCACTCTAAGAAGGTGAAACTGTAGTGGATACATGTTGTTGTAGATCATTTTCTTTAACACAGCTCACTAAAGGAACAGCAGTAGAGTATAAGCCATTCTCCTAATCATCCTTTTTTTATTACTCAGTATTTCCTTAAACAGTTGCATTGTGAGTATTGTTAGCTACAGTTTTACACTGCAAACTTTCACAACAACGATCTAGATCGTAATGCAGTAAAACTCACTCACTAAATGCACGACATATAAACCCTACCATTGTATTCTGTCAATGCATCTTGAGCAGTCTAGATCAGTGGTTCTCAACCCTGGTCCTGGAGAGCCTCTGTCCAGCTGGTTCTATAGGTAACCATTAAAGCACCCAATTTATAAACACCTGGAACTATTTCATTGTGATCAATTAAGATGTGATTTTGTTAAATTAAGTAATTTAGGGATTATTTGGAACAAATAAAATGACCTACAGCCCTCAATGACCAGAGTTCCCTTAATTGAACAAGTTATTTGCTTAACTGATTAATAGCTTCCATGTGTTCCCAGTCTTTAGAAATTGGTGATTTAGGGTGCCCTATAAAACTTATTGGACAGGGGCTCTCCAGGACCACTGGTCTACAATCGGAGGATGTGTAGAGGAGAAATACTAAAGACAAGGACTGTCACAAAATGCCTTGGTATGAATAGTAGCAACTCTCATACAACTTCATACATATCCAATATATAGAACATTTTTATAATAAAAAATACAATAAAGATGTGACTTCAAAATTCTGTTCACCTTTGCTCATTTATATGTAAATACTGCAGTGTTTTTTTTTTAAACAGCTCTGATGTAAAGAAAAAAGAAAAAACATTTTTCATTTCCTAGAGCTATTGGTGAAATGATTATTGTAATCAAATAAAGTGGAATTTAAAGGTGGGTTGGAATTAAAGGCCCCCACCCCCAGCTTTCAGTTGACTATATCTGAATTTGTAAATATGTTCGTACTTGGAGGTAGTGCTCAATGCCATGATTGCCATCATCTAACATGGGATTAACAGTTTCATTCAAATAAGCTTCTTGCTCTTGTGACAAAGTACTTGATGAAACACTATTCACAGCAGTACATTCATTTGAAACAGCATGGTAACATATCTCACCATTTTGAGTGTCGTCCAGCAATTCATAGCATGAGCAATCATTATGCTGAAGGACACCAGAATTCCACAACTGCAGTGGTGTCATGGAATGCTCTGTACTGAGGCAGTGATTGTTCCACTGCTGTACAAACTCTTTGACAGCAGTATTGATTCTGGGTAAATAAACATAATGCAAAGCACGCATGTCAGTTGCTGACATAATATCCAAGAAATGATTGGCCTCTAAAAACAGAAACAAGTCTTTATAGTAGAAAGTTAAAACCCTATTCAGCTCAGCCCAGAGTCTTTCAATGCGCTGATTGTGCACACTTCTCCCTACAATGAAACTACCCCTGCCTAAGCCTCGTTGATGCACCATAAATCGTGCAACATCTATATTTTCAAGACCTGCATCTCCACGGACACGACAGGGTAGTCCAAATTGGCGTACACCTTCCTGAAACAAGTTGAGAACTGTGTGTGCTCTGTTGTTGTTACAGCACTTTAAATATATTATGCAACGACTGAAACCGTCTACACATCCATGGTAAAAAAAACTCCAGCTTGCTAGTTTATGGTTTCCGTCAATGTGCCTAAAGGGAAAAGTATCATTGTTATTTGATTGTAAAGTTCTGAATATTTGTAATATGTATCCTATTTAACTAGAAAAGGAATCTATGCAAAACATAAATATGAAAGTGTACCACTTAAAGATCCTGAAGGTCACTGGTTGTGTGTGCATTCATGCTTAATGGCTGGTTTCACAGACCTTGATTAGCACTAATCTTGGGCTACTTAATGGCACTTAAAGTAAGCGCTAGTAATAGGGGTTTGTGAAACCAGCTGTAAGTGTACAAAATCAGTGGTTCTCAACCCTGGTCCTGGAGCCCCCCCCCCCCCCCCCCCCCCTCTCTCCCTTTACTCCTGTTTTTTGTTCCAACTGAGCTCTCAATTACTAAGTTAAATCCTCAATTTAACTTTCAATTTGCCTAATCAGAGCTTTTTAATTATTTTAAACAGTTGGATATTTCAAATTGTGTATAAAATTGTATAAGAAACTTGACATCTCCAACTTTTTTAAAAGCTTAACAATTTAAAACTTCTAATGAAGCAAATTCTTAGTTCAATTGAGTGTTCAGTGAAGTAACTGAGAGCTCAGTTGGAAGAAAAACCAGCAGTGGAGGGGGGGGGGGGCCCATGACCAAGACTGAGAACCACTGCACTGAATCATGCCGTCCCACAACGCAAACCATTACACAGGAACAATGGGGAAAAAAATTACATTGTTACCTTGTTTTATAATAACAGTAATATGTTCACATTTAAAATAATATTTTTATTGTTTAAAATATGTATTTGAATATTTTAGCAAAATGTGCTAATTTTCCTAAGTTTTATATTGGGCAATACTAATTTTGATAAAAATCCAGGCCTAAGCAGAATGTCTGTTAAGAAAAAAGCTCTCACCAGAGTTGATTGGGTCTGCGGATGTTGTAAATTCTCCTTCGAATGGCCTGTCTTCGTCTAATTGCTCTCCCAACTGGATCTATGACACAGAGGCGTTCGCGTATTCTTCTTCTCTGAACTCTTAGACCACGACTTCGAATGCTTCCAGAAACATAGGTTTCACCAACATTGGGTGTTGCAGAAAGCACTTGTTGAATAAGGGAGTCAAGCTCTTCATCAGAAATATTACTAAATGACTCATTTGCCAAGAGACCAAGCTGTGCCCTGTGGTTAAACAAAGTGCGAACACTGATGTTTAAGATGCTGGCAATTGAGGTCCATCTATATCCAAGTTCTTGAAGGCAATAAATTTGAGATGATGTTAAGTTGTACCTAAGGATAAACATAAGAAAAATGTATGCACCAGTAGTTTACTTTTTTACATTAAAAATAATATTAAATGGTAATTGTCATTAAATATCTATTGAAGTTATTGTTAGGCAAGCAGCTGTAATCTACATTAATATATTCTACCCATTAAACGTGGTCTTATTGGTGTTTGAAACCTGTGCTTATAAAAAACTCAAGATACTTTCTGATGTCACATGAACCATTTACAGCAGCATGCAACACTGTGACATGGGGAGAATGTAGTGTGGTGTTCAAATATTTGGAAATGTGTTTTTAAAGAGGCACAGGGATTTTCTCCAGTATCATAATATACAAAGCAGTGTGAGGGGAGGCATGGGACATTAAATACATATAGTAATACATATAGTAATACATATAGTAATAATACATTTTATGTATAGAGCACTTTTCATTAAACCCCCATGGCGTTGAACATACAATACAAAGAAAACGGCAATAGAATAACCTAAGAAGAAACAATACAAACATGTTTTTAAAACAACAGAGAGATGAGCTGTTTGCATGAGTTATAGTCAGCAGCAGCCTTGTGCAGAAGTTATCTAAGTGCTGTAAATACTGGAAATATAAGTACTAAATTTTCTTTCAGATATATTTTCTTATTCCATAATGAAAATGTGTCCTTTTTCAGGTAAACTGTAAACAAACACTACAACTTTTTTTTTTTTTTTTTACTAAACTAAACCATTTAAATTAATAGTACAATACATAATAAAGATTAAGTCTTATGTCTAAACAGAAACAGATACAGTAACTATATCTTGTACCTTGGTCGACCAACCTCCCCAGCTCTGACGACATTTGAAAAAAAATGTGAACAACCAGAAACCTCCAATTCTTGACTGAAGTGATAAATCTGTTCAGAAAGGCTTTCTACAAGGGAATTAATTTCAATATACAAGGTGTTTAGTAGCCCGTTTAAAGTAATTATGTTTGGAGTTTGCTGAGAATCACTCAGCAAAATAATAAATGATAAAATTATATGTTTATGGCTCTCTAGTTGTCTCGATGTAACTTCTAATTGTGCCAAGTCCAGAGATTGCACAGTACCCCGAGAAATACATCTATCCAACTCTAAAAAATAGTCACGAATTTCTTCACATGTCATTTAGCTCTCCCAGATATGAAATATGGTATCCCTTTGTTTATATTAGCCTTATCTAATATCTTCCCAAATGAAAATTAAATATGCAGCTTTTTTCTCCTGCTACAATGCAACACGAAAAAAAACGTAAGGGTCCTTAAGGGGAGATCCATTTATATGCTTCCTCTGGTCATTTTATACATACCTGAGAAGTAAAGATCCGTGATACTTTTTATGAATTTACGAGAAAAATAATATTACATTGAATTTTACTGAGGAAAAAAAAGAAGATTTTATTAAATTGTGCTTATAAGTGCAGGGTCAGTGGCTGTCCAAATCATGCCTGCTTTAAATTTCAAACCGATGCATACGCCAGCAAACCGATGTATGCGCCAGCAAACCAATGCATACGCCAGCAAACCGATGTATGCGCCAGCGAACCAATACATACGCCAGCGAACCAATACATACGCCAGCAAACCGATGTATGCGCCAGCGAACCAATACATACGCCAGCGAACCAATACATACGCCAGCAAACCGATGTATGCGCCAGCGAACCAATACATACGCCAGCGAACCAATACATACGCCAGCAAACCAATGCATACGCCAGCAAACCGATGTATGCGCCAGCGAACCAATACATACGCCAGCAAACCAATACATACGCCAGCAAACCGATGTATGCGCCAGCGAACCAATACATACGCCAGCGAACCAATACATACGCCAGCAAACCGATGTATGCGCCAGCGAACCAATACATACGCCAGCAAACCAATACATACGCCAGCAAACCAATAGATGTGCCAACAAAGAGCAAACCAATACATACGCCAGCAAACCAATAGATGCCCCAGCAAACCAATACATACGCCAGCAAACCAATAGATGCCCCAGCAAACCAATACATACGCCAGCAAACCAATAGATGTGCCAACAAAGAGCAAACCAATACATACGCCAGCAAACCAATACATACGCCAGCAAACCAATAGATGCCCCAGCAAACCAATACATACGCCAGCAAACCAATACATGTGCAAACAAAATTCAATATATGCGCCATCATTTCAATATAGTTGTGGATACAATGAATGATTTTTTTCCTGAACGGCGCCTCATACCACACCGTGTCAAGGCTTATCTCAGGGCAAATGGTGGCCCAAACAGATGTTTGGTACAAGTCAAAATACAGTGTTCTAATAGCCTAAGAGAGATTGTAGTTCTTTATTTTAAATGGTACATACACACAGTGGTTCAAATAACTATACAATGGTAGATTGCCAAATATAGTTAGTTAGTCTTATTTACAATACACCAATTTAGTTTTGTTTTATAAGATTGTCTGGTCACTGCAACATAATTCAAAAGGAACAAACATTAACCTATGTGCCATATACATAACATATACATATATTAAATTATTATAAAAATCCAGCACTTGAATAACACAAACAAAATCTAATGGAATCTTAAATATAACTACTATTTTATTGAGTTGATGAGTTTCATTATTATTTGTTTATTTAGCGGATGCCTTCACCCAAGGCGACTTACAGAGACTAGGGTGTGTGAACTATGCATCAGCTGCAGAGTCACTTACAATTACATCTCACCCGAAAGACGGAGCACAAGGAGGTTAAGTGACTTGCTCAGGGTCACACAATGAATCAGTGGCTGAGGGGGGATTTGAACCGAGGACCTCCTGGTTACAAGCCATTTTCTTTAACCACTGTACCACACAGCCTCCTTGATAAACCCTTATAAAAGTTTACCATTGTAAAAGCAGAGCAAAGTGTAATTAAGCACAGTGAAAACCAGGTAAAGCATAGGTAAGCATTGTAAAGCCCAGATAGGTATGGTAAAGCATTACAAAAATGGCAAACCATGGTAAACTATGCGAAGGCATAGTATAACCATGGTAAAAGCATGAGAAAACCAATTATGGTGGTAAACTTTAAGGGAACCAATACACAATTCTAGATTGATTTCATGTCCTATGCCTAAATACTGTATTTAAGACTTAAAAAGTGTCAATGTAATTACTCGGCACTACAAATACCAATATCCATGCTGTTAAAAAATTAAAAGTCAAAAGATAAGCTGACAAAATATATCATGCATACCACAGGGTTATAATTATACAACCGTCAGTGCTTCATTACACTAATCCCATACCAGCAGAGCTCCTTCAAGTTATTGAAGTGTCAACAGGATATTTAGTCACTGCTACTCATAGTGGATTTTGCTTACTTACCAGCATTCCAGGTTTATTCATCTGTGTTGCCAAGTTCACTGGTTCCCTCTCAAGAGCTTGGAGCATTCTAAACATATCTATTGTCAACTCGCTAAACTTGACCTGTGGGACAAGAAAGACTCATTACACAATCAGAAGGCACTGCATACCTAGGCTATGGAACAACGCCGGCTTCACTGAGTGTCTGATCATCTAAAACATACTGTCCCACAATCATGTTCATAGTGACTTCCACGGTCCCATAGTGAACATTATTTGTAGGGGTCTTTAAAAATTCCCTGGTCATCACTTTTTTAGAGTGCTTAGTTATTTTACCTGATTTCTTTCCAATTATATTTCCTCACCACAGCAATTCCCCACAACAGCGCACGAAAACTAAAGGCCAGAGGGCGTCCTCCTATCCCACAACCAATCCAACCAATCTTTACACTCAGAAACTCGAACACAGATGTCGGAGATATTCCGGCGATGAGTGTATGACTCACCCTGCACACCACACGTCATGCCTTTACCAGGCGAGTCACTCAGGAACCTGCGCTCCCCTGAGTGTATGACTCACCCTGCACACCACGCGTCATGCCTTTACCAGAGGAGTCACTCAGGAACCTGCGCTCCCCTGAGTGTATGACTCACCCTGCACACCATACGTCATGCCTTTACCAGAGGAGTCACTCAGGAACCTGCGCTCCCCTGAGTGTATGACTCACCCTGCACACCACGCATCATGCCTTTACCAGGGGAGTCATTCAGGAACCTGCGCTCCCCTAGATGACAAGCATCACAACACAGGCAGACGGGAACCCCTGCCAACTGTCTTTTAGATTCCCTTGATTACACACTGCATGTTACAGGCCTATGCACAATCATGGCCATACATTAGATTTTGTCATTTCAACATTAGATCCTACTATATCTGATCATTTGGCGGTTCTTTTTGAGATTAAGTTGTCAGAGTGCAGTGCATTACATTACATTAAAACTCACATAATAAATTCATCCACTGCATCCAGGCTCTCTGATACACCGAGGCTATCACAGCTCACTGCTGCTCCGTCTCTTTCACTTGATAGGTTAGTTGATCGTTCCAATTGTCTTTTATCAAATACTTTTGATACAGTGGCCCCGGTTAGAACTCAAAAGTTTCTTCTAAACGAACCTCGCCTTGGGTCTGCTGACATACACCGAAAGAAAAGGTAAGGTCGTAAACTAGAATGCAGATGGAGGACTACAATATTTTGTATATTCACTATGATACTGGGAAACAGCATAGGCTGGAGTACAATAACGCTTTGAGAGAAGCTTGACATTCTCATTTTTCAAAACTTATTGATGCAAAACAGAGATAATCACAGGGTCCTTTTCACTACTGATAAATGAGTTAACCCGTCCTTGATTGCACCCCCTCATATCGAAGCTACACCAGCACAGGCTGGAGTACAATAACGCTTTGAGAGAAATGTGTTAATGCAGAGATAATCGCAGGGTCCTCTTTTCCACTATTGATAAGTACGGTAACACCTCCTCGATTGCACCCCCTCATATCGAAGCCACACCAGCTAACTGTGAAGCATTTCTGAATTATTTTGAAAGTAAAATTACTAATATTAGAGATCATATTTCTCAGGGTGGTTCTGATCTTAATGTGCCGATCAGACCAATGACTTATTTCATGGATTCATTTTCCCTTATGACAATACAATATCTGAATAAGTTAGTGATGCAGATTAACGCTTCCACTTGTTTTTTAGATCCAATTCCAAAATTTTTTGTGATCTATATGACTTTGTTTTAGAAAGTATTAACAGATCTTTGTCAACTGGAACAGTACCAACTGCTTTTAAAACTGCCGTGTTTAAGCCGTTACTCAAAAAATCTAATTTAGATCCTACAGTTTTGAGCAATTTTAGACCTAGCTCCAATTTACCTTTTATAGCTAAGATCTTGGAGAAGCTAGTAGCCAATCAACTTACTGCAATATGTTTCTTGATAACAATAAAAGTTCTTGAATCAGGTTTTGGACCTGCACATAATACAGAGACTACACTGGTTAGAGTTGTAAATTACTTATTGGTAAATGCAGACACTGGGTCTATTTCCATTCTGGTTTTATTAGACCTAAGTGCATCACTGATACTGTTGATCATACCATTTTAATGGATCGCCTTAAAAACTGGGTAGGGTTGTCTGGAACTGTACTAAACTGGTTTAAATCATATCTTACTCATAGACAGAATGTTTCCTTGGGAGATTCAGCATCAGGATTATCTACAATAACTGTGGCGTTCTTGGTCCCATATTATTTTCTTTATGCATGCTACCGCTGGGGGAGATATTTTGTAACCATAGTGTACATTTTCATAGCTATGCTGATGACACACACCTTTATATTTCTGTGAAACCTGGGGCTACCTCTGCGGTCTCTAATTTAATTGTGTCTGAATGATGAAAAAATCTGAATGTCTCCATTTTTTGCAGTTAAACTCAGATAAGACAGAAGTTTTGATTCTGGGTTCTTAGCGACAACTGGAATTTGCCAATTCTCTAAAAACAGAGTTGAGTAATTTTAAATTTAAACCCCAAATCAGAGGGCAGAAATGTGGGATTCATATCTGTAATGTCACCAAAGTGTCTTTTTATGATCTATGAAATATTGCTAAGATTAGATCTTGTCTTTCATTGCCTGATTCTGAGAAGCTAATTCATGCTTTTGTCTCATCTAGACTCGATTACTGCAATGTTAATTTTTTTGTATTTTTTTAATAGTTTTAATTAATTTTATTGTATTTTTTGTTATTATTGACTTGTAAAGCACTTTGCGATACTGTTGTATGAAAGGCACTATATAAATACATAAACTTAAAGTCACTTACTGAAACCAAGATGACAAACACAATGGGTCAATAGCAATGAAGTAAAATAGAGTACTAAGTGTGGATGATCCTGCGGTCAGTACAGAGGACAGTACTAATGATAGTCTGCAGGATAGTTTCAATTGCATCGAATGGATTGCCTCTAGATAGACTAAGAGCTATACTAACTGGTTACTTGTATGAACAGAACCCCTTGATATGTATTTGCAAAACATTAAACAAAGTGGTTACTTAAATGAATAAAGCATCGAGTTAAACATAATTCTACACATGTAAGTCAAATAGCATTCCCATTAGTCTAAATTCCATCCATTGTAACTGCTGATACTTTAAAACAATGAATTAAAAATTGTTACATAATGAAAAGGTTTTGCTGGATTTCACTGACTAACACTAAAGAGAGTTTGGACTACAATTAAGAGCGTTTCTGACTTCTGGTACTGTCCTTTTCAGCTTCAAGTACTGAATATCTCTGCATTGAGTGTTCTAGAAATGTAATGGTAATCTTGTTACAGATCCTACTCTCTTCAGTGTGAAAGGTGCTTTATTTGAAAACGTACTGTAAAACACACATTCCTTTTAAGAAGTGTACTATAATAATCATACACAAATATATTATTTGTTTATTTAGCAGATGCCTTTATCCAAGGCAACTTACAGAGACTAGGGTGCGTGAACTATGCATCAGCTGCAGAGTCACTTACAACAACGTCTCACCCGAAAGACGGAGCACAAGGAGGTCAAGTGACTTGCTCAGGGTCACAAAATGAGTCAGTGGCTGAGTTGGGATTTGAACCGGGGACCTCCTGGTTACAAGCCCTTTTCTTTAACCACTGGACCACACAGCCTCCATATAGAATGAAGAGTAAGGAAATGATCTGTAGATAATACCGTACTAGCTAGTACGCAACCTAATACAGAACTAAGGACTACATTCTCAAGTTTGTTGCAACTGACTAAGTGTGTGTTGTTTTTATTTTCAAGAGCTGGTCTAAACTAAATAAATACATACATACATACATACATACATAAATAAATAAATACTATCGGATAATGCATCTCAATTTTCATCCTCTCTGCTGTATCCACTTTCTTGTTCCGTTAACTGAAACTATGAAAGATAACTATCAGGTAGGGGATTAGGAACTGGAATACAATTTTAGGGAATTACACAAGGCAGGAAACCAGGTGAATAATAAAACTCTATGGTGTACAAGAAGTTGCCCTGAAAGGCTTTGAAAAAAAACATACATGCTTTGTAAAGTATAGCATAGACTGGAAACCTAACATAGTACAATTATACAGACAGTGACTGAAGGGAATATACCAACAATAACAATGTAGACTGGGCTTCAGAATGACCAACATTTGGAGAACGGAAGAGTGTCGTAATATACCTGATTACTGCAGTTCCCTATGATTAAGGCGTCAGCTAGTGTGAGCTGTCCCACGATCATGCCCTGCTCCAGCTGTGGGACCACCCCCTCCATCAGTCGCTTCGATGTGACCACCACAGTGTTGTCATCGTTCAGCAGCATCACTGGGTCTGCCTGGAACCCAAACAAAACAACAAGGAACAAACAAGCACAGAAAGTCCTGAAGGTTTCTTTACCATTCTGTAAACATAGTGGGAAACGGATATCAGGACTGCTCAGTCCCAGACCACCTTCTGGCACCTCCTCAAGACGCACATGTTCAGACAGCATCTGTAAACCTGAACTCTCCACTATACTGGACTATTAGTAGTCTCTGACCACCTTCTGGCACCTCCTCAAGACACACCTGTTCAGACAGCATCTGTAAAACTTACAACTCTTGACTATACTCAGAGATGAAAGTGAGGAGAAGTTATAAAAAAAAACCCCAAAAAAACACTGAAAAGTGGCAGGAATCTGGGATCCACGGCTGTGTTGGATTTTTTGCTCAGGAATCCAAATTGAATGAAGTTAAGATTCAAATTACATCTGAAATTAGAATGTATACCAAATAATAAGTCAGGACGGTAAAATAGGGTCTGTGAAACTAGATCCAGTCAAATAAAGTTGAGGTAAAACATGTATTTAGTTTCAAGTGAAATCTATTTTTTCTTACCTGTGCACAAGGGCTGAATTAAATGTTGTACAGCATGTGTTTTAATGTTCTTGTTCCTTTGGATCTCAAATGCAACTTGTTTACACCAGAAAGTCGCTCCCTTTTAATTGTTAAAGGTCAAAAAAGAACTACGTACACTTTCAATTGTTCTTGTTCATTTCTATTTGTGTGGCACCTTCATTTCCTTCCTGTTTTTTTGAGGTTTAATAATAATAATAATAATAATAATAATAATAATAATAATAATAATAATAATAATAATAATAACAACAACAACTAGAAGTTGCAGGCAACTTGAAGGCTTCCAGGCCTTTACAGCAGAACAAGATACGGTTTGAGACTCGTGAAAATGGAAATCATACGAACATTTTGTTAATTGGAAAGCATAATTTTATCGTGTGTGTTTTTTGCAGGATAACGGTTAGTATTTTATAAATGTTGATTTAGTATTCATTTTGAAACTACTTGCGATTTGTTGTGGGAGTGCAATTCGCGCTTTGGAACTTTCAGTTGCATATTTGAAATACCCCGGCTGTCAATTTTCTGTACACCCCGAGATTATAGTAATTTTATGAAAGAAAAATTCAAATAATATAAAAAATGTCAATTTTACACTGTTAAAAAATAAACTGGGCACAGTATTTTTTTTAACCATTAAATAATTTACTGTTAGATGTGATAATAGTATTAAGCAGTATATGCTTTTCATGGTCATAAGCGCCCTCTTGTGGTGAGATTTTCCAAAGCAGTCTTTGTCTCCAGAGACTGTTGTACAGTTCGCCACAAGAGGGCAACCTTGTACCACCCCGTAGTTAAAGGCCAAACTGTTTTTTTTTCTGCTTGTTAATGTAAAACACAGTGATATTTTGTTTTTTGTTCTAATAGTGGGATACTACAGGTAACAAGATAAAGTTAAATAGGTATAAGATCATGGCTATGACTAATTATAAAATAACACGGTTATAGAGCAAGAGATTCTTAACTGTTCTGTATATGCTGTTATTTAAATGAAATACCCAGTTTAATTAAGATACGCTTGCAAAGTGCCGGCCCCCCCCCCCCCAAACTATCAGATAGAACTCAAGTTTTATTTATAAACATATCTAACATTTGCATAGCAGAAACATCGTATTTAAAATGAAAAAATAAATATAAAAGGCTTTATTTTCAAAATTAGCGCATATAGGGCCATATAGCGCATTGTAGGTTATATTAATAATAAAAGCATGTGTTGTAACAAGCCGTCAAAATGACTACTTTTGGCGGTTCCAGGTAGAAGTGCTCATAACTTTTTTTATTTTTGCAATTGTGACTTTCAAACGGCGTCAGTATATTCAATACATGTATTTAGGAAAAGTCAAGAACAGACAACCGTGGATCTTTAACACACGCATAGTAATTTAAATTGTAAGTGAAAACCGTCAAAATACCGTGGCGGTTGTAGTGTTAAAAAGAATAGTGCAGGTGTTTTTTTTTTGGTTTTTTTTGGCTTCTGCCTGCATGTCCACGAGGTTACTTTTAACATTACAGCAGAGAAGCTGGTCAGCTGGTATTTATTTAACTGAAATAACCAGTTAATGAAAGATACACTTCAAAGTGTGTGTGTGCGCCTGCACACGCGTGGTGCATTTCTTTTCCCAGCGTTGCTGCAGCTGCAACAGTTCTTATAAAAATAAGTTCTTAGTTACAGTATGTGGCATTGTACACTGTACAGTGTGTGTGTGTAATATAATACTAGCCATTCCAGTGTAATTACTGTGTTTTAAATTACACAAGTTAGTAAAACAGTTCTTGTCAGACACCAGCAAAAAAATGGCTGCCTTTTTTTTCCCTTGACCTTGCTCACGTTTCCATGGCAACAGGTCCCTAGTGGTGGGAATGTATCATTTCAGGGTATTTTTTGGGCAAAAATGCCACATCACCCACATTGATTGGCTCATGGCAGCCATATTTGTTCATGTAGGAACTTTTCCTGAATATTTTTTTTAGAGGACACTACAAAGATAACGAATACCCAAGATTCACGTCAATCGGCCAAACGGTTCATGAGGAGATGTCGTTTAAGCGTTTTACTCAAAATGGCACATAGTTTCCACACCATGTGACCAATCAACTTTTTTCTTGTGTAAAATCAAATCGTGGAGATGAGCGCACTATGTACAATAATTACTGCTGTACACTATGTACCGTTCATGAGAAGAAAATTTTCATTAAATCCAAGATGGCTGCCACACCATGTGACCAAAAGCCACCATATTGACCATGGCACAACATCCCATAGTCCTCTACATCCGTGCCAAATTTCGTGAGTTTTGGTGCAGCCGTTTAAAAGTTATAGGCTTTGGTAATTTGGGAGGAAGGAAAAAATAATAATAATAATAATAATAATAATAATAATAATAAACACTGAAACTACAAAAGAAGCCACACAAGAGGCAGACACACGGCAAGAGCTCGTGAACTTGAGCTAATCATCCACTCCTTTGGGCTTATTTGCAATACTAAGCATTTAATATTGTAAATGTTTATTTTAAGCACAAAGTTGACATTTTATGTTACCATGGGGAAAAAATTTAAGAAAATAGTGCTAATAAAAACAAACACTAATTACTTATGTCATGTAAGTTTAAGTTTAAACATTTTGTTTTTTATTAGAGTCCATGTATAGCTTAAAAAAAATAAAACCTTAACATTGTTAAAAAAGACCTCATGATTTTGCACTCTGTCTTCTACAGGAATCAAATGTCTGGCAACTTCTTGTTTTTCAAAAGATGCTTGTTTAAACATGGGGTGTATATTTTGTAATTCGCTGGATCACCATGTTTGTCTCCAACATCAGGTCACAAAGAAAATGCAGATGACAGGCTGTAGTTACTAGACGAGTATTTATTATGTCTGCATGTGTTCTGCAGAGAATATGGGTTTCCAACGCCTTGTACCCTCTTGATCCATACTCATGGGTTCACATAACTGGTACATACGAGAGGTGAAAGTAACAAAAAGTAAATAATATAATGCAAACTCATCTATTAACAAAACACTCACTCAAGGACAAAAAACAGCATACCTTAAACTGAAATTCAATTTACTCAAGGACAAAAAACAGCGTACCTTAAACTGAAATTCACTTTACTCAAGGACAAAAAACAGCTTCCCTTAAAATTGAAATTCAGTTTACCCTGGGTGCAGAAGTTCTTTATTTGAGCTGTGTACTTTTGCTCCCCTCAGCCTCGTCCACTTCCATCGAGGAAATCGGCACTTGCTCTTGCTGTCTGCCGACACGTTCAGCCAATCACAGCTAACTTTAGACGGAACCCAAAACTGACACTCAACAGACGAGTTCTGGATGGGGGCTCAGAGCTTTACAGAAGGACCGGGCTGAAGTTAGTTAGTTACTCCCGATTCGAGGCTGAAGTTAGTTATTTACTCCTGATTCGAGGGCTGAAGTCAGTTACTTACTCCTGATTCGAGGCTGAAGTTAGTTACTTACTCCTGATTCGAGGCTGAAGTTAGTTACTTACTCCTGATTCGAGGCTGAAGTTAGTTACTTATTCCTGATTCGAGGGCTGAAGTTAGTTACTTATTCGCAGTTACGTATTGAAAATTAGCTCACATTCTAAGGGGGAAATCCCATAGTCTCGATGTGCCACCTCAAGTAGAGTATCATTTTAAAGCTTGAGCATTCCTCTTCAACATAAAGTAGATTGCAGAGTGGCATAAGTAGGCATTCACAGGCTATGCCGTGAAATATACACACACACACACACTCTTCTTTTCCTGCATATTAGCTTTGCCACCTCAAGCTGGGTGTGATGTTGAAGGTTAAGCGACTGTCTTGTGAAAAGAGTATGGTGCATAGTGGCATGAACAGTACTATTAAGTGCTACTTAGTATGAAAATTAGAACATTTATTAATTATTTTGCTCAAATTGCAAAATGGAAAATATCAAAAAGCAAAGAACAAAACAGTAAAGAGACAGTGACAAAAGTAAAATCACAGATTTAGCAGCATCTTCAAAATCTGTTCGGGAACTGTGCATTTGCTCAAAACACATTTCGCAATTTGATTATATCGCTTTACTCAAAGACCGTCTCTTTTCTGTTTCGTTCTTTGCTTGTTTGATATTTTCCGTTTCACCAAAATAATTTGCTCAAAGACCAAAATAACCTTTAATTTAATCTTTGATAATCTGTAAATGCTCAAATCGCAAAATGGTTATTTTTGTTGTTGATTGACTGAATCCTGACTCCGAGTGTAACACTAACACACACACATATATATATACACACAAATCCAACCCTGACGTTGACATCGATTATCATGCAAATTCTAAAGACGATTATCGATCATTACAGAGTTAAAATGCTTAAAAAAAAAAAAAAGTAGTAACAGTTTAAAGGAACAATAAGTTCTCTTTTTATAGAGCATGGTATAAAAAAACTCATTCAAACAAATCCCGATGGCTCAGCTTCTGCTAGCGAAAGCAGCAGTCCCTTCCAGTGTGCCGTGGCTGCTTTTCAGTTTTTGCTGTCATTTTTTAAATTTTTTTTATTTAGTAGTCGCCAATTAATTTTTACCCTGTTTTTCTCCCAATTTGAAATGCCCAATTGTATTTAGGCTCAGCCCACCGCTAACACCCCTGCGCTGACTCGGGAGCGGCGAAGACGAACACATGCTGTCCTCCGAAGCATGTACTGTCAGCCAGCCCAGAGCTACAACACTAGAGGATAACACAGCTCTGGGCAGCTTACAGGCAAGCCTGCAGGCACCCGGACAGTCTACAGCGGTCGCTGGTGCATGGTGAGCCGAGGACACCCTGGCTGACCTAAGCCCTCCCCCCGGGTGGCGCTCGGCCAATTGTGCGCCGCCCCCTGGGAGCTCCCGTCCACGGTCGGCAGAGGAATTGACTGAACTCCAACCGGCGACGTCCAGGCTATAGGCTGCATCCTGCACTCCACGCGGAGCACCTTTACCGGATGCGTCACTCGGAAGCCCCTTGCTGTCATATTTTAATCAAAACTTTACATGACTTTGCATAGCCACTTAGATTTGCATTATCTTCAGTGAATACAACTATATCGTCATTTTTCCAAACAGTATATCAGTGTTCGCGCTAGGCTGCGCCACTGGCCCCCTGAAATAAAAAATGTCCAGCTGAATTTCTCTTAACGTGCCCGTATGTCCTGCTTCCCAGACGCAATACCAATAAACAGTATTATAAATCACATACTTAAGGATTAGACACACAAATATCTTTACAGTGAAAATAACTTTTACTTTCTAAATAAAACATTCAAACCGACAATGGATAATTGCAAAGCATACAACATGGTTTATTTAGATTTCCAGAAAGCTTTTGACAAAGTCCTTCATAAAAGTTTAATTCTCAAACTGAACGCAGTAGGGATTCAAGGAAATGCATGCACATGGATCAGGGAGTGGTTAACATGTAGAAAACAAAGTACTGATTAGAGGAGAAACCTCAAAAAGGAGAGAGGTAACCAGTTGTCTACCACAGGGATCAGTATTAGGTCCTCTGCTATTCCTAATCTACATTAATGATTTAGATTCTGCTATAGTAAGCAAACTTGTTAAATTTGCAGACAGCACAAAAATAGGAGGAGTGGCAAACACTGTTGCAGCAGCAAAGGTCATTCAAAATGATCTAGACAGCATTCAGAACTGGGCAGACACATGGCAAATGACATTTAATAGAGAAAAGTGTAAAGTATTGCATGCAGGCAAAAAAAATTGCATTATAAATACCATATGGGAGATACTGAAATTGAAGAAGGAATCTATGAAAAAGACCTAGGAGTTTATGTTGACTTGGAAATGTCTGCATCTAGAATGTGTTCAGTTCTGGTCACCTTGTTACAAAAAGGATATTGCTGCTCTAGAAAGAGTGCAAAGAGCAACCAGAATTATCCCGGGTTTAAAATGCATGTCATTTGCAGACAGGCTAAAAGAATTGAATCTGTTTAGTCTTGAACAAAGAAGACTACGCAGTGATCTGATTCAAGCATTCAAAATCCTAAAAGGTATAGACAATGTCGACCCAGGGGACTTTTTTGACCTGAAAAAAGAAACAAGGACCAGGGGTCATAAATGGAGATTAGATAAAGGGGCATTCAGAACAGAAAATAGGAAGCACTTTTTTTACACAGAGAATTGTGAGGGTCTGGAACCAACTCCCCAGTAATGTTGTTGAAGCTGACACCCTGGGATCCTTCAAGAAGCTGCTTGATGAGATTCTGGGATCAATAAGCTACTAACAACCAAACGAGCAAGATGGGCCAAATGGCCTCCTCTCGTTTGTAAACATTCTTGTGTTCTGAGTAACTTTTAGAAGCAACACCACAGATTACGTTCTTGACATGATTTCCATTACACGAGAGTAGATGTTAAAACTTCACGCTGATTTGAACTCGGGTCTCGCCAAGATAAACACTAACTAAGACGTAGCTTTACAGTAAACTAATATGATCCATCTGTGTCTCCATCCATTTGCGTTTCCTTCCATATGATGATGTAGATATCCTTCTGTCTGGTGTTAATGGCTGAAGTGTAATGCTGGCTCCAGGGATCAGCTTATTTTGCCTCCCTGGCGCATCAGCACACACAACGGCTGCGATGCTGGCTCCGGGGATCAACCACAGTGCGGTCTCCCCAGCGCATCAGCATGACAACCGTCTGGATTGAGCTAAGTAGGGTACATCTCTGGGGTCTTCAAGTGGGAACCTTCCATCCTCGGTGTTTCGTCGACTAGCCTACAACACCTCAAGAGGTCTCGACGGTGATTCTGGGGTCCCAGCATCACCCCCCTCCGTCTCCCACTCGACTCAGCCCAGCTTACTTACCCATACATCAGCGTTTCTTTCTTTCTATTGTGCTTGAGATCCCCAGCCAGAATCTTTCCATCTCAACCATAGCCAGCTGCTGCTCCTCTCTGCTGCTTCAGATAAGTTCTTCACTGTGCGACGCAACTCTTGGCCACTGAATCCGACATCTCTGAGAAACCGGGTTGTAGAGTGTGCCACAAATCCTAGACAACCCACTTCCACTGGGTAAACCCGGACTCTCCATCCTCGCTGTTCCGCTTCAGTGGCTAGTTGAGCATACCGCAGTTTCTTCCTCTCATACGCCTCATCTACAGCATCCTCCCATGGCACTGTTAACTCTACCAGGTGAACAAGGCGTGCTGATCCAGACCACAAGACAGTATCTGGTCGAAGGTTAGTGGTGGCAATCTCCGGTGGAAAAATAAGCCGTTAATATGAGAGACATTTAATTTCCAGAAATGTGGTGCATTGCACGTACCAGGCTACTGCTTGTGTTATATGTGTTGTTCCGTCATGTAAAATTTCATTCAAAGAAGAACACAAGACATATTTTCATAACTTAAATGATTTTGTACCCGTTACATTAAATGTTTATTATAAAACTATCTGCTATCAAAACAAGGCTTTTTTTTTCTTACAATGCATAATAAATGATCTAATTTTCATACTAAATAGCACTTAATAGTACTATACATGCCACTATGCACCATACTCTATTCGCAAGACAATTGCTTAACCTTTAACATCACACCAAGCTTGAGGTGGCAAAGTCCTCACAATGTGCGCTAATATGCAGGAAGAGTGTGTGTGTGTATATTTCACGGCATAGCTTGTGAATGCATAATTATGCCACTCTGCAATCTACTTTATGTTGAAGAGAAATGCTCAAGCTTTAAAATGATACCCTACTTGAGGTGGCACATCCAGACATCCTAAGTGATTTCCCCCTTAGAATGTGAGCTAATATTCAATACGTAACTGTGCGACTAAGTAACTAACTTCAGCCTCGAAATCGGGAATAAGTAACTAACTTCAGCCTCGAATCAGGAGTAAGTAACTAACTAACTTCAGCCCGGTCCTTCTGCAAAGCTCGGAGCCCCCATCCAGAACTCGTCTGTTGAGTGTCAGTTTTGGGTTCCATCTAAAGTTAGCTGTGATTGGCTGAACGTGTCGGCAGACAGCAAGAGCAAGTCTCGATTTCCTCGATGAAAGTGGACGAGGCTGAGGGGAATGATTGACACTTTGAGCTTGCACAGTTCAAATAAAACGTATCAAAAGAAACTGTGGAGCAAAATTACACAGCTCAAATAAAGACCTTGCGCACATAGGATTTACCAGTGAGCAAGATGATGATGGGAAACGTAGTTCTGAGAGGTCCATGTGTACATGTGAAGCCATCTTGAGGCAGGGAATGCAATTTAAAAAAAATTTAAACAATACACACACCTTACGTAAACAGTTGTAGCAACACATGGGCACATGTAACACAATAAAATTAAAAGGTCCTTATGTACCTGTCACAGGTTGATGGTGTGCAGTAATTGGTCGCTAGAGGCAGGGTACTGTTCCAAAGAATATATTTTATTTTCCTTTTAACTAAAATATATTAAAAAAACAAAAATTCACTGACCTCACTCTCTTCCACCAATGGTATTGAGTGGGCAAAAACAAGGGAACCAAACCGGGGTGGTAGTCCCAAAATAAAGCACAGAAGATTACTTTAAGAAAATAAATCAGCAAACAAAGGCTTCCGGGAAACAGCGCCCCCTCGTGGGTCCTTTCCGGCTTGTCCTGGGGCTTCCGAGTCTTTCTCCCTGTCTACAACAAAAGTTCTATACAGATGAGTAATCTTCTGGTAATCTTTTTAAAGTGTTAACTCTCTCCCACGCATGTTCTCTCTTGCTTCCTCCTCTCCTTTCAAACATCCTCCCTGTTCTGACAACTCAGGCCCTTTTATACTCCCTTGAACACACCTGAATTTCCGTACACCAATCAGAAACTAGTGTTAAACGACCTGTCAATCAGAGCCTGTTCTGGAATATTCCTGGGTTGTTGCCCCCAAAAGATGGCGACCACTCGACCAAAACTTCCGTTTTGGTTTCACAACACCCGCGTCACGTGATCTCTATTGGGAACACCGGGGTTGATTCACAGTCCCCTGGTGGCTGGGAGGTTGAATTGCAGCCCAGGATCGCTTTACCCTGTCACAGTACCCTTTAATTATAACAATTTTCTGTATCTTGTACTTGATTTTACTCTTAAAGGTATCCCTACTCACTTTTTTTTAATTGCTCTTACTTTAAATCATTCTTATCCATGTATCTTACTTCCTATGTGCTCTTAATGGAATTTACTCCAATAAGCAAATATTTGTATGTGGTGGGGTGCCCCGGCCCTGTGCGTAGTTTTTGTGTTTTATGTTGTATGTGGTATGTTATTGTTGGTGTATATATATTGGTGCACTGGGTATAAATGGGGCATGTAGCAGAGGTCATTTAAAATGTATATTTGTATTTAGGTACAGGGATTGCACCATCGCTTCATGTGCAGATAAAATGTGTATTAGTATTTGGGCATGGGGAGTGCACAAAGTAGTTCACGTGCACACTGTGCCGAGATTCAACTGAATGATTGATTAGCAATCGAGTCTCGGTACGCCTGTATAAAAGTCAGTGTTTCACGCACACAGGGTTGGGTGTTCAGAGTAGAGAATGGGAGAGAGAAGGAGGTAAACTTTAGAAACTAAAACAATTGCTACTAGTGTTGGATTTCAGCCATCGCGATACTTGTTTGTTTGTTCACTGTTCTGAGTTTAGTGTCTGTCTGTTTCGGCCACTGTGCCGATTTTTATTTGTTCAGTGTTTTGATTTGTTCAAACTTTGTTTATTTAATAAATCCGCACAGCAGCGCATTCATATCCCAGCACTGCTGTCTATTTTCCAGGCCTGATGTCACCACACGAGCCAGTCTGGTCACATTTTAAATCTAAAGTTTATCTGCTCTTAGTCGAATTCACGCAATGTAATTATTTACTGTATTCTTTATTTTGCTTTTATTTTTTACTGATTTTACTGTACTTTACCTGCTCTTGTCTGTAATGTGACATTTTGTAATGTGATACTTTAGAACATAAGAAAGTTTACAAACGAGAGGAGGCCATTCGGCTCATCTTGCTTATTTGGTTGTTAGTAGCTTATTGATCCCAGAATCTCATCAAGCAGCTTCTTGAATGATCCCAGGGTGTCAGCTTCAACAACATTACTGGGGAGTTGGTTCCAGACCCTCAATTCTCTGTGTAAAAAAGTGCCTCCTATTTTCAGTTCTGAATGCCCCTTTATCTAATCTCCATTTGTGACCAAAAACTTCCTTTTTGACTTGCATTTGCAGTTCCAAGTACTCTTTCTGTGTACTTTGTTTTTGGTCCCTTATAAATGCTCTGTAAGTGCCTTTTTTCGCTGATTATTTTTTTTAATTGATCTATTAAACCATTTTGGCCATTTTGTTTTAGATTTAGATTTGTCTACTCTTGGGATGTGATTGTTTTGCACCTCTAGTACTACATTTTTAAAAAACAGCCTTTTTTCTGTCGATGTTTTCTCTATTTTATTTCAATCTACTTCTGTTATATCACTTTGTATTGTGATATTTTGTAACTAAGTCGCCCTGGATAAGGGCTTCTGATAATAAATACATGAATAAAATAAAATAATAATAATACAATGGAGCTGGAGCAGTGGGGATGGGGTGTTATTTCAGCTTACCTTTTCAATAATTATTCATGTTGACAGTGTTAGCAGAACTAAATGTCATCTATTAGTAAATGTATTGTATAGTGTATGTGGGTTAGGTCATTTTTGAAAATCTATTTTGCTAAATGAAACGACAGCCAGCAATCTCCTGTCATGGGTGGCAATGTTGCACCAGCCAGTACCCTTTACAATTTTCACTCACTGAATGGTACCACAGTTGCAATAAAAGGCAGAATAATCTGGTTAACATTTTTCTCCTGTTTATTTAATATATCATTTTACAGAAAATCAAACAGTAGGCTTCATTCTTAAAACTTAAATTACATGTCTTGGGATGCAAAGAATTAAAAGACAGTATTTAGTAATCTTTGGAAAGACTCATTTTCGCTTTCGATTGGGAAGTCATTACAAATAATACAAAATAGTCTGCACTGTAAATGTTTCACGTTACTATTTACTTCCCACCTTAGCATAAAGTTTAAAATGTTTACAGTATCAAAAACATTAACCTCAAGATAAAACTATAATTACTAAATAAAAATGATCCAAAGGGACTTTGTATAATTTTATGTCGCTTTGCACTTTGACTTGTGTTTTCCTTCGTTTTTCTATTGCAAGCAAGAAATGTATCAAACACCGAACACATATTCAACCAGCCGCTATTACTGTTAATAAAATGCAGCCGCGGTAATAAACAGAAACCGTCAAAGTATGATTATCGTGATGACTATTTATGTTTACCGGAGCATTTATACTTCTATACAATGCAGAAACACTGTGCTTCACTGATACGACAAGGTGGAAAATGTGGATGTGATAGATTCTGTGTTTTTTTTATTTTTTTATTAGCAGTTAAAACTTTGTCCTCCAGGGGCCGGTAGCTCACTGACATCCACTAGACAAAGATTAAATAAGTACACACCGTGGTTTAGAGAATATATAATACCGTTAAAATTCAAGATAGTTATTTTCTCTTACTTTCATTTTTATTTGTGCATTTTTTAGTCGTCCTGCGTACCCCCTATGACCCTTAGAAGTAGCTCCAGTTGAAAACCCCTGATTTAAATGAACCAATAAAACCTCCAGGACCTACAGCAGTTAATTATTTTATTTTACTTGTTAAACCTGGAGTAGAATGGCCCTTCAGGCTTCATGAAAAGGGTCTAATATCACTTTAAAAAGTTTAATGTAGCAAAAGCATGATGAAAGCACAGCATAACATGGTAAAGCTTAAGTGTAAAGTTTTGATTTGGTAAAGCATAACAAAAAAAACATATGCATTTATATGGTTTGCCAATATAATCATGAGAAAAGCATGCAAAACTGCAACATTACCTTGCAAATGTACCATAGTAAACGTTTATAAGGGGAGTTATACTGTAGGAAACATTGTAAAGGGGATGTTCATCCCAAGCCGGTTACTCCCACTTCCACACTCAACCCAGCACACTCCCAAAGGGTCTCACCTCAATGAAGGCTGCCACCTCCTGCAGGACCAGGTTCCACTCCAGTTGGTCCTCCGTGTTGAAGCGATGGGTGTAATCTTCAATCTCGTCTGATAAATCCTGTTTGAGAAACACAGAATGTCAAAGAACGACTATTGACACAGTGACTGGTAAAGGCACAGCCACGTGGAATGCAGGGTGAGTTGTACAGTTAGGGGAGCGCAGGTTCACAACCCGGCTGTGTGAAGTTGCTAGTCTTCGCTGGGAATTCCACAAGGAGAATCACACGGCTCTGGGCCTGTTTTGTCTCTCCACACTACAGTGGCCCCTATTGGCCAGGTGCCTGGTGAGCTCAAGCAGACAACTGCAGGGCTGGCCTTTGTCCTCCAGGGGCCGGTAGCTCACCGACATCCACTATTAAACTCCAATGTGTAAAGAGGCAACTGGCTTGGTCGTGGGATCGGAGGACGCCCCCTGACATTCAATTCTCCTGATCTGCTGATCTCGTGGGGACCACTGTTGTACATTATAAACTAGAACCTGAATATCATAAATATCATAATGAGGAATAGCCTGAGAAAGAGGAGCTACATGTAAACCAGCTCATCATTATAAGGGCTGGGTAAATGGAAGTTTAGCACTATAACATTTCACGACAGTAGCATAATCAATTCTCTGTGTAAGACTTGTCAATGTTAATTTAGAACATACCTTAACCAGATCTTTCACAAGATCCATCTTATTGAGCAGAAGACAGACTACAATATATCGTGCATAATAACGAAGATTTTTAACAACCAGTTCAGGCCTAGAAAGGGAAGAAAAAAAAGACAGGCTTCAGAAAGATGCATCAAACCACATGTTACTCTAACCTCTTACTACCAGTGTCCAGGAATGTGACCAGAGCACTGTGCTAGAGTCCTGCATCGGGTCAGGTGCCTGTGGGTGACCTGCAAAAGCGGGTCGTGTTCGGGTCGGAATGTTAACAGCTTTCCTTTTTATACTTTGCGAATTCTTGTATTATAATTATCATCCATAAACAAACTGCTACTTGCTTTTGAGTGATACTCTTTGTTGTATATGAATTTGTAATTGTGTTGTAAACTGAGAAAAACAAAGTCTATGTATAACCGTGCGATTTGCTTGGGGCCACATCAACGGGAGTAGTTCTGTATCTGTGGCATGGAGGTTAATGGGATCCAGTGCATCTGTGTCTCAGAGACAGTGGTGCTGTTTGAGAATCTTCTCAGGTGCAATGCAGCCCCAGAGGTCAGCAGTCAAACAATATGGAGTGGAAACTTGTGAAAGCAGCAAAGACAGCATAAAAAAAGCACTAAGCATGCACTGTTTTCAATCCCTTTGGTGACTGGCTCTGTGAATGGAAACAAAGTGCCCAGTTTGTTTGTAATTAACAGGTATAAAAGGTTATGGGGATCAGACAGACTTGTGCATAGTCTAGAACAGAGGTGGCCAAACCGCGGCTCACGAGCACCACGTGGCTCCAGGGCAGGTCAAGTGCAGCTCCTGGTGAGATGCTGGCTGACGCACACTTTGCAGCTCCAATGAACAGAAGAAAGAATAATAAACTGAAACAAAAGAGAGAGAACGTAAAAATAAACTCAAGTTTATTATTTTTGTTCTCTGTATTCATTCGTGTTAATTATTCCTTCTTCTCTCTCATTTTCTCTCTTCTGTTTCTTTGAGCCTGCATGTTCACGGCAAGGATATTTCATCACTTGTTGACTTTCGACACCGCTCGCTGGCACATACGTATTCCGATCACAGAGTGAAAGCCGGATGTGCTGCTGAAAGTAAATTTCATAATTTTGAATTAAGCACAATGGAGACAATGGCATTGAGCAAACCCTCCATGAGTTATAAACTAACGTATGAGGCTTTAAACCAGACTGGGAGAAAGAGTTTGCTTTCACTGGAAACCGTGGTAAACCTGTGTCTCATCTGTAACAAAGCACTTACACACTGTAGCTTGTACAAGGCTCGCTACTGCAAACGTCACTATGAAATCACAACACATTTTCACCTGAATATTCTCCTGGATCAGACTTAAGGCAGATGCTCCTTATGTCATTCAGTAAAGTGGATTTAATGACTCAAGCTATTTTTCATACGGCAAGCATGGAATATCGCTCCTGCCAAACGTCCTTATTCAGATTAATTCATCTTTTCATAAAATTGGGAGAGTTGGCGCTAGACTAGAGACTGTAGGTTTAAATGTTATATTTACATATCTTACATCTCGTCATGAGCAGGTTGTTATCCCTTTCAAAATAAATAGTGTATATGTCATCCACAAAGCTCTCAAAAGTATTCAATACACGCAGCAGTCGTACAAAAAACATCTTTCGTCTTTTTTTTTTAAACCCAGCATTCAGATCTTCAAGGGAAGAGCTTGTAAAAAATAATCCTTACAAAAACGTGTCTTTTTGTGGTGTTTTAGATTAATTCAGTTCAGTTATTGTATTTTGCTTCATAATAACTGAATATTTTATTTAAAGTGTGTGATACATACAGTATAAACAGAAATAATGGAAAAACACCAGTGTTAAAGTTTAATACACTATAGAGCTACAGTACAATAAAAATTTCACAGAAACTGTGTAGGCTCTGTAATGTTCTATCCCTTGTTCTTGTGTATTTTGCTGCCATCAAGAGATAATACTGTACTGCACAGCAATTCTAGTATTTGAAATGTCTTGCTCGCACACATTTCATGTTTTCCAGCGTGTGTCTTGCGGCTCTCGACCACATGGAGATTTTGGTGTGCAGCTCGTAGGGTCAGGAAGTGTGGCCACCCCTGGTCTAGAATCAAGCTGACCAAAGTGACAGGAAATGTTTAAGATTGAAAATGTAAAGTGTTTTCTTTGTGAATACAGATATAAATACCAAATTGTATTTTGAAACAACTGTGTTTTTGAAATCCGACAAGTCACCAGTTTACAGTTTCAACACTTTGAGTGACTGAACTGTTATGAAGATGCCCAATGAAGCTCCATACATATATATATATATATATATATATTTTTTTTTTAGCTCATATATATATGCGCTGTGTAAATATGTTTTCAATACTATACTATATATGTCTATATACATTAGTTACCTTTGAAATGTAATCTGTTAGTTACAAGTTACTTGAATAACATTGTAACTAGTTAGAGAAACTTATTACTTAAAACAATGCAACTTGTTACAGTTATAAATAGTTACTTCTCAGGCACAGTTTAAATTTTACACTGAAAAAGGAACCATTATAGTTACAAGTTACTGAAAAATGTAATCGGATTACAGTAATGTGTCATATGTAATGTGTTACCTCCAACACTGTATGTATCTAACTTTTTTTTAAAATTGAATGAATAACATGTACATATTCATAATCTACACATTAACCAAATATTGAACTGGAAAAAAAAAAAGGAAACTAAACTAATGAAGCTCCAGAAGTACAGTGTCCATTTTAGGACATCCTCAGACATCATCCTTACTGGAGTCAAGAACTTAATTTATCACCCCTCCTTGTCAGACCTCACTCCTCCTCGAGTCAATCGTCACCCCTCAGAGTCGTTTTTCACGCAAGACATTTCAAAGCGCTTCACATAACATTAAATTAAAAAAAATACATCGAAACTGTTTTAAAAAACAAAACAAAATGTGTTATGTCTGATGCCGTACGCTGAGAAGATTTGCCTTACAAAATTAAATCCAAACAAATTCAAAATAATGAAACTGCACATCGTAGCTTTTAAAGTATTTTTTAAAACGCCTGAAATATACATATTAAATGGTAAAGAAATGTAAAAACGCATGCACCAAATCAGCAGCTACACTGACAGTTGTGTCATCCAATGGAAGCACCAAAAGCTTTTTTGCTCCTGTTTGATTGCAAGATTCAGACAACTCCGTCACCCCTCACTCTCCCCGAAAAAATAAACAAACAAACAAAACAAACAAACCAACCAACACCACCACCACCACCAACTCGAGGAGGACTGATACCTCGAGGAGGGGTGACAATTGACCCAGGGAGGGTTGAGGTCTGAGGCCTGACTCGAGGAGGGGTGACGATTGACTAGGGGAGGGTTGAGGTCCGATGCCTGACACGAGGAGGGGTGACAACTGACTCGGGGAGGGTTAAGGTCTGATGTCTAACTCGAGGAGAAGGGACGATTGACCCAGGGAGGGTTGTCTGATGTCTGACTCGAGGAGGGGTGACGATTGACGGGGAGGGTTGAGGTCTGATGCCTGACTCGAGCAGAGGTGACGATTGACCTGGGGAGGGTTGAGGTCTGATGCCTGACTCGAGGAGGGGTGACGATAGAACCGGGGAGGGTTGAGGTCTGATGCCTGACTCGAGGAGAGGTGACGATTGACCCGGGGAGGGTTGAGGTCTGATGCCTGACGACTGACTCGAGGAGAGGTGACAGCTGACTGGGGGAGAGTTAAGGTCTGATGTCTGACTCGAGGAGAGGTGACGATTGACTCGGGGAGGGCTGAGGTCTGATGTCTGACTCGAGAAGGGGTGACAACTGACTCGGGGAGGGTTGAGGTCTGATGCCTGACTCAAGGAGGGGTGACGATTGACCTGGGGAGGGTTGAGGTCTGATGCCTGACTCGAGGAGAGGTGATGATTGACTCGGGGAGGGTTGAGGTCTGATGTCTGACTCGAGGAGAGGTGATGATTGACTCGGGGAGGGTTGAGGTCTGACGCCTGACTCGAGGAGGGTCGACGACTGACTCAAGGAGGAGTGAGGTCTAATGATTTACTCGAAGAGGGGTGATAGAGGAAGTTATTGATGCGTGAGACTTGAGTGGGGGATGTCTGATACTTGACTCCAGTAAGGGTGATGTCTGAGGATGTCCTAAAAAGGACATCATACAGAAGGCTCTGGCTCGATTATGATAGCATCGTTACCTGGGCATAGGCAATATTCAGTCCTCACTGCATCTAAGACCAGGCCTCACAGAGATCAAGGTCAAGAGAGGATGCGCCAAGTCATCAGTGGCATTTCAACTTTCTGGAACATCTTCAAATATTTTGTTTAATTCAATTGTAAAGCTGCACAAGGCAATGCATTGATTCTGTACTAAAATAAATGATTACTTTTCAGTAATGTTTAATCAATACAAAAAAAATCATTGAAAGAAAACTGTTCATGTAAAGATGTCATATGTGGTTCTGAAACACAAATATGAAAAGGTGAAGATGCTCTACTCATGGCTAGCACAATATATATGGTGCCCCTTTACTATATTAGAACTGATTCACAACAAACCACCAAAACCAGAACCATAGAAATTGCAGTTAACAATGAACAGCTGTAAACAGTCATACCTATCTTCTTTATTGACTTGTGAGTAATAGGATCTTTGTCTTATTGCAGAATAGAAAGAAAAGGCTTCATTCAAATAGCTGGTTTCAGAAGTGCGTAGGCTACAACAAAAGTAGGAAATAGGAAAACAAAAACAGAAATAATACAAATGTGAATTTTGTAATGTTAAATATGATCTATTCAGGGCTACCAAGACGTCTAGTATATAAGCAGTGTGTTAGGGTACAACAGGCAACAAATGTCACATCCCCAAAAACCACAAACAGTACACTCACTTTTGAAAGACTATAAACTGTAAACTTTTTTTAATAATAGTCAACCCCTTTAATAATGTATATGTACTTGTTAACGGTTCCTTATTCTACAGTGTCAATTAATAAAGTAATATAGGTTTAGCAAATCAAACTTCTGTTTATGGACAGTGTCTTATTACATATTAGTGCACTGTTTTTTACAATGCTTAATTACAGTTTTATAACACAAATGTAGGCTGCTGATATATTTCTAGGTGCTGTTCATGCTTCATTCAGACTTCATTAAAACGTTAGTACAGCTTCACCCAGAATAACTCACTAGTAGTGGTAGTACAGCTGTCCAATCTTGGAAGCAATTTCTCCGATCTGCCACCTCTTCAGGCCATATCGGTGATCCAGCACTTGTCTGTTTGGAAATAAAGAGTTCTGTTAGCTGTTATGGGTCTTTACCAGGGTTGTTTCATTTACAATTGCTTATCACCACCAGAGGGGACTTGTCTTTTTTTAAATGCTTGTCTTACCTTTCCCTTCCCATGACTCAAAGGGTACTGAATGATTAAAGTGATGTAACAATGCAGACATGCTTCATATAATCACAGATAGTTTCCTGTGAAACACTATTGGAGATGGTGCACTGAGACTTTGTAATTTTCGGATAGTCACAATCAACTGATAAATGCAACACTGAATTAAAATAACCACATTTTGATTCTGTCTTCATTATTTGAAAAGACTAAATCAAGGCATGCCTCCCCTCTAGTCGGTGCCTTGACAAATTGCGTTAGGAAGCAGTAGTAACTCACAGAGAATTGTGAGGGTCTGGAACCAACTCCCCAGTAATGTTGTTGAAGCAGACACCCTGGGATCCTTCAAGAAGCTGCTTGAATGAGATTCTGGTATCAATAAGCTACTAACAACCAAACGAGCAAGATGGGCTGAATGGCCTCCTCTCGTTTGTAAACTTTCTTATGTTATGCAGCTTTGCAATTATCCATTGTCAATGTTGCATCCTCAAAAAAGTCAAGCCAGATTACTTAGACATGATCTCCTTTTCCTAAAACCATGCTGACTGTCTCTCAGGATATTGTTACCATATAGGTAATTTTCCATTTTGGATCTTATTATAGTTTCCATAAGTTTACATATAATAGAAGTCAGGCTTATTGGTCTGTAGTTACCTGGTTTGGTTTCGTCGTCTGTACCTGGAGATCCTGTACCATTCCGCTACTCTAAGTTTAGAAACAACGGTTTGATTTATTTCACAATGACACTGCATGGTTTGCTTTTATTGTGCTAAAGGTACTCCAAAACATAACTCCCATCTTATTATTTGTCAAAAATTCTTCACAAAAATGTAGGACAGGCAGGACAGAAGAGGCGGAGGGGGTAGCGCTATACATAAGAAATAGTCTTGAAGCCCAGGTTTTAAATCTGGACAAAAAAACAATGCCGAATCAATATGGGTCAGAATAATGGACAAAAATTGAAAGGGCATAATAATAGGAGCATGCTATAGACCGCCAAATTCAGACGGCAAGCAAAATAATCTGTTATACAATGACATTAGAAATGCGTGTAGCAAAGGAGAAGCCATACTAATGGGAGATTTCAACTTCCCCCGTATAAAATGGGAGAACCCGGTGAGGGAGCACGACGGACGAAATTGAAATGGTGGAAATGACAAATGACTGCTTCCTAACGCAATTTGTCAAGGCACCGACTAGAGGGGAGGCATGCCTTGATTTAGTCTTTTCAAATAACGAAGACAGAATAACTAAAACAGAGGTCAGAGAGCCATTGGCAAACTCAGACCGCAACATGGTCTCATTTGAAGTATTTTTTTAAAAACCCAAAAGTAATGACTAAAGCTAAGGTTTACAATTTTAGAAAAGAAAACTATGAAGGTATGAAACAGATTAACAGAAGTAGATTGGAGTAAAATAGAGAACATCCACAGAAAAAGGATGGCTGTTTTTTAAAAATGTAGTACTAGAGGTGCAAAACAATTACATCCCAAAAGTAGACAAATCTAAATCTAAAACAAAATGGCCACAATGGTTTAATAGATCAATTAAAAAAAATATTCAGCGAAAAGAGGCACTTTACAGAGCGTTTAAAGGGACCAAAAACAAAAGTACACAGAAAGAGTACTTGGAACTGCAAACACAAGTCAAAAAGGAAGTTAGAAAGGCCAAGAGAGAGATAGAAATCAATATTGCTAAGGAGGCTAAAACCAATTCCAAAATGTTTTTCCAATATTATAACAGCAAGAGAACATTCAGAGAGGAGGTTAAATGTCTAAGAGACACAAATGGCAAAATCATAGATGAAGAAAAAAAAATAGCAAATATATTACATGATTACTTTTCACAGGTTTTTACAAAGGAGGACTCAGACAACATGCCCCACATGTCGACCTGTTCCTATCCAGTTTAAAATAACTTTAGCATAACAGAGGCAGAAGTGTTAAATGGACTAGGAACTCTTAAAATAAACAAATCCCCTGGGCTGGATGAGAGCCTCCCAATAGTACTCAAAGAAATGAAAGAAGTTATCTACAAACCGCTAACCAAGATCATGCAACAGTCTCTTGACACAGGGGTTGTACCGACAGACTGGAAAATTGCAAACGTAATACTGATCCACAAAAAGGGAGACAAAACCAAACCAGGTAACTACAGACCAATAAGCCTGACTTCTATTATATGTAAACTTATGGAAACTATAATAAGATCCAAAATGGAAAATTACCTATATGGTAACAATATCCTGAGAGACAGTCAGCATGGTTTTAGGAAAAGGAGATCATGTCTAAGTAACCTGGCTTGACTTTTTTGAGGATGCAACATTGACAATGGATAATTGCAAAGCATACATAACATAAGAAAGTTTCCAAACGAGAGGAGGCCATTCAGCCCATCTTGCTCGTTTGGTTGTTAGTAGCTTATTGATACCAGAATCTCATTCAAGCAGCTTCTTGAAGGATCCCAGGGTGTCTGCTTCAACAACATTACTGGGGAGTTGGTTCCAGACCCTCACAATTCTCTGTGTAAAAAAGTGCCTCCTATTTTCTGTTCTGAATGCCCCTCTATCTAATCTCCATTTGTGACCCCTGTTCCTTGTTTCTTTTTTCAGGTCAAAAAAGTCCCCTGGGTCGACATTGTCTATACCTTTTATTATTATTATTATTATTATTATTATTATTATTATTTATTTCTTAGCAGACGCCCTTATCCAGGGCGACTTACAATCGTAAGCAAATACATTTTAAGTGTTACAATACAAGTGATACAATAAGAGCAAGATAGGATTCTGAATGTTTTTTGAGATGTTGACGAGATTCTGGGATCAATAAGCTACTAACAACCAAACGAACAAGAAGGGCTGAATGGCCTCCTCTCGTTTGTAAACTTTTTTTTATGTTATTATAAGTATGATAAGATCACATTCAAGTAAGAGCAAAATAAAGAATACAGTAAAGTGATGTTATAAACTGCAAGAGTTACATATCGTTCTGTCTCGTTACTACTTCTGGCAAATCTATAAATCTCATGCATCACCCCATTTGTTAATAATGATACTTCAAATTTTGCACAAAACGAATGCTGTTTCCCCTTATTACTGTTTGGCGCCTCAACACACACAACAGCAGAACTTCTTATTGTGATTGTCTCGGAGGGAGGGAACTTCGAAAAACCGGAAGCGCGTCACTTAATCCAACCCAAAAATCTTACGAAACCACACCTGATATGGTAAGAATTCAAAGAGGTGTGTCGTCCGGACACACTGTACTAACCAATGATATAGTTTTTGAGAGTTTGGAATTTGGTTTCATTTTTAAAATACCAGCCCAAAATATTTAAATTATTTTTTTAAATGTTGTGACAGTCAGAATAATGTGAAACCTAAGATTCAGAGAGATTCAAATCTATGTTTAGTTTATTGTAATGCTGTTTGTGTGTGTAGTATAATGGTGTTGGTGTTATTTATTTATTTATTTTAGTAAGTATCCCGCAAACGAAACAGTGCACTGCGGCAAGTCTGGAAATGCCATTGCCGCTTGTCTTAAAAACACACTGTTATACAATAAAATCCACTTACAAAAGGATGGGCTTTTTTGTGCCGAATGTAATCTCGGTGAATTGTACAATCCTAAGAATTATATTTTGTGAGCTTTATATAATATTTTCAGAAATTATTATTGCGATTAATAAGGTTTCATTGTCTCTTGCGATATGTTGTGATTTTAGAGCTTTGTAAACGTAAAGCTACTCAAACATACCTAAATATTTTAAGACAGACGTGTAGTTGACAAAAAAGTTATATTAAATATTATGTATTTCTTAGCAGACACCCTTATCCAGGGCGACTTACAATTGTTACAAAATATCACATTATTTTTTACACATTATTTTTACATACAATTACCCTTTTATACAGTTGGGTTTTTACTGGAGCAATCTAGGTAAAGTACCTTGCTCAAGGGTACAGCAGCAGTGTCCCCACCGGGGATTGAACCCACGACCCTCCAGTCAAGAGTCCAGAGCCCTAACCACTACTCCACACTGAGTCCAGAGCCCTAACCACTACTCCACACTGAGTCCAGAGCCCTAACCACTACTCCACACTGCTGCCCTATTGATGATTGATGATTACGGAGATAAATTTTACATCGATTTCAAAACTGCTGCAGCAGACGCAATCATTCCCATAGGGGACGAACACAATCACGCTCTCCTCACCCACCCTACCTTTAAACTTTTACAATTACTTTCAGAAAAAAGGAGCACATTTTGAAATCACTGTGTTACTGTATTAGTAAATTCGTTTCACAATTTACAGGATGTGATGACAAACAAAATGACATATAAAAGTGACTCTAAACAGCAAGAAAGCTGCATTAGTTCCTTTAATACCCATTCCCAGAAACGTGCTTACAGTACCTGATCTTGAACGGTTCTAGTGTTGGAACTGTTTGGAAATGTGCCACACACTTTGTATCCATATAAGATAGAAGACCTTTTTAACTTTTTGTACGAAAACAGGATTATAAGATAAATAAGAACAGGATAAATAAGAATGTGGTAAATGGACAAATTAATTTCTGCAAATATGCCCTATGGTAGTTCCATTAAAGTGAAACTCACTTGAATGAGGCTCACTAGATCATTAAATCATTTTTGACCAGCCTGTCTCCTACCTGTTCAGGAGGGCTTCTTAAAGCTACAGCGACCCACCATCATGCACAACTGAACACCAAAAAAACGTTCATTTAAAAATGCTGAATTAGCTGTAAAAATGTCTAATTAGTAACATATTACATTAAAAGAAATCTCTCGGGTGCAAAGGAACCCATTACCCCATCACGTTACATGACAAACAAAACTGCAGTAGTGTGTAGTAATGGCTTTCTGCATGCGGTATTAATTATGTTATTAATTGTAAGTTTTGGATTGTGTGTATGTGTCTTATAGTTAAGTTGTTTTTAATCATTGTATTTGTTTTAATGTGCTTACTAATTCAGTTGCTTTAATATGCTTTTATATTAAGTTTCTATACAGTATTGCATAAGTTTCAAGTTATTTCATTTCCCATCAGCAAAACCAGCTACATGCAGTTTTGCATAGCCTAACACGACTCAAAGTCACAGATGGGTGTCTGAGCTAAACGCCAAAATGCAGGAGACTAGCAGAGATAGTGTGAGATGGGGGAAGGTGCATTAAAAGACAAAATGGATGCGCCCTGCTGAATGTAGCACATGGGCAACCATAAGGTCAGAAAGCACCGCCCCCTTTCCCACAGAGGAAGTATGTGGCAGGCTCGCTGTGTGTGATGAGAGAGACTACCTCAATTATTGGACAGGAACCAGGTCGGGTTGAAGGGGAGTCAACAATTGTCCACAGTCAGTTTGAATCTTGTGCTTATATGATTGTATTGGAGGTATACCTTTCTTGTAGATAGTGTTTTTGAATCAAAAAACATTTGTCAGCTTAATTTTTTCACTACAACCATACAGTAGAATATGTGCTATTTTTTTTGCTGAGGTCATTTGTGTATTGGTTTCTTTTACATTATATATTTTTAATATTTCTGCTGTAGGAACAAATACAAATATGGTCATTTTGGGACAGACAGCTGACAGAGGGAAGAATCGTTTGAATTGGCCATAATAATAAGAAGATTACTGACTAACAGGAGAGACCTGTGCTGGCTATCGGACATATGTGTGAGCCATCCTGCAGGGGGGGTGGGGGGGGGGGGGGGGGCGAACGGAAGCCTCGTAGGACCCACCTGCCAATCATGGCAATGACACAGAGAGGTTGGGTGAGGGGGGTGTAGCGTGGCTTTCTCTCCGAGTGGTCGGGAGGCGGGTCTTGGGGGGACGGTCGACCAAGAAAAATGACATTCTGCTATTCCTTCGCTCTTGCCCATTTAAGAGAAACTACAGTGGGAGCTCTGTTCGGAAACCTGGATTAAAAACAAAAGAATGCCAGTGTCTGGAGCGAGAGAAAGGGGCAAGCAAGCCAGGCTGAGGAAGACTGCCGCAACAACATTAGTGCCTGTGGCAATGTGCCCCACCCCTGTGTGTATTTTTGTGTTTTATGTTGTATGTTGCGTGTGTTGATGTTGGTGTATTGTAGTTGGTACACGGGATATAAAGTGGGTAATGAGCACGAGTGTTTAAAATGTCTAATTGTATTTAGAAACGGGGATTGCACTTCACTTCATGTGCATTTAAAAGTACTTAAGTGAGCACAGGTTCTCAGATTAGTTCACATGCTGGGATTCAAGTGAATAATTAATTGGTAATTGAATCCCAGCACAATTGTATATATAGATGCATGTTTTACTCACTCGGGGTTGGGTGTTCGGTGAGTAGAGAACGGGAGAGAGAAGGAGAGTAAAAGAAACTAAAAGAATAATTACTTGCTTTGACTCACCGTGTTTGTTTGTTTGTCTGTTAGTCCACTGTGCTTTTAAGTGTTAGTCTGTTTTGTTTGTCTATTTATTTTGGCTGCAGGTGCCGTGTGCTGTTTATGTTTAAAACCTTTTTATTTTATTCATTATTAAACGCAATTCACATTTCACTTCGCAGCACTGTGTGTTTCTTCCGGGTCTGACGTCACCACTACAGCCTGCTTGTCACAGTGCCTTATCACGTACCCCTAATGGGACGTTACTTAGTTTAGCTGGTGAAGTGATAGCGAGGGAATAGACGAGAGTCGTGGAAACTCAAGCCTCAATGAACAGTGGACACTACGGGACTTTTTCTGTTTACCAGTGTTTATTTTCTCTTTTGCTTTCTCCTTTTGTTTTTGCCAATTATTTTGCAGCACCAGTGTGTGCTTACCAAGAACGGTAGCAGCAACCGAAAATTATCAAGAGACC
Organism: Acipenser ruthenus; assembly: GCF_902713425.1. Lineage (NCBI taxonomy): Eukaryota > Metazoa > Chordata > Actinopteri > Acipenseriformes > Acipenseridae > Acipenser > Acipenser ruthenus. The sequence goes on from NC_081219.1 coordinate 5,925,821, forward strand.
ACGTTAAATGAGTGTTTATTTTTCGTGAGACATCTGTTTCTCTTGAAAAACGTGGACATGGTGCCTTTTTGTGTTTGCATGTGAAGCCTCTCATTTCCCTTTGGAACGCCTACTTTTCCCTGAATGCTATGCAAATGAAGGAGAGGGGGGTCAGATTTAAATTAGCCATGCTGACGGCCCCACTTACATTCTCGTGAAAGTCCCCAAAATACTGTTTACATGAGCAGAGAAAAGTTTCACGAGAAAGAATCCACATGTCATCATGTTTGGTGTAAATGGTTATTAAAGACCTGATTTTCTGATGGATAGTGCCTGCTTTTTTAATACTATGTTTAAGTGTTGTCATCCACACTGCTTTTCACACATCATCTCTGTGTGTGTGTGTGTGTGTATATATATATATAAATATATATATAAATATATATATATAAATATAAATATAAATATAAATCGGAGGGGTGTTAGATCGTTATTAATAATAAACTGGGCCAAATCCGAGTGGTGGTTGAACAGGCGTTTGGACTATTGCAAGGAAGGGGGCGGATACTACTGAACCACAGGCTTGTTGCTCAAATTATTACAGCCTGTTGTATCCTGCACAATCTGTGCCAGGACCGTAAGGTAAGGTGCTCAGGTAAGCAGAGGAACAGCTACCTCAGCCTCCAGCAAGAATTGCACAACAGCGATATCAAGAGGGTCCTGCTATTAGAGATATGAAGAGTGTCCTGCTATTAGAGATATGACGAGGGTCCTGCTATTAGAGATATGACGAGGGTCCTGCTATTAGAGATATGACGAGGGTCCTGCTATTAGAGATATGACGAGGGTCCTGCTATTAGAGATATGACGAGGGTCCTGCTATTAGAGATATGAAGAGTGTCCTGCTATTAGAGATATGACGAGTGTCCTGCTATTAGAGATATGAAGAGGGTCCTGCTATTAGAGATGCATGGCTATCTTTATTTTTGTAAGCCGACGGTGTACTTTTATTTTGTATCACAGTTTTGTTTCATTAGCTTGTTTTGTATCTCTTTATAACAAATATAGCATCCTCATTTGCGCTGTACCTGTATGACTGCTTCTGCTTAATAAAGAATTGGAATATTGAGTAGTATTATTGATTCCCAAGAAATAAGTTGCGAAAATTCCACCCCACATTTTATTTTGAGAGTGGGTTAATCAATGTTCGTGTTGTGCATTGTATCAAACTGCCTCACCATATCCTCTTCCCTTATGGATATTAACATGGAGGATGAACACAGGTTTTGCTGACGTAAGTAACTAGGAGACATTGCATGGGAGTATAGCTATACACACTTAAACATAGTACTTTACTATAAAGTCATTTTGACAGTTGTTTGGAAAGCTATTTGCAAGTGTATTCTGAAGTACTGTACAGTAGCTGTAACCACCTGAATTCACAAGTCCACGATGCAGTTTATCAAACATTTATAGTAAATAGTTTTAAACAGAAACTTGGTAAATACAATGTGTATGATACTTTATAAACCCATTTAGATCCGTGTAGGATTAGCATTTTGCAAAGTTCTAGGGAAGACTGCGAAAAAAGTGGGGTTATTGCAACATCAATCTGATAAAGTAAATACTGCAAACAAAACATTAATTTCCCTGCTGCCATCTGGACCATGGGAACTTACGTATTCCCATGTGACTTTTATAGCAGCTTTAGGAAAGGACTTGAACGAGCTAATTAACATTTTCACGAGAAACATGTGTTTACATGTGTAAGTGGGTGTTGATTTCACAAGCTTTTCCTAGAATCTATGAAATGGAGACTTTCACAGTAAAATACTGAGACCGTTTTTTGGGACACTTTCACACCCCCAAGTTTCATGTGTATTGTCGATTCACGTGAAATAAATCACAATGTAAACTGACCTATTGTTGGTATTACCTTCCACAGCACAAGGGTGTACCCTTGTGCATTAAATAAATATTGGGCGCTTGTGTGGCATTGACCCCCGTGTGTTCAGTGAATCCCCACAACCACCCACACTGACTAATCACTAATCTCTAGACCACACTGCCTCCAATTACAGTGCTAAAGCTTCTGATTAAACACTGCCCAATGAACTTCACATTAACATTACAGTTTCTCAGAAGGAAATTTCCCAGCAGTTGGCAGAGCAAATATGAACACTCAGTGGTTCGTAATTAACTTGTCAAAATGTAACGTGTCCCTCTGTACCGTCTGTCTGCCTGGGGTAACCATAAAAATATAAAGATCTTTGAGATGTATGTCATTTTTACACATGAAGGATGAAGCATGAAAAATATAAGCAATAACACATTAACCCTTTGTGGTCCTGTCGGATCAGGTCCGACATTACAATTTTCCCTTTCCTGTCCGACATCATCAAAAAGACGTAAAACACTCTCTAGTTGTTTTTTCTCCAGATCTGAGCCATACACATAGCCCCGGCACCACAGAGATAACACGGACATAAACAAACAAGACAGATGCTTCTGCATCCAGCGCTCAAAGAATATCACAGACATTTGCAGAGCTTTTTGAGATGTATAGTAATAAAATAACACTATGTAACACAATTTTTGTTCCTGGGTAGTAAGTGTTATTTCCTGATTGCTTATGCCTCAAAAGTATAGAAAATGGCTATTATTCCCCACAAACTTTGCTTTTGTGACCAGGACAGTGATATTTTGAAATTTACCTATTTCCAATGAGAAAACGGGCGAATGTGTGTCTTTTCGTTCACATAAAGTCAGAAAAAAACAACATATGAATCCAAATTAACATGTATTTATACTAAAGTAATACAAAAATGACTACAAAAGATTTAGAAGTGAGTAGTTTTTCGAGATTTACGATTGTACTGTAAATCGCTTTCACGAATCAGCCCCCAAATGTAGTCTCCCATCATGTTCTCGTTATACTGTCCTTCATTGACAGCTCATCCAGGAGCCTCAAAGCCGTGCTGCTCCATAATGGTAACAAGTACCCGTCTCTTCCCCTGGCTCACTCGGTGCACCTCAAACAGGATTACAACAGCATCAAGACCTTGCTGGACGCCTTGAAGTATGATGAGTACGGCTGGAACCCCCGGAAGTGCCACCACTGCACATCAAATTGGGCCTTATGAAACAATTTGTCAGAGCTCTAGATAAAGAGTCGGCAGCCTTCAAGTACCTTCAAGACTTCTTCCCTAAGCTGTCTGAGGCAAAGGTCAAAGCCGGTGTCTTTGTTGGACCACAGATAAAGAAGATCCTGGAGTGCAATGAATTCCCCAAGAAGCTCACTAGTAAGGAGAAAGCGGCTTGGAACAGCTTTGTCGCAGTGGTTCGGGGCTTCCTGGGCAATCACAAGGCCGAAAACTATGTGGAGCTGGTTGAGACTCTGGTGAAGAACTACGGCACAATGGGCTGTAGGATGTCCCTCAAAGTCCATATCCTTGATGCTCATCTTGATAAATTCAAGGAGAACATGGAAGCGTACTCGGAGGAGCAAGGCGAGCGCTTCCACCAGGATATACTGGACTTTGAACGCCGCTACCAAGGACAGTATAACGAGAACATGATGGGAGACTACATTTGGGGGCTGATTCGTGAAAGTGATTTACAATATAATCGTAAATCTCGAAAAACTACTCACTTCTAAATCTTTTGTAGTCATTTTTGTATTACTTTAGTATAAATACATGTTAATTTGGATTCATATGTTGTTTTTTTCTGACTTTATGTAAACGAAAAGACACAAATTCGCCCGTTTTCTCATTGGAAATAGGTAAATTTCAAAATATCACTGTCCTGGTCACAAAAGCAAAGTTTGTGGGGAATAATAGCCATTTTCTATACTTTTGAGGCATAAGCAATTAGGAAATAACACTTACTACCCAGGAACCAAAAATAACTAAAAATTTGTTACACGGTGTAATGGCTTGAATCGCATTATTGAGGAGTTTGGTGATAAAACAAGTGATCAGGAGATGATTAAATCGGTATGCACGACTATGAAGAGGTATGTGAAAAATACAGCGAACAAGGGGTGGGGCGGGGCTGGAGATGCAGTACTGAGTGTTCTGTTGATATGCAGTGCCTTTTAAACTTGTTTTACTGTGAAAAAAAAATACTTTTAAACAGCGCGTCTAAAATAAACTGTGCATGTGAAAATAAATTGGACCTGACACGCCTGAGATGCGTTGAATAAATGGACCGCAAAGGGTTAAAGCACTGCCTTTAGAAACACACATTTGAACTTTTTCCACCCCTGAATTGCATACAAGAGCTCTGCCTTTACCTGTGCTGCTGTTGAAACTTCCAAAGTTTGGTGTAAACATCGAAGGTACGTCCAAAGTAGGACTGCCACTGCTTGTGTCCGTATTGAGGTAAATCTCTGTGAAACAGAAAGTTTAATCAGCTTGGTCATTGTTGAAAAAAATAAATTTATATATACTGGCTCTTTGAGCTAAAATATACACACACACACACATTATATATATATATATATATATATATATATATATATATATATATATATATATATATATATATATATATATATATACACACACACACATATATACACACACATATATACACTGTGTGTGTATATATATATATATATATATATATATATATGATATTATATATATATATATATATATATATATATTATACACACACACACACAGTACTGTGCAAAAGTTTTAGGCAGGTGTGAAAAAAATGCTGTAAAGTAAGAATGCTTTCAAAAATAGACATGTTAATAGATTATATTTAATCAATTAACAAAATGCAAAGTGAGTGAACAGAAGAAAAATCTAAATCAAATCCATATTTGGTGTGACCACCCTTTGCCTTCAAAATAGCATCAATTCTTCTAGGTACACTTGCACAAAGTCAGGGAGTTTGTAGGCATATAGTCAGGTGTATGATTAAACAATTATACCAAACAGGTGCTAATGATCATCAATTCAATATGTAGGTTGAAACACAATCATTAACTGAAACAGAAACAGCTGTGTAGGAGGAATAAAACTGGGTGAGGAACAGCCAAACTCAGCTAACAAGGTGAGGTTGCTGAAGACCGTTTACTGTCAAAAGTCATACACCATGGCAAGACTGAGCACAGCAACAAGACACAAGGTAGTTATACTGCATCAGCAAGGTCTCTCCCAGGCAGAAATTTCAAGGCAGACGGGGGTTTCCAGATGTGCTGTCCAAGCTCTTTTGAAGAAGCACAAAGAAACGGGCAACATTGAGGACCGTAGACGCAGTGATCGGCCAAGGAAACTTACTGCAGCAGATGAAAGACACATCATGCTTACTTCCCTTCGCAATCGGAAGATGTCCAGCAGTGTCATCAGCTCAGAATTGGCAGAAAACAGTGGGACCCTGGTACACCCATCTACTGTCCGGAGAAGTCTGGTCAGAAGTGGCCTTCATGGAAGATCAAAAAGCCATACCTCCGACATGGAAACAAGGCCAAGCGACTCAACTATGCATGAAAACACAGGAACTGGGGTGCAGAAAAATAGCAGCAGGTGCTCTGGACTGATGAGTCAAAATTTGAAATATTTGGCTGTAGCAGAAGGCAGTTTGTTCACCGAAGGGCTGGACAGCGGTACACGAATGAGTGTCTGCAGGCAACAGTGAAGCATGGTGGAGGTTCCTTGCAAGTTTGGGGCTGCATTTCTGCAAATGGAGTTGGGGATTTGGTCAGAATTAATGGTCTCCTCAATGCTGAGAAGTACAGGCAGATACTTATCCATCATGCAATACCATCAGGGAGGCATCTGATTGGCCCCAAATTTATTCTGCAGCATGACAATGACCCCAAACATACAGCGAAAGTCATTAAGAACTATCTTCAACATAAAGAAGAACAAGGAGTCCTGGAAGTGATGGTATGGCCCCCACAGAGCCCTGATCTCGAGTCTGCCTGGGATTACATGAAGAGAGAGAAGCAACTGAGGCTGCCTAAATCCACAGAAGAACTGTGGTTAGTTCTCCAAGATGTTTGGGCCAACCTACCTGCCGAGTTCCTTCAAAAACTGTGTGCAAGTGTACCTAGAAGAATTGATGCTGTTTTGAAGGCAAAGGGTGGTCACACCAAATATTGATTTGATGTAGATTTTTCTTCTGTTCACTCACTTTGCATTTTGTTAGATAAATATAAACTATTAAAATGTCTATTTTTGAAAGCATTCTTACTTTACAGCATTTTTTCACACCTGCCTAAAACTTTTGCACAGTACTGTATATATATATATATATATATATATATATATATATATATATATATATATATATATATATATATATATATTAAATATGGACTGGAGAGGAGGGCTATAGTGGAAAATGATTGCCTAAGCCATAGGCTGAGGTCATTGCATCCTGGAGGTTAACAATAGTGTTTGCAAGAGGCATTTCATTTTCCACTATGAGCTGAGTCTGCAGTACATATTTAATATTCAATGGCAAAAACTAAGTTAAAGTAACGTTAAGGTTTGGTTGCAAAAGTCCAAAAGGTTAGGAAATTGCAAGTTAAGGTAGCCACGCAATTACATCACTAAGCACATGAGAAATGATCCCAGAAGACTGGCCAGAAAGACATAACACTGGGAAATCATAGTCCTTGTGATTGGTAATATGTTCAGTAACTGCATTAGCATTAGCACAATGTTTGCTGTCAAGCTAATTATTTCACCAATGTCTAAGTAAAACCAATAAACTCAGAATACAGTAGTGCTATAGAATTATAAGAACCTTCCATGTATTACTGGAACTAATGTTCCAACAGGACAGTCACCCCGACTGTCCTGTTGGGTGACTTCAACATCCATCTCTCCAACCCCAGCCACTCTGCTGGATTCCTCCCTCTCCTGCACTCCTTCGACTTCTGTCTCTCTCCGTCCCCTCCTACCCACAAAGCTGTCCGTCAACTGGACCTCACCTTCTCCAGGGCCTGCTGCCCCTCCACCCTCTCTGTCACCCCCCTGGACCTCTCTGATCACTATTTCATCTCTTTTTCTCTGTCTCTCCCCCCTCTCCCTGCTCCTCCTACCCCCACTGTCACCTCTCGCCGTAACCTCCGCTCTCTCTCCCCCTCTGTCCTTGCCTCCACTGCTCTCTCTCACCTCCCTCCTATCGACTCCTTCTCACAACTCTCCGTAGACTCTGCTACCTCCACCCTCTTCTCCTCACTCACCTCCTCCCTCGACTCCCTCTGTCCCCTCACCTCCCGTCCTGCTCGCCCCTCCCCTCCCCATCCCTGGCTCTCCTCTGCGCTCCGCTCGGCAAGAATCACACTGCGATCTGCTGAAAAGAAATGGAAGAGAACCAAACTCCCTGCTGCCCTAGACCTTTACCGCACTCTCCTCTCCTCCTTCTCCTCTACTCTCTCCTCTGCTAAATGTGCTTATTTCCAATCTGTAATCCAAGCCTCCACTAACAACCCACGTAAACTATTCTCTACCTTCTCCTCCCTCCTAAACCCTCCCCCCCTCCTCCTCCCTCCTCTATCCCCCCTGATGACTTTGCCTCCTTCTTCGCTTCTAAAACTTCAGATATCCGCAAACTCTTTAACACCTCTCCCTCCCCCGCACCCCCTCCCGCTCCAACTCCTACACCCACTGCAACCCCTACTAACTCACCCTCCTTCTCCACCTTCTTGCCCCTCTCAGACTCTGACCTCTCCTCCCTGCTCCAAGGTCACAAACCCACCACGTGTGCCTTGGACCCCCTCCCCACTCACCTCTTTCAAGCTGCTGCTCCTGCTCTACTCCCCTTCATCTCCTCCCTCCTCAACACCTCTCTACTTTCTGGTATCTTCCCCTCTGCCTTCAAAAAAGCCTCTATCACTCCCCTCCTCAAAAAACCTACCCTCGACCCCACCTCCCTCCAGAGCTACCGTCCTGTCTCCCTCCTACCCTTCCTCTCCAAAACCCTCGAGCGGACTGTACACTGCCAGCTCTCTGCTTTCCTGTCCAACCACTCTCTGCTTGACCCTCTCCAATCTGGCTTCCGCTCTGCTCACTCTACTGAAACCGCCCTCCTGTCTGTCACCAACTCACTTAAATGTGCCCGAGCTGCCTCTCTCTCCTCTGTCCTAATTCTCCTCGACCTCTCTGCTGCCTTTGACACTGTTGATCACTCTATTCTACTATCATCTCTTGCTGACCTGGGGATCTCTGGCACTGCTCTGGCCTGGTTCTCTTCCTACCTCTCCAACCACACTTACCAGGTAACCTGGCGTGGAGCAACCTCCACACCTCACCCTCTCTTAACTGGAGTCCCCCAAGGGTCAGTCTTGGGTCCTCTCCTGTTCTCTCTCTACACCCGCTCCCTGGGCCCCCTCATCGCATCCTATGGTTTCTCATACCATTTCTATGCTGATGATGCTCAGATTTTCCTCTCCTTCCCCACCTCTGACTCCACCATCTCCTCCCGTATCTCTACCTGTCTGTCTGCTATTTCCTCCTGGATGCACTCGCATCACCTCAAACTCAACCTCTCTAAATCTGACCTCCTTTTCTTTCCCTCCTCCTCCCCCTCCTCTGATCTCTCCATCTCTGTTCCTCTGGAATCTACCACACTCTCTCCCTCTTCCTCAGCTAAGAACCTTGGAGTCACCCTGGACCCCTGCCTCTCTTATTCCCAGCACATCTCCACTCTGGCACGCACTTGCCGATTCTTCCTGAGCAACATCCGAAGAATCCGACCCTTCCTCACCAACTATGCTACCCAGCTCCTGGTCCAGGCCCTGGTACTCTCCCGCCTAGACTACTGCAACTCCCTCCTGGCTGGCCTCCCTGCGTCCGCCACCCGTCCGCTCCAGCTCATCCAGAACTCTGCTGCCCGCCTGGTGTTCTCTCTGCCTCGCTTCGCCCACGCTACTCCACTACTCCGCTCGCTCCACTGGCTCCCGATCACCGCTCGCATCCAGTTCAAGACTCTTGTACTAGCCTACAGATGCCTTGACCAGTCTGCACCCAGCTACCTCCAGACCCTCATCTCTCCCTACACCCCCACTCGACCTCTCCGCTCCGCCTGCACTAGAAGACTAGCTCTACCACCGCTACGCTCCCCTGCCTCCAAAGCCCGCTCCTTCTCCACCCTTGCTCCGCAGTGGTGGAATGACCTTCCTACAGATGTCAGGACTGCCCAGTCCCTGACCACATTCCGGCGCCTCCTTAAGACTCACCTCTTCAAAGAGCACCTGTAGAACTCCTCTGTTTGTATCCTGGGACACTATCACCCTTTATGTAAATGTGCTTTATTTTGCTCTTATCAGCCCCTATTTTACTGCATTTAATCCTGTACTTCAGAATACTGTAATCTGCCAAGTTTTTAACCTGTAGTACTTTGTATTTAATCACATCCTGATGTAACTATCACTATTTAATCATATCCTGATGTAACTATCACTATTACCTGCTGTATTATTGAATTGTGGTTTGTCAAACTTGTACTTTACTTGAACAAAAGTTATTGTATTTCTTGCTCTTATTGTATTACTTGTATTGTAACGCTTGAAATGTTTTTGCTTACGATTGTAAGTCGCCCTGGATAAGGGCGTCTGCTAAGAAATAAATAATAATAATAATAATAATGTTAGACAAATTATATTTCTCCAAATGCTATCAGCAATATTCATACAAAATGTTTTCTGTACCTGAAATCTGCAACATTGGCTTTCTTGTATTAACTGCATTGTATTAGGAGGCTGTGTGGTCCAGTGGTCAAAGAAAACGGCTTGTAACCTGGAGTTCCCCGGTTCAAATCCCACCTCAGCCACTGACTCATTGTGTGACTCTGAGCAAGTCACTTAACCTCCTTGTGCTCCGTCTTTCGGTTGAGACGTAATTGTAAGTGACTCTGCAGCTGATGCATAATTCACACACCCTAGTCTCTGTAAGTCGCCTTGTATAAAGGCGTCTGCTAAATAAAAAAGTAATAATAATAATAATAATAATAATAATAATAATAATCGCGTTGCAAAAGGAGTCACTATTTTCTGCAGTATGTGCATGTTTGCACTGTGATTAACCATTCATCTTTCAGAGTTTACAGTTGACTATGAATGCTTGCTAACATACTGTTATGCTGGAAGCCAATTGTGACATTAAAATGTTTAGGTACAATTGCAGATTTCTGCAGTTCGCCATTGTGAAAATGTAACGGTACTCAATGAAGTACATAAACAAGATGTGGATTGTAATGAGTGGATGTTGTGCTTACAAGGCATATAAAACACTGCTTTGTGTACCACAGCACACATATCAACAGTATACCATGCAGTACTAACTGCAATGAAAAGTTTAACATACATGTAGGGTTTGACATATTGCATGTCCAATTTGTTTTCAGGTACTCCTTTCCAAAAATCTAATACTCATCACTACATACCTCAACATGAAATTACACATTTCTGAGTAGAAGGAATTCTGTTGTTCATTAAAGCACACATTGACAGCAAACATTGTGGGAATGCAAATGCAGTTACTGAACATGTTACCAAATCACAAGAACTATGATTTCCCAGTGACCGTACGGCCAGTCTTCGGGGAGAATTTGTCATGTGCTTAGTGATCTCATTGATGATGTCACTGATCAGGTCAAGTGTGACGGGAAACACACATAAGAAAGTTTCCAAATGAGAGGAGGCCATTCGGCCCATCTTGCTCGTTTGGTTGTTAGTAGCTTATTGATCCCAGAATCTCATCACGCAGCTTCTTGAAGGATCCCAAGGTGTCAGCTTCAACAACATTACTGGGGACTTGGTTCCAGACCCTCACAATTCTCTATGTAAAAAAGTGCCTCCTATTTTCTGTTCTGAATGCCCCTTTATCTAATCTCCATTTGTGACCCCTGGTCCTTGTTTCTTTTTTCAGGTCAATAAAGTCCCCTGGGTCGACACTGTCTATACCTTTTAGTATTTTGAATGCTTGAATCAGATCACTGCGTAGTCTTCTTTGTTCAAGACTGAATAGATTCAATTCTTTTAGCCTGTCTGCATACGACATGCCTTTTAAACCCGGGATAATTCTGGTTGCTCTTCTTTGCACTCTTTCTAGAGCAGCAATATCCTTTTTGCAACAAAGTGACCAGAACTGAACACAATATTCTAGGTGAGGTCTTACTAATGCATTGTAAAGTTTTAACATTACTTCCTTTGATTTAAATTCAACACTTCTCACAATATATCTGAGCATCTTGTTGGCCTTTTTTATAGCTTCCCCACATTGTCTAGATGAAGACATTTCTGAGTCAACATAAACTCCTAGGTCTTTTTCATAGATTCCTTCTTCAATTTCAGTATCTCCCATATGATATTTATAATGCACATTTTTATTTTCTGCGTGCAGTACTTTACACTTTTCTCTATAAAAATGTAATTTGCCATGCGTCTGCCCAGTTCTGAATGCTGTCTAGATCATTTTGAATGACCTTTGCTGCTGCAACAGTGTTTGCCACTCCTCCTATTTTTGTGTTGTCTGCAAATTTAATAACTTTGCTTACTATACCAGAATCTAAATCATTAATGTAGATTAGGAATAGCAGAGGACCTAATACTGATCCCTGTGGTACTCTACTGGTTAACTCGCTCCATTTTGAGGTTTCTCCTCTAATCAGTACTTTCTGTTTTCTACATGTTAACCACTCCCTAATCCATGTACATGCATTTCCTTGAATCCCTACTGCGTTCAGTTTGAGAATTAATCTTTTATGCGGGACTTTGTCAAAGCTTTCTGGAAATCTAAATAAACCATGTCGTATGCTTTGCAATTATCCATTGTCGATGTTGCATCCTCAAAAAAATCAAGCATGTTAGTTAGACACGATCTCCCTTTCCTAAAACCATGCTGACTGTTTCCCAGGATATTGTTACCATATAGGTAATTTTCCATTTTGGATTGTATTATAGTTTCTATAAGTTTACATATAATAGAAGTCAGGCTTATTGGTCTGTAGTTACCTGGTTTGGTTTTGTCTCCCTTTTTGTGGATCGGTATTACGTTTGCAATTTTCCAGTCTGTCGGTACAACCCCTGTGTCAAGAGACTGTTGCATGGGCTTATATATGATTTTCCCTCCTTTGAATACATCAGAAGTCCCAAGTAAATCTAATCATCACTCGGCCTTGACATTTCTTATCTTTAAGTTAATGATACATTCTAGAAGGATCTGGTCAACTCCTTTTTCAAAACTGATTGGATATCACTTCTTGCCAAAAAATACTGGAACACGATTTCATCACTCTCCTTTTCCAACTCCTCCTTTTCAAATAAGTCAGGTGGACCAAAGTTCACAGAATACTTGCTATAATATAATACAAGTATATGTGTATATATGAGAGATGTTTTTAATATGTAACACCAGCTCTATTTGATTATATTAAGCTGGATCAGAAATATATGTTACCTTTTCAGTGTGTTGTCAATGGGCCAGTTTGACTTCATATACAAATGTGTGTTAAAGTATGGGACACAGACTGCCTTTGAATAAGCATACAGTGGTCAGTTCAATTATTTTCATTTAAATTTTAAACTATAATGAACATGTCAAGTATAATAACCTTATTTAACTGTGCAATTCTCTGACTATGCCTGACCTCCCTGTTTTTAAAAGTTGCCTGCTCAAGCAGGATTCAGGAGACCCTGTTTTCTTGCCAAGACTATTGTTTTGATTAATATGAAATACCATTATAAGCACTCCTCCAAATTCACCTCATTAAGTCAGTTTTCTCCCAAAGAAAGTCGCTACTTATTAGATAAGAACTGATACTGGACACAACTCCCCTAATTCGTGGAATTCTCGCTTCGACAGCCAGGCTTTCTAGTCATAGAAAGACCTTGGATTCAAAACTGCGGATTACAAGTAAATCTCACTTTGGCTGCCAAAAAGAACCTTCATATCTAGCACCGCTCTGCTTGCAAAATACTTAAAACATATTATTTCTCTTCAGAGTTTTGTCACTATTATTAGATCAGAATACGTTTTTTTATTTAAACCTCTATGCTTAGTAACAACACAATCAAATAATATCAAACAGGTCTTTTTAGTTTCAAATATTGTTCAGTCTAAAAAGAGTTACCCTTTTGTTTATTCTAATTTACAATACCTAGCCTCCGTGTTTAGTTCCCCCAGATGCCTGCTTCTTTCAAGGTTAAAGGCTTCCACGCGCAATAGCCTGACCAGCTTCCAAGAGTGTATGTGCACTAATGACAAAGGCACATAGACAAGCTTTTTTTTCTAACATTAACACTTGTTCAGTTTTCTTAGTTCAAATCATTCTAACCTGTTCATAATTTGCTACAATATTATTTATGCTGGTTTTATATTCTTTAAAACACAGTACAATTATTACAATATTCTGAGTGTCAGTTAGTACTAAACTTCTTTCGTTTTTAACTAATATGTTCTTTCAACAGTAGTAGTTATTTGTATAACAGTTTAATTGAAATTATTTTACAACATGTATTTCTAATTCAGTTACTTCAGTATAATAGTTGCTCCTAGCAATGGTAATATTATTTTACTTAAGTCTGACCCCTTTCTCTGTTCATACAAAATCCAGTTGAAGCAGATTAAGACATCCTAGCCTTTTGCCAATTTTTTAGTGTTGACTAATTTGAGACATGAAGTAATGAAAGTACAGTAACGAAAGAAACTGGCTACTTTCTCATAAAACTGGAATATGTTAACAAGGCCTCTGATAAGAGCCTGCCCAGTTTGACTCCTTCCAGCAGGTGCTTTCAAAGACTGCACACAACAGCTATCCACTGTTTTCTACTGAGTATACAGATCTTTTTGAAAGGAACATATACAGTATTACTATAATTATTGACAAAGCGCATATCATATTACTTCAATCAATACAGGTTAGTTTAAATCATCCAATTCATGTCTAATTAATAGGCACGTTCCCAACAGGATTCAGACTCTGCGCCAGGCTCAGCTCTGACTGGTTCTGCGAACACCACAACAGGCCTGTGCATCCAGCGTTTTACATCAGAGGTGTGGGCAACCAGGGCCTTTACTTGATACCTGCAAAAACTGAAATCTTGTTAGCTGGGCTCCCATCTCTACATTCACATTCCCATCATTAGTGGGAAGACTTCAAATAAATTAAACTGTTTCTATCAAAGAGGTAGACATCTCGGCTGCATATACCTTTCACTCAAAAAAGGTGCTCACACTTGTACAAGGGAAGACAGATCTTAGGGTCACTCCATGACAGTGCACAGTGTATTTGTTTCTGTAGGTTGTATGCATATGTGCTTTGTATTTGTAGTGTATACGTGCAACTACTGTTATAAACTGCAAAAAATGTTCGCCTTGCTTCACTCGGCACCATACATTTTCAGTCTTGGCTACTTTGCTCTTCTCAAACCCCGGGGAGATATCTGATGTATTCAGAGTTTTAATTCATTTAAATCATGTTTGTAATGTAAACTATTGCCTGTGACATCAGACCTTTGGTACTTGCCCATCCACCCGAAGTTGAGGCCCACCCAAATTTCCATTCCTAGCTACGCCCCTGACTTGTACTCGTACTGGAACACCTGGGCGCTGCTCCGGCATTTTGCAGGGTGTCAATAACCCTACTGGACAGATCCAGAGCTGCAGGCTCGATGGGTCAGGATGCCATAAAGTCCCCCGTGCCTGACTGAACAGGTTGCAGCACTTAGGTAGTCTCCACGGCTGACCATTCAGGAGCTGCACCAGGTCTGAAAACCAGTCTCCTGGACCAATAAGGGGCTACTAAGAAGGCCTTGGCCCGGTCCTGCCTTATTTATTCCAGACACAGCGGCAGCATGGCAAGAGGAGGGAAGGCATATAACACACACAGCGACAGCATGGCAAGAGGAGGGAAGGCATATAACACACACAGCGACAGCATGGCAAGAGGAGGGAAGGCATATAACACACACAGCGACAGCATGGCAAGAGGAGGGAAGGCATATAACACACACAGCAACAGCATGGCAAGAGGAGGGAAGGCATATAACACACACAGCGACAGCATGGCAAGAGGAGGGAAGTCATATAACACACACAGCGACAGCATGGCAAGAGGAGGGAAGTCATATAACACACACAGTGGCAACATGGCAAGAGGAGGGAAGGCATATAACACACACAGCGACAGCATGGCAAGAGGAGGGAAGTCATATAACACACACAGCGACAGCATGGCAAGAGGAGGGAAGTCATATAACACACACAGTGGCAGCATTGCAAGAGAAGGGAAGGCATATAACACACACAGCGACAGCATGGCAAGAGGAGGGAAGTCATATAACACACACAGCGACAGCATGTCAAGAGGAGGGAAGTCATATAACACACACAGCGACAGCATGGCAAGAGGAGGGAAGTCATATAACACACACAGTGGCAACATGGCAAGAGGAGGGAAGGCATATAACACACACAGCGACAGCATGTCAAGAGGGAAGGCATATAACACACACAGAGGCAGCATGGCAAGAGGAGGGAAGTCATATAACACACACAGCGACAGCATGGCAAGAGGAGGGAAGTCATATAACACACACAGCGACAGCATGGCAAGAGGAGGGAAGTCATATAACACACACAGCGACAGCATGGCAAGAGGAGGGAAGTCATATAACACACACAGCGACAGCATGGCAAGAGGAGGGAAGTCATATAACACACACAGCGACAGCATGGCAAGAGGAGGGAAGTCATATAACACACACAGCGACAGCATGGCAAGAGGAGGGAAGTCATATAACACACACACACACACACAGAGGCAGCATGGCAAGAGGAGGGAAGGCATATAACACACACACACACACACACAGCGACAGCATGGCAAGAGGAGGGAAGTCATATAACACACACACACACACACAGAGGCAGCATGGCAAGAGGAGGGAAGGCATATAACACACACACACACACACACAGCGACAGCATGGCAAGAGGAGGGAAGGCATATAACTCACACAGCGACAGCATGGCAAGAGGTGGGAAGGCATATAACTCACACAACGGCAGCATGGCAAGAGGAGGGAAGGCATATAACACACACACACACACACACACAGCGACAGCATGGCAAGAGGAGGGAAGGCATATAACACACACACACACAGCGACAGCATGGCAAGAGGAGGGAAGGCATATAACTCACACAGCGACAGCATGGCAAGAGGTGGGAAGGCATATAACTCACACAACGGCAGCATGGCAAGAGGAGGGAAGGCATATAACACACACACACACAGCGACAGCATGGCAAGAGGAGGGAAGGCATATAACACACACACACACACACACAGCGACAGCATGGCAAGAGAAGGGAAGGCATATAACACACACACACACACACACAGCGACAGCATGGCAAGAGAAGGGAAGGCATATAACTCACACAACGGCAGCATGGCAAGAGGAGGGAAGGCATATAACACACACACACACACACACAGCGACAGCATGGCAAGAGGAGGGAAGGCATATAACTCACACAGCGACAGCATGGCAAGAGGTGGGAAGGCATATAACTCACACAGCGACAGCATGGCAAGAGGTGGGAAGGCATATAACTCACACAACGGCAGCATGGCAAGAGAAGGGAAGGCATATAACACACACACACACACACAGCGACAGCATGGCAAGAGGAGGGAAGGCATATAACTCACACAGCGACAGCATGGCAAGAGGTGGGAAGGCATATAACTCACACAACGGCAGCATGGCAAGAGGAGGGAAGGCATATAACACACACAGCGACAGCATGGCAAGAGGTGGGAAGGCATATAACACACACACACACACACACACACACACACAGAGGCAGCATGGCAAGAGGTGGGAAGGCATATAACACACACAGCGACAGCATGGCAAGAGGTGGGAAGGCATATAACACACACACACACACACACAGCGACAGCATGGCAAGAGGTGGGAAGGCATATAACACACACAGCGACAGCATGGCAAGAGGTGGGAAGGCATATAACACACACACACACACACAGCGACAGCATGGCAAGAGGTGGGAAGGCATATAACACACACAGCGACAGCATGGCAAGAGGGAAGGCATATAACTCACACAGCGACAGCATGGCAAGAGGAGGGAAGGCATATAACACACACAGCGACAGCATGTCAAGAGGTGGGAAGGCATATAACACACACAGAGGCAGCATGGCAAGAGGAGGGAAGGCATATAACACACACAGCGACAGCATGTCAAGAGGTGGGAAGGCATATAACACACACAGAGGCAGCATGGCAAGAGGAGGGAAGGCATATAACACACACAGCGACAGCATGGCAAGAGGTGGGAAGGCATACAACAGCTGCCTCGGCCACTGACTGCCAAGGCATCTATCGCCAGCAGGTCCCCGCCTCCTCTTATGGAAAATCAAAGGGGGCGATTTAAAGACTGCTATCCTTCGCATAGGGAATGAAACCGATCATGCACTGTTCGCCCCCCCTAAAAAAACAAAACGTTTATCACTATATGTAACATTTACCTTGCAAGTTGGGCCTGTACCTGCATCGGTATCCCGATTCTGACTCGCTTGTCAGATCTGAAGCAGCACTTTACTTTGTTGATCCTGCATTCATTGTTCATTGCATCAAGCAGACTCAGACAGTTACAGTTCGACTGATATTGGATTCTGATCCAAACGTCTTTATACTCTCTATTAAATGTTGAACACTATGAGAGGTGAAAAATAACAAATGAAATAACAGATGTGCAAAACGAGCAAGATGGGCCGAATGGCCTCCTCTCGTTTGTAAACTTTCTTATGTTCTTAAGTCAAATACTAAATACAGTACACCCTTGCTATAACAACCCTGTTTGGGTCCAAAGCCTTTTGTTCGCTATCGTAAAAGGACAATGCATTGTAAAGTTTCAAATTCAACACTTCTCACAATATATCCGAGCATCTAGTTGAAGAAATGTAAAGAAGTTATTTAAAAACCGCTAACTAAGATCATGTAACAGTCTCTTGACACAGGGGTTGTACCTTAAAAAAAAAATAGGAGGAGTGGCAAACACTGTTGCAGCAGCAAAGGTCATTCAAAATGATCTAGACAGCATTCAGATCTGGGCAGACACATGGCAAATGACATTTAATAGAGAAAAAAGTGTAATGTATTGCATGCAGGCAATAAAAATGTGCATTATAAATATCATAAGGGAGATACTGAAATTGAAGAAGGAATCTATGAAAAAGACCTAGGAGTTTATGTTGACTCAGAAATGTCTTCATCTAGACAATGTGGGGAAGCTATAAAAAAGGCCAACAAGATGCTCGGATATATTGTGAGAAGTGTTGAATTTAAATCAAGGGAAGTAATGTTAAAACTTTACAATGCGGGCTCCCGAGTGGCGCATCCAGTAAAGGCGCTCCTCGCAGGATGCGCCCTATAGCCTGGAGATCGCTGGTTCGAATCCAGGCTATGTCACAGCTGACCATGACCGAGAGTTCCTAGGGGGTGGCGCACAATTGGCTGAGCGCTGCCCGGGTAGGGAGGGCTTAGGTTGGCAGGGGAATCCACGGCTCACCGCGCATCAGCGACCCCTGTGGCCGATAGGGCGCCTGTGGCTCTGCAGCGGAGCCGCCAGATCTGTGTTGTCCTCCGGCACTATAGGTCTGGTGGCATTGCTGTGGATCTGCAGTGCGAAAAATGACGGCTTGGAAGGAGCACGTTTCGGAGGACGCGTGTTTCAGCCTCCGTTTCCTGAGTCGGCGGGGGGGTTGCGAGCGGTGAGCCGGGGATACAGATAATAATTGGGCATGCTAAATTGGGGTGAAAACCGGGGTAAAAATAATTGGCGACGACTAAATTAAAAAAAAAAACACTTTACAATGCGTTAGTAAGACCTCACCTAGAATATTGTGTTCAGTTCTGGTCACCTCGTTACAAAAAGGATATTGTTGCTCTAGAAAGAGTGCAAAGAAGAGCAACCAGAATTATCCCGAGTTTAAAAGGCATGTCGTGTGCAGACAGGCTAAAAGAATTGAATCTATTCAGTCTTGAACAAAGAAGACTACGCGGCGATCTGATTCAAACATTCAAAATCCTAAAAGGTATAGACAATGTCGACCCAGGGGACTTTTTTGACCTGAGAGAAGAAACAAGGACCAGGGGTCACAAATGGAGATTACATAAAGGGGCATTCAGAACAGAAAATAGAAGGCACCCTGGGATCCTTCAAGAAGCTGCTTGATGAGATTCTGGGATCAATAAGCTACTAACAACCAAACAAGCAAGATGGGCTGAATGGCCACATCTCGTTTGTAAACGTTCTTATGTTCTTAAGAACACAGTACAACCACTCCCCCCCCCACTCCCCCCCAAAAAAGCACAAAGTTTCAGTTTTGTTTCAATTGCAAATGTTAATTTAAATCTTGGTTCCTTAAAAAAACATCAATGTTTAATGTTGCTTTACCGTGCCGGTTGCATAGAGCTGTACGAGCTAACATCAACAGCAGTTTGATTTTTTTTAAATTTTATTTTATTTTTTTTTAAATCGGTATTTAAATCGTATAATGAAGGCCATATAGCTAGGATGTAAATACTATATCTATACTCTGCTGACGGTTTGGACACGAGACTGTTGCTGCACTCGGCACTGTAAGTTACAAGCAAGCACCACACATTTAAAATAAAACTACCGGTACATTTTATTAATCAATGAATTAAAGAAATGAAAAAAGAAATGTTAACATGCTATGTTTATACACACGAAAGGGGCTACAGAAAACGTTTTTTCTTTTTTAATCCGAGTCAGTGATGATAATAACTATTGTTTTGTATTAGATTTAATTTTTCTTGGGTTTGGAAATAACATTAACGATTTAATAAAGGTAACAAGATAACACGTGAATCTTGGTGAGCAGAGTACAGTAGCTTGTAATTCCAGTGTGTAACTTAGTTTAAAAAAATCATAGCCTTTATATACATTTATATATTTTGGCTGTCGTAGTGTCCATTTTACCCATTGTTTCACTGGAGCAGACAGAGTCATGGGCACTGACTAGATAGGACTGCTTGAGTTGTCAGGATGTTGTCAGGGGTGTTACACGGGGCAATCCTCGTTGGATTTGGTCGCAAGCAATATAGTTGCTAAATTGCCTAGACAGTTGCCGCTAGAGCTGCTGACCCACTTTCAAAATCAATTATTATTAATAATAAAAACATAAAATCACAGAATTATTTTCATTTTCCCGGGACATTAGTAAAATAGAGACCTGGTTTTTTAAAGCATTTTCAAGCCCTGGAAATCAGTTTGGCATTTTCCATACTTTTTCCAGACTAGCGTACAAACCCTGTACAGGAACCTGCTACATTACGTAATCCTCGCTATACATTACTTGGCATCAATATCCCCTAAACTAACCTACTTATAAGCCAGTCATCTTACTGCTACTCCTGCTTCTTCATACAGCCTCGGCTGGGCACTGCCTTCACGAGCAGCGTCTGCAGTTTAAAGTTGCGTAGTTGTAGTTAGCCTACAGAGAGGCTGCAATCCTCCTGAGCGTGCACAATGCGCCCTTCTGTGTTGCATGGCGGTGCAGTCGCCCAGAACGATCCCCACCAGATTTTTTTATGCGACGGACACTCAGGTCGATACCCCCGATACCACCTACTGGTCAAGGACTGGCCCAGCTAATCGCTTGCTGCCCTTCCTCTCAACCAAACCTAGCAGGCAGCAAGTCTCAACTGAGCGGCCGCCTGTAAACAATCATTCAATCAAACAAACAAACAAACCAACTCCAAAAGGCACACAAACCAAATCCGTTTCCACATATAAATTACACCAACACTAATCTCCCCTGTGCAGGGCAATCGCCCTGCTACACAGTCTTATTCCAACACTTCATACAGACAGTCACATATTGTGTCACCACGCTTTCCAAAAGGAGTTTAATTAAACCAACAATGAAACAGAACTGCCCCCTGCAGCCTGGGGAACACTTCCTCTTTGGTGACACTTGGTTGGCAGATTCTCTTTTCTTTTGAACACTTTGGCAGGCCAGCAGGCAGGAAACCCAATCCAATAACATGCTAAAGCAATTCTTCCACTCTTCTTTGTGGTTTTGCCTATAAAGTATTTGTTTAATACCTCGAACTGTGCTTTGAGAAAGCTGAGTCTTGTGGAACTGAAATAACGCCCCGTGCCTGTAAATATCCACAACAATAAAAAGTTTGAGGGACTGAAAATCACCTCCCTTTAGAATTCAGAGAGGGGTCTTCAGAAGCAGTGGGCAAAAAGGAACTAGTTAGTAAGCTTCGTAAAACATTTTCCAACAATAGAGAATGACACAGATAATACATAATAGTGTATAAACAGTGAAGAAAATAAATATTATGAAAATGTACAGCTATGGCCAAAAGTTTTGCATCACCCTTTAGAATTAACTATTTTTGCTTCAGAAAGTCAAATTCAATCTGCTGAATAATGTTACATTAACATATTAAATACCGCTTTGTAGTTTTCCATATGCTGAAAAAAACTGACAAATTGAAAAAGGGACATTTTGAAATCTAAAATGAAATACTGTACTACTATTATGGCTTCCAGTTGACTTTTGCAATATAATTTTGTAATTTCTTTGATTACATTATGTTAAATAAAAGATCTAAATTATGTTCATATAGATTTTCTTTGTTTAATTATGTCTGAATCCTAAAATTCTAGGTGATGCTAAACTTTTGGCCATAGCTGTACAAGACAGAAACTGCATTCCCAAATGTATTTATGTTACAGTCTCTCTCCAAATTCCTGCCATCTCACCACTGACATCACATTTAAAAAGGGGTCAATTCCTGTAACCTTTGACGGGGCATCTCAGTAGTTTAACTCCTGCTGTCTCCAAAGCTAGGAGCCCAGGTATGATAAGGGAGTGGCTAGCAGGTGCAGTTCCTTTGGTTAGTCTGGTTGTTATACAGTAACTTTGATATGCATGGATTAGAAAGCATCACATACTGCGAGGAAAGGGGACCTGACAAAGGGGCTTGCTAATGGGGGGTATTACTGGTACTAATTTGTGAAAAACATACAACCATGGACATTTTCCAGAAATAACACATATTATAGTTTGATTTTTGTGTTTAACTTTTATTCATGATTTGTATCTCAATCTGGGATCTGCCATGACAGTACCCCGTTAATCAGATGACTGGTCAAAGGCCTGGCCGTAGTACTTGGGCATAGAAGAAGTCCTGACCTCAAGCCATTGAAGAGCTGCTTGGATTTGTCCAAGAGGTAGCAGAAGTCTGTGACAGTCTTCCTCTCTCCCAGAGGGATGTCTTCCTCGGCTCCCCCAGCTGACATGTCGGCTCCTGCACACAGTTCACTCCTGGAATAAAGCAGCCAGTTTCAGGCCTAAAATAGCTTGATTGTGACAATAAATCAAAACTAAGGTAAAAACATTTGGTAGATTTTACTGAACACACAAAACCATGTAAACAAACACAAGGTAATACAGGGGTGGCAGCTATCCGTATGACAAAACGACTGATTAACATGACATACATGGAGAATAGTTTAATGAAAATTGTAAAACTGTTATTTAAGACCTCATTAGGTAAACAAATTAGGTGTTAGTATCACGGTGAAGTACATTAAAATGACTGATTTGCAGTATTTGGAATAGCTGTTTGATACATTGGTAGCCACATTCAGCCATGAAAATGTCAAAAGATGGCGTGGTACTCCAGTATTCTCCGCGGTAAAACTGAAGTCAATGCGACATGCTGGTTCGTTAACCGTTACAGGGCGTTATCTGACTTCATGGGTGAAAGTGGCCAATTATCATTTTGACTGAAACTCCATCACAAAACCAAATCAGAGGCATTCTGAGCCATTCTGGACCACTGACATTTGAACTTTGACTTTGTCGAATGAGCAATTCAGAAATGACTTTACAACTTGTCATTTTACCAGAGGGATCAACTGGATAAATCACACAAGGCTGGTTAACAAACATAGTTTTTGAAATGTTACTCAAACCTTTTACATGTATGCATATTTCACATAATATTAATTTTACAATTAATATACAATCTCTGCTTAACCCTATCAGATGTGGCAAAAACAGGGTTCATACAGTTTTCTGATACAAATTTCAAGGACTTTTCAAGGACCTTTTCAAAGACCTAATTTAAGGAGTTTGACATAATTTTTAATGTTGATAAACTAAAAGCCAGCTGTAAAAATAAAGCTTCTGCATGAACAGCTTATTTAACTGTATAATAGGGGTGGGAATTTCGAGTAATTTAGTGCTGGAGTACTCGAGCGTTAAATTTGGAGTACTCAACCCTAAAGCCAGACCGCTGCAGTTATACTCATACCTAAAACCACCGCTGGCAGTCATTATGTCGGTACATTTTAAACAACATCAATATTAAAATGAAAAACGACTACCCGGTACAACTCCTGTACTTTAGAGTACTGTAATCTGTCACAAGTGTTATTTAATATGTAGTATTTCGTATTTAATTATATCCTGATGTAACTATCACTGACACTTATCTGCTCTGTTATTGAATCGACAGCGGTCAGGGGTTTGAAGCTTCATCAAGGGAGAATGAAATGCTCGAGGGAAAAGGGACAAGGGCCTTGCATTGATCAGTACTTATTACGAAGTCAGTCAAGTCAGTCGAATGAAATCCAGCGACAGGAAGCAAACCACAGTTCGCAGGATATCAGCACCCCTGTCATAGACGTGAGGAGGATTTGCATGAACACAGTTAGTGATGAACCTAATGATCCTTGTGAACCCGGTCAGACAAACCGGCATAAGAGAGAAAAGAACCTCAACGGACACAAGCCTGGACTTAAATGGCCAAGAGCTTGTGAGAAAACTGCATGGGACACAGTAAACACAGATCTCTGCTTTGCATTGGAAAGATTAAGTGGAACAGTTGAAAAGAAGCTGGATAAATTTGGGGTCATCATCTACGCATATGGAAGCGAGAGGTTTGGAGTCAAAAAAAGGAAGGAAAAAGTACAAACTATTCCTGGAAAGTCTAGACGCGCCCTTCTGTGTTGCATGGCGGTGCAGTCGCCCAGAACGATCCCCACCAGATTGAACGCTTAGTTAGACAAAAGAGACAGCTGAGGAAGCAATGGAGAAGAGCAGAACAAAGTCAGAAGGAGGGTCTCAATCTCTTACAAAGGATTATAAAATATAAGCTTGCAACACTGCGCAGAGCTGAGCGCCTACGGAAATGCTACAAAAAGAAGGAGCGTGCGAGAACTAACTTTTATAAAGACCCATTCAAATTTGTAAAGAATTTATTCACCAGTAAGAAGAATGGCACACTAAAAGCATCTAAGTTCAAGCTGGAGAGATATTTGGAGGAAACACATACAGATTCAAAAAGGCAGGAGCCTATGTCAATTCCTTTAGACATCCCACCTACCAATTCACCAGAATACCAAATGGAGGACTGTGCACCTAAGTGGAAAGAAGTAGAGCAAGCTTGAAAAAAAAGCAAGAGCTTCATCATCTCCACGGCCTAATGGAGTTCCGTACAGAGTGTACAAGAGTGCTTCAGGAGTTCTACGAATTCTGTGGAAATTGATGAAAGTGGCATGGGAAAAACAAGTTGTACCAAGAGCATGGCGCCGAGCAGGTGGAGTCTTTATACCGAAAGAAAGATTCTATAAGCATCAGTCAGTTTCGTCCTATTTCCCTACGTAGAAGGCAAGATTTTCTTCAGCATTACTGCTCAGAGATTGTCAACTTACCTATTAAAGAACTGCTTCATTGACACTTCAATACAAAAAGCGGTCATTCCAGGTTTCCCAGGATGCTTAAAACACATCAATGTGATCTGGCAACAAATTCAATCAGCTAAAAAGGAGAAGGAGGAGCTCCATGTGACATTCCTGAATTTGGCTAATGCATATGGTTCAGTGCCACATGAACTACTTTGGGCAGCATTTGATTTTTTCAGTGTACCGATGACAATAACAAATTTAGTGAAAGTATACTTTGGAGATTTGCAATTTAGTTTTTCAACTTCAGAATTCAGCACTACATGGCAATGCCTAGAGGTTGGAATAATGGCAGGATGCACCATTTCTCCACTGGCTTTTACCATGGCAATGGAAGTAATCATTAGGGCATCAAAATGGGTAGTAGGAGGAGAGCGCTTGGCTTCTGGAATGCGACTACCACCAATTGGAGCATACATGGATGACATGACAATCATGACTACAGCAGTAGCCTGCACTAATCGGTTATTGGGCAAAATAACCAATAACATTCAATGGGCACGAATGCAATTCAAGCCCACTAAATCAAGGAGCATCTCTATAATTAAAGGCAAAGTAGTAGATAAAACAAACATACTTCATTAATGGTGAGGTAATACCAACAGTGTCTGAGAAGCCAGTGAAGAGTCTTGGGAGATGGTACGACGGGGATCTAAAGGACACAGTTTGTGTGGGAGAGGTTAGACAACAAGCAGTGGAAGGGTTGAAGAGCATAGACAGCAGCGCTCTACCAGGCAAACTAAAACTCTGGTGCTTTCAGTTTGGTCTACTGCCGAGGTTGCTGTGGCCACTGACTGTGTACGAGGTTTCTTTGACAACAGTAGAGAAGCTGGAAGCTTTAATCAGTTCATACATCAGGAAATGGTTGGGAGTTCCACACTGCCTCAGCAGATTGGGACTTTATGGTAAAGGAATACTACAGCTACCAGTCTCTGCTCTAACCGAGGAGTTTAAGTGCGCCAAGGTCAGACTGGAAATGACATTAGTAGAGTCACGTGATAAATGCGTAAGGGAGGCAGCACCTGTGTTGAAAACTGGAAGAAAGTGGGCGGCAAAGAAAGCTGTGGAAGATGCAAAGGCTGCCCTTCGAATTGGTGATATCATGGGGCAAGTTCAGCATGGAAGAGGGGGTCTTGGTTTCAGTTCAGCTCCTCCTACATGGCACAAGGCAGCCCCAGCTCAAAGGAGGAAGCTGGTAGTCAACGAGGTGCAAAAGCAGGAGGAGAGGATGAGGTGTATAAAGGCCATTTCCCAGGCCAAGCAGGGAGAATGGATCAGATGGGAGAGTGTGGAACAACGCAAGATTGGCTGGCAAGACCTATGGTCAATGGAACAGAGCAGGACCAGTTTCCTCATCAGGTCAACATATGATGTTCTCCCATCACAGAACCTAAACCTCTGGGTAGGAGAGGATCCCTCATGTCCTTTGTGTTCATCACCTGCAACATTAAGGCACATTTTGACAGGATGTAAGGTGGCTCTTAGCCAAGGACGGTTTACTTGGCGCCATGACCAGGTGCTGCGATGTTTGGCCTTAGCATTGGAAGACAAGCGTAACATGACCAATAAGTTGCCACCTGTTCCATCAAAACATTACACACAAAAAACAACATTCCTCTGCCCTGGAGAGCAACCACCAAGAAAAGTTGTTAAAAACAATCCTCGCCCAGGACAACTGGAAGCTGCTAGAGACTGGAAAATGCTGGTCGATGTGGGTCAACGGCTTATTTTTCCACCTGAGATTGCCATCACTAACCTTCGACCAGATATTGTCTTGAGGTCTGGATCAGCATGGCTTGTTCACCTGGTAGAGTTAACAGTGCCATGGGAGGCTGCTGTGGATGAGATCTACGAGAGGAAGAAACTGCGGTATGCTCAACTAGCCACTGAAGCGGAACAGCGAGGATGAAGAGTCCGGGTTTACCCAGTGGAGGTGGGTTGTCAAGGATTTGTGGCACACTCTACAACCCGGTTTCTCAGAGACGTTGGATTCAGTGGCCAAGAGTTGCGTCGCACAGTGAAGAACTTACCTGAAGCAGCAGAAAGGAGCAGCAACTGGCTGTGGTTGAGACGGAAAGATTCTGGCTGGGGATCTCAAGCACAATAGAAAGAAAGAAACGCTGATGTACAGGTAAGTAAGCTGGGCTGAGTTGAGTGGGGGACGGAGCAGGGTGATGCTGGGACGCCAGAATCACCGTCAAGCCCTCTTGAGGTGTCGTGGGCTAGTTGACTGTATATATATATATATATATATATATATATATATATATATATATATATATATAGTGTCTTGCAAAAGTATTCAGACCCCTGACCAAACGATGTGGGAAAAGGTTTGGTGGTCAGATGAGACCAAGATAGAGCTTTTTGGCCAAAACTCAAAAGCGCTATGTGTGGCGCAAACCTAACACTGCCCATGCCTCAAGACACACCATCCCTACAGTGAAGTATGGTGGTGGCAGCATCATACTGTGGGGATGCTTCTCATCAGCAGGGACTGGGCATCTTGTTAAAATTGAAGGAAGAATAGATGGAGCAAAATACAGGGAAATACTGCAAGAGAACCTGCTTCAGTCCGCTAAAAAACTGAAGCTTGGGAGGAAATTCACCTTTCAGCAGGACAATGATCCCAAGCACAAGGCCAAAGCAACATTGGAGTGGCTCAAGAACAAAAAGGTGAATGTCCTACAGTGGCCCAGTCAAAGTCCTCATCTCAATGCCACTGAGAATCTGTGGCACTATTTGAAAATTGCGGTCCACAAGCGTCGTCCAACCAACCTGAACAACCTGGAGCAAATCTGCCAAGAAGAATGGGCCAAAATCACTCCGACACTGTGTGCAAAGCTGGTACATACTTACCCCAAAAGACAAAGATGTTATTGCAGCGAAAGGTGGCTCTACCAAATATTAATGTGTGGGGGTTGAATACTTATGCAAGTAAGATATTTCAGTTTATTTTTCTTAAAAATATTTCCTATTACAATAATTGATTTTGTGTTTCAGTGTTTTAAAATAAAATATCAAACAGAACAAAATTTCAATGTACCATTTGTAATGCAGTAATATGAGAGAATTGGTTATATATATATATATATATATATATATATATATATATATATATATATATATATATATATATATAAAATAAAATATTGTAGGTTATAATCAAATTAAAAACATGTATTAAACACACACACAGAGCTCTGGAAAAAATTAAGAGACCACTGCAAAATTATCAGTTTCTCTGGTTTTACTATTTATAGGTATGTGTTTGGGTAAAATGAACATTTTTGTTTTATTCTATAAACTACTGACATTTCTCCCAAATTCCAAATAAAAATATTGTCATTTTAGAGCATTTATTTGCAGAAAATGACAACTGGTCAAAATAACAAAAAAGATGCAGTGTTGTCAGACCTCGAATAATGCAAAGAAAATAAGTTCATATTCATTTTTAAACAACAAAATACTAATGTTTTCACTTAGGAAGAGTTCAGAAATCACTATTTGGCATGCTCTCCACCAGTCTTTCACATTGATGTTGGGTGACTTTATGCCACTCCTGGCGCAAAAAATTCAAGCAGCTCCGCTTTGTTTGATGGCTTGTGACCATCCATCTTCCATCTTCCATCTTACTCAACACTTTGAATCTGCAAGAGAATTTTTACTGTGAAACAACAGTTAATGAAAAATAAAAAAAACTGAAAATGTCTTGGTTAGATAAGTATTCACCCCGAGTCAGTACTTGGTAGAACCACCTTTGGCAGCATTTACAGCTGTGAGTCATTTGAGGTAAGTCTAGCAGGTCTGCACATCTGGATCGTGCAATATTCACTCATTCTTCTTGGCAAAATTGTTCAAGCTCTGTCAAGTTGGATGGGGATCGTTGGTGGACAGCAATCTTCACGTCTTGCCACAGATTCTCAATCGGATTCAAGTCCGGGCTTTGACTGGGACCCTCTAGGACATCACTTTCTTGTTTAAGCAACTCCAGTGTCGCTTTGGCTGTGTGCTTGGGGTCATTGTCCTGCTGAAAGGTGAATCTCCATCCGAGTCTTGGGTCTTTTGCAGACTGAAGCAGGTTTTTCTCAAGGATTTGCCTGTATTTAGCTCCATCCATTTTGCCCTCTACCCTGACAAGCTTCCCAGTCCCTGCCGATGAAAAGCATCCCCATAGCATGATGCTGTCACCACCAT
This sequence comes from Acipenser ruthenus, assembly GCF_902713425.1. Classification (NCBI taxonomy): domain Eukaryota; kingdom Metazoa; phylum Chordata; class Actinopteri; order Acipenseriformes; family Acipenseridae; genus Acipenser; species Acipenser ruthenus. The sequence goes on from NC_081219.1 coordinate 5,954,804, forward strand.
GCTTCACAGTAGGGATGGTGTTACTTGGGTGATGTGCTGTGTCGAGTTTGCGCCAGACATAACTCTTTGCATTTAGGCCAAACAGTTCAGTTTTTGTTTCATCGGACCACAGAATCTTTTGCCACATCTTTTCAGTCTCCCACATGCCTTTTTGCAAATTCCAAGCAGGATTTTACATGGAAATTTTTTCAGACATGGTTTCCTTCTTGCCACTCTTCCATAAAGGCCAGATTTGTGGAGTACCTGAGCTATTGTTGACACATGGACAGTTTCTTCCATCTCAGCCATGGAACGCTGTAGGTCTTTCAGAGTTGTCATTGACCTCTTGCTGGCTTCTGACCAATGACCTTCTTACCCGGCTGCCTAGTTTGGGAGGACAGCCTGCTCTAAGCAGATTCTGAGTGGTGCCGTATGCCTTCCACTTCTTAATGATTGAATTGACTGTGCTCCAAGGGATATTCAATGCCTTTGAAATATTGTTATACCCCTCCCCTGATCTGTGCCTTTCCACAACTTTATCCCAGAGTTGTTTTGAAAGCTCCTTAGTCTTCATGGTAGTATCTTTGCTTTGAATACACTAACCAACTGTTGGACCTTACAGAGACAGGTGTATTTAATCTGAAATCATGTGAACCACTTTTATTGCACAGATGGACTCCATTTAACTTATTGTGTGAATCCTGAAGGCAATTGGTTGCACCTGATCATATTTAGGAGTGTCATAGCAAAGTGAGGGGGGGGGGGGGGAATTTTATCTAATGAAGACTTTTCAGGTTTTTATTTGTAATTGATTTGTTTTTTCAGCACCCCAACCCCCCAATTTCTTCACACATTGAAAGTGTTGAGTAGGTTGTGTAAATGAAAGGAAAAAAAAATCCCATTTAAATGCATCAAGATTTCAGGTTGCAACACAACAAACTGTGAAAACACCCAAGGGGGGGTGAATACTTGGTATAGGCACTGATTATAATATATATATATATATATATATATATATATATGCACAAGTGTTTCATTCTAAAAGCAGTACAACAGTGCTTTAATCAATGCCAGAAGCAATAGTCCATGAATTTTGTGTCTCAATCATAGGCACCTGTGTTAAAGTGGAGGGAAACCTGAAGCACTAACTGCCAAGCGGAGAGGCACATTTATCTATCTATCTTTCTTTTTTTTTTTTTTTTTTTTTTTTACAAATAAGCAGCTCTAAGAAACCAAGCAAACCTTGATGTTGTGAAGTTACCCTTTTAGTAATTGCAAGCCAACAAAATTGGGCAGGTGTTTCAGCATAAAATGTTCAATATGTACATACTGAGCTTGCATTAATTACGAATACATGCAAGTAGCACCGAATGGCACAACCAGTACCAGTGGTGTCTCTCCACAGTGCTGCACCTAGAATTCCCACATGGAGATTATAAAACTAAAGTATTGAACAAAGACCAGCAACTACTGTTCTTTTGAAGGGAAGTACTCCCTAAGTAAAGCAGCTCAAAATACTGGCCATGTCAGAAACATTGGTTTACTGTATTTATATATATATATATATATATATATATATATATATATATATATATATATATATATATATATATATACACACACACATACACACATATATGTATATATACACATATATACAGTGCCTGTAGAAAGTCTACACCCCCTTTCAAAATGTTAACCTTTTGTTGCCTTATAGCCTGGAATTAAAATGCATTAAAATAGTTGTTTTTTTTTCATTGATCTACACATCCTACCCCACAACTTCCAAGTGAAAAAAATATTCTAGAAATCTGTTGAAAATTAATTAAAAAAATAAAAACTGAAATAGCTTGGTTGGATAAGTCTCCACCCCCTTGTAATAGCAATCCTAAATTAGCTCAGGTGTAACCAATCACCTTCAAACACACACCAAGTTAAGTGGCCTCCACCTGTGTTAAATTGTAGTGATTCACATGATTTCAGGATAAATTCAGCAGTTCCTGAAGGTTCCCTCTGCATTTCAAAGCCATGACTCAACCATGAGCACCAAGGCGCTTTCAAAAGAACTCCGGGACAAAGTTGTTGAACGGCACAGATCGAGGGATGGGTATAAAAAAAAAAATATCAAAAGGCCTTGAATATCCCTTGGAACATGGTCAAGACGATTATTAAAAAGTGGAAGGTGCATGGCCCCACCAAGACCCTGCCTCCAAACTGGATGACCGAGCAAGGAGGAGACTGATCAAAGAGGCTACCAAAGAGGTCAATGGCAACTTTACAAGAGCTACAGACTTTTATGGCCAAGACTGGTCAAAGTGTGCATGTGACAACAATATCCCAAGCACTCCACAAATCTGGCCTGTATTATACTCAAGAAAGACCCCCTTTAATCCTGTTTGAAGTATGCAAAAAAACACTCTGTAGCCATGTGGCAAAAAGTTTTGTGGTCTGACTAAATTAAAATGGAACTTTTTGGCCTAAATTCAAAGTGTTATGTTTGGCACAAACCCAACACAGCGCATCACCCAAAGAACACCATCCCTACTGTGAAGCATGGTGGTGGCAGCATCATGTTATGGGGATGTTTCTCATCAGCAGGGACTGGGGCACTTGTCAGGATAGAAGGGAAAATGAATGGAGCAAAGTACAGTGAAGTCCTTGAGAAAAACCTGCTGCCCTCTGCAAGAAAGCGGAAAATGGGATGGAAGTTCTTGTATTTTTAATATATAATCTTTTTCTCAATAAAAATGTTTCCCCCTTAAGTGTGGAGTATGGTGTGTAGATAAGTGGATAAAAATCCTTATTTAAATGCAGGACACAACAAAATGTGAAAAAAGTTCAAGGGGGTGTAAACTTTCTATAGGCACATAGATAGATAGATAGATAGATCTATCTATATATATATATATATCTAAATATCTCTCTCTATATATATATATATATATATATATATATATATATAGAGAGAGAGAGAGAGAGAGAGAGAGAGAGAGAGAGAGAGAGAGAGAGAGAGAGAGAGAGAGAGAGAGAGAGAGAGAGAGAGAGAGAGAGAGAGAGAGAGAGAGAGAGAGAGAGAGAGAGAGAGAGAGAGAGAGAGAGAGAGAGAGAGAGAGAGAGAGAGAGAAAAAAAACACAAAACATAAACACTACATTCTGAAGCAAATGCAAATATACAATTTCAACAGTATACATTTAACAGTATAAACTTAGTGGCAGTCAAGTCGTTTTTAGTTTTTTACCATTAAAATGGTCGTATTCCTGTAGAAATGTTGTCTTTGTTTTGTGCTTGCTTCTAAATATGGTCCACTGAGTTAGGAGGGCAAAGTTTGCCCATAATAAAATTACTTATAACAATAATGTAACTGGGAGGACAGACAGCGTGAGAGATCAAGGAGAGTCAGCAGCGACAGCGAGAGGTTTAGATTAGAAGGGTTTATTATATTGCTGGCATGAATTCCAACCCCAAATCAGGAATTCTTTGTTTAGTAACAATAAACCTTGAATTCAAGAATTCCAAACTGTCTCCCTGAGTCCTGCTTCATAACACCTGACAAAACATTATAACATACACTGATCCGTTTGTGGTTAAAGATTTTTTTTAATTATAAACATTGTGAAATTAACAAGGTTCATACAAAAAGACAATGGCTTTCACTGTTGTAATAAAACTGCTGCCTATTCGGGATTTCTGCTTAAGTGGGATACAACTCTGGTAGACGGTTCTTCCCATTGCTATTTATGTCGTTTAATTGGGACGTCACTTTGTTTAACTGGGATACAGTATTTTCAAATGATTAACGGAGATCGTTTTTCAGAGCAAGTCAGGTCACATAGCACAGTGCAGCGAGTACACTGTTTAGTCAGTGCAGTGAGTACGTGATTACACTGTCCAGTGAGTGCAGTGAGTACCTGATTACACTGTGCAGTGAGTGTGTGATTACACTGTGCAGTCAGTGCAGTGAGTGCGTGATTACACTGTGCAGTCAGTGCAGTGAGTACCTGATTACACTGTGCAGTGAGTAGACAATGTCGACCCAGGGGACTTCTTTGACCTGAAAAAAGAAACAAGGAACAGGGGTCACAAATGGAGATTAGATAAAGGGACATTCAGAACAGAAAATAGGAGGCACTTTTTTTACACAGAGAATTGTGAGGGTCTGGAACCAACTCCCCAGTAATGTTGTTGAAGCTGACACCCTGGGATCCTTCAAGAAGCTGCTTGATGAGATCCTGGGATCAATGAGCTACTAACAACCAAACGAGCAAGATGGGCTGAATGGCCTCCTCTCGTTTGTAAACTTTATGTTCTTATGTTCTTACCTGATTACACTGTGCAGTCAGTGCAGTGAGTACCTGATTACACTGTGCAGCGAGTATGTGATTACCCTGTGCAGTGAGTCCTGTATGTGATTACACTGTGCAGTCAGTGCAGTGAGTACCTGATTACACTGTGCAGCGAGTATGTGATTACACTGTGCAGTCAGTGCAGCGAGTACCTGATTACACTGTGCAGCGAGTACCTGATTACACTGTGCAGCGAGTATGTGATTACACTGTGCAGTCAGTGCAGCGAGTACCTGATTACACTGTGCAGTGAGTATGTGATTACACTGTACAGTCAGTGCAGTGAGTTTTACAGGTGCCTGAACTAGCTAACTAAATCAAGTTATTAATAAAACTGATAAATCTTGTTACATACTGGTAATCAGCGCTCCCTCTCAGCTTTTTAGATACTGAGAAACTTGCTGTTTTGACTGAGAAAGGGTAAATTATCAGTGAGAAACCTCCGGCCACACATTAACTCTTAATATATTTTTGTTGCATTATACAATTTTTAAACAGTATTCCAACACAAGTATAGATAATAGTATAGATAACCTCATATAGATAATCAGATTTCTTTTAGCTCTGTCTTACTGAAACATTGCTTTTTTTTCTTTGTCGGTGCTGCCCCCATGTTGAGTTTCAGCAGAGACATTGAGTGAAGTCACATGGTAAATAAACTCGCAAAAAAAATAAATAATGGATGGACATGGTATGTCTTCTTCAAATACTATACACTTAAATGTGTATTTTCGACTAATGTGCCGATTACGTTTTTACCAGTTTCAAAACGCTTGAGATGATTTCTGAAATTTCGTTGTTTTTTTAAAAAAGGGAATTAAAACAAAAACCATCAAAGTGTGAGTATTCTGGTTTTTATTTATGTTTACCACAGTATTCATACTTCTAAATAATTATTATTTATTATTATTTATTTCTTAGCAGACGCCCTTATCCAGGGCGACTTACAATTGTTACAAGATATCACATTATACATTATTTCACATTATACAGATATCACATAATTTTTACATACAATTACCCATTTATACAGTTGGGTTTTTACTGGAGCAATCTAGGTAAAGTACCTTGCTCAAGGGTACAACAGCAGTGTCCCCCACTGGGGACTGAACCCACAACCCTCCGGTCAAGAGTCCAGAGCCCTAACCACTACTCCACACTGCTGCCCTAAATAATGCAGGAAGATTGTGCTTCACTGATTTTAGTATTCAATTATACGACGAGTCAAACTGTAAAGTTCATGATCAGCACTCCCTGTAGAGGCAGAATCGCCAGACGCCTGCTTCGCCCACCCAGTACCAGCAGATTCGCTGCTCCCCGAGCGAGCTCTGCACTAATGTGACGTGCATTTTTACAGAGGGAAATCAGAGAATCAGCTGCAAGACAAACACAAATATGCTTATGTTAATGTTTTGTAAGAATGGTCTCAAAATAATAGGTTTACCTCGAGAGGCTGGAGTCTCTGGAGTGAGGTTGATATTTATGATAATAACTTGCGAAAGTTAGTAAACTGAGTGAGAAGGTTGTCGCCAGTTACTCCGAACAATGCGTGCATTTTAGCCTTAGGAGGGAATGCTGCCAGTAATTCATTTATTAAAATGTTTGGATATACTGCTATTTTACTGATTACTGACTGGTATTGAAATAATATTTCATAAACGGTCAGGGAGTACCCATCATGTATTTATTTATTACAAATCGTAGTATTATACATACCCCTTCAAAGTAGTGCCAAAGCAGTACCTCCAAAAAATAGTAGCTACTACGGCCAAATCGTAGCCTTTGACATCTCTGCATTATGATTAGGGGTAATAATCATAAAAACCGAAAACGTGCACATCCTTAATATACTGCACATATGTATATAGAGAGAGAGAGATGTTAAATACATGCCAGTTGCAATCCATAGCATTCGGTTATTCTGCTAGTATCAGTAATTCATGTATCAGTATTGTTAACTAAAGGACTGACATAACTATACAATTACAGGTAATCTGAAATAGTTTAAGTATCACTCTCTGTTAAACGTAAGGGTTTATTTTAACCATTCCGTGTTGCCAAGACGCTGATTCTCCGCGGACATCTGCTGTCCCACTGGTCCGTCCGCGTTGGTGTTGTCGGAGTCTCTCTCCCAGTTTGAACCTTCTGATTCAGAGGCATACGGCTCGAATTGATAAGGGAGGCAATCCCTGTTTTCTCTCTCTACATCAGATCCATCACTACATAATTCACATTTATAAGAGGTGTCTGAAACTGATAAAATTAGGCTACTCTCACTTTCACTGTCACTGTCATCCATACTGGCAGATGCAAGGAGCCTGAGGTCAGTCTTCTGGCCCCACACCAGGAAATGGAGATCGCCCTGTGTACTTCCGGATATTATCCGATTCATTGTTGCGCGATTAAACAGAATTTGGTAAATTTAATGTGATTATATGTTCAGTAAGACCTGTTAATATTATTTTGTATGTTTATGGTAACACTCAAGTTCCATGTCATAGGCTCTATGACTTTAAACAGCAAAAAAAAAAAAAAAAAAAAAAAACCACACTCTTCCTGTCTGCTGGTGGCAGAGTAGTCGTGTCCCTTCCCATTCCCGGAAGCTTAAATCCCGTTCTTGCCCATCCTGAGAGGTTTCTTTTTTTTATTTCATGGTCCTGCCCATTCCCGTGAGCTTCACTCTTGTACCATCCCGTCCTGCAAAATTTAACACAATTGAATCCCGTGGGTCCCACAGGAGTCCCTCTTCATGTCACTCTCTAGTTCACAGTCGTCTTAAAATAACGCTAGAATGTTTTGTTGGAAAATAATAATAAAAGAAAAACGTTTTTTGACCGATTCAAATTTCGCTGCAGATGGATTTGTTTTCTTAAGTTTTCTTTTGATTAAGTGGCGCAGCAGCACACCGATTTAATTGGGGGGGGGGGGGGGGATGTTGCAAGCCAACTGAATGTGAGTTTGCAAGTTGTATTTGGTTGTAGAGTAGTGGCGAAAAAAGTAACTTATGCAAGGCTCTCACTTCCTTCTGTATTGTGCGCATTCGCCTTTTTTGTGCATGACATTTCAACGTGAGAGGTATCGGCTGAACGATTTATTTAGTGTTTAGAAATTAAGATTTAAGAGTTATGCTTTTGTGCATGTTGTACTGGTTTTACTCAAAAGTGATTCCTGTTCAGACATTTGTGAATGGGAATAATAGACATGCACTTTCTTGTTTGATGACCAAGAAAAATAACTGCATTTCTAAAATGTTCAATTATACAAAGATGCCTAATTTAAAGGTTTGATAAAAATGTCTGTTTAGTTTCTGCAATTTATTTTATTTACCAAAACTAAAGTGTTTCAAAAAATGTTATTTTCACTCTGTGCATATTCTATGATTTCCATCTTTCACAATATTTATTCAAATGAATAAAAGGACAGTTTAGACTAGGTTTATTGATAATGTTACAGGTTTAAACACATACAATGTTTTTAATTTGATATTTTCCCCAAGGAGTAATAGTGGGCCACAGTGCAGCTGATGCAGCTGAACATGTGGGCCTCAGGTAAAACAGTTTGGGAATCCCTGCTTTAATGGACCCAAATTCAGTTACAATGAGTCCGCCCACTGATGATATGCAAGAGAAAATAGGTTGGAAACCAAGTGATATGAAAAATAGTGAATTTTGGCCCATACCTGTATTCTGGATGGAGGGGGTACCTCCTAAAATTACCCTCCGTGATCAACATGAACTATATCAAGGAAACAGTTATATATCCAGAACCATTGTTTCTGGTAGAGAACTGACTCTGAGCCGAGCAGTTGAAAGCAATCATTTTCAGTGTCTTGCAGGGATCAAGTGAAGACCCTGGTCGCCCACACCTGTGACGTAAAACGCTGGATGCACAGGCCTGTTGTTCGCAGAGCCACTTTGAGCGGACTCAGGAGGAGAATTCGAATCTTGCTGGGAACAAGCTGACTTATTAGATATGGATTGGATGATATGGAATGAAATACATTGCTAATACTAAATGTTGTAGGATTCTGTACTTTGTATCCTTTTGAATAAGGATGTGCAAGGCCTGTGTGAAGAAGTTCAATGCATTGAAGGTCAGGCCGACCTGCTGAAAGTTCCAAGCCTCCCTTATCAGGCAAAACCATCTTTTTTAAATTAGACTCAGAGCATTAACCCTTGGGTCCGACATTGCAATTATTCCTCTCAGGTCCTTTGTCGGACTGGGTCCGACATCATTATAGCAACGCAAAAAACGGGTTTCTAGTCGTTTTTTCTCCGGAAAAAGCCGAGAAAACCATTCAATTGCCGAGTGGGAGCGACAGGAGCCGAGACAAGTCGGGGGGGAAAAAAAAAAAAAAAAAAAAAAGGCGTATCTCATGAATAGCCATACATATGGCCCTGGTATCAGATAACGGGGCGGTCATAGTAAACAAGCTGGCTGAGTGCGTCAGCGCACAGAGACTATCATGGACATTTGCAGAGCTTTTTTCAGATGTTATAGTAATAAAATAATGACTTTGATCGCAATATTGAGGAGTTTGGTGATAAAACGAGTGATCCGGAGATGATTGATCGGTATGTACGACTATTATTTTTATTATTATTTATTTCTTACATAGATGAAAGCCATAGCGAACGAAAGGGTGTGGCGGGGCTGGAGAAGCCTAGTGAGTGCTTTGTTGATATGCAGGGCCATTTAAACCCGTTTGACTGTGGAAAAAAATACATTTTAAACAGCGCGTCTAAAATTAACTGCGCGTGTGAAAATAAATTGGACCTGACGCGCCTGACGCGCACTTAATAAATGGACTGCAAAGGCTTTGACCTTTGCCTCAGACAGCTTAGGGAAGAAGTCTTGAAGGTACTTGAAGGCTGCCGACTCCTTATCTAGAGCTCTGACAAATTGTTTCATAAGGCCCAATTTGATGTGCAGTGGTGGCATCAGCACCTTCCGGGGGTCCACCAGTGGCTCCCACTTGACGTTGTTCCTCCCCACAGAGAACTCGGTCCGCTTGGAAGGGTCCACCATGCAGAAGTAGCAGTTGCTTGAGTGGTCAGTGGGTTCCCGCCAAATTCTTGGGATAGCGAACTTCATGGCTCTCTTTTCCCCTCTGTACCATCCTACAAAAATACATTTATTTCACCCATGACTAATGTGCAAGAGATTCTCGCAACATTTTTCATATATGATATATTTTTTCAATAACATTGAAAATTGTAAAACATTTTAAAATTAAAAACTTTTACAATTTTAAAAATTAACAAATTTTATAACAAAATTCCGAGCAACAATTGTCCATCTTACCTTCCAGAGTTTTTTTGCAGTGCTCGCAGGTGAAATGAGGTGCCCAGGGTTTGTCTTGATCCCCGACAGGCATGCCGAAATATGCTTTGTAGGCCTCGCACATCTTAGCAGATGCTTCCACGGAGTACTTTTTCGCTCTTGTCTTGATAAATTGGCCGCAGACATAGCAAAATGCGTCTGCCGGATGCTTGCAGCCTCTTGATGCCATTTCAGAAAAATGCAGGTATGTATCCACTTAGGCAGCTGGAACTAAACTGAACTGGTGGGCTTAAGGCCCCTATATTTATACTACTATTTATATTACTGGAAAGTTCTAGAAGTTACTCCAAGTTTACTCAGCACTGAATCTATCTGGAATGTTCTGGACAATAGGCAAATTTCAAAATATCACTGTCCTGGTCACAAAAGCAAAGTTTGTGGGGAATAATAGCCATTTTCTATACTTTTGAGGCATAAGCAATTAGGAAATAACACTTACTACCCTGGAACCAAAAAAAAATAAAAAATTGTTACACAGTGTTAAGAAAAAGAAAGTACTTAAATAAGTAAGAAACCTAATATAATAACATTAAGTAAATGTATGAGCAGTCCTAGTTTTAATATTCAAGGTTACATTTGCTACCAAGCAGGTGTCTAATTAAAATTAACCCTGCTTGACATTGACAATGTTGCAAATTTTCTGGGATACTGCCGGCACCTTGCAAAAGACCATATGGACACCTGGAAATACAAAATCAAAATGCATGGCTGAAATCGTGGTGCACACAGGAAGACTTAATCTTTCTTGAACATTGGACCGCATTCTACAACAAGGACTATCTATATAGAGAGGACAGACTGCACTTAAAAGGGACCAAAAACAAAGTACACAGAAAGAGTACTTGGAACTGCAAACGCAAGCCAAAAAGGAAGTTAGAAAGGCCAAGAGAGAGATAGAAATCAATATTGCTAAGGGGGCTAAAAACAATTCCAAGATGTATTTCCAATATTATACCAGCATGAAAACATTCAAAAGAGGAGGTTAAATGTCTAAGAGACACAAACGGCAAAATCATAGACGAAGAAAAAAAAAAAAAGAAATAGCAAATATATTAAATGATTACTTTCCACAGGTTTTCACAAAGGAGGGCACAGACAACATGCCCCTATCCAGTTCCTATCCAGTTTAAAATAACTTTAGCATAACAGAGGCAGAAGTGTTAAAGGGACTAGGAGCTCTTAAAATAAACAACTCCCCTGGGCCGGATGAGATCCTCCCAATAGTACTCAAAGAAATGAAAGAAGTTATTTACATACCGCTAACCAAGATCATGCAACAGTCTCTTGACACAGGGGTTGTACCGACAGACTGGAAAATTGCAAACGTAACACCGATCCACAAAAAGGGAGACAAAACCAAACCAGGTAACTACAGACCAATAAGCCTGACTTCTGTTATATGTAAACTTATGGAAACTATAGTAATATCTAAACTGGAAAATTACCTATAGGGAACAATATCCTGGGAGACAGTCAGCATGGTTTTAGGAAAGGGAGATCGTGTCTAACTAACCTGCTTGATTTTTTTGAGGATGCAACATCGACAATGGATAATTGCAAAGCATACGACATGGTTTATTTGGATTTCCAGAAAGCTTTTGACAAAGTCCCGCATAAAAGATTAAATTCTCAAACTGAACGCAGTAGGGATTCAAGGAAATGCATGCACATGGATTAGGGAGTGGTTAACATGTAGAAAACAGAAAGTACTGATTGAGGACAAACCTCAAAATGGAGCGAGGTAACCAGAGGTGTACCACAGGGATCAGTATTAGGTCTTCTGCTATTCCTAATCTACATTAATGATTTAGATTCTGGTATAGTAAGCAAACTTGTTAAATTTGCAGACGACACAAAAATAGGAGGAGTGGCAAACACTGTTGCAGCAGCAAAAGTCATTCAAAATGATCTAGACAGCATTCAGAACTGGGCAGACACATGGCAAATGACATTTAGTAGAGAAAACTGTAAAGTACTGCACGCAGACAATAAAAATGTGCATTATAAATATCATATGGGAGATACTGAAATTGAAGAAGGAATCTATGAAAAAGACCTAGGAGTTTATGTTGACTCAGAAATGTCTTCATCTAGACAATGTGGGGAAGTTATAAAAAAAGCCAACGAGATGCTCTGATATATTGTGAGAAGTGTTGAATTTAAATCAAGGGAAGTAATGTTAAAACTTTACAATATATTAGGAAGACCTCACCTAGAATATTGTGTTCAGTTCTGGTCACCTCGTTACAAAAAGGATATTGTTGCTCTAGAAAGAGTGCAAAGAAGAGCAACCAGAATTATCCCGGGTTTAAAAGGCATGTCGTATGCAGACAGGCTAAAAGAATTGAATCTATTCAGTCTTGAATAAAGAAGACTACGCGGCAATCTGATTCAAACATTCAAAATCCTAAAAGGTATAGACAATGTCGACCCAGGGGACTTTATTGACCTGAAAAAAGAAACAAGGACCAGGGGTCACAAATGGAGATTAGATAAAGGGGCATTCAGAACAGAAAATAGGAGGCACTTTTTTACGCAGAGAATTGTGAGGGTCTGGAACCAACTCCCCAGTAATGTTGTTGAAGCTGACACCCTGGGATCCTTCAAGAAGCTGCTTGATGAGATTCTGGGATCAATAAGCTACTAACAACCAAACAAGCAAGAGGGGACCAGAACTGAACACAATATTCTAGGTGAGGTCTTACTAATGCATTGTAAATTTTTAACATTACTTCCCTTGATTTAAATTCAACACTTCTCACAATATATCCAAGTATCTTGTTGGCCTTTTTTATAGCTTCCCCACATTGTCTAGATGAAGACATTTCTGAGTCAACATAAACTCCTAGGTCTTTTTCATAGTTCCCTTCTTCAATTTCAGTATCTCCCATATGATATTTATAATGCACATTTTTATTTCCTGTATGCAATACTTTACACTTTTCTCTATTAAATGTAATTTGCCATGTGTCTGCCCAGTTCTGAATGCTGTCTAGATCATTTTGAATGACCTTTGCTGCTGCAACAGTGTTTGCCACTCCTATTTTTGTGTCGTCTGCAAATTTAAACAAGTTTGCTTTCTATACCAGAATGTAAATCATTAATGTAGATTAGGAATAGCAGAGGACCTAATACTGATCTCTGTTTTTGAGGTTTCTCCTCAATCAGTACTGTGGTAACTTGGGAAGGAAACAAAGGGTGAGTCTTTCAAGTATTTTATTAGAACAAACAACTCTCAACTACATTAGTACAGTCACCATGAATCAGCGCCATTTTCCAATCCCCAGGCCTACGCTGATGAGGTATTATAACAAAGGCTAGGGGGTGGTGCTACTCAGGGTACGGATTGTTTACAGGGACAAAATATGTTCTGTTTTCTACATGTTAACCACTCCCTGATCCATGTGCATGCATTTCCTTGAATCCCTACTGCGTTCAGTTTGAGAATTAATCTTTTATGCCGGACTTTGTCAAAAGCTTCCTGGAAATCCAAATAAACCATGTCGTATGCTTTGCAATTATCCATTGTCGATGTTGCATCATCAAAAAAATCAAGCAGGTTAGTTAGACACGATCTCCCTTTCCTAAAACCATGCTGACTGTCTCCCAGGACATTGTTACCATATAGGTAATTTTCCATTTTAGATATTACTATAGTTTCCATAAGTTTACATATAATAGAAGTCAGGCTTATTGGTCTGTAGTTGCCTGGTTCGGTTTTGTCTCCCTTTTTGTGGATCGGTATTACATTTGCAATTTTCCAGTCTGTCGGTACAACCCCTGTGTCAAGAGACTGTTGCATGATCTTGGTTAGCGGTTTGTAGATAACTTTTCATTTCTTTGAGTACTATTGGGAGGATCTCATCCGGCCCAGGGGAGTTGTTTATTTTAAGAGCTCCTAGTCCCTTTAACACTTCTGCCTCTGTTATGCTAAAGTTATTTTAAACTGGATAGGAGCAGGTCGACATGTGGGGCATGTTGCCCGTGTCCTCCTTTGTAGAAACCTGTGAAAAGTAATCATTTAATATAATTTGTTATTTTTTTTTCTTCGTCTATGATTTTGCCATTTGTGTCTCTTAGACATTGAACCTCCTCTTTGAATGTTTTCTTGCTGTTATAATATTGGAAAAACATTTTGGAATTGTTTTTAGCCCCCTTAGCAATATTGATTTCTCTCTCTCTCTTGGCCTTTCTAACTTCCTTTTTGACTTGTTTGCAGTTCCAGGTATTCTTTCTGTGTACTTTGTTTTTGGTCCCTTTTAAACGCTCTGTAAAGTGCCTTTTTTCGCTGAATATTTTTTTAATTGATCTATTAAACCATTTTGGCCATTTTGTTTTAGATTTGGATTTGTCTACTTTTTGGATGCAATTATTTTGCACCTCTAGTACTACATTTTTAAAAAACAGCCATCTGTTTTCTGTGGATGTTTACTCTATTTTACTCCAATCTACTTCTGTTAGTCTCTGTTTCATCCCTTCATAGTTTGCTTTTTTAAAATTGTAAACCTTAGCTTTAGTCATTACTTTTGGGTTTTTTAAAAATACTTCAAATGAGACCATGTTGTGGTCTGAGTTTGCCAATGGCAGTTATTCTGTCTTCATTATTTGAAAAGACTAAATCAAGGCATGCCTCCCCTCTAGTCGGTGCCTTGACAAATTGCGTTAGGAAGCAGTCATTTGTCATTTCCACCATTTCAATTTCGTCCGTCGTTCTCCCCACCGGATTCTCCCATTTTATACGGGGGAAGTTGAAATCCCCCATTAGTATGGCTTCTCCTTCTCTACATGCATTTCGAATGTCACTGTATAACAGATTATTTTGCTCAGCGTCTAAATTTGGCGGTCTGTAGCATGCTCCTATTATTATGCCCTTTGAATTTTTGTCCATTATTCTGACCTATATTGATTCTGCATTGTTTTCTTTGTCCTGATTTAATACCTCGGCTTCAAGACTATTTCTTATGTATAGCGCTACCCCTCCGACTCTTCTTTCCTTTCTGTCTTTCCTATACAGCGAGTACCCACTAATATTATATTCGTCTCCATCACTCTCGGACAACCAAGTTTCTGTAACACCTATCACATTGTAGCTACTTGTTAGTGCAGTAGCTTCAAGTTTTAACATTTTGTTTCTGAGACTTCTAGCATTACGATAAATACATTTAATAGTCGTCTTACCCGAGTTGTTGCCCTTGTTTTGATGTGGTCTCCCTTCAGTTTTTTTTGTTGTTTTCTCCCCCCTTCCTTTCTAGTTTAAATGCTTCTGGACCTCCTCAAGGATCCTTTCTCCGAGTAGATTGGTTCCCTTTCTGTTTAAGTGCAGTCCGTCCCACCTATATAGTCCTTGTTGTAGAATGTGCTCCAATGTTCAAGAAAGCTGAAGCCTTCCTGTGTGCACCACAATTTTAGCCATACATTTTGATTTTGTATTACCAGCTGTCCATATGGTCCTTTGGAAGGTGCCGGCAGTATCCCAGAAAATACCACAGTTTTGGTCTTGTCTTTTAATTTCCTTCCTAGCTCTCTGAATTTGTTTTGCAGGGATCTTGGTCTCTTCCAATGTTTTTTGTACCGATGTGGACGACTACTACTGGGTCGTCTCCTGTTTGCTGTAGGAGCCTGTCCACGTTCTCAGTGATGAGCTTGACAGAGGTTCCTGGAATGCAGCACACTGTTGTAGTAAGGGGGTACAAACTGCAAACTGAACTTGCTGTGTTTCTCAATATGGAGTCCCCAACAATCATGACCTCCCTTCTTTTTGCTGCCTGGCCAGCACTGTTTATAGGGTCCTGAATGTTGTTCCTTTCATTCTCTTTATGTTGGTTTTGGTCATCTAAATGTTGAAGTGGCTCAAATTTGTTGGATGTCTGGATTTCTGGTGGTTGTGTTTGACGAAGTTTCTTTTTTTCCCTGCTTCTGCCTATCTGAACCCAGCTGTTTCGACTCTCTTCCATCTCCCTGGTGGCTTTCAGTCTGCTAGGGGTGCAGACTTCCATGAATTGTGGGCGTATCAGCTCCTCAAGCTCCTGCTGCTGTCTCATTTCCTCCAGCTCCTTTTCTAGCAGACTTACTCGTTGAAGAAAGTCCTGGATCGTGCGGCACGTTACACAAACTTGGTTGAGCTCTGTTTAGCTCCTGCAGCTGTAAACCTGCTTTCAAACTGCTTCTAACTGCGCTGTACTTGTCCACTCGTACTTCTCACACGCTGTCGCTCTGAAACTGCCTGCCTTTTGTTTGTTTGTGCTTGTGCTGCGGGCTCCGCCCCTCCCCCGTGTCTCAGAATGGCACGGAATTTGAATCAGCTGCTCCAAGTTTCAGCTCGTTATCAGAAAAATACATGCTTTAAGACTTTAAGCTGCAATGTTTTTAGATTAAAGCAACTCCAGATTTAATTTAAAGATGTAATTCCTCCTTTCTGCTGCTAACTGCGCTGTACTTGTTACCTTTCCATGGACACTGAATTGCGATAGACCAATTGGTTTAACCCTTTGCGGTCCATTGTCGGACTGGGTCCGACATTGCAATTATTCCTCACAGGTCCTTTGTTGGACTGGGTCCGACATCATCATAGCAACGCAATAAACGGGTGTCTAGTCATTTTTTCGCCGGAAAAAGCCGAGAAAACCATTCAATTGCCGAGTGGGAGCGACAGGAGCCGAGACAAGTCAAAAAAAAAAAAAAAAAAAGGCGTATCTCATGAATAGTCATACATGGTATCAGGTATCAGATAACGGGGGCGGTCTGAAGTAAACAAGTTGGCTGACTGAATCAGCGCACAGAAAACACGGACATTTGCAGAGCTTTGAGATGTTATAATAATAAAATAATGACTTGGATCGCATTTTTGAGGGGTTTGGTGATAAAACGAGTGATCCTGAGATGATCGATCGGTATGTATGACTATTATTATTATTATTATTTATTTCTTACATAGGTGAACGCTATAGCAAACGAAAGGGTGGGGCGGGGCTGGAGATGCCTAGTGAGTGCTTTGTTGATATGCAGGGCCATTTAAACCCGTTTGACTGTGAAAAAAAAATACTTTTAAACAGCGCGTCTAAAATTAACTGCGCGTGTGAAAATTAATTAGACCTGGCGTGCCTGACGCGCGATTAATAAATGGACTGCAAAGGGTTAAAGCATACAAGCAATGTTGGTGTCGATGGCCGAACAACTACGCGGTTATTGAATCAATTATCGACTTACACAAAGCTTATGTGTTGACGCTTCTTTGAGAGCACGGTGTCTCCTTGCCATCAAAACTAGGGTTACCAGACTTCCATAGTAAACAAACTGGAATCTTTCCCCCCCCCCCCCAGTTTTACACTTGTTGCGAACCAGACTGCTATTTTGATTATAAACAAAGCCCTATTCTATTTTAGCATTTCAGTACATACCAGTCATTTTCTGTGACTTCAGTTGAATCCTGTTGTCAGCAGCTTAAATTCCTCCTGCTGTATCAACCGTTGTTTTGTCAAGACTGATTTACTGTGCATATATATATATATATATATATATATATATATATATATATATATATATATATATATTAAATTTAGTCGTTGCCAATTATTTTTTATTATTTTCTCCCAATTTGGAATGGCCAATTATTTTTTATTACGGTCGGCTCACCGCTACCACCCCTGCGCTGACTCGGGAGGGGCGAAGATGAACACACGTTGTCCTCCGAAGCGTGTGCCGTCAGCCACCCGCTACTTTACACTCTGCAGACTCACCGTGCAGCCGCCTCAGAGCTACAGCGTCGGAGGACAACGCAGCTCTGGGCAGCTTACAGGCAAGCCCGCAGGCGCCTGGCCAGACTATAGGGGTTGCTGGTGCGCGGTGAGCCGAGGACACCCTGGCCGACCTAGCCCTCCCTCCCCCCGGACGACGCTCGGACAATTGTGCGCCGCCCCTTGGAAGCTCCCGCCCTCAATCGGCAAAGGAATAGCCTGGATTCGAACTCGCAACTTGCAGACTATAGAGCGCATCCTGCACTCACGTGGAGCGCCTTTACTGGATGCACCACTCGGGAGCCCCATATTTATATATTTTACAACATAATTTATATCGAACATGAAATGTCTTAACACAAGAACCGTCGGGTTTATGCTACTACCTAGAACCGCCAGCAGTAGTCATTTTGACGGGTACATTTTAAACAGCTTCAATATGAAAATTACACACTATCAGATACAACTTTAGTTTTATTTATGAACATCAGAAACACCATATTTAAAATAAAAAGATACATAAAAGACTTTATTTTTTAAATTAGTGCATATAGTGCATGACGTAAAAAAATGAAAAACTATAATAAAATAAATTTCAAAAGATAGTGTAAACTGCTATATGTACATACAAAATTATAAAAACGAAGTAATTACTTAAAAATAACAAAAGGCTTTTATTCTGGAAACTGGTTATATGTAACCTTATATAATTGTAAAATCGAAATAATTTTATCGAAATATTTATAAAAAAGAATATAACTGTTCACATTGTGTAACGGGAATGCGCATTCAGGGAACATACTTCAAAGTAGCCCCCATATTAGCACAATCCACACAGGTGTAACATTGTGTGCATTTAACACATACTGTTCTTTCACACTGGGCACAGATATCAGACGTTTTATTTTTATTGCATTTAGTTACCTGGCATTGTTTTCTGTTGCGTGTGTCACCTGATGCGCACTGTATCCATGTTGAGCTGCGTTTTTGATCAAAATGTTTCTGCCAAAGCTCCGTGGCTAGCATCAGAAGATGATATTTTCCGCGGTGCATTCCTTGTACAGTACGAAGGAATTGATGGCTGCCATGTCCAGTACATTGTAAAATACAGCAACTGGACACCGGTGGTTGCTTTCACCGAGTACTAAGTTTTGCACAGATGGTGGAAACGCTCTTTTTGCTTTGCTTACTGTTCAAACCAGACTGTTTTGCTAATTACAGTGAAATAAAAAAAATGTCATTGGTAATATTCATCCCTTATACATCAGCCTAAGTACCACATTGCCACCCAGTCTCTGACCAGCTGGGCGAGTTTCATCTTTGCACAGGTAGGGGTAGGGTCCGCTGCCAGCCAAGACTTGATCCCAAATTTGACAGGTTTGTTTGACATGCATTGTGTCTAGCGACACCGTGCTTTTGTCAGAAACAGCTACGTGTCCATGTATTGTCTTATGTTTAGCTTGAAACAGGCAATGTTGTTTTCAATGAAGTCGTTCAAATTTCTGCTGTCAAGGCATATAGCTGTAGCTGCTCTCAAATCAAAACGCAAAAATATCAAGATTTCTCAAAAAATTCTTGTAATAGTAATAAGCCAGCAGAATATATATGTTCACGTAGACAGCCAGACAGCAATTCTCCAAGGAATTGATTACAATAGAGATTTGGATAACACATATCTAGACTTCAAGAGCAATATTATATTTAAATACATACTGTTGCAAACTCAGCAGAGGTAGAGATAACAAACTGGCTTGTATACATATAAAAAAATAGCATATTGTAGGTTATATTGACAATAAAGCATGTTTTATAACAAGTCGTCTAAATGACTACTTTTGGCGGTTCTAGGTTGAAGTTGTAACAAACTTACCTAGTGTACAATAACCAAACACCTAGACCATAAGTGTATACTAGCACCGAGCATAAAACATTCAATACCACAGTCCCAGCAGGTAAATCAGTACAGCAAAAAACAAGGATTTCACGAGAACCAAGGGAGTAAATTTTAAACAGGATAGGTTTATTGTATCTATTTATATATAGTACTAAGAACAGGTGTACCCTGGAGTAATCAGAACAGGAAGTCTTAAGTAAGATCAGAAAACTGGCAAATATCAACCCTGATTCAATGATAAGCAAACTAAAAACATCCAGGTTGGTAGAACAAGCAATATCAAGTAAAACTATAGTAGAAGAAACTACCCAATACATCTCTAGATAACCCTTCAAGGAGCACACCAACACTGGAATGCTAATCACATAAACATGGCAATTGGCAAACACATTATATATATATATATATATATATATATATATATATATATATATATATATATATATATATATATATATATATATATATATCGATATATATATATATATATATATATATATATATATATATATATATATATAGATATAGATATATATATATATATAGATTATATATATATATATATATATATATATATATATATATATATATATATATATATAGATAGATAGATATATATATATGAACAAAATACTAATGTATAGAAAAACATTAATAGTCTGACTCGCTGTTGGAACTTGAATAAACAAAAAAGAGGGAAGGAGACACCAAAAAAATACAGTTAGGCCAACCAAAAATCAGGCTGTTCATTCTATGGCCCTTACAGTTGCAATAGTTATATACCAGTGTATTTGTATTTAAAAGTTTCAGTCCCGGTCTTGATATTAAACGCACCCAGAAAGTAACAAACAAAACAAAAATCTCCCCATCCAGAGGTACCGAGTTTTTTGCTCCAAAATACTGTTTTAAATTGACCACATTTAAAGTAGCACTTTTTGACTGGTCTGTCCAATGAACCCTAAATTTGACAGGACCCAACTCTTTCACAATCACAGCTGGCCCTGACCACTTAGGGGCAAGCTTTGCAGAGAAATTAGCAGTGGCATCAGATAACGGATGTGTTCTAACCCACACTAACTCCTCTATTTGAAACTGTACATTCCTCCTAAGTGCATTATAATATTTTGCTTGACGTCCCTGTGCTATTCCAATCCGCTGTTCTGCTTCTTTTACTAGCTTTAGTTGGCATTCCACCACTGTATACTGCTGAGAACCGGGAGAGGGAGCTACAGCAATGAACTGGTCCAGAGGGCCTTTAAGAACGCGCCCCACTGCCAACTCAGCTGGGGACAAACCAGTGGTTTCATGCTTAGCAGAGTTAATAGCAAAGCAAAATTCAGCGAGCTATTCATCCCAGAGCTGGTGCTTCTCCTCCACAAATGATTCAATCATGGTTTTTATTGTCCGGTTGGCTCGCTCTGTGAGATTAGCCCGAGGATGATAAGCCGTAGTCAACTTTCGGATGACCCCCCACGATTCGCACACCTCCTCCATTAGCTGGCTGGTGAACTGGGGCCCTCGGTCGGACACTAGGCAATGCGGGGTACCCCACCGAGTAAAGATCTCCTGAATGAGAATTTGGGCGATTCTGTGTTTTACTATTTCGAAGGGGAAAGATTTCCACCCATTTAGTAAAATAATCAAATCACCACTAGCAGGTATACATTGCCTTTTCTGCTTCATGGAACAGGTCCCATTAAGTCAACTCCAAACTTTTCTCCTGGCTCACAGACCACCGTTGGCTGCAGTAAGCCTGCTGGTTTACTATTAGCTGATTTATATTGTTGACACTGCATTCCTTCACATGTTGCCATCCATCTTTGCGCACAGTAGGCCACCAAGCCACCTCTAAAATCCTGAGCACTGTCTTCAGATGTCCTAAGTGTCCACCCAAAGGATTATCATCATGAAAATAACATAAAAAAGATTGTGCAAGTCCAAGGGGAACCACCAGCTGAAATCTGTAACCTCCTCCTTGGATGGGGACTCTACGGTAGATCAACCCCTGTTGTTGGACAAAGGTAATCCGGTTAGGTCCTGCCGGAGATGGTGTCTTCACCTTATCGAGAAACTCGCGCACTGTGGGATCCTTTGCATGTGCAGCCACCACCGCATCGAGTGAAGTAGGAAGATCAGTCCCGAAGTTGCTCTCTCTCATACCCATGGCTATAATAGCCACAGGAATGACCGGCACACGGGACAGGGCGTCAGGGACTACATTGATGCTGCCTGCTCTGTACTCCACTGTAAAAGAAAACTGCTGAAGTCTTAGTGTCCACCGTGTCAACCGAGAAGACGTCTTCGGAGCATTAAAAGCCCATGTTAGTGCGGCATGACCCGTCACCATGTGAAACTGCACTCCCTCCAAAAGTAGTGACGCCACTTCTCCACTGCCAGACATTCCTTTTCAGAAGTGGAGTAATTACATTCTGCCCCGTTAAGCACCCTGGAAGCATATGCAATCACATGCTCTTCATCTGCTTCTCTCTGGGCAAGCATGGCACCCAGCCCCACCTCGCTAGCATCTGTATAGACCCAGAAGGTCTTCGAAAAATCTGGGTGTGATAAAACCGGAGGAGCATGAAGAGCTTTCTTGAGCACCTCCAGGCTGGTCTGGCAGGCTGTTGTCCATTCCCACTTCACTTTTTAAGATGGTTGAGGGGAGCTGCAATGTCCGCAAAACGTGAAATGAATTTATGGTACCAACCTGCCAATCCAATGAAACGCTGTACCTCCTTAAGATTGGTAGGTACCGGATAGTCTTGTATGGCTTTTACCTTCTCTGGGTCAACAGCTACACCTTCCTTAGACACGATATGCCCTAAAAACTTCAATGTGTTTTTAAAGAAGTGACTCTTGGCCAGGTTCAAAGTGAGACCTGCCTGATGTAGTTTCTCAAACACTTGCTCAAGGTCCCTCAAATGCTGGGTCTCACTGGGAGAATAGAGGATGATATTGTCTATGTAGACAAAACAACAGCATCCTCTCAACTCTCCCAGCACATGTTCCATGAGACGTTGGAAGGTAGCGGCAGCGTTCTTAAGTCCAAAAGGCATCACTTTGAACTGAAACAACCCAAATGGAGTAGCGCAGGCAGTTTTCTTCTTCGAGTCAGGATCCATGGCAACTTGCCAATATCCTGAGGGTAGATCTAGTGAGCTAAACACAGCTGCTCCATTCAGTGACTCCAAGATGTCATGGACACTGGGCATGGAGTGGGCGTCAAACTGGGTTTTGTTGCTCATCCGTCGGTAGTCCACACAGAAACGATAGGATCCATCACATTTCTCGATCAAAACCACCGGAGCAGACCAATCTGACGAAGATGGTTCAATCATGCCATCCTGGGTCATCTGATGAAGGTGTTCTTTAAATCGGTGCTTTTTTGGAGGGGGACACTCTGTAGGCCCTACACCGCACTGGCATCTCATGTGTAGTACAGATGGTGAGAGTACAAACAGTAGTCATGCCTAATTGGGAGGTGCACATGGCAGGCCATTTTTTCATGAGTGGCCGCAGATCATGTCGCTGAATCCCGTCGTGTGAATCAGTAGGGGTATGCTCCTCTGTACCCTGGGCAAGACATGTAGATGCATCAGGCTTCTTAGAGACAGCCAAGTAAAGATGTATGTGGGGCACGTCAGGCATATTTTGTACTTTCCATGACGATTCCCACTCCATCCAAGGCAATAATGAACAATATGCATATCCCTTTTGTCCTTTGACTCCATACTGTTTCTTACGCAGATCAATCACAGTAGAGGTTTTATATAAAAAAAATCCAAACCAAGAATCAAAGGAAATGCCAGGTGTTGGTCTGACATAACATAAGTGTCGACCGACCAAATTTCACCATGAAAATCATAAGGCAGATTTTCCCTAGAGCGCTATGAGTCTGTCCATCCACCAACACAAAGGCTTGGTCCTCACTTGGCTTCTGAATTTGCTGCCATAATTGCTTTTTCATTAAAGTAAATGTACAACCTGTGTCCAGTAATGCAGAAATGTGTGTGTTTCTTACCCCAACCTTCACGACTAATAGAGTCAATCCTGAGAGACTGGGGGTTATCCAGGATGGATCTTCGGATATTTTGCATTACACTCACCTCTGCTGGTTTTCTTGAGGCTCCTTTGGTTCCTTTCTTTCCGGTGTTATCTGGGGAAGTTTTATTGTTTACCTTGGCCCAATACTGTTTCTGCTCGCTCCAGTCCCTTTCGATCATGGTGCCTACGTGAACCAGATCAGTCACAGAGCTCACTGTGCCACGGAGGCCACTGGCCAGCTTTGAGTTGCTGTTATTCAGTATTCGTCTGACAATCTCCGTTTCCGTTACATCCGGCTTCCAACTCAAGCACAGTGCGTGATAATCATATGCAAACTCTCTAATACTTTCTCCAGGGGACTGTACTCTGTCACGCAGCCTATCCTCTACAGTAGTGAGAAAATCTGCTGGGAGAAAAGCTTTCAGGAATTCATTTTTAAAATGACTCCATGAGCGTATTCCTTGTTTCTCAGCCATCCACCAGCTTTTGGCAG
This sequence comes from Acipenser ruthenus, assembly GCF_902713425.1. Taxonomy (NCBI): domain Eukaryota; kingdom Metazoa; phylum Chordata; class Actinopteri; order Acipenseriformes; family Acipenseridae; genus Acipenser; species Acipenser ruthenus. Next base: position 5,978,634 of record NC_081219.1, read on the forward strand.
ACCCCTTTAACACTGAAGACAATGTTGCCATAATTTCAATTATTATTATTATTATTATTATTATTATTATTATTATTATTATTATTATTATTATTATTTATTAATTCCTTAGCAGACGTCCTTATCCAGGGCGACTTACAATTGTTACAAGATATCACATTATTTTTTACATACAATTACCCATTTATACAGTTGGGTTTTTACTGGAGCAATCTAGGTAAAGTACCTTGCTCAAGGGTACAGCAGCAGTGTCCCCACCGGGGATTGAACCCACGACCCTCCGGTCAAGAGTCCAGAGCCCTAACCACTACTCCACACTGCTGCCCAATGTCTCTTAATGGCCGCAAAGCTAATAACTCTTCACACAAATCAATGTATCCCACTGCATCACTGCTCTCATCACCTCCAAACTCAGGAAAATTAATTTTTATTGGCAGTTTAGGGTCATGGGCCCCTCTAGAAGTGACCTCTGGCACCTCCGTCCTGCAATCAACTGGATGGGAGCTTGATGTATGATGGCGCGATGGTATTGCCGACACTCTGGGGGAACTGGCTCTTCTCTCTAGCTTCTTAAATTCTCTGTCCCAATGCTCATTCCAACGATTAAAACAATCCACCACTGACCACTCCAGCTGAGCAACAGATGATTCTGTCAATCTATCGACCCTCTGAAACTGGATGTCAACATATTGCCGAAAAGACTCCTCCCTATTAATACTGCTGCTTTGGTGCCAGATTAAAACTTTCCTCTAGTGTCTTGACCTGTTCAGTTATCTGAGCCAGCCTATTACCAAACTCTAAGGTTTGCCGTTCCCCAAACGGGGACTGTTCTCCTATTTCCTCCTCTACCTCATCAGGGTCTGGCTCACTAACAATTCACTCAACAGGGAGCCCACTTCAGCAGTTGGCTCTCTCGGTCTTCTCTTGGTGATATACACACTAGGTGGTTCTTCTAACATGTCAGAGGGACCTGTCTCTCAAAACGGTGTTAACAAATCAAAACACATGACTGCAAAATACTGCCCAGTACGCCAGAAGGCTATAACCAACCAATGCAAGCTTAAAAACTAACAAAACTCTTATCCACTCAACCTTAGTCCCCGTACGGGCCACCACTTCTGTAACAAACTTACCTACTGTACAATAACCAAACACCTAGGCCATAAGTGTATACTAGCACCGAGCATAAAACATTCAATACCACAGTCCCAGCAGGTAAATCGGTACAACAAAAAAAAAAAAAAAAAAAAGGATTTCACGAGAACCAAGGGAGTAAATTTTAAACAGGACAGGTTTATTATATCTATTTATATATAGTACTAAGAACCAACACTGGAATGCTAATCACATAAACATGGCAATTGGCAAAGACAAACACATTATATATATATATATATATATATATATATATATATATATATATATATATATATATAAATAAGAGAGAGAGAGAGAGAGAGAGAGAGAGAGAGAGAGAGAGAGAGAGAGAGAGAGAGAGAGAGAGAGAGAGAGAGAGAGAGAGAGAGAGAGGAGAGAGAGAGAGAGAAACAAAATACTAATGTATAGAAAAACATTAATAGTCTGACTTGCTGTTGGAACTTGAATAAACAAAAAAGAGGGAAGGAGACACCAAAAAAATATACAGTTAGGCCAACCAAAAATCAGGCTGTTCATTCTATGGCCCTCACAGTTGCAATAGTTATATACCAGTGTATTTGTATTTAAAAGTTTCAGTCCCGGTCTTGATATTAAACGCACCCAGAAAGTAACAAACAAAACAAGAACAAAACAGACAAATAAATTTCCAGAAAAATAACACAAAAATCCAGCAACCCAAATAAGAACGCTCTTCAAACAAAAACCTGAATGGCCATTCAAAAGTATTTGTAATCCGAGCTGCAGAAAAAGATAGAAAAGGATTGATCTCACCCGGTCGTGATGAATCTGTGTGCAAGTCCTCCAGTTCATACCATGCTGTGAGTCACCACTTGCTTGAAAATGTTTGCTCTTGATCCGTTGTAACGTAACAGCAATGAAGTATCAACGTAAATATATAAATCAAACCAACTGAATGACATAGGACACAAAACGGAAGTATTGCCCAACGCGACTGAGCAGCGTGTGAGAATAGCTATTGCACTAGTATTAGTTGACCCGATAGAAACTGGTTAAAAACCAAAACAATGTTGTTCGACTAAACAAAGACGAGACGCATGCTAAACACAGACTAACTCATTTTTTCACTCCCTCTTTTCTTCTCTCTTCTCTACACTTTCACAAACTTTTTTTATACTCCATTGGTCTTGAGCTCTCAAACAAAGGCAGCTCCGCCCACAAATATGGAAAACAGTCACGGCCAAAATACCTAAAAAGAATTAGCTATGACAATAGCATTTTATCCCAAATATAAACAATGTACTCGGCACACTAACTAAAACAATAATTGCCCCAAGAGTTTATTTTTAAACCAGGCAAGGATATAGATTATATATATACACATATATGTATGGCGAAATATTAAGGAGCTAATTAAAAACGCTGTCATGATATAACTAGATTGCCTGGCCAGGCTTACTGGCATTCACTTAAGAATGCGCAGGTGCTACGCTTCTTGCAGCACATTGTGTGGCGTTTGCCACAAAGTGTTCATAACTTATTTTATTTTTGCAATTCTGACTTTCAAACACCATCAGGGTATTTAATATATGTATTTAGGAAAAGTTAAGAACAGACAACCGCGGATCTTTAACGCACACAGAGTAATTTAAATTTTAAAAGCGAAAACCGTCAAAAATGACTACTGTGGCAGTTCTAGTGTTAACCCATTATTGTCTATCGGTTGCTAAAGCTACCAAAACAATTACAATAACATTGGTAAAATTAGCTAACAATTCGACAATTCATATTAATTGAATTGAAAATCTAAGTGCCTCTCATGGCGACACGTTCTGGCAAAATTGAGCTGCAACAGTATTCCATTGAACGTCTTAAATAAACTGTATACAATCTGCGTTAATAACGTTAACCTTTTCAGGGTCCTACATAAACATGAATGTGATTTCTACAGCAAGTGGTCGTACTTTAATACAAATTAAAGCTAGCAAGTAGGGATGGGTCAGTGTAGTCAAATACACGATAAACTATTCGAATAGCACATTACATATTCGAGTATGTGAAAAATAAGAAACTGGAAGCAAGGTAGTTTGCAGCTACACACACCGCCACTCAACTCCAACTGGCTGTAAACCCCCCCCCCCCCCCCAAAAAAAAAAAAACCTTTATGGAGTTTACTGAAAACAAAAATGAATGAAAAGTAATAAAATCATATCAATTCTAAATCATACTTTTAGAGCTTCTTAATTCATATCAGAAACTTGCTGTGTGATTAAATATTCTGAGCTTTGCTTCTAATCACCACTCGTTCCCAGCACACCATCACTGTTTGCAAGAAACGTCAATGAATTCACCCGGCAAATTCAGTTGAAAATTGCTTAACGTCAAAACAGGCAGATATATCATACTGATAGGACAGAAGGACTGATCGATAGCAAAAAAAAAAAAAAAAATGAATAACTTAATATCACTCAATTTACCAAAATAAAAATGATTTATTATGAATGCTGGAAAAACACATTAACAATACGCTGTCCAGCATCAATCTAGAAATCTGTCTTGTGAACTTCATGTTTTTGTTCCATTATGAACCTACACAAACGGGAAATACCAGGGGCGGCCGGTTAACAGTGTTCGTTTGCTCACCGAACCCCAAGTTTCTTATTAATGGGTGATGTGTGTTTCATCTCCTCCCTCTCACGTGACACTGGCACAACAACAATGCCGTTCATCCCATCTGTTTAATTGGAGCGCAGCTAGTTAGCAAACACAGTGATCAGGCGATCAGTGCGCATGTGCCAAGACAACAAAGGCTATAAATATGAGCAGCACGATTTCGGCTCTTCTCAGTCTTGCATGGTGTGTTACTTTGCGCAAAGGCAGAAAACACTTAAGCTGTTTAAATATTAAAATGATCTTTGTCTAACGTATTTATCTTATTTGTTCAGCTTCATTCTTTTCACAGTTTTAATCTGCTTTTATTTTGCACTGTCTCTCTTTTTCTCCCGAGGCTGCTGCCCTTCAGCAGTGTTTAACTTAAGCTCAGTAATATCTTGCTATCTTCATCACTTTTTTTAATTTTTTTTATTTTGTTGTTAATTTACCAGCCCCTGCTGCCTGTTTGGGGTAATCGGTTATTAAATATACCGTACAGTATATTTGTGTTTTTAATACTTATATAATAGTTTATTTTTTTAATCTTGTTGATAGCCGCGTCAGGTTGGACAGTGCTTCTACCACTGAGGTTGGCACCCTGGACCCCACCCACCAGCCATCATTGGGAAATACATAAATATAATGTTTTTGTATAAAAGAGAAAAGATAAATACATGATCTGAAATCAAATGGACTAAAGGACAAATCTCGTAAATTCATCATTGTATTACAGACTTCAGAACATATGCAGTTCTGGCAATGTCTAAATCAGATTGGCAGATTTTACCCGAATTGAAGTCAAAGTAGTTGCAAGTCTGAGGTGAAAGTAACTTTAATTTCTCACCTGTGTAGTGCTATTTTCAGGTACGTGTTAAAGTGGTACTCAATACACTGTGCTTCCTTGCGCATTCCTAAGCAACTTCCGCTAAGTAAGCAGGGAAGCGCCCACTCAAATATGGTACGTTATGCTGTTTAATCGGTCATTTACATTTTTTTAAATTTATCATATTTTCCAGTCTTTTGTCGTTTTTAATGTATTTTTCCACCATTAAGAAAATAGTATGCAAATATTTATCATATGCAATACATTGAACTGTTTTTCTTTTTAGAGAAATTGTCTGTTTAAGTTTGCAAAATAATTATGCATAACTAATGGTAAATGTACCTATTTAGACAATAAAAAGACACCCATCCGATTGCAACTGTACCAAAATATGACATCGTACCACTTTCTGCCATTACATGAGTCAAGTTGTGGGCAGCAGTGTGGAGTAGTGGTTAGGGTTCTGGACTCTTGACCGGAGGGGCGCTAGTTTGTAGACATAGCACAATTATAAAGAGTCTAAAACAAAAGAATACATCAAATTTGAATTTAAAAAAAAGGACAAAAAGAAAATGCACTTTTGAGTGTAAAATAGGAAAACTTAACAGAAAAGCTATTTTGTAAAAATGTTTTCAATCTGGACTTAGTAAGAGTGCCAGCTTCCCTGACAGAAGGCAGAGCATTCCAGAATTTAGGAGCTTCACAAAAAAAGGTCCTTCCTCCTGTATTATTTTTATTCACCTTGGAATAACCAGCAGCCCTGCATCCTGTGATCTAAGAGTATACGAGTTTAGCAGTATACATGGTCAATACTTCCTGCAAGTACCTAGGTGCTAATCCACTCAGGGTCTTACAAGTTAAAAGCAACATTTTAAAAACAATTCTACATTGCACAGGGAGCCAGTGCAAAGAGGTCAAAACAGGAGTAATAGGTTCACTTTTTTCTGATTTTAGTCAGAATTCTAGCAGCAGTTCTGAAGGAGCTGTAATGTAGACAGCAAGGTGCAAAATAACTAACTGCACCGGCCACAATGTCTCTCAAATTTAAAAAAATAAATAAATAAAAAATACGGTAAAAGTTGTGTGTAAGCCCGCCCGTGTCCCTCAGCACCAGCACATCTGATCTAAACATGACCGAGCTAATAACAGGAATTGTCACTGATTTTTCTAGCTGTAAGCCCCAATGCCAATTAAAAAACATTTAAAAAGAAAGAAGGAATTAAAGCGGTCTAAAGCTAGGATTTCTAGGATCTAGGATTTACCTAATGTTCAGGTAAGCAATGGGTGCACAACAATTCGTAACCTACAATAATAATAAACAACGTATAGTTGTCAAGTACAGTACTGCAGAAAGAACGAGATAGACAGAATTAAATTTAATTGCGACAGAACGGGCTTAAAATTGCAATGCTTTAAATACAACAGTGCAATACACATTCTAACTCCTTTCATGTCTTCAGTGTATATTGCTAATTTATATAAACATTTCAATGACCGTTGCAGTGTTGTAATGCAGTGTTATTCCCCCCAAAACACCAAACATAGGTAGATTATATATTTTATACACACACACACACACACACACACACACACACAAATATATACATATTACACACATACAGTGCCAAAAAGTCTGTGAACCCCTTAGGATTTTCACATATTTCACCTATTTCAAACCTAAAATGTTATTAGATCTTAATCTAAGTCCTAATAGATAAAAGATAACCTGATTAAACAAAGGACACAAAAACATGATACTTTTTCAACATTTATTTATCCACAAAACATTCAATATCTATGTGCGAAAAAGTATGTGAACCTTTAGATTCAGTAACTGGTGGCACCCCCTTGAGCAGCAATGACTTCAACTAAGCGTTTCCTGTAACTGTTGGTCAGTCTCTCACATCGATTTTGAGGAATTTTGGCCCATTCCTCCTTACAGAACTGCTTCAACTCTGTGACATTTGAGGGCTTCCTTGCATGGACAGCTCGCTTTAGGTCCTGCCACATTTCGATGGGGTTTAGGTCCAGACTTTGATTAGGCCATTCTAAAACGTAGAATTTCTTCATCTGCAGCCATTCTTTTGTAGATCTGCTTGTATGTTTAGGATCATTGTCTTGCTGCACCCACTTTCGGTTCAGCTTCAGCTCACGGACGGATGGCCTGACATTCTCCTCTAGAATCTTCTGATACAATGCAGAATTCATGGTTCTGTCAATGATGGTAAACCGTCGAGGTCCTGAGGCAGCAAAGCAGCCTCAAATTCATCACACTCCCACCACCATGCTTGACGGTTGGGATGAGGTTCTTCTGTTCGAACGCAGTGTTGGGTTTTCGCCAAACATAACGTTTCTCATTGAGGCCAAAAAGTTCTACCTTTGATTCGCCTGTCCAGAGAACATTGTTCCAGAAGTCTTGTGGCTCACCTATGTGTTCTTTGGCGAACTTCCAAACGGGCAGCAATGTTCTTTTTAGAGAGCAGTGGTTTCCTCCTGGCTATCCTTCCATGAACACCATTCTTGTTCAGTCTATTTCTGACAGTTGAGTCATGAACATTCACATTAGCCAAGGCGAGAGTGGCCTGCAGATCCTTGGATGTTACTCTGGGGTTCTTTGTGACTTCCTTGATGATTTTCTGGTTTGTTTTGGAGAGATTTTGGTAGGACGACCGCTCCTTGGTAGAGTGACTGTGGTCTTGAACTTTCTTCATTTGTAGACTATCTGTCTGACAGTGGATTGGTGGATCCCCAAATCCTTAGAAATGGTTTTGTAACCCTTTCTAGACTGATGAGCATCAATAACTGTTTTTCTGAGGTCCTCAGAGATTTATTTTGATTGTGGCATGATGTGTATTTTTGTTTGTGATGTGTATTGTGAAGTATGAAATAAAATGAACAGTAATCCTAAGGGAAATTGCATATATGTTAAACTCAGATTATTCTTTAGTAACGTGCGGCCCGATATACACATTAGGTTAAACTAGTTTTCTGGATGTGCGACCCGTGAGATAAGTTTGGTTGCGCACCTGCGTCACCCCAAAAAAACAAAAAAACAAAAAAAACAAAACAGCAAGTAGCTATGACATGGTTCAAGTAGCAGCTCCCTGCGTTATGAAACGAGTAGGAGAGAGAACATAATAGTGAAAGAAACACAATCTTGAGAAGTGCATCGATTTATGTGGTGTAATACATTCTCACTACCTGTGGCAATGTGCCCCGCCCCTGTGTGTATATTATGTGTTGTATGTTGCGTGCGTGTGTTAATGTTGGTGTATAGTCATTGGTACACGGGATATAAACGGGTCTGTGTTTCACGTGTATTTAAAAATGTAGATTTGTATTTAGGCACGAGGAGGGATTCAAGTGAATAATTAATGAGTAATTCAATCCCAGCACAACAGTATATATAGACACATTTTCATTCACTCAGGGTTGCGTGTTCGGTGAGTGGAGAACGGGACTGGAGACGGAGGGAAGTGTAAAAGTAAATAGTTAAAATCTGCTCACCGTGTTTGTCTGTGTAGTCCGTTTTTGTTTATATATTTATTTTGGCGTAAGTGCCGTGCCCTGTGTTTTCTGTTTGTTCAACCTTTTTATTTTCTGTTCTGTGTTAATTATTAAATGCTGAGCGCGATCACGCGCTCAGCTTCACCAAACCTCCAAGTCTTTGTTTATTTATTTCCTGCTTCTGGGCTGACGCTACCCACTCCGGCCGTCTTTGTGACACATGGTGTCCTGCGTGGGATCTACAGCGCCTCCAGGACTCAGGCCAGAGCAGGAACCGCATATTTGGGTTAAAAAAAAAAAAAAATGGCAGAAGACGCCATCAAACTGCGGGACTGGATCCTGGAAAACGCTGGGCTGGAGGCCCAGTCTATGCCAGTAGCCATCCGGTTCCTGCGGTTGATGGACAGAGAGCGATGGGAGGCGTATGCAAGGGAACACACCCTAAGCACCTGGGAGGAAGGTGTGGAGTTGGTCCTCAGCTACCTGGAGGCAGTTATAAGTGGAACAGCAGCCCAGGTAGCAGGTCCACCAGCAGAGGAAGAATGCCTGCTGTCCCCGTCTCCACCAGCAGAGGAAGAATGCCTGCTGGTTTTGCCTCCACAGCCCAAGCAGGAGGAGCCAGAGCGTCCACAGCCCAAGCGGGAGGAGCCCGAACGTCCTACGCCTGAGTGGGGGGAGCCCGAACGTCCTACGCCTGAGTGGGGGGAGCCCGAACGTCCTACGCCTGAGTGGGGGGAGCCCGAACGTCCACAGCCCGAGTGGGGGGAGTCGGTGCGTCCACAGCCCGAGTGGGGGGAGTCGGTGCGTCCACAGCCCGAGTGGGGGGAGTCGGTGCGTCCACAGCCCAAGAGGGGGGAGTCGGTGCGTCCACAGCCCAAGAGGGGGGAGTCGGTGCGTCCACAGCCCGAAGAGAGGGAACTTGGGGCTTCCACAGCCCTAGAACCCAAGCTGCCAGCAGAGGGAGAATGCCTGCTGGTTCCACCTCCACCAGCAGAGGGAGAATGCCTGCTGGTTTCCCCATCACAACCAGCAGAGGAAAAATGCCTGCTGGTTTCCCCTTCAAAGGCGGAGCCGCACCAGTTCCCTGCAAGACAGGCAGAGCAGCACCACTCCCCTGAAAAAGGGGGAGACTACACGCTGCTCCCACCTTCACCGGCAGGAGCAGAGCAGCCGGAGCTGCCTCTGCCTCCGCCACCTACACCGGCAGGAGCAGAGCAGCAGGAGCTGCCTCTGCCTCCGCCACCATCAGGGGGAGAGGAGCAGGAGCTGCCTCTCCCTTCACCAGAAGGACCAGGACGTGAAGCTGGCGGCCCTCAGCTGCCCTTGCATAGGCTGCTGAGGGAAGCATGGGGAAGAACCGCCCGGCCGCAGAGGCCGAGAAGAGGGCCAACACCCGCACCCCAGCTTGTCCTGACTCCCTGCCTCGCTTCGCCCAAGGATGCCGGGCTGGCTTCGCCCAAGGATGCCGGTCTCACTTCGCCCAAGGATGCCTGCGACGCTTCGCCCAAGGATGCCTGTCTGGCATCGCCTGGGGCTGCCAGTTGCTCCGTATCGCAGCAGGAAGTACTATGGCCGGAACCCCACCAAGGGGAGCTGCCGGCCACGAAGAAGGTGGGGGAGGTTAGGAGGCCTGCTCCCACTGCAGCAGTTTCGCTGCCAGAGATCGGGGGAGAGGTCAGGAGACCAGCATCCCCCGCAGCAATTTCGCTGCAGGCGTGGACCAGCAGGCTGTCAGCCGTGCCACTACCGGCAGGGGTGCTGACAGCATGGCCAGCCATGGGCCCACTGAAGCCTCCCTTCACAGCCCGAGACTTTGTCCTGGACTGCTGGATTTTTAAGGGGGGAGGTGGCCGTTGAGGCCATGTGTGCTTTGCACAGGGGGAGGGGGTATATGTGGCAATGTGCCCCGCCCCTGTGTGTATATTATGTGTTGTATGTTGCGTGCGTGTGTTAATGTTGGTGTATAGATTGGTACACGGGATATAAACGGGTCTGTGTTTCATGTGTGATTTAAAATGTAGATTTGTATTTAGGCACGAGGAGGGCACAAATCACTTCACGTGCTGGCTAAATGTAATATGTGAGCACGGGGTTGCACGTAATACATTCACGTGCTGGGATTCAAGTGAATAATTAATTAGTAATTGAATCCCAGCACAACAGTATATATAGACACATTTTCATTCATTCAGGGTTGTGTGTTCGGTGTGTTTTCTGTTTGTTCAACCCTTTTATTTTCTGTTCTGTGTTAATTATTAAATGCTGAGCGCGATCACGCGCTCAGCTTCACCAAACCTCCAAGTCTTTGTTTATTTATTTCCTGCTTCTGGTCTGACGCCACCCACTCCGGCCGTCTTTGTGACACTACCTTACGTAGTTCTGCTTTTTAACTAGTAAAACGTGTGCTTTCACGAAAGGGGCTAGAATGTGTATGTTTAAAAACAGCATACCTTTTTTATTTATTTTTTATTCCTTGAATCGAGTGTCCAGCCATGCATTATAACAAAACCGTAAATCCTTTGCAATTGTAAATTAAGAACTGTGAAACAATATAGACTCTCGCATGTAAACATCTAACATTATGTACATCCAGCTGTTAATCGTTGTGAAGCAGAGCACTCTATTTCTATTTATTTTTTTATTTTTTTTCCCCCCAAAGCCATGTTGTTTGTACAGGTTAAGCCCGTCGCACACAGCCTGACTCAAGCCGCCTCGTCTCATCTCAACTGGTCGTACAGTCTGGATGAATCGTAACAGTGTGCGTGCCCTTAAAACAAAGATTATGCAGATTTCAGTCGGGGTGTCTTCAGGATTTGAAGATTGAACATGAATCTTTTTCAGACGCAGTTTCGTTCAGATGTGATCAGTCTGTCTGTGTGCAGCGGTTGCCGACCAAGACTGACTGAGACCGATTAGTCATAAGGGTGTCAACAAATGGTGAAGCAGGTTTAAGTGACCTACTGGCAGCCTATATTTTCTTACTGCACAAAACAGAAGTAACCGGTGCGTCGATCTCCAGTAGGTTACAAATCACAAGCCCCTAGATGCACACGCTGAGAAAAAAATGCCCAAGTCAAATAAAAAAACAACAGGTTGGATTTTATTTGCCACAGGCTAAAGTGTAAAAGACAAACTATAAAAAAGTCAAACACTGTCTGAAACGTTTGCACGGTGTAAATGGTCAATAGCTACAATAGGTTAAGCATTTCTTTTGGTTGCCTCGCAGCGCGGTCTCCGCCGTCAAATCAGCATACGATGCCATGCATAATATGAGGGTCGCTATGTTGGGCCAAGTTCATACAAAAAAGTGTACGAGAGGCACAAAACAATTACATCCCAAAAGTAGACAAATCAATCTAAAACAAAATGGCCAAAATGGTTTAATAGATCAATTACAAAAAAATATTCAGCAAAAAAGGCACTTTACAGAGCGTTTAAAAAGGGACCAAAAACAAAAGTACCCAGAAAGAGTACTTGGAACTGCAAACGCAAGTCCCGCATAAAAGATTAATTTTCCAACTGAAATATGGGGAAGCTATAAAAAAAAGGCCAAAAATGAATTTAAATCAAGGGAAGGGAAGTAATGTTAAAACTTTACAATGCATTAGTAAGACCTCACCTAGAATATTGTGTTCAGTTCTGGTCAGCTCGTTACAAAAAGGATATTGCTGCTCTACAAAGAGTGCAAAGAAGAGCAAATAGAATTATCCTGGGTTTAAAAGGCATGTCATATGCAGACAGGCTAAAAGAATTGAATCTATTTAGTCTTGAACAAAGAAGACTACGCAGTGATCTGATTCAAACATTCAGAATCCTAAAAGGTACAGACAATGTCAACCCAGGGGACTTTTTTAACCTGAAAAAAGAAACAAGGACCAAGGGTCACAAATGGAGATTAGATAAGCATTCAGAACAGAAAATAGGAGGCACTTTTTTTTTTACACAGAGAATTGTGAGGGTCTGGAACCAAGTCCCCAGTGATGTTATTGAAGCCGACACGCTGGGATCCGTCAAGAAGCTGCTTGATGAAATTCTGGGATCAATAAGCTACTAAAAACCAAACGAGCAAGATGGGCTGAATGGCCTCCTCTCGTATGTAAACTTTATGTTCTTAAGTCAAAATGGAAGTTAGAAAGGCCAAGACAGAGATAGAAATGAACATAGAAACATAGAAATTAAATCACAAGCCCCTAGATCCCCCTAGATCCCCACGCTGAGAAAAAAACGCCAATATGAGGGTCGCTATGTTGGGCTAAGTTAATACAAAAATGTGTACAGGGCAGCATTAATTAAACTTGCATACATGGTAATCACCAGTCTTGTTGTGGTCAGTAATTCAGTCTTAGCGCAGTTTGCGACACCAAGTCAGGAAAAACTCAATTGTGACGTCAAACCAAAACTGAGCACAACTGATCGCAGAACCTGTGCAAACTCAGATGAGATGAGTCGGGACGGCTTGAGCTGGGCTGTGTGCAGCGGGCTTAACAGTGGTTAGCAAACAACAGTTGCGCAAACACTGCAGACCGAACAACTAATACCGTTCTTAAACTCCATCCATGGGTAAATCTTAAGCCAGTTTTCCTGAAAATCTTTATTAAATTTTCCCTTCACTGACATCGCTTATTTGTGCTGTTGTATCACTAAGGCTGTATGTTTTTCATGGTGAGCATGGATTTCACGATTTCCATGAATTAGAACCAGTGCCGTGTAATAATAATATCCAGTTCTCTGTGAAAATCTCTATTTTCTAAAAAAAAAATACTATTTTTACATTTAAAAATGCAGTTGAACTTGTTTACCCTAAATGATGAAACACATGGCTAGAGGGTTTTAAAAAGCTTTAATTACAGGACACAGACAAGGGCTATATTTAGCTCTTGTTACAGGGTGACAGACTTTAGTAAAAATAATCTGAATATTTAGCATTTGCGATAACCTCAGATCAGTCATCACTGCCGTACCGACCTGCTGTGATCGGTTCCTGCGCTTCAAACGAGAGACTTGTGGAATCTGACCTGCAACTTGCAAGCATGTTCAATTAGCTGGTTTCACATCGATCGGTTCAACTAATAACGTCCTTGAGAGTTTAACTTTACTGCATATGTATCAATCAAAACAACAGCACCTGGCGTTCACATGTACAGTGAAAGGTTGGTAGTAATATAATTCGTATATACTGTTCAGCTTTTATTGTGATGTTCAACTGCAGTACTACTGCGTTCAATTCAATGTAACCATTTTTTTATATATATATATATATATATATATATATCACACACACACACACACACACACACACATACATATATATACACATATATACATATATACATATATACATATATAACAACAAATTAAACAAAAAGAAATACGTAAATGATCAGCAAGATGCATAAAAACAACAACAACAATACTACTCACTCACCGTTTTCTTCGAATATTCCCCAAAATAAGGTTCGGAACTGGCCCTTTCCGTGCCAACCTGCTATGGATAAAAAGCAAATCAGACATCAAGGAGCGCCAAAATCAAGTGTTTTTTTTTTTTTTTTTCTTTGAGCATTTACTCTATAACGCAAACAGATGCATTACAATTAATAATATTATGCTTTGTTGTTTGCATTAGATATAATATTCGCCAAGCACATGAAAACGAATACAAATCCACACGTTTAACTTTTGTCCCACAAATTATTCTATAAGTCAATATTAGAATCAACATTCACAGCATGCAACTGCACTTTTGTTTTCTTAAGCACAAAGCAAGCTAGTAACGGGCTGGCACACAGATTTCCACAACTAATGAATTCAAACACTCAACGCAATGTCGCGCCGTCATTACCTGTGTACGTTTTTAGAGCCCAATGTACCCCTCCGCAAAAAAAAAAACAACAACACGATTTTCTAGCAGCATGTAATTGACTAGATTATGGTCCACTTGCACTTGCACTTGCAGCTTCAGGCTTGAGTTGTGCGCTGTTATGAAGCACGGCGCTACCTACCTTGAAACGGTAGCTAGTCCCTCCCCCTCATCTCTGATTGCAACCAGGTGACTATACGAGCTTTTGTGATTTGATGATCGGATTGTCTGTCTGCGTTGAACGGTGACGACAAACATAGTTGCTCGCGGGTTGTTGCTCCTGAACACTAATTGGTTGGTAGGTCAGGGGGTACAACTAACGCTACAGTGCCACCACGTGGCCAAAGTGCAGAAGACAATGTGAATGAACAGCAAATAAAGGAACTTTGAAGCTTCTCTTTTGAGCATATTATACTAGTCTTGAAATCTTTTAAGAACATAAGAACAAATTTCACAAACGAGAGGAGGCCATTCAGCCCATCTTGCTTGTTTGGTTGTTAGTAGCTTATTGATCCCAGAATCTCATCAAGCAGCTTCTTGAAGGATCCCAGGGTGTCAGCTTCAACAACATTACTGGGGAGTTGGTTCCAGACCCTCACAATTCTCTGTGTAAAAAAGTGCCTCCTATTTTCTGTTCTGAATGCCCCTTTATCTAATCTCCATTTGTGACCCCTGGTCCTTGTTTCTTTTTTCAGGTCAAAAAAGTTCCATGGGTCGACATTGTCTGTACCTTTTAGGATTTTGAATGTTTAATCAGATCACCACATAGTCTTCTTTGTTCAAGACTGAATAGATTCAATTCTTTTAGCCTGTCTGCATACGACATGCCTTTTAAACCCAGGATAATTCTGATTGCTCTTCTTTGCACTCTTTCTAGAGCAGCAATATCCTTTTTGTAACAAGGTGACCAGAACTCAACACAATATTCTAGGTGAGGTCTTACTAATGCATTGTAAAGTTTTAACATTACTTCCCTTGATTTAAATTCAACATTTCTCACAATATATCCGAGCATCTTGTTGGCCTTTTTTATTATTTCCCCACACTGTCTAGATTAAGGCATTTCTGAGTCAACATAAACTCCTAGGTCTTTTTCATAGATTTCCGTCTTCAATTTCTGTATCTCCCTGTGACAGGTGGGTGGTGACGTCAGGTCAGAAGCAGGAAGGTAAACACACTGACACTACTGCAATTAAAGGCGGCGTCGTTTATTTAAATAACACAAAAATAAAATAAATATTTTTTAACACAAAACACTTGCTCACAAATAAAAATGTTAAACAAAAATAACACAGGTCAGGCTGGGCAGTAGCCTTCACTGTTCCTGTACGTTTTTTCTTTTAGTTTCGTTTTCCCTCGCTCCTCGCTCTCTCCTCTCGAACACCCACCCAGAGCGCAGAGAGCTGCAGGCTTATATGCAGGTGACCATCTCCCGATTAGCAACAAATGAATCACTGAATTATTTCGGGAGATGGCCACCTTCTGCACGAGGTTTTTAATTATTCCTGGCACAGAACGAGTACCCACTCTCGCCTCTGACAGAACACACTTTAAATAAAACAATAAACAAACCCTGCGGCGCTTCGCCGTCACAAATACATAATAAATAAATCATAACGATAATAATACTACAACAAAAATAATACTACAGAGCCCTGAAGGACAGCACCTCGCTCATCCTATATAATAAATACATAAATCAACAAAACAAATACAAAGTAACACAGCGGCGGAGGGGGAGACCCTGTTCTAAAAATAAATAAATATACATTTTACAGGGCTCCTCGCCCTGTTACACTCCCATATTATATTTATAATGCACTGTGATGGGGTGCCAGCTTGCCCCTATAAATATGTGTTTGTTGTTATTGTTAGTTTTACTGTTTTCATTATGTTTTTGTGATTCTTGGTTTGTTTTGGATTGGCAGGGAGGGGGTTAAATTCCTCCCTGCAAAATACATGTGAGAATGTGGCTGGAGCCTTAAGTGTTTAATTGTTAATTATTAGTTAATTGGGCTCCAGCCACAGACTATAAAAGGGCAGCTGAAACCCTTTGTTAGGGAGAGGAGTTTTTGGGTGAGTTTTGTTTGTTGGTGTGCTGTGCTGTTTAATTTTGGAAAAAGAAACTGTTGTGAAGGCTAATGCCCAGCCTACACATGCACATTTTTATTGCCTGCGTGCAGTACCACTTTTCTCTATTAAATGTTATTTGCCATGTGTCTGCCCAGTTCTGAATGCTGTCTAGATCATTTTGAATGACCTTTGCTGCTGCAACAGTGTTTGCCACTCCTCCTATTTTTGTGTCGTCTGCAAATTTAACAAGTTTGCTTACTGTACCAGAATCTAAATCATTAATGTAGATTAGGAATAGCAGAGGACCTAATACTGATCCCTGTGGTACACCACTGGTTACCTCGCTCCATTTTGAGGTTTCTCCTCTAAACAGTACTGTGGTAACTTGGGAAGGAAACAAAGGGTGAGTCTTTCAAGTATTTTATTAGAACAAACAACTACGTTAGTACAGTCACCATGAATCAGCGCCATTTTCCAATCCCCAGGCCTACGTTGATGAGGTATTATAACAAAGGCTAGGGGTGGTGCTACCTCAGGGTACGGATTGTTTACAGGGACAAAATAAACAGTTACAACACTCCTCCCCCTTTAAGCTTAATGTCGTTTAAATACAAATAAACTTATTCATTGTATGGCCTGTAGTGTTTTTTTTTTTAAAAAAAAGAATAACTGTGCTCTTTTAGAAGTCTAGTACTAAGGACATAATTACAAGTCCAGTCTTGCACGTCGTGCACCAACGTCGTCCTTGGAAACTGGGATGGTCACATCTGCAGGAACTGGGGCCGAGGTCACCGGAGGAGGCACGGGTGTGGGTGGTGAACTCCTGGACAACTCCATTCCTGGTGGTGTTTCTGCAACCTCTGTATCCAAGATACCTGGTACCTCAGATATTTCGTCCTGGTCTGCTGATTTTAGTAGTGTCCACCGCTCTTGACTCCGTAGATGTTGCGCTGGTCGTCGGGTCAGAAACAAAGCGAATACGGATGTGGTCATGATGTCTTCGAATGACACGTCCATCCGTCAGCTTCACAATAAAAGAAACTGGTCCACTCTTATTCAGAATCACTCCAGGGACCCAGAGCAGACCCTTGCTGAAATTGCGGGCATAGACACAGTCACGAGAATTGTCTCTGGACTTGGCATGCTGGTCATGCAAATCTTTCTGCTTCGCTTGTTTAGACTCCACTCTAGCTCTGATGTCTGGCCGTAGCCAATCTAAATGAGATTTCAGCTTCCTCCCCATCAGTAATTCAGCAGGTGAAAGTCCTGTAGTTGTTTGGGGGGTTATCCTGTATTTAAACAGTAAACGTGCCAATTTAGTTTCAACAGTCCCACTAGACATCCTCTTCAATCCGTCCTTGATGGTCTGTACGGCTCTCCTGTCAGACCATTTGAAGATGGATGGTAGGGTGCGGTCTGTACATGTCGGATTCCATTTTTCTGCATTAAACTCCTGAAACATTGCCCCTGTAAATGTTGTGCCATTGTTGACAACCATGTCAGGTAAACCATGGGTCGCAAAAACCTGACGCAACTTTTCAATGGTGGTATGAGCGGTAATGCAGTTCATTGGATGTACATCTATCCCTTTCGAATAAGAATCTACAATGACTAGGAACATGTAACCCATGAAAGGTCCAGCAAAGTCTATATGCAGCCTTGACCAAGTGCGACCTGGCCATTCCCAGGGGTGTAATGGGGCCTGTGCTGCGGTCTTCCGGCTACTTTGGCACTCTGCGCAGAACTTGACCTTTTCCTCTAGGCGTTTATTCATCCTTGGCCACCACATGAAACTTCGGGCTAAGCTTTTCATGCGTGAAATTCCAGGGTGAGCTTCATGCAGTTCATCCATGATCTGTTTGCGTCCTGGGGGTGGTACCACTACGCGTGACCCCCACAATATGCACCCGTCTTGCACGCTCAACTCATCCTTACGTATGACGTAAGGCTTTAATTCCTCATCTTCTACTTTGTCTGGCCAACCATGTAGAAGGAATTTCTTCACTCGGGACATCACTGGATCCCGCTCTGTCCACAGCTTAATCTGTTTTGCATTCACCGGTGACCCTGACAGTCGTTCCATCAAGAATATAATATCCCCAGGTAACGGTGTGCAGGCAGGGGCAAGCGGCTCAGGGCATCGGTGTTAGCATTGTCCTTGCCAGCCTTATACACAATAATATACTGGTAGGCTGATAAAGTAAGTGCCCAGCGTTGAATTCGTGCTGAAGCCATGGGCGATATGGCTTTTGTCTCATTAAACAAGCTCATTAGAGGCTTATGGTCTGAGCAAATGGTAAACGGCCTACCATACAAGTACTGGTGATATTTCTTCACACCAAACACAATTGCTAGCCCTTCCTTATCGAGCTGTGAGTAGCCTTTCTCTGCCACGGTAAGTGTACGTGATGCAAAACCCACAGGTTTTTCTGATCCATCTTCCATCAGATGAGACAGTACGGCTCCTATACCATATGGAGAGGCATAAGCACCTTCTTTGGGTCAAAATGGACAAGTAAGTGTGCTGACTGTAGCAGTTCTTTGACTTCACTGAAGGCTTTGTCTTGGGCTGTCCTCCAGTGCCATGGAATGTTGTTATGCAACAGCTGGTACAGTGGTGCTAGTACTGTTGACAAGTCTGGCAAAAACTTTCCATAGTAACTGACCATGCCAAGAAATGACTTCAGTTCTGACACGTTTCTTGGAGGTGGAGCTTCTTTGACAGCTCTCACTTTCTCTTCCATGGGGCATCGACCTTGGGCAGTGATCTGGTGTCCTAAGTAAGTCACACTCGGTGCTTGGAAGGTGCACTTGTTGAGTTTCAATCTCAGTCCTGCTTGAGACAGTCTCTTTAACACTTGCTCCAGATTGTCCAAGTGCTCTGTTTCACTAGTTCCAGTTATCAATATATCGTCTAGATAGACAGCAATGTGGGGTATGCCTCGTAAGAGGTTGTCAATTGTCCTCTGAAAAATTGCTGGTGCCGACGCCACTCCAAACGGCAAGCAATTGTACTTGAACAGTCCACGGTGCGTGTTGACGGTGACATACTGCTTTGACTCCTCATCCAACAACAGCTGCTGGTACGCATGGCTCATGTCAAGCTTTGTGAAAGATTTTCCTCCAGCTAGTGTGGTAAAAAGATCCTCCACGTGTGGCAAAGGATAAGCATCCAACTTTGATGCCTGGTTTATGATCAATTTATAATCTCCACAAATGCGAACAGTCCCATCACTTTTGAGTACTGGCACAATTGGAGCTGCCCAGCGTGAAAACTGTACAGGTTCAATGATCCCTGCATGCTGCAACCTGTCCAGCTCTTCTTCAACCTTGCCCTTCATTGCATATGGTACTGGCCTGGGTTTAAAGAAGCGGGGTGGAACTTGCGAGTCCACAAACAACTGAACAGTCTCTCCACGAAGTGTGCCCAGCTCATCTTTGAACACGTCTTGATAACGTTGCAGAACATCTTGGTACTTGGCTGCCTGAATGTGCTTTATTTCCCCCCAGTCAAGCTGTATTTTCTTTAGCCAGTTGCGTCCCAGGAGGCTTGGGCCTTCACCTTTAACTACTAAAAGTAGTAATCTGGCTAGTTGATTTTTGTATTTCACGTCAACATCCAGTGCTCCTAACAGTCTAATCGTTTCTCCAGTGTATGTACGCAGCAATACTTGTGTCTCTGTAAGTGCTGGTGCCTGACTGGAACTCCAGGTTTCACGGTGTGCTCACATGACAGACGCTGAGGCTCCTGTATGAATCTCCATTTTCAACTTTTTATTGTTAATCTTAACACTGGCATACATTGGCTCTACACGCTGCTCACTCAGGTTAAACATAGTATAGGAACACACCTCCTCTTGCACTGTGCTCTCCAGATGGTGTGCTGCCTGGGGTTTGTTTTACTTAAACTGTCAGGACTTTGCTTTGCCCTTCTTGCCTCTGCACTTTTTAGCAATGCGTCCCTTCTTATTACAATTATGGCATACTGCCTCTTTAAATGTGCAACTGCCTGCATGGTGCGGGCCTCCACACTTATAGCACTCTGTAGCTGCACTGGCTTCTTGCTGCCAGCCTGCTTGTTCACGTAGTGCACTGTGCTAGATTGCGGATTTGCCGTCTGTAAATCTTGAGCGTTTTTAGCTGCAGTTTCCATTCTCTGAGCCAACTCTAACGCCTTTTTAAAAGTTAACTTGGACTCGGACAGCAAGCACCGCTGTATCCGGTCGTCATTGATTCCACAGACAAGCCTGTCACGCAGCATATCATCCAAAACATTTCCAAACTCGCAGTGTTCAGAATATTGATGTAATTCGGCAACAAACATTGAGACAGATTCGCCTGGCTTACGAAAACGGCTGTGAAACTTGAACCTTTGTACAATTTCTGAAGGTTTAGGGTTGTGGTGATTTTTTACAAGTTCCACTAATTCTTTAAAGTGGACTTCTCACGGCTTGACTGGTGTGGCCAGATTCCTTGCCAGTTTATATGTTTTCGCCCTGCATACACTGAGAAGGATTGCACGTCTTTTACCTTCATCAGTAATCTCGTTTGCCAGAAAAAAATGTTCTAACCTTTCAATGTACTCAGTCCAGTCCTCCTGTTCTTCCACAAACTCACTGACTGTACCGTAAGTAGCCATTCCTTCAGTCTGGATGCTGCTCGATTCTTAGTTGTTTTCCCCTCTTTTTTTTTACTTTATAGATTCAAGTTTTGTCTTTCTAACTGTTGTTTTCGGAAAAACCAAGCAAAAGTTTATCCTCGTCGCCTGATATATGTGGTAATTTGGGAAGGAAACAAAGGGTGAGTCATTCAAGTATTTTATTAGAACAAACAACTCTCCTACATTAGTACAGTCACCGTGAATCAGCGCCATTTTCCAATCCCCAGGTCTACGCTGATGAGGTATTATAACAAAGGCTAGGGGGTGGTGCTACTCAAGGTACGGATTGTTTACAGGGACAAAATAAACAGTTACAACAAGTACTTTCTGTTTTCTACATGTTAACCACTCCCTAATCCATGTGCATGCATTTCCTTGAATCCCTACTGCGTTCAGTTTGAGAATTTAAACTGTAATTTTTGCTTGACAAAAACTTCATCCACTGCGGCTTCGGCCTCTGTCCCCCCCGATACACGCTTTGCGCTGACCAGGTGTGTGTGTTGACCACGCGGTCAGGGTACGCACTTTGCGTAGCGTCCTCTCTGGTGCTGCGGTACCGCAGCGCACGCATAGCCTGATTCTCTTGGCACAGGCTGCGTATTATCCGACGCCAGCGTAGGAGCTTTACGCACACGGGACTTGGTCACAGTACGCAGTGTACGTAGAATAGTATTCAGTGCATACAATGCGCAGGTGTTCATTGCTCCTTTCCAAAAAGTTACGGACAGAGCGCAGTGTACGCAGTTCCGCTCCCGCTGTGCAAGGTGTCTGGAACATTCGAGGACAAGCAGTGCTGTGCACGTTGCTCGCATTGCGTAGGCACTGAGCTGCTAGCGCATACCTTGTGGTGTTGCACGCTATAGTGCAGGCCTAGTCTGTTGTGCATCGTTTTAAAAAAATAAATAAATAAATAAATAAAACGATGCTGATTATGAACAGACCCATGCCGGGGTTCCATGCCTGTACGGCTTGTAATGCCAGTATCCCACAAGAGGATAACCATACCCTCTGTGCACGCTGCGCTCATTGCGCATTAGTGCCCATACGCTGCGTAGTACACGGTGCACTTGTGCCCATGGTACCCAGCGCAGGGTAGGCGATGTTAATGGCCTTAGCTGTAGCGGTAGCGAAATTTACACTATGTTAGTGCCTGTGGGTCAAACGCAGTGAAAGCAGTGCTTAGTGCTATGCACAAGCCAGACGTCCTGACTCAGGACTCTGCCTAGCATCTCGAATGCAGTACACAGTGCACTTGGGACCCACAGGTTATTGCGTAAGCACTGCTCAACCTGGCACATAGCTCACGGTGCTGCACAGTATTTGTGAAAACAGGATACTCGGTGCGCACGGGGCTCAGCATACCTTGCTGTAACGCTAGTGAGTGGAAACACTACATGAACACTTACTAGTGTTCAACGTAGTCCGAGCAGTGCCTCAGTGCTAATGCACAGAGTCAGCACCATATCGGGGTCCTTCCCTGTACGGTCTGCTAAGGAATATAATAATAATAATGTTGCAGTTTAAAAGAAAAAGAGACACGTGTTCCCCCACCGGGCTCCGCCTCTGCCGTGCCCCGCTGTGGAATTGACTCTGCTGGACTGCCTCAGCCCACCCTCTCGGTGCGCTTAAAATATTCAGTTCACCCGAGTTGCCGTGGTGTCTGCTTTATTACCCTCACAGCTTGCTGTTGTGGGCATGTATGTGTGGTTTTATTTCACTGCCATACGTTTTTAAAAAATAATAAAAAAACGATACAAGCGCGATTCCTCCATCGGGATCCAGCTATGCTGAGCCCCGCTGTCGAGATGCTTACGCCGGCTTGTTTCAGCCCGCCTACTCGGTGGGCTGGTAAAAACAAAACAAAATCAGTTACCCGCTGTAACACGATTGCCACTCACACGGGTTCGTGCCCCTTTAAAAAAATACGACCCAGCACACAGAAATGGATTTTCTTGCGCGGTTGCGCTAGTTTTTTAATAAACACAAAAATAAAACAAATACACAAAATAAACACCTAGCTCTGTACGAGCACTAACTAACACACGGGAACACCCTTCCTAACACGGGACAGCTAAGCTGTTTTCCCGACTTTTCAAAAAACCTCAAACTTAAACACACTGGTTTGACACCGCACTTACTTTTTTCTCTGGCTACTCGGAGACAGAGCACCTCTTCTGCCTCCTTCTACTCAGCAGCCCCGAACAGACTGCTTGCTCTCCTTTTAAACTCCCGCACCTGGACCTAATTTTTAATAACGTCCAGGTGCGGATGATAATTAACAATAAAACAATTAAACTAAACAATAAGCAAATTAAATGAAACAATAAAGCAATCAATACGGTGCATTCTCACATGTTTTTCTTTCTTTGCAGGGAGGTTTTAACCCCCTCCCTGCCGTCTCTCACAACCCGCTATATTACACCGAATTGCCATGGTAACTATTTTTACCCGCACAGCTTGCGTGGAGGGTGTATTTTCGTTTCTTGACTGCCTTGCAGTTTTAAAAAAAAAATAGCGTTATTTCCACCGGGACCCAGCACTGCTGGCCCCGCTGTTGAGCGGCTTCTGCTGGCTTGTTTCAGCCCGCCTACTCGGTGCGCTGTTTAAAATCAGTCACACGCGCTGCCGTGGTGACCGCTATTTTACCCTCACAACCTTGCTGTTGTGTGTGTGTGTGATGTGTTTTTTCTTTACTGCCTTGCAATTTAGAAAAATAAATAAATAAAATGTATGATTTAACCGGCAGCTCTGCTGCGCCCCGCTGTTGAGTTACATACGCAGGCTTGCTTCAGCCCGCATACTCGGTGGGCTGGAAAAACAAAACAAAATCAGTTAACCGCGTTGCCGTGGTGACTTTTGTTTTTACCCACACAGCTTCTGTGGTGTGTGTGCGCATTGTTTCTTACTGCCCGGCAGTTAGCAATAAATAATAAGCTGATTCTTCCACGGGGACCCAGCTCTGCTGTGTCCCACGGTTGAGTTGAATCCACTGGCTTGTTTGAGCCCACCTACTCGGCGCGCTTGGTCACCCGCCTGGCATGGTGAATGTGTTTCTCCCATAGCTGAATGGCTGGGTTACTGCCTTTGCAGTTAAGAAATAAGAGGTTGCAGCTCCTTGAGCCTGTGCTCCACCCTGGCATACGCTATGCGCTGCCACGTTTTTATTATTTTCCGCGTTGTGTGACTGCACGCGGTCCAGAGCCAGGTTATCGCCGCTCTGCACCATGGTACAGCACCGTGCGCTCCCCTGTACTGCTCTCCTTGTTGCCTACTGCAGCCACTCGAGTCTGGGTATCCACCCCGGTGTATGCTTTGCGCTACCCCAGGTTGTGTTGACTTCACACGGTTAAGGCTGGGCACCCCCAGTCGGCGCCCTCATTGTTTAGATGCTCCATGCCTCAGTGCTTAGCTCCACAGCATGTGAATAACACCTGCACTCGATGCCCCGATGCATCGGTGCACAAGTACTGTAGTCTACCTCACTCAGTGTCCTCGGTGCGTCTGCACCCTTGGTGCCTGAGTGCTTCAGTACATGGCTGAGCTTACGCGGCGCTGGGCCTGGCCAGACAGCAGGCTCAAGCCCTTGCTGTGGCCCTAGCTCAGCCAATAGCGCCGGCCCTGGAGCTGACCCCGCCTGCACCGGTGGTTGCCCCGGATGTTACGCGCTGGCATCTGCCGTACTCGCCAGGCTGTCTGGCCGGGCGAATGGTTTATCACACTGGACTGAAAGAACGTGGATTCCACGTTGCTATTCGTCTAGTGCACAGGAAGTATCTCCGCTTCACCTTACAGGGGAGCGTCCTGAGTTTTCTGTGCTGTGGTTCAAACTCTCCTTAGCCCCCGCACATTTCAGAGTGCATGGATGCCATCCTAGCTCCCTTGCGGCTGCAAGTGATCAGGGTGATGAAGTAGCTGAACGACTGGTTGATCTGCCCAGTCGCAGGAAGGAGCAGTGGCCCACACAGTGCAAGCCTGCCTGTCGGACGACAGAGTGGCTGCCATTTGCAACTGTCTCGCCCTGTTCAGCAAGGGTTCACAGTATAATTGGTGTTGTGTTAAAAACTATTGGGTCTGATGGCCTCGGCTTCATCATCACCCACCCATCTAGGGTTACTCCACAAGCGCCCGATCCAAGTGTGGCTCAGTGCCTTAGGCTGCACCCCAAGCTTTATAGACACCATCACCTGACCGTGTCTCAGGGTTTCCCCTGGGTTCTATATTTTTGTAGTCACTAGTGACTAATACTTTCTAAAAACATTAGTCACTCCAGATATTCAGTAATCACTACTGGCGCACAGCTCAAGTTTTCAAGGGTGTTATGAATCCTGTTTTTATTTTATACCTTAAATCAGTGTATTGACCAAAACAGTTGTTTAATTAAACCATTTTACTAATGCTCTACAGTTTAAATAAATTGGTAATTTACAGCTGTAAAGTTTTAGAACATTAAAACTCAAGAACCAGATTTATTTGCCCTGAAAAGCTACATACAGACACAGAATGCATTATGAATTACTTATACCATGTATGTCTTTTTACAATAAAATAAAAAAAAAACAGTGTTAGAAACAGAGTTTTGCAATAAGGCTGAAACTTTGCTGCTTGTTTTCTTTTTCTGTTATCTGACGCATGTGAGCTTTGTTTGTTCTTTTTTTTCTGGTGTTCGGAATCCAAGTCTTCATCTTCTACCACTTGTTGTTCTGTTTGTTCTATTTCACTCGCTGAAAAAATGACTGGATTTTCTTCTGCGACATTTTACAGTATTGGCTAACAATTTAGTTTTTTTTAATTCGTGCGCACATGTTTACCGCAATCATGTATTTATATTGATGATAAAGTTATAGAAAAGAAGGCAAAGAAAAGTTCACTATCCACGCATCTCTACAGCTGACCTCAATACGAAAACATATTACTGGCAGTTTAAATTATTGGTGACTAAAACGTACAGTACTGATACTAATTAAAAAAGAATAATAAAACGCTTACCTAGTATCAGTGTGATGGATGTCCCTGCTTGTTACCACACAAATCACTGATGATGGCAGGGAAATTGGAGAGAGCTTCAGTTGCAAGACATTTTTGGCGTTTTTAATCTTTGGTGGTATTTCGTCTTGATCGCCCTTTGCTAGTAATGTACTAGTATTGAGCAAACAATCCACATTTTTTCACTGAACTGAAAGCTAAAAACTCTTATTACTCTCACACCAGACGTAACGGCATGTCAAACTAGACCGCATGACAATACTGCGGTTTCTGACTGGATTCTGTATTTTGAAATGAACCAATAGTACTTAAGTTACAATAAACTTTAGTCGGGTCATTGAAACAAATAAATATCGACTTGCAGGCATGAACGCACACATGAAATAAAATGAGTTAAAGACTAGGCGTTTAGTTTTTTAAAATGTATTTTTTTGTATCCCAGATAGACTGCAGTAACCGCCCAACTGCTTATATTACATTTCACTGGTTGCCTACGAGGGCTTGAGAGGAGGCGAAATTGGGAGTGAGATATTAAGAATGAGACCAGATGAGAGGATTTCTCCGGTTGCTTAGGAGGCTTGAGAGGGGTGAGACATTTGAGAGTTTAAGAGTGAGACGAGTTTGAGGGATGGCGAGATTGAGGGCTGGAGTTTGGGAATGGTGCTTAGTAACATTGAGGTTAGATACTGATAGCAGGACGAAATAGGGGGGACGAAGATTTTTCCCTTCTCGTCGGGTCAGGCAGCATCCTCTGGCTTCTGGGCGACGTAGAGAGGGAGACATGAGAAGAGCAAAGGATTAGATATAAACACTTTCCGCCGGGTCAGACAGCATCCTCCGACTGCTGGGTGACGTAAAAGTGAGAGAGAGAGCAAAGTTTAGACATATAACATACAACAAACTGACTCTTGCTCCTGACGGGTCAGGCAGCATCCTCTGGCTGCTGGGCGTTTGGTGGAGCAAGAGACAGGAAGGGGACGAACAGGACAAAAGGACAGATCCTTCGCAACTCAGTGCAGCATCCTCAGGCAGCTAAGCTGGCAGCTGGGCGGCGTGGAGAGCTTAGGAAAAAGTGTCTCGGGTCCGTTTAGGAGAGACGAAAACAGAGAACCCCCCCCCCCCCCTCGGTCGGGGTCCGCTCGGCAGGTGGAGGCACGGCCTACTGCATGAGGGGGCTGAAATGGTCCTGGACCTGAAATAGAAGAGAGGAGATGGGACAGCAAGGTTGAGGCCTGGAAGGCTTAGCGCATAAGCAGCAGAAGAATAGGATGTGGCCGGGGGTCCCCTCAGGCCGGCGAGGAACAGCCGGGCGGCAGTGGTTGAGATGAGAGGCCGACCCAGACAAAAGAGGACCCCCGGCTCCCCGCAAGAACCACACCGTGGGATAGAAAAGAGATTGCAGAGCCGCACACATAAACAAAAGCTAGAAAAGAGAAAAGACAAGAGATGTTAGTAGACAACCTATGCCTATAAGCCGTCCGCACTGTGGAGAGGAAAAACCCCCCTGCAGGGAGGAAACCTTTGGTGGGCCTGGCGGAGAGGGCGCCCCCCACTCCGGGCAAGCTAACAAGTGCTTGGTGAGCTGTGGCGATGTCTGCAGAGGATGATCTAATATAAAGTTCACAGCTGAAGAGATCCAGCGCCCCATAGACTTAATCAAAGTGTTGATACCTGCCCTGGCCGCGGAGGCAGCTGCTCCGATCCAGAATGAATGGGGGGAAAAATAGTAGAAGAAAGTCCGATCCGTGACGAGAGGGTGCATAAACGGGATGAGAACCAGTGACTCGTAAGTATAGATCTGGAGCTGTCGAAGAGGGGATCTGACAGAAGATACTGAATCCTCAGCTTAATTGGACCGTTTTTGAAGATCTGATGAAGAGGATAAAGTGGTTTCCGGGGATTTGAGAGAGATCTGAGCACTTGAGGCCTAGAGCTGGGAAGCTGGAAATTGATGGAGTTGAGAATTCTGCACAGCGGAGAAATCCAAAGGCGACGGTTAGGCACAGGGTTTCCATGACGATGTCGTTGAATAGGTTGAAGCATCCTTGCGGGAGAGCAGTGATGAGACAAAGGAGAAGGTCAGTAGAGATTGATTACCTTGATGGAGAGGAGGGGAGCAGGCTTTTCTCCATACCTCGAGCGTTCTCTCTAGAGATCCGCCATCTCTAGAACGGACGAGAGGAGAAAGATTGGAGGCGAAATTGATACTGAATGCCCGCTAGGTAGCATCTAAATAGAGGAGGGGGCTAAACGTAGACACAGCCTGAGGTGAGTGATGAAGGCGAGGAGGTGCTGTAGGTTGAAAGAGGTATGAGATCCGTTTTTTTTTTTTTTATTATTATTTATTTATTTATTTTTTACTCGCAAAAAAGTGAGTAAATGAAGACCAGGCAGTCGAGTAGGAGGAACGGGTAGATGGGGCGAGAGCGTTCTCCATGAATCCACGTGCTGATTGAAGGAGGCCAGAGAGAGAGTTATTCAGTTGAATATTGTTTTGCTGCAAGGTAGTACGAGACGAGGGTTGGGGTCTGCTCCTGGGACGAGGTTGCAGAACTTCTGGATCTTGATGTAACTGTCTGTTTTGAAGTCCTGATGAAGTCCTGATTTTTTATTTATTTATTTATTTATTTTTATTTTAACTGCAAGGTGTAGTGTTCTGTAGTAAAATTACTACAGCTGGCCACTCCAGTATCTGGGTGCGTGGAATGGTTCACAAAACCTCTTGGTTGAAATGGCTTAACGCTCAGAGTCTATCCATTGTATTCCCCTTGATGTCTTGGTACTCTTGCTTTTTTTTTTTTTTTTTTTTTTTAAACGGTAAATCACAGGTGTTGTCACGGTAAGTTCACAGGGTGCACTCTGTTCCTTCAGGAATCCTGCAGAGGAAGTGCTTCACAAGAGCAGTTAGACATAGTACTTCCAAGGTAAGGTCATTGCATATACAGAGCAGCTTTTTCTGAGGGTAGATATTATAGAGTGAAGGATGTCTATTGATATAGGGAGCCAGGAGGGAGCAGCAGGGGGGGGGGGCTCTTGAGGATCTCTCTGAGTGTCAAGCAAACTGATGGGATGGATAGGAGTGTTGAAGAAGGGACGGAGATGAGGCGGCAGAAATACTAAATTCCGGAGATTTAACGGTAGAGTGGGCTAAGTGAAGAGAATCCCTTGCATGGGCGATGGAGGCTAGAATCCGTTGCTCATTAAATCAGAATGGGATGTATTTTGAGTGCAGAAAGTTGTAAATGTTTTCCATCCAGAGGTAAATGAAGATTTGGTCACTGGGACTAAGAGTGTGGCCATGTAGTGATGAGCAGATTGCAGAAGGTTGGAGAGTGTTGTATTTAGTTGAACGGCAGATGTTGGTGTTGCAGAGTTTGATGAGGGCTGAGGTGGCAGCTGGACCTGAACAAATATATGAAATCGACTGCTGAGATGTTTTTAAAACGAAGGCAGAGAGCTGAGATGCCAACCATCCTGTGTTAGTTAATACGGGATTGATCAGCGGTTTGCTACCATCTTGTCTGTTTGGAATGGAAAAGGTGAACTCATAAATCAGAGATTTGAGTTTCACAACTCCAATCATTCTCCAAATAGTGGAACTCCTTAATTCATAAATCAAACAGATTTCCAGTCTCGTACCATATATTAAAGCTTGTAGTATCTGAGAGGATGAGCGGACATATGACTAAATTGCTGAGGAAGTCAAGCTCTCCGTGTATATATATATCTTAGATCCAGGTATTGGAGGAAAGCTGGAGCGTTGGAAGCTCTGGAGGAGAGCAGTTGCAGATTTGAACAGTAAACTAAAGCCACTTTTGTATGCTGCAATAGAAGCAGATCTGAAGAGGGAGCCGAGATTTGCTGTAATGAGGAGATATTAACAGTAGAGGCAAGATCTGCTGAACGGGCAGAGTAAACGATGGAATGCTGTCAGTAGTCTGCAGTGGCCTGCTGTAGAGAGCAGAGAGCTGATGAATGCGGTGAAAATTGGTATTTGAGAGTTAAGGCGTTTTTAGATGATGTCGGCGATGGGGCTGCCTTTGGGCAGAAATGAAGAATGCATAGATCTGAGGCCACTGCAGAACCTGAGAGGATAGGAATGCGTTGCTCGGAGGCTGCTGCAAAACCTATTGATTTGATCAGGAGCAGTCTAAGAGTGTATTGTCCATTGCGGGATACGAGGACGCTTGACTGAAATGTTGATAATCGTAGCACATAGTTTCCGAATGTGACTGGTAGCTCAAATTGAATGAAATGGACTTTGAAAGTTATATTAAGTGCCTTGATGAAGTTGGGGGCAAATAAGGAAGTGCAAATCCAGGAACAAGAAGGTTGCAGGAATGGCCTGATGCAGGGAAGCTGTAAATTAATGTGACGGTGGATTCTTAACATCTCAGAAAGCTGATAAGCTCTGGACTCTTGACCGGAGGGTTGTGGGTTCAATCCCCAGGTGGGGACACTGCTGTTGTACCCTTGAGCAAGGTACTTTACCTAGATTGCTCCAGTAAAAACCCAACTGTATAAATGGGTAATTGTATGTAAAAATAATGTGATATCTGTATAATGTGAAATAATGTATAATGTGATATCTTGTAACAATTGTAAGTCGCCCTGGATAAGGGCGTCTGCTAAGAAATGAATAATAATAATAATAATAATAAGCATGGCTTCATGACAAGGTTCTCAAGGGGAGGAGTTTGGATTTGAAAAATTCAAGTTAATATATGTAGAAAAAGAGGTGGAGGCAGGAGGGTACTGAGAATCCCTCAAAAAGACAACGAACTGCAGGAATTGATAGAAGGTTTGGAGAGTGCCAGATTCGCAGCGATAGCAAATCATCTTAAATTATGTAGAGCTTGTGGTGTTATGCTGCCATCTAGAGGTTTTGATTGGAATTGAAACTATTGGCTTCAGTGAAGCAGGGTAGCATATATTTGGTTATTGCGATTACAATCCTTGTCTATGTATTAAGCATTTGCTTTAGAACAGTTAGTGATGATATAAGTAAGTTAATGTAGGTTTAGAAGAGGAGCCTGCAGTATTTAGATGTCACAATTCGGCGAGTTGAAGCTCTCATGTTGCAAAAGCGCTGCAGCAGGAGCCAGAAAATTGCAGTCGTGAGGCACAGGCTCTCATTGCCTGTTAAAGCTGCCTGGTCGCCGTAGCAACTTACCACTCCCAGTAGTCACTCGCTGAGGCGTTGCCGTGGTAACCATGGTCTGTGAGGCGCCGGTGTAAAACAGTTGCAGTGCAGCGGTGACATTGAAACAGTCTTTCTGATGAAAACGCAGACCAAGTTGAGAATGACGCTGCGTTTTGAACGGCGCAGACTGAGCAGGTAGGAAAATAGCTGATACTGTCTTGCGAGCGCAGACAGAGAAACGGCTTGCAGTGAAAGAAACGAACAACAAAACAAACACAGACGACAAAAAACAAACACAGACAAGGAAGCAGAAATAGTGCTGGGTTAAAGTAGAAAAAGAGAGCGAGATAGACAGGAGGGGCAGCCAATAACACATACGTGGAGCAGTGCTGGCCATGCCCTAATAATTGACGTGGCGAGCGCTGCATTGTGCGATTGGCTGGAAATACTAAATGAGGCTGAACTGGGATCAGCTTCCACCCGGAAGAGATCGCGGACGCTACCGGGCAGGATGCCACGGAGGGAAGGTAAGACAGGCTAAAGAAAAGGAAATAGGATAAGAAGAAAAAGGGAGCGCAAAGAGGGAGAGCGCCCTCTACGGCATCCCCCGAATTACGCCTAAAGGCTAACATTTAAACAACAGGGCTTATTTAAAATGTACATATTTAATATGTAAATTAGCCGTGTGTGCACTGAACGCTCTGTCACCGCACATCAGTCTGATGTTAGCGATGAAATGTTGGTACTAAATCAAATGCGTTGTCTGCCATTTCAAAATTTTTCTCGAGTACCCCCATTGTGTGTGTGAACTATGCATCAGCTGCAGAGTCACTTACAATTACGTCTCTCCCGAAAGACGGAGCACAAGGAGGTTAAGTGACTTGCTCAGGGTCACACAATGAGTCAGTGGCTGAGCCGGGATTTGAACCGGGGACCTTCTGGTTACAAGCCCTTTTCTTTAACCACTGGACCACACAGCCTCCACACAGCCTCCACACAGCCTCACAGCCAGATACAGGTCTGGCCCCTGTAAGGGACTGCTGGCTAGCCCTAGGGCTATCGGACCCAGTTGTGGGTACCATGCAGAGCACTAGGGCAGACTCCACTAGGTTTTTTGTATACCTATAATATTTTCAAGCTTGGTGTCTGGCTAGAAACCTTGACCCCATCACTTGCCCTAGGCCAGTCATATTGCAGTTCCTGCAGGAACTGCTTGGTGCTGGACGGTCACCTTCCACCTGGTATATTCAGCGGCTATCTCTGCTTGCCATGCCCCTGTAGATTCTATGTCTCCGGGTGCGCTTTTTGGCTACCCATTTCCTTAAAGGTGCATGGTGATTACGCCCTCCTAGGAGGACTGTTCTCCCCGAATGGAGCCTTAATATTGTGCTAGAGGCTCTCACGAAGGCCCGTTTGAGCCCTTAAACTCCATTGAGCTGAAGTATCTGTCTATGAAGACAGCCTTCCTCTTAGTTATCACCTCCGTAAGCGGATCATTGAGCTGCAGGGGCTGTCTGTTCACAGCTCCTGCATGCGCGTGCTGGGAGGATGGAAGCGGAGTGTCGCTGCGCACCAGCCCCGCTTTCCTCCCCAAGGTGATTACAGCTTTCCACATTAACCAGTCTGCGGAATTGGAGTCTTTTCATCCACCTCCGTTGCTTCAACGGAGGATGAGAGATTGAATTTCTCTGCCCAGTGTGGGCATTGAGATGTTACATGCTTAGGACAAGAGCGCTGCGTCAATCTGACCAGCTCTTTGTCTATCACGGAACACTAACCCTAGGACAGCCCCTCTAAGCAGCGTCTGTCACACTGGATTGCAGACACGGTGTCGTCTGAATATGATGGTGCTGGGTTACCCCTACCTGGTAAAGTAGCTGCGCATTCAACTGTCTGAGATTTGTACTGCGGCTAGCTGGGCTACGCCGCATCCTTTCACCGATTCTACCACATTAATGTGGTAGATCCTGCTGTGCCATCTGTGGGCACAAGGGTCCTTGAGGGTGTAAGTTCACACCGCTAACCTTAGACAGTGCTTGTGCTTCCCTCATATGCTGCTGTTCCTTCTCACTCGCGACGGCTCTGGAATACATTATCCCATACTTAATGTTGGTGGTCTTCTTCGACTTGAAAGGAAACGTTAGGTTACCTACCGTAACCCTGGTTCCCTGAAAGAGAAGACGACCACCAACAAAGAGGAAAAAGAGGGAGATCTTCCGGTGAGTGACGGTTTTATATCCTCGGTAGGCGGGACCGAGTGCGTCATCACATGAAGGCGCCTTCGGCAGCTCTGCTATAGAGAGCTCAGTATTACCCACCTCTAGGGCAGGGAATATCCCATACTTAATGTTGGTGGTCGTCTTCTCTTTCAGGGAACCAGGGTTACGGTAGGTAACCTAACGTTTTCCATTTTAGATCTTATTATAGTTTCCATAAGTTTACATATAATAGAAGTCAGGCTTATTGGTCTGTAGTTACCTGGTTCGGTTTTGTCTCTTTTTTTCTGGAGCGGTATTACGTTTGCAATTTTCCAGCCTGTCGGTACAACCCCTGTGTCAAGAGACTGTTGCATGATCTTGGTTAGCGGTTTATAAATAACTTCATTTCTTTGAGTACTATTGGGAGGATCTCATCCGGCCCAGGGGATTTGTTAATTTTAAGAGCTCCTAGTCCCTTTAACACTTCTGCCTCTGTTATGCTAAAGTTATTTAAAACTGGATAGGAACAGGTTGACATGTGGGGCATGTTGTCTGTGTCTTCCTTTGTAAAAACCTGTGAAAAGTAATCATTTAATATATTTGCTATTTTTTTTCTTCGTCTATGATTTTGCCATTTGTGTCTCTTAGACATTTAACCTCCTCTTTGAATGTTCTCTTGCTGTTATAATATTGGAAAAACATTTTGGAATTGGTTTTAGCCCCCTTAGCAATATTGATTTTTATCTCTCTCTCTTGGCCTTTCTAACTTCCTTTTTGACTTGTGTTTGCAGTTCCAAGTACTCTTTCTGTGTACTTTGTTTTTGGTCCCTTTTAAATGCTCTATAAAGTGCCTTTTTTCGCTGAATATTTGTTTTAATTGATCTATTAAACCATTTTGGCCATTTTGTTTTAGATTTAGATTTGTCTACTTTTGGGATGTAATTGTTTTGCAAGTGTTTTATTTTTTATTGTATTGTATAATTAACTTAGGTACTCTGGATAATGTGTCAATTGGGTCAATTCCACATAACAGAATTTGGAAGGTGAAACACTATCTAGATATATCCAGGTATATAATAGGTACTATAGATTGCAACATTTGCACAAAAACTACAATTGCCTACTGATGGGCCATGGCTATAGTCTATTTGAAACTTCACCTGGGCTGGAAGAAGAGCACCCCCCCCTTATCATTTAATGATATTTAGAGCATTCTCAGTTGCACTTTTTGTATTGTCCCCTTACCATTTTATGATATTTACAGCATTCTGATATATGTAAGTACAGGTTAGAGCAGCTAGAGGGACTTTAATAAAAAGCCAGGGCCATCTAGTGATCTGCCATTTTGGATCAAGGTCCCTTTGTTTTGCAATACACTGCAGTAAAGTAGATGGTGCTGGTGCAACTTTAATAAACACAATTTGGCTAATCTAGCCTACAATAGATATATCTATGGCCGGGAACTGGAACACTCCTACTAGCCAAACACCTATATTTGAGTAATGCAGTATGTGACAGAGACAGAATGAATCTTGGTGATACATCTCTCTCCCGACCTCTGAGGGTGCTGTGTAAAGGAAACAGAGTGCCCTGGACTGGATGGCCAGACAATTGATTCGCAGAGTTAGAAGGAAGTCGTCATCTAGAAAGGGGGTGGGGCTACACTAAATCATCGACCTGGAAGGGAAACGATGTGGAAGCCGCAGATTGGAGGAGCGGTTGCACTAGTTAACCAAGGGGTCATGATTGACAGTACAAAAGGGGGTGTAGCAAAGTGATCTGTTCCTTTGTATGGTTATGCTGAACCGGAAGGAGAACCTCTGTTATTATCGTGAGTGTTTTGTTTGTTTTTGTCATGTCTAAATACTGTTTGTTGTTATTATGGCTGATCACGATCCAGAGCTGTTGCCAAAGATCAGCACTTACCCGGACTGCAAATTGTTTCTCGAATAACTGTACTTACACCACAAGCACTTTAGCACGCACTGTGGACTTGTGTTTGTGTTTTGTGTTACGTGTGGGTGTTTAGGAAAGGAACTATTACTATTACGGGACCAACCAGGGATTAACAACAGAGCAATAAACGTCGCTGTATTGTCTGTTCTCACTGTTATTGTTTACTGCCGTTTTGTCATCGGACTTTGGATTTACAAATAAAACATAATTGCACTTGATTATTGTTGTCTGTCTGTTCATTGATCACTGCTGCATTCCTGCACCACTTTGCCACACGTGGTGTCAGTGGGATGGAACACGTTCACTAGCAGCGCTGCTGGAGGAGCTGGACAGCAGACGGCAGGTAGAGGAAAGATGGAGAGAGGAGAGATACACAGCGCTGACTGAGAGAGTTGGCCTGGGTCCTAATGCACCAACAGGACCTGTGATGACAGCCTCAAAAATAAGGGCACAAAAGATGACGATGGAGAATTACCCTGAGGCTTACGTGGTCGCTTTTGAGTGGCTGGCGACCACCGCGTCATGGCCCAAGGAATTCTGGGCAAACCAGCTGGGACCCTGCTTTCTTGGGGAAGCTCAGGCAGGCTACCAGGACATGATGGACACCGAAGCCACCCAGTACGACCTGGTAAAGCAAGCCTTTCTGTGCAGTCTCAACATCACGGGGGAAACACACAGCGTACAGCTCTGGGAGTACAAGAAATCCCCGGATACATGTCCCAGGTTGTCGCACAGAAGTTGTGTGACTACATGGTGCACTGGCTCAACCCCATCCAGAAAACGAGCTTGGAGATGGGCGAGGCTATCATGGTCGAGCAGTTCTGCCATGTGGTCAGTGCCAAAACCCAGGCATGGATACGGCGGCACAACCCTGACACCCAAGAAGAGACGGTGAAACTAGCCAAGGATTTTGAGGACTCCCTGGTTTCCGCACAGGCTAGCCTACTCACCACTCCAGCACAACGAAGCACCTGAGCACCACCTCCTCTCTCCGCTCCACCACCACCGGGACTGCCTCTGAGACCTCCTAGGTCGCCGACCCCAATGGGCAACCTTGCCTCCCGTCCATGGAGGCCAAGGTTGACCCCCAGCTGGGGTAGAGTTGTTGCCCCTGCCCTGTTGCCATACCAGCAACGGGACAGATATTTAACCTCTGCTCCCTCCTTCCCCCTACCTGTTTTAAATGTCACCAGCCGGGACACCAGGCCAGGTCATGCCCATCTGTGATGGAGTGTGACGTGGCAGCTTGCAATTGGGCATCAGAAGCAGGTAAGAGAGGGAAAAATGGTCGGGAGGAGCCTTGTATTGGTAATGTGGTTTTAGGGAATGTGAAAACCCACACATTAGTGGACACAGGATGTGAGCAGACCTTAATTTGGACAGCTGTCTTGGGTGGTGTGTCGTGGCAGCCACAAGGTCGGGTGGCTATCTTCTGTATCCATGGAGATGCGGCATACTCCACTGTAACAGGGGGAGATCTGGACTGGCCGTCTGATGTATGCACGATGCTGCAGGAAGAGGGCGGCAGTACTGTGGGATCTGCCTGCCAGTCATGGCAGTGACACAGAGAGGTGGGGAAGAGGGTGTGTGAGCTTTCCCCCTCTCTGAGTGGCTGGGAGGCGGGTCTTGGGGTGATTGCTGGTCCTATAAATGAATACTTTGTTGTTTCCTCAGATCTGCCTCTTTAGACCTGTACAACGAGCAAGCGGTCGTGCTGCTCGGCAAGGCCGTAGACGGACGGGAGAAAACTTCCACAAGGAACGTAAAGAAAATAATTTAAGGAAATAGAGAGAAAGTGGGGAATCCTTGGGCAGACTCCAATATTGTTTTAAGTCACCTAGTGTAGGACGGAGGCCCGGGTCGTACGGGTAGTGGCAACTGGGGATAATCACGCTGCAAAGTGCAGCACATTTATTTTGTAGTTTTGATTACTGTGTTTTATTTTTGCTGTTTCCTTTTGCCTTTTAGTTTTTTCATTATTTTCGTGCACCTGCGAGTGTACCTGAACTTTACTGAGTACCCTGCCGTGGTATTTCCATAGGTTCTGGATACCATAGTTGGTAGCCAGACCACGGACAACAGCGCCCTCTGCGGGCTAAAAGAAATAAGTACAAATCATAAGATTAAACAAAATAAACCTGAGCACCTGTGTGCTGTTTCGACTACAACTTCTGTCTCCTGTGTCAGTGAATACCCACACCCTTCCACACCCACATTAAAAGCATAGTTATTGGTAGGACTGGGCCATCTAGGACAGAAGCTACTCCATCCCCTCTCAATATACCGGACATGTGGCACTCAAGTGCGGACATAGTGTTGGGCCAAAACAACGACCCCACATTGGTGCACACTTGGGAACAGGTCCGGTCTATTGAAGGTAAGGATGTTGACGGCATTGGGCGCTAGTATATCCGCACTTCATTATCAAGGGGCTATTATATAGGGTAAACCCTGCCACAGGTGCAGGAAAGCATGTAACACAATTGATGGTTCCCCCTTCTTGTCGGACCGAGGTCATGAGGCTGGCCCATGATATCCCTTTTGCGGGGCACCTCGGAGCTGATAAAATGAGTGAATGGATATTGGCTCGATTTTATTGGTTTGGGCTTCATAATGAAGTGACGAAATATGTAGCCACATGCCCAGACTGCCAGCGAGTAGCGCCAGGTCGAGTGCGCCCCGCCCCTTTGGTCCCACTGCCGATTATTTCCACCCCCTTTGCAATGGACAGAGTGGGCACTTTGCTACCTTCTGATTCTGGTGTCACAAATAAATCTAAAACCTGTTGTAACAGGGCAAGGAACCCTGTACATGTATTTGTTTATTTATTTATTTATTTATAGAATGAGGTACCCCTCCGCCCCTGTGCAGTTTATTGTTTTGCATTTGTTTTATTGCAGCAGTGTGAAGTAGTGGTTAGGGCTCCGGACTCTTGACCGGAGGGTCGTTGGTTCAGTCCCAGGTGGGGGATACTGCTGCTGTACCCTTGAGCAAGGTACTTTACCTAGATTGCTACAGTAAAAAAAAACAGCTGTATAAATGGGTAATTGTATGTAAAAATAATGTGTAAAAAATAATGTAATTGTATGTAAAAATAATATGATATATTGTAACAATTGTAAGTCGCCCTGGATAAGGGCGTCTGCTAAGAAATAAATAATAATAATAATATTATTATTGTATTTGTTTGTGTTATGATTTATTTATTGTAAATATGACGGCGACAGCTGTGCTGTTTTGTTATTGTTTTGATGGCGTAGCCGAATGTTTTGTATTGTTTAGTAGCGTGGATGGGAAGTCCCATCCACAGTAATTAAAAACCTTGTGCAGAAGGTGGCCATCTCCCGAATTAATTAAGTGATTAATTTGTTGCTAAATCAGGAGATGGTCACCTGCATATAAACCTGCAGCTCTCTGCACTCGTAGTGGGTGTTCGGAGGAGTGAACGAGCGGGAGAGGAGAGAAAAAAAATAAAAGAAAGAAAAACAAAACTTAAAGGGACCGTGAAGGCTACTTCAGTCGGACCTTTAGGATTATCATTGAGTTCGTGATTTGTTTAGTTTATCTTTTTTATTTTGCTCTGTGAGCAAGTGTTTTTGTTTAAATATTTTATTTATTTTTGTTTGAAAATAAACCGCGCCGCGGCGCCTTTTGCCTGCAATACCTACTTGTTTGTTTTCCTTCATGCTTCTTGCCTGACGTCACCACTCGTCCTCCTGTCACACGTGGTGTCCTCCGTGAGATCGCAGTGCCTCCAGGACTCTTTTTCCCCGTTTTTTTCTATTACTTGTGGAGTGAGGAAGAAGGAGGATGGGAAAGAGGAAGAGCTGCAGAAAGCAGCAGAGGCAACAGCAGCAGCCTAAGAGGTGGTGTTCATGGGACCCCACCCGACTGGGACCCCCATACTGGGAGGTCGAGCAGGAGCAGTGCAGGGAGTTTAGGCATGACTGGGAGGACTGCCCCTATGAAGACCCTGGCTTCTGGGAAGCCTACTCGATGGGGATGGTGTCCGGGTCATCTGGATGGTTTTGGTTGCTGGAGCAGAAAACTCCATCCCCGCCACAGCCCAAGGGAGGAGCCCGAAAGTCCTGCACCTGAGTTGGAGGAGCCTTAACGTCCACAGCCCAAGAGGGGGGATTCGGTGTATCCACAGCCCAAGGGGGGGGAGTCGGTGCGTCCACAGCTCAAGAGGGGGGAGTCTGTGCCTCCACAGCCCAAGAGGGGGGAGTCAGTGCGTCCACAGCCCAAGAGGGGTGAGTTGGTGCGTCCACAGCCACCAGAGGAGATCAGCTGGGAGGCCTTCCTCCACACTGTAGAAGTGTCCTGCTGTTGCCCCATCTGTGGAGAGCATTCTGCTGCTCCCAGTCCCAACAGCAGATGGAGAGTAGCTGCTGGTTCCGTCTCCACCTCCGTGGGAGGACTGCTTGCCGCTCCCATCTCCGCCAGCAGAAGGAGAATACCTGCTGGTTCCGGCTCCACAGCCATGGGAGGACTACCTGCCGCTCCCAGCACCACCACCAGGGGGAGAAGGGGAGGAGCCCTTGCCGTTTTCGCCGCCAGAAGGGGAGGAGCCCCTGCCGCCTTGGCCACCACCACCAGGAGGAGAGGAGCAGGAGCTGCCTCTACCTCCTTCACCACCACCACCCGAGGTGGGGTTGTCTGCTGCTCCACATTGACAGGGGCAGCCTGCTTCTCCACATCGCCTGGGGCTGCCTGCTGCTCTGCTTCGCCTGGAGCTGCCTGTTGCTCCGTATCGCCTGGGGCTGCCTGCTGCTTCGCATCGCCTGGGGCTGCCTGTTGCTGCCTGTTGCTGCCTGTTGCTCTGCATTGCCTGGAGCTGCCTGTTGCTTCGCTTCGCCTGGGGTTGGGCAGCACCGGGAGTTCCATTTGACTACTCTGGCCGTCAATCTCCACCTTTTTCCTATATTAACCTAGCACTACTTCCTGTCTTTGTCTTGTGTTTGTTTTTTGTTTGGTAGCAAACGCTCAGACTCCGTCATTCATGCTTCAGCTCAACATCTTCGCTAATATTTAAAACCTCGCTCCTTTCACTGCAGGTCACTTCTCTGCACAGCGCTGCCAAGATATTATCATTTATTTTCCTACCTGCTCAGCTTCTCTATTCAGCTGCAGGAGCTCCACTGTTAGTCTTTCTTACTCCATCCAGTCTCCAGCTCAGCTACAGTGCCGTTCAAAGTGCAGTTCTATTACTCAACTTGGTCCGTGTTTTCATCAGAAAGACTGGCTCCATCGACGCTGCTGTACTGCAACTCTTTTCTACCGGTGTCTCACAGACCATGGTTACCACAGCAACGCCTCATCGAGTGACTACTGGGAGTGAATCAACTCAGCAGTTGATTTAATATATTCGTTCAGCTCCAGCTGCCACCTCAGCCCTCATCAGACTCTGCAACACCGACATCTGCTGTTCAACTAAATACAACACTCTCCAACCAGGCCCGGCTCCAGCTCCTTTAGGATGGGGGGGCCAGTAGACCTCTTAGAGGGGCCACCATTTAGACACATACTTTTAAACATAGTAATATTTTGTTGCAGTAACAATATAGGCTTATAGGCAGTTCCTTATGCAGCAAACATTGTAAAATGGTTAACAACAATTTAATAGGCTGTGTAATTTTTGTCAACAACAGCTGTCATCTGAAGAGGCTCTAGCATGGTAGCATCAAGAAATGTACCAGATTGGGGTACAAGACAAGACACTGCTCTATCTAGATTGTTTAACATAGGTCTGTGAACGCATGGGTTGTAGTGCGTGGTGAATGGGTGATGCAGGTGCTCCAGACAAGGACAAACACAAAGTTCACGGTTCAAGTTCCTTTTTATTTCTTGAACAGTAATTAAATAATAAAGCTGGCTCTACCCAGAAATGGGTATTGCCAGCGCCAAAACAAGGGGTTGTAGTCCCGAAATAATAATCCCAAAACACAAACACAACACAAACACAGACACGTCTCCGGACAGTGAGTGCTCGAGTGCAGGTGCGGTGCTGGATACAATTATGCGGTTAAGTGCAGGTGCGGTGAAGTCCGGGTGAATCGCTGGCCTCAGGCTGCAGCTCCCAGATCCGTGCTTAATCAGTCTGACAAAGACAAAACACACACGGTTGCAAAAACAAAAAAATCAACGCTCCTTCAAGACAGTCCTCGTTTCCTCCCATCAACCACAACAAAGGAACCGATTATGGCGTAACCTCCCCCTAAAGTACCCTCAGCCCCGCCCCCTCCGATAGCTAGTTCAATCACGTATCCTCCAATTCATGAATGAAACTTTGCTTACCGTACTAGGGCGGGGACTCCTGGAACCGTGACGCCATCCCTTTCCTGAATGGCCGGCTTCCGACTGCCCCCGGAATGAACTGCCGAAACATTCAGTACGGGGCACGCAATGCCGGCTGTACAGTGCTCTCACAGGTCGAGAGGGAGATTGTTGATTCAGATTCATTCGCTCTTTGTCACAAGGTCTCTTTAATGTCAGACTGCAGTCAGATTTAGCAGTACTTGCAGAGTCTGAATGTCCTAGTGTTGAAAACACAACAGAATCAGCTAGCTGTTTAGTCGTGATTCTCTGTCTCTTTGTAGTATGCACATCTACAGCTACACTACAGTGCTCATACCAGAAATCTTCATCCTCACCAGCAGAGCACAGATCAACAGATTGTGATTGAAGAACAGCATTGGCTGGCTTTAAAATACCAAGAATATGGACTAGGAACTTTCCAAGAACAAAGAAGCTGAGAAAAAAGCCT
This sequence comes from Acipenser ruthenus, assembly GCF_902713425.1. Classification (NCBI taxonomy): domain Eukaryota; kingdom Metazoa; phylum Chordata; class Actinopteri; order Acipenseriformes; family Acipenseridae; genus Acipenser; species Acipenser ruthenus. The sequence goes on from NC_081219.1 coordinate 6,020,368, forward strand.
GGATGCTTCTGTACATAAGTCTATGGAAGCAATATTATCCTCTGAGACTTCTGACAGTATATCAAATATAAGATCCTGATTATCAACAACACATTTGGTCACTTCAAATGGCTTGTCCAGTGAATTTCTAGCAGTCTCTTTAGTGAAGGGCCATTGTACTTTTAAGTAATGTAGTGACAATGAAAGAATGCATACAGAGAACTGCAAAGATCAAAAAATCTCTTTGCACATGGTTCACTTTGAATTGCATGCACTACTACTAAGTGCAGCTGATGGTTGTATCAATGTATGTACAGTATGTGCCTTCCTAGTCTTTGCAGCAAAGCCTGCACACCTCCATTAACCCCATTCATCACTGATGCACCATCGTAGCACTGGCTGATGATGTTGTCAGCATTAAAACCTACTTCAGAGAGGTGTTGAAGTATTTCAGTTGTAATGCATTCTGCATCCAACTGTCACAAGCAGCTTTGGTTTGTACTTCCTTGCTATAAGAATTTAGAGCCTTTTGCATGGAAGGCCGCTGTAGCTTTAATGTCCAGATCCTCATTGGGTCCTGTGATGGAAACATAATGAGTTATGGTTGTAAATCTCCCTCTCGACCTGTGAGGATCGGCCGCACACGTAAACGTGGCAGAAGAAAAGAAAAGAGAACGGACTGGTGATGTTTTTCCTTTTCAAGCTGAAATGTTTTCTCCTATTTTCCATCCTAGAAAAACAAATAAGGAGAGACGGACCGCAAAATGGGAGGGAGCATCACTGAGACAAAGCTGGGGTCTGGTGGAAGAATGCTTGAATGGTAACAAACGCCAGTCAAAGGGAGTCGGAACGCAGTGTGACTGAGAGGGCGAGGTTACTGGGCCATCCAGGGCAGATGCTACTCCGGCCCCTCTCAATATACCGGACATGTGGTACTCAAGCGCGGACATAGTGGGAGCCAACATAATGACCCGTCACTAGTGCACGAATGGGGGCAGGTCCGGTCTGTTGAAGGTAAGGATGTTGATGGCGCTGGGGCGCTAGTATACCCACACTTCAGTATCAAGGGGTGATTACTATATAGGGTAAATCTAGCCGCGGGCACAGGACAGCCTGTAACACAATTATTGGTTCCCCCGTCTTGTCGGACTGAGGTCATGAGGCTGGCGCATGATATCCCTTTTGCGGGGCACCTTGAAGCTGACAAGACAAGGGAGTGGATATTGGCTCGATTCTATTGGGTAGGTCTTCATACTGATGTGTCGAGATATGTAGCCACATGCCCAGACTGCCAGCGAGTAGCGCCGGGTCGAGTGCGCCCCGCCCCTTTGTTCCACTGCCGATTATTTCCACTCCTTTTGAACGCATTGCCATGGACATAGTGGGCCCTCTGCTACCTTCTGACTCTGGGTATACGCATATATTAATAGTGGTAGATTATGCAACGCGATATCCAGAGGCAGTTCCATTGAGGTCCACTAGTGCTGCTGCAATAACCACCGAGTTAGTACAGATTATGGCGAGAGTAGGCATCCCCAAAGAGATTTTGACTGATTGTGGAACCAATTCTCTGTCTAACACTTTACAGCAGGTATATAAAATATTAAAAATACGTCCCATCAGGACGTCTGTTTATCATCCACAGACGGACGGTTTGGTGGAACGTTTTAATCAGACCTTGAAGTCGATGCTGTGACGGTTTGTAACGCAAGAGCAAAAACACTGGGCATCGCTCCTTCCCTACCTCCTTTTTGCAGTGAGAGAGGTGCCGCAGAGTTCGACAGGGTTCTCCCCCTTCAAGCTCTTGTATGGCCGACAGCCTTGCGGCATTCTCGATCTGTTGAGAGAGGGGTGGGAAGAGCACAAAGGCTCCTCCAAAAATGTAGTGAAGCATGTGCTCCTACTAAGAGATCGCCTAGATTTGATCGGTCGTTTGGCCCAGGACAACCTCAGATCGGCTCAGCACCGACAACAGCAGCATTACAACAAAAATGCACTAATTCGAACCTTTCCAACAGGAGACAAGGTAATGCTGCTGCTTCCCTCCTCAGAATCCAAGTTATGTGCTAAATGGCAGGGGCCATATGAAGTGATTCGGGCTATAGGAAAGGTGAATTATAAAATTAGACAGCATGATCGCTGTAATGAACGTGAAATTTATCATGTCAATTTATTAAAGCCCTGGCAGACAAGGGAGGTCTTGTTTATAGCCCCAGGCAACATAGAGGATGATTTAGGCCCCTGTACAGAGACTCCTAGCACAAAAATCATTCCGATGGGGGAACAATTGGTTCCAGACCAGCAACGGGAGCTGCGTAAGCTTAATGAGTAATTGTCACAAAGACGGCCGGAGTGGGTGGCGTCAGACCAGAATCAGGAAGTAACACACAGAGATTTGGGGTTTTGGTAAAGCTGAGCGCGTGATTGCGCTCAGCATTTAATAATAAAACAGAAAATAAAAGGTTTGAACAGACAAAAACACGGGACACGGCACTACACGCCAAAATAAAAAGACAAACAAAATGGACTACACAGTAAACAGACAGTGCACAGACAGACAAACGAAACACGGTGAGTGAGACAGTTATTCACTTTTATATTTACGTTCTTTCTTATTATTTAATTTCTCCTTCTCCACACTCGTTCTCCACTCACCGAACACCTAACCCCGAGTGCAAGAAATGTGCGTCTATATATACTATTGTGCTGGGATTCAATTACTAATTAATTATTCACTTGAATCCCAGCACGTGAATTAATTCTGTGCAACCCCGTGCTCACATATTACATTTAACCAGCACGTGAAGTGATTTGTGCTCTCCTCGTGCCTAAATACAAATCTACACTTTTTAAATACACGTGAAACACAGACCCGTTTATATCCTGTGTAACAATGACTATACACCAACATTTACACACGCAACATACAACACATAACACACAATTGCACACAGGGGCGGGGCACATTGCCACAGTAATTCAGCGATGTTTTTTCTGATTTGCCTGGCAGAACTAATTTGGTTGAATATGACATTATCTCTCCACCAGGAATCATCGTGCGGGAGAGACCTTATCGGATCCCAGAAAGTCGACGAAGTGGCGTTTGCAAAGAGGTATGGGACATGCTCGAACTTGGGGTGATTGAACCTTCCAGGAGCGAGTGGTGCAGTCCTATTGTCATAGTGGCTAAGAAAGACGGCACTAACCGCTTCTGCGTGGATTTCAGGAAGGTAAATGCTATTGCCAAGTTCGATGCGTACCCTATGCCTCGGGTCGACGAACTTTTAGACAGACTGGGTAAGGCAAGGTTTATCTCCACTTTGGACCTGACGAAGGGACACTGGCAGATCCCTTTAACCCGCAGTTCTAGAGAAAAAAACGCATTTTCAACACCAGAGCGGCTGTTTCACTTTAAAACCATGCCGTTTGGGCTACATGGTGCGCCCGCTGCCTTTCAGAGATTGATGGATCAGGTTTTACGCCCACATCATGAATATGCAGCAGCGTATATTGATGATGTGGTCATTTACAGCTCCACCTGGCGAGAGCATTTGGCTAGTATTGCAGCCGTCCTTCAGACTCTAAGGGTAGCCCGGCTGACAGCTAACTTGAGAAAATGTGCGTTTGCCGAGACTTGATATTTGGGATTTTTAATGGGGCATGGAAGGGTGAGACATGTAGTCACTAAAATCCAGGCTTTGGTTGATGCAGCGATCCCCAAAACCAAGAATCAGGTGAGGTCACTGCTGGGATTAGCCAGTTATTACCGCCGCTTTATCCCAGAGTATGCCACAGTGGTTAACCCTTTAGTTGACCTCACCAAAAAGAGTGCTCCAAATTTAATTAAGTGGTCAGCTGAGTGTCAGGGGGCGTTTGATACTATTAAGCGTAGACTTTGCCAGGCCCCCACTCTTATCACACCAGATTTCACCAAAAGATTCATCCTCCATACCGACGCCTCGGATGTAGGTTTGGGTGCTGTCTTGTCTCAAAAGGTAGATGGAGTAGAACACCCGATACTGTACATCAGTAAAAAAATGCTACCTTGGGAACGCAACTACTCCGTAGTCGAAAAGGAGTGTTTAGCCATTAAATGGGCTACTCACTCTTTACGATACTACCTGCTGGGACACTCATTTGTTCTTGTCCCAGACCACGCCCCACGCAAGTGGTTAAGTACAATGAAGGACAGCAATGCCCGGATAACTCTGTGGTATCTGGTGTTGCAGCCCTTCATGTACCATATGGTACACCGTGCAGGGAAAGACCGTCAAAATGCAGATTATTTTTCCTGGGAGAGGGGAGTAACGGGAAAGATAGATTCAGCCGAGTGTTCCTTCGGCTCCACTCTGAGCGGTGGGATATGTGACGGAAATATAATGAGTTATGGTTGTAAACCTCCCTCTCGACCTGTGAGGATACAAAGTAGTGAAAGGGAAGGGCTTGGACAGGTTGTCCTGACAGTTCATTCCCTGGGTCAGGAAGTCAATCAGCCTGGAAAAAGACAAGACTCCAGTGCGAGAATGTATTGACCTGGAAGGTAAACGAGGTAGCAGCTGCAGGCAATAGAGTCAGCTGTAATCGTTTACCAAGGGGTCATGCATAATTGCATAAAAGGGGCTGGAGAATTGTAAATCTTTTCCTTTGCTTGGGGTTTTGTTACGAGGAAACTGGAAGGACCGGGAGATTGCCCAAAATAAATAACGAAAGGAGTTTGTGAGTGTTTTGTTTGTTTGTTTGTCTGTTTAGTAGTTGTCCATGTTTGTTATCACTAGACGGGTAAACACAGATCCGGAGCTGTCGCCAAGGGCCAGCACGAAACCGGATCATCACTGCACTATCGTCATGAATAAACATTGTTATCGGCACTTGTTTCACTAATAGCACGTATGAAATTGTACTTCACCACAAGCACTGAGAGCACTCACTTTAGATCATGTGTGTCTAATTGTGTGTGTTTTTGTACCGTGTCTATTATTTGCGGGACTGCAACCCTTCGTTTTATTACTGTGCATCTTTATTATTTACTGGCGTGTCATCAGACCCTTGGATTATAAACCATTAAATCAATCATCTTCACCCATACTTTGTTGTCTGTGCGTTCTTGGAATTACTGTATCCGCACTGCACCTGCTATACACCTGTTGCCACTTACCACTTTGCCACACGTGGTGTCAGACACGGGATGGATCGCAACGCACTAGCGGAGCTGCTTTAGGCACTTGAGAGCAGATGAGACGCAGAGGAGAGAAGGAGAAAGGAGCGCTATTACTGTATCCGCACTGTAAACTATACACCTGTTACAAATGCAGTGCTGTTCCAGGTTTGTGCTGGCCTCTGGTGACAGCTCCAGAATGTGTTAGCTGTCTAGTGTACTATGTCAGCAGTGTGGAGTAGTGGTTAGGGCTCTGGACTCTTGACCAGAGGGTTGTGGGTTCTATCCCCAGTGGGGGACACTGCTGTTGTACCCTTGAGCAAGGTACTTTAACCTAGATTGCTCCAGTAAAAACCCAACTGTGTAAATGGGTAATTGTATGTAAAAATAATGTGATATCTGTATAATGTGAAATAATGTATAATGTGATATCTTGTAACAATTGTAAGTCGCCCTGGATAAGGGCGTCTGCCAAGAAATAAATAATAATAATAATAATATTGATAGCAAACAACAGAACAATAGAACAAACAAACACTCACGATACGTATACACGAAACACAGGTCCTTCCAGGTCACTTTTTAAAAACCAAAACGAAGGAAAAGATAACATTGCTTAGACCCCTATTTATACCGTCACTAAACAATTGCAGCTGCTTTTTATGATCTGCAGCTGCCACATCATTTCCCTTCCAGGTCAATGAGTTAGTGTACCAAAGCACCGTCTCTTTTCTACATGATCAACTTCCTTTCAACCCACGGAATGAAGTGTCAGGCCAAGTAGTCCAGAGTACTCTGTTCACGTTACTTAGCATCCTCACAGGTTGAGAAGGAGATTTACCACCAAGAATCATTGTCTTTCTATCACATCATGGTACACACATTGCTTTAACTGTGGTAAACACTGCGGTGCTGACCACATCTATAAACGCGGTACACACCATGCTGAAAAACGTGGTACACAACATGGTTACGTTGTAAACACCTTGTGGTAATCACAGCTATATCCGTGGTACACACCACAGCTATATCCATGGTACACACACGGCTATACCCGTGGAACATAACACGACTATAACAGTGGTAAACATGTTGGCTGTAATCCAGTTACACACCATGGGGCTAACCATGGCTGTAATAATGGTACACAATGTGGTACTAACCACGGCTATAACCGTGGAACACACCATGGCTATAACAGTGGTACGCACCATGGATATAAATGTGGTACACAAACGGCTTTAACTGAGGTAAGCACTGCAGGGCTAAACCTGTAGTGTTAGTCACATCTATAAACGTGGTACTCACCATGGCTATAAACGTGGTAAACACTGCGGTGGTAATCACAGCTATAACAGTGGTACACACTATCATAAGAACATAAGAACATAAGAAAGTTTACAAACAAGAGGAGGCCATTCGGCCCATCTTGCTTGTTTGGTTGTTAGTAGCTTATTGATCCCAGAATCTCATCAACCATCTTCTTGAAGGATCCCAGGGTGTCAGCTTCAACAACATTACTGGGGAGTTGGTTCCAGACCCTCACAATTTTCTGTGTAAAAAAGTCCCTCCTATTTTCTGTTCTGAATGCCCCTTTATCTAATCTCCATTTGTGACCCCTGGTCCTTGTTTCTTTTTTCAGGTCAAAAAAGTCCCCTGGGTCGACATTGTCTATACCTTTTAGGATTTTGAATGTTTGAATCAGATCGCCGCATAGTCTTCTTTGTTCAAGACTAAATAGATTCAATTCTTGGCGCCAATGCATCATTGGCGTGCTTGAACCTCGGACACGTTACGTGCTCCAGTTCCGCTTGGGACCTCCTCGCTTTTCGAGGAATCACAAATACTTTCATGACAGACCCTCTCCAGGCCTCTGTACTTCAGAATGAAGTGGCCGTCTTGCTGTGTTAGCGAGCCATTCGCCTCGTAGACCCTACTTCCCAAGGAGAGGTGTACTACCTGAGGTAATGTCTGGTGCCCAAAAAAGACGACGGCTTTCACTGCATCCTTGACCTGAGGCTTCGAAATGCGTTCTTGTGACAGGATGGCTTGCCGTGCGCAGGTGTGGTGACGTCACGGACCAGGAACTCAAAACCAAAACAAGTAATGGCGGGTGTGACAAAGTGGTAATGACGTGCAGGTGAGTGCAGTGCAGAATCACACAGACAGACGTTGGTATAGGTGCAAGGGTGCTTATTTAATTTAATAAATGTCCAGAGCCTCAAGGCAAAACCTGTAAATAATAATAGTGCTGGAAGTGATACAGCGGCGTGTATCACTTCTAATTATAATCCTACGGGTTTGACCCGCAACCCCAAAGTCCCGTTCAGACACCCACACAAAGACAGTGCGTGATTCAAGTGCTAAAAGGTGCAAACACAAAGACAGTTCCGGTAGTGAAAGGTGAGTGGTGAAGTCCGGGTTTTTTCGCTGGCCTGCGGCTGCAGCTCCGGATCTTGCTCAGTAATCTTCAGTGACAAATAACACACAAGACACACAGTGTTAATACACAGACACGAAAACACTCACGGTTTATTCACAGTATGGGCTCCTTCTCGGTTAGTTAACTTAATCATATGCAAAGGAACAGATCACTAAAGCCATGCCTCCTATTTATACCCTCGCCCATGACCCCGAGGTTAACGAGCGCATCCGCTCCTCCAGTCCTCGGATGCCACGCCGCTTACCGTCTGGGTCACTGAGCTCGGGTGCCATAGCTCCGCCCCCTTCCGAACTGACCGACTTCCATCTACCCTACGGAATAAATTGTCTTTCATTAAGGGTACTCTGTTCCTCATACACCGTGCTCTCACAGGTCGAGAGGGAGATCTAACACTAAGACTCATTCGATCTCTGTCACAGTGGGGCAAACTGAAACGCTACGGCGTCCAGTTATTTTATTAATTAATAAAACAAACAAAAAATGTAAAAAAACACAAAAGACACAAAACAAAAGGCGCATTGGCCAAACTCTGAACCCTCCTCCTGAGCGCAGACATCTGCAGGCTTTAATATTCAGGCCGAGGGGTTAACTAGCTATTAATTAATTATCCTATTACCCCTTGGCCAATGTCAGCTAGTTAAATAATCAGTAGTTGATCAGTCACGCATCCTCACAAGGTTTTAATAATCAAAAATACAAAAAAATAACAAATAATGGCGGCGGCTTTGCATCTGCGCCGCAAACAATAAGACGATAAATAATAATAAAATAGCGCACATATAAATAGGGGCGGGACACTCCGCCACAGTTCTTAAAAGGAGGTTCCAGATGCTGACTCATCCGTGGAGTTACAGGACCCGTATTTTCATGTTTCCATTTGTCCAGAGCACAGGAAGTATCTCCACTTCACCTTTCAGGGAAGTGTTTAAGAGTTCACTGTTCTGCCATTAAGCCTCTCCCTAGCTCCTTGTACGTTTTTCAAAGTGCGTGGACACTATTCTGGCCCCCTTGCAGCGGCAGGGGATCAGAGTAATAAACTCTCGATGACTGGTTGATCTGTTTTTCCAGTCCCGAGAGGGCCTCGCCAAGGAAGTTAGAAAGGCCAAGAGAGATAGAAATCAATATTGCTAAGGGGGCGAAAACCAATTCCAAAATGTTTTTCCAATATTATAACAGCAAGAGAACATTCAAAGAGGAGGTTAAATGTCTAACAGACACAAATGGCAAAATTATAGATGAAGAAAAAAAATAGCAAATATATTAAATGATTACTTTTCACAGGTTTTCACAAAGGAGGACACGGACAACATGCCCCACATGTCGACCTGTTCCTATCCAATTTTAAATAACTTTAGCATAACAGAGGCAGAAGTGTTAAAGGGAGATAACTTTGAACCTGTGTAAGCCTATAGTAGGGTTATTCTACCTATGCCTAGAGGCAGCGGTGTTTAATTAGTCAGTTTGTATGGGTGACTCCCATGGTGGTGTAGTCGGTCTACAATTGCACACACACATTGCTGTTGTAACTACCAACCCCTCCCCCCACCTCGCCTCGCCGCCTGCAAAGAGTTGGCTTACACCGGTGCAGTGCACTACGTACTTGGGGCTCCGGCTGGACTCCAGTACGATGTGCGCATACCTGTCGAACGACAGAGTAGCAGCTATCCAAGACAGTCTCTCCTTGTTTCAACAAGGATCGCAGGTCACTCTTGTATTGTGCCAAAAACTACTAGGTCTGATAGCCGCAGCCATATCAGCCATTCAGCTGGGTCTACTTCGCATGTGCCCACTACAAGTGTGGCTCAATGCGTTCCATTTCCACCCCAAGCGCGACAGACACCGTCGGCTGACTGTGTCTCATATGTCCTCGGCAGCCCTATGCTGGTGGAGGACAACCTCTCTCCACTTCCTCCCAGTGCTGCGGGCTACACATGTGTTTATCCGGACAGACGACATGACAGTGGTGGCGTGTTTCAACCACCAGGGTGGCTTACGGTCCCCGGGTTGCATCGCATGGCCTTCAGGCTACTGACATAGGCTCAGAGGAACTTGCTGTCCCTGCGGGTGACACACATTCCCAGAGTGGTGAACTGGGCAGCTGACCTCCTCTCCAGGGAGGGTCCACCCTCAGGTAGTGGAGCACATTTGGGAACGTTCGGGATGGCGCAGGTCGATCTCTTCGTCTCAGCGGAGATGATGCATTGCCCCCTGTGGTACTCCCTGCACCACATAGGCGGTCAACTCGGCGTAGACACCTTAGTGCACAAATAGCCCAAAGTGTTTTTGTACACTTTGTGGCAGTAGCCACACAATATGAAACAATAAATGTTTCATCTGCTTTTGCGTAATTGCGAGCAGTATGCCTGGCCAGTCGATTTTCCTATTTATATATCTTTCAGCCCTTTTTTTATATGTTCTTTATTCTATTCTGCTTTGTCCACTGTTTTAAAAGAGACTAATTAGCCTTCTCTATTTAAAGATAATTATTGTATTAATGTTACATTTATATAAATGTTTGGAATTTACCTGCTTTTTTGCCTTTCAGTATTTACGTGCTGTTGCTTCAGTTTCGTTTTCAATGATTTTTTTTGTATTAACCTAATGGCTTGCCGTAGTTCAAGGTAGCCCGTAATTGGTCTGTTTTCATGAGGTATGACACAGGCCCGGTTTTTGGGATGGAACCGCATAACAGTCTCGCGTTTTGATTGGTCCATGTCTGTCACATGAATATGTCATCACACCAGTGGAAAAGCTTGCAGGCATTTTTAACATTGTGATCAGAGAGAGAGAGAGAGATCTGCTTTCCACAACCTTACCATTAAAATATAATGTGGTATTACACTGTACTGATATAACAAACTATGGGTAATTACTTTATATGAATTATCATGTTATGCACGAATGTAAGAATTGGCTTTCTGTAATGGCGTACTTTTTAGCATATATCTATAATCGTTTACGCAATATATTTTAATATCAAATATATGTCTTCCACACTATTACTGTTTTGTTAGAGGATCTATTAGTTTAGATCTAATGTAATCACAGTTGTACATATAGACTGCCCATGTTTTCATTCACGTCCCAAATTCTGGGCCGCTTGGTTTTTAGATAACGTCCCAAATTCTGGGCCGCTTTGGTTTTTAGATAACGTCCCAAATTCTGGGCCGCTTTGGTTTGCAGATAACGTCCCAAATTCTGTGCCGATTTGGTTTGCAGATAACGTCCCAAATTCTGGGCCGCTCTGATAACATCCCCATTTCTGGGCTGCTCTGGCTTTTAGATAACGTCCCAAATTCTGCATTTTCGAATTCAGGCCAGTTTTTGAGATATTCTGCTTCGCTGACAGCCGAGTTTCTAAGTTTACCATAAACTGGACCGCTAATTCATTTAAGAGTAACCCTTAGTACATGAATCAAAGTTAATGTATTTTTTACTCTCCCAGAAAACATTTAGGAACATGGTTTTCCCAAAAAAAAAAAAAGAGGACATCTCATTTGCTTATGTAATGTCCATCAATATATAGTGAGGCGTAGGGGTTTATCAGAACTTCTGGGTTTAAGAGACCAGTGCCCTTCAACAACTTCAAATAAATCCTATTGTATTGTATTAGTCAACATTTCCGTTATCTATTCCTGATAGTTTATACTGTAGGTCAGGGGTTTGCAACCTTTTTTGAAACTGTACCCCTTCTATCTGGAGGTTTCAGCTCGTACCCCTTTACAATTTTCGCTCAACTGAACGGTACCTCATTCAAAATAAAATGGAGAATAATCTGATGACCACCCCCCCTGTTTATTTAATAAATTTGGGTGACAGACTGCTGGTTTAGGACAGAACAACAAACAGTAGGCTTAATTCTTAAAACTTTTAACTACAAGTATGTGGATGCACAGAATTAAAAAGACAAGTATTGGGTTAGGAGCACACCTATTTTTTTGTAACTGACGGCCTTTTTAAAATTTTGACATCCTTTTGTAAAAGTGAAGGCCTTTTGATACCCAGCATACACTGCAATACCCAGCAAAGTTATACACTGGTATTCTGATAGCACAGCAATTCAAATGAAGTTTGTAATTGCTTGTGTTCCTCAAATACACAATAAAAAGTGATATTTATAGGGTATACAGTTATACAGCGATACAGTGGTTTCGGACATCTAAGAACAGTTACTGCAAGCATCTGGATTCATATCCAGAGGTACTCTGTATTCTCCTAGGACATTCACAGCTTGTTTGACACCCTCTTGTAGTTGCCCGTTTCTGCATATAAAGCAAAATGCTGTTTGTCAATCTCTCTTTTTTTCTTATAAATCAGTCTTTGCAAGAATCATTCCAAAAACACTTGAATCAATTAGGGACTACCAGTCTGACACTACAGGCCTTTAAATTGCAGCACCAATTTGCAAGTTGCTAAGTGGTTGCGTTCCTCAAATTTGCACTGCAAAGTGATATTTTAAAGAATAGGGTATATAGTGCTCTTTTGGTGCAAAACTATGCTCTGATACACTCAAGCTGATACTGTGATCACAAAACATAAATACACTACAAAATGTGCACATTTCAGGTCTTATATATAATGGACATTTTTGTATGTATTTTGCTATAGGAAAACGCGGTCGGGGGGGGGGGGGGGGGGTCCTCCTGTCATACCCCATGAGTCCACAAATCCTGGGCCAACAAACTCGCTAGTACTCTCTTTAGATGCACAACAGTCTTCGCTAAAGAAAATGGGCTCCTTCGGGTTCGTAGGACCCACGACCGCCATTGGCCGAGCCTTACCCCGATGGTGTTTTTATAATGGGCTTTGCCATAGGGAAGGGGTGGTCTTTTATCGTACCCGTATCTCCACGACCCCGGAGCCAAAGAACTCAGAAGGGCACTCTTTCAGTGCACAAGAGTCTTAGCTAAAGAAAGATCGGCCATGGGTTCATACGCCACCCTACCGCCAGATGGTGGGCGTTGCCCCAAAGGGGTTGTGACAGAAATACAATGAGTTCTGGTGATAAATCTTCCTCCCGACCTGTGAGGGCGCTAAAGAACGGGAGGAGAAGTATCTGGAAGGCTGGCCTGACAGTTCGTTTCCGGGACCGGGAAGTGGGTCAGCCTGGAAAGAAGCGAGACTCTGTTGTAAGACCGTATTGATTTGACAGGTAAACGAGGGGCAGCTGCAAGTAATAAGGCAGCTGCAACCGTTTACCTAGATATCATGCGGGATTACATATAGGGGCCAGGGTAACGCTGTTCTTTTCCTTCGTTTGGGTAAAGAACGAGAGAGAGAAGGACTGAGAGAGGAGCTCTCAATAATAAAAGAGACGTGATATGTGTTTTTGTGTTGTGTTTGTCTGTGTTGTAATTGTTTGTGTTTTATCACCAGACAGTTAGAGCACATCTCCGGAGCTGTCGCCGAGGGTCAGCACAATCCGGAGCACCACTGCACTAACCGTCACGAAATACTTGTGTTTGCACTAAGCACCAGCACGACTGCACTCACCCAGGACTGGTGACCGTGTGTTCATTTTTGTTCGGGACTGTGCCCTGTTTTGTTATCCCCATGCTTTACACATTGGTGTGTATAGCCGGGGGTTTATTAGTTGACGGTCACCAGACCTGGATTATAAATAAAGCACCTTTTTTTCCCACTGTATACCGTTGTCTGCCTGTCACTCCTGCATCGCATCACCGCTACACCTGTTCCCCTTCACTAGCCACTTTGCCACAGGGTTTTATAATGGGATTTCCCATAGACATTTTTTAGGGTGCTATATCTCGGGTTCCGGGGGTCACCGAGACTTGAACATCGGTACGGAGGTCCACCTCAGGGCCCCTGTCGATCCCTCCAAGCAACGTGTCCCCAGCTAGAAAGGACACCAGTTTAGACTTTTTTTGCCAACCTGGAGCTCAAAAGCTATTGGAAATGCAACCTTGACATGCCATCATGCTGAAAATGTGTAAATTTGTTTAAAATATAGCATTTGAAAACGGGTGGCTCCCTGTGAAAGAGGGCCCCCAGACATGACCCTAGGAAGTTCAACCCGGTTTCTAGGCATGGAGATATGACCCCGAAAAGGGTAGTTTTTGGACATTTTTGACAGGGCGTATCTCGGGTTCTGTGAGGTTTAGGAACTTGATTTTTTTTTGGCGGCGGGGCCCCATGGGGCCCCACACAAGGAGTCACCATTTTCATGGTTCAGATGCCAGGACGGCTTGGTTTTTGCGTGAACCACCACATCGTTTTAGGGGGTGGTTTGGGGTGTTCCCCTGAGTCTATATCACTTTGAATGGTGGTTCTACGTGCTCGGGTTCGAGAGATATGCCTGAAATGTGTTTTTCAAAACTGCCATAGACATGACTGAGGCTGAACACCCTGAACGCCCTGAAAATATTTTTTGAAAAGAATTGCTACGAAACTTGGCATGTTACATTCAGGCTGGTCTAGAACCCTTCGAACGGTGGTTGTAGGTGCTCTGGTTCGAGAGATATGACTGAAAATGTGTTTTTTAACACTGCCATAGACATGAATTGGGCTGAATACCCGAAAATATATTTTGCAAAGAATTGCTACGGTGGGTGTATGCATGCAGGGGTTACATGGTGGTGTGTGCATGTAGGAGTTGCATGGTGGGTGTATACATGTAGGGGTCTTATGGTGGTGTGTGCGTGCAGGGGTTGCATGGTGGGTGTATGCAGGGGTTGCATTGTGGTGTGTGCGTGCCGGGGTTGCATGGTGGTACACGTGTGTGGAGGGGAATTAGAGTGCAGGTTTTGCGCAAAAGAGGGGCAGGGAAAAGACTGGGAAGGGTAGGGTAAAAGAAAAATTACTATAATCATTTATTTTCATTTTCGACTCCCAGTCTCCTTTCCCTCAACTTTATGATTTTATTTTGTGATTATTTAATTATTGTCAAAATAAACGGTCTTCATCTACTCACAGTTGCAGGCTCATTTCTGTTCAAAAAGAACCTGAAACACTACAATATATTGATGGACGTTACATAAGAAAATGAGATGTACTTTTTTCGGAATACCATGTTCCTTCCCAAAAATGTGTTTTAATATTAGTCTTTAACAAAGGAAAACGACTGCTTTAATTAATTTTCATGTATCTATTTCAGTGCAATGTAGTTTCATTATGTAATAAGAAATACGTTTTTTTTATTTACATTTTATTTCTGTTTTTTCATAAAAAAAAGACCTGGGAAGAGTAAAAAATACATTAACTTTGATTTATGTACTAAGGGTTACTCTCAAATGAATTCACGATCCAGTTTATGGTAAACTGTGCATGGATGACTTAGAAACTCGCTGTCAGCTGAGTCCCCAAAACTGGGCTGAATTCGAAAATGCAAGGCGGCCCAGAATTTGGGACGTTATCTAAAAGCCAAAGCGGCCCAGAATTTGGGACGTTATCTAAAAACCAAGCGGCCCAGAATTTGGGACGTGAATGAAAACATGGGCAGTCTATATGTACAACTGTGATTACATTAGATCTAAACTAATAGATCCTCTAACAAAACAGTAATAGCGTGGAAGACATATATTTGATATTAAAATATATCGCGTAAACGATTATAGATATATGCTAAAAAGTACGCCATTACAGAAAGCCAATTCTTACATTCGTGCATAACATGATAATTCATATAAAGTAATTACCCATAGTTTGTTATATCAGTCCAGCGTAATACCACATTATATTTTAATGGTAAGGTTGTGGAAAGCAGATCACTCTCTCTCTCTGATCACAATGTTAAAAATGCCTGCAAGCTTTTCCACTGGTGTGACGACATATTCATGTGACAGACATGGACCAATCAAAACGCGAGACTGTTATGCGGTTCCATCCCAAAAACCGGGCCTGTGTCATACCTCGTTTTCATGGTGCTGGGTATTTCAAAGGCAGTCGGAGGAACAAAATGAAGGAAGAGAGAAAAATATACGATAGAGCGCGCCATACTACTTTGTAAAAAGGAGAACTGTGTTTTCTAGTTATTCTCTTCAGCAATCCAGCTTTATTTTGTTAGGCTGCGTTTGTACATTTGCCTAACAGATAGTCTGTGGAAGGGTGGGGGAAATCACTGACACCGGAGACAGAAAGCTGGGTTTCTAAACACCCCTTGGGTGCACTATTTATTTCTCGCCACAAGGTGGCACTGAGACACCGTTGCTACCAACGATGGTAAAGGTGTCTCAGTGCCCACCTATAGCGCACACGCCATTGCAATAAATCATATGAAAACAGAAGGCAAAAAGAAAACAAAAACAAATACCAAAAATCTACAAAATAAAGGTACTGCACCAGCAGCCAAAACAAACCCCAACCGTCGCTAGCCGCATGGCCCGGGACGCCGTCCTATGCTCACCCTGTTCCCTCACTACCCTATACAATTCTGGGGTCTGCCCATTTATTTTCCCCGCTACACTTATTCTTTCTTTCGGCGTTGTCTTTTCTTTTTTTTCAAGTCGCGCGCGGCTCTCTTCCAGCCCCGCTCTGTCCGTCCGTAGGGTCTCTGCTGGCCCATTCACTAAAATCTGGCAGACCTGAGGAAACAGTAGAGCATTATCTTATAGGGCCAACAATCACCCCAAGATCACCCGCCTCCCAGCCATTCAGAGAGAGGGAAAGTCCACACACACCCTCTCCCGCCTCCCCGTGTCACGGCCATGACTGACAGGCGGTTGTTGGACGACTGCTGCCCTCTTCCTGCAGCACTGTGAACACGCCAGCAGAGTCAGCACAGATCTCAGCCCTGCTACATAGTCTAATAGCTTTCTTCAGTCTATGAATATAAGTTTGACTTTAGGTAATGTTAACAAACAACGCTATGCTAACATAGATAGCTTGTTCTTTTATATTCAGCTCAGCAGTTATATTATCGCTATTTCTAGTCACCGTTTGGTTTTGTTTATTTTATGACTTGTGAATGTGCTGTCGTTCTTGGATGGTTTCCAATCGACAGACTGCAGCGGACTACTACGGGGGACCTACACCGCCGATAATTCAGCGGTCGGGTGAGATCAATCCATTTTGTTGACGTGCAATATTAATTAGATTATAACTATTTTTCGTGCATGGCCATTCTGTTTTTTTTTTCTGGATATATTTATGTTTTGATGAATCACGGGAACTGAACATTTACTTTCAATTTGTTTTGTATTTTCTTTGTTACTTTTTTACAAGCTTTAAAGAACTGCTTGAACTCTTATTTCACTTTGGTATGTAACTGCATATTAACGTTTACTCACCCCCGTTGGAGTTGTGGTCCTATACAGTTTGTTGTTGTTGATTGCTATAGAGTTTTTAGGCTAATGATTTTCTGTATCATTTTTCCTGTGGGCAGAGATATGTCTATGCAAATTAGCCAATGTATTACAAGTACTGTGTTTCGGCCTAACAGCAATGCTATGGTGGTGGCTAGTATCGTTTCTCTCTTATTAACAGCTATTACTAGAATGATTGCTAGTTACGGTTATGTTTATTTCTTAATTCTTCTTTAAATACTCATGATATATTTGAATTTCATTTCAAGGATTGTTTATTGTTTGTAGGTT
This sequence comes from Acipenser ruthenus, assembly GCF_902713425.1. Taxonomy (NCBI): domain Eukaryota; kingdom Metazoa; phylum Chordata; class Actinopteri; order Acipenseriformes; family Acipenseridae; genus Acipenser; species Acipenser ruthenus. Next base: position 6,037,496 of record NC_081219.1, read on the forward strand.
TGGTTTATTTGAATAATTAAATTCTGTCATCATTTACCTGATTGCAATATTGGAAATTCCTTTCTTGAGTGCTGTAACTGGTTATGTAACAGAGTTGACATTATTATTATTATTATTATTATTATTTATTTCTTAGCAGACGGCCTTATCCAGGGCGACTTACAATTGTTACAAGATATCACATTATACATTATTTCACATTATACAGATATCACATTATTTTACATACAATTACCCATTTATACAGTTGGGTTTTTACTGGAGCAATCTAGGTAAAGTACCTTGCTCAAGGGTACAACAGCAGTGTCCTCCACTGGGGACTGAACCCACAACCCTCCGGTCAAGAGTCCAGAGCCCTAACCACTACTCCACACTGCTGCCCCTAAAGTTATAACGGACATAATCCGTTATAACTTTCTCACCTATACCGCTGCTCCTGGCCTTTCTGGAAAAGGTCCAGTTAGAGAAGGTGTCGGTTCTTCTGGTGGCCCCCAGGTGGCCCAGAAGAATCTGGTTCTCAACCCTGTGCCAGGTCTTACAAGGCCATCCCTGGGACTCCCGCTTTGCTCCCTCCCCCGTTGATTTAGTATCTCCAGTTGCGCATTTATTGGCTACCAGATTCCTTAAAGGCGCATGCCGATTACGTCCCCTGAGGAGGACTGTTCTCCCTCAATGGAGCCTTGATATTGTACTGGAGGCTCTCACGAAGGCCCCGTTTGAGCCCATACACGCCATAGAGTTAAAAACATAAGAAAGTTTACAAACGAGAGGAGGCCATTCAGCCCATCTTGCTCGTTTGGTTATTAGTAGCTTATTGATCCCAGAATCTCATCAAGCAGCTTCTTGAATGATCCCAGGGTGTCAGCTTCAACAACATTACTGGGGAGTTGGTTCCAGACCCTCACAATTCTCTGTGTAAAAAAGTGCCTTCTATTTTCTGTTCTGAATGCCCCTTTATCTAATCTCCATTTGTGACCCCTGGTCCTTGTTTCTTTTTTCAGGTAAAAAAAGTCCCCTGGGTCGACATTCTCTATACCTTTTAGGATTTTGAATGTTTTAGTTAGATCGCCGCATAGTCTTCTTTGTTCAAGACTGAATGATTCAATTCTTTTAGCCTGTCTGCATACGACATGCCTTTTAAACCCGGGATAATTCTGGTTGCTCTTCTTTGCACTCTTTCTAGAGCAGCAATATCCTTTTTGTAAACAAGGTGACAGGAACTGAACACAATATTCTAGGTGAGGTCTTACTAATGCATTGTTATTATTTGTTTATTTAACAGACGCCTTTATACAAGGCGACTTACAGAGACTAGGATGTGTAAACTATGCATCAGCTGCAGAGTCACTTACAATTACGTCCCACCCGAAAGACGGAGCACAAGGAGGTTAAGTGACTTGCTCAGGGTCACACAATGAGTCAGTGGCTGAGGTGGGATTTGAACCGGGAACCTCCTGGTTACAAGCCCTTTACTTTAACCACTGGACAAAAGTTTTAACATTACTTCCCTTGATTTAAATTCAGCACTTCTCACAATACATCCAAGCATCTTGTTGGCCTTTTTTATAGCTTCCCTACATTGTCTAGATGAAGACATTTCTGAGTCAACATTAACTCAACATTAACTCCTTAAACTCCTAGGTCTTTTTCATAGTTTCCTTCTTCAATTTAAGTATCTCCCATATGATATTTATAATGCACATTTTTATTGCCTGCATGCAATACTTTACACTTTTCTCTATTAAATTTCATTTGCCATGTGTCTGCCCAGTTCTGAATGCTGTCTAGATCATTTTGAATGACCTTTGCTGCTACAACAGTGTTTGCCAACCCGTGCAGGGTCCCAGGTGCTCGCCAAACAAAACCTGCCACCGTCCCACCGTGTGCACAGGCCTCAGCGACCCCGTGCAGGGTCCGAGCAGCTCGCCAAACAATACCTGCCACCGTCCCACCGTGTGCACAGGCCTCAGCGACCCCGTGCAGGTTCCCAGGTGCTCGCCAAACAAAACCTGCCACCGTCCCACCGTGTGCACAGGCCTCAGCGACCCCGTGCAGGGTCCGAGCAGCTCGCCAAACAATACCTGCCACCGTACCACCGTGTGCACAGGCCTCAGCGACCCCGTGCAGGGTCCGTGCAGCTCGCCAAACAATACCTGCCACCGTCCCACCATGTGCACAGACCCCAGCGACCCCGTGCAGGTTCCCAGGTGCTCGCCAAACAAAACCTGCCACCGTCCCACCATGTGCACAGGCCCCCGTGCAGGTTCCCAGGTGCTCGCCAAACAATACCTGCCACCGTCCCACCATGTGCACAGGCCCCAGTGACCCCGTGCAGTGGTAATTAGTAGCAGGTGTATAGCAGGTGCAGTGTGGATGCTGTAATTCCAAATAACAAACAGACAGACAACAAAGTACGGGTAAAATGAGATTTAATGATTATAAATCTGATGACCAGCCAGAAAACAATAATGAGCTGGCAATACACAGCAATGTGTATTGCGCAGT